>NC_049256.1:16971303-18171303 GCF_011100685.1 Canis lupus familiaris | reverse complement strand
TTGCCTGTACTTCTGAAACCTTACTGTATTGATCGTCTATTTCTACATAACAAATTGCCACAAACTTCATGGCATAAACAAGGACAAACTTACCACCTTGCAGTTTCTGTGTGTCAGAAGTCTGACTACAGGCTGACTTCTCTGCTCAAGGTGTCACCAGGCTAAAACCAAGGTGTTAGTAGGGACTGTGACATTATCTGAAACTCAGGGGTCTCTGCTAAGCTCATGCAGGTTGTTGGCAAAATTCAGTTCCTTGCAATTATGGGGCTGAAGTCCTTGTGGTGTTTTTTTGTTTTGTTTTGTTTTGCTGGCCACTGGCTGGGAACCAGTCTAAGCATTACAAGCTCCTTTAGATCCTAACCATGTGGATTCTTCTGTATGCAGTTCACAACATTCCAGTTTACTTTCTTTTAGACCAACAGGAGTGTCTCTCTGATGCCTCACCTTTGCTAAAAGATTAGGTCAGGCTCACCCAGGTCAATCTCCCTTTTGATTAACTAAAAGTCAACTAATTAATAGCCTAATCATGGCAGTGCCATCTCATCATTTTCACTGGCCCTACCCATACTCAGGGGAAGGAAATTATACAAAGTGTGTACACAAGGGGGTGGAAATCTTGAGTGTTATCTTAGAATTCTGTTACCTGGGGCACCTGGGTGGCTCAGTCAGTTAAGCAGCTGCCTTAGGCTCAAGTCATGATCTTGGGGTCCTGGGATCAACCCCTGAGTCAGGCTCCCTGCTCAGCGGAGAGTCTGCTTCTCCCTCTCCCTCTGCCCCCTCCCCTGCTCATGCTTACTCATGTGTTCTCTCTCTTGCTCAAAGAAATAAAATCTTAAAAAAAAAATTCTGTTATCTACAACCACTCAATGAAAGCTACTAAAAAAAAAAAAGACAAATCTTCAAATAGAAAGTCAACAGAGATAATGTGGATGAGCTATTTCAATAAATTTACATGCCTGCAAAGGGTGAGCAGTAAGGTCACATGCTGTAAGGATCTTCAGAAAAATCTCAGGGTTTAGAAGTGACATCAACAAGATGGCCACATAGACATTCCTCACTTGTATTCCTCCCTCAACAATAGGCTGGCATCTGTCCATAGACAAAAGGGCTTTTCTGGGAGCTTTGGGATCCAGGTGGGAGACTCTGAAACTCCCCTGCAGACCAAGAGCAAGAAAAGCTATTTTCAGAAAGCAGCTGGTCTTGGCTACAGACCCAGAAACAGCTCCATAACCCTGAGAACTCAGCAACAGCTCCATGTGACTGGTTCTGTCAGACAAAGACAAATATCATATCATCTCACTTTCAAATGGACTCTAAAAAAAGCCAAAGTTATGGAAACAGAGAGTAGAACAGTGGCTGCCAGGGACTGGGGAGGTGGTCAAAGGGTTCAAAGTTCTAGTGATAAAATAAATAAATTCTGGGGATCTAATATTCAGTGCATGATGGCTATAACAGTACAGTATCATACCTGAGAGCTGCTAAAAGGGTAGATTTTTAAAAAAATATTTTATTTATTTATTCATGAGAGACACCCTGAGAGAGGCAGAGACATAGACAGAGGGAGAAGAAGGCTCCCTGTAGAGAGCCTGATATGGGACTCGATCCCAGGACCCTAGGATCGCAACTTGAGTGAAAGGCAGACGCTCAACCACTGAGCCACCCAGGTACCCCTAATAGGGTAGATTTTAAATATTCTCAAGACACACAAAGGTAATTATGTGACATGATGAATATATTTACCAGCCTATTGTGGTAATCATTTCCCAATATAAATATGTGTATCAAATCATCACATTGTACACCTTAAATTCACAGAATGTTGTATGTAACTTATGTCTCAATAATCCTGTGTGGAAATTATGAAAGAAAAAGAAAATCCTAGGTTTTAGAAGTTCAAGATACTATAAAAAGCACAAGTAAGAATCAGTATATTTGTCAAAAGTCTAAATAAGTAGCAGTGAGACCCCCAGATCCCCTCCCTAACTCCTGGCTCTCCCCATTTGTCCCTAGAAATTTATTCTCTGGAGAAATTGAACCAGAATGTTTCTAGACAAGAGTATCAGGCACAAGGGAAGGGTTGGAGGAACAATAAATATCTATCTATATGTTGCATAGTGGGGCTCTGCACAAATCTTTTTCTTTGCTTTATTTCTAGAAAGCTTGCATTCAGGCTCATATTCCTTAGGGAGAAGAGAGGAGGAATCTTCTCTATAGGAAGCAGTTGCAGAAAAAGACTTCCTGAAACTGGCATTCCCAATGCTCGATGTTCCAGAAGTTTTCAATGTCCCAGTGAAAAAGCTAGCTTGCCACATGACCACTGTGTTCTGAGACCCACCGTTGACAACCACCTCACACCCACAATCATACACACACACACACACACACACATATACACACTCACATACAGAGAGATACACACACACACACACCACTTCCAATCCACTTTTTACTGCTTCACCTACTATCAAATGGGAACAGTACAGACAAGACTGCCTTGGAGCAGGTCGTAAAGCATGACATCCATACCATCTACTTCTGCTCCCACCTATGTTTCCCCCTTTCCTCATTCCACACCTATAGCCCCACCAGAGTTCCTATTAAGTAGCAGATGAAGGAAAAAAATTCAAGAACAGTTCATAGATTGTTTCACACCATATGCTGCCACAAGCTGAACAGGAGTGGCCATGGAGAAGAGCAAAGAAGGGAAAGCCTCCTTGCCAGGCAGGGCATCTCAGTATCTCTGGTTGTAAAATTCATGTGGAAAGTGAGATTTCCAGAGGGAAAAATCTGTATCTCACCATGGGTAATGGTTAATGATGTGACTGGTGACTGGTGACTGGTGAGGAAGTCTGAAACAAACAGACAAAATAATCCAGGAGAAACAAGCACAATGCAAAGGAGAGAAGAAAAAGATTAAAAAACAAAACTAGAGGGGCATCTGGGTGGCTCAGCTAGTTAAGCATCCGATTTTTGACTTCGGCTCAGGTGATGATCTCAGGGTTGTGGGACTGAGCCCCTCATCGGGCTCTGTGCTCAGTGAGGAGTCTGCTTGAGATTCTCTCCATCTCCCTTGGCCCCTCCCCCACAAAAACTAGAATTAATATCTTCAAAACAATTTAAAAAATAACAAGAAGATGATGCTACAACATAAAAGAATAATAAGAGAAACAAGAACAGAATTCTAAGAAAAAATAACAAAATCCAAAAAATAGCTCTCAAAAATAAAAAATAAATAGACTAACAAAAGGGGGAAAAATCTGTAGAAATGATGGATAGCAATGTTGACAGAAAGCAACCAGGATGTAGAACAAGACGGAAAATAGAAGTAAAAAGAATAAAAAAATTTGAGAATCATTCCAAGAGCCCCAAACCCCGGCTCACAGGTTTTACTAAAAGAAAGATTGGAGAAGGGACACCTGGGTGGCTCAGCTGTTGAGCATCTGCCTTCGGCTCAGAGCATGAATCCTGAGGTCCTGGGATCAAGTCCCGCATCAGGCTCCCCACAGGGAGCCTCCTTCTCCCTCTGCCTATGTCTCTGCCTCCCTCTCTGTCTCTCATGAATCAATCAATAAAATATTTTTAAAAAGTAATAGATAATAAAGCACTAAAGCACATCATCATAAATATTCCAAAAACTGTCAACGTCAGTTAAGGGTGGATTAATTTTAGACAATTATCTTCAAGGACGTTCCTTGCTGAGGATTGAGATGATGGTGTGCATGTTTTATGCAAACGCTCCCCTCTCTTATCAAAAGCTGTTAGGTTTTTCTTTCCCTTTTGACCTTTGAATTCTCCCCATATATAATAAGCCAATTTATTTATTTATTTATTTATTTATTTATTTAGATGATAGATAGATAGATGATAGATAGATAGATAGATAGATAGATAGATAGATAGATAGCAAGAAATTGCCAAAGATTCAGAGGATTCATTCACAGAGCAGACTTCTCAAAGCAAAGGTTTGGAGTCCTGCTGCATTTTCACGTTGACTAAAGCAGAAATGAACCTCACCCAGCGATGCTTTTTAAATTCAGAACTCACTTGGAATATGAAGGTGTCTTTCTTTTTGAAAGGCTATTTTTCAAACCCTCTAATGAAAAGGCCAGGGAATATTGCTATCAATTCTTCCTTTCCTCCCCAAGCAAATAGCATTCGTCCGCCTTGAACAGATGGGGCTCTGTGTGATAAATAGCCCAGTGTTTCAGTCTGGTAGGGGATGGTACTGACATCTTGTCCCCAGTGCTTATACGCTGGGCTGGCCTGTCCCTCCACTTTCACTTCCTTCCACTAGACCAGAGCAGTGTTTAAGACTCGGGCAATAAAACGTTGTGGGGGCGAGCTCCAGGCACCCTCACATTCCAGCCATTCTTCAAGATAACGATGAGAAGGGTGAACGCCTTCTAGGAAGATTCTGGAGAAGGTGGGAGGTATTGAGGAGGGAGAGCAGAGCCCTTCCTGCCTGGTGCTGCCTTAGTGCTCTCAATATTAATAGCTCAGGCACTGACTGCCCCAGTTAATCACTATTCCCAGAGGATTCAGCTGGGTTTTCATTTACAGAGGCAGCTATAACAAAAGTGCACATGCACACACACAGGCACACACACACACACACACACACACAAACACACACACAACTACTCCTACTCCTCCAATGGCTTCTGATTGGCTTCCTCAGAAACCCATGCCCTTCCCATCATCACTCTAAAGAAAGTCGATCATCTCTGAATGAGAAAAATCACCCATCTCTTAAGGAACATCAGACACAGTGTTTGCTGCTCTAATGACTTCATCTGCACTGTATGGAGCTTAGAATATGATTAACTTTGCATCAAAGTCCCCTTTGTCACGCTTCTGCAGATAAGGGCAGGCTGCCACAGCTGCCTTCCTAACCAGGAGGGATAGACTATACGACAGCAACATTCAGAAAGAGCAAATTCGTTTTGGAGCAGAGGGACAAGTTTACATTCCTAAAGCTGCAGCTCGTTCTTATGATGTTGAATATTCTTCATGGGTACTGTGGGGTGGTTCAAAATCAAGGACATTTGCATATTTCTGCATATAAACACCTTTGGGTGCACTTTCCCTTTCTGCTTCTGACTGCTCATTCATTAAAAACCCCACGTAATGAGGACTAGTTGCCAAGTGCTTAATACACATGATCTCTAAGCAGTCAATCCTCAACAAGTCTTTGCCCTCTTTCTGTCAGGCTCTGAATGCGGGGTGCTGGGGTACTTGCCTTCGGGGAACTTTCCGTCTGCTCACATAACAGGCTTCGTGAGTGTGGGATCAGAATTGCACGGGGTCTGAAGTGCATCCATTCAGGGGTGTAGGGCTCTTTAAGAAAAAGAATATGTATTTACTATGCCAAATATTTATTTTAAATGAAAATAGAAATTGCAAAAAATTGCATAGTTGTCCTCTGACACAGAAATACATGATTCAGCTTTCCCCAAACTTATTCCATGTGTTTTGCAATTATTTATTGAGTGCCTACTATGTGCCAGGCACTGTCCCAGATGCTGGGGACACAGCAGTGAATGAATGACTTGCCTACAGAGTCCTCTTTCCCCCAGAATCCCAGACAAGCCCAGTGTTTCATGACTCCACCTTGGGAAAGACTCAGCCAAATATTTCCAAGTGCCTTCCATTTCTAGCATTCTGTGAACAACAAGCAGCCATGGTCATCCTAACCTTGGACAGAGTGTCTTCGCCTATGATCTCAGCCCTGCCCAGTTCTGGAGCCTTCATGCACGAGGCACCTATTTCTACAAAATAAAGTCCCCACGTCCCATTCATTTTTGGTCTCCACCCACATTTCCAGTCTCAGCTCCTGCTCCTTCCTGGTGTGTTCAAGCCATACTAAAGTACTGCGAGTTTCCAAATGACCCAGGCTTGTGCCTCTGGGCCTTGGTGTAGTATGTGAACTCTGTAGAATGTCTTCCTTCACCTTGTATGCCTGGCAACTCTCCATTCATTTTCCACAGCAGTAAAATTCACATAACTGTTTAAAATTATACAATTAACTCTTTGAAATTATACAATTCTGGAATACTACTCAGTCATCAAAAAACGAAACCTTGTCATTTGCAATTATGTGGATGGAGCTAGAGGGTATTATGCTGAGCAAAATAACTCGATCAGAGAAAAACAATTATCATATGATTTCACTCCTGTGGAATTTAAGAAACAAAACAGAGAATCATAGGGGAAGAGAGGAAAAAATAAAACAAGACAAAATCAGAGAGGGAAACAAACTATAAGAGACCCTTAATCATAGGAAACAAACTGAGGGTCGCTGGAGGGAATGGGGGTGGGGGATGGGGTGGCTGGGTGATGGGCATTAAGGAGGGCACATGATGGAATGAGCACTGGGTGTTACATGCAACTGATGAATCACTGAACTCTACCTCTGAAACTAATAATACATTATATGTTAATTAATTTAAAAATTAAAATTAAAGTTAGACTGTATAATTCAGTGACATTTAATACACTCGCAATGTTTCACAACCATTACAGGTCACTCTCACTCCCCCACCTCTCAGCCCCTTGTAACCACTCATCATTTTCTGTCTCTATTCTGATTATTGCATATAAATGGAATCATATAACATGTGACCTTTTGTGATTGGCTTCTTTCATGTAGCATAATTTTAAGTCATCCATGCTGTCATATGTGTTAGTACTTTATTCCTTTTTGTGGCTGAATAATATTCCATTGTAATGATATACTACATTTTGTTTAGGCATTCATTAGTTTATAGAAGCTTGGGTTGTTTTCACCTTTTGACTATTAGGAATAATGCTGCTCTGTTCATTCACTTAGAGGTTTTGTAGGAAATATGTTTTCAGTTCTGTTGGGTGTATACCTAGGTGTGGAATTCCTGCAGTATATGGTAATTCTGTTTAACTTTTTTTGAGGAGTTGCCAAACTGTTTTCCATAGCTGCTACACCATTTTGTATTCTTGCCAGCAGCAAAAAGTGTTCTAATTTCTCTCTATTCTTTGTTTCTTGGCTCCAACTTCATCTTCACTGTAGAGCTCATCAAAGCATCTTTTGATTCCTCACACTGATCACTTTGTATTTATATTTCTATCTCCCACAGCTTTCCTTAGGTTAGGACAATGACTTCCTCACCTTTATATTTCCAGAATCAAGCGTGGAGTTTGGCCTTCAGTCAAAACTTGTATAAGAAATAAATGCGTGGGGCACCTGAGTGGCTCAGTCAGTAGAGCATGTGGCTCTTGATCTCGGGGTCATGAGTTCGAGTTCCATAGTGGGGATCAAGTATACTTAAAAAATAAAATAAAGGGACTCCTGGATGGCTCAGCGGTTGAGTGTCTGCCTTCGGCTCAGGGCATGATCCTGGAGTCCCGGGATCAAGTCCTATATCGGGGTCCCTGTATGGAGCCTGCTTTTCCCTCTACCTGTGTCTCTGCCTCTCTCTCTCTCTGTGTCTCTCATGAATAAATAAATAAAATCTTTTTAAAAATATATTTCTTTATGGTACCTTTTTATTTTATTTATTTTTTTAAATTTTTATTTATTTATGATAGTCACAGAGAGAGAGAGAGCGCGGCAGAGACACAGGCAGAGGGAGAAGCAGGCTCCATGCACCGGGAGCCCGATGTGGGATTCGATCCCGGGTCTCCAGGATCGCGCCCTGGGCCAGAGGCAGGCGCCAAACCGCTGTGCCACCCAGGGATCCCGTGGTACCTTTTTTAAAAGAAGATTTTATTCATTTATTCATGACAGACACACAGAGAGAGGCAGAGACATAGGCAGAGGGAGAAGCAGGCTCCTCGCAGGAAACCCGATGCAGGACTCCATCCCAAGACCCTGGGATCACAACCTGAGTTGAAGGCAAATGCTCAATCACTGAGCCACCCAGGTGCCCCTATGATTTTATCTAAGAAAGAAAGAAAGAAAGAAAGAAAGAAAGAAAGAAAGAAAGAAAGAAAGAAAGAAAGAAAGAAAGAAAGAAAGAAAGAAAGAAAGAGAAAGAAAGAAGAAAGAAAGAAAGAAAGAAAGAAAGAAAGAAAGAAAGAAAGAAAGGAAGAAAGGAAGAAAGGAAGAAAGGAAGAAATGAATGAAGTGGCAGATGAAGCCTGGAATTAGTTTTTCAATGCTTGACCATTGCCTTGTATCTTCTTACTTGGGACCTGACACCTCTCCCTCATCCCTATCTTTGTTACCCAGTCTGAAAACCCAAGGGGGTTTTTGCCCTAGCCTCCTAATTAATCCTACAGTTTCCTTTTGAGACTGAAGTCTGCCTGAATTCCAGTTCCCTTGTCTGATTCCTGAAACTTTCACAGATTTATCCAGCCACCATCATCCCTCTAGACAGTGAGCCCTACATCCAAGCTTCTGGTCACTGTCTGGGATCCTACTCCAAACCACTTAGGCCACCAGGCAAGCAGACCTGTCACTTATTTAAAATCCCCATTACAGTGGTCACACTGGCTGAAGCTTATTCTCCCAACCTCGGGTTCAGCCATCACACTGCGCTGAGCTCAAATGCCCACGACTTTTAGAACACCCTCCACAGAGCCACTAGTGCAAGGTTATCACAAAGCGCAAACCTTAGAAACTACTTAGCTGCCTTGTCTTCCATCCCATCCCATATCATGATCCCTTCTCTTCCTTCATTCCTTCTCCTCCTCCATGTCTTCCTCCTCTTCTGTCTTTTCTATCTGTTCTTCCTCTACTTCCTTTTCTCTTCTTTCTTGCTTCTACATCCCTGCATCTCTTTTTTCTCTTCACCTCCACACCCTCCACAACACTTCATATATTTTATGATCTTGTTACAGAAGTTGTAACAATCTCTAGATCATGCCACCTTCTCTAGATCTTGACCACTAATCAGGTGAAGTCTTAATGATGATGAAAAATATCACCTGTTTCCTCTCTGTGTGTACCATTTCTAATTCTTACAGCCGCTCTCTCAGGGGCCGAGAAAGGACAGGCAACTTGCCAAAGGCTGCTTGGTTAAATCAGTGAATCTGAGATTTCAACCCATGTCTGTCTGGATACAAAAATCCAACCCTGTTACACTCAACTGCCCTGATTCCCCTGATACGGGTTCCTTTGCTATTAATACCGTAACCTTCTCAATTCCAAAGTAAAGCCAATCTTTCTCAAAGAGAATCTGCGAACAAGACTAATACCTCCCATGTGACTTTCTCATCCTCAGAACCCCCTGAATTAAGACAGAGCAGCCCTTTGCCTGTCCTGTGTGCTCTTCCTTCTTAAGTCTTACTAGCATGAATTTAAGTATTGCTGATTTGCTCATTGGCACTTTATTATAATCTTCTTTACATGTGATAGCAACATAATGAATTTTTTATTGTATGTCTTATATGTTATTTATACTGCTACTCTTGTAAATCTGGATTGTATTTTGGGGATGGATTACTTGGCTACCTACCAAAAGTCATTAAGGTATTTATATTCCTTGCTTCATTGGTACCATTACTGGGGATTGATCACAAGGAAAAAAAGCTACATATAGTGATGTTTAGAGTGGCATTAAGAGGACAATTTAAAATCAAAGACCCAAAGGTATTCTAAAACCTAGGAATTTGTTGAGGATGGTGAAGTAAATTGTATATGAATGATGGGAATATTATGTAGCCATTAAAATAATAAATATGATGGTTATGTCATAACACTGAAATAAATGAAAAAACTAGAGCACAGTTCTATATCAGACTATATGAAAGCTATATGCATGTATCAATACAGATTGGAATGGATTTCACACTCATAGATGTGATATCACGACGAGTGAGATTTCCTATTTTTAAAATTAGAATTTCTTTTTTTTTAAAGATTTTATTTATTCATGAGACACACACACACACACACACACAGAGAGAGAGAGAGAGAGAGAGGCAGAGACACAGGCAGAGGGAGAAGCAGGGAGCCTGATCTTGGACTCGATCCCAGGTCTCCAGGATTATGCCCTGGGCCGAATGTGGTGCTAAACCACCGAGCCACCCCCGGCTGCCCTAAAGTTAGAATTTCTTTGCAACATTTAAAAACTGATGAAATGTGGATTGTCAAAGTTCTGAGGCAGTTTAAGAGGACTGGTCTTTTCATTAATACTGGAGTTCATCTATAGGTGACAATGGCTCTTCACAGTCTACTCCAGGTGAGGGCATGTCAGCCTCAGGCATCAAGCCTCGAGTGCTGGCTTGCTCAACAAACCTTATATCAAGAGTAACCTACTAGACAATTTAGTTTGGGATGAGTAAATCCCATCGACATTGGAGCATGAATGGCCAGGAAGAAAGGAATTGGGGTTGAGTTGCACATCATTTCAGCTGGAGTACTAAACCGAGATGGTCTCTATATAGGCAGGAACCTTCAAGGCAAGCCTGGTAAAAATTCAATCTCTCCCCAAACAAATTGGAGATTGTATAATTTTCTCCTCCCTAAATTCTTTCTAAGATCAACTCCACCCATGTGTTGCTAATATACATCCTCCTTTGCACAGTGAACAAGGTAGGAATTTTTAACGATGAGAGATTTAATGTCTATAACCAACACAAGGATCCAAATATTAAATGTCAATCAGAGCTGGTAAGTAGACCATTTGAAAATTCTTTTTCATGCAAATACCTCGTCAGCAATGAAATGGACATGACCAATCTAGTCCCAAAGACATTCAGAAGGAAGAGTCACCTGCAGAAGTCATCTCAGAGACATTCCACAATGATTGTGCATCCTACACGCCACAACGTGAAAGGATTTGGTCAGGCTGGAAGTCCACAGTTCTCTTGTGAAGCATTTCATGCTTGAAAACTAATAACATTATCTTGGAACTCTGAAAATGATTAATAATTGAGCTTTACCCTTCAGATAACACTTGGTTTCTCCAGGATATTAGAATCTCTGAAGATGGAAAGAGGGAGTTTTGCAGTTATATCATAGCATTAGAAATACTGAACTTTAGAAAAGGCAGAAGCGATGGATATTTGACTAACCTGAAGGGTGTGTCTATTTGTCACTGGGTGGATCGAGATGATGCATTAGTACTACTTCACCTACGGACAAAAGGGTGATCTCAGCCCCCAGGAGCAGCTCTGTACTTGGGTACACCTCTCATGAAGCTCAAGTTGAAATTATGTCTTTGCTTTATTAGTCAGGTACCAATTCTTCTTCTTTTTTTTTTTTTAAGTAGGCTCCACACCCAGTGTGGGGCTCGAATTCATGACCTTGAGTTCAAGAGTTGCATGCTCTACCGACTGAGTCAGCCAGGCATCCCTATCAGGCACTAATTATTCTTAAGACAAATATTCCATTCATCTTTGCCATGTGAGCTCTGAAGTTTGCAAGTCTCAACTTACTGACACACAGATTGATGATCTTGGACTGCATCTCAGTGGTTAAGAGGCAGGATGCTGTGCTCAACTGAGAAAAAGTGCTATTCCTAATGCACAGAAAGTGAAGCAGATGGCCAAGAGCCAAGGACCTGACATACAAGTGCAGTTACAATGTGTATGTAGGGAAAGCACCAATAAATAATTTAATGGCTGTGAGAACAAGAAGCTGTGTCAGTGCAGGTCTTCCAACAATGAGATGTCAAACTGGGATTCAATGTGCAAGGATTTGGGTGGAGAAAATGCCTGAGTAAGAGAAAATCGGGAGAAAACCAAGTAGGGCTGGGAGAACCGTCAGACCACCAAGTACATGGAAGGTGAGATGTGTCCTCGACTACCGTGCAGTCAAAGGAAGGCTTAGCAAGGCCACCTGGTAGTCTGGAAGCTAAAGTCAGCTTTGGAGAGTCTTCCCTGTGTACAGAACAGCCCGTCTAGCATCTTTGCTTCCCTCAGGCACCTACCGGGAGCAGCCCTTGGGAGTCATCACTCAGCTCACACACTTTAGTAGATTTCAGAGCACAGTAGCAGGGTCCTTGGTGAGTTACACCCCCAAAGTTGGAGGTCTGTGAAGCATAGAATAAGGGCTGTCTCAAAGCTGCCTACAAACCCAAACCCATTAATACGGAGAAAAGGGTGATTTGTGATACATATATAAATAAAGTGTATGTGGGCCACCGATGAAAGAAAACAAAATAAAAACCAAATCCATGCTTTGGAAGAAAAAAGATGAGCAGAGAAATGGTAGGAAATTTCTTATCTAACTACTACGAGAAGAGTCTACTAACATGCTAACTTGACCCACACACACATACACACACACACACACACACACACACACACACACAAAAGACACCTGAAACTGATACTATTTTGCAATAACAAAGTGAAGATCCGTTAACTAGTACAGACAAGGGCACCTGGGTGGCTCAGTGGTTGAGTGTCTGCCTTCAGCTCAGGTCATGATCCCCAGGTCCTGGGATTGAGTCCCACATCGGGCTCCTTGCAGGGATCTAGCTTCTCTCTCTACCTCTTTCCTCTGCCTCGCTCTTGTGTCTCTCATGAATAAATAAATAAAATCTTTAAGAAAAAAACGAATACAGACAATAGTTATGGTTTGGACTTTAGCCTCAACAGATGACTGGATTTTAGCAGATGTAGGGCTTTAGAATATTTTCCCCAAAGAGCAATTCATATGTTGAATATATTGCTCTGGATAGAGTTCGAATAAATTTATGCTAGAGTCTTGGATATCTGCCTGTTTATTTTTTATAAAACTTGACTAATATAATATGGACCAAAGCATCTAAGACAGATTAATAGAATCACATGAAACACACAAAAAGACCCACATGCAAATAGAAGTTTACTACATTGTAAGAGTGGCATTTCTAACTAGTAGAATAATAAATTGATAAATTGGGTTGGAACAACTGGAAGCCATCTGGAAAAAAATAAATTTGGATTCTTACCTCATGTGTTATCCCATAATAAATTCAGGAAGGATTACAGATTTAAATATCAAAAATAAAATAAAAATAGGGGCGCCTGCAGGTTCTGTCGGTAGAGCATGCAACTCTTGATCTTGGGGTTGTGAGTTGGAGCCCCACACTGCGTGTAGAGATTACTAACAAAATCTTTTAACTTTTTAAAAAAGATTTTATTTATTTATAAATAAATATGTCTCTACCTCTCTGTGTGTGTCTTTCATGAACAAATAGATAAAATCTTTAAAAAATTAATATATAAGAGATGAATTGGGGGACATTCCTATGAAGGAAAAAAGGGAAGGGAAGCCAGAGGAGGGAGAGAGAGGCTTAGGACCAGGATCTCTGTGAAGGGGAGAAGGAAGGAAGGAGGGAGGGCTGGAAAGGGTGAGTCTCAGGCTGCAGCACGGTTATAAGGGGGTTTGGCTAGGTGATGGAGAATCCCTGAGCTAAAGAATCCCAAATTCTGCAGGAATGGGCCTTCTCTTGTACCCAAGCTGCACTCAGTCCCTGGCTCAGAGCAGGGAAGTCCACCCTGAGTGCTTGCACGGTGGCGGATTACAGAGCACAGCAATAACTACCTCTTTTGTAGCAAGAAGTCTGAGTGGTGCACTTTCAAGACCCTCACACAGGCTTTGTTAGCAAAGGTAGAGGGAAGCAGGCCTTCTCCTACATAGCTGATGGAACTGTAACTTGGGATAACCTCAATGGAAGCTAGCACCTCTCAACATTTTACATGCACAAGCCATTTGAGCCAGCAATCCCACTTCTACAAATTTTTCCTAGAGACACATCTATATTTGAGAATAGTCACTTTGGCATTGTTGGTAATAGTAAAAGATTGATAACAACCTAAATGCACACTCAATAAGGAACTAGTTAAATAAATTTTAAGATATCATATAGCAACAAAGGAGGAAGGTCTTTGGGTACAGACATGGAATAATCTTTAAGATGCCTTATTAAGTGATGGGGCAAAGTGAAGAGCAGAGCAAGTGACATGCTACAATTGAGGTTAAAAATTTTAAAGGAGGGGGAAGATGTCTGGATGGCTCAGTCAGTTGAACGACGAACTCTTGGTTTCAGCTCAGGTAGTGATTTTAGGGTTATGGGATCAAGCTCCATGTTGGCTCAGAGCAGAGTCTGCACCTGCATCCTGGCAGTGGCCAGAATAAGACTGTGACTGATGCTGATATCCCACTATTGTTAAGTCTACATGAAGTCCTGCTGACAACCTGAACTCAGTCATGGGGAAGCATTCCCCCCTTAGCTGCAGCCCCAAGGACAACACATCCTAAGACACGTGGGAATCCCCATGATAACACACAGCGTTGTAGGAGATCCTCCTATTACTGTGTCACATGCCAAGAAACCACCTCACTTCCAATTGGTGGGGCTTAGGAAATTTGCTTTTACTTTTCCACTAATGTAAAGACTGTAATTTGGCTCACATGTTATAAAAATCTACCAACACTAATGATATTCCTATTACAGTTCATTGACATGGATAGGAACTACTTTAGTTACAAATTATCAAAGATACACTTTAAAAAATCCCTCTGATTGTTTTAATCTAAAAGATAATTTTGGGATTAATGTAAATAAAGTGTATCTTATATTATTTTAAACTTCTGATTACTTTATTTTGGTGAGGCTTCTGTGTTCAATACCATCATTGTGTCTGCTCGACAAAGTTCATTGAAAAACTAAATTTGATTTGCACTATGACGAATGACCTATTTCAGGTTCATTATTATTTCCTTTTGCAAAAATGCTTCATTTCTTTTCTGAGAAATAAAGCATTTATAGTTTTAGAGGCTTTTTGAATTTTTATTTGTATCTATTTTTATTTTTAAACATTATAAATCAAGAGAATATTATAATAAATCCCAACATAACACTCACCTGTTTAATAATTGACATTTATTCATTTTTGCATCATCTGTTATACAGATTTCATAAAACATTTAAAAGCAAACCCCAGACATCATAATATTTACCTTCACTTATTTCAGTATGCATCTTCTTAATAGTGACATTTAGGGGTGCCTAAGTGGCTCAGTCGGTTGAGTGACCGACTCTTGATTTTGGCTCAGGTTGTGATCTCAGGATCATGGGATCTGGCCATGTGTCAGGATCTTCTCTCTTTCCTTCCCTCTGCCCCTCCCCCCATAAGTAAATAAATCTTTTTATTATTATTTTATTATTTAAAAAAAGTGACATTTAATTACATAACCAGAATCCTATTATTGCTTCACAAAAGTAACCGTAATTCTTTAGTTATCAAATACCCAATCCATATTGAAGTTTTTCTAATTGACCCCCAAATATCTGCCTATAGTCAATCAGTTCGTTTGAATCAAGATACCGCATGCCCACATGCTATGTTTGGTCAAGTTTTGCATTAAAAGCTCTTTAAGGGAAATTTTATTGTCACTCTCCTCCTTGTCCAATATGTGAGGATATTTGACCTTTTATAATAATGATTTCATAGAGTGCGGAGGCAATACATATACATGTAGCTAGAGCCTTCTTAAGGTCAATGGATGCTTGAACTTAACTATCTCATTTGGAGAAAGTATTCCCATAGCCAGAGTGGTTCTCAATGGCCTTAACAAGTGTAGCCTTGCAATCTATTTTTGGAAACACATCTGTCCACTGCAGTATCTAACTTCCTCCACAAAAATGTGGGATTTTCTTGTTCGAAAAGGAACATTTTCAGAGCTGTATTTCTTTCACTTGTGTCAAAATTTTGTCAGTCTTTAGGAAATGCTTTCTAAGCTTACAAAGCTACATCTGCAGCAATACCTGGAAAGCAAGCCCACGAGTGGGAAACAAACCATTACTCAGTAGTGCTTCCTATGGAAACCCGAACACCCCCTAGCTCTCCCACCAAGGCACTTTCTCCCAAGAAAGATTTTGCATGTTACTGTTTTCCTTCCACCTTACCGACATTCTGGGAGACCACTACAATCAGTGGAGGCAAAGATCTATATATGTGTTTAATGAGGCCCCAGGAGGTTAGGAGTCATAACCTACCCTCGAAGATATTCGAAGGAGTAGATGGGTATTCTGAGTCTTCCAGCGAAGCAAAAGGGTCTTTTACTTCCATGAAGAAGGAAATATTTTTAAATTTACAGCTGCTTTGGGACACCTGGGTGGCTCAGTGGTTGAGCATCTGCCTTCGGCTCAGGGCGTGATCCCAGTGTCCTGGGATTGAGTCCCACAAGGGGCTCCCTGCAGGGAGCCTGCTTCCCCCTCTGCCTATGTCTCTGCCTCTCTCTCTGTGTTCTCATGCTATGTTTGGTCAAATTTTGCATTAAAAGCTCTTTAAGGGAAATTTTATTGTCACTCTCCTCCTTGTCCAATATGTGAGGATATATAAGTAAAATCTTAAAAAAAAAAAAAAGAAAAAAAAGAAAAAGAAAAAGAAAAGAAAAGAAAGGAAAACAGACCTGTGACCTAGCCAGGGGTTAACATCCAGAGAGCTGCCAACTCACACATGCCAGTGATACATCTTGGCACTTTGAGGACTCTTCTCTTGGAATTGCCTTCACTCCCATAGGAGCAAGGCGACCAGCCCTAGTTTATTTTCACTCAAACCTCCATTTTGAACCAATCAGGACGTCCCAGCTGATTCATCCATTTTATCTCTAGACTTAACCACAAGTGACTTTAAGCTCTTGATGAAAATCAAGCCCATCTTGCTGGTTTTGTTATTGCCCAGCTGTGTGACATTCGGCACGCCACCTGATGTCTCAGGTACCAATTTATGTGTCTAAGCAAAGCAATTGGATTAAATGATTCCCAAGATCTCTTTCAGCTTGAAAATCCCGGGACCAGGTGATGAATGAACGATGACCAGCCAATGTCGAAAATGCTCACAAGAATGTGCCACAGCCTCTGAAGGGAAAAAATTTAGAAACATCACAATAATCAGTGCATTTCCTTCCATGCTGATTATTTTGAAAAAAACAAAAAACAAAAAACAGAGGCCCAACTATTCAATTCATTCATCCAATGGATCTCCAAGTGAGAAGATACTAGATGTTGGGTTCTATGCCCCAGGCTCACGATATTCAGATGAGCAAGGCAAGTTTTCTACCATATTCGACAACAACAATAATAAAAATAACTTCCTTTTACAGAGTTTCTTTGATGTGCCCATCACTTTACGACTCTAATTCCCACAGTCTAGGAGAGAGACAGACTCTAATTCCAGCCCAGGAGGGAAACAATCAAACCAATGGATTATGATGCGCCATGATAATGGTAGCTAACATTTACTGAATTCTTACTATGTGAATGCATAATGCCAGTCACTTTACGGGAATGACCTTGTTTAATTCTGACAGTAAACCTATGAAGTAGTTCATTCTTGGCCACATTTTGTAGATGATGAGGCATTTGAGATTTGGGAAGTTATGTAATTTGCCCTAGGTCATAGATAGTAGATATGTAAGGTTAAATGGGGCTGCTTCTGAGGAGTAGGATAAGAGGGAAAAAAGGCTGAGGATTTATAAATTCTCTACCTATCCAATATTTGAAATATGTGAGAGTGTGTCATCATATATGCAGGCCATGAGCCAAGAAACAGACAAGTATCCTTGCAGAAGGAAGCAGGCTAGGACAGTGGGATACTCAAGGTGGCCTGGGGAAAGTAGAAATGAGCACAGCACCAAAGACAGGCATTCGGGACCCAGACTTCTCGAGACATTCATCATCTCCTTCTGTGTCATTGAGTGAATGCTCTGGGAACTTCTACCTCTGGGACAGGATGTATTATTTATGATCCATAAGTGACAAGACAGTTTAAGAGAAACTCCACCCACCGGTCCATGATTTCCAGACCATTTCTTTTTTTTTTTTTAAGATTTTATTTTTATTTATTCATTAGAGACACAGAGAGGCAGAAACATAGGCAGAGGGAGAAGCAGGCTCCCTGTGGGGATCCTGATGCAGGACTCGATCCGAGGACCCCGGGATCATGACCTGAGCCAAAGGCAGATCCTCAACCATTGAGCCACCCAGCCGTCCCTCCAGACCATTTATGTGTCATAGATTATACTTCCTTCACATACTCCCTCCGTGGCATCCCCACCTCCACCCCAACAACCAACACTTGCAGAGTATGCAGAAGTATAGAACAGCCCAGACTGGATCCCCTCTTGTTCCAGGAGCTCCTCCTTCTTACTTAGGCTGCTTTCTGTGGTTGATTAGATGTGGATCACATCTAGAAGAGGAATGGCAGGCAGGATCATAGGGACAGGAATCTGACTGAATGCTTTCACACTTGGGCACCTGGCTGGCTCAATTGGAAGAGCATGCAGTTCTTGACATTGTAGTTGTGGGTTCGAGTCCCACGTAGGGTGTAGAGATTACTTAAACACATAAACTTTTAAAAAAGTGATATAGAGAGAATTGTCATCTGTTTTTTTGTGAAATGAAAGCAAACACCTCTTCTGGAGGAACCACAGCAGCAGAATAAGCATGGTGGGAATGGGGATGTTACTACCAATCCCACCACACATGGGACCAGAAAATTTAAAGCTCCATCCAGGGGGCACCTGGATGGCTCAGCCAGTTACTCTTGGTTTCTTCGGCTCAGGTCACGATCTCAGGGTCCTGGGATCAAGTCCTGTGTCAGGCTCCCTGCTCTACAGGGAGTCTGCTTCTCCCTCATCCTCTGCCTCTTCCCCTTCCCCAGCTTGTGCGTGCATGCACATTCTCTCAAATAAATTCTCTCAAATAAAAAAAATAAATAAAGTCCCATCCACAGCTCCCCTCCCTTCTTCCCTCCCTCCTTTGTGCCCTGGACTCTCTAACCCCCACTTCATGATCTCTCTCTGTCTCTCTGTCTCTCTGTCTCTCTCTGTCTCTCTCTCTCTCTCTCACACACACACACACACACACACACACACACACACACACACTCTGTCTTTAACTGAACCTAAATTTACTTAGAAGACAAGCTATCACTTGCTGCTCAGTACTGTTGGTTAGGTGTTATCAGGAAGTAGAACAAGAAAGCCATACACAAAGTTGTCAAAGGGGGCCACTTTGCATGATGTGTTCAAAGTTCATCTAGAAAGAGAGAAGATTAAATTAAACATGCAGAAAGAGATGAAAGATCACAGGGTTAAAAGGAAATGAGACTGTAATTTGAATTCTTGACTTTCTAGACTCTGGCGACAGCCCTTCATGAGACCCGGGGTACTTAGCTCCCCAAAGAGACATGTTCTTCCAATACGCTTCTCTTTTTGTGGCAGCCAGTTTGAGTTTCTTGCAACCCAATGACTTCTGATTAAGATATTCACTTTCCCTGCTTGGCAAACTACCCCTGAGCCATTAGGATCCAGCTCAAATGTCCTCTCGAGTGTGAAGCATCCCCCAGGATGGAAATTGCTGCCTCCCACCTAACTGGTTCACACGACCATGGGAGTGTGGCCCACTTTCTAAGGCATCTGGCACTTCTTCCCTTACCCTGGAACCCCTTGTTTCTGAATCCCTAGCAATTCCCATAAGCACTTCATGTGCTAGCTGCTCAGTAAACACTTAATAAATGAGTAGATTCATTAGCAAATGGGGTGTGGGTTGCGGGGGGAGAGCTTTTCCATTTTCTATCAGTGATCTCTATAGAATTAAAACCAGATTGCTCTGGTTCCCCTATACTTACCCATACAAGTTCCAATATGAAGCCTTTGCAAAGGGTTATATTCCCTCGGAAAGGCCTATGGTTTATTGTGGGCCTCTTCTCACCTTGTTTTGTCTTGTTTTCCGCTAGTTCCATATCATTCCTGAGCCCAGGTTCAAGAACTAAGGCTATTCAACATCTGGGGATAATCTCTTTGCCCTCTCACTGTGGGTTGCAGCCAGTGTGACTTGCCAAGCTATTTCTAAGCCATTTCTAAATGCCGGTCCAGGCATGTGCTATTCCAGAATCAGCCCAGCCCTGGCCTCCTAAATGTCTGTAGGAGAGAAGAGTCAGGAATCGCTGTTTCAAAGAATGGTCAGCTGAGTTGAGACACTTGGCGAGGTCATTGTGCTTATGAGGGTGAGTTATGGGTCTATGCACCAAGAGAGACCTCAGGGGCGCCAGGATGAGTCAGTCAGTTAAGTGTCTGTTGATTTCGGCTCAGGATGGCTTCCAATCCCACCTGAAGTATAAACGTAAAGACTCCCACCCAGCCATGTCTCCCAACCTCTCTCTTCCTCACTATGGTTCCTGCTCATCCTCTACTTCAAGGGCTCCTCCATGCAGCTCGCACAGTCCATTCCCAGATCATTTTCACCTTTGGATTTCCCCCAGGGCTGACTCTCCAGCACATATCACCCCAGCAACTTTTATTGTTTTCCTGCTCCAATGTCCCTGTGGTCCTGGCGCTCCACCTAAGACTGTACTTCCACATATACTCATATCACACCTCTAGCCTTCCCTAAATAACAGCAGCAGGACGAGTAACAATCAGTTACCACTGGCTGAATGTTTCATTTGAAGATATTAATTAATTAATTAATTAAAAGAGCAGACAGAGGGACAGAGGGAGAAGGAGAGAGAGAGTAATTCCAACCAGACTCCCCGCTGATCATGGAGCTAGACACGGGGCTCCATCCCATGACCCTGAGATCATTACCTGGGCCGCAATCAAGAGTCAGATGCTTAACCTACTGGGCCACCAGGTGTCCCTGAATGTTTCTTTTGTATGTGGGGGTCACCAAGCCAGGCATTCTACACATATTATCTCATTTCATCCTCACAACAACCTTGTGAAACAGATACTATTGTAACCACTTTACATGTAAGCCTGTGGGCTTGGATAGCCAACGTAAATACAGCAAGCAAGTTCCAGAAGTAGAAAACAGACCACACTCAGTCCCACACCAAAGTCTGCTTTTCTTACTATGCCACAGTATGGTAAGAGCCCAATATTCTCGGCAAATCCCACCTGCTACATCCTAGATCAGTTCCACAGAAAAAAACGGTTTTCTCTTGTATCTAGGATTCACCCTAGGATTCGGTGACTCTTTTGTGAAAGCTGCTTTATGCCTTAAACGGAGAAGCATAATTCCAGCAGACTGTTATTTATATTGCTTATTTTTTGTGCCAAAAAATATAGATGAATCAGGGCAAATCCATTATCACCCTTAGGAAAACGATTCACACGCATGTTCCAATTTGTATGGCTTTCACATCCCAAGGCCACCACACCCCAGGTATGTGAGCTTGAACAAGTCACTCTAACCTTTCTCTCCTAAACTTTCTCTTTATTTTTTATTGATCATTATAATGAAGGATAATGATAATTGTATAAAAATATTATTTTTAATAATAAATAGGGTTATTATGAGGATTAAATCATAGAACTTTGCTTGGTAAGTAGTCAGTATCGAATAAATGGTACTATTAACTATGGCAAAATATCAATGCTTTTTTAAAAAAATATTTTATTTATTTATTCATGAAAAACAGAGAGAGAGGCAGAGACATAGGTAGAGGGAGAAGCAGGCTTCCTGCGGGGATCCCAATGTGGGACTTGATCCCAGGACCCCAGGATCACTGCCTGAGCTGAAGGCAGATGCTCAATCACTGAGCCAACCAGACATCCCGAAATATCAATGCTTTTGTGGCAGATGGCTTGGAGCCCTTCTGTAGATGAAAGGTTTTTCTTGTCTACTGACTATTCACTAAAAACTTTTGTACTCTAAATGTGTGGAGGGTTTTCTTCTCACCAAGTAATTCTTCTATTATCAAGGGATCCCAATTGCATTTCTTACAGTTTAACTCAATTTTGACACTATCCATCCATCAGATGATACAGGTAAGGGCTCAATCCTACAAGACTGTCCTTCTGGGGGTCTGGGGTGGCTCAGTCAGTTAAGCATCTGCCTTTGGCTCAGGTCATGATCCTGGAGTCTTGGGATCAAGCCCTGCATTGGGCTCCCCACTCAGCAGGGAGTCTGCTTCTTCCTCTCCCTCTGCCTCTGCTTGTGCTGCTCTTTCTCTCAAATAAATAAATAAAATCTTAAAAAAAAAAAAGACTGCTCTCCACTACCTTAGAAACCAGTCTAGGTTGTCACCATGTTCCTATGACCCACTCCTCCATTTGATCATTTGCTTGAACAGTTCACAGAACTCAGAAAAAACAGTTTATACTTGACCTTCAGCAACACAGGTGTGAATTGCATGGGTCCATTTATATGTGGATTTTTTTGGATACGGTACAGGACTATAAATGTGTTTTCCTTATGATTTTTCTCAACAATGATTTCTTTAGCTTACTTTATTGTAAGAATATAATATATAATACATATACAAAATATGTATTAATTGACTATATGAATTATGAGTAAGGCTTCGGGTCAGCAGTGGCTATTAGCAGTTAAGTGTTTTGGGGAGTCAAAAGTCATATATGAAATTTTGACTGTGTAAGGGGTCAGCAGCCCTAATTGACCCCATTGTTCAAGGGTCAACTGGACTTACCAGATGACTGATTGATTATAAAAGAATACACCTTAGGAACAGCCAGATGGAAGAGATGAATAGGGCAAGGTATGTGGGAAAAGATGTGGAGCTTCCATATTCTCTATGGGTGTACCACCCTACCAGCACCTCCATGTGTTCACCAATCTGGAAGCTTCCCAAACCCTATCCTTTTTTTTTTTTTTTTTAAAGATTTATTTACTTATTCATGAGAGACACAGACTGAGAGAGAGAGGCAGAGACATAGGCAGAGGGAGAAGCAGGCTCCTCACAGGGAGCCCAATGCGAGACTCGATCCTGGATCCCGGGATCATGACCTGAACCGAAGATAGGTGCCCAACTGCTGAGCCACCCAGGTGTCCCTTTTTTTTTTTTTTTTTTTTTTAATGGAGGCTTCACTGTGTAGGCCTGATTGAATAAATCATTGGCCATTGGTGATTTATTCAACCTCCAGCCCCTCTCCCTTCCCCCAAGTCAGGGGTAAGAGGAAGTAGAGCTGAAAGTTCCAATCCAATCACATGGTTGGTTCCCCTGGCAACCAGTCCCATCCTGTGGCTTTTCAAAAATCACCCTAACTCACTGTTGATGCTCTGGAGCTATTCCAGGAATGAAGGACAAAACCCCTAATATTGTAAGGAAAGATGATCCTATACTCTAATCACTTTAGGTAATTACATGTTTTAGGACTTGTGAGCCACCAACCACGGATGGACACCAAAATACGTATTTATTGTATGACAACACAACACCCTTCCAGGGAGAGAATTATACCTTCCTGCCACAGTGATGTGAGGCTAGACCATGTGACTTGCTTTGTCTAGTGAAGATCAAGAAGTGATATATGCCATTTTGGAGTCAAAGCTTAAAGAGCTTTTGTGTGGTTTGCCACCTTTTCCTTTCCCTATGTCACAAATCTGGCATTATCCTGGCCAGGGGCTGTTTCATCAGCCTAGAACTCAGAATGCAAATAATAGCAGCCAAGTCACCACCAGGCTGTGATGGACGGATCACATGAGTGAAACATAAAGCTCTGTTCTTATAACTAAGATTTGAAGGTTATTGATCATCATGATGTCACTTAGCCTCGGCTGACAGATACGGTTGTTAAACAGGATTTATAGAAAACCTCTTATTTGACAGTATTTGTCTGTTCTATCATTGCTCTTTGACCCTCTGTAGACTTGAGCCATTAGCAGTTCTTCCATCAGCCCAGTACCCACTTCTAACCAGAATACATCAGCTATTTCCAGGGTCCCCGGTATATTTATCATCAACTGCCAGTTCTTCAGAACCCATGGCGTTTCCAGTTTCTAAGGTAAAGCACGATTAACAAGCTTCTTCTAACAAAGAGCATATGCATGTAGGGGCGCCTGCGTGGCTCAGATGGTTAAGTGTCTGCCTTCAGCTCAGGTCATAATCCCAGGGTCCTCGGATGGAGCCCCGAACCTGGCTTCCAGTTCAGTGGGGAGTCTGCTTCTCCCTCTACCCTTCCCCCCACTCATGTTTTCTCTCTCCTTCTCTAAAATAAAAGTCTTTAAAAAAACCCAGCATATATATATTAAAAAAAAACAGCATATGCGTACAGTGCATATACTGGCGCACACAGCAGCTGTATTAGTTAACTAAGATAGTCTTTGGGGATTGTAGAGATGGTTGAAAAGAACATCTGGGCAAGGCTGTGCCTTTGGAGAAAGGCACCCACCAGTCTTTCCATAGCTCAGCCCCAATCCAGGGTTCTTCTCAGGCTAAGCCAGCTCCCCAAAGAGCCTTTACTTCTACCAGCAGGGTCATGACCTCAACAAGCTGCCTTCCAAACCCTAAGCTTCTTTTTCCTCTGACTTTCGAGTGGGACACTGTCTGCTCGACTCTCAGAATTTTCCTTGATGTTGCTCAAGAAAAGCACTTGCATGCTTATTATCCTATTTTTATATAGGCAGGAATAAGGAAAACACCAAGCATAGGTATCTTAGAAAGTTCCAGATTCTTCTTAAGAAGATGTTATTGGTACTTCTGAGGGACTCTTAGGAGGGCTGATCAGCACTGACATACTGAGGGTTTACCCTGTTGGGGATTGTTCTAAGGACTGCTTTTCATTTCATACTGTGAAATACCCCAGACACCTAGGGAATGTGGGAGGGTCCCATGTACTGAGTCATGTTGAGTAACCTAGGCTCACTGAAGAGAGTCCTGATCCATAAATAATAGTGATTGTAGGGGATCCCTGGGTGGCTCAGCGGTTTAGCACCTGCCTTTGGCCCAGGGTGCGATCCTGGAGTCCCGGGATCGAGTGCCGCATTGGGCTTCCGGCATGGAGCCCGCTTCTCCCTCTGCCTGTGTCTCTGCCTCTCTCTCTCTCTCTGTCTATCATGAATAAGTGAATAAATAAATAAATCTTAAAAAAATAGTGATTGTGGTGGTAATATAACAACGACACTTGATGCTTATTTTACCCTTACCCTGGTCAGACCCTGGTCTAAGTGTGCCTGGCATGGCGAGGTAAGCGCCATCCTCATCACCATTTAGAGATCAGGCAATGGAAGCAAAGAGAGTATAAATGACTGGAATAAGGTCACACAGCCTGCAAGTGACAGAGCTGGAATTTGAACCTGAGTTGCAGGACCCAAAAGTGAGTGTTTTCATTTCCTTTTTCGACATGCTTATCATCTGTGCGTATCCAACTGTAAATATTACCCTTCTAAAGGGACTTATGGAAGGAAGGTGATGTTAGTAATATTTTGTGTAATTTATTGGCACTCTCCATGCTGACAGAATGGATGGATTAGTTACTGTTCATTGAGCATCTTGTCTTCTCAGTCACATTGGTGCTCTTCCCAGGCTAATTCTATCCTCACTGTAGAATCTAGGAGCAGGAATGTAGCTCAGCCTTGATAGAGCCTAGAAGGCTTTCGAAACCCCAACAGGTCTCTGGGCCCTAAGTGTCCTACACAACGGCTTCATGATTATTCTTCTTCAGAGCAGCATTCTGATCCTTCTGTAACTATGAAAAGAACAGCCAGTCTGCAGCCCTCAGGTTGACTGCTGGGAGGTGCCAGGCCCCATTCACAATGCTGTGATGAGAACTTCACAGGTATTAACTCATGTTTTCCTCATAACAACCCTGTGAAGTCAGGGCTTTTCCTATCATCAATCACCATCATCCTATTTTATGAATAAGGAAACTGAGGCCCCAAAGAGTTAGTATAGATTTTCTTGCTCAGAATGGGAAGGTTCAGAATTCCAACCAGACAGTCCAATTCCAAGGGTCACACCCTCTGTTACAACCCTTAGAGTTCAAAGCCCAGATTTCCAGGGGGAAGAACCTGATAGACTCAGCATGTGGCAGGAATAGCCAGGAATACTGGCAGGTGGGGTTATACAGTACAAATATGGCAGCTGAAGCCTAGGAGCCAAGGGGTGAGGGGAGGGGAGAAGGAACTAGGAAGGTAGAACATTGTACATCAGGCATTTACTCCAACAGGCATCTCCCACGTCCTGTGTGGTAGGAGTTCAGATTCCCCATATATGCATGAACCTATTGAAGATTAGTGGGGGTTAAACAATTAGTTCCAAGCTATGCGTTAAGTGAGACAAGATTTGAACACAGCCCATCTTATTCCTAGGCCTTACTTTATTACAACACACTTCCAGAGGAGGATGGCCAGAATAGAGGACGAGAGGTGTTACATGGCAGATTGCATTTTCCATACAGGACTGCAAATATCACCCACCCCACACGATCTTCTGAATATACTACACTTTGACATTTCCCCCATTGAGATAACAAACAGAATGATAGTCCTCACCTTGGATTTGGAAGGGCCGTGATACCAGAGGACTTCTAAGGTATGTGCTGGTGGTACTCTTGAAATGCTCACACTTGGAACCTCACCACCATGCTGTGAGCAAGCTCAAGCCTACCCAGGCAGAAAGGCCATATGGAGACAGAACCTTGAGACCACTTAGAGACAGAGTAAACGCTGGCCTGCTCAGCTGTTCCAACCCCCTCATGGTTCCTGTAGTTACCATCTGACTACAACCTTGTGATAGAATAAGAGCCAGAACTGCCCAGGTGAACCCTTCTCAAATTGTTTTGAGTTGCTAGATTTGGGGAGGATGTATTATATTATACACAACAGCAAAACCCAGAACAGCATACTCAGAGGAAGAGAAGTTTTCACACGGACACGAGAGCCATCTTCAAGTATCTGAGGGGCTGTCACATATAAGAAGACACTGACTCGGAGAGTGAAACTCTAGGAGACAGCACTCATGTCAACACTTGGGGTTTACAAAGAGGCAGATTTGATTCTTCATGGAGATCCGCTACAACTATATAATGTTGGAATAGTCACCCAGCAGTGAGCACTGTACCACCGAACATACTCAAGCACAGGGAGGACCATTTTGGGGGATGTTATAGAAGGGTCTAGAAGACCCCCAAAAGGCACTTTGTCACTCTAAAAAGATATGATTCCAAGTGAGTTAAGCCTAGACTGTCTTGAAGAATAAAACAGTTTAGTAAACCCTTCTTAGAAGAGGTGAGGACTAATCTAGACCTTTAAAGTTGGAGAAGTTTGGGAAAGGAAAGCAGAAGGAAGGACCACTCAGCAAAGAGCCACTGGGAACTGTTTAACTAGCAGCACCTTGTTAACCATTCCCCCTCTTCCCTTAAGACTTCTCATCCATTTGTGATGGGTTATGGGCCATGATTTTTCTAGATCTTTCCCTAGCCACCAGCACCCCTTTTCCTCCCCAGTCCTCACATCTCATCGATTGCTGTCATTCATTCCACTCCTTACAATATGCCCCACATCTGTTATTCCTGTTCCCCCTGCACTGTTGCTGGCTTTGTTCTGGCCATTGCCACCTGCCATTGAGATGACACAACAGCCCTGAGTCATTCCCCAGGATGCTCTGAACCTGTCAGTCTCCCGCTTCCAAACCAGAACCTTCCTTCAATTCCCATTGCCTTTAGAAGTGAAACTTAAAAAAAAAAAAATTATTTGAGAGAGAACAAGTGAGCAGGAGCAGGGGGAGGCACAGAGGCAGCTCCCCGCTGAGCAGGAAACCAGACTCAGGGCTCAATCCCAGGACCCTGGGATCATGACCTGAGCAGAAGGCAGATGCTTAACTGACTGAGCCACCCAGGTGCCCCTAGAGCTGAAACTTTTTAGTCAGAAATTCCAGGCTTTCATGATGTAGCAGAGGGGAGGAGGAACACAAAATAAAAAGTACTGGGGTTGGGGGAAGAAACACTAATCTCTCTATTTGTTTCTTAGGGTCACTGTAACAGATCACCACAAACTGTATGGCATAATACAACAGATATTTATTCTCTCACGGTTTTGGAAGCTGCAAGTCCAAAATCGAGGTTAACACCTCCAAAGGCTCTAGGAAAGAATCTTTTCTTGCCTCTTTCTAGCTTCTCAGAGCTTCTGGAAATTCTTGGCAGTCCTTGGCCTATGGCTCCCATTACTTTGATCTCCACCTCCATCTTCACATGGCCATCTTCTCTGTGTGTGGGGTTCCAAAACTCCTGATTCTTTCTCTTATAAAGATACCAACCACTGGATTCAAGGCTCATCCCAGTTTGACCTTACCTTAACTTGGTTATGCCTGCAAAGGCCCTGTTTCCAACAAAGGTCACATTCACAGATTCTAGGAGTTCAGGCTTGAACAAATCTTTGGGAGGCACAATTCAACCCTCTATAATTCACACTGATGGAAACTACAGAACAATGGCTTCGCATGGGGATGGAATCCTGCTTGTGAAAAGGTTCTGGATGACTTTAGGAACAGGGGACATAATATTAAATAGGGTACTAGATCACCAGAAGGGGTTTTTTTGAGCAATGGAATAGTATGCATGATGAAAGGATTATCAGGAAAAAAATCAGTCGGGAAGCTGGATTTAGGGGAAATTATAGGAGGTAAAACTAGGAAGTTAAGAGGATGTCTGAGTAGCTGGAAGGTGAGGAGAGACGCACAGAACTAGCTGGTTGACCTCAGGAGGTTCTTAATCTTGCCTTCTTAAATTCAGCATTATATTGCAAGAGCGTAGAACAGGGTCACATAGTAGGTCCTCGGGTCACATTTGTTGGGGAGGCGAATGGGTGGACAAAGTAGGCTTTTGCTAGTAGGAATGGAAAAGAAAGAAGATGCCGCAGGCCTTTCGGAGGTGAGCTGAATTCGTGGACCCTAGAACAAGACAGAAGTGAGGTGGGGCATTATTTAAAGGCAAGCCCACGCCTGAATTGAACCTCTCACGCCACCTGCGCACACAGTGGCCTTACACCTGACCCCCGCTCTAGTTTTCCCCGCCACAGAGCGTGTCTGGAGCACGGGACGCCTCACTTTACTCCTGTCTGTGCATCTTCTCCCGCACTCTGCACACAGTGGGCCCGCAGCTCACCTTTCGGCGAACGGATGAACAACTGAATTCCCACATCTAAGCAAACTCTCAAGTATTTCCCCCAGATTCAGACTCTTGAATTTTAAACTGTCCTACACTTCAAAATGCCTGGCGCACTCTAAGCTCCCGATAAGCACTTGTTGAACCAAACCGAAGAAGTCAGATTCACCCAGTTCGGCCCCGGCAGCCAGCGAGGTCTGCATTTGGCAGGACCACGGAGCCCAGGGCTCGTACCTGAAGGACCGTCCTGGGCTCCCGGGCGCGTGGAGGGGGAGGGAGGCGAAGGGGGGAAGCGGGGCGAGGAGCACGGGCTGTTGGTGGCGGACGCCCAGGCGCCCCTCGCTTCGGGCGCCCGCTGGGACCCGAGAGCACCGCGGCGCGCGGGTGCGGGGCGCGCGGGGTGCGGGTGCGGCGCGTGGGGGATGGCGGGCGATGGGGTGTGCGGTGTGCGGGGTGGGGCGGAGGTGAGGGGCGCAGGCGCAGGGTGCGGGGGTGGGGGCGCAGAGCACGGGTGAGGGGGCGAGGGGGGGGGGGGCGGCGCGTGGGGGATGCGGGGGGGCGCGGGTCCGGGTGTGCAGGGCACGCGGTGCGGAGGTGAGGGGCGCGGCGCACGGGGTGCGGGGCGCGCGGGGGGGGGCGGCGCACAGGGTGCGGAGGTGCGGGGGGCGCGGGGGGGGCGGCGCACGGGGTTCAGGGCGCGAGGGGTGTGGAGGTGCGGAGCGCGAGGGAGGCGGAGCACAGGGTGCGGGGCACGCGGGTGCGGGGCGAGCGGGGAGCGGAACATGCGGTGCGGAGGTGTGGGTCGCGCGGGGTGCGGGTGCGGATCGTGTGGGGGGCGCGGGTGCGGGGCACGCGGGGGACGGCGCAGGGGGTGGGGCACCGAGGTGAGGGGCGCGGCGCACGGGGTAGGGGGTGTGGGGCGAGAGAACCAGTGCGGGGCGCGCGAGGGGGCGGCGCACGGGGTACGGGGCGCGCGGGGAGCGGAGCGTGGGGTGCAGAGGTGCGGGGCGAGGCGCGGGTGCGGGGTGCGGAGCGCGCAGGGGGCGGCGCACGGGGGCGGAGGTGGGGCACGGCGGGTGGGGCAAGGGGGTGCGGGCGTGCAGGGGGGGGGGCGCACGGGGTGGGGGTGCGGTGCGGGGCACGAGGTGAGGCGGGGTGAGGGGCGGGGGTGCGGAGGTGCGGGTGCGGGGCGCGCGGGGTCCGCGATCCGGCGCGCTCCGTGCCGCGGGTGAGGCCTGCCCGGCCGGCCCGCCCCGGAGCTCCGGGGTGCGGGAGACGGCGGCCCCGCGGGGGGCTCGGGTCCCGGCCCCGCCCGCACTCCGGCGCCCTACGCTGCCCTCCGCTCCTTCCCGCACCCGCGCCGGCGCTCAGGGGACACGGGCCTTCCCGGCGCTCGGGGACCGCGGCGGGGCGCGGAAGATGGCGGCGAGGAGGGGCCCGGGCGGGCGCGAGCGGAGGCGGGCGGAAGCGCGCGGATGGGCCGGAGCGGCAAGAGCGGCTAGAGCGGAGCCTGGGCCCGGCGCGCGGCCGGCGCTCGCATCGACTCCGCCTCCGACTCACGCCCGCCCCCGCCCAGCACAGAGCCGCAACCCAGGACACCGACCGGAGAACGCGAGCAACGAAAATCTCCAGGCCGGGCCACCGAGCCCAGTGTCGCGCTCCCCCGGGATGGCCCCGCGCGCCTCGGCGCTGCCTGGCGGAAGCCTCACGGCGGAAGCGGCGGCCGTGCTCGGGGGGCGCGCGGCGTTCGGGCGGCGGCGGCGCGCGGCGGGGCGTCGTGAGCGGGCGGCCCGGGGGCCGCGCGGGCGCCGCCAACATGTCGGACACCAAGGTAAAAGTTGCCGTCCGGGTCCGGCCCATGAACCGGCGAGGTGAGGAGCTTTCCGCTCGTTTTTATCCGTGGTCGGGCGGAGGGCGGGGGCAACTTTTGCAAAAGTGCGGGGGAGGCGGGGGCGGCGGGGGCGCGGGGGCGGCGGGGGCCGGGGGGCGCGGGGGCGCGGGGGCGCACGGCTGCCGCCTGGGTCCGGCCCCGCGCCCCCGCCCCCGCCCCCACCCCCCCTCCCCGGGGACAGCCGGGCGCCCGGGGCTGCGGGCGGGATGCTCGGCGCGCAACGGGCCTCTGCCCTCCGCTTTCAGAACTGGAGCTGAACACCAAGTGCGTGGTGGAGATGGAAGGCAACCAGACGGTCCTGCACCCGCCTCCTTCCAACACCAAACAGGGAGAAAGGTAAAGCGGGCGCGGCGAGGGCGCGGAGGAGGAGCCCACCCGCCGGCTCCTGCGAGTTGGATCCCGGAACACGGGGGGCTCCTGCCCATTGTTAGGAGGCCGCCTCCAAGTTTGTCGCACGCTCCCGGCCGAAGCTGCTGCAAGTCCAAGTTCCTCCCCTCCCGCTGCCCCCGCGCCCGCCCCCTCCCACCGCGAGCGCGGCAGCCGGGGAGCCCGGGCCGGCCGGGTGCACGCGGGGGGCGGGGGGCGGGGGGCGGTGCAGCCCTCGACGGCCAGTTCCACACTTTACAGATGAGAAAACTGAGGCCCGAGGCCGGCAAGTGACCATCCCAAGGCCTTGGTTTCGTGGAACCCAGTGCCCCCCCCCTCCCCCCCCAGCCACTGCACAGTTTGCTTTATTTGGCGGAATTGTTTTGGGACTTTGTACGTAAGATGGGGGGGAGCCCCCCCCCCATCCATCATAAAGCAGAACAGTATTGTAGGATGCGAGCTCAGGCGTGGACCATTTAAAATTATTATTTTGTTGGTGCTGGGTCGAGATAATGCCTGCATGTAATGCGCGAATTTTGATTTTCAAGGAAACAAAAGTAGTGCCCTGAGCTGTGTAGACACTGGGGGGGATGTTTAAAGGGGCTGCATTTACTAGATGGCAACATATTTGCATTTGAAAAGTGGTAACTCTTGGATCCTTATTAATTCCGCTCTCTTCCACGCAGCAGTATGGGAAAATGCCTTAAAATAATCTGAATATTTGGCATTTTTCTGGTAAGCCCCTGAGAAGAAAACGGTTGGAATTCATTCAGTATAGCAATGCAGTAGCTTGTAAAAATAGAAAAGGAGGAAAAAAAAAAAAAACAAAAAACCCGGGAGATTTGACAGAATTAATTCCTCTGGGACGTGAGGATGCGTGTGTTTCTAAAAGTCACCTGTTGATTGATGTGCTGCATTTTAGTGGTTTTTGCTCTTGGGAGATTTTTCACTGAGTATAGACTGAAGTAGGGTTTGTATATTTTACCGCTAAAGGGAGCAGCTGCGTCTGTTTTGTAATCATGCCATGTTCAGGCACGGTTTTGCTAAATTTTGGGGAAGAAGTTGTCGGGAGATAAGCCGAGGAGGTCTTGGCTTTTTGTGTTGAGGCTGGAAATTTTTATTCAGTTTGCAAACATTCTGCTACCTATAACAGATCGTCATGGTGATAGGAAATAGCTAAAGTTATATTGAAAATGATGTGTGACTAAATGCTTTTCGGTGATAGATGTATCCTTGGATAATACTTTTAGATCCATTTTAAAGATTTATAGTATTTTGGGTACGTTTGTAGTGGTGTAGTATATTTTGCGGTGCTAGTGAACTGAGTAAATTAAAAAATTTACAGATTTAATCAGATGCCCACATCAACATTTTTTCCCCCCCTAAACCTGGATATTTTTCTATTGTTTCCTCCCCAAATTCTGCCGGGTCAGATTCTTCAAGGCAGCCTGGGAAACAGGTAGAATGTTAGCTCCTGTTAATGTAGCCACTGCTTCTGTGCTCCTTGCTGGCTTGGCACCTGCTCCTTGTCACTCTTAACCGTAGGGAGTATTACTGTTAGCTACTGTTTAATGAAATGAAGCTTTGTGATTTGTGGAGGGAAACATTTAATTTTGTGGTACTTGGATGGGAACGATTTAACTGTAGAGGATTGGTTAGGAATGCTAAATAATGAGTTGATCATTTTTAGGGCCACCACTGCAGTTATGAATCAGGACATTTTAAATAAAGATTTGTAGGGTGATTTGGGGATTCATCCATCTGCTGGCTTATTGGAATAGCCCCTTATCTGAAATTGTTAAGAGCAGCATTGAAACCTAGGCGTTCTGTTGTTTCGTCCTCCTGACAGATAGGATTCTTTGGTGGATGGACCCTCTCTGTGGGATTCTGCCTGGGGACTGGTCACTCAGTTTATAGAAAACTGGAGTGGAGTCTATCCAGCAGTGCTGCTTGTAGGTTAGGATTACTGTCTTTGCAAGGATGGAGACACCAAATGCATTTTGATTTTCATTATGCAGCTTGGTTTCATATTTCTCCACCAGGTTTTCCCTTAAAGCAACAGTGCATTTAAAAATAGAAAGGAAAAAAAAAAAAATAGAAAGGATTCCTCCCTTGGGCTCTGGGTTGATTAATTACAACAGTGCTTCGTGTTTGCATTTCATTTCTATCATTTGTTTTGAGATAGAGCTCAGGGAAAGGTGGGAATATTATTTTTCTTACCTAGAAGTTCAAGGCTTGAAGTATAAGAAGTCTTTAAATAATATTGGCAAACCCGTGTCAAAGTTAGAATTATTATTTTCCTGAAAATTGCCAGAAATTGTTAATGTATTAACCACAAATAGAATTTTTTTTAAAGATTTTATTTATTCATGAGAGACACAGAATGAAAGAGAGGCAGAGACACAGGCAGAGGGAGAAGCAGGCTCCATGCAGGGAGCCTGACGTAGGACTCGATCTCGGGTCTCTAGGTCAGGCCCTGGGCCGAAGGCGGTACTAAACCGCTGAGCTACCCAGGCTGCCCACGAATAGAAATTTTAAATTAGTAAGTGAGAGTTTTCAGTTCTCCCAGTAAAAACAAGCAGGGATGTTTTGATTTCCAGGGAAAGAAACAAATAGGCTTAGCTTTCATAATGTCCCTTCCCCCACCCCCATGGAATCAAAGCCAAGACTACACGTTAAAGGCTAAAAGACCATAGAGCTTCTGAGGTTAAAGATATTTGTTTTGAAATTCTAAAATTATAATACAACACAGAGGTCCTGGTTAATACTTGAGATATATATTGATCACCATTTTGAAACATTAAGATATATATGAACATGTTTTTAAAAGTAATACTGCATTTATATCCAGGAGATATTTATGAAGTTTATATCACATGGCTCCCAGCACAGAGGATCCAAAGATCACTGTGGGCCTAGTGCCTATATCAGAGGTTCGCACCTTTGAGAGATGTGAGAAGGAAGAGGGAAAAATAGAATACAGTGAGGTAGATTATGTAGACTATACTTTTGTCATCATATGCACTATATTATTTGGAGATTACCTGTTTCCTCTTCTGTCTCCTCCTGAGGATGCACGCTCCCTGAAGGCAGGTACCTTATCCTGCTTACCTTTGTGTCCCGTGCCCTAAATAGCACATCGCAGGTGCTCAGCAAGTGTCAGCACTGAGTAGGCTCCCTAGTGTGATGAGGGTACTGAGGAGGGGCTATGGAAGTGACCCAGCCTGCAAGGAAGGTGGCATTTGTGCTAGTCATGTGGGTGCTAAGAATGTAGGTTCACTTTTTCAAGATTAGGAGAAAGTCTTCTGTCAAAGAAAGCGAAAGCATGCCTGCTGCAGATTACTTCTGGCTGGTTGTGTGTATGTGTGTGCACGCACACGCGGTGCATGGAATAGAATGCAGAATCAAGGCAAGTCAGCAGGGGGGAAGAGAATGAGAACCCCAGTTTGCCCAAATTAATGGCTTAACAACCAAAGTATGAACAGATACATAGGGTAAAGTCTTCTTTTGCACTATTACCTCCCGTTCTTCTCATCCCCTCATCTCTCCAAAAAAAAAAAAAATAATAATAATAATATTTTCAGACACACACAAACACACATACATGAATATATTGTTTATGTATGTTTCAACAAATGTCTTTTCTAACTTTACCCATATTTTAATACTCATTCTTTTTTTTTTTTTTACATCTAGTTTGGATGAGAGTGGTGTTTTAAAAACATGGATGGGATCCCTGGGTGGCTCAGTGGTTTGGTGCCTGCCTTCGGCCCAGGGCCTGATCCTGGGGTCCCAGGATCGAGTCCCATGTCCGGCTCCCTGCGTGGAGCCTGCTTCTCCCTCTGCCTGTGTCTCTGCCTCTCTCTCTCTCTCTCTCTCTCTCTCTCTCTCTGTGTCTCTCATGAATAAGTAAATAAAATCTTTAAAAAAATATATATAGATGGATGGCTTATGCATCTGATTTTTATAACTTTTAGGAAGTAAAGCTTTATCATGAAGAGAGTATAATGGAACTTGTTTCTATAGAAGTTTTTGTTCTTGTTTTATATAAGTGAATCTTTGGGTAAGCATTCAAAGCAATGTGCATGTATAACTTGGCTGGGCTAAAAGAAGAATGGGATAAATTTAGGCTCTTAGTAAAAGAGCATCAAAGTTTTAGCTACTTGCCCAATTTTTCCATACTGCAAAATGTGCCGTGTAGTGTGTAAAGTGTATCTCCGAAGGTCAGTGGTAGAAAGCTACGTTTCTTGGTTGACTGGTTGACTGTATATATATTTTTTAGTTCATGTATCGTATGTTGCAATTTTTTTTCCAAGCTGGCTTCCCCTGCTATTCCAGTGGCTTCTAGGATGGCTCCTTCTGCTTGAGTATATTTGCAGACCAGAAATTTAGAAATTAGTGAAAGTCATGTGAAATTTAAAAAATAGATCATCTAAGAATCAGTAATAATTCCACCTTATAAAATTATTTGATTTGAATTCTCTTTTGTTTCCTTGTGGTTGTTATGTTTCTTTCTAGCTCAAATATTATAGTTGGCTGTAAAAAAGCAGAGCATTTAGGTTTCATTAATATAAGAGTGATTATTCTTCATGCATGACATTAGTGGTATTTTATTTATATATATATATATATATATATACATATTTTAAAGATTTATTTATTTATTCATGAGAGAGAGAGACCCAGGCACCCCCCATTAGTGGTATTTTAAAGAGCATTATAATGGAATATTGTCATTAGCTGTCAGTGTTTGCCATGCCTTTGTTTTAAAATAAAGGTAGAGGGACACCTGGGTGGCTCAGAGGTTGAGCATCTGTTTTCGGCTCAGGTGGTGATCCTGGGGTCCTGGGATCGAGTCCCACATAGTCTCCTCTCGAGGAGCCTGCTTCTCCCTCTGCCTGTGTCTTTGCCTCTCTCTCTGTCTCTCTTGAATAAATAAATAGAACCTTTAAAAAGTGAAAGATTTCAATCTACCTTTATATATTTTTTTAAGATTTATCTATTTATTCAAGAGAGACACACAGAGAGGCAGAGACACAGGCTCCTTGAGAGGAGCCTGATGTGGGACTCGATCCCAGGACTCCAGGATCACCACCTGAGCCGAAAACAGACGCTCAATCGCTGAGCCACCCAGGTGTCCCTGGAATCTCTTATTTTTAAAAACAAAAGTAAAACTAATTATAATGCAGTGTAGATTAGAGTAGTGATTTAAAAATCATTTTGTTCACAGTCCACAGTTAAAAATACATTTAATATCACAGACAGTGTGTGTGTGTGTGCGTGCGCACTTGAGTGAAGGTTCATGAAAATATTACTGTGTGCAGCGTATTTGTTACTTCCTATCTCTCTCTGTTCTAATTCATTTTAGAAATGATGATTGACTTACTGAATTAATTTCATAGTCCATTAATGATTTATAAATTTATAATTTGAAAAACAAGGTTAGTGGTTAAGAGGTTGGGTTCTGAATGTGTGTTTGTGGTTGCACACGTACATGTATATGTGTGTGTATGTAAAATCAGTGTATTTTAGTGGTGCCTGGGTGGCTCAGTGGGTTAAGCCCTTGCCTTTGGCTCAGGTCATGACCTCAGGGTCCTGGGATTGAGCCCCGCATGGGGCTCTCTGCTCAGCAGAAAGCCTGCTTCTCCCTCTCCCTCTGCCTGTCGCTCCCACTCCTTGTGCTCTCCCTCTGTCAAATAAATTCTTAAAAAAAATGTAAATTCAGTGTACTTCATTTTTTAAGTAATCTCTTTTGATTAATTAATATAAGGGGGCTTGAACTCATGACCCTCATGATCAAGTCTCATATTCTTCTGACTGAACCAGCCAGGTGCCCCTAGTGTACATAATTTAAAGTGTAAAGTAGATTTTATAATTTGTAAAATCTATGATAAAAAGAAGGAATCCTCTTTTTTCATTTCTTTCCTCAGAAGCAACCACATATAGCAATTTTAGCTCATCCTTTTGGAATTTTCCTCCATATTTCTGAATAACAGGCTGGTAGTGCTAGTTTTTTTTTTAAATTTTTTTTATTTGCTCTGTGTTTTCATTCTATGTCCCATCCTCCCCACCCCCAAATTCTTCCCATCCCCCATTTTCCCAAAATACTTATATGGTAATTTTGGTTGTGTCAATATTTAGTGTTTATATTACTTATGGTTATATAATATAGTCAGCTACTTACAGTTGAGCCATGTGCTCTTCTATGATTTCTTTTACAGTCATACAAAATTTTTTGTTTTCCCTGGAGTTAACTATTGTTTTTCTTTTTTCTTTTTTCCTTAATTTGCTTCGTTTTCTATGTACTTCTCCTTAATTCAACATTTAAATTTTCTGCCCCTTGCATAAATCTCCTTTCAAGACATTTAAACACATCAGGTACTCTCTTGATTTCATCTCCTTAGAGACATTTCTTCTTAAGCCTTCCAACATGCTCCTTTATGAACTGGCAGTCTTCTCTGCCTGATATAGCTGTCATCTTGGGGTTGCCTGTCACATCATTTTGAGGATTTTACCTCTCTTCTATGTGGAATCTCTTGTTTTTTTGTTTCTGTTTTCTTTCTTGGTTTACTGCCTTAATTTTGTAGAGCATATTATTTAGTAGCTTCCTTTGAAAGGGTGTTTGGAAGGTAAAGTTTTTGAAGCCAAGAAAATATCTATTCTACTACTCATCTCATTGGTAGTTTCCATGGGTATCAAATTCCATTTTTATAGACATTTGGTTGCTCTGTTGTCTTTTACTTACCTGTGTTTCTGTTGAAAAGTCCAAAGCGATTTGGGTTTTTTTCTTTCTTTTTTTTTTTGAATTAAAAAATTCTTTTAAATTAAAAAACATTTTCTTTAAAGACTTTATTTATTTACTTGACAGAGAGAGAGTGAATGCCTGTGTGCCCACAAGCTGGGGATAATGACAGAGGAAGAGGAAAAAGCAAGCTCCCCACTTGCTCTCTGCTTAGCAGAGAGCCTAATGTGGGGCTTGATCTCAGGACCCTGGCTGGGATCATGACCCAAGCCGAAGGGAGATATTTGACCAACTGAGTCAACCAGGTGCCCTGCTCTTTGGGTTTCTAATCTTTTAGATGTGACATGGATTTTTACTCTCTGGAATCTTGTAGAATATTCTTTTCTTCCCCATTTTTGAGAAATCACAGTAGGTCTTTCTAACCTGGAAATGTATATGCTTCTTGTCTTTTTGTTCTGCCTTCTGGGAGATTTCCTCTTATCATCCATCTTTTATGTTTAATTTTTCTTTTACTTTATCATTTTTAATTTCCAAGAGCTCTTTTTTTTTTTGGTCTCTGGCTTTTTTTTTTTTTAAGATTTTATTTATTTATTCATAGAGACACAGAGAGAGAGAGAGAGAGAGAGAGAGAGAGGGGCAGAGACACAGGCAGAGGGAGAAGGAGGCTCCATGCAGAGAGCCTGACATGGGACTCGATCCAGGGTCTCCAGGATCATGGCCTGGGCTGCAGGCAGCGCTAAATCGCTGTGCCACCCGGGCTGCCCATCTGGCCTTTTTTTTTTTTTAAATTAAAAACTTTATTTATTATTTTTAAAAAATTTTATTTATTTATTCATGAGAGACACACACAGAGAGGCAGAGACACAGGCAGAGGGAGAAGCAGGCTCCATGCAGGGAGCCTGATGTGGGACTCGATCCTGGGTCTCTGGTATCACACCCTGGGTTGAAGGCGGTGCCAAACCGCTGAGCCACCTGGGCTGCCAGTAAATCCTATAATTGAAGGTAGTAGGTGCCCTAGTCAATGCTTAATTAACAGCATTCATGAAGATAATTAGCTATAGTCAGTACAAGAAACCATGTAAGTAGGAATATCCTGTTTCTGTATCACTAAAATTTTAGTTGATTTTTTTTTTTTGAGTTATCTTTAATTTAAAAATATCTATGTTTGTTTGGCTGGGAAATTTTTTCTACCTGATACCAAACTGGCCAGTTTATCACTGTACCCGTTAAATTGGCTGTTTTTGAAAAAATCTAGTTAGAGATAAGCAGATAACTTGGATTGTTTCTGATGTTTAACAAAATTACACAGGCCATGCACTCATATATTTTTCAGGAATGAATTATATTTTTCAGAAATTTTTCAGGAATGAGTTTCCCCAAATAGGCCTTTTGAAGACATCAAGGTTTCTCAGAATTATTCAGCCACCCCCTTCTCAAATCTTCCCTCGAGCTATACTAGAGAAGGTGTTTATGCATTTAGAATTTATTTATTTACTTATTTTCCTAAAGATTTTATTTATTGATTCATGAGAGACATAGAAAGAGAGGCAGAGACACAGGCAGAGGGAGGAGAAGCAGGCGCCATGTAAGGAGCCTGATGTGGGACTCGATCCCGAGAATTCAGGATCACACCCTGAGCCAGAGGCCGCTCAATGGCTGAGCCATCCAGGTGCCCCTGCATTTAGAATTTAAAGGAGTTTGGAGAACATTACCAGCATAGGAAACAGAATAGCAGAGAAACCAACACAGAAACACCCAGAAAGATTACATTGTGCCTTGACAACGTAAGAAGTTCAGTTTATTAGCAACAGAGCTGTCAATAAAGGAAGTAAGGCTAAAATTTATATGAAAACATCTATTAGGGGCACTTGGGTGGCTCAGTTAGTTAAGCATCTCCCTTCAGCTCAGGTGATGATCCCAGGGTCCTGGGATTGAGCCCCGCATCGGGTTCCTTGCTCCGGGGAGCCTGTTTCTCTCTTTACCACTGCCTGCTGCTCCCCTGCTGTACTTTCTTTCTCTGTCAAGTAGATAAATAAAACTTAAAAAAACCAAAAAACATGTATTAAAACAATCAAGAATTGTTTTTTTTTAAAAAAAATTATTCATTTATTCATGAGAGAGACACAGAGAGAGAGAGAGAGAGAGAGAGAGGCAGAGACACAGGCAGAGGGAGACGCAGGTTCCATTCAGGGAGCCCCACATGGGACTCTATCCCGGTTTTCCAGTATTATGCCCTGGACTGAAGGCCGCGCTAAACCACTGAGCCACCTGGGCTGCCCAAGAATTGATTTATGTGGGATTCAGGAGTTCTTTTGTTTTTATTTTTGTTTTTTGTTTTTTGTAGGATTTATTTATTTATTTTAGAGAGCACATACATATGTGTGAGCAAGGGGAAGGGCAGAGGGAGAGGGAGAATCTTCAAGCAGACTCCCTGCTGATCATGGATCCTGACAAGGGGCTCAATTACAGGATCCTGAGATCATGACCTGAGCCAAAATCAATATTCGGTCACCCAACCAACTGAGCCATCCAGGTGCCCCGGGAGCTATCTTTTCAGAGAAAATCACTCTACAAAATATTTCTGGGGTTTTAGACTTGCAAATGTAAGAAGAAAATGTGAGAAATTCCTCCTTCAGAATTAGTTTATTTGGAATTTTATCACCCAACAATTCTGTGAAAACTAAATAAACAAGTTAAGTATTCACTTCTCTAAAATTTTACTTGTAAAAATGCATAATTCTTCCATTTGATTGTTGGATCTAAGGTTAAGAGGGAAAGTAGAGGGAAGATATCCTTGCAGACTCTTGGGAATTGGACAACCCATCTATGCCTCATTATTTGCTTGAGTCCTGTCTGGATTTCATGTTTCTATGAAATGAACAATTCAGTAAATCATGATAAAAGTAGTAGAACTGTTTTACCAGATTATTCTTGCAGTGGATTTTTCACATCAAAGCACAATTATATCTTTTAAAACAATTGCTTCCTCAGATACTCTAAAATTTTTTTTTCATAGGTAACTTTATGAGATGTATGGCAGAAAGACAAAGGGGTGGGGGTCATTGTCTGTCCAGACCTAACCAGTTCTTTTCCCTCTACCTTCATTTTGTCTGTGTCTAAGTAATACACAAATTTGCAGTCACAGTTTTGTGTTTTGCTTTTCTCCCATTTCTATTCTGTTATGCTGTATAATTTTCATAATTATAATTTTAATAGTTCAGTAGTCTGTTTAGTTTCATAATTTTTAACCATTTAAATGATTTTTAGACCTTAAGGTTTCTCTTAGGATTATAAATAACAGCATCTTTATGACGTTTTTTAGAATCCTTTGCTAACTGAAAGGTGTTTCTTGTCAAGCACACATGCTAACAAAGAAATTTACCTTTGAAATGGTTATGACCAGCATGAACTATTCTCTTACATTATAATGGAATTAAAAGTTGATAATTTGCAGATTTAAGTATACTCTATAGGTCATGAGAAAAATGATTTTGTTTGGGCAGTAACAGAACCAGGAGTTCTCACTCTTGAGTGTGCATCAGAGTTTTGGAGAACTCCACCTCAATCAAAAGGTTCTGATCCAGTAGGTCTCAGATGTGGCTTGAGAATTTACATTTCTAACAAATTCCTAATGATGCTGATGCTGTTAGCTTAGGATCAGACTAGTGGTTTAGACTAGTACAGACTAGTGCTTTAGGTTGAGACAACTACTGGTTTAGACTAGTACTGTCCAATAGAATTTTCTGGGATGATGGACATGTTCTATATATCTACATCCAGTATGGTAACCACCAGCTGTATATGATAACTGAGCTCTTGGTATGTGGCTGGTGCAACCAAATAACTGAATTTTAAATTTTGCTTAATTTTCATTAATTTAAATTTAAACAGCTGCATGCTTGTGGCAGGTGGCTACCGTATTGGACAGCAGCGGTCTGGCCATGATTGCTCATTAGAATCAGCTGGGGTGCCTTAAACAGATGCCTGGGTCCTACCCTTGGAGCTTCTGGCTGAATTGGGCTGTAATACACCTTAGGTATTGAGATTTTTAAGTGCCTTTCAGATGTCCCAGTAACGATCATTGTTCAACTCATTGCCCCCAAACTTAGTGGTTTCTAAAATAACCATTTTCTTATGTTCATGGATTCTGTGGGTCAGGAATTCAGGCAGAGCAAAGCAGGTATGACGTATCTGTTCCACAAGTCTGGGACCTCATCTTTGAAGACTAGAAGTCTGAGGGTTTAGACATCTGAAGGTTTGCCTGGGTTGAGTGTCCAAGGTGGTTAACTCACATGGTTGGCAGTTGATTCTCGTGTGTAGCCAAGATTGAGAATGACTGGTCCAGTTTAATAAATCAGATTTGATAGCCCAAGTGTCACACCTTGTCCCTTGGTTGGTTTATTTTGCCACTTTGATTGTGATCATGTACTCACAACTATTAACTCTCTGAAAATTAATGTAGGAAAGCTCATAAAATTGGCCTACGTATTTACCTTATTAAGGTAATTTATGGAACTTTCATAGGACTTTCCTGTGCCAAGGGTATATATTACTGTGAACATAAAGTCTCATAAAGCTAAATAAATTCTCTCCCATTAAGAAGAAAAGAAAGAAAAAAAAATGCCTCCTACTCCCTAGCCAGGTGTGTTTAATAAAAATGCCTCTCCTGATTTGTTTTTTCTTGAATTCCGGCAGCAGGGGAAGGAATTACCTAAGTTATCTAGATGCAGAGTACTTGCCTCCTGCCTATCCTTTGCCTAGATGCTGACTTCTTGGGAAGCACGGGCTCCTCAGCTTTCGAGTGGCCTGTGGGCCACAGTTCCTGCTTATAGGGCCGGTCACGGTGCAGCCCTTCAGCTTCAGCTCCTGTACAGTCGCGGGGCCTGGGGGCCCCGTGTATATGGAGGGTCAGCATGGCGGGATGAACTGGCAGTCGAAATGCTGTCTGGTTCTGCCGCTAACTTGGCATATATCCCTGAGCTAGCCATCAGGCCTTTTCCATCTGAATTCCTACATCTGTATAATGGAGGGCTAGACAAGGTAATCTTAAAATTTTTTGAGGCCTAAGATTCAGATTTATCCCACCTGTACTTAATATGTAGCGTTGAGTCAAACAGGGTAAGTAGGTAAGATTAATAGGAGCTTTGTAACTTGCTTCTCGGAGCGTCAGGAAAACCGGGGTGGGCAGGGCTGGTGTTCTCGACAGGCTCTGTTTGCCTGCAGTAGCTGATGCAAGAATTGAAGGTGTCGAGTGAAATAAGACAGCCACTTGCTCTTGCGCTCTGAAGTCGTTACCAGCTAGCAGAGGAGCCTGGGTCCCTTACAGACATTCTCCATGCCTCCTGCCTCAGCTGGGGCAGCAGCACATATAGAGCAGTATGCGTGGGCCGGGATGGTCGATCATCTGATTTGGACTTTTCGATTAGTTTTCATCTTGTACAGTTGGGGTTTCTTGGGGAAGCAGTGTTTTTTTTTAAGCTGTTCCTTGCAGTCATGCAGCTGTTTTATGCAATAAGCGTCTATATACCGGGGTGTAGAAATGACATTACCAGAAATGTTTGCTTCAAGTGTCCTTGGGCAGCTTATTTTTGTTTCTTAGGGTTCTATTAGAACCCTACCAAACTGTGATTGATCCTCATTATTTCCTGTCTTCCACTGTGGGACCAGCTCTGGTTAGTGTGTGTGTGTACGTATTTGCCCTCTGGTTTGTGCTTTCCTAACATTTCTTTTATTTTTTTTGATTATTTTTAAGATAATTTATTTATTCATGAGAGACACAGAGAGAGGCAGAGACAGAGGCGGAGGGAGAAGCAGGCTCCCTGTGGAGAACCTGATGTGGGACTCGATCCCAGGACCTGGGATCATGCCCTGAGCCAAAGGCAGACGCTCAATCACTGAGCCACCCAGGTGTCCCTCCTGGCGTTTCTTTTAAAAGCAAAGTGGAGGTATCGATTCTGGGCGGCCCTTTGGTGTCTGGTCTGTAGGTGTGATGAGCTTTGCTGCTGTAAGAAGCAGTGTGAGGAAAGCATCTGTGTGCCATTCCCTTGGCGGAAGAAGTTTGGAGTCTTTTTTTTTTTTTTTTTTAAGACAGGGAACAGGAAGGAAGCCTTTGAGGAAAGGGAAGCTTTACTTTTTGCTGTTAGCTCTTTGTGTTGTCTTGAAGAGACACTCCCTAGATTGTACTTCCACCACCAAGAACCACAGATATTCCTGTATCTCAAGCTGGGAGCCTCAGAGGAAAAGGGACATACAGAAGGGACACAATGGTGACACTCACAGACATTGCAGTACTAGTACCAATTAGTTTTATCCCAAATTTTGGAAGGGCACAGTGAACACACATATAGTTTGTTGAACAGATTAATGAACCTTTTAACAGACTTACATTCTGTGGTTTAATAAAGCAAGTCTTCAGAATTGATGCTTTGTGTGCCTACCTATGTATTATCCCAGCTAAACAGAGAATGTGTAAAGATTTACAGGCTGAACCTCCAGTTGAAACTGCCCTTTTTAAATTGGATAACAAACTGTTAGGATTTTTTGTTTTGTTTTGTCGTTTTGTTCTCTATCTTGAACTTCTATTTATATAGTTAATTAAAGTTTAGAATTCACTATACAAATTGTAACGGAATAGTTCCGTTACTACATTGAGAAAGATCCTTAAAATTACTTGTTTCAAGGGTAATGTTTTGAGTAAGTAGGGAGGAGCATGGTCGGGCAAGCTATCAAGATAATGGTGTTAAATTTGAGCAACCCTATCCAATTTGAAACATCTGCTTTTTTGATCTAGAGTTACAGTACAAATAGGTAGTATTAGCATGGCAACATCACTAAGTATTTTTGAAGCCTTGAAGTATTGCTGGCTTTGATAGTTAGAATAATATTCCTCTCTTGAGGATGACAGCTTAGTCTGTGCTTTTATGATGAATTATGCAGTGGAAATAATTTTCCAAAATTGCTGGTCCTGCACTGTACTCCTAAGGGACTTTTTTTTTTTGGTTTTGTTTTATTTTTAAGTTCTCTAGCCAGGTTATTATTTAACTAGCTTTTTCAAAGAGTGACTTCTAGCTCTCCTTGCTCATTGGTTCCCAGACTTGAGAGCCAATTTTAAAAAGAAACCATAGAAATAAGGGCACCTGGCTGGCTGAGTTGGTAGAGCATAGGGCTCTTGATCCTCGGGGTCATGAGTTCAAACCCCATGTTGGGCAGAGAGCTTACTTAAAAAAAAAAAAAAAACAAAACAAAAATTAGGGGCAGCCCCGGGGTGGCTCAGCGGTTTAGCACCTGCCTTTGGCCCAGAGTGGGATCCTGGAGACCCGGGATCAAGTCCCACATCAGGCTCCCTGCATGGAGCCTGCTTCTCCTCTGCCTGTGTCTCTGCCTCTCTCTCTCTCTCTCTCTCAAGAATAAATAAATAAAATCTTAAAAAAAAAGTAAATTAAAAAAATTGTGATAAAGAGCTTCTAACTTCTTTTAAATGTGCCAAGCAAGCACGCTAAAACAAAAACACTGCGTCTTGATATTTCATTTAATAAAATAAACCTCTTAACAACAGAAGGAAGGACATAATTAGCATTTAAACATGGGCTAAATTTAGTTTTGTAAAATACTCAGCACATTGTTAACTTTCTCCTTTCCTGGGAATTGATGGAAACATTACCACATGTCACCTGTAGACTGTGACATGCATTTCAATGACCCTGGTGTCTGTGATGTCTAGTAGGACATCACCTATTATATTATGATTGTGAGCATCTTTGCCACCTTTAATCCTAAAAGCCAAAGCACATACTATGAATGTTAAAGGAGTTTTGTCTTTTAAAAATTGAACAAAGTGGGGCGCTGGGGTGGCTCAGTCTTTTAAGTGTACAACTCTTGATTTTTTGGCTCAGTTAATGACCTCAGGGTGGTGGGATCAACCCCATGTAGGGCTCTGCACTCCGTGCAGAGCCTGCTTGAAATCCTCTTTCCCTGTGCCCCTTCCCCCCGCTCTCTTTCTCTCAAATAAATAAATCTTTAAAAAAATTGAACAAAGCATCCTCTTTATTTGTATATATCATTGCATTTTTGGAATGGTACAGGAAACATCTTTGCTTTTGTAGTTTGGTGGGTTGAAATAAATTTATCAATCTAGGTAAAAGTTAGTTTAAACAGAGTTTAAAATTTCATAAGTATGGTAAATTACCTCATATCTGAGCCAGAGCCTTTATGCTCAAGGAAGGGAAATCTTTTATTTGCCGTCTGCAGTGTTTCTGTGGCCATTAGTTGGGTATAAACAACAAAGCATCGTGACAGAATGGTGTAGTGGCCAAGAGCCCCTTTGGGGGACTTTGGAGGCTAGTTGCTTGCATGTGAGTCACTTACTGGCCATGAAATGTTGGGCGAGTCCCTTAACCCTCATGCCTTGGTTTCCTCATTCATAAAATGGAAATAGTGAGAGTGCAGACATTGTAGGGCTTTGGGGATTAGCACCATGCTTGGCACATAGCACATGCTAACTGTAGATAATTTTATTATTTTTATTACTGTGGGACACTCAATGCTCATTGACCTGGGTTTTATTTATTTTTTTTAAAGATAGATTTATTTATTTATTTGTTTGTTTGTTTGTTTTAGGGAGGGTCAGAGGGAGAGAGTCTCAAGTGAGCTCTGTACTCAGTGGGGCTCGATCCCATGGCCTTGAGATCATGAGCTGAGCCGAAACCAAGCAGTTGGATGCTCAACCTACTAGCCACCCAGGCACTCCCAATATGGGTTTTGTTTCTAATCTTCTTACTCATTCCAAGTTTAATAAATGTTTTTTTTTTAACATTCATAAAACAGCAATTAAAGTAGGAAACTTTACCATTCCCATTCTTCTTTTAAAAAAATATTTAATTTATTTATTTAGAGTTGGAAGGAGAGGCAGAGAAGAGAGAGAACCTTAAGCAGGCTCCATGTCCAACTTGGAGCCCTGTAAGGGCTTGATCTCATGATCTGATGAGATCATGACCTGAGCTGGAATCAAGTGTCTCGGACACTTAACTGACTGAGCCACCCAGATGCCATGAAAACCTTACAGTTCTTTTAAGTATTATAACGTTTCTTGTTACTTTTGATTGAAATCTCTATACTTTTGTCTTTGCAATGATTATGGGCCTATATGTCTGTGTTCTAGTTATTGGATGCTGGTCGTTATTACCTTAGACACAGCATGATCTCAGAAAGTGTCTATTGTGCTAGACTATATTTCTATTAATTGGATGTAATGAATGGTTAGTAGATAGACTTTATTTAGTGTAGGGGATTTATAGACGGCTAGTACTCCCTAGACATAAACTGACTTCTGAGGAAATCACTCTGAAGGTACTGAAACATCGTGTTCACTAATGTTGGGTTTCTGTGCTTCCATTTTTCTTCCTTGAGGCAACCACCTGTATTATTCCAGTCCCAGGCTGGTCACGTTTGTTCCAATGGTTTATTGGAGACACGGACTCATGGCCTCTCTATTAAAAATTCAAAATAAAGAAGTGTTTTTACTTATCTGTCTGGCTCTCAGGCACCTGTTAAGTGAGTGTATTTTATCCTTGGACTTATTTATTATAATCTTCTTGGTTTGGCTTTTTTTTTTGTTTTTTTGACACTCTAAAATTTGGAAAATATATTTGAGCTGTTTCCTAGAAATACCATACAGTAGTTTACTTTGAATTTACTGGTTGTTTTCTTAAATATATATATTTTAAAGATTTATGTATTTATTTGAGAGCGAGAGCACACAAGTGGGAGGGGCAGATGGAGACAGAGGGAGAGAATCCTCAAGCAGAATCCATGCTGAGCCCTGATTCCAACCCAGGTCTCGATCTCATGACCCTGAGATCACCACCTGAGCTGAAACCAAGATTTGGATGCTTAAATGACTGAGGCACCGAGGCACCCTGTTTCTTAAAATATTTTTCCAAAAAAATGTACCATGCAAATGTGTACCATGCATATATGGTGGCCCTTTTAACAAGGGAGCAATGCACGCCCTCAGAAATTTTGATCAGGTTATCCAGTTGTTTGCAGAAATACCCCAAAACTGAAGAGGAACAAAATGAAAAGTATTGATATTCTAAATACTTTGTATGTTTACTTGAAGGAACGTGGTGTGTGCGCTTGCTTTTCTCTTTGCTCTTGGTAGGCGTAGAACATCTGAGCCATTGTCTGGGCTTGGGAAGTGGGGAGGAGTGCGGGCTGTGTTTCTCCCATTGGCCTCTCCCTCCCCTCAGGGTGCTCTCTGAGTTCCCTGCTACCACCCCTTTGCTCCACCCCTGGAAGCAAAGAACTGGATGGGGCAGAGGAAGCAGGAGGAGTGCCAGCTTCGTGATGGCCTGGACTTCTCAGCCTTTCCCCCTAAAGCCATCTCAGTGATCTGGAGCCGCAGTGGGCCAAGTGGGAAAGCACAAAGCCAGGCTCCATGTGTCTCACTCTGGAGCTGGAATGTTTTAAAGTATCTGAGGGATGTATTAGATAAGCTGCAGTTTTAAATTGGAACAAAGCCTTTTACTTGATTAGTCAGCCTGGGTGATTAAACAGCTATTAAGCAGCATGTATCAGATCCTGTCAGAAAGTATCATTCCTGGTGTGACGCTGACCACAGAGGAACGTTTTTTGTTTCAGGATTCGGAGAGAGGAGATCTAATGACAGGGTGAAAGTAAATAGATTTCAGATCAGTTACATGCTTGCAGACCTTTGCCTGATTCCATTACCAGGTTGTTTGTTTGTTTTAATTAACTTGAATGCAGTCTTTGACTTAAATGTCTGTGGATCCTGGAAAGGCTTGGCTGTGGGTGGTGGCGACCAGCATCTCCTCCCTAAACCTTTCTCTTACTTGGTGAATTCTTTCTAGGGATGTTGGTGACTGGCTTTTATGATTGTTGAACCGAAATAGGTTATACTCATTTAAAAGCATTGAATCCATTCTCCTTATCATTCTGATGCCCTTCCTCCATCCATGTGGCCACAACCTGTTGCCCTGAATAATGGGAAAAAGAAATGTTGCAGAGGGCCAGCTTGTTCACATGTGTTAGCGAAGAGGGGCTGCTGGAAATGCAAGCCAACTGGTTCTTGATCTGAGAGCCTCTGGGAGCGGTGTGGTGTAGGGTAGGGAGGGGGAGAGGGGCCTGAAAACTCTTGTAAGAATCTGAAGTAGAAATTTGTTTGTTTGTTTGTTTATTTATTTATTTATTAAAGATTTATTTATTTATTTATTTATGATAGACACAGAGAGAGAGAGAGAGAGGCAGAGACACAGGCAGAGGGAGAAGCAGGCTTCATGCCGGGGGCCTGATGCGGGACTTGATCCCTGGACTCCAGGATCGCCCCCTGGGCCAAAGGCAGGCGCCAAACCACTGAGCCACCCAGGGATTCCCCTGAAGTAGAAATTTAATCAAACCAAAGCTACCTCCCCTGGCACCTCCTTTATTGCACCAAGCCCCTGTGTAGAATGGGGCTGTTGGAGAGTACTTTTGTTTCTCGCAGGGTTTGTAGTACAGAACGCTTGCTGGCTGGAGCCTCGAAGTGTTGAGCATGATGCTTTCCTCACTGCTCGTCCCACTGGTGTCCTGGTGCCCTGGTGCCCTGGGCTTGTCCCACTGAGCCCTGGGCTCAGGCTGCCCTTCTGGGAGTGACATGAAGTTGAGAGAGGCTGTAGTTTAGGCTGAATTTCAGGGCCTGTAAATTGGGGAAAAATAATAACACATTTCTAGTTTTCTAAAGAGGTCTTTTTCATGAAAGCTCTTCAGTTGCTTGTGGCTTCTCTCCTGCAGAATGTGGCCCTGTAATACAGACTTCTAATTTTACAGCGGGGTATTACATCAGCACACAGAGCCACATGGCCCTGGAGTCATAATTGTGAATGTCCCTGCATGAGCATCGTTAGCGGGGGCAGAAGGCCTGGCTGGTGTGTGGCGCTGTCTGCTCTGGGGGCTGCTTTGGGGAGGCAAGTGGAGCTCTGGGGGCTGCTGTGGAGTCCCCAAGTGGAGACTGCCTAGCATCTCATATGCTCTGACTGGGGTTGGCAGACATATGCAAGCAGGGCCCCATGCCACTTTGCACCATGTTAGCAAATGATCATTGGGGTTTGTTATCTTCAGAACTTGGAGCACTTCTCATTTTGGCCAGGCTTCAGCCACAGCACTCTTCTGGAGTTTTGGGAGGGAACATGGCATTTTATTTTTTAATTAATTGTCCAGCCTTCCTTTTCTCCATTGGCAATTGAGGAGCTCCGTGGAAGGTGGACAGGAGATCGAGCCCATATAGGAATCATATGGGTAAGCCGCCTCCGCCCTAAAGGTCAGCTGATCCCCTTAGGAGGTGGGCAGAGCTGGACAGGCATTGAAGTCTGGGAAGAGCTGTTCCAAGGCTTTTGATCCTTCTCTAGTAGTTTCTGTAGTATTTTACAGGTTTGAGGCACAGCTTACTGTGAATGTTTTGTTGTGTGCATACATGTTTAATGTGTTTACTTGTTTACTTGCTTATCTTACTACAAGCGAAATGATAGTGGTAAACTGCCCTGTATTCTTTTACTATCAGTTCATTATGGTTCTGTGAGTTCAGTCACCGAGTGCTGGGTAAATTTTCTAAACACTTGAGCAGAGGATAATAGATAATAACCAACTCCATTCCTGAAGAGTGTGTGCTTTTGGCTTATTGCCCCTTCTAGACTGAACTTGAGGTAGAGGCCTGTGTCTTCGTTATTGATTCTCCCCTCTTCATTCCCCCCCCCCCCCCCCCCCCCCCCCCCGCAGCAAGCACATGCCCTGTACGCAGTCCGTGTCCCTCTAGATGCTTTACGACTGGGTGCCATGAAAGATGTGGATATGCATTTTAGGGGAAGAGTTGTGCTTCGGTACATGAATGAATCTGTGGGTGGAATGTTTTTATTTCATCCTCAGGCTGTCACATCACTTGTGGTTCTACTGCTTCTGGTCTGGGACCTAGGAGACCTTTAATTTCTGTATTGGATTATTACATAATGATAGGCTCTGCACTGTTGTGTGGCTTTTTTGGATAATGGCAGTATGAATGTGGTTCCAGACCCTTACAACTTCAGCTCCTGTTGCCTTGGGCTGACAAGCAGAGGCTAGAGCTCTTAGTACTACTTCAGCAAAGACTGATCAGCCAAGGAGTCATGCAGACTTTGACAAAGTTCATTTTTATTTTAATTAATAAATTGGTTAATTATTAATTTTTAGATTTTATTTATTTGGCAGAGAGGGAGAGAGAGAGCACAAGCAGGGTAGTGGCTGAGGGAGAGGGAGAAGTAGACTCTGGTGAGCAGGGAGCCCAATGTGGGACTCAATCCTAGGATCCCAGGGGATCATGACCTGAGCTGAAGGCAGATGCACAACCGACTGAGCCACCCAGGTGCCCTGAAAGTTCACATTTTGAATGTCCTCTGGCTTCAACAGCGAGCTCTGTGCAGGTAACTAGTGAAAGAGAATACTGTCCTGGGCAAAATGATGACTTCTTATAGTGCCATAGCTGCTGTCTGCACGGGGCTGGTATGTGGTCCTAGACTTGGGTGGACACCTATACCACCCTGACTTAGTGAATCAGATTCTTGAGAAGTGTTGTGGAGTTTCCTACATTTGTCATGGAGAGAGGAGGGGAAGATACTGGAAAGTTGGCCACATACCTCTCTCCAGCCTCACCGGGAGTTGGGTACCTCTTAACCTGGGACAGCTCCGTGAGTGGCAGGGGCTGCTGGCCTGCTTACTCTTCTTTCTTCTGGTGGGTAGGGGAACTTCTTATTCTACGGTTGCTGAATGGTGCTTAGATTGATGCTGCATCTTCTGCTCACCCTCATGGCAGTTGTCATGTTTTTTTTTTTTTTTTTTAATTTTGAAGCATTTATATCAAATGAATGCTTCTAGGTAAGTCTGAACCCCAGGGATTCTGAGGATTGTGGGCAACTTGCAGCATGCACACAATGTCTAGAAATGCACGTTGGAGTGGAAGTCACATGAGAATGGTGTTCTACAGGGATGGCTTTGAATCTGTTTATATTTTTAAGTAAGCCATTACAGACTTTATTAAGTCTTTATGAAGACTATACAGACTTTATTAAATAAGCCATTACAGACTTTATTTAATAAGCACCTCATTAACACGTTACTTTTGATATATCTCCCAACAGTTATGAAACATTCATGAGTCATAGCTTCATGGCTGGGTCTGGTTGGTTCAGAAATCAGAGCAGGAAGACAGAAGAAGCTCAGTGGCTAACCATTTGAGAGCAGGAGCAAACCCCCTGCATTTTTACCTGCAGGGATTGAAAGAGGAGGGGCAGCTCAAATTGTTACCAGTAGCAACAGCTGGCTGGTGGATTAGTTCCTGACTGGAGGTTACCTGGCACCTCAGCTCCTGCAACCAGCAGTCTTCCAGAAAGGCTTCGGTTAGTTTCTCTGCCTCATACAAGTTTGGTTTTCCTGTCTTTGTGCAATTAAGTATGAGATGGACTCCTGTTAGCTTTCCTTATTCAAAGCACTTGTAAATTGACAACATAGCAGACACAACAGTTCAACTTTTATTATTATTATTTATAATCCAAGTGTCTGTGTGGCTGACTTTTTAGGGACTCAGAGCTGACTTTTGCATGGCACAGGCTTTCTTCCTGCAAGGCCAGTGAGAGGCATGTATCCTTCCTTCATTTCTTTTGGAAATCTCAAGTAACCTTTTAATATAGATTTTTTTTTTTCTAATTAGAAAAAGTGGTGCTCAATCATTGTTAAATAACTTAGAAAATATGGGATATTAGAGATAAAGTAAAATTTTGCTCATCATTCTATGAATATCTTGATGCATTTCCCTTTTTCTGTGCATATTTCATACCCCTGGAGATGAAGAACTTATTTCTTTTTTTTTTTTCTTTTTTTTAAGAACTTATTTCTTAAGTGAAATCACAGCAGTTGCACGCTGCCTCTTGGCTGTACCACCATCTAAAAATTGAGAGCACTCAGCCCAGCAAAGCATCAGTCCAAGTCAGAGTTCTGGCTTTTGTTTTGTTTTATGTTTCGTTATCTTCCTTCATTGCAGTTTTTCTCTCCTTAGACTACTACTATTCCCCTGAGAAACTGTGCTCAGTATCAAAAAGAAATAGAATGCCAAGCCAAGTTACGTGCCATTGGAATATTTGGAATTTTCATTCCCTAATTGATGAAGCAGCATCAGGAGAACTAGGTCTGCTGTGTAGGCTCCTCAGGAGTCAATCTTGGCACCTGCACTTGGTAGCGGAGTGATCCTGAGCACACTGCTTAACCTCGCTGTGCCTCAATTTCCAGTTTGTATACAATAGATAAAGCACTTAGAATAACTTGTAGCGCTTGGTAAATAATAACTGTTAACTCTTTTGATTAGTGGATTATTATTATTATTAATGCAGTAGTCAGAACCACGAGGCAGAGGGAGAATGCTGAAGTATTGTGATGCCTAATAGTGATGAAATCAACCAGACCAACGATTTTTCGAAATGATCTGATGGAAAGGATGCATGTAGTCAAGCGCATCCTCGCCTGATCTGTGTTGAAATAATCAGGCTTTGTGGTGTATTTGGATGAGCTCTGTAGCTACTTTCTATCCACACTCCTTTCTAGTGCATGCTCAAATTGTCACATCGTGACCAGTGCTCATCTTAATTGTGTTTTCTCAGCCACTCTTCAGAACTTTGAAGTGGACTTGCTCACTAGCAAAAAATGTTTCAGAATAAGGAATACTTACTGTTTCAGGATATAACTCCATTCAGTGGAAAAGAACATTAGCGACAAATTAAATGCTAATAGGTGCACTGAGGCATTTCTGATGAGTACTAAAGTTAAGTCACTTTGAAGGTGGAATTAAAGATACAGACACATTTTTTTATGAGTTGACATTGATCATTTTCCTTTTAACCGTATCTTTCTCCTACTACCTACCTATTGGAAAATTTATAGCCCCAATCTAATACTACTTCTACATGCTCCTCAAAATGTAATTATTCCTTAATTTAAAATTATGACTAAAGTTAGTGTGTTATCTGTCACCACGAAGATCAATCTCAAGTAAAACAACAAGGGTAATACCGACCGTGGTAATAAAGGTGCTGGATTAAGTCACAGGATTTAACATCACAGATGTCTTCAGTGGCTGTGCTTTGAAAGCCTCTCACTAATGAAGCACAGTTAAATTACTTTGTTTTGAGTCACTTGTAATCATTTTGTTTTCCTTCCTGCTTCTAAAAAGAGAATGGAACTTTTGACTCAGTAAAAGCAATGTGAAATTCTGTAAGAACCCGAGAACCAGCTTCTATGTCTGAACTCCGAGTTTCTCTCCAAGATTGTTGGAATAGGGGCTTAAGGAGATTTGAATCAAATAGAACAAAAGTCTTACTCTTCCCCATCTATGATTTTAAATATTTAGATACTCTTCTCAGATTGTTAAGGTTTAGATGGTTTGCATGGCTAGCCTTTCTGGAAACATTTTTTAATCACCTAATGAAATTTGCAGACGCACCATATCTAGAGATGAAATGTGACTGAAAGTAAGAACTGTTAGGAAGAATTAATCAGTGGAGACATGTGAGCCACCTTTGATTTTTTTCATGCCTTTCAGAATTCTAAAAACAGTTATCTGGGATAAAATCAAGCCAACTTTGAAGCTTCACAGATGGCAGTAACCTAAGCCCATGAAGAACTTGCCAGACTAGTATCATTTTTGTCTAATTTTGCATGTTATTAACACACACAAAAAAAATCCAACCCCATAAACTTCTGGGTTTCTTTTCAAGAAAACAGCATTGGTATATAATTTGACAGAATTACACTTATATTTTCTTTTGTTCTTTTCCACTTATATTTTCACTTTTTGGTATAACTGAAATTTTCCACTATTTTTATGAATTTGATTTGCTTGTCTTTAATGATTGCATTCAGTACTTTTTATTTTCTTTCTTTCTTTCTTTCTTTCTTTCTTTCTTTCTTTCTTTCTTTCTTTCTTTCTTTCTCTTTCTTTTCTTTTTTCTTTTCTTTTCTTTTTTTTTCTTTTTCTATGTTTGAGGTAATAGGGAATAAGGTTTCCTGGTATCAACTTCTAAGAACCAAAGACCAGATTTATTAAAACATCTTTTTAGGCCAATGAATGATCATAGCTTCTAAAAAGGAGACACATTTTCATTTTGTGTACAATTTGAAAGTATGGGTTTTAAGTGCAGTGGCTTCACAATATGAATATCTAAAGAGACAGAAGAGTGTTACTGGAGCTGATTTTACCCCAAACTGAATAATTGGTTCCTAGATGATATTCTTTAAAATCAGCTTTAGTGAGGTATTATTTACCTACAACAAAATGCACCCAAGGCAGCAATAGTCAAAGTTGTTCATTTTGGAGTTAATGTGGAAGTTTAATAAATGTGATTGAAAATGATCCATCCTGCCTAAAGTTGCTGTTTTATGTCCTCTCTTTTTCAGGCAGGATAGATCTCTACTTGCTGGGGAGAAAGCAATCAGTATAGAAGGTGTTGAGATCCATCTTATTTTGGGGTTGTTTGCAGTGACTGCCTGTTTCTAGCCAACTTATTTTTCTTAAGAGTTTCTTTCCTGTGGGGCACCTGGGTGGCTCTATCAGTTAAGCGTCCAGCTCTTGATTTTGGCTCAGGTCGTGGTCTCAGGGTCATGAGGTCGGGCTCTGCGCTCAGAGGAGATTCTGCTTGAGATTCTCTTTCTCTCCTTCTCCCCACTATGCTCTCTTTCTCTCAAATAAGTAATAAATAAATCTTTAAGAAAAAAAAATTTTTCTCCTGCTTTCCAACTTTTAATTCCTATGTGTTCATTTGGAGAAACACATGGTATTCCAAGACTTTTCTTTTTGGTGGCAATTGAATATTTTATACTCTTTTTACATTGCAGCCCCCAAACCTGATGTAGCTCAATTACTAAAGAGCCATTTGCAAATGTACATACAGTATATGGGTGTTTTGTATGGGTATGGCTGAGTTTTCCATGTAGGCCCTATAAACATAAATTAGAATGTCTCTAGAAGATACAGAAGTTCTCATGAAGCTTCAGGTCTCATGTCAGTTTTGCTTGTTATTGTATACCTAGCATGAAGGCTTATAGTAAACACTGAAAATGTGGTCAGACTTGTGACTTGTATATAAGTTAAACAACATAGCAATTTTTTATTTAGAAATAAATGAGAGAGACAGATCATCAGAGACTCTTAACTATAGGAAACAAACTGAGGGTTGCTGGAAGGGAGGGGGTGGGGGGTGAGGTAACTGGATGATGGGCATTAAGGAGAGCGTGTGATGTTATGCAATGGATGAATTACTGAACTCTACATCTGATACTAATGATATACTATATGTTAACTAATTGAATTTAAATAAAATAAGTTAAAAAAAGAAATAAATGACAAATATTAGCATTGCCCAAATAATTTTATAATTTGGTTTTTGTACATTCATGAAAATGGTGGATGAAAGTCAATTTAGTGTTCGGATGAATTGAAGAGTAGATTAGATGGAATAAATGAAATTAAAGTACAAGAATAAATTATATGCCAGGCTTGGGGCACCTGGGTGGCTCAGTTGTTTGAGCATCCATCCGACTCTTTATTTTGGCTCAGGTCAAGATCCTAGGGTCATGCAGTTGAACTCTGCATTGGGCTTTGTGCTGGGCATGGAACCTGCTTAAGATTCTCTGCCTCTGCCCCTTCCCCCTGTGCATACACACTCCCTCAAATAAATAAGTAAATAAATCTAAAAAAAAAAAAAGAATGAATTATATACTAGGCTTAATCAAGACTATCACATTATACATTCAAGGTGAAGAAGAAGAAATTGAGCAACATTGTCCAATTTGAAATCTAAGGATAATTGGTGGGAAAAAGTAAATTACCGTTAGAATCACCGAATTGTAGTCTTTGCATCTTAAAATTCAAATAACAGCTGTACTACATTTATAGAGAATAGTTTTTACTATTTATAGCTTGAGAACTGATGTTATAAGCAACAAACTATGTATTGAGATATTTATAGATATTTTACTTAACAATTTCAGATACTCAGAAGTCTGTTGCATCTGGTTTTCACCAGATACAGCATTAGATGCATGCTATACAGAACACCCCATGCACATGTAGGTATTATTCAAGAGCAAATTGCAAGAAACATTCCTGCTGAAAGGAATGGTGGGCCAGAGATACAAGTTTTCAGGGAGGAGTTTTTGCAAGCCACTTTAGTATCTTTTGAGGAATTTAAGTTAATTTGATGATCATCTGGAGATAGTAGAAGAAATTAATGTCGCCAAAGACAAATTACAGTTGATTAGAATAGCTGGTGATTTTTCTTTGGTAAAATCCCTCATTCTGCATAAGGTATGTTTGTAACAAGATTAATGGCTTGTAGAGGCAGGTGTCTATTCCTGTGTCAGGTTATCAGACAGAAGGCTGCTTCAGTAGGATAGTTGGTGATAGTTTTTATAGACAATTCACTACTGAAAATGTTCTCTGGATGGTTCTTGGAGGAAGACTGGCCCAGGACTCCAGAATAGCCTTTGAAAGTTTTTTGAAAAAGTGTATGAAGCCATTGAAATGGTGAGCTTCAGGAGAGTGTGAACTGGAGAAGACATTTGTCTAGCTGTTAGATACTCCTTACACATCGTGTCTTCGGATGTTGTGATAGCCCTAACATTACCTTCATTAACTGTTTCATTTAGGTAACTTGCCTCCCTCATTAGATGGTAGATTTTTTGCATATAAGATTGTGTCTTAAATTTCATGTTTCCAACTTGGCTGTTCTTAGAGTGCTAGGCACAAAGTAGGTGATGGATAAGACTTTACTAGTTAATTTAGAAAGTGAGGACCACAAGTAGGTGGTATTGACAGCTGCGTGGGTGATAGTCTCTGAAAGAGTGTGCACATGCTGGGTTTTCTGGGCTTTATTCACAACGGACCTGTTCTGAAGGGTAGTCTAGCGCAGTGGTTAAAGTCACAGATTCCAGAGCCAGTCCCAGCTTTTTCACATATTGCTGTGTGACCCTGGACAAGTTACCTGTCTTCTTCATGTCCACTTTTCTCATTTGTAAATGAAGGTAATAGTATCCATTTCAGAAGGATGTAAGGATTATATGAGTTCATATGTGAAGAGTGCCCAAGACAGTGCCTGGCACCAAACCTAATACAGCTTGCCTTGCTTGCCATCCATCCTCAAACTGCTAGACTATAAGATTTAAAGTAGTGCCTGCTTTTGAAAAAATATTGTGTTTATGATCTGGAAAATATGGCAGTCTTTTCAGGCAAACCTGTAGATGAGGATAGTAATCACTCTTAGTGGCATCATCTTTAAATATACATGACAGTGGTTGATGTGATGAATTAATTTGCATGTGCTTAAGCAATAATGTAGATATTTGAATACCAAGTTGGCATAAATTAGCTTGTACAGGTTATTGTACGGAAACAACCTGCATTGAGTTGGTATAACTCAATCCTCGGACTTTTTTTTTTTTAAGATTTTATTTATTTATTCATGAGAGACACAGAAAGAGAGGCAGAGACACAGGCAGAGGGAGAAGTAGGCTCCTTGCAGGGAGCCCATTGTGGGACTCGATCCCATCTCCAGGGCCACGCCCTGGGCTGAAGGCTGCGCTAAACCATTGAGCCACCTGGGCTCCCCTAATCTTCGGACTTTTTAAGGAGTCACAATAAATAGAGAATTGCTAGCTTACAAACCTAACACACATTTTTTTTTAAAACTAATTTGAGTAGGGTGTGGAGCCCAACGTAGGACTCAGACTCATGACCCTGAGATCAAGACCTGAGCTGATATCAAAGTCAAGACATTTAACTGACCGAGGCACCGCTAATACACATCTTCTTTGATTTAATAGACCATGACTTGTTTTTCTTAGCTCTTATCACATCCAAATAGACCAATCATTAAGAGTAGTTCCATTGGTGTACAGGAGTTAAGATACATTTCAATCTAGAAATGGCTACTTCTTGTGTTACAGGTAGGGTAGTGAATGCATGTTGCTATGTAGTGCCCAAGAAAAGCACTTTTTCAAGTATATTTGTGAAAATTATACGGTAGATTTTATTTATTGTATATATAATTTTTTTTTTTTAAGTTTTTACTTATTTATTCATGAGAACCAGAGAGAGAGAGAGGCACAGACACAGGCAGTGGAAAAAGCAGGCTCCATGCGGGGAGTCCGATGTGGGACTCGATCCCAGGACTCCAGGATCACGCCCTGGGCCGAAGGCAGGCACTCAACCGCTAAGCCACCCAGGTGTCCCTGTATATATAATTTGTTAAGTGAGGTCCAGTTTGGTGTGAGAGGGAGGAAATCCCCATGAAACTTTGCCCTGTCATTTACTCAGCCGAGTACTTCAGAAATGAAAGAAAGCAAAGTAGCTGTTCATTGAATCGATAGAATAGATTCATTGTTGTTGTGTTTAAGGAAACACAGGTGGAACCGTGGTTCTGGGTGCTAGTCCTGGCTCTGCTACTAATTGAAAGACCCTGGGCAAGTAACTTAACATCTGCAGAAACAGTCCTTGTTTGTAAATTGAAGAGGTTGGACTAGATCCTACCTAAGGCTTCTTGTAGCTCTCATGTTCAATGAGTATGAATTTAAAGAATTATGTGGAAGGCCTTGTAAAAATGTATGTAATAGGCAGGTGAGCTTTGGTCATGAACCAATATAATTCTCCTGTTGTAAAAATGTATCAAGTATAATATAAGATATAATATTGAAAAGAATGCAAAATCAGGTAATTAGAATGAAAGCTAAGGAAAATTTTCCTGTGGACATGTAAAACTATATTTTAAATTATGCTGACTCGTACTTAAAGTGGAATACTGGTAGCAGACTTAGTATAAGCTGCATTTGTTGGACAACTGTCTTTAAGGAATGAAGGGATCTCTGAATAGCTTAGGACCTCTTCCATCCCCCACAGAAGGACAGAGATGTAGTCCTTGAACCATAGGAGTTTATTACCTGTTCAAAAATGCTGATATGACTAATTGTTTAGTTTTCTAGGAATTTTTGCAATTTTAATTAAGTGATGGCTCTCACAGAGTGGCTTTTAAGATTTTTAAAAAAGATTTTACTTACTTGTTTATTTGACAGAGAGCGTGTGCAAGCAGGGGGAGAAGCAGAAGGAGAAGCAGGTTCCCCACCTAGCAGGGAGCCCGATGTGGGGCTCCATCCCAGGACCCTGGGATCATGACCTGAGCCAAAGGCAGATACTCAACTAACTGGGCCACCCAGGTGCCCTGCTTTAATTTAAAAACTTTTATTGTTACTATTTTTCCTCTTGGTTATTCAGAGAATAAATTATAAAAAACAAGTAACACCTTCCTTCCTTTTAATTTCTGAAGGGCCAGGCACTTTTGAAAGTTGGGGTGTATCCTTTGAGAAAGAAAGAGAATATGGGTGTATATTCAGGCACCTGTGTCTATGTGTATATGCATGTAATTGTATAAATATAAAATCTATGAACTGTTCTTTAGGCTGTCTTTGTTTTTTAGAAAGAGCAGAAGAGGAGGAAGAGGAGAGAGAGAGAGAGAATGAGAGAGAATCTCAAGCAGACTCTCCACTGAGCGCAGAGCCTAACATGGGGCTTGATCTCATGACCTGAGCCAAACCAAGTCAGTCACTTAACCACCTGAGCCACCCAGGCACCTTGGGCTGCTTTGTAATTTAGGATAGTGCTTTCCTTTCCCTGCACATGTGGCTACCTCATTCTTTTAAACTGTATTTCATTATACTGATTAATGGTTATTCACTCAATCCTCTAGTGAAGGATATACATGGATAATTTTTTGCTTTAACATTATTCCAGTGAGCATCATCGTATATTCATCTTTGCTTTTTTTTTTCTTTTTTTTTTCATCTTTGCTTTATAAATGTTTAATATTAAGTTTTTGAAGTAGAAGCCTACCTAGGAAGGGGACATTTAAATTTCTATTTTAATTAGATTTCTAAAATTTTATTTTTAAGTCATCTCTACACTCAACATGGGGCTTGAACTTAGAACCCTGAGATCAAGAGTTTTATGCTCTACCAACTGAGCCAGCATGGCGCTCCTAAACTTTTAAATACAAACTACCAAATTGCTTCTAGAAAAGTTGTACATAAAAATATTTTTGGAAGTCTAAAAAAAATTTTTTTTTGAGAGAAGATTTGATGAAAATGAGGCTCTATATATTTAAACAACCACTGATGAATGGATAAATAAACTGTGGCATATCCGCACAATAGAATGTCATTTGGCAATAAAAAGGAATGAAGTGCTGACGCATGCTACCACATGGATGAACCTTGAAAACATGGTACTGAGGGAGAGAAGCCAGTTATCAAGAATCATATATTGTATGATTCGGTTATATAAGATGTTCAGAACAGACACGTCCACAGAGAAAAAGAAAGCAGGTGGTTGCCTTGGCTCAGAGGTGGAGTGGGGCGGGGGGGCACGATTTGTGGAAAAATGGAAAGTGACTTGGGAATGGTTTCCTTTTGGGGTGTTGAGAACGTTCTGCAATAAATTGCGGTGATAATGGTACAATTCTATGAATATACTAAAAACCATTGAATTGTACCCTTTGAATGGGGGAGATTATCTGGTATAGGGATTATATTTTCATATAACCATTCTAAGAAAAAAAATGAAGTGGGGTAAATCACATCAGATAGACAGCTCCTTAAGAGTGGGTTCATGTGGGATCCCTGGGTGGCGCAGCGGTTTAGCGCCTGCCTTTGGCTCAGGGCGCGATCCTGGAGACCCAGGATCGAATCCCACATCAGGCTCCCGGTGCATGGAGCCTGCTTCTCCCTCTGCCTGTGTCTCTGCCTCTCTCTCTCTCTCTCTCTCTCTGTGTAACTATCATAAATAAATAAAAATTAAAAAAAAAAAGAGTGGGTTCATGAGATCCCAAATGTTTTATTCACAGATGATAGTATTGTATTCTTTTAAGGAATTCTTTCAAAAAATTTAAAATTAAGAAAACTTTTAAAGAGTCCTTCAGGAATTAGAGGTTTTTCCTCGTGAGTTGGTTAAGGGATATTTCTGATCCTTCAAGTATTTTTTAAAGTTTTTATTTACATTTGCTTAGGCATGATTAAAAGTATATTTAAGGATTATTAGATAAATAAAGGTAAAATCCTAAGATTGTTGCTTTGTAATTTTGTCAGATGCTCAACTGTTGAATAAATGATGCTTTTGTTAAAATTCCAATGGGGCACTCATCCAGAAACCAGTGTATAAGAAAGGAATGTGTGTTTGCGTACTTAGGTTCCATTATCTGCTGGTTCTGAAGAGTGTAAGATGGTAAATTTGACCAGTGAAATCCATAATTACAGTGCTTTATTGGGTAATCCATTAATAAGTTATTCTATAATAGCACATGTATTTGGGTAATTATATTTTAATCTTCTGTATCAGAGATAAAATTTGCACTCAGATTTGCTCAAATCCCCTCTGGTTTGTTAGAATTGAATCAGATTGCTCTCAACTCTACTTTTCCTTACATTTTAGCAGGCAGAGATTTGTAATTTTGTATTTACAGAGATCAACAGAAAAAATCAGATTCCCCCCCACACTCTGAGATTCTGCCAGATGTAATTTACATTTGAACAAGGATTTACAAAAGAACAAGGATTACGTTAAACAATTAGAGCAGTATGCTACAGACTATATCCTAGAAAAACTATTTAGGTCAATAGTTTTTGTTTTCAACAGACTCTTGCATTGTGACTGCCCAGCAAATTGGTTGTAATTAATAATTGTCTGAGTGCAAGTCTTTGTTTAGGAAGAAGGGAGCTACTAAAATAAGTTCATGACTGCATTTTGCAGGAATGTGTGATGTTAGGTAATCAGTGAATTTTATTAATATAACACCCATTTAATTATTATTTTTAAAGTCCACCAGTAGTGTGTTTATCATCTCTTAACTGTGTTTAGCTTTGGACTCTTAGTTTATCATTCTTTAGGCATAAAACCTTGTGACCCTTTTTTTTCTACCTTAAACGAAGTATTATGATGATCTCTGTAGTGCAGAGCATTTTAAACTTCGGTCAGTGAACCCCTTGAAATTAAACCTAAGATAATGTGTTTGTGGATTGCATGTGTAGTTTCCAAGGGTGAGAGTTCGTATCTTTGATCAAAATTTCAGACCTATCCACAACTCTACAAAATGAAGAACACTGACGTATATTTTATGGTTGTATTTAGAAGCATGTTTTTCTTTCTGTAACTGCTTTCCCTCCTTAGGAGACCTGCACTGACAACAAAGTACTTTTAGGGACCTGCATACAGCCAGGGTCTCCAGTTGTCGATACAGGGTCTCACATTTGTCTATACTGAAGTGCAGAAATACCTCAGCAGCTGCCCATTATTTCTCTAATCACTCAGTCATCAGAATTAAAATGTTGTGGGTGGCTTTACTTCATAGCAGGAAGGCTTTTGTGGTTATTATAATAAACATTAAGCAGAACCTTCCCCAAAGCCATTGGTCACATGCTTTGTCTCACCAGTAATTAACTTATCAATGAGCTATGGGACACTGCGTGACTTTTTTGTAAAAGATTTCTACAATGGCAAATGAGGGCATGATAAATTTTTCTGTGGAAACTGCCATTTTGACCCAGCAGAGGCTAATGTAAATTTCTAATGAGCTATGATGTATGGCAGTAGGTGGGTTTCAGCATCTCCTTTGAGATGGCATACACTCTCCTGTCATTTGTTCTTGTGTTTCCTTAAATCATGTTGTATATTGTACATTTGACTTCCGTGCTCATGTTGAATACAATATTGTAAAGCAAGGGGCTGTTCATCTATTATCTATTATAGATCATCTAGGGATCTATTAGAATGTGGATTTTGCTTTGTTTTTTAAAGAATTATTTATTTTAGAGAGAATGGGGGATCAAACGTAGGGGCAAAGGGAGAGCGGGAAAGAGACAGAATCTCAAGCAGACTCCTTGCTGAGCGTAGAGCCTGATACATGGTTTGATCCCACGGCCCTGAGATCATGACCTGAGCTGAAACCAAGAATTGGACGCTCAACTGAGTCACTCAGGTGCTGCATGGATTTTGCTTTATTTATTTTTTATTATTTTTTATTTTTTAAAGATTTTATTTATTTATTCATTAGAGACAGAGAGAGAGGCAGAGACACAGGCAGAGAGAGAAGCAGGCTCCATGCAGGGAGGGGGACTCGATCTCGGGTCTCCAGGACTATGCCCTGGGCTGAAGGTGGGCGCTAAACTGCTGAGCCATCCAGGGATCCCCTGGATTTTGGTTTAAATGAGCTAAATTCACTCTCTTGGGCAGCCCTTCTATTCTATAAAATATATTCTCAAATATGTGTCAGGTTTGGGAACAAAAACATTTCTCTTCAGTGTTCATGCAGCATAACTTACTTTGCTTTAGAAGACCTACAATGCTGAGGGAATGAATCTATTTGTGTCATTGTTTTCTGAAGTCGGGAGACATTTGGCTCTTTGTATTTCTTCTCCAACAGAAACAATATTCTTTTTAGACAGAAATGTGTAAATCTACAGCGTCCTCTCTCAAAGTGCCAGCACATTTGGTACCATAGGAAACCACTTTACTACTCAGTGACAGTTCATTTTAGCCATAACACTTTAATAATGAAGTCAAGCTTGCTCTGGTGCCTTCAGTGTTCTAGCACCTCTTGGTCTGAGGCCAGTGGTAGGGAGCAGGTAACTCAGGTATGTGATTCATTACAATTAAAAAAAATGATTTGAATAGGAAAAGGCATAAAAAGTATGTTCTCCATATCACATGGTATTTCCTATGCTGAGATTTTAGTTTCTCCTTGGGCAACTATTTTAATTTTGAAAAAAATGTGAAATTGCAAGAATAGCAGACTTCCAGATTTTAAATCTTTGCTGCATTTGCTTTACCATTATTATTAGTATGATATACTAATGCACAGTTTATTTTTTGAACAGCTTGAGAGCAGGTTGCATGTGTCACAGCCCTTTAGTCCTTAATACTTTTTAAAAATTCAATTAATTAACATATAGTGTACTGTTAGTTTCAGAGGTAGAGTGCAATGATTGACCAGTTGTGTATAATACCCAGTGCTCATTACATCATGTGCCCTCCTTAATGCCCATCAATCACCCAGTTTAGAGCTTAATACTCAAGGGCACATTTTTGACAAAAATAACAGAATTTAGGAAACTTAGCAAAATTTTGTAATTTTGAAGTTAAGGAAGAACCTGAAGCAAAACAAAGTAGTTAGGCCTAATTACTAATTGTTTAAAATTTTGCTAACATAAATTTGTTCTCTTTAGTTGATCCCTCTAAAACAGAACTATTTAAACTTCCTTTATTTACGATTTTTTGGAAACATTATAGGTGTAATAAGAGAGTCTATCATTTCTGTTTGGTTTTAGTGGTTATGAAGAACTTAGGTACCCTGTATCACCACCCACTTTGTACTTTTGAAGCTCCTTGTATAACTTTTTTTTTTTTAAGATTTTATTCATTTATTTATTTTTGAGAGAGAGAAAGTGTGAGGGGAGGAGGAACAGAGGGTGAGGGACAAGCAGCCTCTCTGCTGAGCATGGGGCTGGACATGGGGCTGGATCCCATGACCCCAAGATCACAGTCTGACCCAAAATCAAGAGTTGGAGGCTCAACTGACTAAGCCACCCAGATGCCCTTCCTTGTATGACTTTCTTAATTACATTCCTTTTCATTGGCCCAAAAGGTAATTACAGTTTTGAATTTTGTATATTTCTTTCCCTTAATTTTCTTTATAACTTAACTACATTTAATTTTATGTTTGTCTGATTTTGGTCTCTTTTGTAAATGGGATGATCCTCTTTGCACTTTTTCCTCCACTTTATTTATTTGCCCAGCTTTTGAGGGAATAGCTTTATTAAGGTGCAATTTACATATAATACAGCTACCTATTTTAAGTGTACAGTATGATGGGATTTGGTAAATGTATACCATTGTGCAACCAGTGCTGCAGTTGACTGTTTTGACTCATTCGTCCATGTTGATCCGTGGAGCTGTGAGTTTATTCACTTTTGCTGTTGTATGGCATTCCACTGTATGGCTCTACTACAGTTTATCTTTCTGTTGATGGACATTTGGGTAGTTTCCAGGTTTGAGCTTTCATGAGCAATGCTGTTGTGCAAACTGGGATTGCTGGATGGTAGGATAGGTGCTTTTTTTTTTTTTTTTTTTTTAAGATTTTATTTATTTATTTGATAGAGCACAAGTAGGGGCAGCGGGAGAGGGAGAGGGAGAAGCAGCAGGATTCCCACTGAGCAGGGAGCTGGATTGCAGGACCTGAGCTGAAGGCAGATGCTTAACTGACTGAGCCATCTAGGCACCCAAGGATAGGTGTATATTAAACTTTACTATATATATGTAAAATTGTTTTCCAAGATGGTTATATCATCATCAGTGGTATATGATAATGGTACTACTTATAGTAATAATACTACTTAATATTATCAGATTTTAGAATTTTTATCAATTTTGAGCCTGTGAAATGCTATCTCAATTGTGATTTTAATTTGCATCTCATTCATAATAAAAATTTAACATATTTTCATTTATTTATTGGTTATTAATTTGCTTTTTTTTAATTAATTTGCTTTCTTTTAAAAAGTACCTGCTCATTTTTTGCCCATTTTGCTCATCTTTTTTTGCCTTTTTCTCATTGATTCCTAGGAGTTATTTACATACTATTGACTTACTCTTTTGTCATATGCAAATATCTTTTCCCAGTTGTGATTTCTCTTCTCAATTTTTATTTCTTTTGATTATAACAAGTTCTAGTTTTAAGAATATTCAAATCTAGGAGTGCCTGGCTGGCTCAGTTAGAAGAGTATGCAACTCTTGATCTCAAGGTCATGAGTTCAAGCCCCATGTTGGGTATAGAAATTACTAAAAAAAAATGAACTTAAAAAAAATACTATAATCTCCCCTTTACCTTTATATAAGGTTACTGTTTTCTTTCTTGTTTTAAAAAGATTTTTACTATCCAAAGGTCCTAAAAGTGCTGTCTTGTGTGCTTTCATTTTAAAGTTTTGCATTTCACATTTAAATCCTGGAAATTGATTTTTTAAAATATGGTATGAGGTAGGGATTCATTTTCCCTCTATGTAGATAATCTATTGCCCCAGCACTGTTTATTGATAGCATGGCCTTTCCCGCTGATCTGTGATACTAAGTCTGTCAAATCAGTTTTTCAGATAACTGAGAGTCATTTTCTGAGCTCTTGACTCTGTGTCAGTGTTCAGCTTGTCTAGTTGAGGCAGTATCACATCCTCCACATTACTCATCACTACAGGACTAGCTTCCCTGCTGGCTTCTGCTTCACGGGTAGCTCGGTTCTTCCTATAGATTTCTGTGTAGAACTGTCTAATGATTGCATTGCATATATATAGCTCAATGTGGAAAGAACTGATTTCATAGTGCTGAATTTTCTAACCCAAGAATATGGTATAACCTTTATTTTTTTCTTTAGTAGTAGAAATTTTAAATTTAGGAAGTCTTTATAAAGTTTTTACTCAGCTTTGATTAGATTTGTAATTTGTACTTAGTTTTTTTTCATTATCATAAGTGGTCTCTTTTAAAAAGCTTTTTATTGAAGTATATAATATGTGCATTTGTATGTATAAATGTGTGCTTGGTGAATTTTGAAACCAAACACCAGAACCCAGGTCAAAAACCAGAACTTAGGGGATCCCAGGGTGGCTCAGAGGTTTAGCGCCTGCCTTTGGCCCAGGGCACGGTCCTGGGGTCCCGGGATCGAGTGAGTCCCGTGTCAGGCTCCTGGTGTGGAGCCTGCTTCTCCCTTTGCCTGTGTCTCTGCCTCTCTCTCTCTATGTCTATCATGAATAAATAAATAAAATCTTAAAAACACAACAAAACAGAACTTAGCAGCTTCCTAGAAATCCTCCTCATGTTCCCTCTGCATTACTGCCTTTCTCAGGGGCTGGCATTGTCCTAACTTCCAATGGCGGGGGTCAGTGAGCTGTAGCATATGCTTTCTTCTGTACCTGGCTTTGTTGGCTTACTGTTGCTTTTGTTATGTCTAATTTGTTGTAGAGTGTTCATTCTTATTACTTGACCTCGAGATGACTAGAGGGAGTCATTTTATTTACTTATTTATTTTTATTTTTTAAAGATTTTATTTACTCATGAGAGTCACAGAGAAAGGCAAAGACATAGGCAGAGGGAGAGGGAGAAGCAGGCTCCCCCTGGGGAGCCTGATGTGGGACTTGATCCCAGGACCCCAGAATCAGGACCTGAGCCAAAGGCAGATGCTCAACCCCTGAGCCACCGAGGTACCCCTAAAGGGAGTCATTTTAAATTGCATTTTCTGAGTCTTTTTTGTGGTAGCTTCAAAATTCTGTTGGCTTTCATATATCCTGATTTTTATTGGCAGTTAACTGTGCTAAATTCTCATTAATTTTAGTATTTGTTTGCAGATTGTTTAGGACTTTGATGGTCTTATTGTTCGTAGATATTGATATTCTGGTTTTATTTTTTCCTGGCCTTTTTATTTTCATTTTTTAAAAAAGGATTTTATTTATTTATTTGTTTATTTGAAAAAGAGTGAGAGAGCAGAGGGAGAAGGATAAGCGGATTCCTTGCTGAGTGCAGAGCCTCAGTCAGGGACTGATCCTACAATCCTGAGATCGTGACCTGAGCTGCAACCAAGAGTCAGAAGTTCAACCGACTGTGCCACCCAGGTGCCCCATGCTTTCATTTCTTTTGATTGAAATAAGAAGCATAAAACAAGTCAGATGCAAAAATCATGGGATTATATATTTCATGGCTAAGTTAGGCTGGTTTTGTTTACTTTTTGGAAGTGGAATTGAACTAGAATTTCTAGTGTACTTTTTATGGCTCTGGAGTTTTGCTGCCTTCCAGTACCTGTGAAGTTTGGTAGGAATTAGACCTGGGGTACAGGTTACTTTGTCCTTGACCTTCAGTTCATGAGTGTGAATCTCTTTTGTGTGGTCTTGACAAGCTGTCACAATTGGTTAATCTCTGCTTGGCCTGTCTGTTCATCTTGGATATCCAAAAGATGTAGGGTAGTAATTTTTGTTCTGGTGTATATATTTGTTGTTTAATTGAATGAAATTAGGTTTGTGGGCAGCCCGGGTGGCTCAGCGGTTTAGCACCGCCTTCGGCCCAGGGCATGATCCTGGAGACCCGGGGTTGAGTCCCGCGTCGGGCTCCCTGCATGGAGCCTGCTTCTCCCTCTCTCTCTCTCTCTCTCTCTTTCTCTCATGGATAAATAAATAAAATCTTGAAAAAAAAAAAAAGAAATTAGGTTTGAGGCATATTGAACCCTGAAGGCAGTCATTCCACTCTTTTGGGTCTACATCTGAAGGACTTTAGTGTATATGCATCAGTTTGAAACTTCTCCCAAAAAGTGAGATTTTAAGAGAAAGTCAAAGTCCTAAAAAGTCTTGAATCACAAATCACCATGTGATTTCTCAGAAGATGACAGTAATAAAGACAGTGAAGCTTACTTGGGAAGTCAGGGAGTTTTTTTTTTTTAATACCCACAAATTAAAGCTGGATCAATCACCCTGTGTACTAATGTAATTATAGCCTGGGATGCCAAGTAGTGAGAAAAATCTTTAATAAGTATGTGATGATTGAGAAAGCATGTATTTCCAGCTAATGATTCTTTTGTCCGTCTATGCTGAGGATGATGCAGTAAAGTGATAAACATCAAGTTAATGTAGTTGAAGTTTTCAGAACTGTTGTCTGTTTTACCAAACTCATGGTTTTAACCAGTGCTCCCTGCCTTTCTATAACACAGTGGCTACAGTGAGTTGAGTGTCCAAGGACATCCCACTTGGATGCCCAAGAACTTCTACCTCTCCCTGCGGAGTTGTAAGCCACTAGGCATCAGTAATACTTGTTTTTAAGCTATGGAATTCAATGAATTATTATGTAAATTGATGAAGTATGAATGTAGAAAGAAACACTTTTTAAGAAAGAAATCAGTGAAGGTCACTTCTCAAAGTGTGATTTCCAGATCAACATCAGTACCTTCTGGGACCTTGTTAAAAATGCAGATTTCTGGGTCCCACTTTCTGAATCAGAAACTCTGGGGGAAGGGCCCAGAAATCTGTGTTTTATCATGCCCTCCAGGTGATCGTGAAGCATGTTAACATTTGAGAGCCCCTCTGCTAACAAATACTGCGGTTAAATTAAGTACAGGAAGGAGAGGATTAGAAAAGTATGGAAGGCTTCTGCACCCAATTTGTTAAAGATCTTTTAGTTCTTGATGCTCTTTAAAGAAACAGAAACCAAAAACTGATGCTGTGCCATGGTGTGGTTTACATAGAACTCCACTCAGCAGACTATTCTCAAAGATACGATCTTTGCCTAAGATCTAGATTGGTGAATGAATGAACTTTTGTATGATTTAAATGAACATAAACATGTTTAAACATACAGGTGTCAGTTTTTATGATTCCCTGATTTACTCTGCTTCCACTTACTGCCTGTCTGCCACAGCTAGTCCTGTAACAGAGAAGGGCTTTGGTTATCTTGATTAATCTAAGAACTGGGACTGTTAGGCCAATATGTGCTGGAAGATCCCGTCAGCCAGTGTCTGATCTGAAATACCTCATTTAATTCTTAAAACAACTTTTATGAGATGAGTACCCATTTTAGATGTGGGACAGAACTCAGATTTGAAGATTGTACAGATAATTAAACAGCACCAAAATTTAAACTAGGTGCACTGCAAGTCATTCTGCTGGCAGCATAGTCTAAGTGTTAGTGAATGGAAATATGTATGTTGATAGAGAATACCTTGCATCATTGAGTATAAAGAGAATAAGTAATTTGGTAAATACCAAATGGCGGGGGGGGGGGGTTCTGATTCTGACCATGGGTATCCCCATGCCCTCGTTTCCAATAACGTATATAATGAATAGTGCATACACCCCTTTTTCTAAATCACGTAGAGTGAGTTTCTGCTGTTTTTCACTCTGTATTGAGAATCAAAGCAAGAAACTAAAGCATTTGTTTGCCATAATAAAGTACCACAGACTGTGTGATTTCAATAACAGAATAGAACTTTATTTCTTATAGTCCTGGAGGCTAGATGTCTGAAATTCAGGTGTGGGTAGGGTGGGTTTCCTCTGAGGCTTCTCTCTGGTTTATAGATGCCTGTTGTGTCTCTGTGTCTTCACATGGACATCCTTCTGTGCGTGTCTATGTTAAAATCTCTTCTTGTTATAAGGACACCAGTCATGTTGGGTTAGGGTCCATCCTAATGACTTCATTTTAATGTAACTGCCTCTTTAAAGACCCCATCTCCAAATCTAGTCATGTTCTGAGGTACATGGGTTGGGGACTTCAACATAGGAATTTTTTGGTGGTGGTGGGGCATAGTTAAGCCTTTAATAAGCAACTAAGGTGTTTTTAGGTAATTAGTTTCACCAGAAGGTCAAGCTGTTTGATTTGAGATTTGAATGACCTTGACTTCTCTTTCTTTAATATAATTAGACCAGAGTTCATGGAATCAGGCTATTTGAATCCAAGTGAGAGCAAATCAGCTTCTTAATGGGTTTTAGGAGAGTAATATATTGGGTAGCAGTATAGATTCCATCCTTCACAGACCAATTAAAGCTTCTTTGATGATTTAGAATCACATATGTTAATCCTAGCCAATTAAAAAGTTTGTCATAAAAAACTGCTAACTTAAGGAATTCTTGTTATAGGGGAAAAACTTGTAGGACTTGAAATGCAAATAATCTTGTTTTTACATCAAGTTAATTACGCAGCCATTACTCCCCAGCCCTGCCTTCAGCTGTATTTTCCATACGCCCCTCCTAGGAGAGCTGCTCCTGAAAAACCCATCAGTTGTGTCTGGTAAGGGGCTTTGGAAGTTCTTGTTTAATTCTGCTGGTGCGTCTTGAAAGAGGAGAGAAACAGTGATTGCAAAGACAAAGCATGTATTTCCTAGGGTGGATTTTTGATCCCTAGCTAGGTTGAGTCAGTTAAATAACTCTTTATCCTTAATGAATAATTTGCATGCCAATTCCCTGTTACTTAGTGTGGCTTCTGGACCACCAGCATAAGCATCTCCTGGAAGCTTGTTAGAAATGCAGGATCCAGGGCACCTGGGTGGCTCAGTCAGTTAGGCGTTTGCCTTCTGCTTAGGTCATGATCCTGGGGTCCTAATATTGGACCTTATATCAGGCTTCCTACTCAGGGTGGAGTCTGCTTCTCCCTCTCCTTCTGCTGCTCCCCCTGCTTATGTTCTCTCTCTCTCTCAAGTAAATAAATAAAATCTAAAACAAAACAAAACAAAAGAATCCTAGTCCCCTTCCAAGATTTAGTAGATTGAAATCTATATATGTATATGTGTGTGTGTGTGTATATATATATATATATATTTTAAAGGCTTTATTTATTCATGAGAGACACAGAGCATGAGAGAGAGAGGCAGAGACACAGGCAGAGGGAGAAGCAGGCTCCATGCAGGGAGCCTGACGTGGGACTCGATCCCGGGTCTCCAGGATCACAACCTGGGCTGAAGGCGGCACTAAACCGCTGAGCCATTCGGGCTGCCCGAAATCTATATTTTAACAAGGTAATCAGCATATATATTCAGGTGTTTAGGAGCACTGCTCCGGCTGGTGCTAGTAGCAGGACTTTAAATTTTTATTAAAAAATATTCAACAGTGCATTTCCTCTCTGTTTTTTGTTCCAGTGTTCACCCTGGTTGGTCTAGGCAGACCACTGATGACCTCTGTCTGGTTCATCCCTTACCAATTACATTTCCTCATTTACAAATGAGGATATAAGACCTTAGAGCTGAAAGACTAAAGGAATAAACCATGCAGTGTTTTGAGAACAGTGTTGGGCACACTAAGTTCAGTCATGTGGGCTTTTGTTATTATTATTATCTTTATTAATTATTACCACTACTGTCACTGCTACTATACTACAGCCAAGCCAAACAGCAGCTGCTTAGTCTAGGAGGATGCCTACTGCAGAAGTGAATAATGAATGTTACTATTACTTCATGATGAGCAGTTCTCATCAGGAATACAAATGTCACACCAACCCACCAGATAATTTTCCTGAACTTAAATTTTTTTTTTTTTTTATTTTAAGTAGGTTCCACGCCCAATGTGGAGCTTGTACGCAGGACCTTGAGGTCAAGAGCTCTCTACCGACTGAGGTGCCCCAATTTTAAACCTCTTTTATTTTTTTATTTTTATTTTATTTTTTTAAGGGGTTAGTGGAAGAGAGGGAGAAGGAGGCAGAGAATCTTAAGCAAGTTCCACTCCCAATACGGAACCTGATGTGGGGTTCAATCTCACGACCCTGAGATGACCTGGGCCCAAACCAAGAGTCAGATGCTTATGCAACTGAGCTACTCAGCAACCCTTTTAAACCCCTTTTAAGCCCTCTTTGAAACAAACACAAAAATGTAACAAAATATTTGAAAGCTTAAAGGAGAAAAGATGCCCATGAGCCATCTATATATTTATTTTTTTCTTGCCTGTCCTCCATGCAGAAAGTAAAGAAGAAACTCAGGCTTTGTGTTTTAGTTTAGGAGTTCTTTGTTTAACAGAAATCACTGTGTCCCCAGCAGGAAAGCTCTTGGTTGGGAATAGTTGGGGTGTGTGTGTGTGTGTATTACGACTGGCAGTCTGGCAGCCTGGGCTCTGGTACTGTTTGCCATGGACGAGCCATGCTGACCTGGGCCAGGTACATATATGTGAAGTGAGATTGCAGTGGGTCATTGCTAGTGTTCTGTGATCCCACAAGTGTGTGTAGTATTCCAGGACAGCCCCTGTGAGATTTCATTTCCATTTCAAATGGTTAGACTCAGTCTCTCAAGAAGATTGTGTTCAATGATAGAAAGAGGGTTGAAAAAATAAGCTTGAGCTGGAATGGCTTTAAGGAGCTATTATAAATAAAAACAAATCAGATATAACTTAACATTTTTTTTGTTATGTTACAATGAAGTATATCATCACTGCTTTGCTGCATGTTGGATTTCAGATCTACTAAAACATCTGTTACAAAGTATGCACCAGAATGTTTTCTGTCTTCTTTGCAGGAAATATTGTTTATAGATGTCTTCTGTTGTTTTACTGTTGTTAATATGTAGCAGATGCATGGGAAGGAGGGCAGGGGAGAGGATGGTGAAAGCATCCTGGAGCACCTTAGAGTTTTTCCAAGATTTAAATTGGCTTCCCTTTGAATTTTTATTCTATTGGCACAAATAATGGAGGTCTTAAAGAAGAAGGAATTTGTGCCAACTTGCTCACATAGCAGTTGCATATATAATAGAGTTAAATGGCTCTTGTCTTTATCATCATGGGGTTTTTGACATGCAGGGCTATAAAAATTTCATGAGAGTGATTGACTACATTGAACTGGTTTTTTACAGAATGGGTAAATAAAAATTAACCGAGTATATCCCATGTGTAAAAACACTACCCTTTGTTTGCTGGGTAAGATGTAGCCTCCAAAGGAGTTAAAGAAACTTAACTTTAAGTTTCAAGATAATGATTCAAGGAAAACCTACATATGGCAAGAGGATGGAGGAAAGAGATTTTTTTCTTAAAGTATCATATTGAATCCATTACAGCTCAGAAAACTAAGATACTAGTTTCTGACATTTCAGTGATATTTAGTTGCCAAATTTCTAGGGGGGAAGATTAGTTAAAAGTTAATATTTCTTTATTCTTTGCATGAAGTTTATTTTATTTATTTATTTTTTTATAAAGATTTTATTTATTCATGAGATACACGCCCAAACACACACACACAGAGAGAGAGAGACAGAGAGAGAGAGAGAGAGAGAGGCAGAGGCAGAGACACAGGCAGAGGGAGAAGGAAGCTCCATGCAGGGAGCCTGATGTGAGACTTGATCCCAGGTCTCCAGGATCAGACCCTGGGCTGAAGGCAGGCGCTAAACCGCTGAGCCACCTGGGCTGCCTGCATGGTTTGTTTTAGATCAAGTCACCAGCATTATGTTTCAAGGCTGTCATAATAAGCTTTATTCTTCATTAGGGGTAGACTGACAAATTTCCTCATCTTATAGGACCAGTGTGTGTGTGTGTGTGTGTGTGTATATGTGTGTGTATATATATATCCTCTTCATGAAGACCTCTGTGATTTCTCTTCTTCTGGGGGCCGTCTAGACTTCAGGAGCACTTCTTACCTTTCTTACTGCATTTATTGCATTTTATGTTATTTTACCATGTTTGTATGCTGGTTTCATTATCATTCTTCCTTCCACCATCATTCCTTAAACAGATTTTTGTTGAACACCTATGTGTCAACTATGTGTCAGGTGTTTTCTAATTTTTTTTTTTTTTTTTAGATTTTATTTATTCATATGAGAGAGAGAGAGAGAGAGAGGCAGAGACACAGGCAGAGGGAGAACCAGGCTCCATGCAGGGAGCCTGATGTGGGACCTGATCCCCGGTCTCCAGGATCACACCCTGGGCTGAAGGCGGCGCTAAACCTCTGGGCCACCCGGGCTGCCCTGTTTGCTAATTTCTAATTGGATTGTAATCTGTGTGAAAGCAGATTGTCAGTTTTTACACTGCATAACTAATAGATGAATATCGATGCTTGAGATGCTGATGACCATCTCTAGAATTCTGTAATTTCACTTATCAGAAGCCTGAGCAAGTCACAAAGTTCTTTCTACATTTTAAAGGCACCTTTGCTTCCCATAACTATGTGAAGAGACCTTTTGTCATTTTTTTTTCAAACAACGCAATTAGACATACTGTGTCTTCAGGGCTGTGGCATAAGCTCTTCCAAGTGATATGCGACAGTTATAAGAAGAAACATCTATAGGGGATGAAGGAGTAAAATAGAGGTCACTGCTAACATCACTAAAGTCACAATGTAATCCATATTGAGAGTATGCTTTGTTGGATTTAGGACCAGCCAGTAATAATAGCCTTGGAATTACCAGAGACTTCCAGTTGCTGTTCTCCACTATGAGTTGTTGGTGGCCAATGTTGAATTCAGACTCTATTTTCCTTTCCTCTAGAAAGTTAGAAGTTTCTAGTTGCTGGTACCCATTTTTTTTTTCCTGAGGGGATGCAAACCCATACATAAATCTGCTTCCTAGAAATCCCATTATGCTGGTCAAAATGGATGATATGCTTTTTAAAATGATGTGTTAATATTATTAATTTTACTTGTGATACAGGCAGTTGAGATTGTTGCATTGCTGACTTTTGGGATGTTGGTTCACTTCCCTGAGACTCATCTCTATGAACTAGGGTAATAATAGCCACATTATAGGATTACTGTGAGTAAATGAAACAATATGTGTAAAATACTCAACACTGGGTGTGGCACAGAGTGCCTGCAACGCCTTCTATTTCCTTTTTCTTACAACATTGCTTGGGACGATGGCACATCAGATGGTGTATACATTTAAGCCTCTCAAAGATAGGAGACTTGTGGAGCATGGAGGTGGGGGAGATGAGGGGAGAGAGACAGAGACACGCCTTACTGCATAATTGCAAGTTTAGGGCAATGTTAGAAATGAATTTATCTTGCGACATCTGGGTGGCTCAGTCAGTTAAGTAATTCTTGGTTTCTACTCAGGTCATAATCTCAAGGTTGTGGGATCAGACCCTGCATCAGGCTCTGTGCTCAGCGTGGAGTCTGCTTGAGATTCTCTTTCCCTCTCTCCTTACTCCTCCCTCTGCTCATGCATGTGTACACTTTCTCACTCTCCAAAATAAATAAACCTTTCTTATTTATTCATTCATTCATTCATTCATTCATTTTTTAAAGATTTTATTTATTTATTCATGAGAGACACACAGAGAGAGAGGCAGAGACACAGGCAGAGGGAGAAGCAGGCTCCATTCAGGGAGCCCGATGTGGAACTCGATCCCGGGTCTCCAGGATCACGCCCTGGGCTGCAGGCGGCGCTAAACCGCTGTGCCACCAGGGCTGCCCAATAAATCTTTTTTTTAAAAATAAATGAGTAATTTATCTTTTTAAAAGCCTCATGTGGGCATGAGGCTTAATTTTAATTTGAGATAATTCAAATTCACTTTCCTTTGGGAGTTGCTGTGTAGTAATTCTCAACATCAGCTACATGTTAAAAATCATGTGGGTGCTTTATCTACCTATTTATTTTAATTTTATTTTATTTTCATGTGGGTGCTTTAAAAGAAATACTGTGTACAGGCCTGACCCCAGAGTTCTCAGCTTCTGATCACTTGATGAGGACAATACTAGATGCAGTTCTTTCCTCAGGGCTCCAGTGAGTACCCAGCTCAGCTGCCTGTAGGATTGTCTACCCAGGTTTCTCTGTATCCCCCTCCCCCAGAGAGTTGGAGCTGCGCCAAGGGTCAGTGGCACTGAATTTCCCTCACTGAGCCCCTGGGCACTCGAGGCTTTTCTGCATCCTACTGCCTTGGGCCTCAAGCTGGCTATCCTTAGCAGGAATTTATCTGCCAAGGACAGAAGGAGGTTATGCAGGGACCATTATTTTCTCAAAAAGAATAAATGTTTCTTTAGTATCTGTGATGTGTGTTCAGGAGAGGGACCAATTTAAAAGAAAAGATTACTAAGGCATTAAAATGTTCATTGTAGAAAATTTGAGAAATATAGAAAAGCATAGACAAGAAAAAAATGTTTTTTTTTTTAAAGATTTTTTTTTTTTAATTTGGGAGAGAGAGTGAGCAAGAGAGAAAGGCATAGGGAGAGGGAGACTCCCCACTGAGCAAGGAGTCCTACATGGGACTCAGTCTCAGGACCCCGAGATCATGACCTGAGCTGAAGGCAGGTGCCCAACCGACTGAGCCTCCTAGCTGTCCCTATGTATATTTCAATAATACACAATCCCACCATGTTGGTCTCTTAATGCCCTTCCATCTCCTGCCAGGTAAATGGTGAAAGTAATATCCAAGTTGCTGTTACTCTTAGAGTCACAAGAAGTCTGGAGTTCCAGGTATAAAGAAACTTGCTTCAGGTATTGCAGCTAATAAGCCAGTGGAGGATCCACCTGACTGCAAGGTGGGGGGCTTCTCATCCCCGTGAGACCAATATATTTATATTTGTGTATTTCTTAAATAAAATTGGTCACATTCTATGTTACAGTGGCCATATTTATGACATGCAGTTAGCACAGGAGTATTATTTTTAGGGGTATCTGGCTGGCTCAGTTGGTAGAGCATGCTGTTCTTGATCTTGGGGTTGTGAGTTCAAGCCCCACGTTGGGAGTAGTTAACTTTAAAAAAAAGTATTATTTTTAGATGCTGCCTTTTTTTTTTTTTTTTTTTATAATGACGTTACTGGGGAGTCTGTGTTTATGATATTAGAATACACTTGCCAGAATGTTTCATTTGACTTTCTGGCTGTGGAAGCGTGTGGTAAATTCAAAGTTTCTGACTTAGGAATGAGGCAGTATTGGTCGTCTCCAGTCCCTGGCAAGCAACTAGTTTAGGTTTCTCCCATGACCACCTGCAAGTGAGTGGGTGCTGCAAGTATGGGTCCTCCACTCCCACCCCCCCAGGGGCGGCGCTTTAGGATTTGGCTAAGTCCAGCACCCCTGGCCATCAGGCAGGAGTGACCAAAATATGACATCCTTTACAATTACAAAGAAAATCTGCCCTGGATTTTATAGAACTGTTTCCTCTTTTTATTCTTTTCCTCTCAAATGCTAAAAATAAATAAATAAAAATCAACCCTCAATGACACAATTTAAATGGACCTGAGTTATAAAAAGCAGCCCTCTTTGTTTATAAGAGAAAATATAACTCTCAATCTTATGTTTCCATAGTTACATTGCATTGTAATAAGATAAAAGTCCAAGTAAAGGATAGATCTGAAAGGCACCCCAGGAGCTGACGGAGATAAATGGTTATAAAGCTGCTGTGCCAGGTCTTTAGTCAGGAGCTGGGCAGGCAGGTAGAACTGGTTGAAAATTCCCATTGGATAGAAGAAAGGCATTTTTAATGCTTTGTGTTGAAGGTAAAAATGGATCAAGGAAACTCTGACTGCGGCTTCTGTGTTGGAAGTTTATATTTCACCGATACCTACAAAGACAGTGTGCTAGAGTAATTCCTTCTGGAAATATATGAAATATCCACCCCCCTCAACCCCTCCCCATGAAGGAAATCAAGTGAAATTTGTTTATTTATTTTTAAACTTTCTATTTATTTATTCATGAGAGACACAGAGAGAGGCAGACACACAGGCAGAGGGAGAAGCAGGCTCCATGCCGGGAGCCCGATGCAGGACTTGATCCTAGGACTCCAGGATCATGACCTGAGCCAAAGGCAGATGTTCAACCACTGAGCCACCCAGGTACCCTGGAGATCAGTAGACTTTGAAACCTAAATTGCTGGTTTGATCATTCTTTTTTTTTTTTTTAAAGATTTTATTTATTCATGAGAAGAGAGAGAGAGGCAGAGACATAGGCAGAGGAAGAAGCAGGCTCCATGTAGGGAGCCTGACATGGGACTCCATCCCAGGCCTCCAGGATCGCGTCCTGGGCCAAAGGTAGATGCTTAACTTGCTGAGCCACCCAGAGATCCCTGGTTTGATCATTCTGATTTCTACTACTTTTTTGCTCCCATTCATTTCATTATTTTCTTATTCCAAGTATCTTGGAGACTTCAGGCTGAGTGTGTATTTTGCTTGCCTCCAACTTTTAATTCATTTTGCTTATTTAAACTACATTAATTAAAAAAAAAAAAAAGAACATCGGTTACTTTGTGGGTGTTTGTAGTTGGATTACTTGAGAGGACCCAGAGTTGGGGAGGGGTGCTGAACTGGTACCTGGTAACAGAGAAGCCAGCAATGATACTTTTTATTTTATTTTATTTTTTAAAGATTTTATTTATTCATTCATGATAGACAGAGAGGGAGAGAGAGGCAGAGACACAGGCAGAGAGAGAAGCAGGCTCCATGCCGGGAGCCTGATGCGGGATTTGATCCCGGGACTCCAGGATCATGCCCTGGGCCAAAGGCAGGCGCTAAACCACTGAGCTACCCAGGGATCCCTGATACTTTTTATTTTAAAGGTTTGTTGTTGTAGTTTTTCCGCAGTGAAACCAGGCAGCTGAAGCATCCAGATTGCTTTATTTTTGTTTTGTTTTCTAAACTTGATGTGATCTGGAGAAAGGGTGAAATGAAGATTTGGTATAAAAATTTCTTTTTTTTTTTTTTAAAGATTTATTTATTTTTATTTATTCATGAGAGAGAGAGAGAGAGAGGCAGAGACAGAGACACAGGCAGAGGGAGAAGCAGGCTCCATGCCGGGAACCTGATGTGGGACTCGATCCTGGGATCCCAGGACCCACCCTGGGCCAAAAGCAGACGCTAAACCGCTGAGCCACACAGGGATCCCCCGGTATAAAAATTTCAAATAGTCAGGGCACCTGGGTGGCTCAGTTGGTGAAGCATCTGCCTTCGGCTCAGATCATGGTCTCAGAGTCCTGGGATCAAGTCCACATGGAGCTCCCTGCTCAGTGGGGAGTCTGCTCCTGCCCCAGCTCATGCTCTCTCTCTCTCTCTCTCTCTCTCTCTCAAATAAATAAAATCTTACAAAAATAATTTCAAGTAGCAATTCATAATCTCCATATAAAGAGTTGTTATGGATTGGAGACCAGCCTCTCATGTATTACCTTTAACTAGCTCCTCCTTGGTGGATCAGTGTAAATGTACCAACCGCTCTGAATATAGTCATTGGTGTGCATTTGCACGGCTCTCAATAAACCTTAGAGATGAGCTTATGCTCGTTTCTGGAGACGGACCTAAAGTTTCATGGACTCTCTCCTGTTTGACCATATCACGGTTCGCCCTGCTGTGTTCTGTGTGATGTGCGAGAACTTCAACACCACTGAAGATGTTTTTAGAACTTGAAGCAGGATTTCGGGCAGGCCATTGTTAAGGTTCTACCATTTGTGGAGCTGTTGATCTCATTGATCGTCATTTCCTTAGAAGTCTCCTTTGTAGAAGAAGACTTGTCTAGATCACGAGAAACCCAAAGGTATTTTCTGTGTGATTAAAAAAACCACCAGTTTCCCTCTAATCAGGGGGAGGATATAATTCATTATCTGTATCATCAAGTTAAAGAGACATATTAATAAAAATAAACTAAACTAAAATAGGGGCCCCTTGGTGGCTCGTTGGTTAAGCATCTGCCTTTGGCTCAGGTCATGATCCTGGAATCCTGGGATTGAGCCCCACATCGGGCTCCCTTCTCCTCCTCCTGTGTCTCATATTAAAAAAAAAAAATCTTTAAAATATAAAATAAAATAAAATAAAATATCCAAAAGTAAAACCCCAGGTTGGAAAACCTGGTTACTGACTGAATTACTGTCTTAAGAAGAAGCATATACAGTTTCTTCTCTTCTTTTTTTTTCCTGTGATTAGTTCCAGGAAGTATCTGCTCTGAGTCAAAAGCAGGATTCTTCATCTTTTTCACATAAAATGTATTATAAGCCTGGTTTTATTTTCAGAGCCAGGTCCTGGTGGTTATAGTTCCATTCCTTCCTTCAGCTTTCTGTTCTTTGAAAACAGTCCTCCCCAGGGCCCATCCTCATTATTTTCCCACCCAGGTATTGATTGCACCTGTGTTAGCAGGGACTGCTACTGGAGATAGTTTTCCAGAGTCCTCCTTTCTTGAATTGTGTATGACATTAGGCCACAGCAGGAACAACAGCCACAGAAAAATAAGATTTTATTGAAGAGTCAAATCAAAGAGCTTTCTCTAAATGAAACTCTTAATTATGTCGCATCATCTCATGGTAGGGAGAACAGTCAAATTATGGATGGGGAAAATGTTCATGAGGAAAGGTATGTCCTGTGGTGTTTTCCTAGTTACCTGTCAGGGGAAATAATGGTGTCATCAATTTTGGTCCTGGCACGTGGATTCTCATAGTATTAAATTGCTGTTACTATTACTACAGGTGGAGTGGTTGCTTTCTAAAGAAACAAAGTCTGCCATTAAAGCAAAACAAAACAAAAACTTGAAGAAACAGCTGTTTTCATAACCCACATACACAGAATACTTCACCACACAGTTTTTGTTTTCAAGGAGGATAGCCTCTGAGTAAAGCTGTGAATTCTGTGGTGCGGCCTGGGTCTGGTGAGCCCCTCTGTCCATCCCCCGGGTCATCTCTCCTCATCCAGGCTGCTTTCCCCCTCCTGGTGTCCACTGACCGTCCACACTCCCCGCTTCCTGTGTTGAAACACAAAAATGTTGGATGATCTGATGGTCTTCTTCAGCAGATTTCGTGCCTTACCCAGAGCTTTTATTTAAAGTGTTCCTTCTGTTTAAGACTTAACCATTAGGACTTTTACTGGTCACTTATTATGTGGCTGTTTCCTGTGCTAGGTTTCTAATGGTCTCGTAGGGTAGATGAAGTGTATCATTTTATGACAGGAGGGCCGTAAATCTCAGCCTAAGTGATTTGTTGGAAGCCATGTAGCTCAGAAATGGAGGTGCTCCCTCTTGAATCCAGATCCTCTCCTGACCTGTAGCATTGAGTCTTTCCTTGGAGCACCTTTGCCTTTGATTTCAAGTCATGGGTTGCAGAGTTGCCCTTTGAAAGGTGTTGGTGTTGTAAGCAGGATGGTGAGTAGCCTCTGCTAGGATTTAGGACTAGCATGCCCACTTAACTGATTCAGTCTGTTGTCTGCCTCTTGGTGACCCCAGGTCAGGCAGGTACATATTTCATGTTTCCTAACACATATGTTACATTTTAATGAGGTCTCCAGACCACAGCCGCCTCTTATGCTCTACTTCTTGAGTAGAGCATTCATTCCATATTACTCTTCATATTATTATTCATAGCTAGTACATATAGATAAAAATTGTTCTATGTGCTTTACGTAATCATCGTAAAGCCCTATTAATCCCATTTTCTAAATGAGGCAACCAAGGCTCAGTAGAGTTAGGTAGTTGGCTTGAGCCCCCCAGCTGGTTGGTGGTAAGACGGGCGGCAGGACGTGCAGGCTCTCATCCACATGCAACCCCTTTCCCCACGGTGCCTTTCATCCTCTCCCTGCTCTTCCGTGTCTAGCTCTACTGGTGCAGTTTCTAACAAAGAAGAATGCAGCTGGAATGTACTCTTTTTGTCATTGAGAGGAGAGATCGCTGTTCAATAAATCCTTTACAGATGCTATAAAGTCTTATACCTGTCTGTTCTGGGGTTTCCTTGGCTGTCATCAGGGGACAGCTTTTAAAGCCATCTTCTCTAATCATGTCACTTGTAGAAGAGGAAACCGAGACCCACAAATGTTCACCAGTGTGCCCGAGGTCACCAAGCTTTTCTCTTGTATAAAGGAATAATGGTATATTTGAGATACTACTATTTTACCGTGAAGTGATTTTATTTTCCCCCAGTTGAGCTTTTTGGATAACCTTGAACAAATAAAAAGCTTGACTTTTACCTCTGATTCATGTATGCTGTTGTGGTTTCCATGGGGCTGGCAATGATTTTCAAAAGGTATGGATTCCAGAGCTCGAAAAATAATTTGTCAAAGTTAAACACACCCTCCAGGGGACTTTGGTGCTACCGACTCCAGTTTTCTTCTCTCTTGGACCTCACGGATGTCCTCCTTGCTTTGATCCTCACTCTGTTATCAGAGTCACAGCCCCTGGGCCTGTATGCAGGCTTCCAGAGCTTGCATTGCTTGTCTCAAATTTGTGCAGAAGTGGTCTGCTGTGGTGGGGCAGGGGTGACACGTGTAAGATGATTTGGGTGATTGTCCCAGTCTGTGCAGCTCAGTGGGTCAGGAAGCTCTTCGCTGGCGCCAGCATGTTGGATAGCAAAGGCAAGTGTCTAAGGAACAATTTCCTTCCCCCCCGCCCCCAAGTAGATTCATGGACAGGATGGAGAAGCTAATACAGATGTTCCCTGTGTTTTTTCCAAAGGACATCTAAAAACCTTATATAACCACTCAGAGATTTCTAGAAATGGATTTTGTTAGGTACCCACATTGCAAAGTGACTTATGTAGGCAACCGTCCATGTTTTAGTTTGGGTGACTCTGTTGTTTAATTGCATCTGTTATATGAACCATTTTGTGATACTCTTCACTATGCCGAAGATATTCAGGCATACTATAGAGCATGTATGCAGTATTTAGGTAGTTTCCAAAATGTAAGCTTGATGCCAAATATGAATTAATTTTTTTTTAAAAGATTGTATTTATGCATTTGAGACAGGAGAGAGAAGAGCACACATGCACAGGAGTAGAGGGGAGGAGCAGAGGTAGAGGGAGAAGCAGACTGCTAAGCAGGGAGCCCCTAGTGGGGCCCCATCCCAGGACCTGGAGATCATGACTTGAGCTGAAGGCAATCACTTAACCATCTGAGCCACTTCGGGTGCCCCTAATTTAAAATTTTATACAGTATGTACACCACGACCCCACTGTTGAATGGGGGGAAGGTATATAGGTGTGTATATAGCATATGCTAGTGGTTCTCAAACTTTGGCACATATGAGAAACATCTGGAGGGCTTGTTAAAATACAGATAGCTGGTCCCACCCATAGAATTTCTTATTCAGTAGGTCTGGGTTGGTGTCTGAGAATTTGCTTTTCTAACAGGTTATCAGATACTGATGATACTATTCTAGGGAAGAGAAGCATAGGAAAAAAGTCTGTGAGGGTAATTCAACATAATGTTAATAGCAGTTATCTCATATCTGAGTAATGGGATTATAGGGGCTCTTAATTTTTTTTTTATACTTTTCTGTTTTTTTTTTTTAACTAGTGAGTATTACTATTATCAGAAAAAACAGCATTTAAAAATTCTTTTAGTTTCTAGTACTTCTATTCTCATGAACACATGTAGGTTTGTTTGTTTGTTTGTTTTTGAAGTAGGCTCTGTGTCCAAGATGAGGGCTTGAACTCATGACCCCAAGATCAAGAGCTGCATGTTTTACTGAGTGAGCCAGCCAGGCACCCCCACGCATAGTTTCTATTGTCTAATCTTATACTACTGCCATTATAAAAACAAATCTTCAAGAAATCAGTGTTTTGTGTTCCTTGTTTTTATTTTGTCCTCCCATGATGTGAGCTTTTAGAAGGGCATATTTGTCACATGGAGTTATTTCTGTCATAAATACATGGTAGGTGTTCAGTAGGTTCTCAACAATGTAATTTGTTAGAATATGAGATACTTTTATGCCACATGACTTAAGGCCCCAAGAGATCCTATATCATTAATACTAGTTGTATTTGCTATCCCTTTGGAAGAGGAAAGTCTCCTCAGAATCTCAAAGATGAGTAAAGAATTTGTCTAAGGCAACAAAATAAGTCAGGAACTAAATGGGAATCCAGCTCTCATGGCTTCAGAATTAATCAGCCAACCACCGATCCAAAAAAAACAAAAAACAAAAAACAAAAAACCACACACTTGGCACTGAACTAGCACTTTATCACATAATAGGCCCCTCTTAGCCTGGCCCTTCTAGTTTTAGGAATAATATGTGTGTAACAGCAGACATGAAAATCAAAGCCTTAAGAATGTAGTGTTTTCCCATAAAAGAGTGTTGTGCATATATGCGTGTTTCATTGACATTTTAGGAAGACCTTCTTCTCATTGGAAATAAATTCAGCTGTTGGCTAGTTGAGAAAACAGGACTTAGAATCCAGAGAACTAGTTTCTAGGTCTGATTCTATAGGCAAGTTACTTAGCCCCTTGGATTAAGCTCTGGTGTGTGAAGGGGAACATCAGCCCTGTGGAGCTCTTGACAGTCACAGTGATCAAGGAGCCAGTGCTCCAAAAAGCAAGTTGGAAACATACAAAAATAAGCCCTATTAAAACTCTTAAGGCAGGGACTCCTGGGTGGCTCGGCCAGTTAAGCTTTTGACTCTTTGTTTTGGCTCAGGTTGTAATCTCAGGGTCCTGGGATTGAGCCCCACGTCAGTCTCCTTGCTCAGTGAAGAGAGTCTGCTTTTCTCTCTCTCTGCCTCTGCTCAGGCTCCCTCTTCCTTTCTTTCTCTTTTCAAATAAAATCTTTTTTAAAAAGCCTCTAAGGCAGTGTTGTGATCTGAACAGTGGAATCACTGCAATCCCTTTCTTTCCCACAACCCTGTGTGGCATCTTATGGACATTTACGTAACTCTGGTCCTTCTGCTTTGGAGAAGGTTATGGCCAAGTTTGGCGGACTCAGGTTCGTGTCTGCCCTCCATCCTACACTCTCCCCCCCCCCCCCCCCCCCCCCCCCCCCCCGCAAATTTGGCAGTAACACCTCTCTATGAACTCTGAGGTCAGACAACTTCAGGAAAAGCAGGATAGTTTCTTACCAGTGTTTTTCCTGATGACACCATACCTCCTTTCAAAGGACGGTGTCTCCAGGAAATTAAAGTAGTTACAGTCTCTATGGAAATTCATGAGTCTGTTGGATAAAAGAATGATCTCTTACCTGAGGAATTTGTCACTTCATTGTTCACTGCCTCTGTTAGGAAGGGCAGGAGGTCTCCCTTGTAAGCTCTTAAGAACTTCACAGTTCCAACTAAACTGACGCTTAATTCACCAGCTTCCAGAGTCCATACTCTGTGTGATTGATGTATATGGATGGCAGTTTCAATATAAAGTGTGGTTTTTTCCAGGGAAGGGATAACTTTGCTCTGCTTTCTAGTTCCCATGACACCTGTCCAAGGTTTGGCTCCCTGTTCATTCATTTTATCTGTCATAGGGCCAAAGATTAGTATGTTTCACAAATGGCATCATCTTTTTGAATATCACAGGGAGACTGTAATCTCATTTTTAGTTCTTTTTCTGTGACTTAAGGTTTCATGAGTCTCATGGAACAGTCCTCTTACTTGTCAGCTGTCCTTCAGCTGAGCACTGTCTTGAACCTTGATTGAGACACACCTGCAGTGCTTCCTGCCAGAGAGGAGCTCAGAAAGGTCAAACCAGCCTCCTGGAATACAGTTTTTAGCCTAAAAGGTACTTTATTGTAGTCTTTGCGAAGCAGTTAATGATTCAGAAAATTAATCTTGAGAGTCTTGTACCTTATTCTTGAAGGGCCCCTTTGTTTGTTGGAGAAATTCTTTTCTTTTGAGTTACTGCTTGTGTCATGAGCTCGTTCTGGAATGCTCACACGATCAAATTGTTTGTAATCTTGTGTTTCGCTTTTATGTTATTTAGAGTGTCTGTGATTTTTACATTGAATTCTACCTTAATGATTCCATTGTAATTTGGTCTTTCTAAACTTACCTTTAAAATATTAGTGTGACCCAAATTAGTCTGCAGTTGAAGTTTAGGGTTTGGTGTGCCCTCTTTTTTTTTTTTTTTTTTTTTGATAATGTCATTTTTAACATATCTTTTTGGATGGGTATCTTAGGATAATATACAACATTGAGAGGGAGGAAAAATAATTTTCTCTCTATCCTTTTGAGTTCTTGGCTGAGACCCCAGTAATAAAAGACAGATTAACAAGAGAAAAACTAACAAGCTCATTAACATGTAAACATGGAAATATACATAGAGAATGCGTAGGTGTTTCAGGTGGCCTAAGCTACTACCTTAAGTGCTGTCTTCATCTAAAAACAAAAGAAAGAGGGAGGTGCCTGGGTGGCTCAGTCAGTTAAGCATCTCACTCTTGATTTCAACTCAGGTCATGATTTCAGGGTTGTGGGATTGAGCCCCACCCATGTCCCCATGGTGGGCTCCATGCTCAGCAGGAGTCTACTTGAGATTCCCTCTGCCCTATGCCCCCCCACCAAATCTGCGCATTCACACACTGTCTCTAAAATAAATAAATAAACGTTTAAAAAAAAAAAAAAGGCAATGTGTGCTTGTGTGTACATGTGTATGTCCGTTGGGCTGTTGTGGGAAGTTACCAGGAAAAGCACAGGTGTAAATGGGAGTAGGTTTATTATGCAGAATTTAAGTCCCTGCCATCCCCATTAAGAGTTTCTTGTGATTTTCTTTTTACTTTTTTTTTAATGATTATTTATTTGACAGAGAGAGAGAGAGAGAGAGCAAGCAAGCACAAGCAAGGGGAGTGAAAGAGGGAGAAGCAGGCTCCTCTCTGAGCAGGGAGCCCTAGGTGGGGCTTGATCCCAGGACCCTGAGACCATGACCTGAGCTGAAGGCAGACACTTAACTGAATGAGCCACCCAGGTGCCCCAAGTTTCTTGTGATTTTAGAGTCATCCTTCTCTTCCTGGTTCTTAAAAGTGGATATTTTCTTTACAAATGTAAATGTCCCTTAAAAGGGGATAACATGTCTGGTTTTTTTTTTTTTTAATTTTGTTTTAATATTTTATTTACATTCAATTTGCCAACATACAGTATAGCATTTGATGCTCATCTCATCACATGCCCCCCTTAGTGCCCATCACCCTGTTACCCCATCCCCCGCCCTCCTCCCCTTCTGCAGCCCTTTTTTTTTTTTTCCCAGAGTTAGGAGTCTCTCATGGTTTGTCTTCCTCTCTAATTTTCCCTCAGTTTCCCTCCTTTCCCTTATAGACATGTCTGTTTTTGAGCTTCTCCTGTATCTGCTGTTTCTCAAAGTAACCCTAATGCCAAAGGGGGCATGTTTTGGGTGGTATAATCTGCTACCCTTGAACACTTATGACCTTGCTCTGAGCAGGGAAATAGAATTTCTTGTTTTGTGTTGTTCTAACATTAAGATGTCTTGGACAGCTTGATACAGAGCAGCAAAGGAAAGGTATTTATAGTGAGGCTTTTCACTACTTTATATTCTCCTTGTAGGATAATATATATAGCAGAATAAAATGACCTCTGAATTTCCTTTTCCCTTGCTCCCTAAGTATCACTTTGGTCAGTGAAGTAGAACCAATTTGTGGCTTCTGTTCCTAAAGCACCCCTTTGGTGGCATCCTCTGATGCAGCGAGCAAGCTGGTCTTGCCAGGTGCTCATCCCTTTTTACCAAATCCCCAGGTTTTTAGTGGCCTGGACCTGCCCTCACCCCCACCTCAGTCCTCCTAAGAGTGTCCTGATTCTCTCCAGTTATCTAGTCTGACTGGTGTGAAAATGTTTCTTTGAACTTCATCTGAGACTGCTTTGGAGTACTTCAAACATTTTGGGGAATAAGAAACTCCAAGAATATGTTCACACAAAGAGCTGTAGAGAAGCACATACACACCAGAGGGTTCACTTTGGTCTATCCAGCCCGACTGTCCAAAGCCCGTTGGAGCTGAGCTGAGCTGACTTGCTTATTAGCTCACCTACCTTGGTTTCAAGCAGCCTGGGAAGTATAGACCTGGACTTTCATAGGTGATTTACAGCTTGTATACAATGCATCTCCTCACTGCACTTCTGCACGTTATCCCTGGTAGGCTGATTCTCAACTGCCTTGCTCCCAAGGCTTTCACGAATCACCTGGCTGATGATTATGTGTTGTCAAAATGTTGTCACCGCTTGCCAGCGTCTGCCTCTGGGGCGTTTGGGGCTGCGGCTCTGGAGCTGCAGGGGCTCCCACTGCGTGTTTATACTAAGACTCATCTTGCCTGGGCCAGCCTCCCCTGTGTCTTCACCATCGTGTTCCCTCTTGGAGAGAGGAGGAATATTGCTCCCTTACTGTGTCTCAGTACCCAGTGATTATGGAAGTAGGGATTGTCTGTAGTCTGATCAGATTGTTTATTGTGATGAAATATACATAACATTAAATTGACCATTTTAACCATTTTTTAAGTGTAGAGTTCAGTGGTGTTACATTCATAGCGTCATGCACCATCACTGTTTTCCATGCTCAGAACATTTTCTATCATCCCAAGCAGAAGCTCTGTACCCATTAAATAATATCTTCCTTCCATTCCCACTCCTCAGCCCTGTATTCTATTCTAGCTTCTCCTCTATTTCTTGTCTCTGTGAATTTTTTTTTTAAAAGATTGATTTATTTGAGAGACAGAGAGAGAGCAAGCTGCCTCTTGAGAGGCAGAAGAGCGATGGTCTTAAGCAGACCTTGTGCCGAGCACAGAACCTGACTTGGGGCTCGATCCCACGACCCCGAGATCATGACCTAAGCCAAAATCAAGAGTAGGACACTTAACCAACTGCTCCTGTCTCTAGAATTTGGTGCTCTACCTCATATACATGGAATCACACAATATTTGTTCTTTTGTGTCTGGCTTATTTCATGTAGCATGATGGCTCAAGGTTTATCCATTTTATAGCATGTGTCAGAATTTTCTCTTTAAGCCTGAATCATATTCCATTGTGTGGATAGACCACATTTTGTTTACCCACTCATCTATCAGTGGACACTTAGATTACTTCCATGTTTTGGCTATGGTCAGTAAAGCACATGGATGTACAAATACCTGTGTGAGTCTGATTCAATAAATGTCACTATTTGTACTGCTATCAGTTCTTTTGTGTATACCTAGAAGTGGGATTGCTGGATTCTGATTACATTTTAAGGCACCACTTTCAGATCTGATTGTAAGGTGTCCTCCATCTGAATATATCCTGGTTTGCTTAACCATTCTCTCAATCATTACACACTTAAATTATAAGTCGTTTTTGCATCAAAGAAAGTTTATCTTCTTATTGGTCCTTTGCTTTCCCAGCAAGTGTGTAACTGGTGGTGATGTCTTCTAGCCAAGAAGCAGCTAGTGAAACTTTGTTTTAAACACCGAAAAAACCATCTAACTGTGTCTTAAGAAATGCACCAGGAAATAGATAAACAGTGGAACTCCTGGAACTTTACAAGAACTGAATTTCTTGGCAACCTCCTATTTTACCAAAAGATAAAGAATGTATTTCTTTTCACAATTAATAGAAACTTGGACATAATGACCACTTCAGTTACACGTTTGATTCTGACATTTTCATTATAAGATGAATGGTTTACACAAGGGTGCCATAAGTAGGGCTGCCTCTTCTGGTGCCTCTTCCAATCACAGTGGATTGTCCTAAGAGTTGGGTGAGGGGCAAGGTAGAAATAATTGACAACTTTAATAAAGGTAACTATTTGTATACTAAGTGGATCTTTCTTCTGATTTGCCTCTCTCCCCTTTCTTAGCCAGGTATCCTCTCCATTTATAAGTAATTTCCAGAGCAAAATGACACCAGAGTGTCTTTTACTCATATATTATAAGCCCTTCAAAGAGATAACACTGTTTGCCTTTGTCATTGTTCTTGTGGCTGGCCTATTCTTAATGATTGCAGTTAATCAGACATATTCCTTAATTAAGCATCAGGGTGACCACCTTTGTTTAAATACACTGTACACGTATGCACACACTGTTGATCACCTGCCCCTACCCATAGGAATGTGTTGTTTATGCTCTGCTAAGTACGCAGGGAATATTCTGCTTTCTCTTGTGAAACTCCCAATAGACTGTGTCTTCAACATGATGGAGAAATGGGTTATTTACTCCCTGCAGTCTTGGGATGGGTCTGCTCTGCAGAAGACACAATATAATCTCATCTGGGCACATAGCTTTCAGCATCGTCTTTATTCTGGCCTCTTGTGTATGCATCTAGACTGTCCAAGTAGGTGTCTGGTGGACATCTCAAAGTTAGCATGTATAAAAACAAAGTCCTCATTTCCCCCACCAAGCTTGCTCTTCCTTCAGCCTTCCCATTTTCACAGAAGACAGCCCAGGTTTTCCTTTTGCTCAGGTGTAAGATGTCAGTCTTCTCATTGGTTGCTCTTTTATCCCTACACCTTTCCATCAGTTAATTCGTCAGCACATCCCTCAGCTCCCACTGTCGGGTAGCTTGTTTGCCTTTCCATCCCCAAGCACACACTTTGCCTTGGTGTATACGCCCCTCCACCCTGAATATCTCTCTCTCAGTTAAATGCTGGATAGATTTGAAGCATTTGCTGTTTTTTTTTTTTTTTTTCTTTTGGAAAGTATGTTTGGAGGGCCGAGTGGTTCTCGGCCATACTTTGATTCTAATATAGAAACCATGCGTGAAAATAATGTATTTTCTCAATGGTATATCTGTCTGTTGCCTGCTTCCTTAGATATTGTACATCAGAAGGTATAGAAGAAATCAGGCAACCAGATCTTGTAGGAACTTGCTGCTATTACTTCTGAACCAGCCAAGTGTTCACTTCATACCCACCTACAACCAGTAATAAGAGAAAAAATTGTGTGTGGAATATAATCATAATTATGCTGTGTATACTTCCATCCACACATGGGAGACTTTGCTTCTTATTAATAGCCTTTTTATAAGTTTCTTCTTTGTCTTGTCTTGCCCTTTCAGACCTGTCTTGCCCTTTCAGACCCCCCTCCCTTCTTCTCAGAGCATAATGCTCTCCTTCCTATAACTCTTTGCTCTGGTTCTCTTGTGTTTATAAGAGAGACAAATTTTTTCTTTGGGCAAAGAAAGATATTTAGTCCAGTATAAGCACAAGCTTTATTTAAGAGGAGCTGCCCTTGGTAGGAGGTTTGTTTATTGCTTATAGACTTTTCATTTTACCTGCCAACTCCTATTACTTGAGACTGAAAAAATCTGCAGTTTATTTATAAAAGAACTTTTATTGATTAATCCAAGGAGAAACATAAACTTTTAAATCAGACAAAAGGAGAAGAAAGCACACTGGTACATACAACTTTAAATTAACAGCATTGAGAGCATCATATGGGCCTGTAGCATAATTTATTTCACATCCAAGATTAGAAGTTGTACAGAAATTTTTAAAAAGTCTGTTTTAAGCAGCTGTAACAGGTATTGTAATTAGTGGCAGGAAAACATTCCAAATCAAGTATGGGTCTTGCTGGAACCTGTGTGTGTGACTTTTCTATGCATGTCAATAAATGGCATTTCAAAAATGTAATTAGAAGTATAATCTCTGCTTATGATCTCTTTTCTTCAGTGGTCCTGCGTTGTTTTTTTCTTTTTCTTTTTCCAAAAGTTTCAAATAAAAATAATTTTAAAATTGTGGAATCATTCATATATATGTTTTTATATATATTTACATATATATATAAAAGATTTTATCTATTTGAGAGACAGCATGAGAGTACAAATTGGGGAGGGGGGGAGAAGGAGAAGCAGGGAGTCCAATGATGCGGAGCTCAATCCCAGGCCCCTGGGATCATAACCTGAGCCAAAGGCAGATGCTTCACCGACTGAGCCACCCAGGCACTCCTATAGAATCACAACTTAAAAGATTTTTGAGTACTTCTACATATTATTTACTGAGTCCAGGTGCAGAAGATGCTACGAGATTGAGATGTGGCCAAACCCCAGAGAGCTTGCTGGGTAAATACTGGTTGTTACAGTGCAGAGGCTTCCACTGCTTGTTTATGCCAAGACTCTTGGTCTTAAGGCTGAAGCTCCTACACTGGATGAATTTTAGGGCCAGAGTTTTGAGAGTTGTGCCTGCATTGACATCTGATATCAGAATTGAAGACTGCTAGCAGAGCCCCAGCTCAGACGTTGGTAAAAGGGTGATTGGAGAATTGGAGGGAGATGGGACAGGGTTAAAGGCCTCTTGTATGACTCCAAGTTCAGCTTGCAGAGAGTTTGGCAGGCTGCCTTTTCTCTGTCCCTTGTTATTTATCTGAGTGGCTCTTTGCAACTTGGGTTCCTTCATTCAGCATCTATGAGAAAGGGTCACTCGTAAGTACTGTACATTGTCTTTTCACAAACACGAAGAACTCTAGAATACCAGCTGCCAAAAAAACCCACCAGAGACTCATGTCTGGCAGCCTCCAGGTCTCTGGAACAGGGAAGATGTCACGAATTTCCTGTTTTAATTGCAAAGATGTATTGAATTCCAGGGGCATTCTTGACCTGACCGTGGTTGAGGAATCTCTCCTTGTTGAAGTCGCCTGACTCATCTAGACCGTTTTCTAAATGTGATTTTTTTTTTTTTAAGGACCTGAGGAGAATCACTGATACTGTTTTATAACCAGTATATAAAACATATGTGTAACGTGTGTATAATCAATAATAAAAATGAACCTCTGCATGCCTTCCATGCAGCTAAAGAACCAAATAACCTGTATTTAAGAAGAGCAGACAGAAAAAGGAGCATTACCTTAAAAACAATCTCACTTTCTTGATTTCTCATTTTCTTGATTCCTTGGCTTTTTTTTTTTTAAGTTTTACATTTAAAAATGTATGTGTCCCCAATCAATACATTGTTTAGTTTTGCCCTTATTGGGGAACTTTATATAAATGGAATCAAACTGAATATATTATCCAGGGCTTCTTTATTAATCTTTTTTTAAGATTTTAGTTATTTGTCAGAATACAGGCTGGGGTGGGGGAGCTGCAAGCAGCGGGAGAAGGAGAAGCAGGCTCCCCGCTGAGCAGGCAGTCTGATATGAAGCTGGATCCCAAGACCCAAGGATCATGACCTGAGCTGAAGGCAGCCCTGTAAGTGACTGAGCCACCCAGGCGCCCCAGGGCTTCTTTCTTTTAACATCTTGTTGCTGAGCTTCAGCTGCATTGTTGTGTATAACTGTAGTTCATGTTCTTGCACTGCTGTGAAGTATTGCATTGTGTGGATCACCACACTATCTTTCTGTTCTCCAGGGTTGTTGCTTCATTGGCATTTGGAAAACATTGTGAACCCCAAATTTAGCAAATCCACTTGCCATTTAAAGCTTCAAGGACTGACCCCTTCCTGGGCAGATCTCCTGAGTCAGGATTGGGAATTTCCTTTTTTAAAATTTTTTTTTTAAAGATTTTATTTATTTATTCATGAGAGACACACAGAGGCGGAGACACAGGCAGAGGGAGAAGCAAGCTCCTCACAGGGAACCCGATGTAGGACTTGATCCCAGAACCTGGGATCACACCCTGAGCCACTCAGGTGTCCTGGGGTTGGGAATTTCCAAGCGATTTGGTTTCACGAGTGGGAATACTGGATGTCCTCATTTTCGGAGTCCTTCTAGAGAATAGGCCGGTTTTGAGTTCTCTGGGGATTGTTAACTCTTGACCCAATTCTCCTATGTCTGGAATGGAAGACCTGTTTCTACAGAATCTTGTGGATGAGCCCTTTCTGTGATCACCACACTCCTTTTAGGGCTCATCAGGTTTTTGGTTTTATTTTTGGGGTGTTTCTGTTTGTTCAGTTTGTTGTTTTGAGCTCTAGGTCGATTGGGGCTAGTTGGGAACTCAAATGCTTTAACTAAACCCATGCTAGTCTTTAGAACACAGGAAGACACTAAGAATATTTCTCTTTCCTGCACTTGGCTGTCCAAGGGCATTCTTCTGTCTTCCTCTCCATCCCCGCCTTGTTTCTCCTCAGTTACTGGCAGATGTCCTGTTCTATTGTCCTCCTACAGAGGAGTCATAGGAGGGGCACTCCCATTGTGGAGTTTGTAAGTACCCCTGTGGAAATGACCAAAGCTCTAAGAAAAAGCTCAGCTGGTTACGTTTATTTTCAAATTTAGAAAATTTTTCTGGAGACGTTGTTCTAAAGGGTTACTGGTGCCATTGTTGTAGTCGTATGACACTTCGAAAGTAGGTCTCTGAGTGGGTTTTTCCTCCTTCATAAAGTGTAGAGCATGACTGGGTTTCTCTATATTAGCTGGTTATTGTTACTTGAGTTCGGTACAGCTTTCCTTGGAATGTGTTCCCTTGAGCTGATGTTAATGGTTGCCACGTAGGGAGAAATGGTTCTGCACAGAGATAAAGTTAAATCACTTGCTTTGCTGCAGGACATCTTAGAGCCTTTGACACTTTGTCCTGCTTCGTGAATATTTAAATGGAGAGCAAGTAGAGGCACGAGTTCAAAAACACATTTGATTATAGAATTCCTCTCTTCCCCCGTGGATCTTGCAGTCATAATCCTTCTCTGCACACATAGGGAAAGGCATCTTTAATATATTCTCCACTGTTTGCCCTGGTCCCGTCTACCTAGATGATCTCAGGATTGCTCTGGAATTTTCTGGTAGCGTAAGATATGTCTGTTAATCTTGAGTGAGGTTGGGGTACCTTTAAGGGCAGACTTATTTTTGGTTCACTTTCGATTCAGAACATGTAGGCCAAATAGTTGTGTGTGTGTATGTGTGTGTGTGAGAGAATGAGAGTAGAATGAAGTAGTTTTGTAGATTGACAGGGAGAGTAAGATCTCATGTTTTAAAAGATATTCATTTCCCTTGATACCATATTCTACAAACGTAGGAGAATAACAAAAAGGGCCCAGACCAAAATAATCTTTTTGTGAATGCCTCTGGCAGAGAAAGATTTTGTGTATAAAAATACTAATAATGAAATGGTTATTCTGGGGCACCGGGGTGGCTCAGTGGGTTAAGCATCTGCCTTCGGTTCAAGTCATGATCTCAGGGTCCTGGGATTGAGTCCAGCATCCCTGCTCCATGGGGGCCCTGCTTCTCCTTCTCCCTCTGCTTGCTGCCTCCTCTGCCTCCTGCTTGTGTTCTCTCTCTCTCTCTCAAGTAAATAAAATCTTAAAAAAAAAAAAAAGGGTTGTTCTTCCCAATGATTGTAGAACAAGCAAGTATCTTTCCTCCCTTCTCTATCCCTCCCCTCCTTTTTTTGGTAAGTGGGGAGAAGTAAAGAGGAATGTGTGAAGGATGCTGATTCATCTTTTTTGTTTTGTTTTGTTTTGTTTTGTTTTGTTTTGTTTTAAGGTGTGTTTTATGACAGGTGTAAGGCCTGCTGTTGTGAGCATTTTGGATAGATTTCAGGTTTTGCCTTGTTGGGAGTATGTTTTCTTCTGTTGGTCACTGGTCTGTGATCCCTGGGCCTTGAACATAGAGACAGAGACTAAATGAAACTATGTGTAATTATACCTTTTCTACCAAAATACAGAAACAGAAACTGGGTAAACACAGTCCTAAACGGTTGAAAATTGGCTAGAATCTTAACCCAGCAATTTTTTTTTTCTACTGGTGGTGTTTTCCCATCCATGAGTTACAATTTTAACCTAAGTTAATTTTTCAGATAGTTGGAACTTATTCTTTCAAACGCCAGAGCTTAGCTCCTTTACCTCATCTTCCCCTCCATCTGAAGCAGAGGCCAGACGCTGCTGGGTGTGATCGTGAACATCCATTATCTTCCATGTGGTGAAAGGAGCTTGGGCTGCTTCCAGCTTCTTGTCTCTTGTCACAGTGTTGGGCTGTCAGGACGCCCTGTCGCTCCCCTCACAGCCTTGCATGTTGGCTGTCCTGTCTGCTCTGTGCTGGAAAACTAGCTAATGGAGGTGACATCGGAGGGAGTAAAGCAGCCACAGAATGATGCATCAGGAGTGGAGATGTGACTGACTCGTTGGGGCTGTCGAACATTTATTTCTAGTGCTCATAGGATTTCTTCTGGATACAGGAGGGTTGAGGACCTTGGGAAAGGGAGAGGTTCCTATTCCCACTACCGTGTAAAATGTAGTGAGCCCTCTGAAAATTTCTAATCTGTTGATTGCTTGTCCAAACTGAACATGAATCTACCTTGGCTTGGATGTTAATATAACTTTTGAAATTCTCTAATAGCCATATCTCAGGACTGGCCAAGTACTGGTAATTGTTGAAGATGGGCCTGTTCTGTTATGTTGTTATATAATGGGAAGAGGTGTGAGGTGTGTTGCTGTGTGATGTTGTTGTATTCTGTTTCCTGTCCCTTTGTGTGTGTGTTTGAAATTTTCTCCAATAAGCATTTGTGGAAACACTGCAATGTGTATAAATCCAGTTGGTTTTTTTTTTTTTTTTTTGGAAGATTTTATTTGAGAGAGCGCACAAGCAGGAGGAAGGGCAGAGGGAGAAGCGGACTCCCCACTGAGCAGGGAACCCGACTGACTCAGGGCTCCATCCCAGGACCCTGAGATCATGACTTGAGTCAATTGAACCACCCGAGAGCCCCTATCTGGTTGGTATTTAAATGCCAAAGAGTAGAGTCTTTCAGGGAAATACCACCATTGTCCCAAATGTTTCTAGTAACCTGGTGATGTGAGCAAGGACTTCATATATTCATCATTTATTCACTTAACACATACTCATTCAGGCACTGGGAACATTTCAAGAAACATGATAGACAAAGCCACTATTACCAGGGATCTCGTAACTGGTAGATGTAGGGAGACAGAATTCATGAGATGGTTTAAAATGGGCAACGGAGATGTCTGAGTGACTCGGTCGGTTAAGCATCTGCCTTTGACTCGGGTCATGATCCCAGGGTCCTGGGATTGAGCCCCATATGGGCTCCCTGCTCAGTGGGAAGTTGCTTCTCTCCCTCTGCCCTTCCCCTTACTCATGCTTGTTCTTTCTTTCTCTCTCAAATAACCGATGAACACAAGCTTCCATAAGAACCTACCATACAGGGGCGCCTGGGTGGCTCAGTCGGTTGAGTCTCTGCCTTTGGCTCAGGTCGTGTCTCAGGGTCTTGGGACTGAGCACCACATCTGGCTCTCTGCTCAATGGGAGCCTGCTTCTCCCTTTGCCTCTCCCCTCTGCTCATGCACACTGTCCTCCCTCTGCTTCTGCCTGCTGCTCCACCTGCTTGTGCTTCCTCTCTTTCTCTTATTTGTCAAAGAAATAAAATCTTAAAAAAAATAAAAAATAAAATAGTTAGCATTGCTGTGAAGGCAGTAGAGCAGAGTGCTGTGGACTGAGTAACAGAGCCAAGTAAGTGGAGGTAATGCGGGGGTGCAACCACCCTGACGTGGAGGGTCAAGTGGGGAGGTGGCTGTGGGGAGGCCAAGCCAGGAGAGGTTGCTGCTTGTGCAGATGCCCTGCGATGTGAATGTACTCTTCTCTGAGTGATGCCTCTCTGCTTTAGGAAAGCAGCTCCGGAGAACACATAGTGCAGCTGGTTCATGTGACACGCGTGCTCACTGAGGCCCAGAATTGGGTATTCGCTTTTCTACTCGATACCTGCTATTTTCAGAGCTATTGAGTAACCCAATAAATAAGCCAATCAACACATCCTTATAGAGAGGACTTTGAAATTAGTGGCTAGCAAAATTAGTATACTTTTCTGGAGTAGTAAAAGTTCACAGTTTTTCATATAAAACTAGGCCATGCATTAAGCGTGGCGTAAGTGGCCTGTGGGCATCTATGCTCTTTTTTGGTAGATGGATCTGAGGTTATTTTTTATGCATGTGTGTGTTTCTTCTGTGAACATTTATTCTCTCCTGCACATTGAGCAGACTAGACAGGAGAGTGTGACCCAGCTTCTGCCCCAGGGGCACTCTTAGTGGGCCAGAGATGGGGTCTCTAGCTAGACTGGATGCTCACCTTTTGGCAGGCATGGGGGGTAGATGGTTGGGAGACCCAGGTGCAGCCCCGTTGTCAAGCTGGATGTAGACCGACACCCACAAAGTCCAAAGGTGTCCTGAGGAGAACTGATAGTAACAGGGGAGTTTGAGATTGTGGGGGGCAGGGGAGGGACAGCCTCTCTAGGGAGGTGATATTTGTGTCATGTGTGAGAAAGAACACAAAAGAACATTCCTGGCATAGAGAACAGCTTGTGTGATGGCTCCGAAGCAGGAGGGAGTTTTATGAGTACTCAATGGGCAGAAAGAGGGAAGTGACAGAGGCCATATCCTACAGACAACATTAAGGAACTTCCTATTTCTTCCAAGTACAAAGGGGGCGTCATTGTAGGATATTAAACCAGATGAATGGTAGGATATTTTATTTTATTTTATTTTTTTAATCATTTCATTTCATTTCATTTCATTTCATTTCATTTCATTTCATAGATTTATTTGAGAGAGAGAGAGAGAGAATGAATGAGCAGGAGGGGCAGAGGGGGAGAGAGAGAATCTGAAGCAGACTCTGGTGCTGAGCTCAGACCCGATGTGGGGCTTGATCCCATGACTGCGAGATCGTGACCTGAGCTGAAATCAAAGAGTCGGCTGCTTATCCGACTGAGCCACCCTGGTGCCTCAGGAAATTTATCATTCTGGTTGAAGGATAGATGTGGGGTTAAAGGAGGATACCAAAATATCAGAACTAGGTCTTAAGCCTAACTTTGCCATTTACTTGCAGTTTACTCCTCTGGGTATGGGGCTAATCAATTCTCCCTCGTGTTGTGGTGAGGATTGAGTGAATACAAGAAGGTGTTGAGAACCATGTGTAATGGACAGATGCACAGTAATATTAGTTACCTTCTCCCTGTCCCTCCTCCTCATAAAATATATGAATAAAGTATTCTGGAATCAGTGTCTGGTGGCCTTAGGGACATCACAACCAAACCCAGTGGCAGCCCCATGAAGTGATGGGTACAGTGTCCAGCTGTAGAACCTTTTGTTTTTCTGTTTGAGGTTGATCTGGCCCATTCCAGGATTGGATTAGTAATGGTGGTTTTACCATAACTCATTGCAACTGAGATGATGAGTTTAGTCTATGTAACAGATGAACAGATTTCCCCCTTTTTTTCTTCATGCCTTTTGAAGGAGAGAACTGTTGCTAATGCAGTACTGTTGTTGCTCTTTTACTCATAACTCTCAGCATTATATTAGGGAGGTGAATCTGCTAGACTTTAATCCTTTTGTTCATATCCTGGAAATCTCATTTAGACTAAAGGCATTTTCTTCACTGGTCAATTTATTTGAACTTTCCGTTGTTTTGTGTATGTGCTGCTGAAGCGAGCATTTTCCTGTTGTTTTGAATCTCCAAGTGTCACAAATAATCAATTTCCTTTATAATTTTGAGAGCATTTAGTTCTCAATAATTCCACCATAATGATGGCGATGCATTCATTAGGCCCATGGTGTGACTTTACCTAATGTGTAAAAGATATGTTTGTTTTCAACCATGTAAATAGTACCTGCAAAGAAAATGCTATTAAGTGGTATGGGAGTAATAAAAATAATCCAGAAAAAAAAATCCAGAGATGGCAGCTGTCCTGGAGGACTTTGTAGCTTGATCACAACCTTATTTTAGCAATCTGAAACTGTGAATCAGTCTCAGACTTGCCTGTAGCCAATTCTGCTCTGGGATGGTGACAGGCATTGTATACAGGGAGGTTACACATGCTATGTGGATAGGTGTTTGTTTTGGCTTAGATAAAAATAATTGTTTTTAAATAAAAAAAAAATTAAGAGCTATTTTAGGTTCATGGCAAAACTGAGAGGAAGGTAGAGATTTCCCATATACCCCTTGCCTCTGCCCCTGCATAGCCTCCCCCCAGCATCAAGGTCCTGCCCCAGGTTACAATTGATGAACCTACACTGACATGTCATAATCACCCAAAGTTTATAGTTAATATTAGGTAAGGCTCACCATTGGTGTTGTACATTATGGCTTTGGACTAATGTAGGATGATATATATCCATCAGCATATCATTCAGAATAGTGTCACTGCCCTAGAAATCCTTGCTGTGTTCATTCCTTCTCTCCCCACCCCAGCAACCCATGGCAACTACTGATCTTTTCACTGTCTCTGCAGCTTTGCCTTTTCTAGAATGTCATAGATTTGAAATCATTCACTATGTAGCCTTTTCGGATTGGATTGTTTCCCTTAGTAGTATGCATTTAAGTTTCCTCCATGACTTTTTGTGGCTTGATAGCTCATTTCTTTGTAGTGCTGGGGTTGAATATAATTTAAAATCAATGCATGGATCCTGCCTTAAATGCTTTTAGATATATATGGGCTTTAGCTTACTGTCCATGATGAAGGGTATGAAAAAAAACCCTTCATGCTTCCTAATGTAAAGAATCACATTGCCATGAATGCTCACCACTGCTATGACTTTTGTCACAAACACATTATTGCCAGGGGCTCATAAGCAGCTCCCTTGTCTGCAGTGTAGACAGGGATGAGGGATGCCATCCTGCCAGTTAGCATGCCATCCTGCCTCCTAAAACCTCTCTCGTATCAGAGATGGGAGTTACTGGAATTGCAATTTCCCTGCCTTTGTGCTTTGACCGATCCGGTGACTTTGAAATTAAGTGGTCCTGCACAGCTGTCTTACAGCGTATGTGGGCTGCTGAGACAGGAGTGCCTCGGTACCACAGCACTCAAGGTGGTGGCTCATGTAGACTCTCCAAGTCCACCAGCATCTGTTGTCAGCAATGGCAGCTATTTCTGTGGCAGATGGGAAAGATGGAGATTATAGGTACAACAAGTGGCTGAAGGTGGGAGGTTTGGGAATCTCTTGTGTAACCGTATTATCTTTAAGGGCATCATGTATATTAATTCATTTAGCCCCTGCATCCAAGGTCACATCAGTAGAAAGTGGTGGGGAAAAGAATGGGACCCCTGCTTCTGAATTCCTGCTGTTCATGACCACCCTGGACTGGATTCATAAGATGTCATTGTCTGTCCCACTAGGACTCTTCAGCTAATATCCCTCCTTTTATGACACTGTTGCATTAGGCATGATGTTTGGTTCTGACTCCCTAATGGTGGCAATTGAAATGATCATAAGCACTCTATCATAAGTGTATGCTCTCAAGGTGCAAGCTCACATCCATGGAGACCTAGTCTTGGAAATAAGAGATAACCAGATAGTTAAATGTATGTTTCTTCCAAGCAGAGTATTAATTGGGGTCAAATCTATTAGTAGCAGATAGACTGAGAATTAGCCTCAGGGTGACCTCACAGAGGTGCTTACTTCTTGATTTTAAGTCAAAAATTGGTGCTTTGTGCTGCCTTTTTTTTTTTGAAAGACTCACTGCATGATACTTTTGAAGATGCAGCAAGAAAATTGCCCAAGAGCCATGTTTTTTTCTCTGCTTGGTTTTGTTTTGGCTAAGCTGTTGTGCATTCTTGCCAGCTTTTACCCGGCTGGGAATTGCAGCTATGGCGATGAGGGGCAGGAGTTGCTTCAAGTGGCCCCAAGAAGGCTCCACAGAGACGCCCCTGCACATGGGTTTCCCAGAGGCCTTGGTTCACAGCTGTAGTTGGCCGCATTTGGTTAGGAAGAACAAGTCAGGTGGGCCTTTCTTTGACCATATTAGGCAAAAGACAGGGGAGCTGTTAGTGATGATAGCGATCACATGAAATAGTGTTGTATAACTTGAACAACTTTCCATTGCTTTGTGCACCTGTTTTAATTTTGGGGATGTGTATAGACCATATGAGAGCATCATTATATTGGGTTGATAACCACTGTGGATATACTTGTGTATTCATTTCAAAGTTTGCATTTGATTGTAATCCTTTTATTTTTTCTTAAAAGATTTTTCTATTTATTTATTCATGAGAGAGACAGAGAGAGGCAGAGACATAGGCAGAGGGAGAAGCAGGTTCCCTGTGGGGAGCCTGATGTGGGACTGGATCCCAGGACCCCGGGATTACTACCTGAGCCAAAGACAGACACTGTCACTGAGCCACCTGCTGCCCCATGTAATCCTTTTTTTTTTTTTTTTTTTTTTTTTACCAATTGATTATATAGAAATTAAACTTTTCTCTGAAACTTCTACTTGGCTTCTGGGCAGCAATTAAAAAAAAACTTTCAAAGGACCATTTCTTTTTCCTTTTTAATTTCTAATCCATCAGGGACAGATACTTTTGTAAGTGTTGGATGAGGGATGGCATCATGGCATTTTACCTCTAAAGGAGGATGAGAATGGCCAGGAACTTGGAAAAGCTTCTTAACTCCTCCAGGACTGGCATTGTTCATGGACTGACACCTGCCCTCAGGAGCACAGAGCTGGAGATATTTCCAGATTTGTTCAAGTAGTAATGACTAGAAAGGGAAAAACTGTGTTTTGTCACTCTGTTCTCCATACTTCTGGCCACCAAATGAGCAGGGCTTGTCCCCATGCCAACCAGTTGCCTAGTTCTCTGTGGGCACCAGCGGGATGTCCTACAATTCAATTCAGTTCTGACACCTATCTACCTGGAGTCAGTGTCAGATGTCAGGGGTCAAGGACTCAGTCCCAGGAGACTCCTCCTCCATCCCCACTTCAGGTGCCAGTGTAAGTCCTGGGTTGTCCCCTGCGTTTCTGACTGACCTAAGTTCCCACAACCCCCTCCTCAGGTTTGGTGATTGGCTACAGTGGCTCAGAGAACTCAGGAAAACAGTCTATTGCTAGGTTATCAGTTTATTATTATTATTATTATTTATTCAGATCTATCTCAAACAGCCAGATGCAAGAGATGACATAGCGCAAGGTGTATGTGGGAAGGGGCACACAGTCCTCGTGTCTGCTCTGGGTATGCCTCCCTCCCAGTACCTCCATCACCTGGATGCTCTCTGAACCCCATCTGTTAGGATTTTATGAAGGTTCATTATGATTGAAGAAGGCAGGATTGATTAATCCCTGGCCATTGGCGATTGGTTTAATCTCTCACCCTCACCCCTCCTCTGGGGTTGGGGTTTTTAGAGAAGTTAGACTCCACTCGAATGACTTTAATTCTGTTTATTAAAAAAGTATTTTTAGCCAACAGAGTTTTTTTTTTTTTTTTTTTTTAGAAGCATAGTTATAGTTACCAGTGTTATAGAGAGGTGAACCTGGTATTAGGAGAGGTTGGTGGTAACCCATTGGTTGATTGGGTCCTTTAACCAGACTTCACTGAATACAAATTATTTGTAAGCCATTTGATGCATACCAAAGGGGCTTAAGTCAGTTCCAAGTAGAGAGTCTTCACTGCAGGTCTTCCCTAAGTGAGTGCAAATGGTATGGCCTAGGTCATCTATGTTACGTCTTGCTGGGTGGCAGACAATTGTAGACAACTGTGCAGAAGGAAAACAATGATTTAAAAAGTTAGAATTTTATTGTGTTATGTTTGCGCACTCTTAAGGCCTAAAATGCTTTTTGGAATCATCAGAATTTTAAAATAATACCATTAATTTATAAGACCTGAGTGGATTAGGAAACCTCCCATGGTAATTGTAAAGGCTTTGCTATTACTTTATCTCAGAAGTTTATTGCTTCTGTTATAAAGTTGATACATCTTTATTGCAGAAGCTATTTTTGACAACAACTAACAGAATGGCAGTTTTTTGGGTTTTGTTTTTTTTTGTTTCATTTTTTTACATCGCCTAGTCTTGCTGTTATTTCAGTGGACTTCGGTAGTAAACCGTAAATATTCATCCTGGCCTCTAGGGCACATCTTACATTGGTAATGCAATTCTGTTCCTTGGTACTCACTTGAAAATTTAAGTTGCCATTTTAGGAAAAGGAACCGAATCCATTTGCTCCCTGGGTTCTGTTTCTGCTGCTGACCCCTGCCAGCTTTAACAGTACTTCCATTCCAGGTCCAGTAGCAAGTGGTTTGGTGAATAACCATTACTTATTAGACTGAGAACATAAGTGACAAGTTTTTAAATACGAGGTCATTTATTAATAAAGACTTTCTTAGAAATCTACCTCATTATTCCTGCGGCCACTTTGCAAGCTGTCATGGGGGTTTTACTCACCCTGTAGTTCAGGGCAGTGGTATGAGAACAGACGTCAGGTGTGATCAGCTTGATGGAGTGTGCTCCAGTGTTTGCACTAATACACCTGCTCTTGACTCTTTTCTAGAAAAAGTAATATAGTTTAGTTCTTATAAAAGTGTTCAACTTTATACATGTTTATCTAATTATTTCCAAGGGATTTTTTTTCTATTCTTTTCCTTCCTTTATGATACATGTTTTTTAAAAAAAACAAAAAACAACTTTTTTTTCCAGAAGGGATAAAATCCTGTTTTGGAAGCACCCTCACAGACACAAATCACTGTGGCTTTGGTAGGATGCATCCTTTGGGGTACACCATCACTGGAGTAAACAGAACGACAGAGCACCTTGCAGAGCCTGGGGTCCCCTCCCACCTGGAGCTGGCAACTCTGTTGCTGCCAGGTGGTCCTTAGTGCTGCCGATCCTCCCAGTCAGTCATTCTCTCCCCAGCAAGGAAGTATAAGACTCAGTACATGTTGTATTCAATTTAATGTTTAAGTTTTTTTTCTCTAAACCTCATTTCTGAGCATTGAAAATATTTTGAATATCTTGAACTTTTTTTAAAAGACCATAATGACCATCTGTGTATCTGTTAGTTATGCTCTAATAGTTATCAACATTCTCTCCTTGTTGGAAGAGTATGTTTTTAACATCATGAATTTTCTCTATCACCAAAAAAAGTGTTCTCATTCTTCACCTCTCTGTAACATTTTCCTAGATGAAATGGAGTTTGAGCTATGTTGACATTTTGCAAGTGTCATCCTGAAGGGCTAATGGTGTGTAATGTTCGCTTTGCTACCACATGTCATCCCTTCTTGGTCCTGCAGGAGTGCTCTTCTATCCCCATTTTATAGACACAGAAACTGAGGCTCAGAGGAGTTGAATAAATTTGCCCAACCTAAGATGGTCAGATGGTGGCAGAGCTATAGTTGTTTGGCTCCAAATTCTGACCCTTCACTACTATCCTATTTTACTTCCAGAAATTCCAGGGTCTCTTGGCTGGCTCAGTCGGTGGAGTGTGTGACTCTTGATCTCTGGGTTGTAAGTTCTAGCCCTGTATTGGTTGTAGGGATTACTTAAAAATAAAATCTTTTTTTTTTTTTTTTAAGATTTTATTTATTCGAGAGAGAGAGAGAGAGAGAGAGAGAGAGGCAGAGACAGGCTGAGGGAGAAGTAGGCTCCCTGCAAGGAGCCCGATGTGGGACTTGATCTTGGATCCTGGGATCATGCCCTGGGCCAAAGGTAGGCTCTCAACTGCTGAGCCACCCAGGTGTCCCCCAAAAATAGAATCTTAAAAACAAAAACAAAAACAAAACAAAGAAATTCCATGTAGTCATGCCAGAAGGATATAGTGCAAATATACCAAAAAGAAAAATTCAAACCATAAGTTTTTCCATTCCAATACAATATTAATTGTTTTTCTTTTTGAGTTTTATTGCAAATAAAAGCAGGTTAAGTGGACTGATAATTTTTTAAATGATGCAGTTCACTTGGTGATGGGCACTAAGGAGGGCACTTGATTGTATGAGCACTGGGTGTTGTACTATATGTTGGCAAATTGAATTTAAATTAAAAAAAATAAATAAATAAAGCAGTTCTTTGTAAAGGAATATTTGGATTATTGGGATTTTATTACAAATGCATTTGGAATTAAAATTTTAAACTCACAACATACTAAACACTAAGATAATTAAAGCTGTCTTAGCCTCCATGCTTCTCATCAGATCTGCCTTAAGATCTGAGATGGAAGGACCATGTGCACTCACTCTACAGTCCCCAGCAGTGTCTCCATCCTTGCCGTCATGGTGGGGAGGCTGGTCATGGTCGGGAGGCTGGGCGGGTGGGCCATGCCAGTCAGCAGGTCTTTTTTTTTTTTTTTCTCTTTTAAGATTTTATTTATTTATTCATGACAGACACAGAGAGAGAGAGAGAAAGAGAAAGAGAGAGAGGCAGAGACACAGGCAGAGGGAGAAGCAGGCTCCATGCAGGGAGCCCGACGTGGGACTCGATCCCTGGTCTCCAGGATCACACCCTGGGCTGCAGGCAGCACCAAACCGCTGGGCCACCAGGGCTGCCCCAGTCAGCAGGTCTAACAGATTCCTCCTTCAAAATAAATGTCTTTTGTCCTCTCCATTCTCTTGTCTTTGCAGTGGTGCCAACTTTGTGGTGATTGGTGCCCCTTTGAGAATCATTAGTTCGTATCTCTCTGCTGACCCTGTAGATCATGTGGCCGGCCTCCCTCCCTCCCCCTTCTTAAAACACATCTGACTGTGTTATTCTCATTGCACAAACCGTCTATGGCAGTTGCTTCTGGAAAAAGTCAAAGTCAGCATGGTGTCCAGTGCTCCATGCACTTGAGTTGTTATGTATTATTTCTTTTATTGCTTTCAAATACCTCTGTCCACCTGCTACTTCCTGAACATATCGTGTGCTCTCCAATTTTGTTTTGGCTGTTCCCTGCCTAAGATTTGCTCCCAGTGCATCTACATGCACTTTTTGTGGCTTTATTGATAGCCTAATCCAGAAGTGCTCAATTTTCTGCCGTCCTGAGGGAAGTGGTAGTTTGCAGCCTTCTACTGCCACTCCTTTCTTGTACACTAAAGCCATTTCTCCTTTGAGATTCTCCTATATTTTTATGAAAGGCCTTGGCACAGTCGGAGCAGTAATTGATGCCATTAACCACATGGATCATCTCTTTGAGATGGACATTTCACATTACCAGCACCTACATGGATTGCCAGCCAGTGCCCTAAGCTTACAGAGCTTTCACTGAATTCTTCCAGACTCAAGAGACGCAATACTCTAGCTGTTTGGAATGTGTGTGTTGGGGAGTAGACATGGGGTATACAGCTAGAAACTGCCCAGATTTGAATCTAATGGCACTGCTGCCAGTTGTGTGACTTTGAGCAAGTCATGCCATTGTTGTACTTGTACCTTGGTATTTTTTATCTGAAAAATGATAAAGAGAGCCTTACAGGGTTATCAGGTATGTTAAATGAGTTAAATTAAGTGGAAATAATAGAAACATATCTGGTACATAGTTAGAATTCAGTAAAGGGTAGCTTGTTTGTTTGTTTTTTTTTTTTTTAAGTAAACTCTTCACCCAAGATGGGGCTTGAACGCACGACCCCCAAGATCGAGTCGCATGGTGTATCAGTTAATCCCGCCAGACACCCTTGTAAGGGCCATTCCATTTCACAGGTGTGTGAAACTATGACCAAGTCAGAGTTTAGAACACCCTGAAACATTCTACCTCTGAAATACTATATCTCGCGCATTGACTGTCACATCTTCACTTTCCACCACACCAGCATCGGTGCCCTTTAATTTTATCCAGGCCACGAGTTTCTCATCCTTCCATTTTCTCCTAGTCTATTGTCTGCCTCCTGACTTTTCACATCCTTCTCTACTCAACCTGGGCCCTATTGGGTCATCCCGCTGAACCATATCAGCCTTTCACCCACCGCTAGGATTTGTGTTCTTGAAAAGCACCACAGTTAGCAAAGTCCATAGGTGGCAAGATCAAAGTCTTATAGGGGTAGGGGATTAAGAGAAACACAACTGAAAAATGACATTAATTATGTATCTTAAACCCAATAGATTCTAGAAGACTTGCTCTTTCATAGCAAACTAGAATACTGCTCTGATAGATAATGCTTCCCTTGAATGAATCGACTTCTTTGTGTGTTCTAAAAATTTTTCTGTAGCTTGCTGTGAGCTTTATAATCTCCTAACTTGTTTTTAAAGTTTTCAAACCAGCCTTTGTCATGGAATTTAATGTTTTTGACATTTACATTCTTCTTGTAATAGTTTGTAATAAGCCTTCTTGTAATAGGCTCTTCAAAGTGCATACGTAGCCCTTTCTGCTTTTATAATTTGTAGATGTCCTTGTTATATGTTTTAAATTTTTGGATATATTAACTTGTTCGTACGCAGGCATAAAAACTTCAAGCTGTAGTCAATAAATCCTGGTTGAAGAGGAGCCTTTCTACCCACCTATTTGACAAAACCCCAATCCTGTATCATCCTATGACCCAGCATCTCTGTTTCTGTGGCCAAATTGCTAAACTTGACAACAGAATAATCTTATAATCCTCTGGTCTTCACTTGGGATGTATGCTCTGATACTTTTTTTGCACAGACAGTTGCCCCTATTGGGATGCCATTGCTTTGCCATGTCAGACTGGTGACTCTTTTTGCCTTCTAAATTCTCCTTAGGGGTTTTCTCTTCTGAGACCCTTCCCCTCTTTTTCAACTGATCTCACCTTTTGGGGCTGTTCCTGTGCATATCACATCATATTGTAATATGTGTATATAAATTCTGTTTACTGTTTGAAAGACAACATATCTAATTTATTTTTATACTACAACAAAGTAGCACACAGTGGATGTTAAATATTTGTTGACAGAATAGAGCTTTGTTTCTATCTGTGCTGTGACACTTAATTACAGTCCACTCAGAGTCACTTATACGCATGTGTATCTGTCTCTCTCACAAAGTATTAGCCTCTTGGGATTAGAGAGCATCCCTCATTCCCCTGGATATCCCTCAAAGCACCTATATTTTGCAGCATAGGAATTGGTACTCAATAAATATTTGTTGGTTAACAGAGTACTTGGACAATTTAGGCAGCTCAGTGCTTTCTTCCCTATGTGAAAGTGGAAATGGTGATCAGGGACTTCATGAAATACATGTCCTTGGACTAATCTCCAGGAGTCCGATGTCATATATCTGTACATCTTTCAGATATAAGTTGTGGCAATCTCCAACATTAAATCAATAAAGTAGTTAACACATGGAAGAGAAATTCCTGTTTCAGAAGAAGACACTGAAAAAGAAAAAAAAAGACACTGATCCATCATGTCTCTTGTAGCATTGACTCGTGTTAGGATTCATGCACATTGAGGTCTTTGGCCATCTAACTTCTGAGTAGCTAACGATAATTGATAAGGTGCAAGAAATGGACAGAAGACTCCTTGTCCCATAAATCTTCCAATGTGAGGTATGGGGAAATATCTACAGCTCTCTAGGGTTATTGTGGTGATATGCTGTTTATACTGCTTTATTTCACTTGTTTGTTAAACTTCCCATGTCTGGAGTAGCTACTAAATTAAGTACCAATTCCTCATTTCAAGACCTGGCCCAGTATAGGTCCACCTTATTTTTACAGTCCTATTTCCCTGTGTGTGTATCTCTTGTAGTCTTACCAAAATACCGTTCTGAACTTAGTTGACCTCTGAAACCTTTGAGGGTTTAACCCTTGTTAACATCCATTAGAACTTCTCAATATGAAATGCTGGTCTAGAGAAATAGCTATTTTTAAATAAGTCATTGAAAAGTCTCCATTTGCTAACAATCTCTAAAGTCCTCATTACTATTAAATGCAAGCAGTCTTGCGCCCAAATTTTGGGATTGTGGTGGTAATTGAAGAAAATCTTCACATCTGGATTATGTTTAACTCACTAATGTAAAAAATTAGTTCTGAGTTCTTGTAATGCTTTCAGTTCTGCATGACTGTGGGATTGTGGGTGGAGGTCACAGAAGTAGCATGTATGGCATGACCTCTCCTTTCAGGGAGTTTAAATTTTAAGGATACATGAGATTCAAAGATAGAATTACTGAAGGCTACAGGACTTTGTGTGTGCTTGTAAGTGCTAAGTTGTTTTGTCAACCATAGAGATCCTGGCTGTGTGTGTGTGTGGGGGGTCCTACCAGTGATGGTAAAGGCAAGGTGTTCTCAAAACAACACTCGAGAAATTGAAGTAGTTGACCTGAGCTTTGATCTATGTCTTGGAGAGTAGGAAAATTTGGTCTGGCAGACCGGGGAGACAGAAATGGCATAAAGGCATGGAAATGACAGGGGTTGTGTGTTGAATATACCTGATATCGGTGACCTTAAAGGGATCCACAGACTTGCTTATCCTGAGAGAGAAAGGCAGCTTTAGTGTTTTGTAGAATAGAGCTACCATCCATGTACAACTACTACTCTTTCTTTTTTCTTTCTTTCTTTCTTTCTTTCTTTCTTTCTTTCTTTCTTTCTTTCTTTCTTTCTTTCTTTCTTTTTCTTTCTTTCTTTCTTTCTTTCTTTCTTTCTTTCTTTCTTTCTTTCTTTCTTTCTTTCTTTCTTTCTTTCTCCTTTCTTCTTTCTTTCTTTCTTTCTTTTGGAAAATGGGCAGAAGTCAAAATTTCTTTTCACATGTAATAAATGTTAGGGAAAATTTTGAAATGATACACTTACTGAAAATTGTACATTTGATTTAAAAATAACTTCCTTCTTCATGGACTGTACAAAATTACAAAATGGCTCAAATAATTCCTACCAGCGTTTCTAACATCATATATTACTGTGAAACAGTTCCTGAGTAGGAAGAGATTGGAGACGTTCTAGTCCAACCCCCTCATTCTATTTTGTTTTAGTGTTTAAGTTTTGGATGTGATCCTCGGGTGACCTAGCATGCACAGGACCATAAACATCATGGCTAACATTTATTGAGGGCACTTGAGCGCCAGCCCAACGTGTACGTCCTTATTTTCTCTCCAAATCCTAGGATCTAGAAACACAACCTTGTTGGCTTCTAAAATGCCAAATTGTGTTTGCTTTATTTCTTTGGAAGACATACACACACACACACACACACACACACACCCCATCATAACTTATAGAGGATTACAGGATTTTTTATTTTTTTTATTTATGATAGTCACAGAGAGAGAGAGCGAGAGAGAGAGAGAGAGGCAGAGACATAGGCAGAGGGAGAAGCAGGCTCCATGCACCGGGAGCCCGACGTGGGATTCGATCCCGGGTCTCCAGGATCGTGCCCTGGGCCAAAGGCAGGCGCCAAACCACTGTGCCACCCAGGGATCCCGGATTACAGGGTTTTTAAAACAGGGACTTATTTTGAAGCTAAATGAGATGGGAAGTGGAGAGTAGTGGTTGGTACACATACCTTCCTTTCTCTGAGTGTCCACAGAATGCTCCACTCTCTGATAAGTCAGCAGCCAAGTCTCTCTGTGGGTCAGTGGGGTCTGTTTGCAGGGGGATGTTCTTTATAGTTAATTGAATGTTTGCTTGGCCAAGGATGTTTCCTCTTTCTGAGCCATGCCGGGATCTGCCATAGGCTGGACCTTACTGAGAGTTAGATGAAACTCTTTGTTGAGATGACTTTACTGATAAAATCAATGAGGCCTTAATTTAAAAATATTAATATTGAGTATATTTGTGATACATGATTGATATTATTCATCCTTTTTCATATACATGTATGAAAGCTTTTATCTTTACAGTGTCATTTCATACTAATTTTTTTCAAGGGATAACATACTATAGTTAGTTATAGTATAAGTATTACTCATATTGAAAACATTTTTCTTCACGACTACCAGAGAATGTCATGTAGCCTCTGGGGGCTGGGATAGTAAATCATGGTTCTGAATTAGGATGACTTCATTGCTGGACTCAATTTAAATTTTAAGAAAGATTTACCAATTATGAAGTACAGTTGTAGCACATGGAGTGACTTACTTTTCCTTCTTTAGTAAGGATCTTTGTTCTAAACTAAATGATGAGTAAATTTGGATAGCATCAGGTCCATTTAGTGACTTCCCTTTTACCCATGCTTCCTAGTTTCCATTTATTCTTTTTTTTTTTTTTTTAAAGAGCGGGAGAAGAGGGGAGGAGGGGCAGAGGGAAGGGGAGAGAGAGAATCCTACACAGGCTCCTCGCCCAGCGTGGAGCCTGACATGGGGCTCAATCTCACAACCCTGAGATCATGACCTGAGCTGAAAAAAGAGTCAGATGCTTAACTGATTGAGCCATCCAGGCTCAATCAACCCCTCTATTTATTCTTCAGCAGTCCTGAGAAACAGAAAAAGGTAGCAGAAGCATGTTGCCATTCCCATATTATGTGCTGTCTCTCTAAGTGAAAGGTGTATATTTTTAATAATATTTATAACGCTGAAATAAGATTGGTTGCCTAAGACAAAGAAAGAAAGCCACACTGGAACATCACTGAAGATAGAATAGCTTTATTGTTAGACAACTCAGGAGATAAATATACTACTGGTTACAAACCAGCATTTGTTCTTTGCTGGTGCTGCTGATCATTTATACAGTTGCGGCATAAAGGGAGCACACGAAAACTCTGGAGAGATCCCTGTGATTCCTGTTAGCACGTTCTACCCCCATTAGGTTGCTTGGCTCATTGTAGCCTTAATGTGAAATGTTTATTTTATTAACTTGGTCCATGCTGTCTCGTCTGATTGCCTTATGATCTCCCAAGTCGCTTCTCTGTCCTTTGTTAAATAAAGCAGTGATTTAAATGGCTTTTAAAAAGTAAAGCAACTAAAATAAGAGAAAGTTTAGTCAAAAGTACTGTGCACAGTGTTTTTATTATTGTTGTACCTGCTCGGAACTGATGCCCTCCAGAGCAGTGTTCCACTTAAGGAAAGTTTCTTGGCAGAAATCTCCAAAGTTTATGCACAAAGCTCTGTTGCTTTGTTAGAATTAAAAGCAGTCATGCATTTTTATTCTAACATTCATAAATGTTTATCCTGTTTGAAAGGGTAGACAGAATGTTGAGACTTATTTGATGGCAGCCAGAGATACCAGTTTTTCTAGAGAGGGTTTCCCTCTAAAACCTGAAGATCAGGGCACCTGGGTGGCTCAGTGAAGCATCTGCCTTTGGCTCAGGTTATGGTCTCAGGGTCCTGGGATGGAGTCCCATGTCAGGCTCCCTGCTGAGCCTTCTCCCTCTCCCTCTGCCTGCCTCTCCCCCTGCTTGTGCTCTCACTTCTTTCTCTGTCTATGTCAAATAAATAAATAAAATCTTTTAAATAAATAAATAAAACCTGAAGATTAAAAAAAATCACATTCTCATTGTGCCTGTCTGAGGTAATGACCTAAGGGATCCTTTTAGCTCAGTCATACAATTTCAAGAAGATGGTATTTCAGCATGATCATTATAGGAATGTCATGGTTTTCTTCCCCTACATTTAAAACATTCAAGTTGTCTACCTGCTTTTGGAATCAAAAAATCAATGGACATTCTTCTCTTGCTACTGAGCTCTGGGTTTTATCTAGGGCCCTCAGAGCTCCTTGCCAAGTGTTGGGCGCAAAGCTGGAGAAAGGTCACTGTGCTATTTTTGCCTCTACCTTTTGATTTTCATGCCCTCTGCCCTGGAAAATCCATTTTGTTTTTCTCCAGATTTTATTCCTCATGAAGAAGGAATAAAGCCACAGGAAAAATTCCCTCATTTCTATTTAACAGTAATTTCACGATTTATGAATGGATGATACTGGAGGTTGGTTAAAAACAACCACATCAAGAAGGTGCCGAACCACCATAGGATCGCATTATATAAAAATCATAGTTCAGCTCTTTAATTTTATATACATGGAAAACATATGCAGAGCCAGCCGGTCAGCCTACTGGCTTGTTACTCTGAAAACTGTTTGCTTTTTAGAGTTTTCCTCCAGGTGGCAATTTCAGTCATTTTTGAGATATCAACATGCAAAAGTGAAAGTTTAAAAAAGTGCATGTGTGGCTGGTGATTGGGGGGGAAGGCATAAATTTCTTAAATTTCTCTTCAGTGTTGAAATATGTGAAAATTGTTGAGAACCATGGCTTTTATTTATTTATTTTAAAGATTTATTTAATCATTTGGTGGGGGGTGGCGGGGGAGAGGGAGAGAGAGAGAATCTCCAGCAGACTCTCCGCTGAGTGTGGAGCCAATCTCATGTCTTGATCCCGTGACCCTGAGATCATGACCTGAGCTGAAACCAAGAGTCAGATGCCTAACCAACTGTACCACCCAGGCACCCCATTGAACAAATGTAATACTTTTTCACACTCACACAAAATATAATAGGTTATCACTTCAGGCAGTGAAGTGAATTTGGCTTCTCATCTTTGTAGAGTATCTTTCAGATCATGTTATCAAGATGCTGAGTTTCCCTTATGTTTTTTCTCTTTCATTGCTTCCCTCTGATGTGGCTGCTGTGTTGACAACCCTTTCTACTTCTGCTGCTGAATTTTTGTTTCCATCATTAAGGAAACCTCCCAAGGTAAGCAGTGATGCAGAATTTGGCATGCATACTAAGTGCACAAATGTCCAGGACTTCATCCATCACAGTAACCCATGTGGAACACCTCTCCTATTGGAAGAAAAATCAGCATTCTAATTAAAACTTAAACCATGAAAAAAACTATGTGTGTAATGACATAAAATTAGAATGCTCCTCTACATTCACAAAGCACTTACATACATTATCTCATTCTTGGAATTAATGCTCTGGTCCTCAGAGCAAATCTGTCAGCTTACTGTTTCTGTTTTATTGATGATGAAATGAGGCTCAGAGAGTGAAATAGTGTGTTATTTTGCACATTGGGTAAGTGGAGAAGCTGGGACTATAGAGTATCACTACCTAGAAAATAGACCAAACTGGTGACATCATAGAATGATGATTGACTGGATGATAATCTTTTCTGTATCTTACCAAGAATAGTTAATAGGATTGGGAAAATTCTCCACTTTCAGATAGTGTTTTAGCCACCCACCAACTCTGTGTGCTCCATTGGAGTTTCTTGCCCCTTCCAAACTCCACTGACTAGAGTTGTTCTTGCTCTGGCCAGTCTTCAATGGCATGTTCACCAGTGAGTAACCCGTAAGTTAGAGGCTAGGTGGGGGAAAAAGAATATGAGAAGGAAGGGATCTGAATGACCAACTCCTGAATAATTGAAGGCTGATTTTGTTACCAGTGAGTATTTTATTGTGTACCAAAGGGACACCTAGTGCCAAAAGGAAGGAGAAGTTCAACCACTCCCTGACCAATAATGCTGGTTATAGCTTTGAGATGGAATCAAGACAGGATAACCACTCCCCCCCTCACCCCCCAACCTCCACCATTATATGGTTAGAATATAAGACATGCTGGGGAGGGTAAGGAATCTATAATAAATTTGGCTTATGTGCCTCTGGGGGTATGAAGGAAACTCTAACTTAGCTTTTAGAAATGGAAACCCACCCAAATGCTGAATGTCATCCTTTATGTTTATTGGGGGCGATAAAGGAATTGTCCTTGGCATGAAGAGTTTCAACTCCAGCAAGGAAGGTACATATGGAGCACATACTATGAGCTCTTTTAAGAAAGAGGAAATAAAAGATGTTATAGAAATGTAAGCACTGGCATCTGGCCAACTCTGAGGAATCAGACGTTCTCCTTGAGTACTTACTGATGTGGACATATAGTCCCCCAAGAGCTACAACCAAAAAAGTGTCTCTGTTACTCAGAAAAATGTGAGTTCCCCTAAGTAGTTCTTCCTTCTCTTACTGTAAGTCCTGGAGGTTTCAGAACAAACTGTCCACCTTGTGATACATTTAATTCTTGCCCCACAGAAAAAGGCAATGAGATCCTAATCAATTCCACATATGGCTCCTTAGTGAAGGAGGAGCACTAAAATTACAAAAAGGCACAAAAATACAGTTTTAAAGAATCACTAATTCTTCATACACAAAAATTTCCTTTCTACTCAGTATATAGAGCTTAGTGGTTTCCCTAAGTGTTCTATTGATAGTTCCTAAGAAGTATCATGAGATTTTCAAAATAAAATCCTTGTGAAATTACCGCTTTTATATATATACATATATACTTATATATATATACACACACACACATACATGTCGTAAGGCACACCTGAGAAGTATAAAGATCATCTTGAAATTAAATAAGTGACCCAATAGAGTCGTATTTTGAAAAAAGACATTAAAATAAATAAGGTCTTTTCTTGCAGAAATTGTAACATTGATAGCAAACAGGAAAGGAAAAAGTGTTTTTGATGATTACATAAAATTTTATTGATTTAGAACAATTCGATTTTTTTTGCAAATGACATATCTGATAAATCTACAAAGAACTTCTCAAACTCAATACCCAAAAAACAAATAGTCCAGGTAAGAAATGGGCAGAGGAAATGAATAGGCGTTTTTCAAAGAAGATACCCAGAAAGACATCCAGATGGCTAACAGATGCATGAAAAGATGCTCAACATCACTGATCGTCAGAGAAGTACAAATCAAAACCATAATGAGATACCACCTCACACCTGTCAGAATGGCTAAATTAACAATACAAGAATAATAGATGTTGGTGAGGATGTGGAAAAAGGGGAACCCTCTTGCACTGTTGGTGGGAATGCAACTTGGTGCAGTCACTCTCGAAAACAATATGGAGGTTCCTCAAAAAGTTAAAAATAGACTACCCTATGACCCAGCAATTGCACCATTATATATTTAGCCAAATGGTAAAAAATACATATTCAGTGGGTATATGGACCCTGCTGTTTATAGCAGCATTATCAACAATAACTGAACTATGGAAAGAACCCAAGTGTCCATCAACTGATGAAAGGATAAAGAAGATGTGGTGTACATATACAACAGAATATTACCCATCATAAAGAATGAAATCTTGCCATTTGCAACAGCGTGGATGGAGCTAGAGAGTATTGCGTGAAGCAAAATAAGTCATAGAAAGATAAATACCATTTGATTTCACTCATGTGGAATTTAGGAAACAAAACAGATGAACATATGGTAAGGGGAAAAAAAGAGAGGGAAGCAAACCATAAGATACTCAGTGATAGAGAACAGAGGGTTGATGGAGGGATGTGGGTGGGGGATGGGCTAAATGGGGGATGGGCATTGAGGGCACTTGTTATAATGAGCACTGTTTTTTTTTTTTTTTTTTTTTTTTTATTAGAGACACACAGAGACAGACAGACAAGCAGGCAGGCAGAGGGAGAAGCAGGCTCCGTGCAGGGAGCCTTACATGGGACTTGATCCTGGGTCTCCAGGATCATGCCCTGGGCTGAAGGCGGCGCTAAACTGCTAAACCACCGGGGCTGCCCAGCACTGGGTTTTATATGTAAGAGATGAATCACTCGGGATCCCTGGGTGGCGCAGCGGTTTAGCGCCTGCCTTTGGCCCAGGGCGCGATCCTGGAGATCCGGGATCGAATCCCACGTCGGGCTCCCAGTGCATGGAGCCTGCTTCTCCCTCTGCCTATGTCTCTGCCTCTCTCTCTCTGTGTATCATAAATAAATAAAAATTTTAAAAAAACCCAAGAGATGAATCCGCCAATTCTACTCCTGAAACCAATACTATGTTATATGTTAATTACCTAGAATTTAAATAAAAATTTGGAAAGAAAAACAAAAAAAAATAAAACAATGAAATTTTGACATGAATAATTAGCAAAATACTCAAAGACTGATTGGTTCATTTTAACAAATAATTGTTCTGGGCAGGGGACAGAATGTTGTATGAATGAGACCTGATCCTAGCATTCTAATGGGGGTGGGGTAGGGAATAATTTAATATAAAATCAAGTATGTTAAAGGCCATAACAGGCAAAATTCTTGTAGAAGTCATAGGATGAAGGGTCCTATTCTGATTTCTGCAGATCTGAGGACAGCTAGGACCTAAAATTAAAAAAATATACTTGAAAGCACTGGAGAAAGACAAAATTAGTGAAGAATTACCAAATCAAGATCCAAGAGATGGTGGCAACTTAGAGAAGTGAGCCTGGTTTTGGGGGTGTATACCATTCAGATAGAGGAGCTTACAGGCAGAGTAGTGTTTCTGACAGCCTCATGGGGTCTGCAGAGCCTAAAAGGACAAAAATATTGGAGTTCAGAGTTTTACCAGAGATGGAATCCTTGGTAAACTCTTTATACTTCGGGTTGGCAGAATAGATTCAGACCCAGCCTTGGCTGGGGTATAAAGATGAAACAGAAGTAAACTAACCTTCACATGGATTTCTGTGTGGTTCTAAGTTCTTTGTGTGATCCGGGAAATCGCAAGCACTAAGATTGGATCAGAGTGAACCTAGAATGGAGGTTCCTATAGGCATCTGGCAGAAGCAAATGTTACCTGTTATCTCAAGTCTCTAAAGATTCCACAGGCCGTTCAAAAAATACAATGTCTGGCACACAAAGATAAAGAGGTACATTACAAGGCAATGTGAACAGGAAATAGCAAAAATAATAAACAGTAGAAATAGACCTACAGATGCTTCAGATGTTCACATTTTTAAGCATGAACTTTAAAATAACTCTGCGTATCATATTCGAGGTGATAAAAGATAAGACTTTAAAATGTTGGAGAGGACTAGAAATTATAAAAAGTGACAAAACAGATTTGGAAAATAACCAAGTAGAAATTTTCACCCTGACAATCCCAACCAAAATGAAGAACTTTGTGTTAGGGTTTAACAGCAGACTAGATCCAGTTGAAGAAAGAATTAAATGACTAGAAGGTAGGCTAGCAGAAATGTCAAAATGAAATGCAGAAGAGACAAGGTGCTGGGATAACTGGACATTGGCATGCACAGGAATGAATTTAGATATGGACTTTATACTCTTCATAAGAATTAACTCAATATGGATCATAAACTTAAATATAAGGTGCAAAATCGTAAAACTTCTAGAAGTTAGCATAGGAGAAATCGAAAAGATCTTGGGGTTGCTGATGACGTTTTAGATGCAACTCCAAAAGTGTGACCTGTAAAAGAAAACTTTTTGCAAAGGCACTGTGAAGAGAATGAAAAGAAAGCCAGAGATTGGGAGAAAATATTTGCAAAACATATCTTGCAAAGGACTCTTATCCAAAATATATTTTAAAACTCTGAAATTCAACAGTAAGACAATGAACTACTCAATTAAAAGGTGGGCAAAAGACCTGAACAGACACCTCACCAAGGAAGGGAATCAGATAGCAAACACACACATGAAAAATGGTTAACATCATGTGTCATTAGGGAATTGTACATTAAAATGACAATGAGATGCCACTGCATACCTGTTAGAACAACTAAAATCCAGACATCTGATAATACCAAAGCTGGTGAGGATGTGGAGCAGGAGGAACTGTCATTCATTGCTGGTGAGAATGAAAAGTGGTATAGCCACTTTAGAAGGCAGATCGAAAGTTTTGTTCAATGCTAATCATCTTTTTATCGTATATCTATGTAATCATGCTTCTAGGTATTTACCCAAATGAGTTGAAAAATTTTGTCTGTACAAAAGCTATACATGAATGTTTACAGCAGCTTCACTTATAATTGCCAAAAACTCTAAACAACCAAGATGTTCTTCAGTAAATAAATGGATGAACTGAGGTATTTCCATACAGTGGAAGACTGTATAGAAGACTATATGAATTAACAAGCCATGGAAAAAAACATGAAGGAACTTGAAATGCATATTGCTAAGTGAAAGAAGCCAATCTGAAAAGGCTATATACTTTATGATTCTAACTATGTGACATTCTGGAAAAGGCTTAAACTACAGACATTATAAAAATTATGATGTACCTGGGACAGTACCCATAGCACATGGCAGCTACAGAATAACTGTTGGATGAATGAGGAAAGGAAAGAAAGAAATAGAGATCTGCTGGAGCAGAAGGATACTCACCACTTTAGCGGAAAGAAAGGTTTGAGCCCAGCTAAATTTTACTCCCTTTTACTGGGATAGAGCCACTTTGCTAACGGTTATGCCAGAGAACACTATCTACCCTGATTGCATTCTCAAGAAGATCCAAATGCCTGGCTAGTCCATAATCTGGATGCTTGTTTCTAGCCTGACCCGAAAGCACCCATTAGATCTTACAAACCTCACCAGCAACATGGATCTCTTGTCATTGATTTGGGTTATGAGGAATATTTTTTTGTATAGTTAGTTTGAGCAGTTGTTGAAATTTTGTCTAATTAAGTGATGATGGTAAATAATGATAGTTACCTACCTGCAATATGCACTGTTTCTATTATGTATAAGGATTTTGCACGTTTTACTAAGAAATGTTCTAAGGTAGAAGTACTGATTAGGAGAAGGGAGGGACTGTCATTCTGAATATTTATTTGAGTTAGCACTATTCTGACCCAACTGTTGTGCAGGAAAGGTCTCATAGTCTTTATATTCATCCCTGGTACTGTACTCTTAGAATGCTGTTTCCATTGTTACTATTAATAGTATCAGTCTTTAACTTAGTACTCACCATATACCAGATTCCCTTTAAATCCAAATTAAAATTCAGTGAAAACTTAGTTGCCTTCAAAGGAAAAAAACTCCAAAACAATCAGTGGTTGCCAGGGGGAGTGGACGTTAATTATTAATAATGTATCAGTATTGGTTATAATTGGTTATAATTATAACAAATATAACACACTAATCAAGTTATTAATAGATGAAACTGATGAGGGACACTCAAAAAAGACCAAAATAGGATCTCTGCACCATCTGCTCAGTTTTTCTCTACACCTAAAACTTCTTTCAAAATAGTCTATTAATTATGAAAAAAATAATGTAAGAAATAAAAACGATATGATCACCTCAGTGGATATAGAAAAAGAACATTTGACAAAGGTCAACACTTATTTATGATACAAACTTCAAGCTACAGAGATGCAGAAACCTCATTAATATAGTAAATGGCATCCATTAAAAATCTACAGCTGTCATCATAATTAGTGGTAAAGGACTGACCACTTTACACCTAAGATAGGGAGTAAGGCAAATATATTACTTTAGCCACTTCCATTTAGCATTGACTAGCGCTCTTTGCCAGTGCAATAAGGCAAGAAAAAGAAATAGAAGATGTTTAAATTGGAAAGGAGGAAGCAAAAGCATCTTTATTTATAACTCCAGTCACATACTTGGAAAACATTAAGAAATCTCCCAACAAGCTCCCAGAACTTATAGATGGCAAGGTGGCGGGAAAAACGTCAAAATACAAATTGTATTTTTCTATACTAGCAATGAACAATTAGAAAATAAAATGTAGGGGATCCCTGGATGGCTCAGTAAACCATCCCTGGATGGTTTAGTGACTGCCTTCAGCCCAGGGCGTGATCCTGGAGTCCTGGGATCGAGTCCCACATCGGGCTCCCTGCATGGAGCCTGCTTCTCTCTCTGCCTATGTCTCTGCCTCTCTCTCTCTCTCTCTCTCTCTCTCTCTCTCTGTCTCTCATGAACAAATAAATAAAATCTTTAGAAAAGAAAAGAAAATGTAACAGAAGCCCAATAATTTACAGTAGCTTTAGAAACATTAAATACTTAGGGATGTACTTCGTGAAAAATGCACAAGACCTTTTTATTAAAGCTCCACGTATATTTGGTCATCTGATTGTAGGTGGATGTGCCAAGAGAAAAGAGCATCAGCTGTGTTCATAGAATGATAAGGCACAGAATTGGGCATGATGGGCAGTCTTAGGTGACACATCTAGAAAGAGGTTGAATGCAAATCCAGCTTTGGAAGGCCTTGATGCCGGGGTTGTTCCTTGATACCTTCAGTGTTTCTGTCTCCTGCCTGTCTTGAACAAAACAGTGGCTTAGTCAAGGCTCTGTTTCAATAGGTTAATGTGAAAGCAGAACACAGAATAAATTGTGTTTGGTTGGATGAGGGGGCAGAGCTAGAGCTAGAGATGGCATTCAATAAAATGTGCCAGGAAAGAGGTAATAAGGGCCTGCAGTGATGCAGTGCTAGGAAACTGAGAAGAGGCAGCGTCAAATTATCAGAACATCATGAAATACAGTATCCAGGACTTGGATGCTGAGAGCATATAGGAGATGATATAGCAAAGGGAGTCAGAAAGGACTCCGGAGTTTGAAACAAAGTGACTGAAAATCCAGCAGGAGGAGAAGAAAGAGCTGGTTTGGTGCAGGGAGAAGTTGATGGGTTGGATTTTAGAGTGCGTTAAACTGGGAATGATGGCAGAGCACTGATATCAATGCCTAGCGATTGTGCAAGGTTTGCAGTCTTTGCCCTGGAAAGGTCAGGTAAGTTCTTATGAGCAGGAGAAAAGAGGTAGAAGGAAGGGGGTATCTGTTATGTTGTCAAGGAACAGAAGATTAAAGGAACAGAAGACATGAGAGCTTAGAGACTAGGCCTGTGGGACTCCCCATGCTCTGGAGAATGGACACAGGAGGAAGAACCAATAAAAATTAAGGGAAACCAGATGCTCACATGTGGTCTTGCTGCTGGTAGTGGTGTCTAGGAGAATATTTAGATACTTTTTCTTTCCAAATTAGGTTTCTTTTGTTCTTCAGAGTTATTATTATTATTTTTTCTTCCTAGTGTTAAAGCAAGGAAAAGGTGAAGATATTTCTCTGGTTTTTAAAAGATCAAAAATTTTTTTTTAAATATAGCATATATATGTCCCGTGTTGGGATGGAAAGGGAAATTTATGTTTGTATAAATTGTCTTGTGCTGTGTATCTGGACTTTTCTCTTTAGCAAGTGTTACATTTTGTAAGTATGTACTCCTGAACTGAGAGACATTAATTTTAGCATAGTCCGGAGCACATACCTTTAATCCTTTCTCCAGTAGCTCTTATGCAATGTTTATAGGAGTGTGTCCTATTTCCCTTAAAAAGAAAAGCTTTTAGACAAACATGGAGACACCTGCTTTATGCCTTCTCATTAAAACAAAACAAAACAAAACAAAAAACAGGTAAAGAGGCTTTGTCTTCTAATTTTCAGTGTGTGAAAGTAGGTGTGTTTTTCCTTATCAGTGTGATTACTTTTGAGTCCAGAATATTGTCTTAGAGGTATTAATTGCTTGTTTGTTCAGCCACCTTCACATAACCTTTGGATTTTGGGAAGAGGTGGTAAAGAGGGGGAGAAGACACACATGTATGGAGAATCACTATCTAGGCCGTCACGCTTGCTCTGTTGCTGGAGGACAGGAAAATGTCCTCAATCACAGTAGCCAATAGTGTTGCCTTTAGAAAGAAGTGGATTATAGTTCTCCCTGTTGGCCCTCAGAATGTCTGGCACATTCTAGGAACCTTGGCTTCTCATGCTTTGTCATATCTGGCACAAGTGTCTTACTCTCCTGAGGAGCTGCATTGAAACACACAGAAAAACAAGTGAATTCTTCCTCCTTTTTCTGTTTTCTCCTCTCTCTCAGTATTTGTTAAACACCTTCCATGTGCCAAATGAGCACTGCAGGCCTGGAGCAACTTTCTGAACTCAGACTATTCAAACCCGCTTATTCAAAGAGGAGATTGATGCTCAGGAATGAATTTGGCCAGAACCCTCCAGTGACAGAGCTTGGCTCCAATCCGAGGCCTTCTGATTGCCTGTACTTTCTATCTGTTACACCACATGGGTGTAAAGCAGCTTTTCTGTTTGTTGGGTTTTATGAACAAAATAGTAGGAAGCAATAAGAAGGAAGAAATGTAAGGGATGGCTTCAGAAAAGATATTCCATCTTCAGCCATGTGTTTGGCCACAAACAGTGCTGTCCAATAGAAACATAATGTGAGCCACATATGTAATTTAAAATGTTTTCTGATGTACATTAAAAAAATAGATAAAATCAATTTTTAATGTCTTCTATTTAACCAGATGTATCCAAAATATTTATCTTCTATATTTTTTTCTCATACTAAGTCTTCGATGTCTGGTGTGCCTTCTACATGTGTAACACATCCCAGTCCTCAGCAGCCACACAGCACATTTCTGCCTTTATATCTGGGTTCACGGGTATTGACTAGTGACAGCCTAGACTTCCTGCTGTGTGATTTTTCCTAGGAATCATTTTTTTTCTTATCCATTCAAAAGTCATTTATTTCACAAATATTAATTGAGAATATTTGTGAAAAGTCTCATATGGGGAGGTGGTGGGCTTCAAGAGGTGATTAAACTCATGGTCCCTGCTCTCGAGAAATCCAAATGGAGGAAGGAAGATTAAACTTATCAGGCCTGTAGGTAACAGAAAATAGATTATGATATGGGGCACCTGGGTGGCTCAGTGGTTGAGCGTCTGCTTTTGGCTCAGGGTGTGATCCCAGCGTCCTAGGATTGAGTCTCACATCAGGCTCCCCACGGGGAGCCTGCTTTTCTCCCTCTGCCTTTGTCTCTGCCTCTCTCTGTCTCTCATGAACAAATAAATAGAATCTTTAAAAAAAAAAGAAGAAAATAGATTACGATAAACATCATTGACTATTTCAGTATTTTATGACTTCAGAGGAAGAAAGGCTTCATAACTACAAGTGGGGCTCAAGGAGGACCTTCATGTATGGGTATGGTTTCAAAAGATAGGAATATGGGATAGGAATCAAGATGTGTTTGAGGAACAGAAAAAACAAAGTAATTGATGTTAAGGGAAAATTGTTTCTCTAGTCACAACACTGATCCAGCTGTGTGACATTTCCACAATAAGTGGTTCTCTAATTCTCTTTGGACACCAACTGGATATCCTATAAGGCAGTTCAGTGTTGACACTAACTGCCTAGAGTTAGCCCAGATGGCAAGGTTAAGGGCTCAGTCCTAGACAACAGTCCTCACTTCAGGCATGGTCATCACAAGTAGTGTGTCCCCAGGTTGTCTGTACTTGCATCTGACTTTGCTACACATCAAGGCTTCTCAGGACACCCTCCTCAGGTTCAGTTTTGCTAGAATGCCTTACAAGACTCAGGGAAACATTTACTTAGGTTTGCTGGTTTATTATAAAGGGTACAGTTGAGTAGCCAGATAAAGAGGTATGTAGGGCTAGGTCTTGGAAAGGTCCCAAGCACAGAAGCTTCTGTTCCTGTGGAATTGGGGTGTGTCACCCTTCTGGCACATGGATGTATTCACCAAACCTGGAAGCTCTCTGAATCTTGTTATTTAGCAGTTTTAATGGAGGTTTTATCATGCAGGCATGATCAATTATTAACTAATCTCCAACCTGTCTCCTCTCCCCAGAGAACTGGGGGGGTGTGGGGTTGAAAGTTCCAAGCTTCTAATAAAGCTTGTTCTTTCTGGCAGCCAGCCCTCGCTGTGAAGCTATCTAGGAGTCTACCAGGAGCTGCCTCACTTAAAACAACAGAGGCTTCTATCACTAGGAAAATTGCAAGGGACTTAGAAATTCTGTGTCAGGCATAGAGGTCCTCGTATCACTTAGAAACTCCAAGAGACTTAGCTCTGTATCAGGAACCAAGGAGGAAAACCAAAAATATATTTACTACCATATCACAGTTGCCTTGGGAAATGCAAACTGGTTAGATTGTGGAGTATAAGGGAAAAGAGGTTGCGTATTAAAATATTGGGAAAGGGATCCCTGGGTGGCGCAGCGGTTTAGCGCCTGCCTTTGGCCCAGGGCGCGATCCTGGAGACCTGGGATCGAATCCCACGTCGGGCTCCCGGTGCATGGAGCCTGCTTCTCCCTCTGCCTGTGTCTCTGCCTCTCTCTCTCTCTCTCTCTCTCTCTCTCTCTCTCTGTGACTATCATAAATAAATAAAAATTAAAAAAAAATAAAAAAAAATAAAATATTGGGAAAGAGGGCAGCAACTGGGTGCCTCAGTTCAGTTAAGTATACAACTCTTGATTTCAGCTCAGGTTTTAATCTCAGGGTCGTGAGATCAAGGCCAGTGTCGGGCTCTGGGCCCAGCATGGAGTCTGCTTGAGATTCTCTGGTTCCTTCTGCCCCTCCTTACCCCACATGCACTCCCTCTCCCTCCCTCTCTCTCAAAAAATAAAATACAGTTTTAGAGTCTGCTGTCAGTCTAGTGTGAAGAATCATTTAGAATTTTTGTGTAAAATGTTACGTTGTCACACTAATCACCAGGGAAATGCAAATCAAAACCACAGTGAGATGTCACCTCACACTAGTAAGAATGGCTAAAATCTTTTGATAACACAAGGAACAAGTGTTGGCGAGGATGTGGAGAAAAAGGAACACTCTTGCACTGTTTATGGGAGTATATCCACCCTGAAAAACAGTGTGCAGGTGCCTCAAAGAGTGAAAAATAGAGCTACCCTATGATCCAGTGATTCCTACTACTGGGTATTTACCCAAAGAATACAGAAACACTAATTCAAAGGGACCTATGTACCTTGTGTTATTTTAGCGTTGTTTACAATAGCCAAATTATGCAAGGAGCCCACTTGTCCATCAATAGATGAATGGATAAAGAAGAAGTGGTGTGTGTACACACACACACACACACACACACAGTGGAACATTACCCAGCCATGAAAAAGAATGAAATCTTGTCATTTCCAACAACATGGGTGGATCTAGAGAGTATTATGCTAATTGAAATAAGTCAATCAGAGAAAGACAAGTACTACATTATTTCACTTGTATGTGGAATTTAAGAGGCAAAAGAACAAAAGCAAAAAAAGGAAACCAAAAACAGACTCTTTTTTTTTTTTTTTAAAGATTTATTTATTCATGAGAGACACACAGAGAGAGGCAGAGGGGGAAGCAGGCTCCATGCAGGGAGCCTTATGTGGGACTCTATCCGGGGGCTCCAGGATCACACCCTGGGCTATAAAGGCGGTGCTAAACCGCTGAGCCACCCGGGCTGCCCCAGACTCTTAATTGTAGAGAACAAACCAGTGGCTACAGAAGGGAGGTGGGTAGGTGGATGGATGAAACAAGTGAAGGGGATTAAGAGTAAATACACTTACTATGGTGAGCACAGAGTCATGTACAGAACTGTTGAATCCCTGTATTATGCCTCTGAAACTAATAGAACACTCTGTTACCTATGCTGGAATTAAAAAAAAAAAAACTTTTAAAAAAGTTACATGATCAGAACATGCAAGAAATGGATTTGGCTGCAGGAGGTTGGATAAGTTGTCAATGGAGAATATTGGATGATAGAAGTCTTGGTTCACTTTATAATAACCACTTAGTGTATCAGTCAGCTTATATGCTATGTGATGCAGCAATAACTACCTCAAAAGTTCAATGGCTTGAAACAGCCAAGGTTTATTTCTCAGATGTTCTGTGTCAATCAGAGTCAGCTGTGGCTTTGCACCATGTGACTTCAATCCGGGCTCCAGTCCAAATGGACACCCCGTAGCTAGGATGTGCTGTTATTGTGGCAGAGGAGAAAGGAAGAGAACCATGCAGTGGTCTCTTCACTGGCTCTGAACTGGCGACATCTCTTTGTCCACATTTAATTGGCCAAAGCAAGTCACATGGCCAAGCCTGATGGTAATAGGTCAGGAATTCTATTCCTCCTACCAGAGGTGCTGCAGTCATATGGCAATAGGTCGGGATGGGGAGTCTTCTCACAGAGAGGACAGTGACTGATCCGGAATAGTAGTACAATCCACTACACTTTGTCATTCCAAGTCACATTTGTAAAAAAAATTCCCAAGAAACAAAAAATCCTCAGAAACACGGTGCTGTGTGTTCCTTATTGAAATTTCTATAGGCTCTGCCTCTCCTCTTTTCCTTCTCCTTGGCTTTGTACAGAGCCACATGTTCCCAACGGTCCTGTGTGCCTCTCTAGATGCCTAAAGATACAGCTGACCGGGAACCAGATGCATAGGCTACAGGCCCTAGGGAAAAAAGATCCATCTCCCTTCTTGTCATTGATCCATCTCCAAATCCAGAACAGTAAAAATCTACTGGACCAGGCAGGCTCTCAGGAATCTCTCCCACCTCCCCACCACCCAGCTTGGGTCATCCCCCCCAGAGTGAACTATCTGCCAACCTTCCAGTTTGATCTAACTCTACAATAAGTGTTTACAATCCCTGGGGTCTTGGAGTCCGCCCTGCCTCCTCCTCTCTGTGCTGGACCACCAGCAGGGGTGATGGACAAAGGACTGAGGTACTGGTCTGGCAATTCTAATCCAGACCCAGAGAGATTGCTCATGGTAGACAATGTCTGGGTGACTCAGATTCCATCTGGGTTTTATTATTCTTTTTTTCCTTTTCAAATGAGCAACCACCATCATTTAGTAGGGACCACAGATGGGATCATGCAGCATATGCATAGACATTTGCAGTTTATCTTTTGGGCTGCTTTGGTTGATGAAGAAATACTCTTGCATTGAAAACACCTAAATCACCTTGTGAGTGTGCTGTTGGTGAAGTTCTTTGGGTAGCCAGTTTTTTGTTGTTGTTTGTTTGTTTGTTTGTTTGTTTTTTGAGGTGAAGCAGTCAGCATGAAGGAACCAGAAGGAAATAACACAGATTATACATTTGTGACACCTCCACCTCTTCCCTCAGCCACCAGTGAAGCAGATTTTAGAACTGAATGATAAAGGGATTAAACATGAAAAGAATGGAGTATTGGAATGGGTGGGAATTCAGTTAGTACTGCATTGTTTATGCACTACTGGTTTTGTATGTTTACAGTATAGAATGGGAAGCTCTGTGCTCTCTTATAATATTGGTCTAGGATTTGGAGAAACCCATTCCTGCTTTCAATTTTATTGAAACTCTGGATGGTTTTCACTCCCACAGGGCTGTTAATAGTCACATGGTTCCTTCAGTCCTTTATTCAAGGCTGACCCATCCTAGTTACTTCTTCCTTTAACATCTCTGATGTGTATTCCTCTTGGTAGTAGTTGAGAGTCTCTTAGCTGAAAGTGACCAGAACTCAAGCTAGATGGACCATAAGATCAGAATGAGTCTGGGATGTCTGAACTCAAGGACAGGAAGTGTCTGGGTTTCACCGTGTCTCCCCATCTCCTGTCTCCATCCCCATGTGGGTCCCTTCATTTCTGTCTCACTACTGTCCAGCTGTGTATGCTTCTGTGGTTCATGTGACTAGAAACATGGCCTAACGTGTCCCAGATTTTACAGCTCCAGTCATTTGAGAGGAACTGGTTTGGCTTCCTTGGTCCCAAATCCAAAAATCCCAAGTCAGACACCTACTTTAGGACCAATCAACTATGGCCAACAGATATGGAACTGAGTGGTCTCCTTTGCCCCTGTGTGCCTCTCCCTGCCTTCTCCCCTGAACAATCATGTATAGAATTTATTATTTTATATGTTCCCTAAGAACATGGGAGTACCTTCTGGGAACCAAGTGGCTAGAGTGGTAGTTGGTACAATTCTCCAAAGAAAAGGTGCTGCTTCTAGAATAAATAAGGTATGTGGCTCTGAGAAAATTAAAAAAAAAAAAATGACTTTCACTACAGCTTCTCTCTATTCCCTGCTGAGCCTGAGAATTAAAAAACTTTTACCTTCATCATGATAATTTGCTAATTGGCCTCTTTGTCTTCTTGTCTCATGCCTGTTCAGTCCATCTTCCACATTTGCTGCCACAGTGATCATTCCAAAGTGAGAACGTGGCCCTGTCATTTGCCAGGAAACTAAAGTCCAGGCTTCTCTGTAAGGTGCATGAAGTCTCCCTTGGCTGGCTCACCAGCATTTGTCACTCTTCCCTACCCACTGCTCTTGCAAACTACTCCCGTCATGCTCACCTTCTTTTCTTGTTGCTTGCCAGCTTCCCTCTTTACTTGGAATGGATTTCCTATTTGTCTTCTTAATAATGATCTATCAATGTTCAGCCCAAGCGTTGCCTTCTCTAGAAACCTGCCCTGAGCCTTGCCCCACAGTGTAACCATTCCATCTTTGTAGATCAACACTGCCTTCTACATATCACACTCTTTTCCTTTTCTTGGTTACTTCCCTCCATTGGAGTGTGAGGGCTTGACAAATGGGGGCTGTTATTTCTGTCCTAACCATCTCGGTAGATGCTTATGACAAAAAATCAGGTCTTTGAAGACCTTCCCCATTCAAACTGCTCTGTGGAGTGGCACTTACCTACAGCTTAGCTATTTCCTACAGAAGATCGTGAATTCCCTGAGATCAGGAACACTACCTTGGTCGTCTCTCGGTGCACAACAGATGCTGTTGGCTAGCAGTGAGTCTTGAGGATGCTGTGATATCTTTGCAGTTGGGCAGTATTGACTAATTTAAGATGTTGTTTGCTGTGCACATCTAGGCCAATGTAAAGAAGAGCATTAATCACATTGCAGAATGAAAGCAGTTACTTGACAGCTTTTCAAATGGAAAAGTGGTATCTTTCAGTAGAACTTGCCAGTAATAAGGGTGACTATTATGGCACTTCTTCGGTGTACAGGAGCAGGTATGCTCGAGTACGGGGCTTGGAGTTTGTGCTGGCAAAGCTGCATCTGCAAATTGCAGTGCTTTGGAAATGGTTCGGGGATCAGATAGGCTTTGGTGACCCACTGTCCTTTCCATTTCAGTCCAGCTTCTTCAAGATGAATGACATTTAACTATTCTCTTTTTATGATTCTTCACCTCTCTGACTTAGGAGAAAGAGATGAAAGGGGAAAGTGTTGAAACTTGGCACTAAAAGGATAATTTCAACATGTCGTGAAATAGAGTAAGTTTTGGGAGATGAGGGTAGGGTCTGACTCAATTCTCAGAATGGTGTAATAAAATGTGCACACACTTGACACTCATCTTTCATATTAATTGTGGCCTTTCAACTTGACAGAATTGAACATCAGCAAGCCAGTATTTATAAAACTGGAGAATGGTGGGTTTGCAAAGAGATCTCAGGCTCAGTTTCAAACTAGATAGTTGCCAGGACAGGCTGTTGATAGCAGCTGGGTCTGCAGATGTGAACAGTAGATTAATTGTGTAAAGAGAGAAGGGTGACCGTATAGAACGAGAGAAGAGAAACACACTCCTTCATGCAGAGCAAATCACATCCACACAATGGGAAGCCCTTTAGATTCTGGATTTGGAAGGTAGGAAGTAGTATGCTTTCCATTGATACTTTTGATACAGAACTTGGGAACTAAAGGAACTCTTCCACTCATGGCTGTTCGGACTTTGGTTGCCTTTTTATTTTTCTCTTTACTTGATTAAGTAAATCAAGCCATCAAACTGTCTCTTGCATCTGTACCTGTGAAAAATAAAGAAATGAGTCACAGTCCCTCACTCAAGGGAGGTCCCAGCTGGATGAGACTATAAAACACATAGGATGGTACCTGGTACAGAATAAAAACTCCACAAGTAGTTACTCTACTGCTCTCTGGGGAGAGGAGCCCATAGTGGATGCTATTAATGCTGGTCAAATTAGCTGCTGATACTGAGTTCCTGTTATACACTAAGCATTGTGTTGGTAAGTATTTTGCTTAAATTTCCACAACCCCACCTGAATGTAAAATGGGCAGTTATTTCTGTAGAAGTTGTGTTAGAGAGGTAATACTTTGGACTAAGCACAGAGGAGGGAAGTTGAGGAAACATCAGAGGAGGTGACCCTTGGGCAGTCCTTGAAGAATGAGCTTGTAGCTGAATGACCCTTGGGCAGAACTTGAAGAATGACTTGCAGCTCACTGAGCAGGGAGGTGAGGAGAGAGAGGTAGTTACAGGAAGGAAGGATTCCCTCATATGTCTACATTCTCTTTTCTTCCCTTTGCGCCCGGACTTCCTACTGTCCTTATCATGCCCAGAGGATTTCTTGGTCCTTGATAGAAATTCTGAGAACTGAAGACTTGGCTGACTCTGGACATAATAGATGAATAGGGGAGCTTACTCCTGTCTACTTGGGAAAGGGGTGGGAGTCCAGTAAACACAGCTGTGTCTGTAGGGTGACACTAGTCCTGTCACTTCCACAATTGAATGAAATCAGAGGCTTTACCAGGGTACCATTGTGGTGTCTTACATGGTGCAGTGCAGCTGAAGGATCCCACCAACCAGCATGCCCTGTTTTAAGCAGCCATCGTACATGAAAACATGAAAACACAGATTTACAAGATCATTTAATTAAAGGGTAGTTTACCAAGAAGTTGCTTTACAAAGTAAAATGTCAAATTTTTTTGTTTGTTTGGTGGAATTATGGACAATAAAGACATTAGGAAAACTAAAGTCTTGGCCTCTAAGAATTAATAATGTAGCAAAGAGAATGAATCTCTCTTTCTTGTATATGCTCCCTGCTCCCCACAAAATCTAGTTAGATAGGTAAGAAATTCAGACTAATAAGTATCCTTCAGAGGGTTTTCATAAAGAAGTAACATTTAAAACATCATTGAAAGATTTTAATTTGGAAAAATTGAAAGGGAGTGGGCTTTTACACACTGCCAAAAATCTGATATATGTGTTTAGAAATATTTCTTTTTTTAAGATTTTATTTATTTATTTGAAAGAGAGCATGAATGGTGGAGAGAGGCAGAGGGAGAAGCAGACTCCCTGCTGAGCTGGAATCATGAACTGAGCTGAAGGCAGATGCTTAACCTACTTAACCACCCAGGCACCCTTAGGAATATTTCTTTGCGTAAAATTAAATTATCTTGATAAAAGTTGGGGTTAATCACTTTCTGCCTGGAGAGGGGGTATGAAAAGTATAAAAATGATTTTGGGGGAAAAAAAGATGCTTTTTCCCCCCAAAGATAATTGTTTTATGTTGTTATTTTTAGCTGGACTATAAGTAACTAAAGTACAAACAACATGCCTAATATATATTTGAGTTCCCTATAGTACTTAAAATTGAGGGGGGGTAGCAAATAGGTATTTGTTGATTGCTTTGTGGATTAATCATTGTACAACTAGAGAGCTTATTGGTGAATGCACACAATTAGAAGGGATGAATGGAAGGTAGTTGGGATTGCAAGTTCCTGCATGTTTGGCTTTTATGGGTCAGAAAATGATTATAGATCACATTTCTTAGAACGCTGATGCCTTCTGGTTCTTCAAGGAAACACAGAAGATTCTTTATTGCATTTTTAAAAATTGAATTTTGTTGAAATGTCATCAGAGATAGGACTTTTAGATATGACCAGAATTCGGCTAATTACATCCTGCTCATAAGTCCTGGAACTATTCCTTTGCCTCAGAATATGTATCACTCAACACATTTGCCTTATTAAAAGCAGCTGCTTGTAACTTTACTAGATGTTCAGTGGTTCACAAAGATGCAAAGCTAACATTTTTAAGAGCAGTGAAGGTGGAACAGATGTGAACAGCAAGCAACAGGGAATTAAATGCTGGTAGGAGTTTTACAAGTTGCAAACTAAGAGGAAGGAGTAGGATTTTAAGATGGAGTAAAATTTTCTTAGAAACAATGAAGACAGTGGCTTTCAGATTTTAAAAGCAACTAGAGAGCATCTGTCCTTTTGACTCTTCATCTAATTGAAGGCTGTTGGAAAGTATGGGCGCTTTAACAAAAAATGCTCACCATATGGATTGGCATAGACAAAATAGCAAATTTATGCCTGGTTTCCAAATTTGCTTGCTTGCTTGCTTGCTTTATTTATTTATTTATTTATTTATTTATTTATTTATTTATGAGTTTATTTATTTACCTATTCATGAGAGAGAGAGAGAGAGAGAGAGAGAGGCAGAGACACAGGCAGAGGGAGAAGCAGGCCCCACGCAGGGAGGGACCCCGGCGTGGGACTCGATCCTGGGTCCCCAGGATCAGGCCCTGGGCCAAAGGTGGCACCAAACTGCTGAGCCCCCCGGGCTACCCAAATTTACTTTATTGTTTTAGTCAGTTGTATGCATTAGGATGTCCCCCATCCCCTCACTCCAGTTGGGATGATAGTAACTTCATAATGAATAAATGAACTAAGCATTTAGGAATTCTTAACATATTTAACATATTTCTTAACATATTTCTCTAATATAATGTGATGGCTTTGAAAAAATGATTTTTCTTTTTAAATTTGAAGTGGTCATTTCTCAAGAAAATGGTTTTGTTACCTCTTTTGAAGTGTCAGTGGATTTTTGTATTGGAAAATCAAAACTTCTCAAAGGCCAAAGAAAATCATGTCCCCTTTTGTTACGAACCTCTTGTGATTAAATCATAATTAAATTTGGCCATGAAAAGAAGGATAGTTTATTTATAGGACTAATGAGATTGTAAGAGAAATGATTAGGCTACATAAAACAAATTATTTTGAATACCCTTGAAACTGTTTTAGTAACAATCATAAGAAGTAACTGTTCTAACAACAAACAATTTTTCTAATCTCTGTGTAAGCTACAAATGATACACGATGTGGCCATACTTGTTATCCACCTGAACCACAGAATAATGGAGCCAAAGTGGACTCTGCTCATCTCGTGACCAAATTTGTATTTGACCATTGAAGGGACCAAGTTTAAAAACATGGATAGAAAGTATGTGTGGGTGGCTTTGTTGGTTAAGCGTCTGACTCTTGATTTCTTCTTGGGTCACAATCTCAAGAGTTGTGGGATCAACGTTGGGCTCTGCACTCAGCGAGGAGTCTGCTTGAGATATTCTCTCTCCCCCCCCAACCCTGCTGCTTGTGCATGCTTTAAAAAAAGGGAAAGAAAACATGCATATGAAAGTAATGAAATATCTAAACATATACCTTACAGTTGAACTTCTGCTTATTCTTATCAGTTCTCACATCTGTTTTGTGTTCATGTCTGTATTCCAACTCCTTTTCCTGGTATTATGTTTTTTTACTGAGAAAATGCTACATACAGTGGCTGCTCTGTATGAGACCCTGAGCCAGGCACTATGAGGTTCATGAGACCAGTCCTTGTCCATAAGGAGCTCATCGTTTAAAGTGGAAGTAAGACCCACACAGAAGAACTGAGGCATAAAATAGAACCACGTGTGAACCGTGCCACAAGAGCTGCAAAGTCCGTAGAATTTCATGGAAGGAAGATCACTTGTAGCCTGTGTTAGAGGAAACAATTATAACAAGAATTTTTCTGTTACGTGCTTTGAGTTTTAGGGAAATCCTCAGGCGTCTGGACTTCAATGTTCTTAATGATAAATATTTAATGAAGTAATAATCTACACTCCATGGTTTGAGGGATGGCCATTCAAAAATGCCTACAATCAGGGGATCCCTGGGTGGCTCAGTGGTTTAGCACCGCCTTCAGCCCAGGGCGTGATCCTGGAGTCCTGGGATCGAGTCCCAAATCAGGCTCGCTGCATGGAGCCTGCTTCTCCCTCTGCCTTTGTCTCTGCCTCTCTCTCTGTGTGTCTATCATGAATGAATAAATAAAATCTTTTTTAAAAAATGCCTGTGATCAAAGGTGGTGAAATTTGAGATATGATTCGGGTCAAGGAAAGTTCAGTATTTGGTAAGTGAAAAGCAATCATATCCACCAGTACTGTCACAGGCCTTTTCTCCTCTGCAGGGTTTTCTTTGTTTTTGTTTGTTTCTTAATTTTAAAACTTTTCTGCAGAATTTTAACATTTGTCTGAATTTTAGGAGGCAAGTGCTAAAAATGAAAATTTTTAAAATCTTTCTTTTTATGAGCAAAATTGGACTTTATTAACTGCTAGAGATAGAAGTTGGCACAGAATATGTAATGATTGTTACTGAGAGGTGGACCCTCAAAATTTTGAGAGGACTTCATTTTATTTCAAGTAGCGTTACTGTGCATGTTACTCCGTGGCTTTCTTGCCCCAGGGGCAAGCAAATGGTTAAAAGTAAGTTTTCAGGTAGGAATGAAAAATCAACATATGGAGAATAAATGATTATTTCGTTATATTAGCAACGACTAAGGAATTCATTGAAACTCTGGAGGAAAACCATGACGATACATAAAAAATTGGAAAAAAGCCTCTCTTGGCTATTTAAAGCCAGGAGAGTTGAGTTGACTTAGGTCAAAAGGAAGGGAAAAATGACCTGAGAATGGAAGTTACATGTTATAAGATGCCATTAAAGGGAGATTGTGGAATCTCCTTTTCTGGAAATGTTTAAAAACAAGACGGATCATCATGTCACAGGAAAAGTATTGAAGTCAGTCCCGCCTAGAGGCAGGAAGATTAACTGTATTTCGCCTGTGTGGTCTCTTGAGTCATCGGAAGAGCCCTGAAATGCAGTAAATATCCCAACACACTCTATTGACTGAAACCACTGTTCGTTTTAACCTTGGTTACTCTAAGACCAGAGCAAATAAGTGTGTATAAGTCACAAAATTGAATTTGGATTTGAGATTGATGATGTAAGCTGTGTACATCGTATGTTCCTGAATGGGTTGTAACAGCATGAGAGTGCATTCAGTGCTGAAACTATGCAGAGCATAACTTGATCTTTTTATGATTTAGAAAGTACCTGCCTTATTGCAGTGTCTCAGTACCATTAATCATTCAGTAAATAATTATAAATAACTACTGTGAACACTGTAGGATAGAAGCATGAATTGGGTATTGGGTTCGTATCTTCAAGGAACTTAAACTACTAGTGGAGATAAACACATGCGCAGATCATATACATGAAAAATGGAAAACAGATCACTAGTATAAGAGTCACACAAAAAAGGATTAAGCGGCACTATAAGATTTCAGAGAAAAGAGATAACTCCTTTGGATTTAACCAAGAAATGTTTCCTAGAAGGAAAATGTGTCTAACTAGACCTTAAGAAATAGGAAGCATTTTGACAGGTGTAAATGTAAAGGAGAACAAGACAGGTGGAATCATTCTTACCAATTCCAAGGTACAGACAAATTCAGCAGAAGTGTAAGGAAGTGAGGGGGCAGGGGCTGGAAATGCCTCATTGTGGCCAGCTCAAATGCCAGGTCAAAGAGTTTGGGTTCTGTTTGCACAATGCTTACAATCCCGAGGAAATCATTAAGCACTAGAGGGTTCCTGTCTGTGGGAGGTCTATAATTTGTTGCTTGGACTGCCAGGGGAGAAGGTTGTATCAGGGAGCCCAGGAGAGTGGCTGCGGAGTCCTCTGAGCCAGAGTTTGCTAAAGGGTATGCTAAGAAACAGTATTTTCAAAGTATGTTAATACACGTCACTAAAGAAAGAGTCTCTTCACTAAAATGAATTGGAAAATAAAAAAGTTAAGTAATTAAATGGATTTTTTTGCTGGATAAACTTTCAGAGCCTTTAATATTGAGAATTGCATTGAGGATCTCAAACAGGGTAAAATGTACACCATTGCCAACACAGTTTAATCATTTTTCATGGAATAGCTCCTGAAACTACCGTTTCTTGGAGCAGACTTCGGGGAACATTGTCCTGTGCATTTGGTAATGATGGCTGGAACATGAGTGGTAGTCCTATGCATGGAAGCAATGATTGGATGAGAATCCCAATGCACTGTACGTTGGCATTTCCCAATACATAGTGGTCATTCCATAACTACAGAAAATGCACGCAAGTGTGGGTTATTGGTTTATTAACAAGACTTGGCCCCAGATGACATGCTGAAACAGAGGGAAGGGAGTCCAAGGTGGGAATGTGGGAAGTTTGGAACTCTGGCTATAAACGGTAAGCTAGAAGAACTGATTCATGGAAAACTAGAAAGGCCGATTCAAACACAAGTTTATCACTTTCATGTTACTTGAAAAGCTGTGAAAATCCAGCCAAGGGCTTGCTTCAGCAGATGGGGGAACTGTCGACTTGGATGAGAAGTCATTGTTGTTATTTTTTTCTTTACTAAAGTGCCATTAAGAATATTTTTTTGGTTAAGAAATCTCATTTGTGTTCTGGATAAATAGCATTTTTCATATGCAAATGACTCTAACAGTAGTAGGATAACTATCAGTTGGGGACGCCTGGGTGGTTCAGAGGTTTAGTGCCGCCTTCTGCCCAGGGCCTGATCCTGGAGACCTGGGATCGAGTTCCACATCGGGCTCCCTGCATGGAGCCTGCTTCTCCCTCTGCCTATGTCTCTGCCTGTCTCTCTCTCTGTGTTTCTCATGAATGAATAAATAAAATCTTTAAAAAAAAAAAAGATAACTATCAGTTTAGTCCGAAAGAAGCTTTAGAAGTAACAAAACATCAAACCTATAGTGTTTTTTTTTCCTAATCAGACAGTAACAGGAACCTTCATATATATCAACAAATCTTTTTTTTTTTCAGTCTGATTTACTCAGAGAAGTTAATTTATTTTTAATATTTTGTTCTTTCAGGTATTTGCCTTTGATTATTGCTTCTGGTCCATGGATGAATCTAATACTACAAAATATGCTGGTGAGTTGGCTCCCTCTCTTCACTTGATTTTTGGGCCTCAGGCTTCTTCTTCGTCTGTTTTCTTTATTCTGGAGTTCTGTTTTTCCCATAAAATTCACACTCATTCTTTCCAATTCTAGCATGTGGACTTTGAAGTCAACAAGATTTGATTTCAGGATCTGGCTCTGCCACTAACTTGCTAAGAAGTCATGGATGGGTTTGTTTATTTTTAAGTGTTAGGGTCTTTCCCTGCAAAGAGGGTGGTAGTATCTTCAGAGATGTTCCAACAATTAGAAATAACCGGGCACTGCCTCAAGCCAGAAATGGTAGCTGTTGTGATTATCACATGAAGAAGAGTTTTAATGTGTAATATCTTTCCTTGTTGCCAACGTTTTGGGAATGCATGCTCCGTTGATAGAAGCAAAGCACACATGGTGTTTGTTTCCAGGACCCACTCATGGCCTGAGTGTTCTGATGGTCACTGGTGATATGAACTACACATTCCACAGGGAAGCATGACTTCCCGGCCCCACATTTCACTAGTGTTCCTTCCTTGAGACATTTCACCCCTTTCCCTCAAACACAGATGACTACTGATTTTATTATTTGGTGAGAATTGGCTCTTCCAAGGAGTCCGTCACAATTGCTTCAGCTCAGGAGGGAAGCATATGTGTAAGTGGAGGAAGTTTGAGTCCTACTTTTTGATTGTTCTGATTTCCTTAGATAGTCTTAATGATTGTTTTCTCCTCGTTTTGACTTAGAAGAACGTCAGCTGAATGACTGTCTCATTTGCTTTTTAAAAAGAAGAATAGTGAGGAATATGGAGATGATGCAGGTTTTACAGGACTAGCAGGCAAGAGGAAATCACTTGCTTGTAGGGAATTTTGTTTCATGACAGCCTTTTCCTTGCCGCATAAAGCAAACTCGTTGAGAAATCATTCAATTTAAAGTTTTTTAAAAAGTTAATAGTCTGGAAATAGGGCTCACGGTGGGTAAATTAGGCTTTCTTTCTAGACATCACTACTACACCTTTGGCAAATGGTATTTCATTGAAGTGAGTAAGTACTTCATAATGTTGGTTGTAATTAATTTGTCTTTTTTATTGGTATATTAGGAATTCAGACAATATATTCTACAGAGTCTAGAACAGTCTGAGTGTTTGCACAGTGTGTATTTTTGTGTTGGGTGTGTGCTTTTGGATTTAAATAAACTACAGAAGTAAAACATTTCCTACTGTAACAGAAATAAATGCCATGGCTATCCAAAGCCCACTCTTTGTTCAGCTGATGTTATTCAAGATATAGCCAGATAGATCTTCCTGATTTAGCTCTTCTTGTGCAGTTTTGAAATGCTTTCAAGGACTCTTTACCACTTGTAGAGGAAAATTTATATTCCTTGGACAACATGTAGGGTCCTTTATTATATATCCTCAGTCCATTTTCCTCACCGTCTGCTCCATGACTCCCAACCACCCATCCTGCGCCCCCTGCCCCATGCGTCATTCATCTTATATAACCCAGGGAGCTGGTAGGTCTCAAAACAGTTTTGAAGTTCTCATGAAACCCCTTCGGTGTGTGCAGCCTCAGAAAGCCCTTGAGAAATCACAAAATTAAGTGGAAAGCAAAAGAGTGTATCACCTCCAACAGGAAACATTTTAGGATAGTATTTAAACTGTCTTACAGATTTCAGGGGCTGGAGAAAACTCAAGGAGGGGCAAAATCTGGAAGGGCCGAACATATAACCTGGGAAGGCATCACAGGGGAGAAGAAACTGAAACCAGGCATGAAAACAAAGCGTAGGTATAGTAAAAGCCAGCCAAGAGGGTTTCTATATGGGAGAACCAACATGGACTTCGATGTCAGCCCTGGGTTTAAATCTCAGGGACCCCTTCCTTGGTTCTCTTCCGTAATCTCTCTGAGCTACCGTTTCTCTTCTGTAAAATCGGAAACATGGCAATGTTCCCTGTCTTAAGTGTTGTTGTAAGGGTTAAATTGCTAACTTAGTGCGCTAATGGAAGGTGCACTGGAAGCGACACCTCATTTGGCTTTTCCATAAGCGAAGCTGCAGAAGTGGGAGTGAGCGTGCTATGTAGCACTTGCCTTAGCAGGAAGGTGTGTTGTGGGGGGAAGCAGTGGGAAGCCTTTTGTACTTGCAGTGAGGCTAGTTAATAGGAAATTCTGAAGTCTAAACTGAGTTTAGTTTAGACTGATTATTGATTGATAATGGTGCAATACAGGAGCTGTTGCAGTGGTTAAAGTAATGTTTAAGGGTGGTTATTCTTTGTCGTGTCTTCTAGAATCATATCCTCCCTTATTGCCCACAGAGACCATTTGAGCCTTCTGCAATATATCGCTCATATCCCTGAACGTAGGACAAACTTCTTTTTTAAAAAGGTTTTATTTATTTATTTATTTGAGAGAGAGAGCACAGATGGAGGGGGAAAGGGAGACAGAGTGCCTGGTGAGCAGGGAGCCTGGCACGGGGCTCAGTCCCAGGATTCCGGGATCATGACTTGAGCGGGAGGCAGATGCTTAACCAACTGAACCACAGGCACCCAGGATAAACTTTTTTTTTTTTTTTTTAAGGAGGAAATCACTTTATTAAGTACAAATAATAAAACTTACATGTGAAACTAAAGATTTCTGGAGCTCTGCCTTACAAATCAGTCTGCTCAGAAATTTTTAAAAGATAAAAATGATTTTTTTTAAAATTTTTATTTATTTATGATAGTCACACAGAGAGAGAGAGAGAGAGAGAGAGAGAGGCAGAGACACAGGCAGAGGGAGAAGCAGGCTCCATGCACTGGGAGCCTGACGTGGGATTCAATCCCGGGTCTCCAGGATCGCACCCTGGGCTAAAGGCAGGCGCCAAACCACTGCGCCACCCAGGGATCCCGATAAAAATGATTTTTAAACTACTTTTAGTTTGCATGATCACATCAAATAATGCATTCCATTCATCCCTGAAATACAGCACTCTCTCGGCTCCTAGAGCAATGTCTACGTATAAAATGCGGAGAGGAATTCTCTAATTCTTCAGATTGCCCTATTATTGTACAAATCCAGTGACCACCTTAGCAAAAAGTAAGATTCTTGCTAGCTGTTGTCTCAGGTTTGTTTGCATTCATTATAAACAATCTGCCTACTAAATACATTACTGGTAGATTAGTTTATTGGTTTCATACTAACTTGATTTCCTTTCTCTTCATTAAAAAAGAAATAGCAATTCCTTCTTAATGGTGAATAGAAACGTTAAGATAGAAGCCTTCATTCTCTGATGAGAAATAGAGGAAATGTAGAAGGGGAAGCGTGGATTTCCTGAAACCGACCTATTTGTCAGGCTCAATGAATAATGGCGTCATTGATACTGATGAAGAGCTCTCAAGGCAGCTCTCAAAACTTGGGGGGCAGAGGGAAGGAGGGGTAGGGAAGAGAGAACGAATTGAAAGCACAGGGTTTGAGACGGCAGAGAGAGGCAGGAGCGCTGAGTTTCATGTGGGATGGTCAGAATGTTCTCTTTTTGTTAAAAGTGACCATGGCACCTTTCATTCTTAGGCTCTCCGACATAGAAATACACAAGTCCATAGAGGGCATAATGGCATGGCAGCAGGCTGTTGGAGTGCTGGGAGGGAGAATGTGGGGTCCTATGCCTGACTGCCCAGCTTCTAATCCTGGCCTCACCACCTTCTACTGATGTAAGGCACAGTGACCCACTGAATCTCACTGCACTTTTCTTGAGGATGATAATCATTCCCTCCTTATAGGGATGATTTGAGGACTAAGTGACCTGGTCACAGAAAATACAAAAGCCAATATTTGGCACATAGGACAATTTCACTTTATATTTATTATCGTCTTTATTGTGGTCACATTGTGGCAGTTTTGAGGATAGTAGCGTCAGCCCTGTGGAAAGAGAATGGATGGTACTGGAATTGATGAGACTTGGTTTTGCCACCAGCTGCTCACCTTTGGGGATCTGTTTCCTCATCTGTGGAAGGAGGAGCTGTGGCCTAGGATGATCTCAGATCCCCTCTGGCTCGCTGATAAAACATGAATCAGACATTTTATGCTGGCCACACAGCTGTTGCAGTGGACTTTTCAGAGGCAAGTCAAAGACTTGTTTGTTAAGCTGTTTGAATTGCATTGAATCAGGCTTTGAGATGTTTTACACTTTAACTGTATTATCTCTTATTATATATAACCTTTGGGTTAGGTAGGCATAATAATGCTTGTCTGGTGGATAATTCTGAGTCTTTAAAGCAAAAATGCTTGTGCCAGGATGAAGAAAAAAAACAACTGGCACAATTAGATACTCAAACCTTCGCATATTTCTACATAAACTCGTATCTTCCCCCACTCTTCACCCCATATGTACATGCATGTAGACGTAGATCCACGTTTGGGATAAAGTTATTATAGTGTATACTGACATAACTTGAGAGTGTCATAGGCTTTTGTAAATGGTTCAGTTACTACCAATTGTAATTAACGCCTTCTTGTTAATGAATCAGGCCATGATTTATCACTGCCTAAAAGGTGCCACGTTGGTAAATAACTGATTTCCAGCCCCCTTGGTGTCAGTTTTCATCCTAGTGGGGGAATATTTTTCACAAACCTATTTTTCTATAAATCTTGATGCCAGAAATAAAAACCAGTCTGGTGAGGCGCAGGCACCTGACTGGCTCAGCCAGTAGAGCATACGACTCTATCTCCAGGTTGTAAGTTCCAGCCCCCATGTTGGGCATAGATATTACTAAAAAAAAATAAAATATTTAAAATAAAACAAACAAAAAACCCCAAAAAAACAGTCTGGCGGTGGCATATCTGGGAATCAATGGGGACATGAACATTTCCAGGCTCAGAGCTTCTAAGCTATTGACTTAGAAATTATATAACAATTCTCACCATATGGCATATTGCTCAAACTTGCTGAAGCCATGTGTTTTCAGGCATTGTTAATGCCCTGCAGGTCAGGAGAAAGGTTATATGTCTGATTCTTGTTCTGCTAGCGTAGCTTTCTGCTGTGTGCATCCGAGCCATGAGCTATTGCTGTGGGGAAAGCAGCCGTGTTTGATTCTGTTCCCATGATGGGACATTTTATGTGTCCAGAGGTAGAAATGATTTCTCTTTCACACTGTTTAACTGAAGCGAGAATAGTAACAAGACAAAATTTTTATGTATCAAAATTTATATTCTAAAACACTTATGAAACAGTCTGAATGCAGGATTCTTTTAGGATGCAGGATTTCTTTTTCTTTTTCTTTTATATAGTCTTTTGAAAATTGTCTTACCCCATACCAAATTTGATAATTCTTCTAGTGACTAAGCCTTCTCAGGTTGTTCCCTAAGCACCCAACTTTATTTTCTTAGAATCAGCAACTGTCTTTTTACATTTGTTAATTAAATTATGTAATTACAGAGAAGTACAATTGACATAAACCAGTGTAGGAGCAAACACAGCTAACCCTTTGTGAGAACATAACTCAGCTGGTGGGAGTCCAGAGCATGGCCTACCAGCTGGAGTGATTTAGGGCGCAGTGGTCACGCCTCTTTTTACAGATAGAAGAGAATGTCGGTGAATTCCGAAAATTGGGTAAGAGTGGAGGTCAGTTCAGAAAAAAAAATTTTTTTTTGTATCACAAGAATCTTTAATGTTTACTTTCAATTTTACTCCTGGTGGGATTGTATTTGTGTTTGGTAAAGTGTGCCAAGTACCCACATTGAGACTGTTTCAGTTCACATCACTGCGGTCCACACAGACGTTTCCTTCCCCAGTGAGGTCATAGAGGAACCTTGACTTTTTTCTTGGTTAGGCCAGCTTTACTGATGAGAAAAACTTTTCTGAGATAAATGAGCTAAGCTAATATTGTTAGTTTTTTTTTTTTTTTTTTTTTTTTTTAGGATTTTATTTATTCATGAGAGACAGAGAGAGAGAGAGGTAGAGACACATGCAGAGGGAGAAGCAGGCTCCATGCAGGGAGCCCGACATGGGACTTGATCCCGGGTCTCTAGGATCGTACCCTGGGCTGAAGGTGGTGCTAAACCGCTGAGCCACCAGGGCTGCCCCCCACCTTTTTTTAAAGAGAGAGAATGTGTAAATGTGTGTGAATGTATATATAAGTATGTATATATATGTGTCTGTATGTTGTGAGCGTGTGTATATTTGACTATAAGTGTGTATATGTACATGTGCTTGTGTGTGTGAATATAGGTGTGTGTAAATGGGTGTTAGTGTGTGTGTATATATGTATGGATGTGTATGTGTGTGTGCAGACTGCTCTTTTTTCTTGCCTCTACTTATAGTTTTTTAAAAATAGGTAGGCTTCATGCCCAATGTGGGGCTTGAACTCATGACCCTGAGATCAATAGTGCCATCCTCTACCAGCAGAGCCAGCCACGCACCCCTCTACTCCCATTTTTTAATCCCATCCAGCCCCCCTTCATACAGGCTTTTCTTCCCTTCATCCCCATCTGTTCTTTATTTATTGGGACCCAGAGACATCATGTAACTTAAGGGTATATAGAGCTAAATAAGAATCACAGTAGACAATATACTGGGAGCAGTAGGTCCCCAGCACTGTGCTCTTCCCTTTACTGCAGTAGGTTATTTAATTGTCAATCACCTGATCACATAGAAACGACTACTGTCCCCATTTTACAGATAAGGAAACTGCTACCAAGGAGAAAGCTGAAAAGCAGCTGTAAATGTGGGTTTTAAGCAGTGACACTTACGCATGAAGATGGCATGAATTCTCCTGCAATCCCAGGCTGTCCCATCTTCTCTGCCACCCCAAAATGTGGCTGTGTTCGGCAATTACGTTACAGTGCTCTGGCTTGGAACCTGGCCAGAAACTGTTCTAATAGCATTATGTTAGATGTTCTCCAGAGTCCCGAAGGTCTGTGTTTGGTTTGGGCTTTGTTTTAGTCTCTCCTCGTGTGCTGTAAATACTGTGCTCCCCACAGTCCAGAGGGGATGTTGGGTTTGGTGTGTTCCAGTACCTCAGAGAACATACCAGACAGAAATGAAGAGCACTTTCTCAGTAGATGCTTTATGTGAAAACTCCCTACAGAATAGCTCAAAATACATCCTCTATCAGACAGTTTTCACAGGTAAGGTGGCTCCTTTGTTTCCTCCATCCTGGGCACCAATATCTGACCCTCGCCTTGGTGAGTCAGCCACCTTACTTGCCAGCAAAAAAAGGAGCCAAGTTTCACTACCAGCTCATGACTTGTCCCAGTGCTATTGCTGGGGTGGAAACGTCCATCTGGGTGAGTCACCCCGTGCCATGCTGCAAGCAAGACTCCCAGGCACCGCAATGCTGATCACCCTTGGACGCCTCTATGGAAAATAGCCCCATGCTCTCCCTTTACCCTCATGGCCCAGTTTCTCAGGATCCTTTTACCAAGCTCATTAATGGCAAACTTCTGTAGTTGATTAAAACTTAAATCTACTGTCACCGGGTCAGTCCTTAAGGCCTTCATTTTTAAAAATCTGAACTCTGTAGTTTTTGGTCATTGAGCTTAAACCAGGTTTAACTTTACTACATGGGGTAGTTTCTCAGTTGCCCTATTTGGGAGAGGGATTTGCTGAAGCCTGGTCCAGGTTAGGCATTTCTCCCCACTGCATGGATGTGTGGAGAAGACCTGTCTGGTCTTGCACTTGTCCAGGTGCTCTGATTTGGACCTGGGCCACCTGCCAAGCCCAGACTCCTCAAAATCGCTGTGGCTGTCAGCCCTGCTTTGAGGTGGAAAAACATCCTCACAAACAAGCAGGCCTAGGAGTTCCACATCACAAATAGGAGCTCTTTTTTTTTTTTTTCACTCCAAACTCCAAAGAGAAAAGACAGGAAAGAAAGAATCAGGAGATTCCGTCTACACTGATAGAAAATATCTGTCGTGTTGAAATCTTGAATGCTTTTCCATGTTCCTGCCTTAGAAAAATGAGAAATATTCCATGCATATGTCTTGTCTAGCCTCCTAATTGCCATACTTATTGTTTTATTCGGCCATGATCTATATGTGACTGCCTTGTTTAATGCAGATTGTAAATATGACAAGGGTTATGCCCTCCCATTTGGTTCTCCCATTTCTAAGAACGTAGCTCACTGTAACTGACCCTGTGCCTCTTTGGTAGTCAGGTGTTAGGCATATGAATGGTGTGTGCATTTTTCTCTTCAACTCTAGTTGGTCTTCTGTGCTTTGCTATCAGGACCCTTCTATAGAGAGGGGATTACCTTGGTTACTCGGTTCCCAATGCACACATGTGACAGCTTTGATCACAACTGTGATCCCCAGTAGGGACAAATTATGCATAATTGTGGAGACTCAGATCTGTATTATATATGTGACTTAGGGTTGAGTGGGTCAGGTGTATAACCTTGGTTGCAGAAGTTCCAAATAGGAGTCTTCTCTGCTGTTGTGATACTGTGTTACAGATTGCTATGAGCATGCCTGTGTTTTAAGACTTGTCCATATCATTATAGGAGGTTTTAAGCATAAACCCCACAGAGGAAATTGACATCTTCTTGATCATGGCTGTTAACAACTGAGGGAGGTTTGCCCTGAGGATACCCTGCACCAGGCACGTGGAGCTGACATCTGTAAAAGGGCCACCTCCTTTCTGGCATTGGTCCTGCTGAAAAGCCACAAGCCTCTTGGGTTTAACAGTACTGTGGCTTTGCTCAGTTTGTCTGGGATAGTCACAAATACTCGTAGATCCTCCTGCTTCCCACAGGACTTCTGAACTTTCCCATATGGGCTGGTGTGCATTCCCCTAGACAGAGCTTTGTTCTATTTGAGGGTGAGGTATGGTCAGGAGACCTGTAGGTCAAAATATTGTGTCTTTTATGGATTCCCGGATTCCCACCATCCAGCATCAACACTCCTGTTTTTTGTGTAGTGAGCTTCAAAAAGCAGTTGGCAAGTCGGGTTTTTTTTTTTTTTTTCCTGTGCTGAAAAAGGGGACGTCTGTGTTTAAAGGATGGAAAGAACAAAGTAGGAAACCTTCAGTCTTTTGGATCAACCAGACTCTCCTTAACAGACTGTTCTTTGATATTTAATATTCTCTCTCTATCACAATTAACTATAGCCTTCATTTGTGTTTGATGGAGAACTGATTATGTTGAGGAAGACAGGAGGCTGTATAGAGTCCACAGTGCATGGCTTTGGTTGACAGTTGTTTCCTACCAGACCAGTCATGCCCTTGAAAGTTACCAGACCGAAGCATTGATCAAATATAACCACAGCCCAGGAGTCATACAGCTCAAAAGTTAGTAGATTAGAAAAATAAAGGGGAATCTATAGGGTATGTTTCTATCCATAGTTTTATTGATAGGATATATTATGTTTTTATCCCCTATACCCTACTGAGATAATGTTAGAAAAGTAAATATTTTTCCTCCACTGGACAGTATAAGTTGACCTATCCTGTCCCAAATAATACCTTTCTTTTTTCCTCTCCTCGTATGTCCCAATGTAACACACATACACACACACATGCACAGACACACATGTACTCCTAACACACACATCCATATGCCACAGCATACATGCATATACATATATATCCCTATACATGCCCCCACACAACCCAATACACATGCACCACACATACACCCCCAGTACACACACATATACACATATACCCAACACACATATAACCCCATATATACCCAACACACACATACCCCAATACATACAAAACATAACACCCCACCACCATATACTGGCTCTCTCTCTTTCTCTCTTTCCTGTATTAGAATACTCCACCATTATATTTGGTCAGTAGAATTTTAAAAGTGAGAACTAGGGGATCTAGAGAAACAGCAGTAGGTGATTCCTTTAAAAAAATTTTTTTTTAAAGATTTTATTTATTTATTCAAGAGAGACACGGAGAGAGAGAGGCAGAGACACAGGCAGAGGGAGAAGCAGGCTCCACACAGGGAGCCCGATGTGGGACTCGATCCCAGGTCTCCAGGATCATGCCCTGGGCTGAAGGCAGCCCTAAACCACTGAGCCACCCGGGCTGCCCTTAAAATTTTTTTTTCTAAGAATAGCTGTCTTTTCTTTTATCTTTGAAATTGGATTACCTGACAGATAAGTTGCAAAGATAAAGGAACTACTTTAAGAAAAAATAATTCTGTTTACCTCCTTCTTTATGGCAAAATTAATTATAGTTGATTAAATATTTAAGGGAAGATACTGATAATGGATATTAACTAAAATATATTCTAGATTGTGGCCAGGCACTGTGGTAAGCTCTTTACCTGTCTTGCCTTGTTAAAAAAATCATACCAGCAACCCAGTAAGGTAGTAGTTATTATTCGTATTTACTGATGAAGAAACCCAGAACTTGACCAAGGTCACAGCTGGTAAGGAGCAGAGTTCAGGTTTGAAAATAAAACTGTAAAAAAACAAAACCAAAAACAACAGAACTAGAAGAAAAGACAGATGAATCCCTATATAATTTGTGGTAATAACAATACAAAAAGATTTTGGAAGCATAACATAGACTGAGGGAAAAAATCACAAAGGAAAAGATTAAAGATTTGAATATGGACAACCAAAAGCTTTTGTATGACAAAACCAATATGAGACTAAAAAGTAAATGACAGAGTAGGAAGCAGTATTTACAAAGTATAATAGATCAAAGGTTAATATCCTTAATATATGATGAACATTTTGGGGGTGCCTGGCTGCCTCAGTCCAGAGAGCACATGACTCTTGATCTCGGGATTATGAGTTTGAGCCCCATATTGTGTCTAGAGATTACTTATATAAATAAATAAATCTTTTAAAATATATATGTATATAATACAAATATGTATAATACTATTATATATGTATATATGATGAGCATTTTTAAGTAAAGAAATCAATGACTAAACCAATTTATTTGTAAAAAGAAACATAGGACCCAAATAATCAGTTCACTAAAGAATAAGTACAATGTGGACAATCAACAAAGGAAAGGAAAATTTGAGTTTAGACAAAAAGAATGATAATAGCTGTGTTGTTGAGGGTACATTGCTAGAGGACATAGTAATTTGGATTTTTGGAGTTTTTCTTGGTAAAGAAAATAGAAAAGTGCTCGGAGATAAATATGTAAGGATAAATATTCTAAAGAAAAAGGAAATAATCTAAATATCCATAATAGGGAACCGATTGCATCAGTTAAGCACACAATGGAAAGCTAAGCAGCTATGAAAAAATATTAATGTTGACATAACTTTGTAGGGGTGGCAAAGTGTTCATTATTTCTTGTCTTAAAAGAGAATAAATTTCCCGTGAGACATGAAGCCATAGTGATAAAATGTATTGAAGTCTCTCTAGAATCCAATCTTGCATAGAATTGTAAAGATACATGAACTTAACGGTAGTTCTTTTTGTTCATCCTTTTATAAATTGTGCTTCAAGATAGTTTAGTTAAGGATGGAAAGGAGATGAATTCTTTCCACAAATACAGTAAAATTGTTCTCTACTTTTTCTTATTCTATTTTGTATTTCCCAGAATGTGTTCCTTTCCTACTTATAACTAAAACTTCATTAAATATAATAAATCTGAAATGTGTTCTGTCAAGCATAACTGTAAGTATCTAAGAAAACTTGACTTTTTGAAGAGCATATGCCTATATATAATATATATAATGGAAATCAGAGAGACTAGTTTGTTATTTTCTGTCTCATATATTTTGTTTGAATGTCCAGGAGGTTACTATGGGTGCCAGGGAAAGCATAATCTGTAATTTTTATCAAAATTATTCAGTTAGTAGATACATATTATGTTAACACCTCTATTCACATCTATCCCTGGTGCCTTTTTTAACCAAGGATACTGTAGTCTTTAGAGGCTCATTAAAATTTCAAAAAGAGTCATACTTGATCAAGTATAAACCCTAAAGCAATTGAATCTTTTTTTTTAAAGATTTTTATTTTTAAGTTTTTTTCCTATACCCAACGTGGGACTTGAACTCAAAACCCCAAGATCAAGAGTTGCATGCTTCACCGACTGAGCCAACCAGGTACCCCAGATGTTTCTTTTTAAGTTCAACAAACAGTATTTTGATGCCTCAGCACTCACTAATGAGGAATGCCCCCCCCAATTAAATATTCTTTCATCTGAGGACAGCTTTGTCAACATAGGAATAACTCAGGAAATCAAAGTGCCTACTGTGTGCCAGGGACTCTGCTAAGATGAAAAAGAACCCATTTTCAAAGGAGCTCACAGGATGCCTGGGCATCCAACTCTTGATTTCAGGTTTAGGTCATGATCTCAGAGTTGTGAGATCCAGCCCCGCATTGGGCTCCATGCTAAGTGTGGAACCTGCTGGAGAGTCTCTCTCTTTTCCTCTCCCTCTGCCCCTTCCCCTGCATGTGTGAACTCTTTCAAATGAACAAATAAGTAAAATCTTAAAAAAAAAAAAAAAAAGAAACTCACAATCCAGTGGTAGAGGATAAATAGAAAAAAATAGGGTACTGTAAGTTCTAGAGTTTATTAAAACAAAAACAAAAACTAAACAAAACCATGGAGACCAGAGGTAGGAGTAACTGATTCCTGGTGTCATGTAATGTGAGTCACCAATGGTGGATGAGCATCTGCTTTAACGTTCAAGAGTCAGTACAAACAGACCCGGGACCTGCCACTCACTATTGGTATGATCTTGAGCAAATGACTCCCTTCTAGAGCCCAGCCTCCTTACAGATCTCAATCCATACCTACTGGCCCTGGGGACTGCAGGGTTCAATGATACAAAATATGTAGAGTGCATTTGCTAATTGGGCAGTTGATAAAAATTAATTCCCTTCTTTTTAGTCGCATAAATAATAAAAGTATACAAATGTCAAAGGTTAATTTCATATCCTCTTTAGTATTTGTAGCAATTTAGACATAGGTAAAACCAGTTTATTCATGTATTTTTATATCCTGGAGAATTCTTTAATCATTTGGTTTATTTTTTGTGCAATGTTAGTATACAAATCCTGGATTATTTGCGGGTTTTTTTTTTTTCACTTGACATTGTCATAAACCTATTTTTTTTTCATAAACCTATTTCATTTAGCTTTGTAGCATTCATTCTTGGTGTTTTTGACCAGTGATCTTTAGTTTAAAAATCCATTTGTACCAAGGAAAAGAAAACATTGTGATTTGCTTCTAAAAGAATATGGAGTAGTGCCTGGGTGGCTCAGTTGGTTGAGCATCTCACTCTTGGTTTTGATACTCAGGGTAGTGAGATCGAGCCTTGCATTGGGCTCCACTCTTAGCAGGGAGTCTGCTTGGAGAGTCTCTCCCTCTGCCTTTCCCTCTACTCACTTTCTCTCTCTCTTTTTCAAATAAATCTTTAAAAAAAAGAACATAGAAAAAATAATTCTTCATACTTCCATCCTACTTAGCTTCAGGAGCAGAAGCTAGAAGTATTGCATCTCACTACCTAACACAGGAAGAGAAAGGTTCCTAACTAAGTGGCCACAGGCCCTTGCATGGCCATGGTCAGCTGACCACAGTGCTCCCTGCAGTTGAGTCCTTCAATCAACTCAAGCGCTTGTTTTTTTTTTTTTTTCTCTCTCTCTTTTTTTTTTCCAAGTTACTAAATATGAGTTGAAATCATGAATTACGGGCAGGATGTTTGACCTGACCAAGTCTTAAAGCATCTTGTCTCCACCCTCACCCCCTTCCTGAGAGGCTGGTTGACCAGAGCCTGCGCGTGGCACTTGGGTCTGGCTGAGGACCATGGTCGATTCTCACAAGCCTAAGCACAGGCTGTGTTTAACTCCCTATATTCTACACTGCAGGGCTCTGCTCCAGATTTAAGGCCTGCTTTTTGGCATGGGGAAGTACACGGAATAAGGAAGATCCTTTGAGGAAACATATGAGAAAAAATATTGATGTAGTGGATTATAATTTTGACATTATCTTACTATTTTTCAGAATGCATTTATGTTTGTGCACACACACATCTTTAACTAGTCCTCACAACAAACCTGTATATTTGGGAGTGATTATACCCTTTTAAAAAATCACATATTACACTAACACATTTTGAATACCTTTTAGGTAGCAGGCTCTATGCTGCTATATGAAGTCAGAATTAGAGAAATAAGGTTATATAAATCTGATATTTTTCTTCTAATTTATTTTTTAATTTTAGTGCTTATCACTTGGTCTGTCTCGGCATAAGTATTTTACATTAAATGTATATATGTATATGTATTTGAATGTGACTTTTGTCAGACTCAGCAATGTTTGTTTTTTTTTTAGCAATGTTTTTGAATTTTAGCATTGTTTACACACGCAAGTGTGTTCTATTTGGGGTTAGTTTTTACATGGTAGGTGATATTCTAACATACAAAGTAGTCACATGGTATAAGGGAAAAGAGGGAAACTGAGTGGGGAAAAATTAGAAAGGAAGACAAACTGTGAGAGACTCCTAACTCTGGGAACAAACAAAGGGTTGCAGGAAGGGTGGAGGATAGGGAGGTGGGGTAACTGGTGACAGGCACTAAGGAGGGCACTTGAGATGAGCACTGGGTGTTTTCTTGGTTTGTTTGTTTTTTGTTTTTTTTAGCACTGGGTGTTTAATATTGGCAAATTGAATTTAAATAAAATATTTTTATTTTATTTTTTTATTTTTTTAAAGGATTTTATTTATTAATGAGAGATACAGAGAGAGAGAAAGAGCGGCAGAGACACAGGCAGATGGGGAGAAGCAGGCTCCACGCAGGGAGCCCGACGTGGGACTCAAACCTGGGTCTCCAGGATCAGGCCCTGGGCTGAAGGCGGCGCTAAACCGCTGAGCCACACGGGCTGCCTTAAATAAAATATTTTTAAAAATAAAAAGTAGGGATCCCTGGGTGGCGCAGCGGTTTAGCGCCTGCCTTTGGCCCAGGGCACGATCCTGGAGACCCGGGATCGAATCCCACGTCAGGCTCCCGGTGCATGGAGCCTGCTTCTCCCTCTGCCTGTGTCTCTGCCTCTCTCTCTCTCTCTCCGTGTAACTATCATAAATAATTAATTAATTAATTAATTAATTAATTAATTAAAAAGTAAATGGAAAAATGCAAAGTAATCACATTTTTCTTCTCTACTCCCTTACGAATGGGCATTTAACTTGAATCCAACTTAGAGAATCAAAATAATGCTGCCATGAGCATTCTGTTACAGGAGTCCCTTGTGAAAGTGTCTCTAGGGTAGGTGCCTCATAGTGGGTCAGAGTATAGACATATTCTCTCTTATAGGTTCTGTCAGGTTTTCTTAGAGTGTGCAGCCCAGCAGCAGATTATAAAAATACCCATATTTCCTCAGTCCAGCTATATTGTTGCCAAAATTTTATTTTTTGCCAGCTTCTAATGGTTGAAGACATCATTTGTTTTGCGTTTACACATTTTTAAGAATCCCATTGTGTAGCCAGATGTCCAAGTGTAACAAGAGACTGCTAAAATCAGATCCAACTTTGCATAAAGGAGGAAGTACACCTGAAAGCTTGTGTTATGTTTCAGTATTTCTGAATCTAAAAGGATTTGTGTAAGATAAAAAGGTTCAGTGGACTCATTTTTTCAACAAACATTTATTAAATATTTTGTGCTAGGTCCTAGGATTACAAAGATAAATTATAGTCTCTGACATCAATCAAGAGGTTCTCGGTCCAATGGAGGGGAGAGGGAATACAGTGGTTTTGGCAAATACTGTAATCATGAATGTTTGGGACTATGAGAGCACAGAGGAAGAAGAATATCATTTTAATTCTCTTAATGATGGGAGAGTGAATGTTAGAAAGTCACGAATTTCAGAGGATAGTGCTACCTTAACTGTTTAAAAAGATTTTCACGCCTGGGGCGGCTGGGTGGCTCGGTTGGGTGTCTGACTCTTGATCTCAGCTGGGTCTTGATCTCAGGGTTGTGAGTTTGGACCCTGTGTTGGGTGTGGAGACTAAAAAAAAAAAAAGAAAAAGTTTTTCACACCTTTACTCTTCAGTCGGATGCTACTGGCTCTATAGTACATGACTGAAAACTCCCAAGAGCTGCAGTAAGCTGTAGACAGGCTCACAGAAGAGAACTTGTCCCCAAACTTACCATGGGAACACAGGTGAGAGGTGCCTGTGCTCTACACATCACCTCCACCTGCAATGAACAGTTTCTCAGCACTTGGCATGCATTTAGCACTGTGCTAGGTGCTTACCCATCCCAAGATGCATCTGAGAAGGTTCATCAGAATCCAGATGAGGAGATAAGACTATGTAGGTTTAATGATATTTTAATAACAGCTCATGAGAAGAAGCTAAACAGAATTTATTTATTTATTTATTTTTTTATTAATTTTTTTTATTTATTTATGATAGAGAGAGAGAGAGAGGCAGAGACACAGGCAGAGGGAGAAGCAGGCTCCATGCACCGGGAGCCCGACGTGGGATTCGATCCCGGGTCTCCAGGATCGCGCCCTGGGCCAAAGGCAGGCGCCAAACCGCTGCGCCACCCAGGGATCCCGAAGCTAAACAGAATTTAAACCATGCTTCTGTATGGCCCACTGACCATGGAAAGGAAACTTTAATGCCTAGAGAAATGTCTGGGAGAGAAGGAACGGGTGGAATCATGAACTGATCTAGGAACTGAGCTCTTAGTACATAGCCCTGCATGTAGTAAGCAAGCAGTACACTTTTTAACATCTTTTTGGATTGAGAGAGCGTTGTTAATAACTGAGACTCGGTTATTAATCCAAGTATGTCAAGAAAAATCATTCTTTGCTTTTGTAAGTTTTTTATTTTTTGTTTTGTTTTTTAGGTCAAGAAGTGGTTTTCAAGTGCCTTGGGGAAGGAATTCTTGAAAAAGCCTTTCAAGGGTATAATGCTTGTATTTTTGCATATGGACAGACAGGTAAGTGGCTGCTTTTAGTTATAGTCAATGATATTAAATACGCATGTCTTAAGGTCTAGAAATAGAAAACACTAGCAAAGTGACGGAAACATGCTTCTGACTTTGTGAGTTTAACTGAGTTAGATGATCAAAAGTAACCCTCTTTTTGAAGGTTCAACAATTTTTGATAATTGAGTAATTGAGCCAAAGCTAGTTTCAAATTATTGTCATTTCCTAAATTATAGTTTTAACCTGCATTTGAACTAGAAAATAATTACCAGTTTCTCAGTGTCAAGGTTATAGTGAAAAGCTATAGAACAACTCTTTGTATCATCCTGTGGAATGAAGGACCTTCCCTGGGATACAAGAGTGTTGATAGATTATTAAACCAAGACTGTGGAACAGGTGCATGGAACATGCAGAACAGAAGCTCACTATGGGGTTAGCCCTTAACACTGTCTCAGCAAGAAAGTTAGAATAAGTCATAGCAATACTGCCTGTTGTCCCATCACAGGACAGCTCTGAGATTCAGACAAGAGAATGCATATCAAAGCATTTTCACAAACATAATATATTTTGGGGGTAAAGTACAGTCAGTGTGACTTGATATGACTTGATAATGTATAGTTGATATTTGCTATACACACTTCAGGTTTGCACATCTATAGTGGTTGTATTTGTAGGCATCTCTCTGTCCAGCTGGAATTGGTGAACATTATAGAAAGAAGAGTAGCTTGGTTGTCCACGGGCATGGGCGTGAGGGCTGAGTTTGCCACTTGTGCTCTGTGACCCTGGTGGATGAATGTAGAAAATGTATAATGTGGAAGCATTATGTTTCACTCCCTCTGTTGTCCTTCCTTTCTGCTTGCTTTTCTTCAGGTTCGGGAAAATCCTTCTCCATGATGGGCAGTGCTGAGCAACTGGGCCTTATTCCAAGGCTCTGCTGTGCTTTATTTAAAAGGATCTCTCTAGAGCAGAATGAGTCACAGACCTTCAAAGTCGAAGTATCCTATATGGAAATTTATAATGAGAAAGTTCGAGATCTTTTAGATCCCAAAGGGTAAGTTAGTGGTTGAAATTAAGCCTTGTCACGGGAGTAATAATTGTAAATGATCCTTACATTAAAGCTGCAAGGGAGTAGATTTATTTGGTCACTGCTCCGACTTAAGTGCATTCACTGAGAAATCGTCTGCTTCTCAGAGCCTGCTGGTAGACCCAGTACATGTAGTTTATCCTATACTCGTGTATAAAGTTGCTTATGCATGCCATTTAAAAAGATGTTTTTACTATCGGTATTATTTTTGCTACCATGGCTTGTTCATAAAAACTAAGTTAACAATGACATAGTGGTCCTCCAATTTGTGTTGGAAAGGAGCAAGTCTAAATTGGAAGGAACTGCTTCAAGGATTGAAACAACCCAGCCTAGAAAGCCATTCTCTTCCTGGGCCATGCACTGGAATCATGGTTGGGGGGCTTTTTAAGGATATGCTGGCCTGAGCCCCACCCATAGAGCCCATGATTCAGTGGACCAAGGGGGAATCCCAAATGTGGGTATTTTTTAAAAACTAGGTGATAAAAACCACGTAAGTTTGATTCACAGAGAGAGAAGGCCATTTACATTTTTTCTTTAATTAAAATTTTTTTGCTGGTTTAAAAATAATACATACTCTTGGAAAATTTAGAAAATAGGCAGAGTATAAGAAGAAATAAAAATGACCTATAGTCCCACACTCAAAAATAACCATTGTTAATACTTTGGTCCATTTTGATCCTGTGTTTCAAGTCTGTCGGGGGTGTGTGTGTGTGTTGAGGTCATTCTCTAAATACAATTCCATATCCTGAATTATTTATAAAAACTTTTAGCAGCTGTGTAATCCAGGGTATCATCATAACACCAGAACTGTAGGTGACAAGGAATGAAGAAATCATGGGAAATGTTTATATTGACTTTAAAGTTATTAACTATTTGCATATGAAAGAACATTTATAATACATGTAAGATAAAAAAAAATAATAAAATTGACTGTTCTACTTACCATTTGGCTTAATAAATGGAACATGACTAATATTTTTAAAGCCTTGATATGATTCTCTTGAATTCCATTCCATTCTCTACCCCTCCCCAAGGTAGCCACAATTATGAATTTTATATTTCTCATTATCTTTATCCTCCTTAGAGTTCACACATAATTTTGCACAATTTTAAACTTTGTGTAAGTGACATCATAGTATATATGTCCTTTGTTGACTTGCTCTTTTTCTCTTGATGAGACATTCATTCTGATAGATGAAGTAATAATGCATTTGTTTTTACTGCTCTTTAGTGTTTTATTGTATGATGATAGTCTGTCTCATCTCTTGTCACTTGTGTGGTTTCCACTTTTTACTGCTTCAGCACTGCTCTGAGTATTCTTGCACACTTCTCTTGCTGTGCAATTGTAGGAGTTTCTAGGGAATACATCTAGGGTGGACTTGTGGGCAAAAAGATACTGAATCTTTGCCTTTATGGGGTGCTCCAGAATAGCATTAAAGAATCTCTGGTTGTGCAAGCTGAGCGGAGTGAAGTTTCAGATCAATGTGCATCCTGCTAGCTTTTTTGAAGATGTGCATTTGATCTGCCCCTATTGAGAGTACACAGAATTACTCATTGTTACATTGAATTCTTCATCTGTAAAGGTAGTAAAACCTATTTTATAGATTGCTATAAGAATAAATGGGATAACTAAAAAGTTCTTAGGGAACAATGCCACAACTTTGGGAAGTACTCAGTAAGTCTTAGCCCCCTTTTTCCACACTTGAGTGATGCCAAACATTGACACTTGATTTGAAAGGTGATTGATATCCGAGGCAATGAAAAAGGTGACAAATGCAATATGCTCATGTTATATATAGATCTGCTTTAAAAAAAAAAAAAAAAAAAAAAAAAAAGATCTGCTTTTAATCCTAAGTATCTATGATGAGCTTTAAATGGGTCCCAAACCAGGTTTGCCATTTAAAAATTCAAAAAAGTCTTAAAGTCTTCACCAGCAGAGCCAATTCTAAATATAGGATAAATGTCAGTAACTGCAAACAACTGCTGTACTGCTCTATCACTTGCTGTATAAAATTGTCAGCATAAAAGCACCATAAATCAATGGAGCCTTTAAAAAACAAATGAAAACACTTTAATACTGTTCATTACTTGATCAGAACGTTAAGACATGACTTACTAAAACTGCGAATGTGCTTATGTATGAACGAATCTTAAGGTTAAATTCCATTCTGGCATGTTCTTTGCTTTGTTTTCTTGCTTGCTTTCTTCTGTTTCTTTTTCCTCCTTTGTAAAACTGAAGTTCATCTACTAAAGCAGGCATGTTAGCCTAACCTCATATTCTGTGTGCTAGCTGTTTAGTTTGGGAGTAGAGATAGAATTTTTAAAATAGTAAGTTACTTTAAATAGAAACCAGAGTATAAAAGACATTCCTCATAAGGAATGCTGTTTTCCTAATCCAAATAAAGTAGCTTTTAGAATATTTTTTGATCATTTAAAAAATTGCAGTCTTCGTTTCTGAGTAGTTAAAAAAAAGGGAAAGCTTCCCAGTTGGGTCTGATTCATTCATTCCTTTTTCCTTCCTCCCAAAGGAATAGGCAGTCTCTTAAAGTTCGAGAGCATAAAGTTTTGGGACCATATGTAGATGGTTTATCCCAGCTGGCTGTCACTAGTTTTGAGGTAAGTGTCATTTTGAAAAAGTCACTAAAAAGCTGGCAGTAAATCAAAACGTTTAAGTGATGTCAAATGCATTTGTGAATGCTTTGTAGCATATTGGTACCTTGCATGGTCTCAGAAACCCAGTAGCAACAACTCCCACTGGGGAAAAAAGGGCTTCTGCCTGCGTGGTTATGAAGGCATCACGGTGTGGCCGAGAGGCTCAGCAGTGTGACTGCTGAATACTTTCTTTCATACTGCCTTGTTGAAACTCTCCTCCAGAGTTGTCAGTGATGTCCTTCTAAAGAAACCTGGACACATACAAGCAGTGTTGGGTAATTCATTCATTCCCGTCCCTCTGACAGGGTCCCCTGTGCTCATTCCTATTACTCTTTACTCTTCCTCGTTCTATTTTTCTGAATTGTTTCTCTCACCATTGACTGACTGGCTCTCCTTTTCCTACTCCCTTTTAAGTCTTCCTACACCTCAACTTGATGTTTGTTTTTTTGTAAAGATTTTATTTATTTATTCATGAGAGACACACAGAGAGAGGCAGAGACACAGGCAGAGGGAGAGGCAGGCTCCTCGCAGGGAGCCCGACATGGGACTCGATCCCTGGATGCCCTGGGCCAAAGGCTCAAATACTGAGCCACCCAGGTGTCCCTCGACTTGATGTTTTACCCTGACTTCTATGGTTACTGCTTTGGAAACCCACTAAAACCAGCTGCTCTGTGTTGCTGAGGAATGCTGACAGAAGAGGGAGCAAAGGCATCCTGTGCCTCGTTCTGCTGTCCAGGCCTTGTGGCCGTCCCATCATTCCCTCAGACTCAGAGTGATGAAAATTAATCTGAGCTAACTCCCTCCAGCCATTTAGAGGAGGACATTTTTAGTATTGCTCAAAAGAGAAATAGAGTGTAGCCATCATTTTAAAAGCACCTAGATTCTGAAATGGATGGAAACCTCTCTGGTGTAAAGCCGCTAAAAGTCAGCACCTTTGCTCAGGTGCGTGGTTCAGAGCTCTGCGTGTTGGGGGCAGTGTTCATCTCACCCTGTCACTTATTAGGAAGAGCCAAGGAGGGATCCCTGGGTGGCGCAGCGGTTTAGCGCCTGCCTTTGGCCCGGGGGCGCGATCCTGGAGACCTAGGATCGAATCCCACGTCGGGCTCCCTGCATGGAGCCTGCTTCTCCCTCTGCCTATGTCTCTGCCTCTCTCTCTCTCTCTCTGTGTGACTATCATAAATAAATAAAATCTTTAAAAAAAAAAAAAAAAAAAGGAAGAGCCAAGGAGCTTGTGATTCGTATCCCCGCTCTTCCTTTTACTGGATATGGGAGAAATTACTTGAGCCCCATGAATGTCAGTGTTCTGTGGGTCACATCAGGAGAATACTTCTTTGATAAAGTTCATGCATCTAACATTGTGTAAGAAAAAGCCCGTGGTGGCAGGTGTTCAAAGGCAGGTGTGCAAAGATGAGTAAGGAGCATTCCCTGTCCTTGGAGAGCCACAGTGTTGGAGGAGGGGGCATATAATATACAAGCAGTAGAGGATGCCTGGGTGACTCAGCGGTTTGGCGCCTGCCTTTGGCCCAGGGTGTGATCCTGGAGTCCTGGGATCGAGTCCCACATCGGGCTCCCTACATGGAGCCTGCTTCTCCTTCTGCCTGTGTCTCTGCCTCTCCCTCTCTCTCTGTCTCATGAATAAATAAATAAAATCTTTAAAGATAAAAAACAAGCAGTAGATAGCTCTGCAGTCATTAAGCACAGGAGACTTAGAATAACATAAGGTTACTACCATTAACTGAGTATCTGGAGTGCTCCAGAAATATTAGCTCTTTTCTCTCCTAGGAACTTGCAAAGGGAAAAAAAGCTGCTAAGCAGAGAAAGGGGACAGTTGCGGGATGGCCAGAATGGTGGTTGGGGGGAAGCATTTCCTATTCTAGCAATCGGTGAGAGATGTGGAGGCTCACCCTGCGCTCCAGGGAAGGCAGTCAGGGAGCAGGTTCTTACAGAGGAGCGGTGCCAGGTGCGTCCCAGGGATTGTAATTACCACGTACACCTGGTGGGCAGGACTGCATTCCTGTGTTTGGGCTTATAATGTGTTCCTTCTGCTTTGCCTCTAGGATATTGAGTCATTGATGTCTGAGGGAAATAAGTCTCGGACAGTAGCTGCAACCAACATGAATGAGGAAAGCAGCCGCTCCCATGCTGTGTTCAACATCATAATCACGCAGACACTTTATGACCTGCAATCAGGGGTGAGGGACTCGGAGAGCCTCTGGTGGCAGTGAAAGAATGCAAAAATCCTGCAGAAGTGAAGGGTTCATGGCTGGATTTGGTTGCTGAGAATTTTATGCTGGCTTTGCAACTTATTAAATAAGCTACTTTACTTAAATCTCTCTGTTTATTAGGTCCTCCTTTTTACATAACTTCAAAAAAAAAATTGGATTTCTTGTGTAAACTCCCTAGAGAGCATGGTGATGTCACTATACAGCTTTTAACATGTAACCTTTCACTCTGAAATTCTCCTAAAAACTGAGTCTACCTCATAGCCATTAAGGGCTATTAAAGAGGAAACCACAACATTTAGCCTAAAGAACACTTTTTCAAAAGAACAGGGACTTGACCTGAATAAACAGGAATCCTCAAGTATTGGCGTTTCCTCAAAGCACAGAAAATCTCCTGCTTTCTGACTATATCCTGGAAAGCTGAGTGTGCCTGCCCCCCAGCTACAAAACAAACGCTACATTCACACGCCAGTTCAAATCTGACTGATGGGGTGGGTGCCTGGCTTGCTCAGTTAGAGGAGCATGTGGCTCTTAATCTCGGGGTTGTGAGTTTGAGCCCCACACTGGTGTAGAGCTGACTTAAATAAATAAAACTTTAAGAAAGTAAAAATTAAAAAAAAATAAATTTGACCATGAAATGGCAAGTCCACTAGTTCCTCGCCTGCCCAGGCTGTGCTCAGTTACTGCGTGGACATCTTTGGAGACGTGTACATTTGCACTCATGTGTGCTGTTTCTCTCTTGTTTCCTGCACCCAGAACTCAGGAGAGAAGGTCAGTAAGGTCAGCCTGGTGGACCTGGCAGGTAGCGAAAGAGTGTCCAAAACAGGAGCCGCAGGAGAGCGACTCAAGGAAGGCAGCAACATTAACAAGTAAGGTGCCTGGTGGGGCTCAGCTTCATACCCAGCTTCTTGTGTGCTGGGGGGGTGGGGGAGGGGGGGTTGTGATGCTAGAAAGGATCAGATGGTCCTGGTGGCGGGTGCTTCCGAGTCCATGGAGCTTTCGTAACCTGAGTTGAAGACCAAGGGCCCTGCCTCTACTGAAATGCATGCAGTTTATTTGAGTGAAGCTACGCACTGCAGCCCTGTGTAAACAGTGCACAGTGTATCATCATATCTACTGTAGTCTTAGGTAAATGCACATCACAATCTTGTCAATCAAATCATATCTTAAATTAACCCGAGGAGCTGACTCTGAAAAGAAAACCTGTTTTGAGTCCTTTTATACAGTGAATACTGTTTAAACACCAGTGCCTAACAAGATTTAACAGTTGCTTAATAACTGCTATATCGAAATCTTTTTTGCTTTGGGAACCTGCAGTGTGCCCAGGGACATCCTATGGGATGAAAGAGAGCAGGGTGGTGCGGGATGCATAGGAGGTTGCCAGGTAGAAAAAGGAGATGCAGGCCTTCAGCACAGAGGGTGTAGCCAGTGCACGGGCAAGTGAAGGGCTTGTTCTTTTCAGTAATGTAGTAATCCCAGGATGGTTCCTGCTGTGTGAGAGGAAGTATTTGCTTTCCAGCCCAAGAGGGAGCAGAGTTTGTGTGTAGGAGCAGAGTTTGTTTGTAAGAGTGTGCACTCAAGTCAGACTGCCAGAGTTTTGTCCTTCCCTTCACCTCTCTGTGCTTTTTATCCTCCGTAAATGGGGATCATAATAGTCACTGCTTCACAGAATTGTCCGAGCTTAAATGCCCAGAATGTGCTTTGAACAATGCCTGGCACGTACTGTGCACTGAATCAATATTAATTGCTGTAGCTAATATTTTTATAATCTGTACAAATAGCATAATCATTATCATTATTCCAAGTTCAGCAGAAAATAGTTTCGTTTGTACTTGTAACATGTTTCTGTTGAGACATAATAGCTTGGGGTTTCGTTTAGGACAGAGGGTGACAAGAGGTAATCTACACAGGAACATGTTTGTGCAGCTTGCATTTTAAAATGATGCTAGTACATTATAATTTTAGTGTCCTGAAGTTTAAAATTAGAAGTAAAACATCACCGCCTCTATCAGCTGGACACAGTGGCACTCACTGCAGAGACTGCTGCTTTAGGGAGTTAATCTTCCAGTCATTCTGTCTCCTGCTCTCACAACAAAGGGTTTTGCTGTATTTCATGACCAAGCACTATAGGAGCCCAGGCAGGCACTGCAACTCCGCAGGCCATAGGGAGCTCAAGGGCGGGGATGGGAAAGCAGAAGTGGGGGTAGGAGGAAGCAGGTAAAGATTGCCACCTCTCCGAGAAATTTGTTGACTGGTGCTAAGCCATGCCAGCCCTTTGCCTTCTGGCTGGACTTGTAGGGAAACACCGGAAGTTCTGTGCTGGGAATTTGTAAGAATTGAGAGTATGGCTGGCTTTGATGTGTAATGATCACTAACTTCTGCTGATCTCTCACTGTGTTTTGGGTGCTGTTCTCAATGCTCCATATGTAATAATAACTCATCTGAGCCTCACATCAGCAATGGGAAGGGGGTCTGTTATCCCTGCTTTACAAATGCAGAAACCAAGGCAGGGAGTGGTTAGATAAGTTGGCCCAGGTCTCGAGGCAGTAAGTGTGGAGCTGGATGTGGTTGCAGGCAGTCCAGCTCCAGAGCCCTGTGTTGTTGTACCTGGGGTGACCATGTATTTTGTTTGCCTGTAAGAGTCCTAGTCGATATGTTTGTCCCAGAGTAAACATTAATAGTGCCCTCTTAAATTTGGGCACTGAATTATGTAGTGTCCCAAACTGGACTACCCCAAAGCTACATAACATGATTTAGAATCCCCAGTGACTGACTCTCTTCCATAATGGCTTATTGGATTGAATCAAATTCTCTTAGCGTCCTGCTCTCTTTCCTTATTTATATACGAGCTCTTTCACAAATGGATGTGTGCATTCCCATCTACTAGTCGGTGAGATCTGGTCTTCATTTGTAGGATTCTTTATAGTTATCAGCGAGCACTTTCATAGGCATGAATTCATGTGAGGCTCCCAATGGGTATTTTTATCTCTGTTTATAGATGAGAAAACTAATGGTTGGAGACATTTAAGTAATAGGAATAAAAGCCAAGCAGACATATATTAAGTCTCTGCTATGTGTCTGGCACTGCATTAGATGCTGGGGATGCAAAGGAAATTTAGATATTCTTGTAGACACTACTGCCTCCCTGCCTCCGCTGCCAAATACATCCTGATCCTCATCCCCAAAACTTGTGCACTTGTGCAATCCTCATCCCCAAAACTTGCAAGGCAGAGGACAAGGCAGATGTGATTAATTTAAAATTTTGAGAGGAGATTATCCAGGTAAATCAGATATAAAAAATAAAGCTCCTTAAAAGTGACAGAGGTTGGAGGGCCCGAGAAAATCTTTACCTTCCATTTCTTGTTTGAAGGTGAAGGAGGGGACCGGGACCATGAGCCAAGGAATGCAGGCAGCCTGTCAGAGCTGGAGCAAGCAAGGCAAGAGCCTGTCCCCTCCAGCCTCCAGAAGGAGCACAGCCCTGCTGACAGTTTTTTAGCCCAGTGAGACATATCTGGACTTCTGGACTTCCAAAACTATAAGATAATAGCTCTGTGTTGTTTTAAGCCGCAGGGTTTGTGGTTATTTGTTACAGCATGATTGCTGCCCTTGAGCACATGGTTTAGGACAATAGGAGGTCGCTTCATTTGAACAAATGAAGAAGGATTTTTTTTTTTTTTTTGACCAGACAAAACTGAGGAATGCTGCATAAGCTGACAGTTAAGCATGGAACTATTTTTTTTATGACACCTTTGCCAGTCTGTGGATGTTTGTTAGTTGGTCTTATGCTTTTCCCAAAAAAACTGGCTCAGAAGGAGTAGAGCTGCCTCTGATCCTTTTCCACTGTAATTCAGTCCAGGGCTGTTGTCTTTTACCCTACACACCTCTCTGATCTCCTTGGGTATGTGCATATATGCCCCATGAGCCCACTCCGGACCCAGGTGTCCAGCAAGTGTCATCTAGGTTCTCACCGTGGTCATTGGCACAAATGGGACATCCTCTCGCCATTACATAGTACCCTGAGGTCTGAATAGCTGCCTTAGAGACCTTCATGGAAATTGGCCCTCTATCCCTTTCCTGCCATTCCAAAATCCAGAATGCGCTGAAAACCAAGTGCTTTTCTTTTTTTCTTCACAGCTTGCATGTTGGTAGAGCCTCACCTGAACTCTTACAAGGCTGTCTCTAGTCTTTATCTGCATTTATAGTCTTTGTTGATTCCTCTAGCATGTCCATTCGTGAGTTTAGCTGTAGAAATGTAAATGGATCTTATTATGGGCTGCTGCCCCAAATCTGCCCGTGGTCATGTACAGTGTATGCATGTATATAAACCCAAACCCTAATCCTCCTACCTCCTGCATTGCAATAATGGTTTAATAAACACTTTGTGAAACAAATCGTAAGTACATACGCACACATCTAAAACTGTGCTTGGAGGATAAAGCAAGTTTGAATTTGTGCAAAAAGGATTAAATATTTCTGTCTTCTGGAAAGTTATTTTGTATTTTGCTTTCTATTAAAATGTTAGGGTTTGGGTTTGTATACACGTATACATTATACAGAGGTGTGGAGTGGTGCTCTTTTGATCCATTTAGCCAATATGTGTTGAGCACTAACCAGGCATAAGAACACAGGACAGAGTAGATGGGACCCTGGCCTGGGGAAAGTCAAGATCCAATGGGAAAGTATTACTCCATCAAGTGCCATGGCAGCTTGCCCAGAAGGTGCAGTGGGAACACGGTGACAAAACAGCTGGAAGGTTCGGGGAGGGCTTCCCAGAGGAGATGTGGAATTTCTTCATTACAGAAACTAGCTGCGTGACCTTTCTGTGCCTCAGTTTTGTGAGCTGTAAAACCTGGATGAGGAAACAGCCCTGTGAGCAGGGCTGCTCTGGGGATTAAATTAGTTACTATTTGTAAGTGCTGCTTAGAACCATGCCCAGCATGTAGTAAGCTCTGTGTAAGTGTGTACTAACAAAGTAAAATAAATAATAAATTGAAAGGGCTGCCTGATGGCCCCACAAATGGCTTTTTAAGCCTTAAAATCAGTGCCCCATCGAGTGCTAAAATTAAAGAAATCTCTGACATGTTTCCTAAGCTTTCTCTCGGCCTCCTATTTGGGCTTCTTTTGATGGAACATTAGTAATCCTCTTAAGCAGACCTGTCAGGGACTTCACACACACATTAGTGTCTGCTTAATGGGCTATGGATTTAGGAGCTTCATCTCTCCGTAAGCTTTTAAGAGCTTTAAAGCACAACATTATTCCTTCATTTGAAGAGCGAAGGCACCATGGGGCCGCACCACCGTGGCCTGTTGAGGGCGTGGGAGGAATAAGGTCTGTAGACCATCCTCACAGGGGAATACATCTGAAAACCCAGTCTGTCCCTCCACCTGTCTGTTGAGAGTGAAGTGAGGAAGTCTGTCCCCGCTACTGGAGTCCAGCGGGCAAGCTTCTCCAAGTGGTCGTTCAGAGCATGGGATGCTTGCTAAAACCCCTGGGAATGTCATTGAAAAAGGTTCCATCTTTCTCAGCAGTGGCCCATTACTAAGTGCAAGCAGTGTTCTTCCAGCATTCCCAGTCTCAGTTCCGTTAAAATCATTGTGGTTGATAATAAAGTATATACTATACGTTTCCCCAAATGGGTTCTAAACATTTGTTCTGGGGACATGAATATATGTTTTTCTTAGAAGTCTGTCAAATAATTTACATGACAATATAGTAAATTGTAAGCCTAGTATTTCTAATGTGTCATGCGAGTCAATCCTCTTTTTTTTTTTCTTGAGTACTTCCCCTGACTCTTAATCATTTCTATCTGGAAATCTCACTTAAACGGGTTTTTGCCTTCCTAACGAAACATGAACTTGTACCTGGGTAGAGTACAAATGGCCTGATTCTGTCCATCATTCAAGGGCTGGTGGGGGTCCTTATCACTTTACCACTTACGCATTGTAGGGGCCAAGTATGTGGGGGAAAAGAATCTGAATAAGCATCTTTGCATTTAACTTGAGAGACCCACAAAGGACAGAGCAAAAATCTCCTTGGGAGGCAGTAGCCACATGTTTTGGGGCACAGTGACATTGTGACTTCAGTGTTTCTCAAAGCGTTTTTGGGAAATACTAGTTCATGAAGTGGCTCTGGGAAAAAGGATCCTTGGACCAATAATTTTGAGAAAGGCTGTTTTAAAAGCCTCCCTTTGGAGATTCACGAATCTCATATAACATCAGCTTATTCCCGAAACTTATTTGATGACAAAATTCTAAGTATAACATCTATTAAAATCTCCAGAACAAGTATCCAAAAGAATTGATTTTTTGAAAATGTTAGTGTATACTTTATTTTACCATGGCACTTGAAACAGAGGTGAAACTGGGAATGGTACTTGTTAGATGCACTTTACTGGATTTGAATGACTTGCATCGGCCACTGGAAACTGCTGTGGGTGGGGTGGGGGTGAGGCCTATCCTGCAGGATCACAGCTTGCTCTCCTCTCCTGCCATGGATGGGATGGTCTTAGCCCTTATTTTGCCACACATACTCTTTGCATTTCTCCTTTACCCGTTAAGAGTGGAGACCTACAGGAGAAAAGTACTAACTCAAGTCCAACTAATTCTTCATCATCTTTCAACTAATTCTTTAAAAGAGAAGGATTGATTGCATTCTCCTCTAAGCAACAGCCATAGTGATGACCAAATGATGGATTTCTTTTCCTCGCTTAACAAGAAATGCAGAGGCACTTCTGCTAGAACACCCCAAAAATGCTGTCAGGCACCCAGCTCGATGAAGCTTAATGTGTTCATGTTGTCCTCATGACCTCAAGATGACTCTGTCATTCCAGGCATTGTATCCTTATCTGTGCTCCACACAAGAGGAGGAAAGGAAGGGCAAAGGACCACTGGCTTCTGGCTTATGTCTACTGCATATGGACGTTTTCTACAAGAACAATAGTTTTCTTGGAAGCCCCACTCATTAATGTCACCCTAGATCTTATTGGCCAGAACTGTGTTTCATGGCTTCCCAGAGCTGCAGAGGACTCTGAAAAGTGGAGTTTTGAGGCCGAAGTAAGCTTCCCAGCAAAATCAGGGTTCTTTTAGCAAGTAGGAAGGACAAAAGAGATATTGGACCAACATCCACAGAGAGTACCAAAGCCATCATTGAATTAGTCCTCTTTAGAAAGATATCCATGTTCTATTCTTTCGTGTATTCTAAACTCAGTTTTACTCAGCAGAGATATTGATTGTTATCTGTTAGCCAGGCACGGTAATGATATGATATAGAATGGTCTCTGCTCTCAAAACAATCATGTATACAGGGAACTCTAGCAAAGTTTAATAACTACTGCACTTATGACTTTAGAAAAAGATCATTAGAAAAATAGGTAAAATAGGGGCAGACCAGGTGGCTCAGCGGTTTAGCACTGCCTTTGGTCCAGGGCCTGATCCTGGAGACCCGGGATCGAGTCCCGTGTCGGGCTCACTGCATGGAGCCTGCTTCTCCCTCTACCTGTCTCTCTCTCTCTCTCTCTGTCTGTGTCTCATGAAAAAATAAATAAAATCTTTAAAAAAAAAAAAGAAAAATAGGTAAAATAATATATTTGAAATATGTCCTAGGGAATACAAGTAACTCACATCATATCATATCCACTCCTAAGGGAAGGACTCTGGTGGTTAGGGTTTCAAGGGAAACTATGCAGGTTGGAGGAAGGTGTAGAAAAGGAAATTAAAAAAAACCAACCTGAATTATGACCATGTTTTTCTCATTGATTGTATTTATTGAAGCTGCTTCTATTTTGGTTTTGGTCCTCCTTTTTTTATTTACTTCTTATCTCAAATTCTCCACTGTTATAGTTAATAGGTAGATTTTAAAACTTCTATCATAAACCATGGCTCTCAGGTCATAAATCCCCTAGTCTAATCCTTCTGTACTCAGCCTCTCCCCATTTACTGTGTGCCCACTGCCCCGATCCAAGAACTCATGGAAACGTTAGGAGCTTCCTTACTATGTCCACCTCCCTTAGGTTCAGGGAATGGTAGAATTAGAAAGATTCTGGGGCAATTTTTTCAGCCCCTAAAAATTAGGAAACATCCCCACCCTGTCCTAGAAACCATGTGCTGCCCCCTTGCTTCCAGCATGAGAAGACAGCACTAGCAGGATCTACAATTTGATTTCATTATATTCTTAAGCTCCCTAAGAATAAAATTACTATTAAAATACATAAGCCCATTTTTCAGTTTTTTTTTTAAAGATTTTATTTATTTGATGGAAAGAGAGAGGGGAATGAGAGAGAAAGAACACAAGCAGGGGGAGAGGGAGAAGCAGGCTCACCACCCAGGAGGGAGCCTGATGTGGGGCTCCTAGGATCATGACGTAAGCTGAATGCAGACACTTAACTGACTGAGCCCCCAGGCACCCCTGTTCAGTTTTCACACATTGAAGGCTCATAGTTTTTGAGACTCCACAAGCCCGGGGATCATTGCTCCCAGGTAGAAGGTAGCAGAAGCGGTGGTGTGTTACCCTGGTCACTGGGTGACCTGGTTACCTCTCCCCCATCATGGAGTTCCCTCACCCCCAAGGAGACAGTAGGTTGATAGAGCCCTTGTTTTTTTTTTTGTTTTTGTTTTTGTTTTTTGGGTTTTAAAAAAGATTATTTATTCATGAGAGATAGAGAGAGAGAGGCGGAGGGACAGGCAGAGGGAGAAGCAGGCTCTATGCAGGGAGCCCAATGTGGGACTCGATCACGGGTTTCCAGGATCACACCCTGGGCCAAAGGCAGGTGCTAAACCACTGAGCCACACAGGGATTCCTCCCCCCCTTTTAAATATTTTATTTATTCATGAGAGAGAGAGAGAATAGTTTTTTTAGGGTTTCTGATATATATCTTGATGATACCCACCATTTCTTATTTTTCCCCCTGAATTTATTTAAGTAAGCTCTATGCCCAATGTGGGCTTGAACTCATGACCCTGAGATCAAGAGTAGCATGATCTACTACTGACTGAACCAGCTAGCCACCCCCAGAGCCCTTGTTTTGAATGTGTGCCCACTGTCAGGTAAAAGGCTTCTACTAGTGATAAGCTTCCCTAACTGGGTAAGGTACAGAGCAAAGTAAACACACAGTGGAGTCACATGATCATCCTGCCCCACCCCACCCCACCCCATCCCTCTGCTGAGGCAGCTCCCTTGCTGTCCACGCTGATGGGACTCAGGACTCGAAGTGTGCATCTGGTGCCCTGGGCAGTGATGAGGGTGTTTCCCTTTCCCTTTTTCCCTCAAAGCACTTGTTTGATTTTTTGTGTCCTTGTTTAGGAGTGCCAGGAACTTTCCCTTTTTATTCCTGATACTATCAAATTACAAAATAGAGGTTGCCACAGGATAGTCAGATTTTGTCCCAGTGGTGAAAAATATGTGACAACCCCAAACACCAAAAGGTGTCACATATTTTTCACCACATTGGGCATAGTAGCCCTCCATGTGCACTTGAGAATGGCCAGTATTGACCTTGAAATCACTGCGCTCTTTATAATCTGTGTGGATTAAAGCAATTTCTACTGTATTTCAATATTAAAAACTGATACAGTTCAAATAATTGTTTTCAACTGAAAATTTTATTTCAATAGTTGCAAAATATGAAAGATGCCTTAGCCTTCTATTCCATATTAAAGCAGAAATGTGGTTTCACTTTTTATTAAATTATTGTTTTCTTCTATTTCATATATATCACATGCTATTTTGTTTCTTTTTAAATTTAATTTATTGTATACTCTTTAATTCCCATCCCCTAGTTAACCCATCCCCCCTTAACCATCAGTTCTCCAGGGTTAAGAGTTGTTTCTTGGTTTGTCTTTTTTCCTTTGTCCATTTTGTTCCACATATGAATGAAATGATATGATCCTCCTCTTTCTCAGACTGACTTATTTCACTTAGCATTATATTCTCTAGCTCTGTCCATGTTGTTGCAAGTGGCAGGATTTCATTCTTTTTTATGGCAAATATTCCACCAAATATATATATATATATATCCTCTTTATTCATTCATCTGTTGATGAACACTTGGGCTGCTTCCATAATTTGGCTATTATAAATGACTCTGCAGTGAACATAGGAGTGCATGTATCCCTTTGAATTAATATTTTTGTATTTTTGGAATAAATATCCACTAGTGTGATTACTGGATGGTAGGGTAGTTCTGTTTTTAATTTTTTTGAGGAACCTCCATACTGTTTCCGCAGCAGCTACACCACTTAGCATTCCTACCAACCATGCGTGAGGGTTCCTTTTTCTCAGTATCTTCACCAACTTGATGTTTAGTTATTCTAACAGGTACGAGGTAGTATCTCATTGTAGTTTTGATTTACATTTCCTTGATAATGAGTGATGTTGAGCATCTTTTCATGTGTCTGTTGGCCATTTGTGTGTCTTTGGAGAAATGTCTTTTCATGTCATCTGCCCATTTTTTAATTGGATTATTTGGGGGTATTGAGTTGTATCAGTTCTTTATACACTTTGGATACTAACCCTTTATTGGATATGCCATTTGCAGATATCTTTTCCCATTCAGTATGCTGCCTTTTAGTTTTGTTGATTGTTTCTTTTGCTGTGCAGAAACCTTATTTTGAGGTAGTCCCAATAGTTTACTTTTGCCATTTTCTTTCTTGTTACCTTGGGAGGAGTGATGGAGTGATTGAACTTGATTTTTTTTTTTTTAACATCTATATTGAGAAATAGACATATACTGTATTCACATACACATACTTTATCGTTTTAAAATTTGCAATTCAGGGGGTCCCTGGGTCGTTCCCGGCATGGAGCCTGCTTCTCCCTCCTCCTGTGTCTCTGCCTCTCTCTCTCTCTCTCTCTATGTCTATCATAAATAAATAAATAAATCTTTAAAAAAATTTGCTATTCAGTAGCTTTATTATTTTCAGAGTTGTATAACTGTCATCACAATCTAACTTGAAAACATTTTCATCATTCTCAAAGAAACCTTGTGTCCAAGTCATTACCCATTTATACCTCCCCCAGCCCTGGACAACCACTACCTAATCTCTACAGATTCACCTGTTCTGGGTATTTCATATAAATGGAGCCAGTATGTGGCTGTATTAGTTTTCTAGTGTTACCATGACAGGTTACCACAAACTGGGCAGCTTACAATAATAGAAAATTATATTCTGGAGGTCAGAAATCTAAAATCAAGGAATTGGCAGGGTTTGTTCCTTCTTGGGGCTCAGAGGGAAAATCTGTTTCATACCTCTCTCCTACTTTCTATAGACTGGTCGCTGCAGCTGCTTGACCTTCCTTGGTCAAGGTCAAGGTCATCTAACCTTCCTTTAGATGCATTGCTCCCACCTTTGCCTCTATTTTTACATGACCCTTCCCCTGTTCCCTGTATGTCTTCACATGGCCATCTTATAAGGCACCAGTTGTTGGATTACAGCCCTCCCTAAGCCAATATGATCTTGTCTTAACTAATTACATCTGCAGAGACCCTAGTTCCAAATAAGTATTCATCTGAGGTTCTGGTGAACATGAATTTTGGGCAGACACTGTTCAATCTAGGACACTGGCCTTTGGTGTTTGGCTTTTTTCACTTAGTGTAATTTTTCAAAATTCACCCATGTTGTAACATGTATCAGAATCTTCTCTTATGGCTGAATAATATTCCCTTGTGAGGACATACCATGTTTTATTCATCCCTTCATTATTCTGGCTGTTGTAAATAATACTGCTATGAAAATTCATGTATAAGTTTTTATGTGAGTATGTGTTTTTATTTTGGGGGCGTGGATTTAACTTTTGTTTTGTTTTTTAGATTTCTTTCTATCTATCTATCTATCTATCTATCTATCTATCTATCTATCTATCTATCTAAGAGAGAGGCAGAGACACAGGCAGAGAGAGAAGCAGGCTCCATGCAGGGAGCCTGACATGGGACTCCATCCTGGTTCTCCAGGATCAGGCCATGAGCTGAAGATGGCACTAAACCGCTGAGCCACTGGGGCTGCCCTGGATTTAACTTTTGAATCTGTCAATTAGAGTGCAAATATTCACATCACTTTGCAGGAATGGCTGTTATTAAAATTCTGGCTCATTTTTCTGCCTCTTGAGTTTGCTTTATATTTCAGTGACTTTTCAAACGACTCACCTTTAAGCAATTATGTTTTGTGAGAAACATGCTTTCTTTCAACTCATTTAATGGAAGTCTGTTGTTAGAAAGTTATCTAGTCTTAGTCTTTCATGCTTAAACTCTGGTCACTTGCTGATTTGTTTTGATTTGCTGATTTGGTGTGTTTTGATTTCTCTTTTTTGTTTTTATAAATAAGTAATAACATTTCATTTTTTAACCATTCACAAAGCATTTTCTCTTTGTGATGTCTGGTAAGCTTGCACTCCTGGGAAATCTCCCGAGGCTGCTCTTTTCTGGCTGCTAAACTTGGGATCCAGTTGATTTACTTTTAAAGGCACACTTGGTACTTATCTGTGACACAGGAGGAGGTCTTCATCCCTCAAATCCACAGATCTGTTGTTTCTATGGTAATCTTTTCTCTGGGTGCAGAGAACGTACATTAACTACCAAGGAATAGCCCAGTGGTTCTTAAACTCCAGCCTGCACCAGAATCACCTGGAGGGCTGGTAAAAGCACAGGGTGCTGGGGCCCACTACAGGTGTCTGAGTCAGTAGGTCTGGGTTGTGGTGGGGCCTGAGAATGTACATTTGTAACAAGGTCCGAAGTCATGCTGCTGGCCCTAGCCCCACGTGTTGAGAATCATGGGCCTAGATAACTAAATACATGTATCACTTTGGGTATTGTTCAACTAGGGCTTCTTAAAATTTCATATGCCTATGAATCACCTGAAAATATCTTTAACTGGTTCCGACCCAGTAGGCCTGGGGAGGCTTCCAAGAGTCTGGATTTCTAACCAGCTTTCCGAGATGCCAGTGCTGCTTTTTGTAGCAGGTGTTGAAAGAGTAGCCATATGCTGTCCTCTGCATGGGTAGGTCTTTGTTATGTACAGCTGTAAAAACTCCACATTGAGTTGTGAAATAAGCTTGCCAGCTTTAACAAACAAGCTTTTACCTTGTGTCGTGTAGAGAAAGGTTCTCTTCAAGTTATGTGGTTATCACGGAATACAAAATGAGAAGCCCGATAGTCCAAATTAGCCCCAAAGAGTAAATGGTTCAGACTTTTCACGTCACATTTGGAGTAAATTAAAATTCTCTGGAGTGACCTTTTAAATATATGTTTCTAGGTTCTGAAAGGTTGGTCTCATAGGTCCTATGATTAAACAGAATAGACTCTTACAGGGATTCTGAATTAATTCTTTCAAATGAATGGAGTTACTTTTTTTTTTTCTTTTTCTCAGGTTCTTGACAAATTAACATAGACTCAGTGGTATCAACTTTAGGGCCTTGTTCTGCATATTTTATACTTGTTCCCTGGAATGATCACGATTTAGGGAAACAATATAAATATTCCATAAAGCTAAGTTAAAAATGTTTTTCTTTTGGCAGATCACTTACAACCTTGGGGTTGGTTATATCATCGCTGGCTGACCAGGCAGCTGGCAAGGGTAAAAACAAATTTGTGCCTTATCGAGACTCAGTCCTCACTTGGCTTCTTAAGGTAATTCATTGTTCTTGTGTTCCTTTCCAACTAAAACCTGGCTGTTTCAGAGCTGGCAGCTGAAAGGTGTGTGCAAAGCTAACCAAATACACAACAGCCCCCTGACAGTACTCCAGTACTGTTATCCTAATTCTTAGGAATGTAGAATGAAAACTCATTTCTATTGCCTTTTTTTTTTAACCCCCAAGGTCCTGCTGTTTGACAGGCATTATTGTTGTTACTATAGGGAAACCACATCTCGTCATAAAATTATTTGCAAAATACAAGCCCATTTCCACAACATGTTTTCTTCTTTATAGAAAATATCCTACATCCGCGTTTTTAGCTTTCATCCTAGATGTTGTGCACAGAATGGGGCTCATTGCCTAAGATGCTACTGGAAATATTTTGTAGGACAACTTGGGAGGCAACAGCCAGACCTCTATGATAGCCACCATCAGCCCAGCAGCAGACAACTATGAAGAGACTCTCTCCACCTTACGCTATGCGGATCGAGCCAAGAGGATCGTGAATCACGCCATTGTGAACGAGGACCCCAACGCCAAAGTCATCCGGGAACTACGCGAGGAAGTAGAAAAACTGAAGGGGCAGCTCTCACAGGCTGAGGTGAGATCATCCTGGAGTCCCCTGTTTCTGAAGTCCCTGGCTTATGGTCGCCGAGTGGGAACCCATGTCATTACCTGCAGTTTTAGGTTGTCTGGATGCCATTCTGCATTGCTGTGTTGATTGGCATCTTCTGCATACTAAGCGTGGTGAGGCCAACATGAATAATACCAGCCTTCTGTCCTAGGAACTCAGCCTCCAGCTGAGGAAGCAGACAATTAAGAGTCAATGGTCACTGTATTGCTTAAATGTTTGCTGTAGTAAATCAGTTGGCCGTTGGCCATGGATCTCCTCCAATGTGAAATCCGAAGAACCAAATGTGTTGTTTTTATTTTATTTTTTATTTTTTCAAGATTTATATATTCATTTTATAGAAAGATAGCAAGTAGGGGGAGCAACAGAGGGAGAGGGAGAGAGAGAATCCCAAGCAGACTCTCTGCTGAGCTCAGAGCCCGACATGGGACTTGATCCCAGGACCCTGAGATCATGACCTGAGCTGAAATCAAGAGTCCAGACTGAGCCCCCCAGGCACCCCCGCAATGAGTTGTTTTTATTAACATTGTAAACTGTGTGCCCATAGGCATTGCAGTTTTCAGAGAAATTGGTTATGTATCATTTCTTCCTGGAGTCAGGGAAGACAAACATTAGCAACAATTCAGAAATCTCCTTTTATTTTTTTCATATATATCAGCTTCTGGCAGGAAACAAAATTGGTCATCTCTCATTGTTACCATCTTTCCTTGGCTTTACCCAGCTTGAATAATCACACCTTCTTCTAAGTAACTGTTGCTTTTTTGCAAGCTGCTGGGTGAGGCACTGTCTCATTTGAAATAGGTAATAGGACTGAAATGAAGGCCAACTACCTTAGCTTAAGTCACATGCTTGTCCATGTCACTTGGGTGTGTACCTTGGGCTGCTAAGGTCACATTCATTCCTACCACTCTCTTCTGACCCCTCTTCCCTCTTTAGTTAGGAGAGTATTAAGCTGTTGGGGAGGAAGGGTAATAGATATTAATTTTTGAGTGCTTGTGTACCAGCCTATCTATCAATCTATCAATGTATCTAATCAGAAAGGTAATCAGTAAGAGATTGAGACAGACAGACTAGAGTCAAAAGCCAGGGATCTGAAGGGTCTCTTCATTGGTAATGGTGAAGTTACATTGTAACAGCATGTTTACATGTCTCTTCTTCCAGCTATGGGCTTCTGAAGTGCAGAAAGCCTTGTTTAATAATTATTTTCATCCTTAACTTCTAGTGCAACATTGATACTGGAAAGCACCACTTAGCATAATGCCTGGCAGCATTGTAAGTGCTCAATAAACATTGCTATGTTTGTTATCATGATTATAATCATTCCAGTGCATCAAGCATAGCCTTTTATTGATGCCAGGAAGGGTAGCAAAACACCTGAGAATGAAAATTCTGATAAACTTTGAAGAGATTTGTGATCCTAGGAGGAGGGTGCAGTGGCTCTTGGAATTCGTGTATCGGTGGATGAGCTTGTCTTCTTGTCTCTGAATTGTCTCTGAATTGAATCTTTTCTCAAGATCCTCTTGTCTCTGAATCTGCATTTCCACTGGGACCATGTAATCCAGGCCAGATGGCCAGAACCATGACCATGCCTGGACAAAGGGAACAGAGGGGAGCCACAGGAGGTTCACCAAGATAGAGTTTTCATGGGTGTCCCTTTGTACCCAGCACTGAATGTCACTCTCAGCCTCTGTGAGACTCTGACACCTCAAGGAGAGTTCACATCATCGCCACTTGGACTTCTTGTCCAAGTCTGCCATCTTTCCTGTTCCTTTCCTTATTCTTAGAGGCTCCTGTTGCTCTGGGATGTCAAAGCATGTTGTTGCCAAGTAAAAGCCCCAGAAAATTTTAAGATGCATATATATATCTGTATTTAGACCCCTTAGTTATTCTCACTGAGCAAACTCAGAGGGAAATTGCTACCATTTTACCCAGAGGTCCTGTTTTCCAAGAGAGTGATAAATATACCAAGTTTATTACCATCAACAAGAAAACTAGTTTTAACATCTGAAACCAAGGATGTACTTACTATGTATTGGCAAATTGAATTTAAATGAAAAACAAAACAAAAAAAGAAAAGTAGTTTTAAATTATCCAGAGTCAAATTTTAAAATGAATATTTACCTCTCCTGGTAGGTTATCACTGGGGTGTGTTTATTGGTGATGTGTATTGATCTCCTTCTTACTGAAAAAGAAATCTGCTTATCTTTTTTTTTCTACACTTCTGTTTTGACAATTAACTAGCATTTTTTAGGTCTTTAAACATGAAAGATGCCTAGCTGGTAGAGCATGGGACCCTTAATCTCAGGGTTGTGAGTTTAAGCCACATGTTGGGCATGGAGCCTACTTGAAAAAAAAAAAAAAAAAGGTCTTTAAATATGAAAGGAAAAAATGAAAAAAAAAAAAAAACCTCTGTAATGATTTGTAACAGTTTAATTCAGGGCACTGGTGTTCATTTTCTCCTTTAAAGAGTAGCAGTTATGTATTCTTACATTTCTTTTGATTAATAAAGATCTAAAACCCACCCTGACAGTGTATGACTTAATTGCTTCCAACAGACGGTTGCTAGCCATGTATGAAGGACCGTAAGGGATTGTTTTATAAATAATGGTGGGAAAAGTTAGAAAATCAGATATCTCTGGTTTCATTTTAAAGGCTATGAAGGCCCCTGAACTGAAAGAAAAGCTTGAGGAGTCTGAAAAGCTGATCAAAGAGCTGACGGTGACTTGGGAAGAGAAGCTGAGGAAAACAGAAGAAATCGCACAGGTAGCTTGATCATTTAAGCCTAAAATCTTGTGATTCTTTTTTATTTGCTGTCTTTTCTGTGTAGCCACTTATCATCCTCAACAAGTCATTTAAGGACCTCTTTCGGCTAATTGAGACCTCAAAGATCAGTGTTAGAGGCTGATTCATTGTCTTTATTTTATTTTATTTTATTTTATTTTATTTTATTTTATTTTATTTTATTTATTTTATTTATTTTATTTTATTTTATATATTATATTATATTATATTATATTATATTATATTATATTATATTATATTATATTATATTATATTATATTATTTTAGACACAGAGAGCACAGAAGCAGGGGGAGGGGCAGGGGGAGACGCAGACTCCCTGCTGAGCAGGGAGCCTGACACGGGGCTCCATCACAAGACCCTGGGATCATGACCTGAGCTGAAGGCAGTTGCTTAACTGACTGAGCCACTCAGGTGCCCCAACTTCCTTGTCTTTATCAGCAACCATTTGGTCCACTTGTTTGCTAGATGTGCTGGAGAGCGCTGAGTTGTAACAGGCATGATATACAGGAAAACATTGAATCTTTCCTGATTTTCCATTTCATGATTTTGGATCACCTGGCAAAGCATGCCACCTGACCAGCAGAGCATTTACAACCCACATCATAGTTTTTTTTTTTTTCAGTGTATTTGATTCTCTGGGCTTGTGAGAAAATGCTACATGAACTTTTCTTGAGATGTAATATAAGGCAAAGACTAATGCTGCATTTATGTGTAAGTGTGTGTGTTTTATGAATCTACACAATGCATTTTGTGAACATTTTAATCTCACTGACCACTTGGTAAAAAGTAGACCATCCCAGTTAGGTAGCTTGAAAGCAGTAACTGGGACCTAGTCAAGCCTTCTGCTTATATGTTTCTTGTATTATTCACACACACATACACACACAGACACACTCACACACCCATACACACATGCCCCTCACTCCCTATCTCTTGCACACTGCTTTGTGCTGCTTCACAGCATTTATCACCATTGGAAATTCTGTATTTTATGTGTCTGTTGTTTCATAGTCTGTTTCTTTCTACTAGAATATAACTTTTCACAAAAGAAGAGACTTGTTTACTGTTGTATTCCTCACCCTAGATCAGTACCAAAGACTTATTAAAATATTTCATGAATGAATGAATGAATTCAAGGCCCCTGAGTAAGGAACGAACCTGCTCTTACAGCCCCATCTCTCCCATCACTTTCCCACGTTTACTAGGGTTCTTGGCACCTGAAATCATGCAGTATGCAGTCTTTACTTTCCTATCCCCTTCTGTCAGAACACCCTGCTCTTACCTTACTACTGCCCCGTTTCTTCCTTATAGAGAAAGAAGACATTCTTCTTATGCTTCAAGAAACGTCTCAAGTGTATTTTTTTTTTAAGATTTTATTTATTTATTCATGAGAAGCAGACAGAGAGAGTCAAAGACATAGGCAGAGGCAGAAGCAGGCTCGGAGCCTGATGCAGGACTCGATCCTGGGACTGGGATCATGCCTGAGCCAAAGGCAGACACTCAACCGCTGAGCCACCCAGGTGCCTCCTCAAGTGTATTCTTTTCCTGAAGCCTTTCCTGGTCTCCGAACCCACCTGATTTCCATCCTCGGAAGCTCCGTAGTACATTGTTCCTCTCCAGTAGCGCAGGGCTCTTCTCTTCTGATTTAGATATGTCGTAATCCCTTCTACTAGACTGTAAACCCCTTAACAGGAAGATGGTGTCTGGTTCACCCTGTAGCATCCTGATAACACTGACAAAAAATGTCACACATGTTAAACGCTCAGTAAACTTGGTGGTAATGTGTCATTTCATTGGCATTGTCCCCAGAAATAGTGACTTAAACTTTCCATGGATACCTCATGTGGATAGAGTAACAAATAGAGTCCCCTGTTTTTGTCTGTGTTTGTGCCCAGGAGAGACAACGACAACTTGAAAGTATGGGCATTTCCCTGGAGACATCGGGTATCAAAGTGGGGGATGACAAGTGCTACTTAGTCAACCTGAACGCAGACCCTGCTCTCAACGAACTTCTGGTTTATTATTTAAAGGTAGGAGAGCATATAAATAGATAGTTGCAATCCTGATTCATTCACATTCAACTCCTATTGGAATCTGGGTGCCCATACCCATGATTTTGTTTTTTGTATCCAGCTTATTAGCACTCATTAAAAGTAAGAGGATAGATACTGCAGTGTGGTTACCATTGAGAGTGAAAACCTCCCCTCTGGCAACCATCAGTTTGTTGTTTGTATTTATGGGTCTGTTTCTGCTTTTTCTTTGTTTGCTTCTTTGTTTTTTTTTTTTTTTTTTTAAGATTCCACATAAAGCGAAATATGTGGTATTTATCTTTCTCTGTCAGGCCACACTTTTGGAAATGCTGGCATATTTTGTTAAGTGAAATAAGACATTTGTTTGAAGTAGGCACCTGATAGACACTGATAAGGGGCACCCCAAAAGATATAAGACACTTCTAATATGTGCACACATGCACACACAATTCCTGAGGTGTAGTGATATATATACAAATACATGGCAGTATTTAAATAACTCTCAAGGATTAGAGACCAGAGGACCTGAAGGCTGCTTATCTAACTGTCCACACACCTAAATCTCTAAATGCAGAGGTATTACCTGCTTGACAAAAGTTAAATAGATGCCTAGATAAGGATTATGATCTGCCTTGAACGAATATAAAAATGCAATGGAAAATAAGCTGGAATTGAAGAAAGGAGCCCCAGTTTTCCCTTATCCTTTTTATTCTACTTTTTCCAAAGACCTAAATATGGTGCAAATAGCCCTTGACATAGTGAGAGTCCACTAATGAACTTAAGGTCTGTTCGTTATGACGTGATTAAGGCATAAGGAATTTTGTCCAAAATCCTAGTATTGAAAGACCAGGCCTTTCTATTGAATGGGGAAATACTCCTATTGTGGTGACTCAATGATTTTTAGAGCAATAGAAAACACAAAGGGATGAGCAGTGGACCACTTCATGGGAGTGATAGTCCTCATATGCCTAAGGTTTGAGGTATCCACAGGCTTCAGGACTCTATCTAATATTGGTATTCAGAACTCAACTACTTCTGTCATTTAATTTTTATTTTTTTTTAAGATTTCATTTATTTGAGAGCCAGAGAGAGAGAGCATAAGGAGAGAGAATAGTTAGAGGGAGGAGGAAAAGCAGGGAGCCTGATGCGGGGCTCCATCCAAGGACCCTGAAATTATGACCTGAGCCGAAGTCAGACATTTAACTAATAACCAAGCTACCCAGGCACTCATTTTTATCATTTTAAGTTATATATTTGAAAATACCATTTTCCATGAAACTACTGTTTAGTGGTTCTTGAATTTATATAGCTATTTTCAAAGCATTTTCAATGTCAATTCAGGTGAAAGAATCCCACAAAGTATATCAAATTGATGGTATTATCCTTGTTTTTCAGAATAAATAGAGAAAGATAGAGAGACCAAGGCTTGCTTATAGCCATGTAAATAGTAAGCTGTCAAGTTAACATGGGAACTCAAAATAGTCTACTGTCAAGTCTGATTCCCTTATATTGTAAAACAATATCTTTTTGCTTTTTAAATAATCTTTTCATTTTTCTTTTAAGATTTTATTTATGGGCTACCCCAATGGCTTAGTGGTTTAGCACCACCTTCGGCCCAGGGCGTGATCCTGGAGACCCAGGTTCGAGTCCCACATCGGGCTCCTTGCATGGAGCCTGCTTCCCCCTCTGCCTGTGTCTCTGCCTCTCTCTCAATCTCTCTCCTTCTCTATTTATTCGTGAGAGACACAGAGAGATAGAGAGGCAGAGACACAGGCAGAGAGAGAAGCAGGCTCCATGCAAGGAGCCCGATGTGGAACTCAATCCTGAGACTCGGGATTATGCCCTGAGCCAAAGGCAGACGTTCAACCACTGAGCCACCCAGCCATCCCTGTAAAACAATATCTAATCACTGTTGGTTGGTGGTTTTTTTTTTTTTTTTTTTTTTTCATAGCGTTTAAACATTTTAAAAATGCAGTGTCTTACGGTAAGCTTTGGACTTACAATGCTCCAGGTATCATGCATGTCCCGTCTGGTTGATTTAATATTATCATGCAGATGCTCTTGAGTTATTCGTATTGATTGTGATAAATTTGTGTTGAGTTACTTGTAAGTGTAGTTTTTTTTTCCCTTTCATTCCCGATCTGTTACCAGGACCATACCAGGGTGGGTGCAGATACCTCGCAGGACATCCAGCTGTTTGGGATAGGAATTCAGCCCGAACACTGTGAGATAGATATTGCATCTGATGGCGACGTTACTCTTACTCCAAAAGAAAATGCACGGTAAGAGAAGTAAAGGCCCACTTCACATATCTGTGAGCCTGATTTTCAGAAGGAGTAGACTGCCCCATTTCTATCTGTCGCCTCAGTTATATCAAAGGTAGGACTTCACTGGGTTCTTGGGGATAGTCTTTCCCATTGTAGGGAGCTGTATAGCAACACTGAGAGCACCAGCTCGGGGGTGGCTGGTTCTGCCTGGACAGCCTGGGCTATCTTAGGTAAGATCCTGCATCTAAACTTCAGTTTCCTCAGGTGAATCATAATAGTAGGCAAAACAGAAATCACTTGTTAAATGCCTGACACGTACAAATATTGAATAAAGTTAGTTGTTACCCAGTATAATTCATTGTATAGAAAGCAGTTAATCAGACGCATCCATTGTATGAAAAATTCCTAAACCACGCTATAATATGTAGAAATTTGAGAACTGACAGGATAGTATATTTAATTTTGAGTTTCTATTAAATGCTGTCTTGAACTGTTACACAATCAAGTATAAAGTTTATATGAAGTCCTATAACAGTATTTATTAACACACCAATATCGTGACCAGAATACTCATTTTTTTTCTTTTAAAGATTTTATTTATTCATGAGAGACACAGAGAGGGGGTGGGGGTGGGGCAGAGACACAGGCAGAGGGAGAAGCTGGCTCCATGCAGGGAGCCTGATGTGGGACTCGAACCTGGGTCTCCAGGATCATGCCGTGGACTGAAGGTGGCACTAAACCCCTGAGCCACCCGGGCTGCCCCAGAATACTCATATTTATCAGGAAAACCTTACACTCATTTCCAATTATTCTATTAATATTGGCCATATCAATTTCTAAGTGATGACAAACTGAGACTAACAATAATGGCATACATGAGTCATGAAAGTTTATAGGTCTTATGTTAGTTACAGTGATATCATTGTTGAGATATTTAATGGCAAAAGGATGCTATTCCTTAGTTTTTAACTTATTCTAAGTTTAGGTAACTGTTTGCCTTATGCTGTGTTCCCCTATATTTGAAACTCTGGATTTTTTTAATATTATGCTTTTTAATTGACAAAATTATATATAAAGTGTACAGTATAGTGTACAATATGATTGGATCATACTCTTTTAACACCATATCTCAAAATAACTTTATTTTATTTTATTTTTTTAAGATTTTATTTATTTATTCATGAGAGAGACAGAGACAGAGAGGCACAGACACAGGAAGAGGGAGAAGCAGGCTCTATGCAGGGAGCCTGACACGGGACCCAATCCCAGGTCTCCAGGATCACACCCCAGGCCAAAGGCAGCGCTAAACCCCTAAGCCACCCAGGCTGCCCTAAAAATAACTTTAATCAGCAAATTTCCTCCATTTCCAGTTCCAGTGGCACAGTTTTTTATTCTGTTCTTTGTCTTTCCTCACCTTGCTCAATCTCCTCCTTTCCTGCCCTGGGGCAGTGGTGCATTCATACAGTATTCTTTGTTACAGGCTCTGTGCAGGGAATGCCCAAGTATAGGGACTCAAAGCCTGGTGGAGGAGAATGAGTAGAAACAACAGTGATTATACAAGAAGATAAGTGCTTTTTCCTGCAGATCTGATCACTATGGAAATGTGTGGGGTTGCAGGACTGGAGATAGGGAGATCTGTTAGGATATTATTATGATATTGTCATGGGAACACAGCAAGTGGCAGAAGAAGTGAAGAACAAAATGTATTGGAGAATTATTTGAGGCAGCCAGGTTTAGTGGTGTGCTTGGGGACAGGATGGGGAGTCAGTTAGTAAAAGGGTGAAGTCAGCAATGGTTACAAGGTTCTGTCTTAGGAGACTAGATGAACAGTAGAGATCCTAAACTGAAGGAAGGAGTTACAAGAGGAAGGACAGGCTTTGAGGATGATGGGTAATGAGTGGTAATGGATTCACATTGAGATCCTGTGAATTTGAGTATCCTTGGGGTATTAGTGTGAATGTATCCAGTTGGACATTGGATTTGGGGATGTAGAGTTACATTCATGGTATAAAATTGGCCACTAGTGTTGTTGCCTGTATTAAAAGTGGATCCAGAGTGTGTAGTGGAAGAAGTAAACCAATGTTTCGAGGATGGTCTGAGGAGCCTGGAGACAAGGGATTCAGAGAGGCAAAGATACAATGATGGAATCCGGGGGAAGAAACGAATTTTAAGGAAGAAGAAGTCAAAGTAGAGGTTAAAAAGCTTCTGTTGGATATAGCAGTTAGGGAGACACTAGCAATCTTGGGATATTTAAGAGCCAGGTAGATGTAGGTATAGAAGGAAAAAATGCAAAGAAGAGAGAATGGGGGAGTGGCGAAGTTGAACTGAGAATCATGGTTATGAAGATGGATATGGGATTGGAGACAGAGCAAGAGAAGGACATAGGTTTAAGGGATAGTCACTGTGTCTTCAAATCTGTCTTCAAATCCACTTATTCTCTCTTTAGGCATGTCTTACCTACCACTTAACCATTGCATTGAGTTTTTAATTTCAATGTCTCTGTCTTTCATTTGCAGAAGTTTAGAACATCTTTTTTGTTGTTGTCGTTGGGCTTGGTCTGTATTGGTACAGTCTTGTTTGTACTGCACTGTGTGCCTTCAATAATTATATTTTTACTTATTTTGGTCTGTATTTGAAACACTCTCTCTGAATTTGTTGGGGTTTCAGTCGGACTGTCACATCCGCTGGTAACTTTGCTTCCCTAGAGCAGCATGTGATTCCTTAAGTGTGCTCATCTCCAGCAGGAGGTTATCTGTAGGCGTCTTGTGGCCTGGATGAGGGAACATAAATTCCTGCAGAGACATTTTGTATTTGCTTCTTAACAAGTACCACAGGCATATGTCCAGCTAGAAATAAATTTTTATGCTAATTTCTTGGCTTGGATACATTACCAAGCCAGGCAATTTCCATAACTTTTTCTTTATATTATTGTAATAACAGCATACTATAAATGCCAAAGTGATGTTTTCTATGTGTGTTCAGAAGTAGGTGTGTGTGTGTGCATGCGTGTGTCTGCATGCACACACACACCTGTATAAGGGTCCCTTCAAAATAGATATGATCACAAAAGTTAACAATAAACAAAAAAGCAAAGTGTATTATATTCCTCTCTATTTGCTCTGGAACTATTTTTTGTTTTATTCTAGAATAATACTGCCCAATAGAACTTTCTGAGATAATGGGAAGGTTCTAGATATGCCAAGACCATTTCAGTAGCCACTAGTGAGTTGGTGTTTAGGGGTATCAAATGTAGCCAATGAAAAAAAGAACTGAATTTTTAAAATATAATTTAGAGTTTAAAATAATAAAGGACACTGATGGACACATTTTTCTTCATCACTGCTATTCCTAGATGTTTGATTATAGCTACATTAGATATGTCTAGATATCCATCTATCTATATATTAGATTATTAGATAGATTATTTAGATACCTTAATAAACTGGGAAGGTATTTTCCTTGAAAACTGACTAATCAATGTTTAGTTTTTAGGTAGAAGAGGTGAGTATTCTGTTAAAAATTTTCCCTTCAAAAAAACAACTTTTCATCATCCTTTTGGCAAAAATACTTATATTTTTTAGACATACATATATATTCTGATCTCATTTTCCAGTTTTTGCAGATGAATAATTCAGTCCATAATTCCAAATAGATGGATACAGACCTTTGGAGCTTGAGTTAGCATTGAAAGTCATTTTCATCAGCAAGAATAAAGGGAGCATGTTAGTGTAAAATAGACACACCAAAGTTTTATCGTGTTCATGTATGATAGATTAAAAACATTTGAGATGGTATTTCCAGGGTATTTTTCTCAATAAAAATTTACTCCCTAGACTTGAAATATTACTATAAAGGTGGGTTTGTTTTCATAGGTGACTTCTTATTCTATAACTCTGAGCTAGAGAGTCCTGTAAAGATTAGGAGCCAGATAATGAGATTCTGCAAGAAAAGTAACTTACTAAAAAAAAAAAGAAAGAAAAAAAAAAGGAAAAAAAAAGTAACTTACTGAAAAACTAAAACTCAGAATAGTCAACATTATTTTTTTCCATCAAACTCCACCTGACAGTCCTTTAGCAAATTAAACTTTAATTTTTTCATACCAGCAAAATCTTTTTTTTTAAATGAAGGAAACATTTATAAGAAGACTAAAATTGACATTAAAAATTCTGGAAGACTTTTCCTCTTCCCTAAGAAAAGTCGCAGGGGCCAGGTTTTGACTATGTTAAAGTTGATGAGATCAGTTGATGAGATCTCCTGATTGGCAGGAAACCCTATGACTCTGTTACAGTGAGTTACAGCCCCTTGTCACTAGTTAGCTGTAACAAAGCTGAAACGTAGGGAAGCTGCAGTCTTGAAAAGTGAGCTCCAAATGTCCACTGGACAGAGCTGGGACTTCAGGATTTGTTTGAGGCAAATGCCGGATGCATAGGCCAACACAAACCCAGAGACACGGCACCTGCCATTGACGGTGTGACGCATGCTGTATGACAAAGACTGTTGTTTCCTCGTGTCCTTTTGTTTGTCGTGTTTTTACAATGTGTTTGATAGGTATTTAGGCTTTAAACCTGGTATTCTTTTTATGTTTTCCCAAGTTTTTATTATGGAAAACTTCAAATATATGACATAGAAAGAAGAATATAATGAACTTCCATATATCCATCATTCAGCTTCAAAAATGAACACCCCACAGACAATTTTGTTTTTATTTATATGCCCTCCCCATCTCCTTCTCCCTACGGCCCCTCTGGGTTATTCTAAAGCAAATTCCAGACATTATAACTTTGTGTCTATAAATATCTCAGCTTCTATCTCTAAAAGACAAGTATTCTTGTCTCCCCACCCCGCCCCCATGTTGAAGATGAGCTCCGCCTCTCCATCCCCAGGCTAGATAACCTGGAGCTGGCCTCCTGGCCGCCTGTTGGCCCAGTGCCCAGTCCAGCAACTTCATGCAAATAAGCTCTGCCCCCTGCCCACCAGCAGGACCTGTTGGCCTGAGGAGATCCTGGGCCCTCCCCCTGGCCGGTGGGAGGGAAGCTCCCACCAGCTTCCCTCCTCTGACTCTGGGGGGGGGTCCACATCCACTCCAGGGGGGTGTCGTCTCCCCAGTCCTCTCTCACACACCTTCCTTTGCTGAATTAAAGTTTGTAAGTAAATGGTTTTAAAGAAAAAAAAAATACCATCACACCTAATTACAGATCATCCCTTACTAATATTCATATATTGAGCTGGTGTTCAGATTTCCCCAATTGTATCATAAATGTTCCTTTTCAGTTCTTTCTTGAAATCAGGATCAAATAAGATTCAACCATTGTCATTGGCTGTTATATCTCTTTTGGCATACAGGTCTCTCCTCCCTCCATTCCTCCCTGTCTCCCCACCTCATCCTTGCATTTTATTTGCTGAAGATACCTGGTTGTTTCCCACAGTCAACATTTTGCTCATTTCCACCACCTTCTGCATTTCCCTAAATCGGCATTTAGATGTGAAAACTTGATCAGGTTTGGCTCATATTTGGACAGGAGTATTCCATAGGCATTCTTATGTCCACCTCCATCAGGAGCACATCACGTCAAGTTGTCTTAGGGATATTGGCAGCCCTTGATCATCATTGCTTAGATCACCTCTTTTAATAGTGGTTTTAAAGCTGCTTTTCCTTCTTTAGGGATTAGGAGAATACATCTGTTAGAAGAAACTTCCCCATTTATCTCTTTGGCTACTAGGGCTGGGTTTTGTCCTCTTTCCGATTGAGCTGACATATTCCACGGTATTCCTTCAGGTCCTGTGTAAATGGCACCCTTGTCTGCAGTACCACCCAGCTGTGGCACGGCGATCGAATCCTGTGGGGAAATAACCACTTTTTTAGGTAACATCTTTGTGCTTCCTAATATTTTCATTTATTTTTTTCCTGTTACCGGAGTATAAAACAAGTCAATTTTCTCTTAATGATGGAAAACCCCACAGAATTAATTTACCTAAGAGGAAACGGCGAGATTGGTTGAAAGACTTTGAAAAGGAGACAGGCCCACCAGACCATGACCTGGACGCAGCCAGTGAAGCTTCCTCAGAACCAGACTATAACTATGAATTTGCGCAGATGGAAGTTATCATGAAAACCCTGAATAGTAATGGTAAGAGCTTACGTCCAGATTCCTCTGTCTTGGGTAATTCCTGTCTCACACAGTTCAATGAGGGATGCCCTTGCGTGAAGTGGAAGTGTCATTCTGAAATTTAGACACATCAAATTGCTAGGTTTTTTTTTTTTTAAATGATTTTCTTCATTTGTGAGACAGAGCATGAGCAGGAAGGAGGGATAGAAGGAAAAACAGACTCCCACTGAGCAGGAAGCCAATGGGGGCTTGATCCCAGGACCCCAACATCATGACCTGAGCTGAAGGCAGGTGCTTAACCAACTGAGCCACCCAGGTGCCCCCCCATTCAGCGATTCTTTGAATACCAACCTTGAACCACGGAGGACCTCTGGAAGCCTCTGTCTGATGGTGCAGGGACAGCATCACGTTTTCCCAGTGGGGCTCTCCCCTGAAACATTTACTTTCTGAATGCTATCTTTGGGTAAGCCTATCTGAGAAGAACATGAGCGTGGCTGGAGAATGTCAATCAGATCTCTGGCATATCAAATTGAGGATTTCATTGCAAGAATAAAGACTTGGACCTTTTTTATCTCTTTGGATTTTTAGCCCCAAGGACCCCCTCTTTTCAATTATAAAAAGGAAGTATAAAGAAAAGGCTAGATTGATAAAAACAGGTGTGATGTATTAATAGGAAGATTATAGAACAAGAGTAGAAAAGAACATCTGTGAGATTAGGGCTGCACATCAGCTGCCAGGGCTTTGGACACTGCACCGCAGGCCGGACCACAGCTAGAAATCAGAACTCCATCCGCTCTGCTACTGGCTCACCAGTTGGGCAGAATTCCAAAAGGCATTCCAGAGTGATGTTCAGACATCAAAATCACTTTCATGGGCCCTTTTCCGACATGCCTGAGCAACAAGTCTCCTGTGAGTAATTTTGGATGGATACAGGGTGTGACAGGAGGGCGTGGGCACCAACTCCAGGTGCGGGAACACCCGATGGAAGAGCATTACGTCTTTTACCTGAGATTACAGAATTCTAGAGGTCTCCGTTGCCCAACTGCAAAGCATCCCAATGGTAATTTAATCGTCTCTTGTCCCACATCACAGATTTCTAATTTTATTCAATCACTATGTTCTTATCATATTTATATGAAAGCCCTGACTAACCGAGGAGTAGTTAGTATCTGTTAATTCCTCCAATCCTCTTAGCCAAACCAATTAGTCACCGGTGGCCTGACTCATGGTATTAACACGAGTTATCCATTTGTATTCCACATCAAGCCTTGTTCCCCAGTGTTGATTTTTTTCTATTTAAAAGCAGCGTTTCCCCCTCCCAACTCTACCCAGTTCCCCATGTAAGTGGGGCTTCCCTTGGAGGCATGCAGACATGCTCTTACTCATTGCCGAAATGCCAGTGGCCTGGTGGTGTTCATGGAATTCACCTCTACTGCTAGGTGGCTTCCCGATAATAAGCCTGTCTGCCTGGTGGTCGTCCCCCTGGTGGTCCTATTTGAAGATTCTCTTCCCTCTCCTGTGGTTTCAGACGAAGCTCCTCCACAAACACTGGGATAAAGGTTTTAACTGATTGGTGTTAGCATGGGGGAGCTTGAGTGGTTTTTAGCAGGGCTGCTGACCGATGCTTATGCCTCATGCTTTGGCAAAATGTAACTAACACAATGGGGAAGAAGCTGAAGTTTTCTGCCTGTCCGAAGCACTCTATTCTTTTTTTTAAAGATTTTATTTATTTATTCACGAGAGACACAGAGAGAGAATGGCAGAGAGAGAGGCAGAGGGAGAGCAGGCTCCTTGCAGAGAGCCCGATGCGGGACTCAACCCCAGGACTCTGGGATCACACCCTGAGCCGAAAGCAGATGCTCAGTCACGGAGCCACCCAGAGGTTCCCAAACCACTCTATTCCTGGTTGAGGAATGCACCCTTTTAAATTATGACCTCCTCCCTCCCCCATGTCCCAGCTCCATTGACATCCCATTGGTTACAATCTAATCTAGTAGCTGGTCTTACCCTCTATTTCCAACAGCATACAAGTGTCACTGGTATCATTGCTCCTGTTAATAATGGCTGGCTGACCCATGTCAGCTCAGCGGTTCAAGGCATTGTACTTGCAGATAGTGACTATCCTTCATGCCAGTAATAGGCTAGAATGATGTATTTTCAAATCTCTAAATAATGATCTAAAACCCAAGTCACTGGAATTAAGAGTGAAGCAGACCTAGTATCTGTGGACGATAATGTGTTCTTCTCAAAGGTTCAGAAGAAGAATTAGGCACTCATCTGTTGTCATAGAGTCAGTGGTAGCTTTATTTTTTTAAAATATTTTATTTATTTATTCATGAAAGACCCAGAGAGAGGCAGAGACACAGGCAGAGGGAGAAGCAGGCTCCAGGGAGGGAGCCCGACGTGGGACTTGATCTGAGACTGCAGATCACGTCCTGAGCCAGGGGCAGATGCTCAACCGCTGAGCCACCCAGGTGTCCCCAGTGGTAGCTTTAAAGTTAAGAGCAATTAAAAGGGCTGATGACAAGTCATTGAGCTTATTCTATCTGGGATTAAAGCTGTGTTTTTCCCCCTCCCCCAAAGGATCTGCTTCCCTTCAATTTAGTGATTGGGCACCTAGGTGTGAACGAATACTGATTGTTTATCACATCAGTACCTTCCAGCCTTTACTACTGGCACCCTCTCTTTTTCCCTTCTCGGGGCAGCTAAATAAGTGTAAGCACCTTACATGAATTACATACCAGATAAAAGGATAAACTAATGAAGAGAGAACATGCTATGCCATAATAAACATGATCCTTTCTCTCTTCCTAAAACACCTACCTTTTTGGTATCTCGGCCTTAGGCTCCAGACGCTGAGTTTTAAAACCCCTCATTCAAGAGGAGGAAAATGATAGGGAGAAAAATAAACTGTAGACAGTTTTTTGATGGTTGATTGGTTGGTTGAAAATAGGCTAAATGGTCTTTGGTTTCTGTCGTAGGCCATTATCATGGAGTCAGACTGACCTGCCGATTAGGGTGATCTATTTAAAAAATATGCTATAGAGTGATAAAGGCTTGAACCTGGCTAATTGCAAAGATGATATCAAATATATCTAAGAGAATGACTTGTGTTGAAATCAGAGGTTGAAAAAAGGAAAGATAGACAGACATGGAGAAAGAAACCTTAGTCCCTGTATCTCTGCCCAGGCTCTGGGTCGTGTGGTCTGTCCCAGTTCCCTAGGGCAGGGCTTACTTGGCTATACTGTGGCAAACTGAGGGGAGGGATACTTTGGCTCCTTCTTCCATATCTCTTAGTGGTTTGTGGCCACTGATGAAGCCTGGTGAATAGTTATGTCATGGCACCTGCTAAAGCACTTTTTTTAAAAATTTATTTATTTATTTATGATAGTCACACAGAGAGAGAGAGAAAGAGAGAGAGAGGCAGAGACACAGGCAGAGGGAGAAGCAGGCTCCATGCACCGGGAGCCCGACATGGGACTCGATCCCGGGTCTCCAGGATCACGCCCTGGGCCAAAGGCAGGCGCCAAACTGCTGCGCCACCCAGGGATCCCCTGCCAAAGCACTTTAAAGCAACCTTGGTCACATTGCCTCTGCATCAGCATGGAACCTTGGGGTGAAATCCTCTCAGCCATTTGGGATCATGTGTGTGTTTCTACACACCACTGACTAGCAAGCAGGAATAAGGATTAAATGTCCTATCCAGTGTCTTTTAGCAAATATGTTAGAATATTAATTTTATAAATGGTATGTTTTCCAATTTTCTCTCTCTGGAAAAGATTTATGAAAACTAAGGTAGGGCTCTTGAAAACCAGGCTCCATGGAAGTATAAATGGATGGCAAAGACCCTGTCCTTCCTTTTTCAAACCTAGAGCCTAAAAGAGAAAAATTACGTACTGTTTGAGAAATGCATTTTTAAAAAATACTGAGACAACTTTTCTTCTCTAGTCTTATGTATAAAATTCCTTCAGACTCCTTCACCATATTATTCATATATTTTTCATAAATTTACAGGACAAGGTCAGGAGTTCTAATGCTTTGGAGTACATAGATGTCTTACTCTACGGAAAAAGTCTTCCCTCTCATGGTCTGTCTTTAAGAGTTTGGTATTTTTTAAGAGTTCATTTTCCATCAGATTTTCAGGTAATATATTTTAGGGACTCTGTTAGGACTCTATGAAGAAAACTATTTCTGCTTTGAAAAAAATGCTGAATTTTAGAATTTTATATCTGTAAAGAATTGCAGTATTCTTTAAAAATACTCTTTAACAGAGTACTAATTCTGAGCCAAACATTGGAAATAAGAATTCACTCTCCGTTTATTACTAAACTAATGTCCTACCCCTGTTAGCTCTGATAGTTAGCTCTGATCTGAGTCCAGAACCTAGCTCTGTCACTCATTAGCTCTGTGATCTTAGGTCAGCATCTTCAAAATGGGAATATATCCACCCTCAGGTCTGTTGCAAGACTTTCATGAGATGATGCATGTAAAGGCTGTAGTGCCTCTACCTGACTTATAGCCAGCAGCTAGTCGAATTCTTATTGCCATGTGGTTGTCATTTTTTATTTAAAACAACTCACCTGTACTCTATATAGATATCTAGTGATTTTTTTAAATTACTTTCTACTTTTTGTTTTGTATAATTTAACCTTATTTTTTTAAGCTAACATACTATCTCTTTCTCTTACTGCTTACATAGATGATGAGTATAATTTGCATAGTTATTTCACAAAATGATAGATAGGGCCTAATGGAAAAGTCAGTCAGGAAACATAATCAGGTGATACAAAAATCCATCTTGTCATCTTTATTTCTAATTCTTATCCTGGAAATTAAACTGAGAGTCAGTGTGTGGGAATACAGCACGAAAAGCACCATTTGAACAGGCAAAGGTACGAACGAACTCAAGGCCAGTCTGAGAATACGAATGCATCTCCTCCCCATCTCGTGTGCTTCAAGGAGATAGTTACGATGATGGTGGTTTTCTTATTTGCCATCCAGATAGTCTGACACAGTTGCTTCTCTACAGTCTACTCATGTAGGGATGTCAATAATTTTCTCCTGGGATATATGGTCAGCGCTTTCATTCTCCAGAACACGTAGGTCAGTGGTCATTGCCAAGCTAATGTCCAGCCACGGGCGGTGGCCACTACCTACACCACAGCCACTGCTGGCCTTGGGCATGACCCCTTTGAACAACATATTTCTATACTTTTTTTTTTTAAGATTTTATTTATTTATTCATGAGAAACACACAGAGGCAGAGACACAGGTAGAAGGAGAAGCAGGTTCCCTGCAGGAAGCCTGATGTGGGACTCAATCCCTGGACCCCGGGATCATGACCTGAGCTGAAGGCAGACCCTCAACCTCGGAGCCACCCACACATCCCTGTATTTCTATATTTGTTCACCACATATATGTTGGTGATCTCTGGATCTGCAAAAGCAAAAAGTCATAAATGGCCTTTTGTTTTTGCAAGTGAATTCATCCCTTCCTCCTCCCCCTTTTTTCTGCTTTCTGTTTTCTTTTTTCAAGTTAAATTGCCTTCTTGGATTTCAACATCTAAGAAATCATATATTCAGTATTTCCAAACATGTGCTGTGATCTATACATTCCCTCCCACATTATAGAAATTCAGGAGTAATAAGATTTGTGGTTAAAATCAGAAATATCAAAACCCTTTGCCATATACTAAAACTGTTGCTAAACGGGCATAGAAAATGACTACCATAAAATTGAAATCTTGTGTGGCTCTTTGAGGCTGTCTTAGAGTTCATGAAGCTTTCCTCGATGGATAGGAGCCCATCCCCTCTACCGTCTGCTTATAGTGAATTACTGATCCATCTACACATAAGGATGAGCTCGCCAAATTGAAGAAACACAGTAGATGTGGGGAATATTTACATGTAGGACACTTATCTGAAATGTTAATAAAAAGGCAGCTGGGAAGATTTCATCTGGCAGGGCCCCTGGGCCACTCAGAGAAAGCATCTTCAAAGGCTAAATTCTGAGCAGGGAGACAATTGTTGCTGGAAGAAGCACAGCGGGCTGCCCTGTCGTAGCCACCGTGGAAGACACTTGCCTTGTCTCTTGGCCCACCAGACCCAGTGCAAAATGTGGTTCAGGTCCTGGAGAGACAGTACCTGGAAGAAAAGAGGAGCGCCCTGGAGGAGCAGCGGCTCATGTATGAGCGGGAACTGGAACAGCTCCGCCAGCAGCTGTCCCCGGAGCGACAGCCCCAGAGCAGCGGCCCCGACCGCCTGGCCTACAGCAGCCAGACGGCTCAGCAGAAGGTGACCCAGTGGGCAGAGGAGAGGTAAGAACGGGACCCACGCCATCAGGGCCTTGGGGCTTTGGGGGGGGGGGCATGGAAAAGGGGCATCACCCTAGCAAGGAGACAAGTCCCATATCTGGATCATTAGCAATTGCCTTTCCTTTTCAGGGATACTGTCCGTCCTCAGTCTGTTTACTATCACTGGTTAAAGACCACTCCTCCCCCTGCTTACCTTTCAGTAAAAATAGCACTAAGTTAGAATACCATCAATAGGTATTGAAATAGAGAAAGTTTGAATATTCCTTTAGCATGAAAGGATTTCTCAGTTTTATTTTTTTGAGATGTTATTTATTTATTCATGAAAGACACACAGAGGCAGAGACACAGGCAGAGGGAGAAGCAGGCTCTCTGCAGGGAGCCCGACGTAGGACTCAATCCCAGGACCCCAGGATCACGCTTTGAGCCAAAGGCAGACAGACGCTCAACCGCTGAGCCACCCAGGTGTCCCGCATTTCTCAGTTTTAAATTTCTCTTTGGAGTCTCTTTAAATACAACTATAATATTAAAAAATATATTCAATGTGAATTTTCAGAATTTATGATTTAAGTATTTATCTCAGGACTGAGGTAGTAGTGGGAGGAACATCAGCCATGAGGACAGTAAGTCACACTCTTGGGTTCTCTTGTGTTCTTAACAGGCAGTCTAGGCACAGTGCTCATGTAGCACTCCCAACAGCCCTCTGCCCCAGGGACAGTTATGTCTGTCCTGTAGACCGGGCACTCATTCTATGTATCTTCCTCAGTCACCTACCTGGTCCATGAAAAGGCCAGCATTTGAACCCAGATCTCTTCAGTCCCCTTACTGATCCCCACACTGTTAGAATAATAATAGCAGTAACCAAAGTAGCACCTGCCATTTACAGAGCCTTCCTCACGTGCCAGGCACTGAGTGCTTTACGTGTATTCATCTACTCTTCACACCTGCTACTGTATTTGATCATTTGCACCCCATTTCATGCATGAGGAAACAGGCTGAGAGGTTGAATGGTTCCCCCAAAGTCATTTAGCCAGCACATTGGCAGCAGGATCAAAGCCATGGCCATCGGAGTCCGGGGCCGGTATCCTAATCTTGCAGTCACACTGCAGCTCTCTCACAAGCAATGAGACACTTAAGCCTGAGCCACATCCAGGAAGGTGAGCCCCTAGAGAAGAGGGAAGAGGAGGAACCTGACCCTGCACAACAGACTAGCAATAGTAATGCACTTGATGGTCTGTTCTGAATTAGAAGAACGCATTGCGTTTTCCCCAGGAACCTGCCTGCTCATCTGTCTGGATACTGAAGTATGAAGATTTATCCTACATGTAACACTTTACTCTGTATCTTTTACTGTGCAAAAGAAACCCAGGTTGTCAGTGCTTCTTCTGAGGAGCTGTCTTCTCTGCCTTTACTGTGAGCTGGTGGCTTTCCTTCCTCTAAGCAACAGCAGGCTTGAAAGTCATTGTTGTGATCAGACCCACTGGTACCTTTCTGTTTCTTCCCCCTAATTGCTTCAATGTCCTGAAGACTGTGAAAGACAAAAAAGATGCAACAGAAAAGGTGGATTGTTTTTAATGATAGTATTTTTCAGTCGGGCGTTATAACTTTTTTTTTTTTTTTTACTTACCTTAATTCCAAATTGATTTTCTTGGAGGCTCAAGGTCTTAAAAAAAAAGAAAAAAAAAGGAGAGTAACATGGATGATATTTTGGGGATGTCACTCAAGGGGAGGAGAATGGTCACAATATTGATTTCACCTGAATCACTGGATAAAATTAAGATGTCATTAATGGTGGGTAGTTATTATTAGGAGCTGAGACTCTTAACCTAAATAAATGTTGATGGCTTGTGAAATATTGAGGGACTCATACCCAAATAAATGTTAGGGGTCTGAAATCAAGTATCTTTAAGAGCTAGTGAGAATGTCAAAGAAAACCAGAGATGTGGTTTATTCTTCCTGGATAATCACAGTGTAGTATAGAGCAAGATACAAATAGATGAAAAGTACACCGTAACAGTAAATTAAAAACCAGTTTTGTCTGGCAAAAGAAAGTGTTGCGGTTCCATAATTATCCCTTTGTCATTTATCCCTGATCTGAAAAATAACTTCCAGGGGCAGGGAACCAGCTTCAGTCATTAACATGTCCCCAGTGCCTAGCATGATGGTGTCTTTGGTAGGTGCTTTGGGAATATTTATTGTGTGAGGTTATGGAAGTGATGAATGAGTATGTGCCTGGGCAGGGAGCACTGTGAGGTTAGTACATGGTTAGCAGACAGTGGGACCCCGTGCAGTGGAGCCTTTCTCCAGCTGGTTCGTGGAGAAGGAAGGATTTCAGGCAAGGCTGTAAGGTGGCAACTGGACAGATAGACAGGAGGTGGGAGATATTTTGAATGGAGCAGGTTGTCACAAACAAATGGGAAGCCATGGAGAAGAGGAAGATGTGCTTGGGGGATTACACAAGAGCTGTTCTTCTGTTCGATCTAAAAGGTGACTTACAGAGGAGGAGGGAAAGCTACTCCAAAGCTCTTCTGAAGGGTGAAGAGGAGGTTTTTAACTCAGGACTGATGTGCAATGGGCAAGGATTTATGTGTCTGTTGGTAGGAAAGAGGAGAACCCAGGGACAGTGAGGTTATCGGGAGGGTGTGAGGAAGGGACTATGAAAACAATACAGAGAGAGATTTAGGAGATATTTCAAAAGAAAAATTAACAAGGCTCTTTTTCTGGATGTTGTGGAGAAAAGACTGAGCTGGCTAGAAGAATTCAAATCCGGGTAACTGAAAAAAAAAAAAAAGATAATATCACTCAGAAAAACCAGGCAGGTGAGATCCATGTGTCACATATCTTAGGTTAACTTTATATTAACATCTTTGCAGGGTGCCTCCTGTGTCACTTCTAAGGTGATGAGAAAGGAGTAGAGATGGGGTGTTCCAAGCTCATCTTTGTCCTATTAAGGGAGGGCAGGAGGTCTATAAATGGGAGAGAAGAGAAGCTAGGTAAGGCTAGAGAAACAGTCTGTTGGCCCGGGTTACCATTGAGCACAAATCCACATGTGGAAATCAGAAGCTCTCTTCTTTCAGAAGAAAGAAGGTAGTGGGTAGTTTGAGGGTATCCCACAGTGGGCCGTGCACTTGGCCGAGAATTAGGTATAATGATAAAAAAGACATAGTTCTCACCCTGGGGTGCCTGCAGCTCCATAGAGGAGACAGGCATTAGCCATATAATTATTACAAATAAATGAGAGATTATAACTAGGACAAATGCTGTGGTGCTGGGAGACCATTTAATAGGGTTTTGACCTATTCAGTGTCAGAACAATAGAGAAGGTCTCACAAGGAACTGCTTTTGTGCAGAGTTGAAAAAGTTGAATCTCTGGTGCTACTGAAGTCCCCATTTTTTGCCTTTTACCAACTGAAGCAATTGTGTGGAACACTGTCTACTTCTGGACTCCAGATTTCTCTCCCCGGCCCTGCTCTCCTGTCCCCACCCCCAAAAGCACACAATAAGTCGTAATCAGTTCTTATCCTGAAAGAATTCCTTTTTTGTTTTTGGGGGGCAGCATAATGTCAAAATCTAGCCATTTTCAAATGTTAGAGGGTTTGTTTTTTTTTTTTTAAGATTTTATTCATGAGAGACAGAAAGAGAGAGAGAGAGAGAGGCAGAGACACAGGCAGAGGGAGAAGCAGGCTCCATGCAGGGAGCCCAGTGCGGGACTCGATCCCGGGTCTCTAGGAACATGCCCTGGGCAGAAGGCAGGTGCTAAACCGCTGAACCATCCAGGGATCTCCAGTTAGAGGGTTTAAAGTATGGTTTTTAGTTAAGTCCCTCCACATATTTGCTCTTTGTGGGTGATACCAGCAGAGAGCCTGCAGTATGCTGGTGGGAGGAGAGAAACATGAACAAGTGTTGATGTTGACAAAAACCAGTTAAAAAATATTGCCTGGAAGGAGTTTTCTACCACTTTCTAATAACATGACTCACTTAGAAACAGGATCAGTTTCCTTTTCTTTTAGATTTTCTCATTTCCTTTGCTGCTACCCCACAGGGATGAGCTCTTCCGTCAAAGCCTGGCAAAACTTCGCGAGCAGCTCGTGAAAGCAAATACCTTGGTAAGGGAGGCCAACTTCTTAGCTGAGGAAATGAGCAAACTCACTGACTACCAAGTGACCCTGCAGATCCCTGCTGCAAACCTCAGTGCCAACAGAAAGGTAAGAGTGTTTTTAAAGAAAAGAGAGCAAAACATACAACAGTATATTCTCCAAGATAGAATATAAACCTGATATCCAAAGAATATCCATGAGGAGATCTTGATGTGAGCCAGAGTATTTATACTTTTTAAGATTTCCTCTCTTAATATAATATTGTATGCCAACAATAGTAAAAAGTTAAAAAAAAAACTTCAATAGTTAAAGTTAAAAAAAAAAAAAAGATTTCCTCTATAGAATCCCCCCTCAAGTATACATGCTCTTAGATGTGTTAAAACTAGAAATAGATCTAAGTTCGGGGCACCTGGGTGGCTCAGTGGTTGAGCGTCTACCTTTGGCTCAGGTCGTGATCCTGGGGTCCTGGGATCGAGTCTCCCATCCGGCTTCCCACAGGGAGCCTGTTTCTCCCTCTGCCTATATCTCTGCCTCTCTTTCTGTGTCTCTCATGAATAAATAAAATCTTCTTAAAAATTGAGTAATTCCTCTTGCTTTTCTTTTTCCTATAAATGTTCCCTTCTGGAATGGGAGCTAAGTATAAGTTTTGTTACAGTCTTATTTTTAAGAGTGGATTCTACAAGAAAGGAAGACTTGTAGAATACCTTTCTTTTGTACACAGAACGGCCCTTTGCAGTCATTGGGAAGTTTACCATCATTTCAATTTGAGGAATTTTTTCTTTAAAGAGAAATGTCGAAAGAAAATAATCTTTCATCCGTTTATATTTCCCTCCAGCAAGCAAGCAAGAAATGAGTCAGGGAGTATTCCATTAATCTTTCTGTATTTTAGTCCTTTGGCCAAGCAGTTCTTTGAGAAATTGATGTTAAATCCAGTCATAGAAGTGTTCATAAAGATTATGTACTTTTTGTCCAAGGATGCCCATCATAATGGCCTTTAGAGTAGCAAAAATTCAAAATAGTCATGATGTTGAACAATATAATAATTTGTCAGATGAGTGGTATATCCATATGATAGATTTCTATGTTTCCATTAAAGATCATGTCTGTGAGGGGCGCCTGGGTGCTCAGTCAGTTAAGCATCTGACTTTGACTCAGATCATGATCCCAGGGTCCTGGGATCAAGCCCCACATCAGGCTCCCTGCTCGGGGGTGGGGATGGGGGTGGGGGGTGAGGGGAGGGTCTGCTTCTCCCTCTGCACCCCCCCCCCCCCGCTTGCACGTGCTCTCTTTCTCTCAAATGAATAAATAAAATCTTCTTAAAAGGAAAAAAATGTCTATGAGGAATATTTAACAACACAAGATGATCATAATATAAAAACTGGAGAGAAGAGATTTATAGTTTGGTTCTAGTGATAAAAATAAAAAGCATGTGCATAGGTCTACACAGAAGATTTCATTAATCGTTCTGCAGTTGAGTTGAAAATAATCCAGAATATTCCCTAGAATTTTCTGTGTGGTAGAATTTCATCTTCCTGTATGCACGAGGCGTCTTTTTCCAGCTTGCTACTTGACGATAACCTACATTGCTCAAACAACCCAAAAAGTCACAATAAGGTTTCTCTGGTTTGTTGTTTGTTTTTTGTTTTCCTTCACTCTGCAGAGAGGAGCGATTGTGAGTGAGCCAGCTATTCAGGTGAGGAGGAAAGGAAAGAGCACCCAAGTTTGGACCATTGAGAAGCTGGAGAATAAATTAATTGACATGAGAGATCTTTATCAAGAATGGAAGGAAAAAATCCCTGAGGTAAAAGAGACAAAATGTAAAGGAGATTTGACCATGTTGAAAGCACAGAGTGTAAGTGATACCACCATCCAAACGCGTGTGCGCGCGCGCACACACACACACACACGGTGGGAAGTATATGCAGTCATGCTTTGGACGTGCATTTCAGAGAAGTAACATAGAAGTGACCCTGAGAGGGGTCCTGAATCGGATCGGTCATAAAGCCTGTGACTCCCACATGAACAGGAGCTAAATAAAGAGAACACACAACATATTCTTGTTTGTCAGGGGTTTTTGCTGCATTTCAGGTGAACTGGAATAGAACAAAGTGAATCTGTGAACAAATAGAATCAAAGTGATCTGTTTGGTCAGTGTTGTAAAACATCCATGTGGATGGAATCGGCTTGGATTCTGTATTCATTCATGCTCTCCCAGTTGTGATCATGGCACGAGAGATTACAAAGAAGAATCTTAGAAAACACAATCCATTTCTGGGGATATTGGTAATGGAAAAGAAGCCTCGGTGAAGGAAAAATGAGGCAGAGCACAGGGAATGGAGTGAAAAAGACTGCACGTGGAGTGTGAGAGGGAAGAAAGGAAGGAACTATGGAGGAGCTCTCCACGAGGACATCCCTCTTGGAGGGATAGCCCCCCAGCTGTCAAGCCCCTCCCACAGGCTGCTTTTGTTTTATTTATGCGACGATTGCGATTTTACTTCTTTTTAATTTCTTTAGATAAATGCTTTCTTTTTTTTAATGTAAATGCTTTCTTTTTAAAAACATTCTTAAGGGCTAGTTTTAAATAATATTATCCAAGTTGATGTTTTGTTTCCTACTCATCTTCCTCCCTGCCCACCCTACCCATCAGGCAAAGCGTCTCTATGGGAAACGAGGTGACCCTTTCTATGAAGCCCAAGAGAATCACAACCTGATTGGCGTGGCTAACGTGTTCTTGGAGTGTCTCTTCTATGATGTGAAACTTCAGTATGCAGTTCCTATCATCAGCCAGCAGGGGGAGGTAAGGACAAGCCAGCCTTGGAAGAAACCATTGATTGTGTCGTGTGTGTGTGTGTGTGTGTGTGTGTGTGTGTGTGTGTGTGTGTAAGAATCCAATTTAAATTCTGCTTGAGGTCCATCAGGAAACTACAGTGAATAGTCAGGGTCACATTCATTCTTCTCTGTTCATATCAACAGAAACTACCAAAACTAAATCATGGTTTCTTAAGAATATAAGATTAAAATCACATAAGATGATTATAACATTTTTTTTATTTATGGTTCACGGGTTTTTTCCTTTGTTTCAGTCAAATTAGAAATCTTTTGGAAACCAGATTCAGCTCTGTCCCCATGTTCCTCTGCCTTCATCTCTTACGCTTGTTAATGTACTCAAATTCTTTGCCGGCTCCCATGTAGTCTTCACAAGATATAACTGGGAGCATTATCTTTAAATCTAAGATATTCAAGGAAAACAAGCTTAACTCCTTTTTTAAAAAGCAGAAGAAAACAAAACACCTCACACTTCAGTTATTTACATGCATTGGCCTTATGTGGGCCTAAGACGTTTTAGAAGATATTCAGGTTCAAACTTTTTTATTTTTATCCATTTCATCAACTGATGTTTTTATTTTAAATTTAGTGATGTCTGTAGTCTTCAGTTTGCCCTTTCATAACATATAGAGCTGAAATACTTAGCTATTTTTTGTGATCCTTAGGGTAGGCCGCAAGTAGGATACCATTCTGGCCAAAGTGAACCAGAAAACAGAGCCCAGGTTCCCAGCTATGGTGTGGAAGTATACAGCTCACATTCTGTGTGGCAACCCCCCTGGGGACATGCTGCTCCAGAAGACCAGTGGGCTAGAGTTGCTTTGTCCCACGTGAAAAATGGGCAAAACTCCTGTGGCAAAGGAATTCAGGGTTTTTTTTTTTTTTTTAATGATTTTTAAATTTTTACTTAAATTCAGTTAATTAACTTAATGTATTATTGGTTTCAGAAGTAGAAGTCAGTAATTCACCAGTATTCCATAACACCCAGTGCTCAGTCCATTATGTGTCCCGCCAAATGCCCCGCCATCATCCAGTTACCTCATCCCTCACCACATCCCCTTCAGCAACCTTCAGTGTGATTCCTATGATTGAGAGTCTCTTATGATTTGTGTTCTCTCTGATTTTGTCTTTTATTTTTTCCTCCCTTCCCTATGATCCTCTGCTTTGTTTCTTAAATTCTACATGAGTGAAATTGTATATATGTCTTTCTCTGGTTGACTTGTTTCACTGAGCATAACACCCTCTAGTTCTATCTACATTAATGCAAATAGCAAGATTTCTTTTCTTTTGATGGCTAATATTCCATTGTGTGTGTGTGTGTATAATATTATATATATAATATATATACACGAATCTTCTTCCATTATATATATATAATACATACACTATATATATATTATACATACACATATTATATTCATATATAATATGTATATATATATGAATCAAATCTATTCATTTGTCGATGGACATCTGTGCTCTTTCTGTAGTTTGGCTATTATGGACATTGCTGCTATAAACATTGGGGTGCAGATGTCCCTTCGTTTCATCACATTTGTATTTTTGGGGTAAATACCTACTAGTACAATTGCTGGTTCATAGGGTAGCTCTATTTTCAACTTCTTGTGGAACCTCCATACTGATTTCCCAAGTGGCCGCACCAGCTTGCATTCCCACCAACATGTAAGAGGTTCCCTTTTCTCTGCATCCTTGCCAACATCTATCATTTCCTGACTTGTGAATTTTAGCCTTTCTCTCAGTCAGGTGTTCTTAAGCTAGGGTCTGGGTGGCGCTTTGAGTGTTCCATTCATCCCTCTGAAATTATTTTAAAAATGTATCTGACTCTCAAAAACATTGAAAAAGAGCTTGAAAATGATTATTTTCAAACTGATTTCTCCTGTTCCCCTCTTCCCCCTCCTCTAACTGATTCCTCCATATTGGTCTCGCTCATCCAGTACCACTGACCAATTTCTCAGGTCTGTGCTGCCAATGCCAGTTGCTATGTGAAAGTTGGGTCTAACCTGCCTTTAAAAATGAGGCTTACTATTTAAGATGACACAGCACTGTCAAAATATGTGTCACCTTTACAGCTCTAGCCATTGCAACCCTAACCTGTGGCTGAAAGATAACTTGGCCAGTTACAGCTCAGGGAATGCCAACTGCAGGATAATTCTTGTCCCTTAATTCATTTCTATGCAACCAGCTATAAGAGAGACAGCACTAAACTATGCCTATCCAGAGGACCACCAGAATATGGAGGATATTTTAAGTCTTTGAGGGAGGCAAACTGTTTTAAAGGAACGGATTCCTTATAACTTGTTATCTTTGTACTTGTCAATCCTCCTGGGATAGGTCTCATTCCCTAGGGGAGCCTGCCATCACCCTGCTCCCTCCTCCCCATTGAGTTACATACCTATTCTCTGCTCCCAAGAGAGTGGACACTCCCATGAGCCTGCTATGTCTTCCCATTTACTTTTTTTTATTTTTTAAGATTTAATTTATTTATTCATGAGAGAGATACAGAAAGAGAGGCAGAGACATAGGCAGAGGGAGAAGCAGGCTCCCCACAGGGAGCCTGATGTGGGACTTGATCCCAGGACCCTGGGACCACGACCTGAGCCAAAGACAGATGCTCATCCACTGAGCCACACAGGTGCCCCTCGGTTTACTGTTATAAGTGCAGAACTTAGTGTAGTTCCTGGCACACAGCTGATTCCTGGATCACTTTATCGCATAACAACCCGCACAAATCTCTGGACTAGTTGTCTTGGTATTCCCATGAGGCAAGTATTTGATCAGAGGAGTTAAACGAATGAATATATGAATGTGGAAAACAGACAACTTCAAGTAGAATATGATAGCTGGGTGTGCTCAGTTCTTGGGCTGCCTGGAAAGAAGGACGGGAACAAGGCTGATTCCAGAAGGCAAGTGGCAGAGAAGCAAATGGCTCCAAGTCAGACAGGGTGATTGCAGGGGCAGGTGAGGGGATGGACTGGCCACAGAAAGGGTGAGTTCCCCATCGTCAGAAATGGCCCAGCAGGAGCCCCAGGGCTGCTCCCTGGGAGTGTAGTAGAATGCTCTCTGTCTTAGGTCAGACTCCACAGGATGCCTATCAATGCCCAGACACTCTGGTCCCCACCTCAGGTTGCAGGGCGCCTCCATGTGGAAGTGATGCGAGTGACAGGGGCTGTCCCAGAGCGCGTGGTGGAGGACGACTCCTCGGAGAACTCCAGCGAAGGCGGGAGCCTTGAAGTCGTGGACAGCAGCGGGGAGGTCATTCACCGAGTCAGGAAGCTGACCTGCCGGGTGAGAGGACGAGATGGGTAGGCGCCCATGAATGACCCTGTTCATCCAAAGCAGTTCTACAGAAAATCTTAGAGGAGATTTTCTTAGGGCATAGTAAACATTAAACAGTCTGATCTTAAGTACAACGGTGGGCAGGACTCTTTCCAGAAGTAGAGCACACTTCCTGAGGCCAGTTGATGAAATTTTAAAAGCCCTTGTGCATTTAGCATGCAGGGAGTGTATATTGTTCAGTGAATCAGGCTTTTCCAGCAAGGGTTGCATCTGTGTCAGAAACTCAGTCACTAGGAAAATTTAAGAGGATGTGTGCCTTTGTTGCCAGGTCCTCATGCTATCGTCATGGTTCTGGTACAGACCTGTTATTGGCAGAAACCTTCGTGTGCCAGATATTTTTCAGATGTCAAGTGGATAACTGATTTCTGTATTTCCTCACTGACTCTTAAGTTTAAAATACTTGAAGTAAGAATGTATACTTTAATGTTATCTTTCTTTCTTTTTTTTTCTTTAAAGATTTTTTTATTTATTCATGAGAGACCCAGAGAGAGAGGCAGAGATACAGACAGAGGGAGAGAAGCAGGCTCCTCGAAGGGAGCCCCATTCGGGACTTGATCCCAGCCCCCAAGACCATGCCCTGAGCCAAAGGCAGATGCTCAACTCCTGAGCCACCCAGGCATCCCTAATGTTTTTTTTTTTTTTTTAAAGATTATTTATTTATTTATTCATGAGACACAGAGAGAGAGGGAGAGAGAGGCAGAGACACAGGCAGAGGGAGAAGCAGGCTCCACGCAGGGAGCCGGACACAGGACCCGATCCCGGGTCTCCAGGATCACGCCGCAGGCCAAAGGCAGGCGCCAAACCGCTGAGCCACCCAGGGATTCCCCCCTAACGTTTTCTTTACGGGAATTATAGTGCATGTTTTTTTTATTGTTGTTATTTTATATCTCTTTAGGTAAAAATTAAAGAGGCAACTGGGCTGCCCTTAAACCTCTCAAATTTTGTCTTCTGTCAATACACATTCTGGGACCAGTGTGAATCTACAGTGGCTGCCCCGGTGGTGGATCCTGAGGTGAATTCCCCTCAGACCAGGGACGCCCAGTACACCGTGACCTTCTCTCACTGTAAGGTACGGGCACCCTTACAGAATGAGCTGCGCGGGAGGCAACCCGGGTGCCATTCAGAGCTCTTCTTATAACTTAGAAGTCTCCTCCTAAGAATGTTTAAGGAATGTAATATGTGTGTTGGACTTTTTAACCTCAAAATGTTCTTCAGTACAAATTCAAATGGGAAGTATTTAAAATAGAGTCTGAAAGACCTCTACCTGAAGTCTTATGCCCGAGAGGTGGAATGGCCAGTGACAGTTTGTACACCTTTAGATAAACTTTCTATGCCCTACAACTTTTATGTGTGTTGTCAATACATGTTCACACACAAATGGGCATAGATACAGTCTCTTACCATCTTGAATGCATAACTTTTAAAGTTTTTATTTATTCATGAGAGACACACAGTGAGAGAGACAGAGACATAGGCAGAGGGAGAAGCAAGCTCCCTGTGGGGAGCCTGACGCAGGACTCAATCCCAGGACCCTGGGATCACAACCTGAGCCAAAGGTAGATGCTTAACTGCTGAGCCACCCAGGCTTCCCACATGTATAACTTCTTGCAAAAGTTTTTTACCAAAAATGTCACATTATTTGTATTGTAGAATTATGCCTTTTAATATATGTGAACCTTTTTTCATTCTTTTGAATGTGGTATAGCATTTCAGGCATAGCATTCTGATGTGCCATATGAGGTTTTAAGGAAAATGTAAATGAACAAGGCGAATTTCTGGTGACTGCTGGTTGTCCCTGTCTTGTGGCTATAAGCTCCCCTTCCTGACTTTCACGTCAGACTCCCCATGGGTTGTTTCTGACAGACAGATGCTACCTTCTGTGTAATTTTGGTTTTCCTTGTACAATCCTTCACAGATACTCCAAACCCCTTCCTTTGGAAATGGTGCTTTTTCTTTCTGGCTCTACACATACCAAATTTCACATAGGTAAAGACTGTCAAGTCTTTCTTTTTCTGAAAACAAATAGTCCAGTTTTTTTTTCTTTCGCTTATATTCACCAAGTTTGTTTCTCAAAATCCGTATTATTTTTTTGTTATTGTTGTCTGGATACTCTGAAATATTCCCCATCTTTCTTTGGATCCACAAAGCTGTTCTTGTAGAAGGATGAAGTCTGAATTTTAAGTACATTCTAGTTAACAACTGGTTTGATAAACACTAGTCGCAGAGTCCTTGGATTCACTGCATGACCCTGGGTTTTTTCCATCAATAAATGTGTAGATTGTATTAAGTGATCATTAGTTTGTTTTCCTTCTAAAATTCTGGCTCTGTCTCCAAACTAAATAGACAAGAAGGTAAGTAGTAGCATGTTCAATCAGTATAGCACAGGTCTTTCCAGAAGCCACAGAGTTGTCTTCCCCAGAGATTCCAGTAAGATGCTGCTGGAAAGAAGCTCGGTGTGGCCCCTCGCCTGCCGCTTCATTCAGTGTGATTTCCATACTTTTCAGTCCATGCAGCATTCACTTCCTCACACTCCTCTGTCTGCTTTTTATGATGAGCTGGAGTGGGAGACTTTCAGAGTAAGAGCACAGAATCATGAAGTTAATCATAGGAAATTTAATTCTATTTTCAGTCTCCCAAGCCAGAGCAAGGAGCAATCAGACATTCTTTTTTTTTTTTTTTTTCTTTAAATGATGTGCTGATTAGTTTATAGCCGTGGGAGTTCTGAGTGGTCCTGCAGAACCAAGAATGCAGATTCCCTTCTGCACCCCACAGGCACTGGAATGTGGGACAGGACACATTCCTCAGTGTCCACATTGATTGAAGAAAGAAGTCCATTAAATCATTTCTTCCTCACTAGTATGAAGAGCTGGTATTTTGGGGTTTGTTTTTTTTCTTTTTTAAAGATTTCATCTGTTTATTCATGAAAGACACAGAGACACAGGGAGAGGGAGAAGCAGGCTTCCTGTGGGGAGCCGGATGTGGGACTCCATCCCAGGACCCCAAGATCACGACCTGAGCAAAAGGCAGACGCTCAACCACTGAGCCACCCGGTTGCCCTTGTTCCGGGTCTTTAACACAGCACAGGTGGTTTTCCAGTTGGGATTCTGCAGACTAACAGCCTCCAAAGTGAATCTCTATACAATCAAAAGGTAACACGGAAATTTCACAGATTGCTCTGTGAGTGATTCTTGCCGTTCTTCCCTTGCTCCCGCTTATCCCAGGACTACGTGGTGACCGTAACAGAAGAGCTCCTGGAGTTCCTGTCTGACGGAGCCCTGGCGATTGAGGTGTGGGGCCACCGCTGTGCTGGGAATGGTAGCTCCATGTGGGAAGTTGACTCTCTTCATGCAAAGACGAGAACGTTGCATGACAGGTTCGTACTTGGCTGGGCTGGATGCAGGGTCACAACTGGCACCAGGACAAAGGCTAAGGGGAGGAGTCCCCAGACCTGTCTCCTCCTTTGGGAAATGGGAAGGATAAAAGGAACTAGCAGGCATGGAAGACATTCAATGGCGAAAGGAAGGTCTTTTCAACAAACAGGACTAAAACAACTGCATATCTCCCTATAGACAAAACCTACTTTGATCTTGGCCTTCATGATACACAAAGCTTATTTTGAGATGGATCAGAACCTTCAATGTGAAAGATAAAACTGTAAAGCTTACAGAAAAAAAAAAAAAAACAGAATATTTTCCCTTTTTTTCTCCCTTTTATAGAACAACATTTATACTCCATACCCAGCTACCAAGGAGTACCTGTTGTGCTGTGGGTAGTGGCTATGGATGCCAGGCCTCTCTGGCTTCCCACCCTCTGTTCCATGATGGGGGTGGTGGTCAGAGAGGCTTTGGGGGCCACGGTGCTCACGTGGTGAGACACAGACTTCTTAGGGCCAGTCTCATCATGTGGGTCCCTGGGAAGCACAATCTTCACTTTGAGGCCCAGCTCACTCCATCTGAGCTGCACATGGCACACTGCAGTGTCACATAGCAGTTGACAGGGTCCCCATGGAGAGTCAGCAGGCCATCCACAAACTTCATGGATACAGCCCTCTGCCCTGGGAGTTTCCTAGATACCACAACCTCACTGTTCTTTGGCCCCACTCTCCATGATGGACCATGGCACAGCATTGCAGGCCCTCCACACAGCAAGGCCTCCTGGGAGCTGGTCATGCAGAGACTCTGCCTGGGTCATAGCACACAGACTTCCCATGGCCACCCTTCCAGCATAAAGCTCTCCCCTGCCCTCAGGAAAGCCAAATCTCTGCTGAACCACTGCAGTCAATTCTCAGATCCACCAGCCCTTTTTGCCAAAAATATCATGCATCCTGGTGGCCAAGATAATAATTTTTGTTCTGGTTGTGTAACTTGCACCTCAACTCCAGAGTAGCCATCTTCAGCCAGTTCCTGAATGAGAAACTCGTTCAATTCAGCTTTGAAGGTGCCTTGGGCCCCAACTCCCTCTTCTTGGAAATTTGCCCCACCATATTGCCCCGCAAGAGACCTTCTTATAAAGTTGATCCTCTGTCTCTTCTGTGATCCAGCAATCCACTTCTAAGTATCTCCGCAAGAAAAATGAAAACATAAGTCTGTAAATAGACTTGTTCACAAATGTTCTTGGCAGTTCTTTTTGTAATATCCCCAAACTGCCAACAACCCAAAGGTGTGAGAACGTTTGATAAGCCAATTGTACCACTAGTCGCGTAATAGAATATTACTCAGCTCTAATAACAAGGAAAAGGACTATAGCTCCCCATTTGAATGAATCGCAAAAACATGATGCTAAACCAAAGAAGCCAGACCTAAAAGAGCGTACTATCATTCCCTTTCTGTGAATTTCTAGAACAAGCAGAACTAATCTCTGGTTATATGGCTGCTGTGGGATGCTGTGGATATTGAATGGGAAGGCCATGAGCAAACTTTCAGAGGCACATGGTGGGGGTCCTTACAGAGGTGTGTGCATTTTCACAATTCATCAAACTCTGTGCTTGATATCTGGACATTTCACTGAATAAAAGTTATATACCTCAATAAAATAAATACAAAAGATGTATACCATCTGGTTGTTTTGAGAGGTAGATAAGAAAATCTACAGGACACACATAGCATGATGCCCAGCCCATAGTAAGTGCCCAGTGGATAGCGGTTCATTCTTACTTCTCATAATGTCCCTGGACGGTGACACTTGTTCATTGGAATGTGTTTTCACAGGTGGAATGAGGTAACACGAAGAATAGAAATGTGGATCTCCATATTGGAGTTGAATGAGCTAGGGGAGTACTCTGCGGTGGAGCTTCACCAGGCAAAAGATGTTAATACGGGAGGCATCTTTCAACTCAGACAGGTACTGGGCTTGCTTTTGCTTGTTGGGTGTTTCCTTTGGGTCCCACGCTTACACACACTTTTTGGGAGTTCCCCAATTATGTGCCTCTGTATTCCCTGATTCTCTTCCCTTTCTTTACCCTCTTCCCACACTCTGCCATTCCCATTCCTGGCGCTCATTGGTGCATCATGCCCCCTGCCCCACCCCCACCTCTACAGGGTCATTCCCGGAGGGTGCAGGTCACTGTGAAACCTGTACAGCATTCAGGGACCCTGCCACTCATGGTCGAGGCCATCTTGTCTGTCTCCATTGGCTGCGTCACCGCCAGGTCCACCAAACTGCAAAGAGGGCTGGACAGTTACCAGGTAAGACGAACAGATTTGGAATAGTATGTACGAGGCTTGGCTAATGCAAAGTTAAGGCAGCAGTGATCTTGATGGAGACTTTTGGGGAATATGACAACTCCTTTTCTTGACCTTGTATCTGCACCTCTCCCTTCAAATTTCCATTTATTGCTTTTTTACTGGATTTTAAATACTATACCAGCTTAGTGTCCAGTAATAATAATTGTATTTGTAAACATACATATGAATGCTATGTTCCTCATTTACTTTACATAGATTTCATTTTCTGTCTGGCTCCAGTTATGTTGGATATTTAAGGCCACTTGTTAACTGGCCTGGTCCACTTTTATTAATACAAAATTGCCCCCATACACTGGCATAATTAAGCAGGTCTTTGAAAGCCTTTCTTTCTTCTTTCTTTCTTTCTTTCTTTCTTTCTTTCTTTCTTTCTTTCTTTCTTTCTTTCTCTCTCTCTCTCTCTCTCTCTTTCTTTCTTTCTTTCTTTCTTTCTTTCTTTCTTTCTTTCTTTCTTTCTTCTTTCTTTCTTTTTTAATTAGAAGTTGTCCTCACGATCATTTTTGCCCATTAAATCCTTTTTTACTAATTCTTCTGTTCTCATTTTTAAAAATTGACCGTGATAGGGCACCTGGCTGGCCCAGTTGGAGGAACATGGGACTCTTGATCTGGGGGTTGTGAGTTTGAGCCCCATGTCGGGTATAGAGATTATTTTTTAAATAAATAAACAAGTATTTTTTTTTTTAATAAAGAAGTATTTGTAAAAAGTAAAAGATGAAAGGATCTAAGAATTGATCTTCATATTACCAGTCACAGCTCTTTATCACTCTGTGAGAATAAACTTTAAGATTAGGAACTTGTGGGGATCCCTGGGTGGCTCAGTGGTTTAGCGCCTGCCTTCCGCCCAGGGCATGATCCTGGAGTCCCGGGATTAAGTCTCACATCGGGCTTCATGCATGGAGCCTGCTTCTCCCTCTGCCTGTGTCTCTGCCTCTCTCTCTCTCTTTCTCTCTCTCTGTCTCTCATGAATAAATAAATAAAATAAAATCTTAAAAAAAAAAAAAAAAGATTAGGAACTTGTCTGCAGTGGCCAGGAAGAAGGCATGTACTTTTGCTTAGTCCCTGGTTTACTGTCAGGTATGAATTAGGGACTGGGAAAATCAGCCCATTGAATTCTGGCTCCCTCACTGCACATGAGAGAGAGAGCTCTCCCTGCTGTGACAGGAGGAAATGTTTCTTTGTGGAGTCTGCATGGAAGCCCAGCCCGTCTTGAGAATGATTCATCTTCTGTCTCAGTTTCCTTGGGCTCCCTGGCATTCAGGCAAAGACAGCATTCAGGCAGAGACCGCTCTGAAAGCAAGAAGGAGCATTGGCTTGGCCTATGAGGCCTTAAGAAGGCATAATTTTGTCAAATACCGCCTTCTCTGTCTCAGGCCAAAATCGCCCCTGGTTCCCAGAGCCAGGGAGAGTATGAAGGAAGGTATAGGACAGTCTGCTATTTTAGGGCAGCCTTCTCACCCAGATTTTTCCTCATGTGTAGGGTAGGAAATTGGGTTGTATGGATTCTCATCCCAGCTGAGTCCCTCACTCGGCCTTCAACTTTGGGGGTGGCTGCAGGGCCTGGTAGAAAGGTCGCCAGCCTGGAACCAGGGGGCCTGGATTCTCTTTTTTTTTTTTTTAAGATTTTATTTATTTATTCACGAGAGACACAGAGAGAAAGGCAGAGACATAGGCAGAGGGAGAAGCAGGCTCTCTGCAGGGAGCCCAATGTGGGACTCAATCTCAGGACCTTGGGATCCTGCCCTGAGCTGAAGGCGGATACTCAACCACTGAGCCACCCAGGCACCCCAGGACCTGGATTCTCAAGTGTAGCACAGCCTTCCTGGTTACCTTGTTGGGATCATGCAAACCTCGAATTCCCCTTCTCTCTTCTCCAGAATGATGAAGTAAGCTGAATAATTCCCTGAGATCCCAGTCTATACTAAAATTTTGTGGCTTAATAAATCTCTAATCTTAGATAAAACTTTGAATTTGCCTCCTTAATCATGACCTATGAAACAGGTATCATCAGCTGACTACATATTCCCATTTTAGGAACCTTACAAAGATTGATTATATGCACTTTTAAAACCACTCTCCTCCTGAGTTAAAACTGATTTTTGAGGGGATCCCTGGGTGGCTCAGCGGTTTAGCACCTGCCTTTGGCCCAGGGCGCGATCCTGGAGTCCCGGGATCGAGTCCCGCATCGGGCTCCCGGCGTGGAGCCTGCTTCTCCCTCTGCTTGTGTCTCTGCCTCTCTCTCTCTCTCTCTCTCTCTTTCTCTGTCTATTGTGAATAAATAAATAAAAATCTTAAAAAAAACTGATTTTTGTCAAAATTCGAGCATTACTTCAATATTAGGTATGCATTTAATAAGTTAGTTATTCAAATGATAGTAGTGGTTTCCAAACTAAAACAAAAGTTCATATTTGAAATCTATGCAGAGAGTAAGTTTCACTGTATTTTTAAAGCACTTTTTAAAAAGCAGTATATTTTGAAGTATATTTACGTATGAGAGTAATGTAATTATATTTTTAAAGCATTTGGGGAAAAAAAACAGTTTGTCTTTTTACTCCTAGACCATTTCACTGCATGTTTGAGTATTACCCCTCCAATAACCATATTAAAAAAAGACGATTGTTATGTGGGCCAGCATTCCTTTTGAATAGAACTCGCCACTGTATAGATGGTTATTCCCTACAAATAGGAGTTCCTCTATTCTTATGTCTGAGGAAAATAGTCCCAACTAAATCCTTTTATTTTCAACATGGTGATTTTGTTTTGCCAAATGTTTTTGTCAAAATGGTTATTTTATTACAGTTATTACAAACTCTTGCCATGGGTTTAAGACAGTTCTGATTTTTCTCAACTGATTGGTGTGATGCTAGTATAACCAGTAGTGGATAACAGTAGGTCCATATATTCAACATGGCGGGCTGTGATCTTGTGGCAGTAGTACAAGGCACCACCTTGTCTGTGAATAGCCTGAGGCTCCCAGTGGGCTTTCACTTGTGATGATTTCCTCCTTGCATGTGCTATAGTGCAGAGAGGAGGACGCCAAGTGGAGAGACTCACAACCTGGCTTCCAGTCCTGACTCTACCACCACTGTGTGATCATTTAATTCTCCAGGAGCCCTGGCTTGCCTCATGGCTAAGCTAAGACGTTGAACAATAGAGTCTAGTTTTGCCATTTTGTCTAAATCCATTCCAAATCTCAGATAGCCCACCCAGGAATGCATACCCACCCTTCACATAACAATAGGGTAAGGCCTGGCCCAATGATGTTGATTCCTAGTCCCATCTAAGAGAGTTCTTGTTTTATAAATGACTGTTTTCTTTATTAAAAACATAATGAAACAAAACTCAAACTCAAATTCTTAATTATAGACAAGTGAATTAAATCCACTAAGCCTTTCTCACAATTCACTTAAATGTTTTATTATACTGGTGTTATGTGGTTATGTGTGCTGTCCATTATAATGTGAGTGTTACGCTTAAAGAATTATTTGTGTGCTGTTTGAGAAACAAAATGCATGTCCTTTGTGTTTATTTTTTTCCTACCAGAGAGATGATGAGGATGGTGATGATATGGATAGTTATCAGGTATCACTGCTGCTGTCATTCTGTGGCATGGGGCACAGCTACTGCTAATTGCCAGCATCTGCAAAGCAGAGGGCAGGGAGGAGGAAGGAGGACCATCGAGGAAGAATACGCAATTTTTCCCTCGCTCTGGACTTGCTTTAAACATAATCGGGGATACGATACTCTTTCTGTAGATTTCTCTGTCCATTCAAAATTTGTGATCAAATACTGCACTGCTGCTGTGTCATCTTGAATTACCTTGTAAAGACTTTCTTCTTTTTTTTTTTTGTAAAGACTTTCTAAGCAAGACCATTATTGCTGTATTAAAGTAATGATTTTAAAAATCGTGCAACTATCCATCCATAATCCTTAAGTAGAATTCTATGCAAAACTGCGCTTAGCTCCTCAGCCAAGAGAGTAGTATTGTTCTAATACGCTGTTTTAGTTTAAAAGTCTCTTGCTGGATAGGAAATTGAAAACATTTCATGCACGTTGCTTAGCTGTGGTTAGCCAGTTTCCTTCTCGCATTAGGACCAAGCTTAATTATCCGTAACTTGGAGAATTTAAATCTCAGCTTTTTCTTTTGGGAAATTTAGAAAAAAAAATGCAACTGCAAACTTGTATCTAGTCAGCACTGGCTGGCCTGCTGCCATGGAATGTGGAATAAAAGGAACAGGCAAGGCAGCAAATCCGGGTGAAGTGTTCTGGGTTCCGTCCCCAGGCTTTGTAATGATTCTCCAGTTTTCCCAGGGTGCTTTCCTGCCTGGAAACCGTGGGTACGTTGTAGATAAAACCTCAGAAGTCCTCCGCTGTCTGCTCTTGATGTCTTCAGGGTTAGACTGGAATTAGGCAAGTCAGAGAGCGTTTTGAGTAGAATTGATGGGTTTCTTTCCCTCATACCTTTACTAAGAAAGAAAACAAACAAAAACTTCAGGGGAAATGCCAGTCTCCCCTTGGATCTCAGCAATGCCATTAACTAACGTCCTGCCGCTGTGTGTGCGCTTCCTGCCGCGTGGTTCACGGTGAAGTCCCAACAGCTGCTTCTGGGAGTTCTTAAAGCATGGCTGACTGCATGTTGGGTGTTTGCATGGGTGACTTTTGGTGAGCCTTATGGTAGAGGTTGGAGGTAAAATCTTTACAGCAAGTTTGAAAGGTTCTCTGCTGATCTATTCTTTGCATTTTAGAAAATACATGTTTTCAGGCCATTGAACGATAAACTATAAAATGCCTGTGTTTTTGTGTTTTGGGTTTTTTTTTCCATTCCATTTGCTTTTCCATGGTTTGGGCTCTGTTCATGATGTCCTTCTGCTTGGAATCACACATCCTTCAAATGAATAGCTCAATTTAAATACACACACACACACGATGTAAGAATCATCCCAACAGCTGGCGTAGTTTGAGCTTCTCTTACTTTTAAGTATAATTATCCTTTTGGAAATCCAGGGGCTCTGATTTCTGAGTAATGGGTTCCTCAATCAGCATGCTGTGTTTCTGAGGTCTCTGCTTTCTTGCATATTAATCACACAGCAATGTTCAATGGCCTTTCCTAATGAAAACCCTCCTGATCAATGTAAACATCTTTGTAAAAAAAAAAAAAAATAGTCGTCTGTGTATTCTACAGGAAAATGTTTTCCCTCCCTGATGTCAGGAAGAAGACTTAAACTGTGTGAGAGAGAGGTGGTCTGATGCACTCATCAAACGACGAGAATACTTAGATGAACAGATTAAAAAAGTCAGCAATAAAAAAGGTATGTGAGGGGCACCTGGGTGGCTCAGGGGTTGAGCATCTGCCTTTGGCTCAGGTCGTGATCCTGGGGTCCTGGGATCAAGTCTCACGTTGGGCTCCCTGCAGGGAACCTACTTCTCCCTCTGCCTATGTCTCTGCTTCTCTCTGTGTGTCTCTCATGAATAAATAAATTAAATCTTTAAAAAAAATTTTTTAAAAGCTATGTGGAATTAAACTCCCTCCTGGGAGTAGCCCTTTCACTCCTAGACAGTGGTGGCAGGTTTTCTTCCCTCAGTTGGACAATAACATATGAGTGTTTTGACCATCTTAGTAACAATTACAGATAGTAGCAAACCCTTTTGTACAGTGTGGGATCTGAAAGTAATAAGTATTCATGAGCCTGTCCTGTGAACTGTGACATTAAACATTAAACTTCCATTTAGTTGTGATGAATGCAAATGCAGTATCTCTGGGTTTTGATCTCATTATAAGGCATTCCAGGCCCAGAACCAGAGGCTGACAGCAGCTGGGGGGAGGTCCCTTCTGAAACCACAGCACTTGCAGGTCAGCGCCTGGCTCCTGTTGGGCGGCAGCCATGCACTCAGTGCGGGTGAGTCTGAAGCTGGCCTGCAGCTCCCACGGCCACTCAACTCTAGGGATGCAGTTTGCTTCTGCTGGCAGCAGCTGCTAGAGTTCCAGGGTAGAGCTGTGTTCTTAGAACCCTTAGTCTCTCATCCTATGATCCATTCATTGTGGTTGGTTCTGCACCAAAGGACACGTTATGAATGTTAATCTGTTCTAGGTAGAAGTTAGCACAGGGGTCCCCCTCAGTAAATCCCTGTGGCTCAGCGTTCTTGGTGTCAGTTTGTGGATGTGCTCAGCTTTGCTCATGGAAACTCACTTTGACGCTACCCAGATAGCTCCAGGGTTTAACTATGAATCAGACAGTTTGCAAACATGTTAAATAAAATCTCTTCTGTCAGGAGCATAAAAGGCAAAGTTAGTTTTACAGAATATGGTATGTGGTGTGTTTTAAACCTCTGTAAAGCGGTGTATACTCATAAAGCAAGGCAATATTCATCATTTCATTGGATCTTTCCAACAAGTGTGTAAAGTAGACATGACTTGTATTGTCCCTGTTTGACTACTAGGAAGCCCGGACTCGTCTGTTGAGTAACTTCCCCAAGAGTATAGAACCAGGAAAAATAACCTGTGTTCTCCTCCCTGTCCCAGTGCTCTTTCCGTGTCCTTTCCTTGAAAGTCCATTGAGTGTCCTAGACTCACCAACCTTGTCTGGGTGCTCAGGCTGGAACATCGAAGCCTCATCTCCTTTTTTTAAACATCATGGATGTTTGAGCCACTTGGGGATGTCACCAAGTGAAAACCTATTTGTTTTATTTAAAATTTGGAAATTGTCTTTTCCCCCATATTGCTGCTCAATCAGTCATTTTGTCCTGCAGAGAAGACGGAGGACGACATGGAGCGGGAAGCCCGGCTTGTGGAGCAGTGGGTGGGGCTCACTGAGGAAAGAAACGCTGTGCTGGTGCCTGCGCCGGGCAGCGGGGTCCCTGGGGCGCCTGCCCACTGGTGAGTGTCCTTTTGCCTACGCAGGCTGGACAGGATGGTGCGGATGGCCTGTGCTGGTGTCCTGCGAGTGACTTTCCAGGACTGTCACAGTATATGCTAAGTGCCATGAGCTGCGAGGGGAGGGGCCACCCAGCTCTTGTGCAGCTGACTTGCTCTCCCAGGAAGCCAGCGAGCATCTATTTGTTACTATTTGTCCAGGAAGTAAATACCACACGTCTCAGTTTCTCCACATGAGCAGCTTGGACAGTTTTCTGATCTCCAGAAATTCTCTTATGTTGGCCTGAAAGAAGGCTGTTTCCAGAATCCACGTGAAGAGGGGAGAAAACATATTTTCTTATGAGCCCTCATCCCTGCTCAGTTTGGTCATAACATAGAGTCCGCTCTTGAGCACTAAATAACCATGGCCAGTCAAGTGATTGATCGGTCCATCCCGATGCAGATCAGAAACAGCATGGTCCCCTAGGCTCTGGACTCAAATAGATCTGGATTTAGTTTCCAGCTGTAGCTCTGTAAGTGTTAAATGTTAACTTCTCTGAGGCTTTAGTCTTAATCTATGAATGGAGCTCCATTTTTGGTACTATTTTAAGGATTAGAGATATTGTATTAAAAACACCTTGCCCATGATCCTCATTTGTTAAGTGGTGACTACTCTTGCTGCATCTGATTCTCATTCTTATTGTAAGAATATATCCTAGGACGCCTGATGGCTCAGTGGTTGAGTGTCTGCCTTTGGCTCAGGTTGTGATCATGGGATCAAGTCCTGCATCAGGATCCCTGCAGGGAGTCCTGCTTCTCCTTCAGCCTGTGTCTCTGCCTCTTTTTCTGTGTCTCTCATGAATAAATAAATAACATCTTAAAAAATATACATATGTCCTAGGCATTTAGGAGAAATCCGATTCCTTTTGAACAGAGAATGTACATGCCCAGATAATCTCTTTAGGTTAGGCATAGAAACATCAGCGGTGTTATTTGTGTCTATAACAATAAAGGGAAGTATAACGGATTTGATGGTATTATGAAACCAGAAAATCTGAATTTGCTGGCACTAAATTTGTAATCTGATGTTTCTCCCTGCAGATTGTCCCGCTGTCCTGGAATCCTGCAGGGCACACATGCAGTCTGTCTGCCAGCCACGTGTTGCAGACAGCCACCTCATTCCCTGAGGCCCTGTCTAGACCGTCTGTCTCCTTACCCCAGTCACTTTCATTTGAGTCATTTCCAAACTTTAGATTGTCTCAACTGTTTGTAAGATGTGGAGTCCTCAGTCCTGTCCCTAGGTATTCTGATTCACAAGAGAAAGGATGGGTTCAGGACTTTTCATTTTCAGAGTCCCCACCCCCACCTCCCAGGTGTCTCAGATGCACACAGGCCAGTTTTTGATAAAACACTGCTTTGGTCTTTTCATACACAACCCTTCCTCCTTTGATAGGCCTTTTGTCCTCTCCTCAGTGTTGTCTTCTTGTTTACTTTCTCTGGGTTCTGATCGTGTCCCCTGTCTCCAGTATTAACAGCATCCCTTCCCTTTTTCCCCCTCACTAGAACTATTTCTAGAAAGCCATTAAATAATCTATGTTTCACTTAGTTACATCTGATTCACATAACTGGTAGTTTTTTGTGGAAGTCACATAATTCTCATGATATGTATTTACAGGGATGTCAAGAAATGTGCAAATATTTCATGAATAGAATTACTGCCTCCACAGTGGTTCTCTTCTATGCCTCTATGTTTGATTAACATGATGTAACACACATATTTTGTGATGATTAAATTTTGTTATTAAATTTAGGGTCCCACCACCTGGAATGGAAACCCACATACCAGTTCTCTTCCTTGATTTGAACGGTAAGCAGACCCCAGGTTCCAGGGGCCCTCACATTTCATTTAGGTTTGTAATCTCTTCAGACCACCTGATTGTGATTCCTTAAATTACTTCTCTAGTCACTCATGTGCTGTATCTAGGTGACATTTATAGTGCAAGCAAATGTATAAACCTTGACGTGTAGCATCACTAGGGAGAGAGAAGTGGATATTTAATCTTAAAAAGAGAGTTCTGAGAGTTAAGGAACTATACACACACACACACACACACACACACAAACATTAAAACAGTTATGGTTGGGAGACTTAACGGACAGAGGTTCTGAATCTTCAGGCTTTGCAAGGGCCTAGGAATCTGCATTTCTGACTAGTGTCGTTTGCTCCCCACCCCCCCATAGTGCTGATGCCAGAACGTGATTACAGCATAAACCCTCTCTTAAAAGTGGTTCTTTACTATAGCAATGGGATTGAGCCTGCGTGAACCAAGAATGATGGTTCTCAATGGATTTTAGCGGTAAAATCCATTTTCAAAATGAAGTCTTAAATGGAACCCTCTATGTAGAATACAAAGGCAGAATTGCCAAGTGGGGAGATGGGTGGGCTCAGGCAGGCTCATCTGCCTGGCCCCTGGTATCTCAAAACACAGCCTGGAATTCTGTTATTTGGAGGGAAGACCAGCCAATGACTTTGGCTCTTCATTGGCAGAATTGTTTAAAAGCCTAAAAGCAGAATGTGTGCCTCGTGAAGTGGTGGGTTTCCTGTTATTGAAGGAATAAGAGCAAATGTTGGATGACCACTTACAGATATTTGTGATGGTTCCATCCCATATGGCGTAGGGCATTGGGGGAAGATGATTTTTGCATTTCTCCCAAGGGCTTAGAACTTTGATTCTAAATTGATTATTTAGCTTTACAAATGTCTAACCATGTGTAACTTATGTAAGTAGGACACAAGCCTAACACCAAGTTACCACAAGGAATTGACCTTAAAAAGCAGTAAAGTGTCAGCTGTGTTTTTGTGGGGAAAATATTTGCTCCTGGACTACGTATGGAATATATTTGTCCATGTTATTGGAGATTCACAGGGTACCTTTTTGGCTCTCATAGTTGTTTCTATAAAGAAAAAACCTATCTTGAATATCAGAATCTGTATTTCAACTGTGGTATCAGGAAGGAAAGAAAAACATGAAATGCATTACACGTAAACTTCATCTGTGAAAAGCAGATTTAAAAATTTTCAGTGCTTGCTTTAAAAAATGACTTCTCCTCCCACTTGTCTTTCTGTGCCATGGACTTGGTCAGCGGATGACCTCAGTGCCAATGAGCAACTCGTGGGCCCCCACGCATCGGGCGTGAACTCCATCCTGCCCAAGGAGCATGGCAGCCAGTTCTTCTACTTGCCCATCATAAAGCACAGTGATGAGGAGGTACTTGACCACTAAGGTTCCGTTCATGGGCTTCAGATTAGTGCACATGCCTACAGGCCTGTCTTCTAATTGAAGTGTTGTGATCTGCTTTGGGGGAAAGGGTTGGAAACATTAAGAAGTTGGGTGTGTGTTGTCACACAGAAAAAGTGAGGAGATGTATGATTCCGCCGGGTTGCATTTCTCTTCTCACTCTCACATGCGATGTCAAAGTGCTGCCCCTGAGCCGTGTCTTTTCCCTGTCCCCAACCCTTCTCCTGTTCTTAGGTTTCAGCCACAGCCTCCTGGGACTCCTCAGTGCATGATTCCGTTCACCTGAATAGGGTCACGCCGCAGAACGAAAGGATTTACCTAATAGTGAAAACCACGGTCCAGCTCAGCCACCCGGCTGCTATGGAGTTAGTATTACGAAAACGGATTGCAGCCAATATTTACAACAAACAGGTAGTAACGGGGCCTGATTCTGCTCTTGTGCATGTGAGCTCGAAGTGTCTTCCTTCCCTCTATCACAAAGTCGAGTTTTGTGGTGTTGATAGAGTGGATATGCAACACATAAGCCAAGTTACAGTCTTATCCTCATGCTCCCAGGTAATGGGGCATGAGGATAGCATAGGCAAATGTCACCCACCAAAGGGCTTTTCCTCCTTGGCTGACTTGAGACCCATAATCCTAGGAGGCAGTAGACTGTGACATTTCAATATTTGAGAAAGGTTACATGCCAAGTCCAAGCAGGTTAGTGACAAAACAGGACAAGGAGCAGGCTCTAAACAAATCCCTGCTGCTTCCCCAGATCCCATCCCAGAGGTGCTCTTGGCAAAATTGACCCTCTCGTTTTTTTTCTGTGCGAGGATACATTGATTAAACCCTATCAAGATTATGGGGCATCTGAGTGGCATAATTGATGGAGTGTCCAATTCTCGATTTTGGCTCACATCATGATCTCAGGGTTGTGAGATTGAGCCCATATCAGGCTCTGCGCTCCATGTGGAGTCTGCTTGAAAGTCTTTCTCCTGGGGGATCCCTGGGTGGCTCAGCAGTTTGGCGCCTGCCTTCAGCCCAGGGCGTGATCCTGGAGTCCTAGGATCAAGTCCCGCATCCAGTCTCCCTGCATGGAGCTTGCTTCTCCCACTGCCTAGGTCTCTGCCTCTTTCTCTGTGTGTTTCTCATGAATAAATAAATAAAATCTTAAATAAAAAAAAGAGAGAGAGAGAGAGGTTCTTTCTTCTTTTTCCTCTATCCCTCCTGCTTCTGCTCTGTCTCTCTCTAAAATAAATAGGGATGCATGGGTGGCTCAGTTGGTTAAGCACCTGCCTTCAGCTCAGGTCATGATCTCAGGGTCCTGGGATTGAGCCCTATGTTGGGCTCCCTGCTCGGCAGGGAGCCTGCTTCTCCCTCACCCTCTGCCCCTCCCCCTGCTTGTGCTCTCTTTCTCTTTTTCTCTTAAATAAGGAAATAAATAAAATGTTTAAAAATTAATAAATTTTTAAAAATAAATCCTATCAAGATCCAAAGGAAGGCTGCCAATAAGAGAAAAGCAACCCCCCAAAAATCCTGAATCAGCTGCAAATTTGTAATCTAATCCCCAAATAACAGCTGGAATCTGTTGTCCTTTAGGGTCAGAGATGAGGATTTTTCAGCTCAGTTTTTCTGAGTATTGTATGTGTATCAAAAACATAGTATTTGTTAATGCTTCTACAATTTGTAAAATGCCAAATAACTTACATGTTTCACATTGCTTAATCCAGCTTTCCTTTCCTACCAGAGTTTCACCCAGAGTCTGAAGAGGAGAATATCATTGAAAAATATATTTTATTCCTGTGGTGTGACCTATGAAATAGTATCTAATATACCAAAGGTAAAAAATATTTTTTTTCTTAAAAATATTTCTTAAAAATATTCTTTCTTAAAATATCAAAATAGTATTAGAGAATGTGTTCATTTCTTAGAACTTCTAAATTGTTTTCTCACCACAATTTGGATAAAAATATTGTTCATGTAAAAGTATTGTAATTGCAAAAACAAAAACAAAGTATAGTAATTGCTTTCTCATCCCTTCAGGCAACAGAGGAGATTGAGGACCGGGAAACCCTGGCTCTCATGGCAGCAAGGAGCGAAAATGAAGGCACTTCAGATGGAGAGACCTACATAGAGAAATACACACGTGGTGTGCTGCAGGTGGAGAACATTCTGAGTCTTGAACGGCTCCGGCAGGCAAGTGACAGCAGTATCTGGAGCAGGGGGCCAGAGCACCAGCCTTCCTCCCAAATGGACCAAGATGAATTCATGTACCAAATGCCTTCCCTGTGCATCCATCAGAGGAGGATAACTTGAGTAACATTCTTCCTAGACAGAGTGGTTACTGTGACAAAATAGTAGCAAAAATGAAAATAATGTCTACATTCTATTGAATACCTTCTACTTTTGCTCTCCGTGCCCAAGTAATTTAGATGTGTTCTTTCCTTTAATCTTCTAGATTGCCCTATGAAGGAGATAAACACTGTTAGAATCCCCTTTTGTAAATTAGAAAATTATGGCCAGCGGAGGTGCACTGCCTTGCCCATGGGTACACAGCTAAGAGGTGGTACCAAGTCAGCTGTAAACCAGGAAGGTTCGACCCAAGAGCCCCCATGATAGCCATGTGCTATTAGTGTTTTCCTAATTTGGGGGGGTCTGGGTTACCTTCTGCAGCAATAGTAGGACATTTAGGTGAAACTAACCCACTAGGTAGTGGAATTCTGAGACACGAACTGTCAACAGTAGAAGCAGCAGCTGAAGTTTGTAGAAAATGCATTTTTAGCAACAAGAGGACTAAGATTGGCATCTGTCAGAAAAATCTTCCTTTAGTGGAAGTCCCACTGAAACGGCTATGCGAATAAAACACAAACAGCATCAAAGTTAATGATAGTTTTGCAAAGGATACATATAGTTAGGGGTGTTTCTTCTACATTTTCTCTGTCTACCCCTGTAAAAATTCCACAACATAAATGTCTTTAGTTCAGCAGTTTTCCTGGTCTTGTAGAAAGTGTTTTTGGTAGATGAAGGCAAAAGAGGTAAGTGGGTACAATAAGATTCTAGCTTTTGTGAATATGGGAGGGAGTGTGGGATTGAAATGATGTGTATTCCTGTATGTTCTAACCTTCCACAATAAACATATTATTTGTCATCAGAGGGGGGGAAAATAAATGCTCTTTTGACATTTACAGGCAGTCACGGTCAAAGAAGCACTGTCCACCAAAGCCCGGCACCTGCGGAGGAGTCTCAGCACGCCAAATGTTCATAATGTGAGCACACCCTGCCGAGGGTCTGTTGCTTCTGTGACATGTCTCAGGGCTTGGGGTGTGGCATGTGAGGGCCCTGGGGCCAGGGTTCACTGGTGTGGGCATCCCGTATTGCCAAGCCTCTCCCCTCTCCTAGGGAGGCACACGCGAGAGTGTGCTTATGGTCACATGCCTGAGTTTTTAGTGGAATCTTCCAGATTTCTCTTCAGAAAGTTATGTACTTGGTAGAAGTTTCTTGAGACACAAATTGAATGTAGTTGGTTTAAGGGTGGTCAAGTCAGCTAAAAATCCTGGCTATCATTTTCTTAAAGAGAGGAGGTGGGATGCCTGGGTGGCTCAGCAGTTAAGCATCTGCCTTTGGCTCAGGGTGTGATCCTGGAGTACCGGGATCGAGTCCCACATCGGGCTCCCTGCATGGAGCCTGCTTCTCCCTCTGCCTATGTCTCTGCCTCTCTCTCTGTGTCTCTTGTGAATAAATAAAATCCTTTTTAAAAAAAAAGAAGGGAGGAGGAATTCCATAATTTTTAGAGATTCACAGAGAAGTATTTATGGATAAAATTTTTTAAGTCAAAAAACAAAATCAGAATAAAAAATTTTAAAGGATAATAAAAACTAGAGCAGAATTATAATATATTCAAAGAAGGAAATAATAAAGATTAGAACAGAGGTGTATGAAATAGAAAACCAATGATAGAATCAACAAAGCTGAGAAGCAGGCTTTTTGAAAAGACTGGTCAGGGCAGCCCTGGTGGCGCAGTGGTTTAGCGCCGCCTGCAGCCTGGGGTGTGATCCTGGAGACCCGGGATCGAGTCCCACATCGGGCTTCCTGCATGGAGCCTGCTTCTCCCTCTGCCTGTGTCTCTGCCTCTCTCTCGCTCTCTCTGACTGAATAAATAAATCTTTAAGAAAAAAAAAAAAAAGACTGGTCAAATGGACTGACTTAACATTAATTGCAGAAGGAAAGAAAATATTGGGATAATATAATTCCAATATTGGCAATAAAAAGAGACATATCACTAGAGAGGACAGAGATTTAGACAGGATAAAAGCAAACCTGAAGGTTATATCAGTAAATGTAAAAGCTTCAACAAAATAGAATTTTCCTACAAAAAACAAATCATATAAGAAAGAGAAAGCCTGAATGCAACTATCACCATAAATAAAGCCTAAACTCAAGGAAAAAGACTGTTCAGTCATGGGAACACACAGTATCAAAGAAAAATTGGCACATCGCCCTAACAGATCTATAAATTCCCAACATGATTTCTCATAGAATTTCATAAGCTGACCCCAGAATCGCTATGGAAGAGAGTGTTGCAGGTGCACACAACTTTCTCTACAGCACAGAGATTCCAGGCCTTAATATGCACTCTAAAGCTTCTCATAGAAATGTGAGATGGGGGCACCTGGCTGGCTGACTCAATCGGTAGAGCATGTGACCCTTGGTCTCAGGGTTATGAGTTCAAGGCCCATGTTGGATCTAGAGATTACTTAAAATAAATAAACTTAGGGGCACCTCTGTGGCTGTGGTTGAGCTTCTGCCTTCGGCTCAGGTCATGATCTCAGGGCCCTGGGATCCAGCCCCACATCAGGCTCCCTGCTCAGTGAGGAACCTACTTCTCCCTCTCCCTTTGCCACTACCCCCACTTGTGCTCTCTGGCTCTATCTCTCTGTCAAATAAATAAATCTTTTAAAAAATAATAAACGTAGAAAAGAAATAAACATAGGATGTATTTAAAACTACTGAAATGGTATATATGTCAATAATTGTGGGATACAGCTAGAGTGATACTTAGGGATAGTAACAATAATTTATTTCATCAGAGTGTGTAATAGAGAAAAAGTAGCAGTGGGCTAGATATCTACCTAGAATAGAACAAGTAAATTATGAGACTAATGAAAAAGACCATTCATATATGGTAAGATACCACTTATTTAATTATAAAAAGATGCAAAATATATGTTACATGTGCCTATATATTTATATATAATATGTGCATATATTTTTATATATAAATCAATTTTTATGTATATATGGTAACTGTACAAAGCCTGTATGGGAATAATCAACCCCAGATTTAGTACAGTTGTTACTCATGAGGATTGCAGAAAGGAGGTTGAGAAGGTCATACAGGCTTCAACTGTAAAACTGGCATTACATTTCCATATTTCTATGTAATTTATGTTAAGTACATCAACCACATTGATAAAACCATGGATCTCTTACAGGTCTCCTCCAGTCGACCAGACCTTTCAGGCTTTGATGAAGATGATAAGGTGTGTACCAGTAGTGTGGGCATGGCTAGGTTACTAGCAGAATCAAAGTCTGAAAAGTTAGGGTATCTTGGTCTTTTTAAAATCTCAGGACTTCCATCTTAATCTGATGTGGATCTTTGTCTCCACGTGTCCATTTCCAAGTACAAAGACTTGATGTGGAATTGCTTTGTACTTAGTGTCAATGTTGTACCTTAGCATATTTTCCATACCCAGATAGTCCTACACAGAGCTGAATATCTGTGTGTTTATGGGTCTACCTCAATGATTTAAGAAAGTATTATATCTACCATTGCAAAATCAAAATTATTGCAACTAGGTATGTTAGGGATTTAAAATTAAGGATGTTGTGCAACATGACCTTGCTCAGCAAATATTTCTTGGAGCATATATTATATTTAATTTATTATGCTGGGGACTGAGTGATTCAAAGAGTAGAATCAACAATTGTATCCAGAAGTTTAAAATCTAGTCTTTAGATAAGGCAGGCAACTCCAGAGAAATATGAAGATGAAATAAGCTTATGATACACAAATGGAGTTTTCCTTCTTTACTATACCAGTATCGTATGGCAGTTTGATACTTTTAAATCTTGGGCTTATGTAGAGTGACCATACCCTCTGGTTTGCCTGGGCAGTCCTAGCGTGTGCCTGCTACCAAAGCGAAAATTATTAATGGAATCTATTCACTCCAAAAAGTGTTTTCATTGTGGTCTCTCAATTATCTGGCCACCCTAGATACACACCAAATTTATCAATGTCACTCCCTTTGTGGGGGAAGGGAGGAAAGTGGATGGGACCTCTGGGCTTCAGAAGGGGATTTCACTCCACTTGTAATGAGTTTATTAAACCTTGGACAAATATAATATTAACTCTTGACCTATATCTTGAGTAGGACACTATTTGGCATATTATTCAGCCGCTCATACTTTTCTATGTTTAAAATATTCTATTAATAAAAACAAAGAAGAGTACATACTGCCATTAAAAAACGGGAAAAAACTGAAATCTGGACTTCATTTCTCACTTTAACAGGACTTAATTACAGCTAACCCATATCTTTACCTTGTAGGGTTGGCTAGAGAACCAATTAGACATGTCTGACTACAGCTCCAGCTATCAAGATATAGCCTGTTATGGAACTTTACCCAGGGATTCGCCTCGAAGGAGTAAAGAAAGTAGTGGTGAGATTTTTTTTCTCTGAGTTCTTTGTTTATAATTTCTTAGGAAAAGCATGAGGGGCAAATTCTTTTACGGGTTGGATTTAATAAAATAGGAACCTGAAATTTTAATAGACTGGATGATTCTAAACTATCTTCTTGAAGAGAATGTATCATGTTCGCTTATGTGATTTCCTTTTGCTTTAGATCCGGTGTATCATCCAGATAATAATAATAATAATAGGCCTTTTGTGTATCACTTCAGAATTTTCAAATCGGTTTTCCCACATCATTTCCTGAATTTGAAGTCCCTTTTGAGACGCAAATCTTACATATTATGATCAGACTTCATTCTTTACCAAAAGAATATATACCTGCATAATGCTTTTGTACTCAAAAGATTTTTTAGAATATTTTTATTCCTAAAACGGTTTCAAAAATGATACCAGAAATGAATTTGATCACTGACAGCATTATTACCTAACTATATAATCTCCCAGTGCCCTGAAAGGAACAGCATTCTCTGAAAACATAAATCAGCTCTGTCACCTTATACACCTTATACATTACCTACTAAGTGACATCATATACCAGTGAATTAGGAAGAAAACACAAAGGAGGGACAGAGGTCCCTAGAAGTAAGAAATGAGTAAAAGCAGGAAAGCAGAATTGTTCTTTCTTAGTCATATGGAGCAGCAGGGTGACTTGAAGAAAAATGAGGCTTGTAAGAAAATTTATACAGTATCCATTCATTGAATATTTATTGAGCCTCTTCTTGCTATAAGCAGTGAAAGATACAAAAAGATCTAGATCCTAAGATTGAACTATGGAATGACTAAGTGCCCAAGTGCCTAGAAGGGTAGTAGACTCTGGGAATTCAGAGCAACATGAGATCAGCATGAGTTGAAATCAGTCTAGTAGGCAGCGCTTAAGGGGGATCTTGAAAAGAAAGTAGATAATTCAGTGTCTGCTTTCTTCGATGCTGCCCAGGCCTTTGCTGACTTCTTGTGACTGATAGATATGTCTCCACCGCTGCCCCAAGTCTGTTTTAATCCTTAGCCAGATCTTAGCCCGTTGATTTCTTTGCCATTGCGGATATTCCCGTGGCAAGATGGTTACCAGGCTTCCTGTGCATCTGTCAATCCATGCCTGTTTGTCTCTCCAGGTTGTACATCAGAGAACCCCCACGCCTTAACAGTCAGTCCTTTTAAAGCATTCTCTCCCCAGCCACCAAAGTTTTTCAAACCCTTAATGCCTGTAAAAGAAGAGCATAAGAAAAGGATAGCTCTGGAAGCGAGGCCGCTCCTAAGCCAAGAGGTAAGTGCTGCTCGTCTTGTACTGTGTAGAACAGAGCAGAATCATGCTGCCTGTGGCATGGTGACAACGCACCTTAACAAATCGAATGCTGCCCGTAGATGTGTGTGGGTCATGCAGGTTCCTGGTGGGATTTCTTGCGTGGTGGTCTTGCTGTTATTTTCTGTTTGTTTATGGCTTTTCAGAGTTTTGTTTGTGTGGTTTTTTTTTTAATCTTCAGTGAGAAAAGAGACGTTCCCCAGGTGTTTTGAAAATATGACAGGCTTTATTTATTTATGTATTTATTTGTTTTACATGGCTAAAACCAACTATGCTATCTGCCATAGAGCGTGTGTAGTCTCGTCAGACTCCATCAGTGGTTTAACCGCAGCCTGCCAAATTACACTACTCACACAGGATAGAAGTGTTTGCCTTGCTTTTCTAACTGGCACGTACTTAACTGTGTATTTCGGCTGTCGGCGTCTTCTGTATGTGATGCATCTGTGTGTCTTAACCTTTGCAGAGCATGCCTTCACCTCAGGCACATAACCTTGGCTGCATTGTGCCCTCAGGAAGCAATGGCAACAGCATGCCAGTAGAGCACAATAGCAAACGTGAGAAGAAGATTGTAAGTTCTGGAACCGTTTCTGTCATCTTGCCTGGTGGTGGGGTTAAGGCCTCTTTCACAGACAATCATCCAAATCCTTTAGAAGACATTAAGAAAACGTACTGGGCCTTTACTTTAAAAAATAAAAAATGTAATCACCGGTAATGAGATATTGCATGACTACGGCCGTGACCTGTGATTTTTTTCTAAGTGTTCATTCTGTTTTGTCTTTTTGCTCGGTAGCAACTTGCTTAGGGAAAGGGGAGAAGACACTCTTACTTGTTCTAGTCTTTAAAAAGTGTAACAAAGAGATCACTCTAACTGATTCAGCATCTTTCTAATGTGCCTATGCATATTGCCCAGATTCTGAAGTTAATCTACCTAGAGGAGTTGCACTTACTTGGAGTGAGTAATCATGCACTTAGCTGTGGGTGTGTTTGAAAGCTCCTTCTGCACTGCCTGATGGCCTGGACAAGCTTATTCCTTAGCTTGTAGCCCCGCTACGAGCCTGTGGTGCCCCCACCATGCGCCTAGCATCTCAGGTAGCCTGTTCCTTCTTTGCTGGCAAAATAGGTCCTGCCTCCCCTTCTGTCTGTCTTGCTTTTGATATGGCCACAGGTAGGTGGAAACTCTGCCTGTTGAAACGTCATTTCCCAGCACTTGGTTTTCAAATTACAGATTTGAAAATAGTTTCTTTAATATGCTGAATACCAGGCACTTTGGATCATAAATGATAGCTCAGTTAAATGAAAGCAAAACTAAACAAAAACAAAAACAAAAAACCACTATTTTCTGGCCCAGAAACAGATTTCTCATTTTGTGTCTCAGCTTTCACCTTCCTGTGGCTTCGTAGGCTTTGAGACAGTGAAGCAGCCCTGAGCAAGACAGAGCTGCTGGATGTTGGTATCTGTGCGTGGTCTGATCTGTGGGCAGCGCGTGGGAGGCTTCCTCTCCCGGCTGCACCGTGGCACACCCGGCCCATAGACTGGTTGGTGTGAGGTCCTCTAGCAGTTCTAAAATGCACTTCCCCTGCATACTGTGTGAACCTAGCAGGAGCTTAACCCGGCTGTGCAGTCGGCCACCCAGCTGCGTGCATGAAGTGCTAGCACATCTTCAGAAATGCCCCTCCCATCCTGCCTGTCCCCTGAGGACAAAAGAAAAGGCACCCTTTCCCCCTCACCTCTGTCCCTTTCCCCAGCATCTCTCTGTTTTCCTGGCTCCTCCATCCCAAGCCCCAAGATAGTTCCTGCTGGAGAAGAGGGTGAACGTCAGCAGCTGCCCCTACATCTCTGAATCCTGATGAATGGCTCCATCACTTACTTGACTTCTCCATGCTTATTAATTAGCAAGGCTGCAGCGTGGGCTCAGAAGGCCAAGGGGCTAGTTTGTTACCCTTTCAAACTCACTGGCTGATTGGATCTGTGTTGGTTGATGTGGAACCTACCACCCTGATGCATGGGTATTAAATTTAAACCTCTAGTAACAGTATAATTTGGGAGGGGGCACTGGGTGGCTCAGTCGGATGGGCATCTGCCTTTGGCTCAGGTCACGATCCCAGGGTCCTGCTTAGTGGTGAGCCTGCTTCTCCCCCCCCCCCCCCCCATTCATTCTCCTCTCTCTTTTTTTCTCCCTCAAATAAATAAAATATGTTTTTAAAAAAGCAGAATACATTTTGGTAGAACATACTACCAAGAGACTGCTAGATGACCTTTCTGGTTCTGCCCAGTAGATGGCTTCACTGTTGACAGAGTTTGCCTCATTGTTTTCTTTACTTTCCTTGTAATATTTTTAAATAAAACCCATCTCAGAACTTTTTAGCTAGCAGAGGGTAGGTTGGAACCAGCTTCTCGTAACTCAGCAACTCTCAGCAGCAGTTAGGCTCTATGTGATCAAACACACCTTGAAGGCCACTGAGCAGCATTTGACGGTACAATCTTGCCTGAATCTTGAGAGATCTACCTCGACTCTCCTTAGAAATCTAGCTCAAGGGATGCCTGGGTGCGGTTGCGCATCTGCCTTTGGTTCAGGGTGTGATCCTGGGGTCCCGGGATCGAGTCCCGCATCAGGCTTCCTGCAGTGAACCTGCTTCTCCCTCTGCCTATGTCTCTGCCTCTCTCTCTGTGTCTCTCATGAATAAGTAAATAAAATCTTTAAGAAAAAAAATAATAAATCTGGCTCAAGACAACAACATCTTTTAAAAAAGAGAAAGGGGTACTTGGCTGGCTGTGTGGGCTGGCTCGATCCCAGGACCCCAGGATCAAGGGGCACACAGACGGTAGTGTGACTCTTGATCTCAGGGTCATGAGTTCCAGCCCCAGTTGGGTGTAGAAAGTGCTTAAGTAAATAAAACTTAATGTTTTTTTTCAATAAGAGAAAGAAGTCTGGGACACCTGGGTGGCTCAGCAGTTGAGTGTCTGCCTTTGGCTCAGGGCTGATCCTGGAGTCCAGAGGTCGAGTCCTGCATCGGGCTCCCTGCGTGGAGCCTGCTTCTCCCTCTGCCTGCGTCTCTGCCTCTCTCTGTGTCTCTCATGAATAAATAAAATCTTTAAAAAAAAAGAGAGAGAGAGAAATCTGTCTCAGTATTCTTCATCTTCGAACCTATTTAACTGATTTATTTCAGATAGCATTTTCAGGATGTTTTGATAGATTTTAAGGATATCAGTTGCTTGATCTGAGGTTCTGATTGTCTTTGGGAAGCTTTCATTTTATTTCTCCTCTTACAAATGGACATACTGTTTTATCCCTTTGTTCCCCCATTCACTCTCCTTCCTTTTCCATTCTTGAAGAATCATAGTGTGAATCAGTGGTTTGGTCTGATCCAGGGAGGTTGAAGTAATTTTTTATAATTTCACATAAAATATATAGCTAACCTTAATTTTTAAAGCAGGGCTTATTGTTTTATCAGTTTGGGAAGATACATAAATGTGCCTCATGTCTTGTTTGAGTAAGATAAAGACAACAATATGCTTTTGGAGTCCATCTTTTTTTTTTTTTTTTTTTTTTTTTTTTAAGTCATGAAGCAGAAGAGTAGAAAGTAAATCACTTCTCCCTCTTCTTGGGTCTTGCATAGACAGCATATGGTTTATTTCTCCTTTTTTTTTTTTTAAGGTTTATTTATTTATTTATTCATGATAGACACAGAGATTGAGAGAGAGGCAGAGACACAGGAGGAGGGAGGAGCAGGCTCCATGCCGGGAGCCTGACGTGGGACTCCATCCCGGGACTCCAGGATCGCGCCCCGGGCCAAAGGCAGGCGCTAAACTGCTGAGCCACCCAAGGATCCCTTTTTCTCCATTTTTTAAAAGATTTTTTAATTTATTCATTTGAGAGAGAGAGCAAGCAAGAGCACGAGGTGGGGTGCAGAGGGAGAGGGAGGATCAGACTCCCCGAAGCGCAGAGAGCCCAATGTGCGGCTCAATCCCAGGACCCCAGGATCATGACCTAAACTGGAGGCAGATGCTTAACTGACTGAGCCACCCCGACTCCCTGGTTTATTTCTCCATTTTACAGAAAAAGAAACAAGGGACTTGATGAGTGGCTCACCCAAGGTCTCACAGTTGGTGAGAACAAAGGCCCCATCCCTCAGCAGAATTGGGCTGGCCCCAGTGACTCCAGGTGCTCCCCCAAATAGTGCAGTTTCAATTGCCCTGCTGCTGCTGTTTCCAAAAAGCTGCCGGCCTCTTAGCACCATGGACAGAAGTACTGGGGCCCTAGGCTGATACAGTCCTTCCGAAAAGAAACCATCTCCCTCCTGGACAGCACAGACCCCATTCCAGTGGAAGTGAAATGACTTTAATCAAGTGAAACTTCTTGCAAGGAGTCACTGCTTTTATGGGGGTTTGATCCCTTCTTAAAATCAAGCTGTTTTGTCTATACGTAAATATCAGTTGCATAAACTGAATTGCAAAAATCAAATCATGAGGACTGTAGCTATAGAGAGGCTTGAGAACTTGACTCCATGCTTCACTTTTAGGTAGGGTTTTAGTCTTTCTTGTCCCTAAGACATTGTAGGAAGGTGCTAACCTTCATCTCCTTTAAGACAAAATGATAAATATTTCTGGAGTAGGAAGTCTATCTAACCAGATTCCTTTAAGGTACAGTTTAAGCCAATTAAGTCCTCTTTGTCCCTTGAAGGCAACAACTTGATAAACTTTCAGTCTGCTTACATGTTGGGAAATGTTTCATCTCGGTTTTCATGTTTCTGGAAGTACTTGTCCCTAGTCCTCTAGCCTCTTTCTTTGAGTCATTCCCTCCAACAGTCCTATCCTAAGTGCACAACTATGTACTGATCCCTAATTGAACTTAATGTCTTGGGGGTTTTTGTCAATGCTTCAGTTTTACTAAGCTCATTCTGATGCTTTAGGAATAATGTTTTTATCTTCACAAGTTTGATAAATGTGCACCTGTTTCTATACAGTAAGCTCATGATTGAATATTTCATTCAGCAAAATTATATTTTAGGATGACAGGTCTTTCCTCAGGCTTTAGAAGAAATAACTGCAGGCATAAAAAGGAGCTTCAGATTACTAATTCTTATATTCAGATTTAGTTTTCCTTGCAATAACTAACTTTTCAGTAATTAATTGCATCAAAGACTCCTGGGCTTGGGAAATTATATTTCTTTGCCAGCTTAAAACAGAAGGAAATACAAGGCAAGGCATCTGGCTGGCTCAGTTGGGAGAGCATGCAACTCTGACTCTAGATTACAAGGTCGTGAGTTTGAGCCCCACGTTGAACATGGAGCATACTTTAAAAGGAATAGAAGGAAATACAAGGATACAAACACTAGAAATTCAATTTTGAGTCTAAATATATCAAGTAGAGAATCTAGAAAATACAGGCAAAAACTACTGATTCGATCTGTCCAATCTTTGCTCCTTTCCAACTATTCCCTCAACCCCCTTTTTTTGACAGTGGTAGTCAATGTAGAATGTAGCTAAAAGTAAGATGGCAAGATTAGAGTTGCTAAAAATTTTGTTTTGCTAACTTCCAGAATTTTTATCACTGATACTTGATATTCACCTTTGATTAATAGCCATGGAATTAAGACAACTGATGCTTTTACGTAATGTATATTCAACTTATTTCAAAACCTAAGGAGCACTGAAGAGTATTAAGGTATTGATTTAGGTAGTTAACATCTTATGCAAAAGAAATTACTATAAAATTCAGTAGATGAAATTTATGTTCATTTGTCAACTGCCATCTGCCATGTCCTTTGAGTATGCTCTTCTTCCCCTTCCCCATCCTCTCTCTCTGTCTCTCCTCAATCTCTTCAAATGATACTTGAATGAATAGGGTTAGTGCATTGGTTCTAGGTCTTTACAGTCTGTCTGCTTTTGTACCAAATAAAATTTCCATCCACCAAGATTCCATGGTCCAAGATTGTGCTAAGAGCCAGGGCTTAAAGTCATAACTGCATGAAGGCAGGGACTGTGCCTGTTTTTGCTCAACACTGGTATTCTCAGGTCTTAGGACAATGGCTGGCATAGAGTGGATGCCTGATGAATACTCACTAAACGTCATGTTTTAAGAGAAAAAGAATATTTGCAGGGTCATCAGATGCTTATGAGGCTAATTAAAATGACTAGGTAGTAATATCTTTTTTTTTTCTTTTTAAGTATGCTCAACATCCAAAGTGGGGCTCAGACTCCCGACCCCAAGATCAAAAGCCACATGCTCTACTGACTGAGCCAGCAGGCACCATTTATCATTTACTTTTATTTGAACATAAAACATCCATATGTTTTATATTGTTTTCCACCAAATACAAAAGAATCATTGATTTAGAGACAGGCTGGGGAGCCGAGAATACCCACTTCTGCATATTTATCAGTGTTTACAAACAGAATTCTAAAGCTATTTGATGAAGGAGATTTTCAGTGAAATCTTAGTACCTTTCTCACCTGGCCAAATCCTCCATCCATGTTTCTCCAAACCCCTAGAAAGTGTTCATTGTAAGGCTATTAGTATGTTATAGCCTTACAGTGTTTAATATAACACTGGGAACGAGTTTGAAATGGTGTTCTTTTGCCACTGTTGAGGTCCTGATTTTACTGCCCTCTCTCCCCATAAAATAGTTCTGAAACCTTCAAAGCACTCGCTTACCTGCATGTGGCTTCCCAAAGTGAGGATTGTAAGGACAGGTGAAGCAACAGCTTTTCTCTGCCTCCAGCTGCCCCTTCCTCATTCAATTACAAAAGGGGAAAACATCACAACTGAAAGCTAATCAGTAATTAAAATTAATTGAAAGTCTCCTGCACTTCAACCAGCAAAGGAAGCATTTCCAATTAGTCCTGAGTGAGCACAGAAGAGAGAAATCTCCGTATTAGGTGATAATGGGTTTATGCTCACAGACCTCTGAGAATAGTGTACTTGTATGTGCCATAGGTGACAGCATCTAACCAACATGGGGAGGGGGGAGTGGGGGGGGGGATGAGAGAGAAGAAGAAAGGAAGGAAGAGAGAGAGAGAGAAAAAAAAAAAGGAAGAAAGGAAGGCAGGCAGGCCCACTAAACATGTGACTGTGAATGTCTTTAATAGGACTATATTGAAACTTGGCTCAACAGTGAAGTCGCCATAAGGAGCTAATGAGTGACTTTTCCTTCCTTACTATATAGGACTCTGAGGAGGAGGAAAATGATCTGGAAGCTCTTAACAGGAAGCTGATAAGTTCACAGCCTTACGTACCCGTGGAGTTCGCCGACTTCAGTGTTTACAATGCCAGCTTGGAGAATAGGGAGTGGTTTTCTTCTAAAGCGGATCTGGTGAACTCAAGGGTCTTGGAGAAAGAAGTGTCCCGTAGCCCTACCACCAGCAGTATCACCAGCGGCTACTTTTCCCACAGTGCATCCAATGCCACCCTGTCCGACATGGCAGTCCCTTCTAGTGACAGCTCCGACCAGCTAGCCACGCAGACCAAGGACACAGACCCCAGTGAGCATTGCGGACCGTCCCTTGTGCACGACTCCCGACCGTCCTCAAACAAAGAGTTGACTGAAGTCGAAAGAGGCTTGGTAAAAGAGAAGATCGCTCTGGTGCCACTCAAGGAAAACAGTGCCTTAGCCAAAGGGAGCCCATCACCCCAAAGCATCCCTGAGAAAAACTCCAAAGTCCTCTGTAGGACCAGCTCCTGTTCAGAACAAGACGCCTGCTCCAGCAGAAATGGCCAACCAGCCAGAGAATTTTACCCCAGGGAAGTGACCGTGGAACACACCACAAACATCCTGGAGGACCATTCTTTCACAGAGTTTATGGGTGTATCAGACGGGAAAGATTTTGATGGTTTGACAGATTCTTCTACTGGGGAGCTTTCAAGTAGAAGGAACCTGCCAAGTAAAATGGACAAGAAGAGTATCTCAGACGGGCCTCGGGACCCTGCCCAGCTGCATTCCTCGGCAGAGAATGACCAGGTAATAAATTCCAGAGGCTGTCCTCTATGTTCTGTACCATTGGTGAGCACGGCTGATTGTGTACACAAACCCCCAGAGGCGTTTCACCGCATGACTTAGTGGGAGAGATTTCCTCAGATGCTGCTGACAGGCCAGGTGAGCCCCCTGGGTAGCGAGCTCACCTCACATCACTGCCCAGCCGGCTCTCTCTGGCTGTGCACCTGCTTGCACTGTGTCAGAGTAGAATTATAGAATATCTAGGGCCGGTGGTGTTTCCATCTTTTTTTTTTCCCCAAGATTTTATTCATGAGAGAGGCAGAGCCATAGGCAGAGGGAGAAGCAGGCTCCCTGTGGGGAGCCCGATGCGGGACTCAATCCCAGGACCCCGGGGATCACGCCCTGAGCCAAAGGCAGACACTCAACCGCTGAGCCACCCAGGTGCCCTAACCACTGGTGGCGTTTCTGACTGGCTTATGGGTCGATGCTGAATAAGGATCATTCAACCTCACATTCATTCCCTGAGAAGTTTAAATACAGGCTGTCCCAAGGCATTCAGATAGAATCTGCCTTATGTCATCAAATCTGTAATTTCTCTAATTCTTAGACTAAACCATTATTTGATGCATCATTACCAAAAAACAAACAAACAAAACAAAAAGCTTCCAGTTAAAATGCATCACACCAGTAATTGTTGGACACATTCCAATTTCAGACACATTAAAATGGGGTATCAGGGGGGTCAGGGAGGAGGGAGGCATACATCGTAGAATTGTTTTAAAAAAAAAAAAGTCATTTGGTGCCCAGAGCAGTTGAAATTTGGGTTTTGGAAGGTACCATGTTGGTTTATTATAATGTTTTATTTTATTTTATAAATATTTATTTACTTATGAGAGAGACAGAGAGAGGGAGAGAAGCAGAGACACAGGCAGAGGGAGAAGCAGGCTCCATGCAAGGAGTCCGATATGGGACTCGATCCTGGGACTCCAGGATCACTTCCTGGGCCTAAGGCAGGCGCTAAACCACTGAGCCACACAGGGATCCCAATATTTCATTTTATATTATAGTTCAACAGCTTAATTTTTTAGTTTGATTCCTAAACTAAAAGAACAATATCGGGATCCCTGGGTGGCGCAGCGGTTTGGCGCCTGCCTTTGGCCCAGGGCGTGATCCTGGAGACCCGGGATCGAATCCCACATCGGGCTCCCGGGGCATGGAGCCTGCTTCTCCCTCTGCCTATGTCTTTGCCTCTCTCTCTCTCTCTGTGACTATCATAAATAAAAAATAAAAAATAAAAAAAAATAAAAAAAAAAAATAAAAGAACAATATCGGGGATCCCTGGGTGGCGCAGCAGTTTAGCGCCTGCCTTTGGCCCAGGGCGTGATCCTGGAGACCCGGGATCGAATCCCACGTCAGGCTCCCGGTTCATGGAGCCTGCTTCTCCCTCTGCCTGTGTCTCTGCCTCTCTCTGTCTCTCTCTCTGTGTGACTATCATAAATAAATAAAAATTAAAAAAAAAAAAGAACAATATGAGTATTTGCTAAGAGTACGAAGGAAGAGAGGAAATTGTGTAAATAAGAGATGCTCTGCTGTCCGTTTAGAGTCCATGTTCTGGTCCCCCACCCCGACGGCAGCAGTGGGAAGGGGACAGGGTACCAGAACGCAGCAAAACCAGGCTCGGACAGAACTAGAAAGGTAATCTAGGAAGACGATCGATCAATCGATGGTGGTGCCATTCAGTCTCTGCTTTGTTGAGGAAATTATTCCGGTTTGGTGGCTCCCCCCACCCCACAAGCTTTACTCCCTTAAGATTTCAGGGTGTGGTCACTTATGCAGCTTACGCCTCAATAAACTGCAAAAACCCAAATGATGATTTCTTAGAATTAAAAAAAAAAAAAAAGACCCCCACCCCCCAATGTAAGACAAAAAATAAAGTCACTCCTTATTGTTCTTGCAAACAAAACATTCGTTTCAAAGTCTTCGGCATCCTCCACTACTCCAGGCAAAATCCGCACTGCTGGTCCACCTCGGCCCGCAGGCCCCCCTCCAAGAAGTCCTTGGGGCTGACTCTACCCTCAGACAGTGCCTCTCAAACCTAAATGTGCAGCAGACCCACTGGGCGGTATGGAGGATGCCTCTTTAAAATTCAAAACCCCAGGAGTCACCTGGCGTTCTGCTTCAGTGCAGAGGGAGCAGGGGCCTCGGGGTTTCCCAGCGCCCTCTGCTGCAGTGACAGGGTGTCTGAGGGCCACATGGGGGAGAGGCAACAGTCCCTCCTCTGTTCCATTGCTTGGATTATTTAGAACCAACGAACAGGAACCCCACCTTTTGTTTTCAGACACTCCAGAATAGTGTGTTCCTGCCAAAGATTCTGCTTTCAACGTGGAATTTAACAACAGTATTTGTGGTATCAGGGTAATGTGGGATTGTGATGAATCTTCTTTTTCTTTTTCTTTTTTTTAAAGATTTTATTTATTTATTCATGAGAAACACAGACACAGACACAGGCAGAGGGAGAAGCAGACTCCATGCAGGGAGCCTGATGTGGGACCCGATCCCGGTCTCCAGGATCATGCCCTGGGCTGAAGGCAGGCACTAAGCCTCTGAGCTACCTAGGAATCCCCAATCTTTTTCCTTTAAAATAAAAATTGTTTTAATATTTTTGTTCTAACATGATTTGGTTTTATTTATTTATTTTTTTATTTTATTATATTTTTTTACGATTTGGTTTTAGAAACTTGCAGTAACCAGTTTGTACTTTAACTTTGGGTCTTGCTGTTGTTACTTTTCCTAGAAGCCTCACCTCGGGGCTGGGTTTCTCCCTCGCACAGTGTAAATCCTAGAACTGGATTCTATAGTCTGTTGGATCCCATGGGTCCCTTCAGGGAGAGCCCCTCCTTGTGTGTGTGTTGGAGTCGGGAGTGAAGGAGGATCAAGACCTTGAACTCACCGGCCTCTGCTTGAACCTACTAGGGCAGCACGACCACTCGGTGAAAGGCGGCAGCAGGCGCTTCTCGCAGGCCATGGCATCTTCGCTCCGGTTGCCTTGTGAAAGCACCAGCCCCATCTTTGCAACATGCTGAGGCCCAGCCGGGACCTCAGAGCAGCGTGGAGAAGCCATGTGCTCCATGGGCCACCTCCTTTCTCCTCCCGAGCTGGGAGAGGCAGCACTTTGTCACTCGGGTAAATCGGCAGCCTCTGCTTTTTTTTTTTTTCCAGAAAGCCAGAGAAAACCGAAAACCCTGGATTGAATTCAGTGGCAGTATTTTTGTTTGCACTTGACTACTACACACACCCACTGTGTAGAATCCTCCACAGATTCAAACAGACTTTATTCTTGTACAATTAATTTTAATCAGTTCTTACTGTAGAATCTGGAGTCAATGCTTTTTTTTTTATAAATAATATATATGATGTATATGAAATGTATATCTATAGAATGTTCAGAGACAGACAAGACTGCACATGAAAATGCAGATAAAAGTGGTTTGTAGAAAATCATAAGGTACTGGACTTGGTTACAGAGCAACTTAGGTAATCTCTGATACGTGAGCAGATGAAAAAGATTCGATTGCCTAAGAATGAGGTTGCAGAGCCCTCTTTGCAGAAAAGGTTACAGAACGCTGTTCTTTACAACCAAAGAACTTAACATAAGACTGAACGTTTTTGCTGTCCACTCTTATTGTTATGTGTACATATGTGTCCTGACTGCAAGTTTGGTGCCATACTCCTCCTGGCTACCAGGCCACGTGTAGCCGTTCTCTATCCTGTCTCATAAGCACACTGAAAAAGCTCACAGCTCTATTCCCTGGTCTTCCACCTGGCCCACCGCCTGCTGACGTGACATTGTATTGTAACTCTCGACAATGCCTGGGGCTCTAACTCCAGCCTTCCTTATCCCTTGGTTTGGCCTGGCCAGGCAGGTGGGACGCAGAGAGCAGTATTACTTATTGTAAGCAAACAGGAGGACGCGTCTGGAGTTGGGTTTGGGGAGGGGAGAGGGTGTTGTTTTTTTTTTTGTTTGGTTTTTTTTTTTTTGGTCTTTTTGTGGTTTTTTGTTTTGGATTGGTAGGTTTCATTGTGTGGTTTTGCTGTCGTTCTTTTACTTTAAATTCTGGAAAACGCTGGGGAGATGGGATGAGCTACAAAGTTCACAGGTGCCCGCTTCACCATGACCGCAGCAGATGATTGGAGTACAGAGGACACTGCTGTCCACATCTTCGTTGGCAAAGTCCTCCTGTTAACGGGGACGTCAAGGGATTATGTGTGTGGACATTTTTACAAAAGTACTTTATGCACCTATTCTGTAGATGCCTGTAAAGTTGGTGTGGATGTACAGCAATAAATACATTGTGGGAGAGAGAGAATGTGTACAGCCTGCTGTACCTTTTTCTTGAAGTTCTTAGCATCAGTAAAGGAGTAAGATTTTGGGAGACTTTAATGAAAAGCTGCTGTTCATGATTTTGTGTATAGTGAGCCGACTGTAGTGTTTTACTATTGTCTGTTTTAAAAAAGAAAAACTGTAATTTATATGCTCTTTCAACTTTATTGTATTTAATTGGTACAGATTATGTGTGTGTGTGTGTGTGCGCGCGCGCATGTGTTAGAATACAGACTGTCTAATTCGGATTTTAAAACATCAGTTGTTTGTCTTTAATAACTCTGCCACTAGCTGCAGATCTAATCTCCCATGTTCATACGTACATGTGGGTCCTCGTAGCCTGAACCAAAATTATCCAATATGAATAAGCCAATATTCATTGGGAGTTTACTGTGTTCTAGGCACCGTTCCCAACATTTGATATTTATCACAGCAGTGGGTGCCATGGGTGCCGCTGTTATTACGTGTTTACTGCTGGAAAACCAAGAGAGAGAGGTGGGGGGAGCGGGAGGGTGGCAGGCTTGCATCAGTCTCCCCTCCGTGTCGTGTCGTGTCGGGTGAGAACAGGCCTCTGAAGGAAGGACGGAAGGCCTTCAGAGTGCAGAAGGGCTGGCCCGAATCTCACACTTTCCAAACCAATCAATGCGACATCCACAGCAGACAGGACAAGGTGTGTCTTCCATGTTCACAGAGCACAGAGCAGTGTCCTGCCACCCGACACACAGTGGGAGAGGTTTATCTTAAAATGGTAGCACACAGCATTTTCAGAAAAATTGAAGTTGTTCATGGTAGCCAGCCTTTCTTAAAAAACAAAACAAAACATATATATATATATATATATATATGTATATATATAAACATTTTTTTTATTTGAGGGAAAGAAAATATGCCTGCACACAAATGAGGGGGAGGGGCAGAGGCAGAGAGGGAAGCAGACTCCCGCTGAGCAGGGAGCCCTAAGCAGGGCTCAATCCCAGGACCCTGAGATCATGACCCGAGCTGAAGGCCTGAGCCACCCCGGTGCCCCTGTAGTAGCCTTCCTGAAGACGTCAAGAATTAGACCCACGTAGCCTACTCTGGACAGAAGAGTATCTTACATAGACTTCCAGGCAAAAGTAGAGAGCAGGGAAAATCCGAAGTTATTTGAATTCCATAGCATAGGACTGAGGGAGGAAAACAGCCGTTTAATATTTAAATAAATGATGGGTACAAATAGAATCAGGACAAACTGAGCAAATCATCATTCCTTGCACTAGCATGAGATCAGTGGTAGTTGGTCATCGACTTTGTCAGCATGACCCGGGGAGAGGAAACTGGTGTTAGCATATCGGATAGTCACATACAAGCATGTGTTTAACAGCTTATTGCCAAAGTACAGTATTACTAGTGGCCTCACATTTGTTTACAGTTATTTGGACACACATTTTATCATAACAAAAATTTAGCCTTGTGTTTCTAGGGCACCGACTTACAGGAAGAAGGATTTCATAAAAATACCTTTAGAGTTAAGTAAGAGGAAAATAATACTATCACTTATCCTGCTCTCATCGATACTTATTTTGAAAATTGCAATATTGAAGTTTTTGAACAGTTTGGGGAAGAATAAAAAAGACAACTAATGACCTGATTACATTCTTTATTTCTAAAAAGTAAAGCTTTCTGATCATGTCATTAAGGAGTCCTGAAAGAAGATGTAATTGAATAAGTGTTCTTGCTTTTCTGGAACAAAAAGAGCCTAAAACAGAAAAGGATGCTACCTGCTTGTCATCTGTTTCTAATCGCCTGAGATGAGGGGAAAGATAATTGTAGGTTCGAGAGCCACTTAACAGTCCTCCCCCCGCCCCCCACCAGATACAGTGAATTAACTTAAGTTGAAGAAAACATTAGTCTTTATCTTTCTGATGTTCTGGAACACACACTCACCTCTGTGCCTGCTTGGAAGAACAAGTGATTTTTTTCCCATCTGTGAGGCTCACTGGGTGCCCCTGTCATTGCACACGGTTCTTAGACGACTGCAGCTCCAGAAGATGCTTTGGGTGTCCCAGTACCCATTATGTGAGCCCAGTTGGCAGCAACCACCATCTTGGAGCTTACTGTAGGTTTTCTCTGAGCCAGATTGTGCCCAAGAAAGGTACTCTTGAATCCTTATGGGACCTTACTCACAGCTACTAGAACAATGAATGTTCTACAAAGAAAAAGCTAAGTTTTCAAATTGGAGTCTCTGGAAGAAAATCAGCTTGAAGAGGGAAAACAAAACGATCCAGTTTGGTTTTAGAGCAGTAGAAACCAATTCAACCCTTTCACAATACCTAAAACACCCATAACTACTTAGATTTTAAAACTGGAACACATGGGTGTTTTTTAACAACCTCAAACCATTATTTTGGGCCTTCAGTCTCCTAAATAGCTGCCTGAACCAAACCACATACAGATGTCCTTACATTTCTTGGTTATAGTTTGTCTTTGCTGAGTCTAGCATGGGCTTTTGAGGATGGCACAGGAGAATCGATGTATTTTTCTTTGACTAAAAATCCAAGCCAGAAGCTACCCCTTCATGTAATTGATTAGTTACCTTGTACTGTTCACCAGGTACAGGATAATCTGGTCAACCACAAAGAAGCCAAGCTCCTTGAAAATACCAGAGTTAAAATACTAGCCAGGGCAACTGTCAGGAAAGGAGCATTTCACCAAGAATGAGGCTGTAAGATCTAGCCTCAGTATCACTTGCATTCAAGACTGTCCTTTTTTTTTTTTTTTTTTTTTTTTTTAGATTTTATTTACTTAGTCATGAGAGACATAGAGATGCAGAGACACAGGCAGAGGGAGAAGCAGGCTCCTTGCAGGGAGCCTGATGGCGGGACTCGATCGCAGCATCCTGGAATCACACCCTCAGCCAAAGGCAGATGCTCAACCACTGAGCCACCCAGGCATCCCTCACTCGAGACCATATATCTTCATGATGATAATGCCAATTTCCCACATTTTCCCCTTCTCCTTTTATATGTAGAGGCATATATTTGTGAGAGAGCTAGAGTAGTAGTTATCTGTTGCTGCAAAATGAAGTACCCTTAAACTCAGCAGCTTAAAACAACCATAACCATCTCATGCCATTTCTGTGGATCCAGAATTCAGGAGTGGGCAGTTCTTGGTAGTTCTGGCTGCAATTGCTCAGAAGTGGTGGTCAAGACATAGAGCTGCAGTCACCTGAAAGCTTGGTTGGGCTGAAGGACCCACTTTGAGGGTGACCTACACAGCCAGCAAGCTGGCGCTTCCTCGCCACAGAGACCCCTTCGTGCTGCTTGAGTGTTCTCATAACATGGTGGCTTCCTGGTCAGTGGTCCTGGAGGGCAAACAGGAGCCCCATTGCCTTTTATGACCTAGACTCGGAAGTCACACTCTGTCCCTTCCATCATTTTTTTAAATTTTTTTATTTATTTATGATAGTCACACAGAGAGAGAGAGAGGCAGAGACACAGGCAGAGGGAGAAGCAGGCTCCATGCACCGGGAGCCCGATGTGGGATTCGATCCCGGGTCTCCAGGATTGCGCCCTGGGCCAAAGGCAGGTGCCAAACCGCTGCGCCACCCAGAGATCCCCCTTCCATCATTCTAGTCATTAAAGTGAGGCACTAGAACAGCCCCACTGGGAGAAGGAAATTATGGCTCTTCCCTTTGAAAAGAGGAATGTCTAAGAATTTGTAGACCTATTTGTATGCGTCCATAACTAGTTAGGGGTTACGTAGCTGAGGTCTGCAGCCAAAGCAAACCTAACCAGAACTTAAGAATGAGTGTGGGAATTAACTCTTATTTATATAAGCAGGAAGGTCAAAAGGAAAGCCACAGTTTCATGAAATAAAAAGATACTGAGAAAAAAGTGAAAATTCGAGGATCATTTGAATGTGTGAGTTATAGCCAATAATCAAACTGCACCAATATTCCTGGCAGAGGGAAACACGTGGTCAGAAAGTAGTAATTACGTTTCTATTGATAGTTATGTTTTCACAATTGATTCTTTTCAGATCTGCTTCATTAGAGGCACAAACACATGAATATATTCGATGGCTTTCCTCAAAATAGGAAATGAATCCTAGGAAATTCAAGCACATCTCATTAAGGCCGGTACTGGTGATGATTAGCTTCAGAAATAAGGCTGCCAACCAAAGAGTTGATAGGATTTTTTTTTTTCTGAAGATGCTGACAATGGTAGGATTATTTTATTAAGATGTGATACACATCCAAATGTTTGGATAGAAGCAAGAGGGGTTCAAAGCTCTTAAAGCTTATGAAATGAAGCTTTAAGATTTACTTAGAGTGAACACAAGCAGGAGGGACAGAGGGAGAGGGAGAGGGAGAGGGAGGCTCGGGCCGAGGCGCTGCGCCAGAGCCCAGCCCGGGGCTCCATGTCCCCGCCCTGAGGTCACGACCCGAGCTGAAGCTGAAACCAAGGGTCGGGCGCCTAATGGGCTGCGCCTCCCGGCGTCCCTGGACCTGAAACGCTAAACCCAAAACTGGGCAACTGGAAAAAGAAATGTAAAGCGCAGGGACGTGGGGGGCGGAGCTACCGTGGAGGAGGAGGAGGCCCGTGGGCTGGCGGCTGGACGGGCCCGTCGTTCTGAACTCCCGGGAGCCCACCTGAGGCCCCACAGCACCGACTGCAACTAGAGGGAGCGCCGGGCCGCGTCACGGGAGGTAGGAGGCGGGAGACGTGGATGGAGGGTGCTGGGGGGGGGGGGGGGGCGCTTCCCCAGCGCCGCCGACCGCGAAGGCACTTTCGGGGGGCTCTGCACCGGCGGGGCCCGGGCCGTGGAGCCCAGCTCGGGGCGGGCTGGCCGGGAGCCCCGGGGAGCCGCAGGCGGAGGCGGACGGCACGCCCTGAGGCTGGCGGGAGGCGCCCCGGGAGACCCTGCTCTTCTGGGAGCACACCTGGGAGCCGCGCTGCCTCTAGGGTGAAGGAGCGCCAGGTGCCAGGGACGCCGGGCTGCTGACTCCCGTCCTTTGCTCCCAAGCCCGTGCTCCTGCGCCCTGCTGGGTGGGCCCCGCGTTAAGCCCGGTGAGGCGACGCCCTCCCGCGGAAGCGCCCCACGGGTCCCGCCACCCCAGGTCCCGAGAGCGGGTCGGGAAGCTCAGCCTGGCCGGGGTGGAGCCCCGAGGCCCCGCGCTGCTCCGGAGACGCAAGCAGCCCCACACAGTGTGAAACCTGGTCGGAAAAAGCCCCTCGGATGCACGAGGAGAAGTTCTTCCTCCTCTGGGAGGGCTTCCCTGAGCGCAGCGAGCGTCAACTCCCCTCCGCAGGGACCGAAGAGCCGCCCGGTGCCGCTCCGCCCCCTCCCCCACCCCCGAACCAGCGACTTCAGGATAGAGCACGCCCCGGCCTGCTGCCGCCGTCCTCGGGGAAGTGTGCCTGAGAACCGCCCCCCTCCCCGGGAAGACCGGGACTAGCACCCATCGCACCACATCGACGGACCAGAAGGTTCTGCAAAGCCTCAGCTCGAGTGGCGACATGAGGCCTCTCTGCAGTCCGGAGCACACCACCCCGGCCAAGGTCCAAAGGCTCCTCGCTGCAGGCGAGGACAGGCTGCCGAGGACTGACCCGAGGGCTAGAGCAGCCTCAGCGCAGCAGCAGAGCGCGCGGAGCATCACCGGAGACACTTCCCGAAGCCCCAGACCCTGGGCGCCTGTGACCTCTTCTTCAAAAAGTCATTACACTCAGGAGCGGGAGACATAACAGGCTTTCCTAACGCAGAGAAGACTGAGATCTAGACAAAATGCCAAGACAGGAATTCATCCCAAAAGAAAACAAAGGCCATGGCGAGGGATCCAATCGAAACAGATGTAAGTAACATGTCTGATCCAGAATTTGTTTGTTTGTTTGTTTTCTGAGGCAGAATTGAAAGCAACAGTCATAAGAATACTAGCTGGGCTTGAGAAAAGCACAGAAGACATCAGAGGTAACCCTTACCACAGAGATAAAAGAGCTTAAAACCAATCAGGCCAAAATGAAAAATGCAATAGCGGAGATTCAAAATCAGTTGGATGCCATATCGCAAAGATGGAAGAGGCAGAGGAACGAATGGGTGATAAAGAAAATACAATATGAAAGATAATGGAACTGAGCAAAAGAGGGAAAGAAACATCTTGTGTCATGAATGTAGATGTAGGGAACACAGTGACCCCATGAAACGTGATAACACTTGTATCATAGGAGTCTCAGAAGAAGAAGAGATAAAAGAGGGCAGAAGGTTTATGTGAGGAAATTCTAGCTGAGTACTTCCCTAATCCGGGGAAAGAAACAAACATCCAAAACCAGATGGCACAGAGAACGTCCATCAAAATCAATAAAAGCAGGTCAACACCAAGACATAATGTAGATAAATTTGCAAAAATTTTGAGGTAAAGAGAAAATCCTAAAAGCAGCAAGACCAAAGAAGTCCCTAACTTACAAAGGAAGACAAATAAGGTTAGCAGCAGATCTGTCCTGGAAACCTGACAGGCTAGAAGAGAGTGGCATGATATAGTCAACATGGTGGATGGGAGAAATCTGCAGCCAAGAATACTCTATCCAGCAAAACTGTCATTCAATATGGAAGGAGAGATAAAGAGTTTCCCAGACAGAGAAAAACTAAAGGAGTTTGGGACCACTAAACCAACCCTGCAGGAATTTTTTTTTTTAAGATTTTATTTATTTATTCATGAGAGACACAAAGAGGCAGAGACAAAGAGGTAGAAAAGCAGGCTCGCTGTGGGGAGCCTACAAGAAATATTAAAGGAAACTCTCTGAGTGGGAAAGAAAGACAGAAAGCAGCAAAGACTAGAAAGGAACAGAGAAAAATCTCCAGATACAATGACAAAACAGTAATAAAATAGCATGAAATTCCTATCTATCAATAATTTCTCTGAATATAAATGGACTAAATGCTCCCATCAAGACATAAGGTGTTAGAATGGATTTTTTAAAAAATGACACATCTTGGGATGCCTGGGTAGCTCAGGGTTGGGCGCCTGCCTTCAGCCCAGGTCATGATCCTGGGATTGGGGATTGAGTCCCCCATCAGGCTCCCTGCGAGGAGCCTGTTTCTCCCTCTGCCTATGTCTTTGCCTCTGTGTGTGTCTCATGAATAAATAAAGAAATCTTAAAAAAAATGACAAAAAAATGACACATCTTGCTGCATACAAGAGACTCATTTTAGACCTAAAGTCACCTGCAGATTGAAAGTGAGGGGATGGTGAAACATTTACCATGTAAATGGACATCAAAAGAAAGAGGAGGGATGCTTGGGTGGCTCAGTGGTTGAACATCTGCCTTCGGCTCAGGTCATGATTCTGGGGTCCTGGGATCAATTCCCACATCAGGCTCCCCACTGTTTCTCCCTCTGCCTGTGTCTCTGCCTCTCTCTGGGTGTCTCTTATGAATAAATAAATAAAATCTTAAAAGGAAAAAAAAGGAAAGAAAGAAAGCTGGAGTAGCCATACTTACATCAGACAAACTAGATTTTAAACCAAACGCTGTAATAAGAGCTGAAGAAAGGCATTATATCACAGTAAAGGGGTCTATCCAACAAGGAGATCTAACAATTGTAAATATTTATTCCCCCAACATGGGAGCACCCAAATATGGAAAAACAACAACAACAAACAAAAAAGGAACTCATTGATAATAATAATACAATAATAGTAGGGGGGATCCCTGGGTGGCGCAGCGGTTTAGCGCCTGCCTTTGGCCCAGGGCGCGATCCTGGAGACCCGGGATCGAATCCCACGTCGGGCTCCCGGTGCATGGAGCCTGCTTCTCCCTCGGCCTGTGTCTCTGCCTCTCTCTCTCTCTCTGTGACTATCATAAATAAAAAAATAAAAAAAAAAAACTTAAAAAAAAAAAAAAAAGATTCTCTCTCCCTCTGCTTCTCCCCTCCACCCCCCAAAAAAAAAAAAAAAAAAAAAAAAAAAAAAAAAAAACCATAATAGTCGGGGACCTTAACACCCCACTTACATCAATGGGCAGATCATCTAAGCAGAAAATCAACAAGTAAACAGTGGCTTTGAATGACACACTGGACCAGATGGATTTAACAGATATATTCAGAATATTCCATCCTAGAGCAGCAGAATACACATTCTTTTCAACTGCACATGTACATTATCTAGATCACATATGAGGTCACAAATCAGGCTGCAACAGGTACAAAAAGATTAAGATCATACCCTGCATATTTTCCAACAGCACTATGAAACTTGAAGTCAACCACAAGAAAAAAATTGGAGGTTAAAGAATATCTACTACAGGGCAGCCCCAGTGGTGCAGTGGTTTAGAGCTGCCTGCAGCCTGGGGCATGATCCTGGAGACCCTGGATCGAGTCCCACGTCGGGCTCTCTGCATGGAGCCTGCTTCTCCCTCTGCCTGTGTCTGCCCCTCATTCTCTCTCTGTGTCTCTATGAATAAATAAATAAAATCTTAAAAAAAAAAGAATATCTACTACAGAAGTAATAGGTCCACCAGGAAATTAAAGAAGAAATTAAAAAAAAAAAAACATGGAAACAAAAAATTTAAACAACAGTCCAAAACCGTTGGCATGCAGCAAAAGTGGTCATAAGAGGGAAGTAGACAGCAATACAGGCCTACCTCTAGAAGTAAGAAAAATCTCAAATGTGCAATCTAACCTTACACCGAAAGGACTGAGAAAAAGAACAACAAATGAACCTGAGAGCCAGCAGAAGAAGGGAAATGGTAAACGTTAGGGCAGAAATAAATGATTTAGAAACAAACAAAAAAAATCCAGTAGAACAGATCAATGAAAGTGGGAACTAGTTATTTGAAAAAATTAATAAAATTTATAAACCCCTAGCCAGACTTAATCCAAAAGAAAAGACTTTATCCAAAAGAAGGATCCAAATAAATGAAATCCATGAGAGAGAAGAAATCACAACCAACATCACAGAAATACAATTATAATAGGATATTATGAAAAACTATATGCCAACAAATTGGACAATCTGGAAGAAATGGAAAAATTCCTAGAAACATATAAAGTACCAAAACTGAAACAGAAGACATAGAAAAATTTGAACAGACTGGTAACTAACAAAGAAATTGAATCAGTAATCAAAAATCTCCCAAGAGGGATCCCTGGGTGGCGCAGCGGTTTAGCGCCTGCCTTTGGCCCAGGGCGCGATCCTGGAGACCCGGGATCGAATCCCACGTCGGGCTCCCGGTGCATGGAGCCTGCTTCTCCCTCTGCCTGTGTCTCTGCCTCTCTCTCTCTCTCTCTCTCTCTGTGACTATCATAAATAAATAAAAATTAAAAAAAAAAAATCTCCCAAGAAAAGTCCAGGGCCAGATGGATTTGCAGGGGAATTGTATTAAACATTTTAAAAAGAGCTAATACATATTCTTCTCAAACTATTCCACAAAATAGAAAAGGAAGGAAACTTCCAGGTTTCTTCTATACATCTAGAGTTACCCTGATACAAAAATCAGAGAAAGATGCTACTAAAAAGAGAACTATAGGCCAATGTCCCTGATGAACATGAATGCAAGAATTCTCAACAGAATATTACAAGAATCACTCACCATGATCAAGTGGGATTTACTCCTGGGTTCCAAGAGCGGTTCAATATTTGCAAATCAATCAACATGACACACCACATTAATAAAAGAAAGTATAAGAACCATGTGATCCTCTCCATAGATGCAGAAAAAACTTGACAAATACATCATCCATTCTTGATAATAAAAAAAAGAGAATAGAGATAGAACATACCTGAACATCATAAAGGCCAAATATAAGAAAGTCACAGCTAATATCATCCTCAGTGGGGAAGAACTGAGAGCTTTTCCTCTATGGTCAGGAACAAGACAGGGATGTCCACTCTCACCACTATTATTTAACATATTACTGCAAGACTTAGCTATAGCAATCAGACAACGAAAAGAAATAAAAGGCATCCAAATAAGAAAGGAAGAAGTCAGGCTTTCACTATTTGCAGACAACATACTACTCCATGTAGAAACCCCTCCCCCCCCAAAAAAAAAACTCCACCAAAAAATTGCTAAAAGTGATACACACATTCAGTAAAGTCTCAGGATACAAAAATCAGTGTACAGAAATCAGTTGCATTTCTATGCACCAATAATGAGGCAGCAGGAAGAGAAATCAAGGAATCGATCCCATTTACAATTGCACCAAAACCCATAAAATACCTAAGAATAAACCTAATCAAAGTAAAAGATCTGTACTCTGAAAACTATAAAACATTGATGAAATAAATTGAAGATGATACAAATAAATGGAAAAGCACTCTATGTTCATGGATTGGAAGAACAAATATTACTAAAATGTCCATATTACTCAAACCAATCTACACATTTAATACAATCCCTATGAAAATACCACCAGATTTTTTCACAGAGCTAGAACAAGCAATCCTAAAATTTGTATGGAACCACAAAATATCCTGAATAGCTAAAGCAATCTTGAAAAAGAAAAATCTGGAGGGATCACAATTCCAGACTTCAAATTGTATTACAAAGTGTAGTCATCAAGACAGTGTAGTACTGGCACAAAAACAGACACATATATCAATGGAACAGAAAAGAAAACCCAGAAATGGACCCTCAACTCTATGGTCAACTAATCTTCAACAAAGCAGGAAAGAATATCCAATGGGGGGAAAAAAGTCTCTTCAACACATGGTGTTGTGGAAACTGGAGAGCCACATGCAAAAGAATGATACTGGGCCACTTTCTTACACCATACACAAGAATAAACTCAAAATGAATGAAAGACCTAAATGTGAGACAACAGACCATCAAAATCCTAGAGGACAATACAGTCAGTAACCTCTTTGACATTGGCCATAGCAACTTCTTACTGGATATGCCTCCTGCCTCCTGAGGCAAAGGTAACAAAAGCAAAAAGAACTATTGGGACTTCATCAAGATAAAAAGCTTCTGCACAGCAAAGGAAACAATCTACAAAACTAAAAAGCAACTTCCAGAATGGAGAAATTTGCAAATGACCTATCTGATAAAGGGTCAGTAACCAAAATATATAAAGAACATGGAAAACTCATCCAAAAAAACAAATAATCCACTTTTTAAAAATGGCATAAGACATGACAGGCATTTTCCCAAAGAAGACCTACAAATGGCCAACAGACACATGAAAAGACGTTCAATATGACTAATCCTCAGGGAAATACAAATGGAAACTATAGTGAGATACCACCTCACATCTGTCAGAATGGCTAAAATTAACACAGGATGAAATAAATTGAAGATGATACAAATAAATGGAAAAGCACTCTATATTCATGGATTGGAAGAACAAATACAGGAAACAACAGATGTTGGCAAGAATGTGAAGACACAGGAACCCTGTTACATTGTTGGTGGGGATGCAAACTGTTGCAGCCACTGCAGAAAACAGTATGGAGGTTCCTCAGAAAGTTAAAAATAGAACTACCCTCAGATCCAGCAATTGCAGTATTAGGTATTTACCCAAAGGATATAAAGATATTGATTCAAAGGGGCCCATGCACCTAATATTTGTAGCAGCACTATCAACAATAGCCAAATTATGGAAAGAGCCCAAATATGTATCAACTGATGAATGGATGAAGAAGATATGGTATAGATACACAATGGGATATTACTCGGCCATCAAAAAAGAATGCAATCTTGCCATTTCAACAATATGGTGGAGCTACAGGGTATTATACTAAGCGAAATAAGTCTGAGAAACAAATACCATATGATTTTACTCATGTGGAATTTAAGAAACAAAATAGATGAACATAGGGGGTAAGGAAAAAAGAGAGAGAGGCAAACATAACACAGACTCTTTATAGAGAAAAAACAGGGTTGCAGAAGGGGAGGTGGCCAGGGAGAGGGGTTAAATGGGTGATGGCATTGAGGAGACTTAATTGCTTATTGAGATGAGCACTGGGTTTTGTACATAAATGATGAATCACTAAATTCTACACCTGAAACTAATAAAAAATAAAAATAAAGGGATTTTTAAAAGAACAGTTTAAAAAAGGAAAACAAGTTAACACAAATTAAAATTGGCCAACAACAACAACAACAACAACCACAAAAAACCCAGATATGTAGAAAAGGATTCCTGGACAGCTTCTTTCTGTTTAAAATTACTCTTCCTTTGGCTCAAACTCAGCCTTGGTGACCTTTCTATCTCCCTTTGGTCTGTCTCCTGAGCCCCTTGGCTCCTAAGTTGGGTCTCCACAGGATGGGTCCCATCCTACAAGCCAGGATAGGCACCTATAATTTGTTGTCCTCTGCTGCCTCCTGCTGACCCCTGGTTGAGGAGTACTTTCTCCCATCTAATTTTGGGGCACAGACCTCTGTACTGGCTTCATTCACCACTGGTGTCGGTAATGGTTGGTCTCCTGAGAAACTTATTGCAGGACAGTTTCTCTCAGGAAACCTGGTAAACTCCCTCCACTGACCAGGTCTTGTTGGCCTTGCACTGGTAATTTTGAGACTCAGCCTTTCCTACTCCCAGATCTGGGCTATCCACCACATGGCCCCTGCCCTGGCACTTGGTACTGTGCCTTTTATGGTGAAGCCTGGACAGCCTCATTGGCTCTGAACTCTAGGCTCTCTTTGGCATCACTCATGAGATGTCTCAGGAAGTCATCCATGCCACAAGAAGGACCAGCTGCCTGCTTTCTGGGGCCCATCTATCCATTCCCTCTTCCTAAAAAAGCATCAGCCTAGGGATTGAGAGATCAAATTGAGATCAAATTGAGAGATTTGATTGAGAGATCAAATTATCTCTCAAGCTATCTAAGCTTCTAATGGTTTTGGTAATGTCTCACCCCAAAAACATGGGGGACTGGGACACCTGGGTGGCTCAGTGGTTGAGCATCTGCTTTTGGCTCAGGTCATGATCCCAGAGTCCTGGGATTGAGTCTCCCATTGGGTTCCCCGTAGGGAGCCTGCTTCTCCCTCTGCCTATGTCTCTGCCTTTCTCTGTCTCTGATGAATAAATAAATAAAATCTTTAAAACAAACAAAAAACCAAAACAAAACATGGGGGACTGAGTCTCCTTTTATGAACCAGGAAGCCCCCAAATCACAAGCCACAAAATCAAAATTAAATGAGTGGGACAACATCAAACCAAAAGGCTTCTGTAGAGCAAAAGAAATGATTAATAAAATGAAATAGAATGGAAGAAAATATTTGCAAACCACATATCTGATAAGGAATTAATATCCAAAAATATGAGGAATTCATACAATTCAATAGCAAAAAACATTCTGAATAAAAAATGGACCAAGGACCTGAACAGACATTTTCCTAATGAAGATGTACACAAGGCTCACAGGCTCATGAAAAGATGCTCAGCATCATTAATCAGGGAAATTCAAACCAAAACCACAAGAAGGTAGCACCTCACATCTGTTAAAATAGCTATTATAAAACAAAAACAAAAACAAGAAATAAATGCTGGCAAGGATGTAGATAAAAAGGAACTCTGCTGTGTTATTGGTGGGAATGTGAATTGGTCCACCAATATGGAAAACAGTACAGAATTTCCTCAAAAAATTAAAAGTAGAACTGCCATATGATTCAGCAACCCTGCTTCTAGGTTTATATCAGAAGAAAGTGAGGGGTGCCTTCAGCTCAGGTCATGATCCAGAGTCCTGGGATCTAGCCCTACATCAGGCTCCCTGCTCAGCAGAGGGTCTGCTTCTCCCATTCTCTCTCCCTCTGCCTCTCCCTTTTCTTGTACTCACTCACTGTCTTTCAAATAAATAAATAAAATATTTTTTTTTAAAAAAGGAAGGAAGTGGGATGCCTGGGTGGCTCAGTGGTTGAGCATCTGCCTTTGGCTCAGGGAATGATCCTGGGATTTGGGATCGAGTCCCACATGGGGCTCCCTGTGAGAAGCAGGTTTCCTGAGGGGAGATGACATTGTGATCAGGGGACCTGGGACCGAGTTTAGCATCAGGCTCCCTGCTTCTCCCTCTGCCTATGTCTCTGCTTCTCTCTTTCTGTGTCTCTCATGAATAAATAAATAAATCTTTAAAAAAAAAAAAGAAGTGAAATGACTATCTTGAAGAGAAATCTGTACCCCCATGTTCATTGTCGCATTGTTTACAATAGTGAAGACACAGGAACAACTGTAGTGCCTGTCAGTGGATGAATGCACAGAGAAAATATGAAAAAAGAGAGAAGGAAAGAAAAAAAGAAAAGGTCATGTATATATACAATGGAATATTATTCAGCCATAGAAAGGAAATCCTGCCATTTGCAATGATAGATACTGTAGAAGAAAGAAAGATATGAGTATGGAAGAGATTTTAATAAAATTACTTAAAACATTGCATGGGGATAGAGAGACAGAAAATGTGGAATAGAGGTTGAGAGAGAGAAAGGATAAAATAGAAAGTCAAGTGACATCTAATATGAGTCTCAAATGATAGAAGCACACAAAGATAATGAAGAGGCAAAGGGTAAAGATGTAATAGACAAAATTTTTCCAGAACTGATGACTGATGAATGACATGAATCCTCAGATTCAGGAAGTACAGTAAGTCCCTACACAGATAACAGGAAGGAAGGAAGGAAGGAAGGAAGGAAGGAAGGAAGGAAGGAAGGAAGGAAGGAAGGAAGGAATCAACAGTGAGATTATTCTATGAAATTGCAAAACACCAGAGACAAATAAGAGAACTTAAATGTATTCAGAAAGAATAGATATTAATTACAAATTAATGACAATTAGATTTACAGCAGACTACCTAAACACGACAACAGAAGTCAGAGAACAATGGAATAGCTCCAATATTCGGAAACAAGAGAACCTATACTACAGTTTCCAGTTAGTTGATAACTCAAGAATGGGGACAAATAATAACATTTCAGGCAAAGACAAAGAATTTGTCATCTATAGACTCTCCCATGTAAAAGACTATTAAATGAGGGATGCCTGGGTGGCTGAAGTTGGTTAAATGTGTGACTTGATTTCAGGTTAGATCATGATCTCAGAGTGGTGAGATTGAGCCCTGCAACAGGCTCCCTACTCTGCAAGGAGTCTGCTGGAGAGTCTTTCTCTCTGCCCCTCCCCCATTGCTTTCTTGTGCTTTCTCTTTCTCTTAAAATAATAAAAATTTAAAAAGACTATTCAAGAAGAAAAGAAACTCAGAAGGAATAAATAAATACATTTTTAAACGATTTTATTTATTTATTCACGAGAGACACAGGGAGAGAGAGAAGCAGAGGGTGAAGCAGGCTCCATGCAAGGAGCCCGACGTGGGACTCAATCCCAGGACTCCAGGATCATGCCTGGGCCAAAGGCAGGCACTAACCCACTGAGCCACCCAGGGATCCCCTAAATATTTTTTTTTTTTTTTTTTAGAAAAAGAAGGAATAAATAGAGAAAGAGAGGTGAGCGAAGAAACTGGTCCATATCTGGTGATATCTAAACAAGCATCAACATAATACAACTTGTGTCGGAGTATGAAAATGAAATGCAACTAGAGTAGTGAGAGAAGTCAACTGCGAGAAAGCATTCCATGGCACTTTCATGGTTTTGGAGGAGGATAGATATACTGATCTTTTTTTTAAATTTAATTTTATTTTTTTTATTTATGATAGGCACACAGTGAGAGAGAGAGAGGCAGAGACACAGGCAGAGGGAGAAGCAGGCTCCATGCACCGGGAGCCCAACGTGGGATTCGATCCCGGGTCTCCAGGATCGCGCCCTGGGCCAAAGGCAGGCACTAAACCTCTGCGCCACCCAGGGATCCCTAGAGATACTGATCAATTCAGAGAATTCATGTTAAAGTTTAACCTTCTAACCATTAGAAGGAAGGAATGAAGAGAGGGAGGGAGGAAAGAGGGAAGAACAGGAAAGCGAGAGAGAATGTTGCAGCTTACAAACTAATAGAAAGGAGGGAAAGGCAAAAATAACAAAATCATTGATCCATTAGAAGGCAAAAACAAAGGGGAAAAGTAGCATAGAAAAAGCAGGGTAGGGGCAGCCTAGCTGGCTCAGCAGTTTAGCGCTTGCCTTTGGCCCAGGGTGTGATCCTAGAGACCTGGGATCGGGTCCCACATCAGGCTCCCTGCATGGAGCCTGCTTCTCCCTCTGCCTGTGTCTCTGCCTCTATCTCTTATGAATGAATAAATAAAATTTAAAAAAAATAAAAAGCAGGGTAAATGGAATGAATGAAATAAGATAAAAAACAAATCTAAATAAATCCATAATCACAATATATGCACATCGTCTAAACTCACCATATTTTTTCCAAGAATATTTTTTCTAAAGAAGACTCACCAATAGCAGGTAAGCAGGTGAGGGTAGGAAGTTGCCGTGTTCTAGGCATAAAGCAGGGAAGGGGGCTGATTCCCATCCCATATTCAATCAGAAGATGTTCACTTAGGGGCACCTGGGTGGCTCAGTTGGTTAGGCACCTGCCTTTGGCTCAGGTCATGAGCCCAGGGTCCTGGGATGCGTCCAGGGACCTGAGTCGGGTTTCCTGCTCAGCAGGGAGTATGCTTCTCCCTCTCCTTCTGCTCCTCCCTCTCCTTCTGCTCCTCCCCCTGCTTGTGTGTTTTCTCTCTCTTTCAAATAAATAAATATTTTAAAAACTGGTTAAATGATTACTTCTGAGTCTAAGGCATTAAGTTAACAGATGATACATTAAAAAAAATGTTCACTTATACCTGCACACTTTTTCACTGCACAAAGTTCATGCCTCCTGGTTCAATTTCTCTAGACAATAAACCTCTGGATTCCTGTGAAGGTGGGAGGCAAGAGCATCCCGTGGTTGCCCAGGGTTGCCCAGGGTGGGACTGGGGATCCATGTGTGTGCACCTGGACTCTGAGCCGGTCTTATTCTCAGCCATGCTTTCCAGCTCTCTCTCCAGCTTTCCACACTGCTGGGAGCCTCCAGGAAGTGCTCTTCACATTTTGTCAGAAATTCTCTTTCGAAGTCCTTGGTTATAGTTTTCTCTGACTTGCTAAATGAGTGAACATTTTCTTATATGCTTGCGCACTCTGCAAACTGTGATGAAATCTTCTGTCCACTGTTGTCTTCTTTTCCATCTTTCTTCCTAGTGGTTTAATACCATTATTCGTTCATTATTAGTTCACTGCTGTCATGTGTGTTGGGTTTGGGTAGGAAGAGGACACAGAAGAGTATGCTGAATCTGCCTACGTTAATCAGAAGTCCTTGATTTAGCTCTTTCTACAGCAGTGAACTAATGTAAACCCTAGGAAAACTTGAAAGCCACTGCCAATAATTTGAAGCATTGTCACAGAAGAGGAATTTGAATTGTACACAACTCTCAGTGTAGAGACCACTGAATGAAAAAACTCTCAGGGAAAAAACCACTTGACTTTAACAACATAAATTTTGAAACAATCAGGGCTGTCCCAGGAGGTTAGAGACCAGAGGAACTCTACTCATCTCTTCCCCATCACTTGTTCTGGAAACACGTTTGTTCAAGTAATTGCCTTCGGTTATTTTTGGAGCCAGGTAGTAATGCATGTGGATATTCTGAGTTACTTGAATGAATAACTTTTTACATGGGAACATTAGTGTCTTCTCGTCAATTAAACTCAGGATCAAGGGCCATTATAAAGGTTCTTCTATGAAGTATGTGAAAAATCTGGGCAGAGCTAATTGGAGTTAAGCAGTCATTTTTTTTTTTTAAAGATGTTATTTATTTATTCATGAGAGACACACAGAGAGAGGCAGAGACACAGGCAGAGGGAGAAGTAGGCTCCATGCAGGGAGCCCAATGTGGGACTCGATCCCGGGATTCCAGGATCACGCCCTGGGCCGAAGGCAGGTGCTAAACGGCTGAGCCACCCAGGCGTCCCTAAGCAGCCATTTAGACATCAAATTTGTTCTGCTTGGGGCATAGGAGGCAATATAATTTAATGACTTTGGGGTCAGAAAGAACCTGATTCAAAAGAGCCTCTAATATTTGACAGCTTGTCAAGCAAACTTATGCAAGATACCTGACCTCTCTAAGCCTCAACTTCCTCATCTGCAAAATGGGAGCAATGTCACATTCTTGCCAGGATGGTTGTGATAAGTAATGAGATGACACTAGTGAGACTGGTGAGCCTGGTACACTGTAAAAGTTCAATACAGGTTATTTCTCTTTTGTCCTCTCCATACCCCCATCATGCCAATCCTTTGTTCCCACTCAAGGGAGAGAAGTAAGAGATGAATATAAAGAAGGAATAACAAAACTTTAAACAATCATTCAGTGGGGGCGCTTGGGTGGCTCAGTGGTTGAACGTCTGCCTTTGGCTCAGGGTGTGATCCCGGGGTCTTGGAATCGAGTCCCACATTGGGCTCCCCACAAGGAGCTTGCTTCTCCCTCTGCCTGTATCTCTGCTTCTTTCTCTGTGTCTCTCATGAATAAATACATAAAATCTTAAAAAAAAAATAAGGCAAGTGTTGGGGGAGATCCCCTCTTCAGGCAAGAGAGCACGGTTGGCAAGGCTTGCTGAGATGTTTCCTGAAGGATCAGGTCCCTCCCAGGCTCAGTCTCCAGGGCGGCTGGGAGCTCACTCAGGAGCAGCCAGTCACCCAACTCCCACTCAGAGAGAACAGCTGTCACCAGTAGGACCACTCTCCACCCCTCAGGAAGCGCGGCCTCCATTTCCGGAGAGGAGAAAACAGTCTGGCACCTGACTGGAGTTGAAATAACTCACCCCTTCTTTGTGGGACTGGTCTAGCAGAACTCTGTTGTTCATCTCAACCTGTGGCATCTGATGTCTTTGGTCCCTAACTCCATCGCTGTATCACCCTTTCAGGGAAGAAGGACATCTTGTGGAGGAAAACTAGTTTCCTTTATTTATTTGTGTGGTTTTTAAAAATATTTTATTTTTAAATCTCCACATCCAACCCGGGGCTCGAACTTACAACCCCGAGATCAGGAGCCACATGCTCCACCGACGGAGCCAGCCAGGTGCCCCTACCTTCCTTTATTTATAGCATCTGGCAGAGTGCTCTGTAGATGGCTGGCATCTGTTAGAGTATTTCCTGATCCGTCACCTTAGAAGAGATACCGCTGCTTAATCATCTTGAAAGAGAAAAATGTATTTCTCAATAATGTAAATCTGGAGTGAGATATTAGGTGTAAATTTACTTTCCTGCAAAGAAAAATTATAGAAAATTGCTTAGACTGCACTCCCTTCCCTGCCTCCTGTCCAGCCTGCCCACCTCCCTCATTCTTCAGGCCTTTTGTGCTGTTATTTGATGTGGAGTACTGTTCTGATGTCATAATAACATACAGGACATTTGTTGAGACAAGTCAATAAACCTGGCTGACTTTTATAAATATCAACAACTATCCCAGGGGGTGAGTCTTTCCTACCATTACTTGTGAGTGATTTTCTGCTGGTGTGTCTGTTATCACTCCCTAGGACATAATCCTTCAAGAGCTCCAATTCAGCTCAGCACTCCTAACCTCATTTTGAAATAAAATAGGCCAATGATATTGCCAGCCCAACGCCTCCTACTTAGCTAGCCATATTCATTTTTTTTTTAAGGTGAACTGTTCTCTTCAGATAAATTAAGAAGGTGTTTAAACAAATCAATGCAAGCATTTTAAAAAATCTTACTTCACGGGTGTCTGGCTGGCTCAATCTGTAGAGCATGTGACTCTTGGCCTCGGGGCTGTCAATTTGAGCTCCACGTTGGGCATAGAGATTACTTTTAAAAAAATATTCATAATTTATCTATTTTGGGAATACTATCTTAATCACTTAGGTCATTCTTCTGGAAGTATCCCCAAGCTGTGAAAAACTCAACTGCTTAGATGTACTGATGATTCCCTATAAGAACCAAGCAGAATTTAGGTCTCTGGTAAGTAGTTTTGCATTTGACACAGGATGGAGACACACTTTTGGCGTGGTCTCATTTGGTGGGTTAGACCCAGATTTTCTTGGAACCTTGACACCAATGTATGAGAAAAGTGGGCCAAGAGCTAGTGAAGAGATGACGGCACAGGAGCATCCTCTTGGCCCTCAGGTGGCCTCCCCTTTGAAAGATGCATGCAGAACTCCATTTTGGTTCCATGCAAGCAATCTTTAACCGGCTATTGCCACTGTAGGGGCAGGGAAGAAAGGGAAAGAAAGCAGAAGATATCAGAAAGAAAAGGTCAGAGGGCCAGTGCAACCGAGTATGTAAGAAAAATGATAAGAGTTTGTTAAAATACATATTCCTAGTTCCACTCCAGAGATTCTATAGGTCTGGGGTGGGGTCTGACAATGTATGTTTTAAATGCTTCCCATCTAATGCTGATGTCAGAATTTTTGGGCTGCTGTGGGAAGGCAAAGCTTATACCTGAACAAATCAGGATCTAATTTGTTAGCCCGGTTTTTGGGAGAAAAAAAAAGGATCGGGGATGTTTGAAATTAATTGGTTAAGATACTTGCCTTTATGTTCTCCTTACCCTCTCTCCTCCTCAAGCACCTAATCTCTTGTATTCATTGCCTCAGAGGAAGAATAAACCAGGGTGAAAAGGAAGTAATCTTCCAGGATCTTCCGAAAACCTAAAATCCTTAAGGGGATTAGATGCCAGGAGAAAGTTTGGAGGGCTGGAGGTTGGGGGTTGAGGAGGGTGAAGCCATCCCTGGAAAAAGATTGAGAGAGATTGTCTAGGCAGATAGGATGGTGAGGGTGTGTGTGTGGGGGGGGAGAAGACAAGAGGATACAGGTGCCCTTGCATCCCCTAGTGGGGAAGGGCCTTGGGGAGACAGCAAAGCTGGAGCTAGTCAGTGAGATTCAATGGCAAAGTACATCATGCTTCACTTCCCAAAGGTAGAAGTCCAGCAGTGCAATAAGGACCCAGAGAGGAAAGACTATTCTGGGCATTGAGAGGTGACTTGAGATAGTTTGCATGGATACACATCATCAAGGAACAGTTGGCCTCCAATGGTACTACGTGATTGCGCCCTAGGAACAGTTCTGGGAAAAGAAGTGGGGGGTGGGGTAAATGGTAAGAACTGACTTGACTGGATTTGTTTCTGCTCTCTCTCTCTCTCTCTAAAAAAAAAACAAAAAAAGAGTTTTGAAACAAATTCTGTTGAATTAAGTGTAACTACATTTCTTGTGTCTCTGAGTTGTGGACACAAGGTTCAAGTCTGCTGCACAAGATATTACTAATCAAGTGAATTTGGTGGTATCCCATGATAAACCATTTAACAGCTTGGAGTAGGTGTGTGTGCTAGATAGGGAGGCTGTGATGTGCCTACACTTGAGTGTCTTAGATCCAATCAATAGCCAGGATATCTAAATTCCAGAAGATCATATATAGAGTGGTAAGTCACTCTGGCATATAAGCACTATCTTTGATTCTAATTTAAGACATCTCGAAATAGGGCAAAGAAATTGGGTGGCCAGATTTAGCAAATAAGTTGTCCCATGCAAGATCTGCAGGATTGGGCACATGCTTATATTAAAAAACTATGCATTGTTTATCTGAAATTCAAATATAACTGGGCATCCTATACGTTATCTGGCAACCCTGCCAAGAAGGGAACTCGCTCTTAGGAGTCTGGGGCCCAATAAGTCATCTGCCGAAGTGCCCTGACCAGGTTTAGCAGAATCCCAACGTATGCCAGAAATCCTCCCAAGGCCTTGCTGAGAAGCAGCTGGACATACCTCTGTGAGAGGAGGCAGGATGTCAGTGGGCTCAGCAGCTTCCCTAAGCATCTCAGGCTCTATTCCTTTCATTTGCCCTGCCTGTGGGAAGTTCTAGAATGCCTCTTGGTTTAATGAAAAAGGTACAGGTTTGGAAATCAGTTAGACCTGTGTTCAGAGCTCATCCTTGGTGCATGACTTGGAGTGAACTACTTAACTCTTCTCTTTTAGACTACTCCCTATCAGACTTGTAAGGACGAATGATAAAGCATAGGAAGCACACAGCGAGGTGTGAGGCATGTAGTGTGTACTCCACAGTGCTATCATTTCATGCACTTAGTTACTAAATACAAGTGTGGGAGACTAAACTGTATTTCTTGCTTCCAAAAGACCCTACTTTGATACCGCAGTTATTTGGGGGCACTATTTGTCCTGTTGTAACCTTTAGCCTGTGTATCTCTGTCTAGAGTATGGGTTTTTAAAAATATTTTCTTTTTAAGTAATCTTTATAGCCAATGTGGGGCTTGAAATCACATCCCCAAGATGAAGAGCTGCATGCCCCTCTGAGTGAGCCTACCAGGCGCCCCTGCAGTACCCTCTTTTAACCTTCCTAGAATTTATTTATATCTGGAAAAAGGAATGGCACCCTCAAATTGTACTCAAGTTCCCTGGATGAATGTCCTGATCACCATTCCACTGAGCCAGGGTTGTGGCAACAATGCTGGTTTATGTGAAGCTCTTATCTGCCTGACAATTGTTTAAAATGGAGAACATAGCCTTAAAACGATAGATGTAATTTATATTTCCCAAAGGAGATGTATCCACCTAGGTATATGTTCAAAATACTTAAAAATAATGTAACAGTACAACCATTTCTATTTGTCCCTAAATTGCAGGACCTAAGCCATCATCATGTTTCTATCTGCAGAACACGTGGCCCAGGATAAAATAAATATTTGTTGAATAGTATCCCAAAGTTTAAAGTATATATCTTTGTCCCTTTGGTTCATAGTTCTCCCTGAGGGTCCTCGGGGAGAGAGCACCATTTTCATCTGATTGTGAAAAGTGATTTTTTTTTTCTTTTTACCTGTGACACTACAATTAGTGCATGGTCAGTGGTAAATTGTATTTCAAAGGAAAAGAGGGGGGACACGTGGGTGGCTCAGTGGTTGAGCAGCTGCCTTTAGCCCAGTCCCACATTGGGTTCCCTGTATGGAGCCTGCTTCTCCCTCTGCCTGTGTCTCTGCCTCTCTCTCTGTGTCTCTCATGAATAAATAAATAAAATCTTAAAAAAAAAAAAAAGGAAAAAGGGATTAAAGGTGGTCTAACAGTAAAAGAGTATTTTCACAAAATTTATTTTAAAGTATTTTTGAAACACGCAGGAAAAAAAAAACACCCCACCTCTATAACATAAAAGTTGTCAGGGGGAATAACGGACCTATGAATACATACTCATCCAATCAATAAACACTTATCCAATTGGTGCCTGGTACTCTGGATGTAAAATGTTAGGAAGCCACGTGGTGGCCGTAAGGAGGGTCTTTTCTTTCGAATGTATTATTCATGAGTCCTTCATTATTTAGGGCGTAAGTGATACTCTGCACTTCTGGAGCACGATGCCTGCGAGGTATCAGTCATCTTTCCTTCGTTTATTTTATAGCTTTTGAAGTTGGACCAACAAGGAAGCAATCTGGACTCAGAAGACTGACCCATGGAGAGTGAACACACCAAAGGTGAGTTCAGGCGAGCCGTGAACCCAGAAGTTTCGACCGAGTTTGCACAAGTGGCTAGTGGTGACTCTGTCGCAATCGAACACCTGCTCTCCCCTTTCTCCTCTCCGCGTCCCCTCTTCTGTCTTCTAGCGCTCCTTAAACATCTCCCCCTTTCCTGTATTGTTCACATGGAGAGGAAGTGTTCGGTGAAAATTGCTGAAAAATCTAAATGAACCATCTGACCTGCCTTGTTTTTTTTTTTTTTTTAAAGATCTTATACTTTTTAATTTTTTATTTATTTATGATAGTCACACACACAGAGAGAGAGAGAGGCAGAGACACAGGCAGAGGGAGAAGCAGGCTCCATGCACTGGGAGCCTGACGTGGGATTCGATCCCGGGTCTCCAGGATCAGGCCCTGGGCTGAAGGGAGGTGCCAAACCGCTGCGCCACCCAGGGATCCCTGACCTGCCTTGTTTAGGTGACATGGAAACGGCCACTCGACCTTCCTTTTCCTTAGCTCACAATTAGGACATAGAGTGTCTAAGAACGATTGGATTTCTTTTTTCCCCTCTCAGTTGTTAATACTTTTCAAAGGATCCAGTTTTGTTTTGTTTTGTTTTAAGATTTTATTGATTGATTCATGAGAGACACACGCAGGGAGAGAGGCAGAGACACTGGCTGAGGGAGAAGCAGGCGCCCTGCAGGGAGCCCGATGCGGGACTCGATCCCAGGCGCCCGGGATCATGACCTGAGCCAAAGGCTGAGCCACCCGGGTCCCTCTCAAAGGATCCAGTTCTAAAGTTAGTGACGGATCAAACGAAAGGCAGAAGTCTGCTCCCTTTTGTTTGTAAACCCAAAGGAGGTCGGGAGAGAAGGGAGATGCTGGTACTTGGGGGAGCCTAGCTGCAAAAGGGCCCTATGACGAGGAGTTAAGGGAGAGGCATATTCACACTGGCTGGCAGGGAACACAGCAAATGGCTTTTCCTTACTTAGATGGAAGTAAGGACCTTCCTTGCCGCCCAGCAGCAGATTGCTACCTGTCTGCAGCCAAGCTCTGCGTGGCCCTGTCCAGGAGGAGAGAGAAGAGGGATTATACTCTGGTGTTAGCAAGCATGAAACTAAGATCACTCATCTCAGCACTTCAACTGCAAGGGACGGGCCTGGAAACAGGTGCTTCTTGTAGGAAGTGCTTATGAGTCACTGCTGACTCACAGCGAGGGCCAGATTTTATGAGCAAGCAAGTGAAAAAGAGCTGGTTTAACTATTACTAATTTAAAGCATCTAAGTTATGGCTTGGATTTAATTGTGGCTGGGAGAAGCTGCTTGTTGCTTGGTTCGGGCCTCTGCGGAGACCTATGGTCTACTTTGATGTCTTAATTCTATGCATGGTTTACGTGCTGGAACCTAAACCTTCATGGGTGAGGTAGTTCTCCCTCCCTGGGGGGTAGCAGGGGATGTTTAATAGACTTTGCTACATGTCTGCAGAATTGCTTTTGTTTGGCGATAGTGCCTACTTAATATTGAATGTATAATAGTATAATTTCACATGTATTTATTTGGAGAATACTTGAAAAGTGCCTTTTGGTTTTTGGATTTGAAGAACCATATTTTTGGTAGCCCACAATATCCTATTGTCTTTATGATGGATCCAAACAAGGTGAGCTATGTAGGACATAGGCCACAGGTTATACATCCTGGCTTAAAATCTTCTTGCAAAATGACCATTATGTCTGTTAAATCAACCCTACTCCCTGTGATAATGGAGAATAAGTATGTACTAAATCCAGAATTTCATTTCCGGTAGTGTCTAGCTTCCTTTGGACAAAGAAGCCCATGAGAATAAAAAGGAAAAAAATGTTTAATTTTGTTTCCACTTGGTTTTGGAATAGGGTGAAATGTACCAAAATGTTAAATAAGAGGGGGAAAAAATCTACATGATCTATAAACTGCTGGTTCATCAACTCTTAAATTGTTTATTGTTGTAGATTAATGAGGAATGGGAATTCCTAAGACTGCTCTTTATACAAACTTTGGATAATTCATTTACCTTGATGCCTTGATCCATAAGTGTTTATATGAGCAAATATATTTATGTTTGGCTTCCAGGAGGGAAGGTGTATGTGAGTCTTTTAAAAAGGATTTCTTATATTTCATGTTTTATGCCTTCCTTATTGTAGAAGGAAATAACTCTAGGTATGTGTGGGAAGAATACTTTTGATGGCCAGCTGCAGTAAATTTTTAGACTAAAGGATCCACTATTAATTTTTTTGCCAGAAGTAATTTTTGGAGAAAATACTGCATTTAAATATTGTATTGATCTCATGGCATTTCTTTAAAAGATCAAACTATTAGAAGTAGGTAACCTACTTGTTTTTGTGATTTGTTAACTTGAAAGCTGTTATTTCTGTTACAATTTAGGACAGGTGAAATCTACACATTTTCTCCAAGTACCCTGACCTCTTTGCTTGCGTTTTAGATATTGGACGCCAACCCAGTACTGAGGATATTTGCTCTTAGGGTTGCTCCTGCTTGCTTTTCTACCTAACAGTGATTTTGTGAGTGCTTTGGAAAGAGAAAAGTCACAGGAATTCTAGGGAAGTAGTTTGGTATTTTTCTCTGATCCTAGCTTCTTGGATTATGAGATGGTCTAGTCTACATCCATGTGTTTTGATTTCTCATGAGTTAACTCTAAAAAGAAAATTTGTACAAAGATATTTGGGAATTAGCAAAATGTTTTTTTAAATGTTTATGCATCAGTATATTTCATAACTGACGTTGAATTTCAGACCCTTGACATTTCAGACATGCTTTCTTAATTCTGGTGGCATGGTTAATTTTTAAAACAGTGCTTCTCAACTGTCATGTGCATACAAGTCACCTGGATACCTATTTTAACAAATGCAGATTGTGATTGAGTAGGCCTGGGATGGGCAGAGATCCTTTACAAGTTCCTGGGGACAGGTGCTGCTAATCCAGTGTAGCAAAAGGCCAAAAGATACATTTCAGCTTGGCAGGTTGTGCCTTTCTTGGGGTGGTGGTGAGATGAGATGTTAGGGTTTTTAAGATGTTAATTCAAAGAATGCTCTCGAAAAGAAATGTTTTAATGAGTTAGGGTCCGATAAATTAAAGCATTCTTTACAAATGCTTTTAAAAAATGAAAAACTAGCTTAGTGCAAGCAAATTGAGTTTTGCAAACATCATAGATTTAAATAGCTTGCCACCTTAATGATGAGTTGTTTTTAAGTGTAACTGATTATATTTTAAAAAATGAAGCCAATAGATTGTATTAAATGAATTTAGTAGCATGTGTTTAGAACTTAGAATGCAGAATTATGGGAGTGAATTATTAGTGTTAAGTTCTAGTGGCTAATAGACCATTATTCAGTAAACTTGAAAAGAACTCAGTAAAACAAGTGTAATGCATCGTGTCAACAGAGGTTGTTTTACTGTTTGGTACACTGACATATACTAGAAACCACTACATAATAGGTTCTCAATAAATGTTTTTCAATATTTAATCATGTTTGTAAATGGTTTATAACTATCCACATATTCCTTTATTTAGCCTTGGTCTCAATTGTTTATGCTTATACTAGTTTATATTTGAGTATTAGACAAAATGTTTAATCCTAATTGATTCATTAACTGTCTTGTTAGGACGGAACTAGTCTTCCTGAATTTGGCTACTACTGTGTTCAATAGAACTGAAATTCTATTTAGAATTGATCAGTTCAAAATATGCCTTAAACTATAATAGAATATAAGTAAACACGTATATGTCAAAGGCTAATATACATTGACATAAGTAGGAAGAGGAAAAATCTTCTGTGACATGATATATGTGGTTAATCAAAATTTGATATTAGTTAATTCATTTAGTCTTAAGTATTACTTTATTCCCCAAAGTCAGAGCACACCGTAAGTTAATGAGAGCATAATGATGTGTATGTTTAAATATCTTTCCAATGCTATGGCCTCTCTTCCTTAAAATACAAACAGACAAAAACTTGGTAACTTTTTAGAATCTCAATGACACTTTGAATTTTCTCCAGTTGAGACCAAAGTGTATTAATGAATTAAAAAAAAAAACAACTAGTTTCACCTTATTTTTCTGTATAATGAAATGCTTGCTAATAATTATCACATGAAGACGTGTGTGGAAGATCATAGAGATCTATCCAAAACTACTCTCAATAAAATAATAATTTGCTTTAATAGACAACACAGTGGACACTTCATTTTATGTTAAGATAACATAAACACATAATTTTCTAACTTCTAATTGTCATCTCGAAATACTCCTTTGACCAGAATTGACTACCTTTTGAAGAATTTGTAAAGGCAGTTTTCAATCCAGATTGGGTTTAGACTAAATTGTAGTTCATTTGAAATGAGTGGATATTCCTTATCTCTTAGAACATGGTCAGCAGCCGATGTGCTACTTTATAATTGGTAGACAGTTACCATATTGTATGGGGAGGGGAGATTTAAGGAAGTTTTTTTGGGGGCAAGGACCCTGGTAATAACAGGCCTTTCATAAAATGAAATCTTATCTGATATAACCAACCATTCTGGCTGAAAAAACTGGGGCCAGTTTTTCTTTTTCTTTTTTTGTATATTTGTTTATTGGAGTTTGATTTGCCAACATCTAGCATTAACACCCAGTGCTCATCCGGTCAAGTGCCCCCCTCAGTGCCCATCACCCAGTCACCCCATCCCCCCACCCACCTCCCCTTCCACTATCCCTTGTTCATTTTCATAGGAATTTTTTCATGATACTCTTGAATGCTTTATCATTGAATAAATAGATGAATTTGAGAAAGAATTTGTTATGCAGTATAGAAAACAAATATGTGCAAGCTTGGAAATATTACACAACGCAGTTTAGCCATATTAATCACTCCATTATTTATTATAATAAAATAGAAACAGTTGACATTGGTAGTGATTAGCTGTAATATATAAAGAATGATTGCTATGTATCAACACTGTGCTATCCGTTCAGGATATGGAGGTGAGGAAAAAAAAAAAAAAAATCCTTGTCTTCATGGAGTTTAAAACCTAGCAGGGGAGAAATGAATTTCTTTTTCGTTTTCTTTTCTTTTTTTTTGAGAAATGAATTTCTATTAAAATACACTCCCTGAAACAACCCAAAATTTAAGATTACTTCTCAGAGCTGCTGCAATTTTGCTGAGGTCTAAAGATGGATGGGAATAGAAATAAGTAATAAGGAAAAGAAGGAATACAAAGATAGCTAGTTCCTAACACAAAATTTGTTAAGTGATACCATCCCATTCTGTGAACTACAGAATCCTTGTTTTTTGGGGGGATTAAATTAATCACTTATGGAAACTAATTGTAAGCACTAAGTAATTATTCCCTTAAGAACCTGTTAATTCCCAATAAGGCTGGAATGATTTCAGGAATCTCTAATACTGTTCCATGTCATTTGATACTCTTTTTCAATTTAATTTTTGGTACTTCTTCCCAATTTATATATAGTATCTGCTAGAGAAATGTTTAATAACTTTTTGTATGTTCAACTGCAGACAGATTCTTTAAATTTTATAATCGGAATAACTTTATTGGAATCCATTCTATTACTAGTAATTCCTAACTGAAGAATGAGTCCTGTTCCAAAATATAGGAGGTTTGGTGATTTTTAACTCCAAAATGAATTTCAGCCTAGAAACAATGTTATTTTTGAATCCCAAACTATGCAGAAGTTACTTCATCCCACAGTGAAGCTGATACTATTTCAGGGTAAAATTAGTAGGAAGTTTTGAATGCGAATTTCTTCTTGCCTTTTATTTCTTCTCTGCTGTCAAGCCTGGTACCATTTCCAGTAACTGAGTTAACATGAATGTGGGAATAATGTATTATTCTTTCTTCAAATCCTGTTTTACTTCAAAGAAATAACTGTAAAATGGGGTAAATAATTGAGATCAAGGCTAACGGGGGATGTGGATTTTCCCATACTTTCTCAATTCCTACCAATTTTTAAAAAATTATTTATTTATATATATATTATATATATATATATATATTATATATATATATTTATGGCAGAGGGAGAAGCAGGCTCCCTGTGAGGAGCCTGATACAGGACTCCACCCCAGGACCCCAGGATCACAACCGGACCCAAAGGCAGATTCTCAACCACTGAGCCACCCAGGCATCCTTTCTACCAATTTTCTATTTCAAAGTTTTGTCTCAGTTTGGCCCAGCTCTCTTGCATGTCCTTTTCAAAGCTTGGGTATGAAGGCTGTCCCCCGCACACATCAAATAACCCACCGCCAAGAAAGGGATGGTTTTTGGAGTCTCAGTCAGTTCTCTCTCCTGTGCTAGAAATTCTGTCTGGCAGGGTGAAAAGGGAAAATGAAACAGGGCTACGGGTCCATCTTCTTTGTATGCAGCCCAATGAAAGATTCAGGCACAGATCTTCCCTAGGAGTTCACTTATTAGGAACTACTTTGCTCTGCTTGTCAAATACCTAGCTAAGAACTGTGAAAGAGAAACAATTGTATTTGAGAAGGGTGAGGTGATGGGCAGCCCGGGTGGCTCAGCGGTTTAGCGCCGTCTTTGGTGGGTGTGATCCTGAAGACCAGAGGTCGAGTCCTGCGTGGGGCTCCCTGCATGGAGCCTGCTTCTCCCTCTGCCTGTGTCTCTGCCTCTTTCTGTCTGTGTATTTCTCATGAATAAATAAATAAAATCTTTAAAAAAAGGTGAGGTGCTTCAGGGGAAAGAGGGATCTAGTGGGGGGGGGGGGTTATTGGTGAAACCAGGCATGGAAGTAGGAGAACCAGGAAACAGAAGAGGAAGTAGATTAATTTCATGTCCTATCTGGCAACTTTTTACCACCCCTGTGTGGGTGATTACAGTCAGAGGGGTCACTAAAGTCATTTGCTCTATAAACCTGTATCTGATACAGTTAGGTGCTGAAAAGTACTACAAAATCCAAGGTACTGTAAGTTTGGTTTCACAATTTGACTTACGGGATTTATAGAGTGATCTGAACTGTGCAGTCTGGTGGTGGAGATGGTATGAATGTCTCAGAGTTAATTTGTACCTAATAGCTGGATATTACATGCTTTCTCTCTAAGCAGTTATTACGAGCTCTCTGTGCAATAATGCTTTCACCCCACCCACCGCCCTGTTGAGGTAAATATTCATCCTGTTTGCCCATGAGGAAACGTGAAGCTTAGAAAGAGGATCAGTAACTTCCCCAAGGCTACACAGCTAGTGACAGATTTGAAATGAAGTCTGACTCCAAAGCTATTATTAAGCTTTACAGTCAGGTGTCTCAAATGGAACACTAAACCTATATATATATAATTTTTTTTTTTTTTTAAACAACAGATTCCCGCCCCCCTCCCTACTCATTTGGGTACCTGTTTCGACTCTTACAGAAAAACTGGGTTGTCGCTGTGGCTTTGACCTGTAGGCTTGAAGGTGCCTCGGGAGTTCCAACGAACCCCCGCCGGCCGGTCGCGGGATGGGAGGGCTGGACCATGGGACCTCGCCTTAGCCCTTCCTGATGGTCCGTTCCTACAATCTCTATTCTTTGTGGGTTCAGTCTTCGATCCTAGCTCACGCACTCCCTGCCCTAAACGGAATGCCTCCTGTTCGGGGCCAATGCGCGGGACGCTGTTATTACTGGTGACCCCCCCCCCCCCCCCCCCGTGAGCTGACTGCGTGGGTGATAACTGGAGCCGCTCACTGCGTTCCTTGTATATTCCGGGACAGACACCTCGTACTCTGCGGAAGAGGCTCACCACAGCTCTCCATGCGGTGGGTTGGATGGTTCCCCTCTTAGAGAGGAGCCAAGGCTCAGAGTCTGGACTTAACCCCAGGTCAAGCTAGAGAGGCGTTGGGGGCGGAGTTCCAGCGCTCACTTGCGCCCGGGACATTAATGAAACTGTACCCACCAATGCAGCTTTAGGCTTGAAGATCCTGGGCACCAAACACCTCGTTCTAGACTCGCGCCTGTTCTCGGTGTCCCCATCTGCTTGCTTTCCACCCGTTTTACCAACCGAAGGGGAAGTCGAGCGACAGGAGGTTACGGTCTTGACGTTAAACGCCCGCTTTCAAAAGGGCGTCAGTCGACGGCGAAGAGCGGTAGAGAGGCTGGGGCTCTCGGCTCTGTGCCTCCGCGGGCGCCCGCGGGGATCCCGGGACCTCCTTCCGCGTCGTCCTCTCCCGGAACTCGCCTTCTGCCGCGGAACTACGCTTCCCAGCGTGCCGCGCGGCCGAGAGCGCGGGCTCGAGCGGCCCTCCCTTCCCCTTGGCCCAGCCCCCGGTCGCGCTGTGATGATGCGAGCGCGTCGGGCGCCGACGAGTGACGGCGTTCTGGCTCGCGACCGCGGCGGCGGCCTTAGCAGCGGCAATAGGCGCAATAGCGGCGGCGACTGCAGGGACGACGACGACGGCGGGGCGGGCGCTGTGCGCAGAGGGGAGGGGTAGGCGGGCGGCGCCGGCGGCTTCAACTGCGGCAGCCACGGCTGGGGCGACGGAAGGATCCCCATCAGCCGGCGGTCGGGGTAGGCCTCAGCGGCGCCTGGAGCGGCTCGCCGTGTCCTCCGCGGGGGATCTCCATAGAGACCGTGACATACACAGAGGCGGGGGGCCGCGGGAGGCTGCCGGGCCGGAGCCAGCTCCTCGGCCTCTGCCGCCGCCACCGCCTTCCCCGCTGCCAGCGCGCATTTTCTCTCCACTCCTGCCCGAGACCTCGCGGCTCCCGGTGTGCCTGGGCTCCACTGTGTGGGCAGCGAAGGCGGACTTTCGGGCCGGGGCCGGGCGGGGGGGGCTCTAAGGCCGCCACCTCTGCCTCTCCCGCCCCCCTCACCCGCCCCGAAGCGGGAAGCCGCGGAGGCCCCGCCATGGCCTCGGGAGCCGGAGGAATCGGAGGGGGCGGTGGCGGCAAGATCCGGACGCGGCGCTGCCACCAGGGCCCGGTTAAGCCTTACCAGCAGGGGCGACAGCAGCACCAGGTAGGGGACCCCGCGGCGGCGGCGGCGGCGGCGGCGGCGTGTCGGCGGGTCGGGAACGCGCGCCCAGGGGCCCGGGCGCCCCACGTGGAGCGGACGGTAGGGCCCGAGGGCAGGCCCGAGCCAGGCGGCGGGATCGCGGGCCGCCGGGGTGGCGACGGGAAGTGGGCCGAGACGGGCCCGTCCTTGCGGCTCGCACGTGTGGTTCGGGCCCCCACCCCCCGCCCCGCCTCTGGGCCAGGGGCTTTCCCCCGCACGGGCGTAGGGCGGGAACAGAAATTCTAGGCCCACGATGCGCGCGTTTCTTTCTCGTTTTTGGCGGGGATTGGGGGTTTGAGGGTATTACTCACGTCCTCTCGAAGGAGAAAGGAAAAAGAGGCGGCTGGAGGCCCGCCCGTGCGCCTGCCGCTCGCTGGTCTCCCGCGGTTCAGTTGGTGCGGGGAGGGGGCTGTCCCAGGCGGGCCGCTGCCCAGGCCCCCGGGCGAGGATGGGGCGCTCCTCACGCCGCAAGTGGAAGAACTTTGTTTTCATCGTTGTGAATTCCTCGTGCCCCCTGCGGGTGCCCCCTCGTTGGATCTGCGAGCAGCCGCTTGGATCTCCCCCGCCCCCCCCCCGTAACCGGGTTAGAGTTACCTAGGCCCTGGGGCATTTTGAAAGTCCCTCTCCACCCTTACGTCTTTTCTCCGCTGCGAGACTCTTCCCTCCCCTCGGCTACCCTCCCCCTCCCCCCCCCCCCATTTTATTCTGGACGCTAGAATTGGCTATTATGCACAGTTGACCGGGACTCCAGTCCTGATCTCATGCACGAAATATTTTACTATTACGGGGCGTATTCTAGAAGCTTGAGTACACTTTTGACACCCAGGAAGGTTGGTGGTCTTCTGATTAACCACCGTGTTGCACTCGTGGGTGTTTGAAATTTTGAAGAGGAGTTTATCCTCGTTGTGTAAAGGAGACAAATCCATTTTGAGGAAAAAAATGATTTTTTTTTTTTTTAAAAACCTGTTTGTTATGGGAACCGAATAGAAAACTGTTAAAAATTTATTTTAGTAAGATTTGCTTTCGAAACTTCTCAGTGATAAGGTGCGGGTAGGTACTTGCGTGTCTTAAACTTGTGGGGAAAAAAAAAAAAAAGCCCACAAAAGTATAGCAAAAGGGTCTGGTAACTTGTTGCGTCCTGTTAAAAGTAGGATTCCTGGATTGCTTTATTCCGGATGATGATGGTTTTTTGAATAACATGATTGGTGATGGTGTTAAGTTGTATCATTAAAAAACAAAGCTTTTAAAGTAAAAATTTGGGAGAAATTTTTAACAGTGAAAATGGTGGTTTACAATATTGAATAGCTCTCTACAAATGGATAGAAGTCTTAACATTACTCATACCTCCCACTAGTTTTTCCCCAGATATATACAGAAAGGGGTTGGTTTTCAGATTTCTTTGTGAGGATCCAGGGGTACTTGCAGGCAGATTTCAGATTAGAATTCAGATCACATGATTGGCTATTTAACCAAATCCTTTTGTAGAATGGGAGTTAGACACACATGCTTTATGTATCTCCTGAAGAATAAATGTCTGAGTGCTTTCTTAGATCTTAGAAGAAAGTTACTGTATAAAAAAATGAAATGTTTTAAGTACATATATTGAACAATCTGGGCAGGATTTAGAAAGGAGCTAATATATTCCAGGTGGCAGGAGTTAAAATCACAGCTTATTTTCAAATGTACTTAAATAAAAATCTAACTTTGGGGAGATGATGCCCTAACAATATAATACCTATGATCTAGGTTTTCTTAGAGCTGACATGATTTTAGGCTGTTTAGTTTTATTTTAGAGCTTGATAATTTATTATTTCCCGCTTTCTAAAATACTTTCAGCTTCTTGTCCTAGCCATTTAACTGAAAAAGAAAGTGCATCTTAGTTTTTTGGATTGTGATTAAAGAGGTTTGGGGGTTTCTTTATCGACACTGCGAGTGTTACTTAATATCGGCAGGCTCTACCAAAGGAAAGTATCCACGAGTATACCAAAAAAATGCTCAATTTTTAAGAATCTTAAAAGAGAAACTGCCTTTAGTTCTTGCTGGGACTTTTGTGGACTTGTAGACCACCTGCTTGCTGTCTACTGTCTTACGCTGTCACCTCTGTGTTTTGCCTCAGCTGCTGAGTCATCATGAATAGCAAGGAGCTTCATGACATGGCATGTTTTGTACTAATGTTATTAAATTAACTGTCCAAGGGTTTCTGGGCAAAAACAAAGTTTTCGGTTGTGTAGTAGAGGGTTGGAATAGGAATGAGAGGTTTGGCACTGTTGGTTCATGGATGTTTGCCATTGCCTGTCAGGCCAATTAGCTTGTGCAGTCATGCAGTACCTGCAACTTTTGCATGTGTTCTACTGACTTGTAATTTCCTGTTTTGACTTCTGGTTTAGCTCTGCTGAGATACAGCTAAAGATTACATTTTTTTCCCTTTAACTTCTGATCTTTAAAATGCCATCTTGCTTGAAGTTTGAAGACAGAAATCCATTGTCTTACTCAACTAACTGAAGGGTAGTAACTTAAAGAATTGTAGAAGCAAAAATGAAGAACAGCCCTGAATAATGTAAGTCAAACATTTTCACTTGCCTCCTACCCCCTAACTCAGCCCAGATGCATTTAGGAAACGGTATCATTTTTCTAGTTGGGAGTGAACAGGTCCCTAAAAAAAGGTGCTAGTTTTCTGTCACCCCTTCGGTTTCCCTTCCCACTTCTTGTGCAGATTGTCAGGCCCAGGAATTCAGCCCTGGAGAGATCAAGCTTTTCTTAATAGCCACCACCAAAAAACTTGAACCCATGGGCAAACCAGAACCTTGCTTCTGGAAGAGTCTACTGCCACCTCCTGGTGAGAGGGAATTACTTATTTTTGCCCTTTTTTGGGGGGGGGCCGGGGGGGGGGGGGGTGTTCCAGAGGTTTTTGTCTTCTGTTTTGGAGCTGAGGGAATCCACTCATTTTCTCTGCCTGGATGTAGCTTGTCTTACAACAGGGTGGTGTTTGCATTTAGCTCTTTTAGAAAAAAGAGGGAACCCCTTTACTAAGTAGCTTAGATAGGAGTCTGCAGACTTTTTTGTAAAGGGCCAGATAGTAAATATTTTAGGCTTTGTTGCCGCAGGCTCTTTGTTTTGTTTTTACAACCCTTTAAAAAATGTAAAAATCATTCTTAGCCTGAGGCCTGTATGAAAACAGGCTGAGGGCTGAATTTGGCCCACACAGGCTATGGTTTGCCTAACCCTGGTGTATATGACAGTTTAGGATTTTTTTTTTTTCTTTTGCTTAGTAGTTCCTATATGATAATTTTCCCCAAGTGTGTCCCACTTGGGATCTGATGGTGAAAAAGTATTCTCAGTTATGAAAAGGAAGAATATTTAGACATGGAATACTTAGTCATTCCAGAAGTCATTAAGTAGTTTTGACTTATATCTTTCTTTGCTTTATTTTAGATGTTAAATACTGTCTGTGTAAACAGAACTGGAAATAGGTGATAGGGAAAAAATGTACTGTAATGGACTTACAGCATCTGGGTTTGAACCTTGTTCTGCCAGAACTTGGAGAAGTTTTTTAAATTCTCTTTGCTTAATTTATTCGTCTCTAAAATGGAAATTGTTTTGAGGCATAAATGAGATGAGTAAATCTCTTATAACAGGACCTGGCATATATATAGTTAGTAAGGACTCATTTGAAATTGTTGCCATTAAATACCACCTTTTGATTTACATGTTTGTCTCTGAATTTTGCTGCCTTTAGTAGAAGTTTTTTTTCCCTTTATATATAGGCCTATATTGGATTTAGGGACTTGTTTACCAGGTGATGAGGCTGGACTTAAAACTCTACCTCTCAAATACTTATTTTTGAACACATTGTCTTCATAGAAATGTCAGTCATTTAGTGTATAGAGGAGAATAAATCCAAGTATTAAGTTGTGTAATAGATTTTTTGTTTGTGATGGAAGAGCCTTGTGTGTGGTATTTTATTGATTCTCTTACCAATTTTTTAAAAGATTTTACTTATTTTTGAGAGAGTGTGAGCATGTGCATGCAGGAGGGTGAGTGAGCATGGAGGGGGGAGAGGCAGAGGGAGAAGCGGACTCCCCGCTGAGCAGGAAACCTGACTTGGGGCTTCATCCTAGGACCCTGAGATCATGACCTGAGCCAAAGGCAGACGCTTAATGGACTGAGTCACCCGGGCGCCCACTTACCAATGTTTTTAATAAAATAAATGACAATAAACCCCAGGGATTGTCCCCATATCCCAGAAAGTCCTCTGATGAGGCTGGTATATATTAGTTTGAAGTAAAATGAAGACTTTGGTCTGAGGTCACTAATTAAAACCATTTTCTTTAGGCATAGAATATTATTAGGAAGATGTAATGACCTTGTGTTTTTAGAAATGTTTTATTTGTAGCTACTTAGCCTTGTGGTCCTGGTTGTAATGTATTTTTAATATTCTTCTGTGTTGTGTAGCATGATTTTAAGTCTTGCCACAAGATACAGTTTACTCTGTTTACTATCAGAAAGAGGATGGTAGAGTGCCTTTCTTGTATATAAATGTTTCAGTTTGCTTGATTTTGCTGATCTTCTTTGTACTGTGATAAAAAAAATAAACTCTTAAAACTTGTTTTCAAATAGATTATTTAAGAAAAATGACAATAATCTTGTAGGTTACACTTAGTGACTTAAACTGCTTTGGGCTCTATTGGATTTCCTACGGCTAGTTTGAAAGGATTTAAGGATTCCGTTTTTTTGTCTTTGTTTGATTACTGTTAATCATCTATTAATACCACCTCTTTGATATTGATAACTACAAATAAGAGACTAAGCCAGGTCCTGTTTCTCCTTACTGCATTAGAGCAGAATTTTGAAGGAGGTTGAAATTTGTAGCCACTTGTAGTTAAAAAAATTTTTTTAGCCAGCAAATTTTTATGCTCATGGTTTTTTTTTTTTTTTTTGGCTTCATCTCTTGAGGTTGAGCAGAGAAATGAAAAGTGTGGATTTTAAGTGGCTAGCAGGGTTTGGACTGTGGATAGGGGACCTTTGGCTGCTGAATGACTATCTGTAGGTTGTAAAATAATGACAGAGAGTAGCTTAGATTTGGAGGTTAAATTCAGGTTATTGAAATCAAATTCAATATAACCGCATTAGAATTTGAATACTTCATTATTTTTTTCCCTCATGGAAATAGCTGCATATTAAAGTTAAGTAATGTTATGATAGATACATTACAAAACTCTAAATAACTGAAAGATTATGATGGCATCCAGATTTTTACTATTTAGCATTTAAGATGTTTTTATAATTAGATATTCTTTAAGTCTCCTGTGAAGTCTTGGGTTCTTAGCCCTTGTTCTTCTTCATTTGGCTTGGAGGGAACGAAGTGAAAACTAGGGAAACTGAAGTAAGAGTTTCAAAAAAGTTTGGAAAGGAGAACCTAGTGACATGGAAGTTCAGTGGGTAAGGAGAATGTACGCAGAAGCCTGGAAGAAAACTAAGGAAAGGTCGTTGACAGGTCTCAACAAAATAAAGGCAGCCAGAAGAGCTGATAGAGATCCAAACAGCAATGTATTTGGGAGAATGGGAGCTCCAAAACTTTAAAACCGAAGATGGATTATATTTGATATTTATACTCCGTGCTCTGAAATTATTTGAGAGAGGAGATTTTATAATCTGCATATAACTACTTTATAGAGGCTAATGTGGAGAAAAGAGAGTTTAAGTCAAGAAAGCTAAAAATAGGAATAGAGAGCCTTCTATAAAGGAGAGGAAGTCTAAACCATTTTTTAAAAATATTTAATTTATTTATTCATGAGCAACGCAGAGAGAGAGGCAGAGACACAGGCAGAGGGAGAAGCAGGCTCCATGCAGGGAGCCTGACTTGGGATTCGAGCCCGGGTCTCCAGGATCATGCCCCGGGCTGCAGGTGGCGCCAAACCGCTGCGCCACCAGGGCTGCCCGAAGAGAGGAAGTCTAATATAGTAATGTTAAAGAGTTGGCCTGTAGGAGACTTGTCCAGTAATACTGAGATTACAAATTGGTGGAAAGATATACAAGAAAAAATGTCTTTTTCAATGCAAATGAGTTCTAAATTAGGATTATAGAAGAGCCTTGCCCCACCTCTACCCTCTTTCATTAATCCTTGAACTTAGGTAAAATTAATTTGAAAAACTAACATAGTCATAGAGTCCTACACATTGAATGTCTTAATGTATATTTAGCGTTGAATTGGATTTACTTCTGGTCCTCAAATAATTTGTTGTAAATATCAGTGACATTTTGGACGTGTTTTTGCCATGTTTTGCCACATGAAAAACTTTTACTTTTTGGAGAGAAAGAAAAAACTCAGTTTAACTAGTCCACATTTAAAAATTCAATCTTAATCCTTGAAATTAACTTCATTATTTATGATTATCTAGTGTAGACTTTGCTTTAGGGTTACAAGGAGTGTTTTTAAGATTTTAATGCCCCATTTGTTTTGTTGATTTTTCTAAGCCCTTCATTAATTTTGCTTTCTTTGGCTACCTTTCTGCTTTCTTCATTTAGTTGGCTTTTAGTATTCGTCATTCCAGGGAATGGTTTAGTTTTCCTGTACTCTTGGATATCTTTCACAAATTGTTTTCTTAAAGGAAGGGCTATTAGTGGCAACAAGTTATATTTTTGTAAGGTGAAATTATTACACTAAGAAAATGTATTTTTTATTTTTGAATACTAGAATTGCTGAACTTCTTTTTAGCAGCCTGTCAATGCCCAGTCTTATGCCCAGTTCTAATGTGGGCATAAGATTGGTTGAGCAGTGCAGTTGTGAATACGTTTTTTTTTTTTTTTCCTTGCAGTTGTAGATAAATTAAAGCAGCGTGTCAACTAATCTGTGCTCTGTACAGGATCTGGTGCCTGTCCTCACAGAGTTGATGCTCTAGTGGAGCCGATGGACAGACTGATTAATCCTGTTTGACAGGTTGCCACTCTGTATGAAGTAAGGGCACTTTTGGTGCACTTAGGGGGTGACTATCCCAGACTTGGAGGATCAGAGAAGGTTTTCTGTAGGAAAACTGACATCAAATTATAATGGTGGCAGTTTTGCTGAAGTCTCTGAATGTAGAGAAATTAATCTGGTAAACTAGGACTTGAATATTCACACCTCAGTAGACCTTTACTCCGTGTACTTCTTTTTTCCTATCAGGTTTTGTTCTCCCCTCTTAATATCATGAAGTAGTTTTTCTCCACAGCCATGTAGGAAGCTGATTTGCCTCATTCCCATAAAGACTTGAAACATTTTCTCTCAAGAACAACTGAAAATGTAATAGACGTTCTTTAGTAATAGCATCAGAGGAGCTTTCACTTCCATAAGAAAGTGACTTTTCCCCTTTTCTAGTTCCCTCACTCTTTCTCACTTTTCCAGTTAGTGGCTAAAGTATCCTTTGGTCTTCAAAACTCTTAAAATCGCCAGGCAGGGATGTATCTCTCCCAAGTCTATTTGATAGACAAAGTCCCTTATCTGTTTATAGCCTAGCCAATTCTGTGCATAATCAGATTTCTGTTTTCCCTAGCAATTCAAAAAAATTCTAACATCTAGTAGTTGGTTATTTATTGTAAAAAAGTGTGTTAAATAAGTCTTTAACTTATTAAAATAGATTTAAAGGTGGGGTTTTTTTTATGTACTGCCAGTTTGATTTTCAGAGTTGATATTATGAAGTAGATATTTACAAAATTGATAGCAATGGTATGATGTATTCGATAATATAATCATGGAAATAGGGTTGTCTTTTAGATAAAACTTTATATTGTAGTTAACCTCGTATGACAGTTATGTTTACCGTGGTCTTAATTGGGAATACAATGGCCAAGTTTTAGATGATTTTATTACACGGTTCTCAAGCTTTAATTTGCATGAGAATCCCTTCAAGAGTTTTTTTTTTTTTTTTTTTAAAGACTTATTTATTTATTCATTCAGAGAGAGCAAGAGAGAGGCAGAAACACAGGCAGAGGGAGAAGCAGGCTCCATGCAGAAAGCCCGATGAGGGACTTGATCCCGGGTCTCCAGGATCACACCCCGGGCTGCAGGCGGCGCTAAAGCGCTGTGCCACCAGGGCTGCCCCCTTCAAGAGTTTGTTAAAACAAATTTGCATTTCTGACTTGCCAAAAGGTGACACCAAGTGCTGTTGATTTTAAGACTTTAATGTGAGATCCACTGTTTTAGTCCTGAAGTGACTAGATATATAAGCTACAGAACAAAGGGTTACATGTAGATTCTCACACATAGGCATGCACACACATATGATTAAAGAGGAATTTTACAAGATTTAAATAGTTATTTAAGGCTTACTGGACTTTGTACTTATTAATACGGTTGGTTACCAGAACCTTAGATGGCATGTGCCAAGGACAGTCCTATATTTAAGACTTTGCACTTTTGTTCTCTCAGCCAAAATAGTTCACTAGAAATTTGCATGGCTGGGTCTTTGCTTATATAAAATAACTACCCCATTTTGCTTTATTTTTCTTCATGGCACTGAATCACCACATTATGTGTTCATATTATATTTACTTGTCTGTCTGTCTCCCAAAACTTAGAATATAAGCCCGAGAGAGCAGAAATTTGTTTCTGCTGTCTCCCCCACTGTTCCTTGCCTGACATGTAGTGTTCAATCAATAAGTATTGATGGAATGAATTGAATGAACAAAATAATATCTGCATTTACCTTTATAAGTTAGATAAGATTCTAAAATATTTTACAGAAATAAAGATTGGATATAACTTTTGGGTAATATGAATGCTACCCCAAATGTTGGACGTGTGTTCCTTTGTTGATAAAGCTACACGGACTGACTTTTTAACTTTCATGCTCATTAGGAAGAAAAGTTAACAAGTAGCACTGCTTTATCAGTTAGGGACCCTGCAAGAAACACTTCACTCCAGATGGTTCAACTGAAATTATCTTTAAGAAAGAGTCTACTTAGTATATGCTAGTGGTTAAAGGAGTAAATATTGGATAGCAAGATGCCCAGAAGCTAGGAGGAGTAGGAAGCTGCTACTCTTCCTAGGACTCAAAGGATGAAGGAAGAAATGGTGTAGCTGGAGTGGAGGAAGGACTACCTGGCTGGAGCAATAGTTTTAGAAGTGGGGCCCTTGATCAGAGAGGAAGCACAAGAAAGACTTAGACTTCTCTTTTCTCCCTTCCATAATATCTGGTATCCCCTAGTATTTCATGGGCCACTCCTGCCAGAAGCTGGTTTGGTGGGATAGCCTATCAAGAATAGAGTGAGTGAAGAACAAGTGAAGACTACTACAGCATCAGATCTGTGATTTGATTTTATTGTGCAGGAAGACCTAAATAAATAAATAAATAAACTAATTTATTTATTTATTTAATAATAAATTTCTATTTTATTGGTGTTCAATTTGCCAACATACAGAATAACACCCAGTGCTCATCCCGTCAAGTGCCCCCCTCAGTGCCCATCACCCATTCACCCCCACTCCCCACCCTCCTCCCCTTCCACCACCCCTAGTTCGTTTCCCAGAGTTAGGAGGAAGACCTAAATTTATTGAGAGAGATGAATGGATAGAAAATCATTAATAGCAGTACAGATTAAAAACTATTGCTAAAATTTGGGCATCACGGGGAAGCTGTAAGCTGCATTATATTCCACACTGTCCACTGTAAGATTTGTTTTTCTGGGGGATCCCAGGGTGGCTCAGTGATTTAGCGCCTGCCTTTGGCCCAGGGCGCAATCCTGGAGTCCCGGGATCGAGTCCTGTGTCGGGCTCCCGGCATGGAGCCTGCTTCTCCCTCTGCCTGTGTCTCTGCCTCTCTCTCTCTCTCTCTCTCATAAATAAATAAATCTTTAAAAAAATTTGTTTTTCTGATTGATTATAGAATATCTTATGATATATTTTAATAACTATCTGACTAGTGTTCCACATATATATGTTTTCCAGATCTGTTAGGACTTAAAGTATACACAATTTTTATTCCCCTTAGAGAGGGACCTTTTCCCTAAAATGTATTGTAATATCCTGAAATGCATCTAATTTCCTAATCTCTTAAACTAGAACGGTGGTTCTCAAACTTTAGCATTTAGAATCACTTGGGAGGGTGTGTTAAAACAGGTGAGTCCTGCTTCTAGGCTGGGATAGAGCTTGAGGGGATGCTGAGGTTATCAGTAAAGGGACCACCCTATGGGAACCACTGCACGAGAGAGAGTACACTGTGCTTTTAATTTTTGTGGTTGCCTTAGGGTCGTTTACCCTACGGGGGTATACTGAATTTAAGGATGTTGGTTTTTTATAATGGTTCCGGGTCAGTTTTATCACCTATATTTCTTTTTACTGTCACACTCTTCATGCTGCCCTTCATTGTGCCACCAGAACAGCTGTGGGCTGTGATCAGATACGTTGGTAAAATTTTAGTTTAAAAATGGGAAGGACCAAGCAAAGTTCTTGAGCTCTAGTGAGTTTTATTTTATCCATTTTGACTGTTTCAATTTTATTATTGTTCGACAATACTTAATGCTGCCCGATATATGGCCTTTGATGAAGTATGGTGTTAATTTTAAGTTGTTCTGTACTTGCCCCCTTTTTAAAATTTTTTTAAATTTACTCATTGGAGAGACAGAGAGTGAATTAGAGTGGAGGGGGAGCAGAGGGAGAGGGAGCCTGCCTCAGGGCTTGATCCCAGAATTCTGGGATCATGACCTGAGCCAAAGGTGGATTCGCAACTTACTGAGCTACCCCAGTGCCCTGTACTTGCCCTCTTTTTTTTTTTTAAATCAATTAATTAATTAATTTATGATAGTCACAGAGAAAGAGAGAGGCAGAGACACAGGCAGAGGGAGAAGCAGGTTCCATGCACCGGGAGCCCGATGTGGGATTCGATCCCGGGTCTCCAGGATTGCGCTCTGGGCCAAAGGCAGGGGCTAAACCGCTGCGCCACCCTGGGATCCCCTGTACTTGCCCTCTTAAGTGAGTAGGAATCAGGGAATCTCTGATACTTTTAGTAGCCTAATACCTTAGAAGTTCACCCCAAACCTTAATTTTACGTTAAATTCTTGCTATCATGCTTTAGCTAACTTACTGCTTCATATCAAGTATGTGTCTCTTTTTCAAGTCTTTTTTTTTTTTTTTCTAAAGATTTTATTTATTTATTCATGAGAGACAGAGAGAGAGAGGCAGAGACACAGGCAGAGGGAGAAGCAGGCTCCATGCAGGGATCCCGATGTGGAATTTGATCCTGGGACTCCAGGATCACATCCTGGGTCAAAGGCAGGCGCTAAACTGCTGAACCACCCAGATGTCTCTCTTTTTTTCCAAGTCTTATTAATGTTATATCTTGTAAGCACTTTCCAGTCTTTTGAAATATATAGGGAGGGGGTAAATAAATATTTAAGTATAAATAACAAGTAAAAATAATAAATAGTATATGTTTATTTTTATAAATACTAAATCACGGATGTAGATACATAATTTTTCTTTCCAAAGAAACTAATACTGTGTAACATTAGAATTGAGAAGGGGAACCGTGAATTTGTGCTTTTCATTAGGAAGTATTTTATAGGGCTGTTGGCTTCCTGTATTGCTGGGGAGCTTATATCGTTGTAGTTTGGTTCCCAGTTTCTGTTTGGAGAATACATGGAAAAATAATTACATATTTCCCAGTTGTTACCTATACCTTTCAAACAGTAGAGAAAATGCTATTCAAGTGCCAGTATTAGAAGTGTCTTCTTTTTTGTTGACAGGATATTTCAAGGCCTCTTTGTATTGGGTTAGTTTTCAGAGTAGATTTATATATATATATATTCAGCCTTGATTTTTACTTTTTTTTTTTTTAGAGAGAGATTTCATTTATTTATTCATGAGATGCAGAGAGAGAGAGAGAGGCAGAGGGAGAAGCAGGCTCCATGCAGGGAGCCCGACGTGGGACTCGATCCTGGGTCTCCAGGATCATGCCCTGGGCCGAAGGCAGGCACTAAACCACTGAGCCACCCAGGGATCCCCTGTTTTGCCTTGATTTTTAACCATTGTTTTTTGTACCTGCTAGTTCATGTTTTCCCTCCTTTGATTCTTTTTTTTTTTTTCAAGATTTTATTTATTTATTCATGATAGACATATAGAGAGAGAGATGCAGAGATAAAGGCAGAGGGGAGAAGCAGGCTCCATGCCAGGAGCCTGATGCGGGACTCGATCCTGGGACTCCAGGATCGCGCCCTGGGCCAAAGGCAGGCGCCAAACTGCTGAGCCACCCAGGGATCCCCTCCTCCTTTGATTCTTTATCTAGAAATCCTGCTAATGCTATTTGTGAAAGAAATCCTTGCCGAAACTTGGTTATCTCACCCCATTTTGTTTCTGCTAGTTTTTTTCTTTATTGGTAATAAAATTATCAAGTATATGTTTCTTCATATTTTGGAAATGTGAAGTGTTTTCACATTATCATTTGATAGTCATTCCTTCTCAGGTTGGAGGGGGTGTTATTGTTATTTTACCTAGAATAAATCAAAGTATGGGGACGTATTCAAACTTTATCCTAGGTCCTATCAATCCCAAAGCCCATCCTTTTACTTCACTTAGATAAACCATAGTAGTTGTGTTTGTACCTTGGGCAAATTACTTAAAACTTTATTGTTTCTCTCCATCAGTAAAGTGACATTATTAGTATCAGCTTCATAAAATTAGCGTGAGGATTGAATTTAATATGTGCAAATTGCTTAGAACAGTGCCTGGCACATAACAAAGCTACAATAAGTGTTAATAGTACTGATAGTTGTACCACATTTTTTTTCTCCCTTTAATAGTTGTCATAATAAAATTCATTCCTCAGGTCTTCAAACAATATTTGATATAAAAAAGTTTTCCCATCAAAAAAATCTTAGGTTATTTATTGAATTTATTGCGTTGGATTGTTATATGTCTTAAAAAGACTCTCATTTTTATTTGTCCAGTTTTTTTTCTTTCTTAACGTGCAATAAAAATAATTGCTTGGGGAAGCTGTTGAAGGTATTGTTTATGTTGCTTTTTTTTTTTTTTTGTTACCTTTGACAATCAGTGATTAGTTTTTATATTAACTGTAGGTTTTTGAAAGTGATGACAGGTACATAGGTAACCAACATATAGAGCTTCATCCTTGTTAACGCTTTTCTGGACGACCACACATGGATACGATATAGAACATTCCTTAATCCTTCGGCCCACACAGTTTTGTTGAGCCAGGTATCATTGTGTACATCGGGAGTTCCCATTTTCTTCATGGAAAATTTCCGGATCTCTTTGAGTGTCTGAGGAGCAGCTTCTTGAAACCCACCCCATGGATGCCCTTGTGAATGTGAATAGTGTATTCTCTGGTCACTACCTCACTGATGGCAGAACGGTGTTTTTCTTGCCACCCTTCTTTACGGGAGCCATTCTGCTGGGCTCTGGTTAGAAAGGAAGTGTTGCTTCTTTTAGTGCACTGATCTAAAGAGTATATGGCTTATTGATGGTCTGTTGGAGTTTTTAAAGGGTTAAAATATAAGGCCATTTGGGGCAGTTACGGACTCATGGATCTATACATATGGAAGAAAGAAAAGTAGGAATTTCATAATGTCTGTAGAATTTGTAGAATACCATCATGTCAGCATTAAGGCAAGTAAATGAACTTTAGAAAACTTTAGTGAGAAGTAGTCATGTTTTGCTTGATAATGGCTTTTTGTAAGGTATGTATTTAAAAAGATAAATTTCTAAAACTACCTTATGTGTTTCTTCCTCCAACAGGGTATTCTTAGCAGGGTTACAGAATCTGTTAAGAATATTGTGCCAGGATGGCTACAAAGATACTTCAACAAGAATGAAGATGTATGCAGCTGCTCAACAGACACAAGAGAGGTACCGCAGTGGCCAGAAAATAGAGAAGATGATCATATAGTATATGCCGATGAGGAGAGCTCTAATATTCATGATGGGAGAATCACTCCTGAGCCAACAGTCAGTAATACAGAAGGTACATAGAATGTGAATATTTTGTTATGTGTGATAGGTTTTTATAAATATTTTTTGCTGTAATAAGTTTTCATAAATATTTTTTGCTGTACTAAATCTACTTGGGTAGTACATAAACCATGGAGGAGGAGGGTGATGATCAAGTTCAAATGAGTTATCAGCTTTTTGTGTATAGGGGAGATTGATATATCAGTTAAGAATGCAAGCTCTGGAGTAAGACTTGGGTTTTGAATTTTCAGACTACCAACTGTCATGTGGCTTTTTGGACAAGAGAATCTTGACATCTCCTTAGTATCCTCATAAATTGTTTTGAGAAAAGTAGATATGAAGCTCTTGGAATAGGTCCTGGAATTAAGGGAACACTGTATAGATGTTAACTGTTACAATGGAACTGTGATAATGCCTCCCACAACACTAGAATTTAGGTGTAGTATAACTGCAGTTGGCTCTTGTCCTCTCTGCCCCAAGTTCAGCTGGGTCATTTCATTAGTCTTATAATTAAATGATCCTGCATTTTAAAGGCTTGGGCTTTTTTGGATCCTGTTACAGCATTTTGATGGGGTTTACAAATATTAAATAGCTTCAGTATAGCTCATGAATATGGCATATTTGGAAATAGTACTCTGTCATTTCACTGTGTATAGTTTTTACGGCTTTATTGAGATGTTTTACATGTATAGAACTCATCCATTTGAAGTGTACAGTTTAATGTAAAAGAATGAAACTAGACCACTTATAACACCATTTACAAAGATAAACTCAAAATGGATTAAAGATCTGAACATGAGGGCAGTCCCAGTGGCGCAGCAGTTTAGTGCCACCTGCAGCCTGGGGTGTGATCCTGGAGATCCGGGATCGTCCTATGTCGGGCTCCCTGCATGGAGCCTGCTTCTCCCTCTGCCTGTGTCTCTGCATCTCTCTCTCTCTTTCTCTCTCTGTCTTTCTGTCTCTATGAATAAATAAATAAAAATCTTAAAAAAAAAAAGATCTAAATATGAGCTCTAAAACCATAAAAATCCTAGAAGAGAGCTTAGGCAGTATTTTATCTGAACATGGACCATAGGAACATTTTCTAGGTATGTTTCGTTTCCTAAGGCAGGGGAAACAAAAGCAAAGATAAACTATTGGAACTACCTCAAAATAAAAAGCATTGCAGAGCAAAGGAAACCCATTAACAAAACAAAAAGGTAACCTACTTGAATGGGAGAAGATATTTGCAAATGACCTATCTGCTTAAGGGGTTAATGTCCAAAATATACAAAGAAGCTATGCGACTCAACACCAAAATTTCCAAACAATCCAATTAAAAAATGGATGTAGGACCTGAATTGACATTTTTCCAAAGAAGACCTAAAGATAGCCAACAGATGTGAAAAGATGCTCAGCATCACCTATCAGAGAAATGCAGATCAAAATCACTATGAGATATCACCTTAAACCTGTCAGAATGGCTAAAATAAAAAAGATGAGAAATAACAATTGTTGGCCAGAATTTGGAGAAAAAGGAATTATTTTTTTTATTTTTTTTATTTTATTTTTATTTTTTTAAAGATTTTATTTATTTATTCATGATAGTCACAGAGAGAGAGAGAGAGAGAGAGGCAGAGACACAGGCAGAGGGAGAAGCAGGCTCCATGCACCGGGAGCCCGACGTGGGATTCGATCCCGGGCCTCCAGGATCGCGCCCTGGGCCAAAGGCAGGCGCCAAACCGCTGCGCCACCCAGGGATCCCGAAAAAGGAATTTTTGTACACTGTTGGTGAGATTGTAAATTGGTACAACTACCATGGAAAACCGTGTGGAGGATCCTCAGAAAATTAAAAATAGAATTACCATATGATCTAATAATTCCATTACTAGGTATTTACCCAAAGAAAATGAAAACACTAATCTGAAAAGATAAATGCTCTCGTTTATTTATTTATTTTTTAAATTTTATTTATTTATTCATTCATGAGAAGCACAGAGAGAGAAAGAAAGAGGGAGAAGCAGGATCCATGCGGGGAGTCCACCATGGGACTTGATCCTGGGACTCCAGGATCATGTCCCGGCCTGAAGGCGGCGGTGCTAAACCACTAAGCCACCGGGGCTGCCCTGCTCTCTTGTTTAGTACAGTATTATTTATAACAGCCAAGATATGGAAGCAGTCTCCCTGTCCATTAGTAGACAAATGGGTGAGGAAGATGTGAAATACGCACAAAATGGAATAGTATGTGATCATTTAAAAAAAAGACAAGATCATGCCATTTGCAACAATATGGATGGACCTAGAGGGGTATTATGCTAAGTGAAGTAAGAGAAATGAGAAAGACAAAACCATATGATTTCAGTCATGTGGAATCTAAAAAAATCCAAATAGAATCAGAATTATAAATACAGAGAATAAACTGATGGTTGCTAGAGGGGAAGGGGTGGGAAGATGTGTAAATAGGTAAAGGGGAATGGGAGATACAGGCTTCTAGTTATGGAGTAAGTCATGGGGATTAAAGGCATAGCATAAGGAATATAGTCAATGATATTGTAATAGTGTTGTTTGGTGACAGATGGGAGCTAAACTTTTGGTGAGCATCTTATAATGTACAAACTTGTTGAATCATTGTGTTGCACCTGAAACTAATGTAATGTGTGTGAACCTATACTCAAATTTAAAAAGATGAAGTTTATAATTCAGTGGTTTTAAATATATTCAGAGTTGTTCAGCCATCACTGCAGTCAGTTTTAGGATATTTTCATCACCATCTCTGTCTCCACCTGCCCCCCCAATCCTCGGCCTATTGGTGGTCACTCTCCATCCGAGGCAACCACTGATTTGTTTTTGTCTCTCTATGGATTTTCCTGGACTGGACATTTTATATAAAGAGTCATAGAATCTGTGGTGTTTTGTGACTGGCTTATTTCACTTAGCATAATGTTTTCAAGGTTCATCCGTGTTGTGGCATACATTAGAACTTCTTTTTATTTCCTTTTATTGCCAGGCAATATTCCATGGTATGGATAAAACTACATTTTATTTATCCATTCATTAGTTAATGGACATTTGGGTTTTTCCACTTCTTGGACATTATGAATACTGTTACAGTGAATATTCATGTGCAGGTTTTTGTGTGGCTGTGTTTTTTCTTGTGTATATACCTAGGAATAGAATCACTAGTTCAAAGGGCAATTTTAACTTTTCGAGGAATAATTGTTTTCCAAAGTGGCTGTACCATTATGCCTTCCCACCCACAGTGTATGAAGACTACAGTTCCTTTACATCTTCACCGATGATTATTTTCCATTAAAAAAAAAATTTATTCATTCATGAGAGCTACAGAATGAGAGAGAGAGAGAGAGAGAGAGAAAGAGAGAGGCAGAGACATAGGCAGAGGGAGAAGCAGGCTCCATGCAAGGAGCCTGATGTGGGACTTGATCTCAGGACTCCAGGATAACGCCCTGGGCCGAGGGCAGGTGCTAAACCACTGACCCACCCAGGTGTTCGTATTTTTTCATTTTTTAAGATTTTTTTTTTTAAGTTTATTTTTTAGTAACCTCTGCACCCAACAACATGGGGCTTGAACTCATGACCCTGAGATCAAGAGCCGTATGCTCATCCCACTGACCCAGCTAGGCACCCTTTGAATTTTTTTTATTACAACTCTTTTAGTGGGTTGAACTGTTATCTTGTGGTTTTGATTTGCGTTTCCGTGATGAGTAATGATACTGAGCATCTTACCATGTGCTTATTGGTTGTTTGCATACCTTTGGAGAAACGGCTATTCACATCTCCCTTTTCCTTTTTTTTTTTTTTTTTTTGCCCCTTTTCCATTTTTAATTGGGTTGTCTTTCTGTTGTTGATTTGGAAGACGTGGGGTGTATGGCCTGTTAATTTTGGTGATCATAGTAATATGTTGCCTGATTTGCTTGTTGTGAAACCTAGTGAGAGTGAAATGGGCCTGAAAGAATGATTCTCAGTGCGAACAAACGGTCTACCTAAGGTTTCTTAGTAATAGCCGATTTTACTTAGTCTTTAAATATTTCCTTCTTTTTTATTAGAATAACTTAGGAAGTTTTTTAATATCTGTATTTGGGACTGATTTCTTTAAATATGTTACTAACAACTTTGTTGAGGCTTTTATCTGGTAGGTCTACGCTGACTGCCTCCACGTCTTTTTTTTTTTTTTTTTTTTTTTCCTGGGCATTGAAGGGACCCCTGCTGCTTTTTTCATTAGAGACTTCCAGTGTTCTCCAGCCTATATCCACAGTGGCTGACATTCTTTTCCATCTTTGATGAGCATGCTTGAGAGGATTTACTAACTTGAAGAATTAATTTAGTTCAGGTGTGAGATAAGTGGAGCGTTTTCTTATTTTATATCTATAAAGTTCTTTTTTGTGTGTTTGTATTTTCATTTAAATAATGGAATTAATTCAGTGGTTTGCCAAGGTCAGTTCCAACTTGGATTTTATTCATTATTTTTAAAAAAGATTTTGTTTACTTACGTTGAGAGAAGGGAGGATGAGAGTGGGGTGAGGAGCAGATCCCCCACTGAGCGGGGAGCCCAATGTGGGCCTTGATCCTGGGACTCCGGGATCATAACCTGAGACAAGGCAGATGCTTAACTGAGCCACCCAGGTGCCCTGGATTTTGTTATGTTCTTAACTTTTATTTCGTAGTTTTTTTTTTTTAAAGATTTTATTTATTTATTCATGATGGGGGGGGGGGGCAGAGACACAGGCAGAGGGGGAAGCAGGCCCCAAGCCTGGAGCCCAATGCGGGACTCGATCCCTGGACTCCAGGATCATGCCCTGGGCCAAAGGCTGGCGCTGAACCGCTGAGCCACCCAGGGATCCCCTGTTTCGTAGTTTTTCTATTACATGTGTCGTGTACATACCTTTTGTGAGTAACTTTTTAAAAAATGTTTGTTTATTTATTTATTTATGAGAGAGCAAGTGAGAGAGCACAAGCAGGGGGATAGGGAGAGAGAGAAGCAGAAAGGAGACCTCTGGACTGAGCAGGGAGCCTGGTGTGAGGCTTGATCCTAGGGCCCTGGGATCCATGACCTGGGCCAAAGGCAGATGCTTAAGCAACTGACCCACCCAGGCACCCCCATTTTAGTCATTATTGTGTACATACAGTTCAGTATATTAAGTGCATTCATATTGTTATGTCACCATCAGCACCATCCACCTTAACTTTCTTCATTATGTAAAACTAAAACTCTAAATACTAACTCCTCATTCCCTCTTCCCTTCTGGCCCTGGCAAACACCATTCTACTTTCTGTGACTTTGACTACCAAAGCACGTCATCTGAGTAGAATCCTCCAGTTTTTTGTCCTTTTGTTGGTTCTCTTATTTCACTTATCCTAATGTCTTCAAGGTTCATTCACATTATGCCATATAGCAGAATGTATTTCCTTCTTAAGGCTGAATAATTTTCCATTATAAGTATATAATATGTTTATTCATTTGTCAGTGGACACTTGGGTTGCTTCACCCTTTAAACTATTGTGAATAATACTGTTTGGAACATGGTTGTACAAGTCTCTTAGAGACCCTGCTTTTAGTTCTTTTAGGTATATACCCAGAAGAGGAATTGCTGGGTCATACAGGAATTCTATTTTTAATTTTTTTGAAGAACTTCCCATACTATTTTCCACAGCAGCTATGTCATTTTACATTTCCTACCAGTAGTGCCCTGGGGGTATTCTGCTTCCTCTATGTTCTCGCCATCATTTATTTTCTGATGGTAACTGTCTTTAATGGGTGTGAATGGGTCTCATTGTGGCTTGATTTGCATTTCTGTGATGATTAATAATGCTTAGCATCTTATCATATGCTTCTTTGTTGGCCATTTGTGTATCATCTTTGGAGAAGTATCCGGGTTCTTTGCCGCCCCCCCCTTTTAAAAAGATTTTATGTATTCATTCATTTTGGGGGGAAAGGGAAAGAGAATCTCAAGCAGATTCAACACAGAGCCCAACACTTGGCTCAAGCTCATGACCTTGAGATCATGACCTAAGCTGAAACCAAAAGTTGTATGCCCAACTGACTTGAGCCACCCAGGTGCACCTCTTTGCCCAAGTTTAATCAGGTTATTTGATTTTTTTTTGTTGTAGGAGTTCATATTTATATGTTCTGGATTTTGCCCTCTAATCATATATATGGTTTGCAGATATTTTCTACTATTCTGTAAGTTGCTTTTTTACTCTGTTGATTGTGTCTTTTAGTTCATAGTTTTTAATATAGTTCCGTATGTCTCTTTCTGTTTTGTTGCCTGTCAAATCCAGGAAATCATTGTCAAGACCAATGCCATAAAGCTTTTCCCTTGTGATTTCTTATTATTTTAAGTTCTGGGTCTTGCTTTTAGGTCTTCAATCCATTTTTGAGTTAATTTTTGTAAATGTTGTAAGATAAGGGTCCATTTGCATTCTTTTGCATGTGGCTGTCCAGTTTTCTCAACACCATTTGAAGAGACGGTCCTTTCTTCATTGAGTAGTCTTAGCTCCTTTGTAGAAGGTCATTTCGACCATACATGTGAGGATTTATTTCTGGGCTCTGTTCTGTTCTCTTGGTCTATATGTTTGTCTTTATGCCAATACCATACTATTTTGATTATTGTTTTGTGATCAGTTTTGAAATCAGGAATTGGAAGAAAGTCAACTTTGTTCTTCTCAAGAATATTTTGGCCCTTGAGATTCCATAAGAATTTTAGGATGTATTTTTCTGTTTTTGAGAAAATTTGAGTTTTTGAAAGGCATTATATTGGATCTCCAGATTGCTTTGGGTAGTATTGATATGTTAACAGCATTAGTTCCTTCAGTGTAAGAACACGAATGCCTTTCCATTTATAAAGTCTTCTTAATTTTCTTTTGGCAGTGTTTTATCATTTTCTTTGTTCAAGTCTTTTACCTCTTTGGTTAATTTCTAGGTGTTTTATTCTTTCTGATGCTGTTGTTAATGGAATTGTTTTCTTAATTTACTTTTCAGAATGTGCATTGTTAAGGTATAGAAACAACTCATTTTTGTGTATTTTGTAATCTGCTACTTTGCTGAATTTGTTTATTCCAGCAGGATTTGTGTGTGTGTGTATGTGTGTAATATTTAGAAGTTTCTACATATAAGTTATAGCATTTGTGAGTAGGGATATTTTATGTCTTCCTTTCCAATTTGAATATCTTTCTTTTGCTTTCCTTACTACTCTGGCTAGAGCTTCCAATACTGGGTTAAATAGAAGTGGGGACAGCTAGTATCCTTGTTTTGTTTCCTGATTTTAGAGGAAAATTTCTGTCTTTTGACCACTGAATTTAATGTTAGCTGTGATTTTTTTTCATTTATGGCTTTTATTAAGTTGATGTTTCTTTCTAGTACTAGTTAAGTGTTTTTATCTGTGTCTTATTTTTTGCATAATTGTACTTTGAAACTAAATAATCCAGAATTGTTTTGTATTGCTTATACTGGTAAGTATTTTTGAAGACTGACTTTTTGGGAAGAAAATTACAGAGTAGCAAATACAATCTAGGAGCACATTAAAGAATAATAGAATCTTCTTACTCACTGGGGAGAGTTAATCTTGAGATGTAGGCAATCCTTCATCATGAGGGAATTATTAATATAATTTAGCATATTTTAGGTGAAATCTTATAATTTTTTTTCTTTCTGGTAAATACTTAATAGGCATTTGCTAAAACTTAGTCTATTCTTATTTCCTTTAGAAATTGGAAACCACTACTTCCTTAACATGTTAGTCATCCAAAGGCCTGAATCGTATGTAATGGTGAAACATTAGAAACATTCCCATTAAAATTAGGTATAAAGTGGAAGCCCTTCATCACCACTTCTAGATATTAAATATATAATTATAGAGGATGTATGTATACATGTAAGTGTTGGAAAGAAGGAGGCAGAATGATCCTTGTTTATCAGTAATACCCAGAAAACTTAAGCCAATTGATTAAAACAAAACAAAACTTGTTAGAATAAGACAATTGTAGAACTAAATCACAAAGTTAATATAGAAAAACACCCCAGTAACTCTTACTTAAGCAGTGTTAGTTTGAAGGAAGAAAGGTTCCCACTTAAAATATCAAACAACAAAAATAGAAATAAATTTAACAAGAAGTGTATGGTACTCTAGAAGAAGAAATTCTTTCAAATTCTGCCGAGGGACCTAAAGGAGACCTGAACAAAAGGAAAAGTCATTAGTAAAACAATGCTGGGCAAGATAGCACTTCCTTTTTAAAATCTTTTAACTTAGTGTGATCCAAGTCAAATAATTTTAATGAGTCTGTTAAGGTTATCTTGGCTATCTTATGTTCAATTCCTATTGGCTGTCTTTTTTCCCCACTATTGATCACATTTTTCTTATATATATCAAATGGTTTCTGCCTAAATATTTTGAATAATAAAGGTAGAGATTCTGGATGCTGTTATCTTCCTCTGAGGAGTATTAATTCTTGATTGAGCAGGCAGTTGTTACTAAATGATCATTTTGAACTTTGTAAACTTAGTTTTACATTTTATTAATGTGTATCTGTCCAAGGTGTTTAAGTTCCCTAAAGTGGTAGGACTTAGACCTCAGACTGTTTCCCCTGTGGCTTTTTAGGCTGAGTCTACTGTAGGTCTTGTTCTTGACATGATCCTTAGTCTCAAGGGGAAGCTTTCCCAACATCTTGGCGGAATACCATGGATTTAGGGATGTGTTTATGGGATCTCTCAGTTCTTGCAACACTGGCTTCTCTGTTCTTAGGACTGCTTCTTGTCCCTTAGCATTGCTCACCTCCTAGCATCTATTTTTTTGTATTCTGTAACAGCTGGTATTTGTTAAGCCTTAGATGGTCTAACTCTGTGCAATGATAGCCCATTCACTGTCTGGACACTCCCATCTGGATTTGGACTCCAGTTTTCTCTTCCAGGTCTAAAAATGTGCCAGGGTAGAGAGCTGGGTAGTGATAGGACTCACTGTTTGAGCTTGCTTGCTTGCTTTCTTTTTCTTTTTCTTTTCTTTTCTTTTTTTTTCTTTTTGAGTGCTGTTTTCTCCTATCTGAAAGATGTCTTATATTTTGTTTATAATTATAAAATTATAGTTTTATAATATATTTTATATATTAATTTATAATATAAAATTATAGTTTTATAATTATTTAAATTATAGTGGTAGGACTAGTCTGGAGGCCCAGTTATTCCAACCTAACAGTAATGTCTTTTGTAAACCTTACAAATGACTTTAAAGTTCTTGAAAATGTATCTGAAGATGAATAAAGAAATTCTGAAAAAGAATAAGGGGAATATGGGGGTAGGTTGGAATAACTTTTCCAGTTACTAAATGTGTTCTAAAGTTGGAGTAGTAAAACATCATACTGGTACAGATACATCACTGGAGAAAGGAGTGAAAAGCCTTTTGGAATTTAGTATCGTGGTAGTGATGGCTTCTCATTCGGTGATTAAAATGTAACTTATTTAAGAAGGTTATTTTAGAATGTAAACAGGCTAACCATTTGGAAAACAATAAAGCTGAATCATTCTCTCAACTACTGCATCATAACTGATTCCAGATGGATGCAAGATTAAACATTATATTGAAATAAAAGTAGATACAAGTTATTTTCTGTATTGCAAAAGACACCATCAACAAAATAAATTGGTTCAACCAGTGATGAAAAATTAGTTGTAATATTTCAGATCACATCACACTATCTTACTGATCAAAAACTAGATTTTACTAATCTTGGGATCCCTGGGTGGCTCAGCAGTTTAGCCCATGCCTTTGGCCCAGGGCGCGATCCTGGAGACCTGGGATGGAGCCTGCATCTCCCTCTGCCAGTGTCTCTGCCCCTCTCTCTCTCTATATATATCTATCATGAATAAATAAGTAAAATTTTTAAAAAAAAAAAAGATTTTACTAATCTTAATATAGGGACTATATCAGTAAGCAATTAATAGAAGAAGAAATATAAATGACCACTGAATATAGGGAAGGATGCTCAATATCTCTCATTTAAGTAAATGCAAATAAAATGATGCCATTTGACATAGTAGATTGACAGAAATCAGTAAAGGTGAATGTCCCATGTTGGAGAGGATGGTGGAAATGTACATTGTCATTTGCCATTTGTAAGAGTATAACTTGACAGGATCCTGATGTCTCATATGCAAAGGTGAACATGCACTCTTATCCATTCCGACAGAGCATTCCACATCTAATTGTTTATTCAGTTGAATCTTATTCAATTCTGTTGGATAATTAGGAAGCTTTAGGGGCCCAACTTTAGACTTACAGAATCAGATATTCTTTGGGTAGCTTAAAAGTATGTTTAATAATTTTTTTCATGTTTCTGTTATATTCTTAGAGAACCATGGATTAATCCAAAAGAATACTCTGAAAATATGCAGATATCAGTGCATGTATGTTTGATGGAAGTTGGGAAATAATCACATAAATATTGGCAGCATTGGGAAAATAATCACATAAGTATAGTCTATGATAAAATACAATGTGGTATTTAAGGGGAGTGCTTTGTATATAGAGACAAAATTGTTAAATGAAAAAACAAGTCCTAGAAAATTGGATGCATAGCATGATTATATAATTAGGGGAAACATTTACATATGCATATAAAATATCTGGGAGGATATACAAATTTAATAGTGGTTATTTCTGGAGGAACCAGACATCCTTTTTATGACTTTTTAATTTTTATCTTTAAAATATTTATTTATTTATTTATTTATTTATTTATTTATTTATTTAGAGAATGAGGCAGACACACAGGCAGAGGGAGAAGCAGGCTCCATGCAGGAAGCGAGACGTGGGACTCGATCCTGGGTCTCCAGGATCACACCCCGGCTGCAGGCGGCGCTAAACCGCTTCACCACCGGGGCTGCCCTGACTTTTTTTTTTTTTAAGATTTTATTTATTTATTTATTCATGAGAGAGAGGGAGGGAGAGAGAGGCAGAGGAAGAAGCAGGAGCCCGATGTGGGACTCAATCCCGGGTCTCTAGGTTCAGGCAGGGCTAAACCGCTGAACCACCGGGGCTGCCCACTTTTTATGACTTTCTTATATAATTTCTTTGACTTGATTTTTCACAAGCAAGTTTTATATCAATTCAAGGGGAAAAAACAACCATGCACTTGTAGAAGTTGTATGTGAACTCTGAAACATGGTTTGATACTAGGTTAAGTAAATTTGTTGCAGTTAGATGAAACTTCATTTCATCTAAAAAGAATAACCTAAAAAAAAAACCAGACAAACCTAAATTGGGCTTATCATGGGAGGCCTCAGTGACTTGAAGCTGTATTTGTATAGTATGTTTTCTTAAATGCCATTTTGTTGTGATATTGTATTGCTTTTTCTAAGCTGTATATTCATAGTATTAATGTTTGTTTGTTTTTAAGAACCCTCAACAACTAGTACTTCTTCAAATTACCCAGATGTATTAACAAGGCCTTCTCTTCATCGGAGCCATATGAATTTCTCCATGTTGGAATCTCCTGCATTACACTGTCAGCCCTCCACATCCTCGGCGTTCCCAATTGGCAGTTCTGGATTTTCCCTTGTAAAGGAAATTAAAGATTCTACCTCTCAGCATGATGATGATAACATCTCAACTACCAGTGGTTTTTCTTCAAGAGCTTCTGATAAAGGTATTCTTGGCATTTGGTAGTGAAGTTAAATTTCATGGGATAGGTTTTTTCTGACTTGTAATGTCCATTTTCTTGTAATCAGTGCTCTTACTATGCATATTTTTGTTTAGATATAGCTGTTACAAAGAACACTTCAGTGCCACCTCTATGGTCCCCAGAGGCTGAACGGACTCCTTCACACTCACAGCACACTGCCACCAGCTCAAAAAAACCAGCATTCAACTTGTCTGCCTTTGGAACGCTTTCCCCTGTGAGTACTAATAGGTTTTGATTTAATCACACTAGTTTTGAGTGTTTATTACTCATGATTTATTATTGTGTTTCTGCGCAGTCACTTGGGAATTCTTCAGTCCTTAAAACAAGTCAGCTTGGAGATTCTCCTTTTTATCCTGGAAAAACAACGTATGGTGGGGCAGCAGCTGCTGTAAGACAACCTAAACTACGAAACACACCATATCAGGTTGGTCTGAATAGAAGGACTGAGAACTTAAAAATAACAATTGACAAGTAACTAATAGACCTCAAGTGGAATTGTGGTTTGGTTATTTTTTGGTAAAATGATAGAACTGTGGATTAGAAACATTGTTGTCATTTAGGGACTATCTGAATGTTATTTTAGACCTGAGTGAATAAATTTATTCATTACATTTGTGAGTGTGTTATATGCCTCTGTGCTTTTAGAAATTAATTGAGATAATATTTTTTTTTTAATTTTTTTTTTAAATTTTTTTTTATTTATTTATGATAGTCACAGAGAGAGAGAGAGAGAGAGAGAGAGGCAGAGACATAGGCAGAGGGAGAAGCAGGCTCCATGCACCGGGAGCCTGATGTGGGATTCGATCCCGGGTCTCCAGGATCGCGCCCTGGGCCAAAGGCAGGCGCCAAACCGCTGTGCCACCCAGGGATCCCGAGATAATATTTTTTTTCAAAAAATTGAGGTGTAAATTATATATCGTAGAACTTACCCTTATTAGAGTATTAGAACTTTAAGAAAATAGAGTTGTGTACCATCTCTGGAATCAGAGAATGGAATAAACGTTTCCACCCCAAAATGTTACCTTGTACCTCTCTATAGTCAATCCCTCTTTCCATTTCCACCCTCTGACAACCGATCTGTTTTTTTTTTTTTCCTGTAGTTGTGATTTTTCTAGAACATCATTTAAATTTAATCAATGTAGTATCTAGCCTTTTGAATCTGGCTCATTGTACTTAGTTTGCGTAATGCATCTGAGATTAATATATATTTTTGCATATGTCAATAGTTCCTTTTATTGCTGAGTTATAATTTATCCATTCACTAGTGAAAGGACACTTGGGCTGTTTTTGATTTGAGGCAAGTGTGATTAAAGGGGTTATGAGTATTTTGTGTGAATGTTAATTTTCATTTCTCTTGGGTAAACACCAAGAAGCTGGCTGCGGGGTCTTATGATAAGTATACATTAAACTTTATAATATAGTGCCAGGCTGTTTTCCAGAGTGGCTGGTACCACTTTGCATTTTCAGCAGTGTTCTGGGCAGCACTTGTCCTCAGTTCTTTGTTTTTGTTTTTGTTTTTTTAATTTTTTTATCTTTAATTTTTTTATTTTAGCTATTCTAATTGGCATGTAGTGGTAACTCCACATTAACTGTGTTTTTTATTTATGAAACTGAGCATAATTTTGTGTGCTTATCTGCCATAAATGTATTATCTTTGGTGAAGCATCTGTTCAAATCTTTTGTCATTTTTTTGTTTTAAAGATTTATTTATTTATTTTGAGAGAGAATGAGAGCATGCTCATGTGCACTGGAAGGAGGGGAAGGCAGAGGGAGAATCTCAAGCAGATTCTTGGCAGAGTCGGGAGCCCAGTGTAGGGCTCCATCACGTGACTTTGAGATCATGACTTGAGTCAAATCAAGAGTCAGACATTCAACCAGCTGAGCCACCCAGGCTCCCCTTGCCCATTTTTTAATAGGGTTGTTTTCTTAATGGATCATGCCCTGAGCCGAAGGCAGATGCTCAACCACTGAGCCACCCAGGTGTCTCTGGTTTAAGCCTTCTGAAAAGAAGTTTTAGACTTGATGGCATTCAGTATGTTGGGGTTTTTTCCCCTCGTATGGTTCATGCTTTTGGTGTAGTGTGTAAGACATTTTTGACTAACATAGGGTCACAGATTTTTTCCTATGTTTTCTAGAGGCATTATAGTTTTAGGTTTTAATTCAGGCCTTCTGATCTATTTTAAGTTAATTTCTGTCTGTGGTATGTATCATGTCATGAGGTGTAGGGATCAAGACTTTTTTTAGCATAAGGTGTATCCAATTTTTCTAGTACCATTTGCTGAAAGGGTTATACATTCTACATTGCATTGCCTTTGCATCTTTGTTGAAAATCAGTTAACTGTATATGTGGGTCTGTTTTTTGACTTTGTTTCTATGTATCCTTTGGCTAACTCTAAACTGTCTTGATACTATAGCTTTACAGTAAGTCTTGAAATTGCTAATGTGAGTCCTCCAACTTTGTTCTTTTACAAACTTGTTTTGGCTTTCTTAGATCTTTGTTTTCTCATAATTTTAGAATCCACATTACCAGTTTCTGTAACTTACTGGAATGTGGATTAAAATTGCATTAGTTGGGATGCCTGGGTGGCTCAGCTGTGGAGCTGTCTGCCTTTGACTATTACTTTTATGGATTTTACTTTTATGATTCCCAGGGATCAAGTCCCACATCAGGCTCCCTGTGAGGAGCCTGCTTCTCCCTCTGCTTATGTCTCTGCTTCTCTCTGTCTCTCATGAATAAATAAATAAAATCTTAAAAAAAAGAAAGAATTGCATTGAGTCTAAAGATGAATTTAGGGAACATCAACATCTTTTTTTTTAATTTTTTTTTTTGGGGAACATCTACATCTTAATTAACTTGTTCAATAATCCTTGAACACAGCATGGCTCTCCATGTATCTTTTTGAAATTTTTTATCAGTGTTTCATAGTATTCATCACACAGACCTTGCACATATTTTGTTAGATTTATACCTGAGTATTTCATGTTTTTTGATACTAGTTAAGAATAAATAGCCTAAATAGTCTATTCAATAAATTTAAATTTTTTAAAAATATTTATTTATTTATGATAGTCAGAGAGAGAGAGAGAGAGGCAGAGACATAGGCAGAGGGAGAAGCAGGCTCCATGCACCGGGAGCCCGATGTGGGATTCGATCCCGGGTCTCCAGGATCGCGCCCTGGGCCAAAGGCAGGCACCAAACTGCTGCGCCACCCAGGGATCCCCTATTCAATAAATTTAATATGTATACCTTCCAGCAAAGAAAACTTCAGGCTCAGATAATTTCCTTGATAAATTCTACCAAACATTTAAGAAAGATATAATACCAATTCTATGCATACTTTTCCGTGTAATAGGAGGATATACTTTCCAACATATTTATGAGGCCAACATTACCCTGATACTGAAACCAGACAAAGACATTGCAAGAAAGTCACAGACAAGTATTTCTAGTGAATTACAGACCTAAAGCTTCTCTACAAATACTTGCAAATTGAATCTACTATATATAAAAAGATACTATTTTATAATCGAGTAGGGCTTATCCCAGGAATACAAGGTTGGCCTAACATTTGAAAATTAATATGATCTACCATGAAAACAAACTCTTAAAGAATAAAAACCATATGAACATTTCTACAGATGTATAAAACACGTTAGACAAAATTTAGTGTCCATCAGATAAAAATTTTCTATAGCTTGAGGAATAAAGCGGGTCTCCTCAACCTGATCAGTGCTACCTATAGAAAATCTTCAGCTAGCCTCATACTAATGGCGAAAGACTGAATACTCTTCTCACGTCAGTAAAAGAAGGATGTCTGTTCGAGCTGCTACTGTTTAATGCTATACTGTAGTCCTATCCAATGCAAGAAGAAAGATATACAAGGCATATGGATTGGGGAGGAAGAAAAAATTATTTCTGTTCATGACAATGTGCTTATCTACATAGAAAAGCCTAAGAAATTAAAAAAAAAAAAAAAAAAGAGTTACCAAAACTTTTAAGTGAGTTTAGCAAGATCCCAGGATACAAGGTCAATATACAAAATCAGTTGTATTTTACATACATATGAGCAAAGAACAAGTGGAAATCGATAACTTAAAAAAAACAAATTCAAGGTAAATCCTACCATTCTGTGTTTTACCATAAAGTAACAGTTTTTTTGAAGTTCATAAACATTGTTTTATTGTATTTGTTGTGCCTATTACTTTTATGGATTTTGACATTTTAAAGGTGGAGAAGTAATATGTAGGCTTTTGGAGAGGGGAATCTACGTGAAGAGAACAGTCTGTGACAAACAACAATGGCATAGAAACATATATTTTAAGATTTTTGTCTTTAGTTTCCTAATTATAGGATGATTTCGTGTATATAGTTAACAGTAATTAGAGTTTTATTTCTGAAAGTGTTCATGAAGGGCAATATTTTGTTATTTAAGAAAGAGTTAACTCGATGTTGGAGTTACACAGGGAGCTTTTTCTAGAACTTAAACTGGATCATATTACTCCTTTAAACATTTTTTAAAGTTAAAATAATAGTTCAGCATGTTAGAAGATTAGATGATATAAGCCTATGATTCATAGAGTAGTCCAAGTCAGAGTGTGTTCTTGCTATTTCTTCCTTTCTTACATTGAATTTTATACTTTTTAATGCCAAGTCATGACATACCCTTAGAATCCTTCTCAGCACAGGCTTTGAAATGTTTATCATTGACATTTAAGCTGAATCCATTTGTTAGTCCTTTCCTAGAGTTATTAGAGCTGGGAGGTCTATTAAAGATTCTTTAACTCAGTTCTATTTTATTGATTAGTGAATTGAGGCCCTGAGTGGCCAGTAGAACCCAGTGACAGGACAGAATATCATATTTTCCTAGAGGATTTTAGTGTTGTCTCATATTTGCCAAAGCTTCTGGCCTGAAAGCAATCCTTAATGGGCATCAACTTCTTAATAAAGCTGATGGAGAATATTGCAGCTACTCTAAAATGTCATCAGTGTTTGGTATCAGAGAAGCATTATTTATAAAGTAGTTATTATGCTTCAGTTTTTTTAGCTCTTATGAGCTATTTGTAGAAACTGAGTTTCGATTGTGATAATATCTTTATATTAAGCATTGTCAGATTGTGATAGTCACTTGGTTATTGGATTGTTTTAATGCATTTTTGAGAAAAGTGTTTTAATTGGAATTTGTAAACAGTGCTTGCATATTAAAGCATACTTGTCTATTCTTTATTAGGGGTTTTCCTTAACTCCAATTTTAAGAAAGTTACAGGCATAAAGAAATAGCCTGAGTATTTAAAATTTTTAGGTCAAAATTTGAGAAATGAGTTAGTCTAAAAAGCTAAATTTTCTTTACAATAGAGTCTATAATCTTTTCATTTAGTTATCTTGGAGTTTAATTAACTAATATCTAGAATAATATTTTAATATACTTCTTATTACTTTAGTTCTCTTATTTTAAAATTAAATTTTATTTTTTTATTGAATTACAGTTGACACACAATATTATATTAGTTTAGGTGCACAGCATAGTGATGGCATAGTGATTCAACAAGAAGGGTTTGATTTAGACTTCAGGGATAAATGGATTAAGATAATGCTTAAACTTCATACCAGTGATCTCACTTTTCCCATTTAACATAGCTACAGATCTTTAGCATAGTGCATGCTATCTTGTTTCTGATTGTAAAAGTCATTGGCTTTTCAGTAAAGATACAGAGAAAAAAAAATTGAACTCATGGATAATGACACCACCCAGAGATAAATTGCTGTTACCATATTAATCCTGTTTCTCTGTGGAGATACATTCTGTTTTGTAAATATTTTCATTTCTTGAAATATGTGCTTTAGAGTTTACAGTCCAAAAAAATAATACAGTGTTTACTTTATAGGCACCAGTTCGAAGACAGATGAAAGCTAAACAGCCCAATGCACAATCTTACGGTGTGACTAGTTCAACAGCTCGGCGAATATTGCAGTCTTTAGAGAAGATGTCAAGCCCTCTGGCGGTAAAATTTTAGAATCACAATTAAATCCGGGTGTGTAACAAAATTTGAGTTTTGTGAAAAATCTTAATTATGTTATTGTTTCAATATTAACAGGATGCAAAAAGAATTCCATCTATTGTTTCTTCTCCCCTGAATTCTGTAAGTTGACTTTTAAACCTTTTTTAAGAGAGCTATTTTTATATATTAGTGATGAAAATCTTATTTTTCAAAATTTCCAATCTATTCTAATAGTATTTTGTTTTTTCAGCCTCTTGATAGGAGTGGAATAGATACCACTGCAGACTTTCAAGCCAAAAGGGAAAGGGTAAAACTTCTTTTGCATTTATTTACTTAAAGTTTCAGCAGTTTTGTTATATTTATTTTTAAGTTACTAAATCTACAAATTGAATTTGATAGTCGTTAGGGGGCGTGGTTGAAAGATAAGATTTTTTTACTTGGACATTGTAGCTTCTTGTGAGTGCCTGCCTTAGCACAGTGCTGTATTCACAGTAAACTCTCAGTCAATATTTTTTGATTATTTGGCATTTCCATTTTCAGCATCTTGGTAGTCTTTGTGTAACTTTTTCCTGATGATAAATAAAAGTTGGAGTGAAAAGTGCTTGAAGTGTTTGTTTAGTAATTCAGTGAACTAAAACCCTCACTGAAAAGTTACTTTTGTAAACTTTCCTCATTAACAAACATGTCAAATCTGTTGTAATAGAATTTCAAATTGCTAGATCTTTCTTTAGCCAAGTACTGTTCCAAGATATGGGAACTAATAAAAAAAATATAACTTATAGTATCTTGATAACCCTTTTTAGTGTGTTCTATTTGGTTAAAATTAGTTTTGGATGTTACTGTGAAAAAAAGAAAATGATGGATACAGTTAAAGAGGTATATTTTTTGTTAGTTGTGCTTGTGGTTAGTTAAGTATCCTTTGGGGGAAGCAGATTCCCAGATTCTTACTTGTGAAAGCATTTATTACACCAGTTTTCCCCAGAAGTAACTGATTGAAATGATCATAATTTTCTGAATTAATTGTGGGAACTGTATGTGAGATATTGGTAAATTATAATTATTTTTACTGAAATTCTGTAAAGAAGGCTAAAATTGAGGGGTTTTGGGCGGATAGTGTTGCTTTACAATTTTTTAGCATTACCTAGATGTTTGTAATCAGGCAAGAGGGAATCCATTATTAGCCAATGGGATTAATTTATGGCATTAGTTGCTTTTCTCAAAGTCCTGTTTTATGTCAGATTGTCTAAAAAGTAAATGTAAAAAACTGCCATAATGCAAATTCTCATTGATAAAAGTTTTAGTAAAGATGGAGTATAATATCAATCCAATGTTATTAATGAGTGTTAGGATATATAAAAGCCAGAATACAATATTGTGGCTCATGTTTCACAGATGTTATCAGAACAGCCTGCAAAATAGACTATCTCATTGAGTTGTAAGATCACAGTTGTGATGAGGATTCAGGGAAGAGCTAGTATACAGAGGCTTTGCCTTGGAAACCAATGTTGTTCACAGCTGCTGCTGAGTGAAAGGACTATATTCATAGTAGTACAGTCTTTGGACAGAGTAGAAGTCATACAGCAACAGGACTTTTACTGTGTTTTCTTGTTGCAAAAGATTGTTGACAAAACACTTGTGTGCTTAGATAATAATGCTGGTTTATTTTTGGTTTTGAAATTCTTTGCTCCCTTTTTTTGGGCAATTATTTTCATAGCTAGTTTAAAAATAATTTATTTCCAGCTGAAGGATATCTAAAAAGTAATTTGGGGAAAATGTGGCAAAATCATTTTAGTTTCTATATTTGAAATTCAATAAAAACTTAGATTTGTAGAACAATTTTGAATATAATTTCCATTTTGTGCATAGGCACATATATGTGAAAAGTTATTAAGTCTAGAATAAAATAGTCTGTGCAACCATTTGGAATTTTATATTTAGGTTTATAAATATTTATGCCTTTCATTCTATTACTGTCAGCTTTTCCTTTTAGTATTTGCATCCTTTGGGTACTTCTCTAAGAAATATTCATCTAGGTCTCTAGGTCACATTAATTATTTATTGCCAAATGATTTTTAGATATGTGTCACTGATATATATGAAAATAAAGGTTTGTCTTTGGTTTCTATAAGGTGGACTCTCAGTATCCCCCTGTTCAGAGACTCATGACCCCAAAGCCAGTTTCCATAGCAGCAAATCGAACTGTTTATTTTAAACCATCTCTGACCCCATCTGGTGAATTAAGGAAGACTAATCAAAGAATAGATAAAAAGCACAGTGTGAGTATGTGTTTATTTTCACTCATCTTTGATTATCGATTAAAATGAGTAAGAATAGATAAGATACAAGTACTCTACCATTGCAGTGTAGCAACTAGAGAATGCATGAAGATTGTGTGTTAGTGATTATAAATGGTATGCCTTTCAAATGGCTGGCACCTTGATCAAATCCTAAATTCGTGCTTACTAGTAACACTAATATGTACTCATAGTTTAGATTAAATAATTTTGCCAGAATTACTTTATAAACTGTATTTTGTTTGTGGTGGTGTTGAACTGTTTGAAAATAAAATGGCACATAACACATCTATTCACCCCTAAGTACTTTGACATGCATTTTCTATTTTCTTGCATATTATCACATCTGAATAAATTAATGTTTGTTCCTTCCTAATATTACTTGATGTTTAGCCCACACTCCAGTATTGTTTATAGTTGCTTTTTTGAATCAGAATCCAAGCAGATTTCACACATTGCTTTGGTTTTGTCTTTATAGATCTCAAGCCTTGACTCCTTTACCATATTGTTTTTCTTTTAAAATAACTGCTTTATTTGAGATATAATTCACATAATGTACCATTCATCTATTTGAACAGTACATAGTCGTGCAGTGTATATTCTCAGTTGTTCAGTCATCACCACAGTGGATTTTAGAACATTGTCATCACCATTCTCCCCATCCGCCCCAAACCTTATACCTGTTAGTAGTCATTCCCCACTCCTCTCTCTCCAGCCCTAAGCAGCCACTGATCTGTCTCTATGGATTTGCTTATTCTGGACGTTTCATACAAATGGAGTTTTAAAATATGTGGTCCTTGGTGACTGGCTTATTTCACTTAGCATAATGTTTTTAAGGTTCATCTATGTCATAGTACGCATCAGAACTTTGTTCCTTTTTGTGTGGCTGAGTAATATTTCATTGTTTGGATATATACTAGATTTTGTTTATTCTTTCATCAGTTGAGGGGACATTTGGATTGTTTTTTACTTTTTTTTTTGACTGTAATGAATAATCCTGTGAACGTTTGTGTACAGGTATTTTGTAGACATGTTTTTGTCATTTTTCTGGGTTCTATACCTAAGAGCAGAATTGCTGGACAAAATTGGTTTTTGATAAGACCAGGCCAGTTGTCTTAAAATGTCCCATGTTCTGGGTTTGTCTGTTGTGTTATTTAGTTAAAGTGTATTTTTTTGTATTTATTGAGTTTATATAGTATCTTACTCTTAATGCCTTTACTTACATTTAATCTCTTATTTAATCTCTTATTTTAATCTCATCTTCATAACCTGATTTATTAAAATTTTTCAAACTAAAGTTGAGAGAATAGTATAGTGTTTACTCATTACTCCTTGATTCACCGATCATTAACACTTTGTCTTGTTTGCTTTATTAAAATTTAAAAAATAATTTGAATTAATGAATTTAATGAATTTACAGAATTAGCAAGAACTTTTCTTTCTTTCTTTCTTTTTTTTTTTTTTTTTTTTTAAGCAACCCAGGGCCGGGTCCCGGGTTGGCTGGCAGCTCCACGGCCAGCGCGGCCCCGAGCGCCCAATTATAAGACTTAACAGTTTACTATATTTGTTCTAACTTTGCTGTGTATTTCCTGTAGGTAGGGAATGCCCTTAATGTAATAAATGCAGAATAGTTATCAAACCAGAAACTTAAAATTGTACAATAGATTATTATCTAATGTACAGATTTTATTTAGATGTTGCCAGTTGTCCCAGAAGAAAAAAATTCAAGATTATGTATGCATTTAGTTTTCATGTGTCTTTGTCTCCTTTAGTGTAGAACAGTTCCTTATGGTTTTTGTTTGTTTTTGTATTTCATAGCATCGATATTTCTAAAGTACAAGTAAGTTACTGTGTAGAATGTCCTGCAATTTGGGGATGTCTAATGTTTCCTCATGATTAGATTCCAGTTATGTCCTTTTTTCTAAAAATTTTTTTTTTTTATTTTAAAGCATGTGCAAGCAGGGGGGAGGGGCACAGGGAGAGAGGGAAAATCTCAAGCAGACTATGCCCCGAATGCAGCCTCACTCAGGGCTCGAGCTCAGTGACCCTGAGATCATGTCCTGAGCTGAAATGGAGAGTTGGATGCTTAACCAGCTGAGCTGTCCAGGTACCCCCCTGGGTAATAATACCAAAGAATAGATGTTGAGCTCTTCTCAGCCTATCATGTTAAGAAGCACATGCTCTCATTACTAGCAGTGTGGTTATTAAAGTGGTGGTAGTAGGATTTCTCCAATATAAAGTTACTATTTTATCTTTTGTAATAAATATCTTGTAGGTTGATAACTTTGAGAGGATAAATATCCTTTTAGTAGTTAGCATTATTGGTGATTTTTGCCCAAGACCATTGTTTGTAGATGGACAGAGGGTGGTTTTCTAACTTCACTCCTTTGTACACTTATTAGTTGTCCTCCTCCTGGAGGAAAAGTTTTCTCTCATTTATGAACCTATCTGTGTTTTTATGTCAACTTTATTTCTCACAGTTTATTCGTTATAATCCTTTATTGGCATTATTTATTTTGATGTTCATATTGTCTTATTTGGCCTTTGAACTAGCTCCTGTGTCCTTGTAGTATTTGCTTTTAGATTTTGAACACTTAGTTGTTTTTTGATACAGGAGAATCAAGACTTGGGGCATCTGGGTGGCTTGTTCAGTTAAGCATCCAATTCTTAGTTTCAGCTCAGGTCATGATTTCAGGGTCATGAGATCGAGCCCTAAGTGGGAGGTGGGAGGAGGGCTTTGTGCTCAGTGGGGAGTCTGCTTGAGGTTCTTTCCCTCTGCTCCTCCTCCTGCTTGTGCTCTCTCTCTCTCTCTCTCAAATAAGTAAAAATACTTAAAAAAAAAAAAAAAATCCAGGCTCATCCTGTAAATTTCTGGTCCCCACCTTCTGTTTTGTTATTTCTCTGAAGAGCTGTGATACCCTTTAAATGGAGGAACTTAATTTGCAGAGAATCATTTCAAAGAGAATATCCTTATACATTTGCTTACACCTTTAGTAGGCTATGATGAGAGATGAGTAGAAGTATTTTTTGGTTTGTAAGTGTATTAACTTTGTATACTACCTTGTTTGAAGGGCAGTGTGTGCTCAGTGACATTTTATTTGTATAATCGTGCTGTAATTCAGTTACCATTCAGAAAGCAGGGTATAAGTCACAAGTTTTAGGATTTACTAACTAAAAACCCATCAAATTCAAATATTAAAATGGACAGACAGAAGGGAGGTATTGGGAAAATTAAAACAAACAGGCATGTAAATTTGGTGTGTGCTCATTTTGTTCTAGACTGGATATGAAAAACCTGTGACGCCAGGACAAACTAGAGAACAAGAAAGGTAATGTCTTTACATAGCTAAGCTTCTTTATATTTCACTTGTAAGGCTTTTGTTTATGTATTTTGTTTTTGAAGATTAAGAATGTTAAAAAACTATGCATACACACAAATCTGTCAGCTTTTAACATAACATTTGGTTGAATATTTCTTCTTTTTGTTAGCAGTTCTAATTTTTAGGTCTTCAGTTAGTTAACAAGTTATGGACCAGAGTAATATATCATTTGTTTTAATTTTCTTTTTCTTTGCCTAGTGGCTTTTCTTACCCAAATTTCAGTATGTCTGCAGCCAATGGTTTATCTTCTGGAGTAGGTAGTGGAGGCGGCAAGATGAGACGAGAGAGAACGCGCTTTGTTGCATCTAAACCTCCAGAGGAGGAGGTAAGGTTCTATCCTTCATGTTCTTAAAGTTTATTGAAAGCTTTGGTGTGGTGGTGGTGGGAGACCCTGAGGGGTGGGGCTTGGGGGAGACTCAGCACAAGAATGACTAATCTGTTGTTGGAACAGTCCCTCCCCAGTGTGAGTGCACATGCATGTCTGTGTGTTCAATGCTTCCCTTCACTGTGATGACACAGGAAACCTAACCTCAGACCTGAAGTTCCATGGATGCCACTAAAAAACCATAATTCTTCAAATAAGAGAATTAGAATTGAAATTACTTGACCTTTGGAATATTAACCGTATTGTTAGGATTTGCCTGTTTTATGAATGAATTAACGCTGTGTGTGTTCTTATCACTTACCATTTTCTTCATATCATTTGTAAAATTTACCAGTGTTATGAAAAAAAATTGCAAGTTGTATAATTTCACTGTTAACACATTTGTCCAGTCTGAAAATTTAGCACCCTCTGTTCTGCAAGGTACATGTGGGTTGATTCCTTTTTTTTTTTTTTTTTTTAAGATTTTACTTATTTATTCATGAGAGACGCAAAGGGAGAGGCAGGGTCCCTGTAGGGAGCTGGATGTGGGACTCATTCCCTGAGCCGGAGGCAGGAGCTAAACCACTGAGGCACCCAGGTGTCCCTGTGGGTTGATTCCTAATATATGCGGAGGTGAATGTTTATGCATGTCTGCCTCGGCACACGTGCAGTGTGTTCTCTAGGCTGAAATTGTTGGGTTTTAGGGGATGATACACATCTTCACACTATTAAATGTTGCTCTCTTGCTCCTGAAGGTAGTTTGAATACTTCCTTCCACATGACAGTAGATGAATATGCTTTTTCTTTTTCCTTATGAATACTTGATTTTTTTCTTTTTTAAGTTTTTGCCAAGGCAATGGATATGAAGTTGTCAAGTGTTGAGCCATTGGAGTTTTATTTTGCATTACCTGTTTATAAGGGAGGGAGACCTCTTCTGAGTTCCTTGGTTATTTGGGGTTTCTCTCTTTATCCATTTTTTATGGATTATTTCTTTCATTAAGAAGATTTTTTTTTTTTAAAGATTTCTGTATGCTGAAAATGAAAGTTTGAAGAACATGAGGACTAATCAAAGATTGATTAACTTTTCTTTCTATAGGCTGCTCTATTTATTTTCTAAATACTTTGAGTTGCATGCAGACCTCCTTTCAATCTTTTTACAAGTGAATTTCAGCTTAATGGGATCATTTAAGTCTTGATACATAATGCTTCCATTTGTCTGTTTCTAATTAAAATTTCATTGGTAACTTCATTGACTCATGAGTTTTTTAGGAGTTTTTAGATTTTTTAAACATTTTCTGTAACAGTTCCTGTTAACTCTAAAGTCATGTTTTGGTTGAAATTACTGTACGAGTTAGTATCACTTTCCTTCTTAGTCTGTTGGTATGTTTCCCAAGTTTATTTAGAGTAGGCAGTCTTTCATTTTCGTTTCCTTTCTCTACCCTTTTCCTGCTTAGCAATTCTATAGTTGTGCCTTGTGAAGGCCTCAGAACCATTGCTTCTTTGGCAGCTGGGACTTTCTGCCCCCCCTCGCCTGTCTTGTGGTATGTGGCATTATACTGGGGTCTCAGCTCAGGTGCTGGTCTTGAGGTTCTCCTTTTTGCTCTCCTGCTGGAGTGTTGGGAAGGGAAGGAATGTATTAATGTATTCTACTGTCTTGAAAGAAAAGGTTTTGAATGCCAGTAATGATACAGCATGTAACATTTTGTATGTTTCTTAGCAAACCGATTTTATTTTATTGAAGCTCTTTATGTAGACTTGATTAAGTTACCTCTAAAATGGGTTATTTGTCTTGCTTTGTATACATAAAGAAATGAGTATCTGAGTAATACAGCTTATTATACAGCCTGTTCTTTAGATGAGCTTTTACATTTCTCGGTAAAAGTTGTGTCTTTAAGCTGTCTTTTAAACTTTATCCCTGTATGAGGAAAAAACATTTTTATTTGGTGTTTGCCAGATAACAGATTTGTGAATTCTGCTTGTTTCCCTTTAGTTTCAACTTTTAAGAATATATTCCTAAGATCTTTAGGTGAAGTTCAGGTCACTGTAGCTAATTTTGGCTGTCTTAGAGATGGGTGTTTACTGTGATTTCACTGTATCAAGATATTAGGAGTGGGTGGAAATTTATTGATTTACTTTTGCTCTTGTTACTTTGGCATACTAATTGTGATGAGGAGCTTTATGAAAGTAAGCCTCCAGGCCTCTTTATCACCTCTTCCCTTCTCTGGGCCCCCTCTCCATTCTGGCCAACTGCCAACTTGCATCCCAGGATGCCTCACTCAGCTCCTGTCTCTAGTTCTGTTCCACACTGGAGTTAGAGTCTCTGTATTTCTGAGGAAAGAGGGGTGGCTGGCTACCTCAAACGTTCTGCCTACCCTGTGTTTTTAAAGTCTAGGTAGAATAGGTTTTGGGTAGATGCTTTCTTATTTTGTATTCAGTGCTGTTTTTATTTCAGATGACGAATAATGTTTAGACCACTAGTTCTTAATTCAGTTAAAGTTCATAGGAACTTTTGATAAAGGATAGAATATTCATTTTTGTGGGTATCTTAGTCGGCTTTTGGGATAGATCAAATGGAAGAAATTTTAATTTTAGTGGAGTGTAAACAAATTATACTCATTTCCGGTACTATTGGTATGTAGCAGGGATTGGTATATTTTGATTTACTTAAAACATTCAGGTTAACAGAACTTTATATTGTAAATAACCCATTTTGCATTATGAGATAGTAGAAGTATGGTTTATCTCCTTTCCTGTTAGATCTCAAAATTTGTAAGGACTCTGTTAATCACTAAGCATTTGGTATTTTGCCTCTACTATGCTACCAGTTTGGTTTTTTGGGGGGGGGGGGGGCTCGTCCGGGATCTGAACCCGGGACCAGTTTGGTTTTTATAATGAAGAAGCTCATCAATACAGAATATATGATTATATAATATGACTGAGTCGGGGAGATTTTTTTTTTTTTTTTAAGATTTATTTATTCATTCAGAGAGAGCGAGGCAGAGACACAGGCAGAGGGAGAAGCAGGCCCCATGCAGGAAGCCCGATGCGGGACTCGATCCCGGGTCTCCAGGACCACACCTCAGGCTCCAGGCGGCACTAAACCGCTGCGCCACCGGGGCTGCCCAAGCTGGGGAGATTTAATTGCTTGATTTTGGGGGGCAAATAACCTAAAAGTGGAGGAGCTACATTTTATGATATGTGTTTTAACTTTTTAAAAAAATTTATTAAGTAATCTCTGCTCCCAATGTGGATGGAGCTCAGACTCAGAACCCCAAGATCAAGAGTTTCATGTTTTTTGACTGAACCAGTCAGGCCCCCCTGATACGGGTTTAACTTTTTAAGAAACTGCTAAACTTTCCCAAAATGAATGTAATATTTTATACTCTAACCAACAGTGTATGGGCATTTCTTTCATTCTACTATTAATAAGTAGTCCTCTTTTTAATTTTATCCGTTCTGCTTTGTATATGGTGCTGTCTCGTAATTTTGCTTTTCCCTGAGACAGTAATGTTGTGTTCTTGGCCATATGCTTATTACCTCCTTTTTGAAGTATCTTCAGATCTTTTGCCCTTTTAAAAATTGAGTTGTTGTCTTACCAGGTTATAGGAGTTCTTTATAGATTCTGGATCCAAGTACTTTGTCAGATACATGTCTTATAAATATCTTCTCCCAGTCTGGCTGCTTAAAGATTTTATTTATTTATTCATGAGAGACCCCGAGAGAGAGAGAGAGAGAGAGAGAGAGAGAGAGAGAGAGAGGCAGAGACACAGGCAAAGGGGGAAACAGGCTCCATTCAAGGAGCCCAGTATGGGACTCGATACCGGGACTCCAGGATCATGCACTGGGCTGAAGGCAGGCGCTAAACCTCTGAGCCACCCAGGCTTCTCCATATTCAGTTTTTTAACAGTATCTTTTGATCATCAGATGTTCTAAATTCTATGAAGTCTGAATTTATCTTTTTTAAAAAATTATTTTTTAAAGATTTTATATTTAAGTAATCTCTACCTCCGACGTGGGGCTCAAACTCATAACTCTCTTGGGAGATCAAGAGTTGCATGCTCTTTGAACTAAACCCACTGCCCACCCCTCTGCCTTTTCAATTATTTTTACTGTTCTTTCTATCCTAAAAAACCTTTGTCGGGACTCCTGGGTGGCTCATTGGTTTAGCACCTGCCTTCGGCCAATGTGATCCTGGACACCTGGGATTGAGTCCCACATCGGGCTCCCTGCATGGAGTCGGCTTCTTCCTCTGCCTGTGTCTCTGCCTCTCTCTTTCTGTGACTCTCGTGAATAAATAAAATCTTAAAAAAAACAAAAAACAAAAACCTTTGTCCCCAGGCCACAAAGTAAGTTTTCTACTGGAAGATTTAGAGTAGTGTTTTTATGTATTTTTCTGATTTCCTTTTGGTTTCTTATATGATCCATGGATTATTTAGAACTATTTAATTTTGATATTAATGTTTTGAAATATATTGAGACTTGTTGGTAGCCCGGCATATGGTCTGCTTGAAGAATCTTGAAGCCTGTATTTTATGGTTGTTGGTATAGTGTTATATAAGATGTCAGATGACTGATAGTATTTCTTAGATCTTTTATTCTTGCTGAATTTTTTTCAGGGTGTGGAGTGTGTCTGTTTAGTCTATTAAATTGTTGAGAGATAGGAATTAAATCTATCCACTTTCATTTGGTGAATGTCCTTATGTCAATGTTTGCTTTACATACTTTGAAGCCCTCATTTAAGCATATGCCTTACATCTGTCATGCCTCCCTGGTTGCTTCCTTTAATATTACTAAATATTCTTTTTATTTTTTTAAAGAATTTTTATTTATTTATTCATGAAAGACAGAAAGAAAGGCAGAGACGTAGGCAGAGGGAGAAGCAGGCTCCAGGCAGGGAGCCCGATGTGGGACTCGATCCTGAGACCGCGGATCACACCCTGAGCCAGGGGCAGGTGCTCAACTGTTGAGCCACCCAGGCATCCCTAAATATTCTTTAAAAAAAAAAAAAAAATCTTTGGGAGTATTCTTTGTCTTGAAATCTGCTGTACTGGTATTTATATAGCCAGCCACTGTGTTAGTAGAATAAGCCTTCTTAGGCTTGCGAATTGCAGGTTGTATCTTTTTTCCCATCCATTTGCTTCTAACCCATATCTTTTTTTTTTTTTTCTAACCCATATCTTTAAGTGAGTTTCTAGTAGGGACGCCTGGGTGGCTCAGTGGTTGAGTGTCTGCTTTTGGCCCAGGTTGTGATCCCAGGGTCCTGGGATCAAGTTCCTAATTAGGCTCCCCAGAGGGAGCCTGCTTCTCCCTCTGCTTAGGTCTCTGCCTCTCTGTCTCATGAATAAATAAATAAAATCTTTGAAAAAATTGAGTTTCTATTAGACAATATATAGGTGAATTTTGCTTTTTACCTGCTTTTTGCCTTTTAATCAAAGTATTTATAATTAATGTAATTATGTGGTTGGATTAAAGTCTCCCATTTTTCTTTTGTTTTCTAGTTTTCCCATTTGTTTTTTGTTTCTTTTGTTCCTTTTGAAAGCTGCCCTCTTTTGGTTAATTGAGTATTTGTTAGAATTACATTTTAATTACTTTGCTTTTTATCTCTACCTCTTCATGTTACTTAGTGGTTCGTCTTGGGATTATGTATGTATCCTTAAATTTCAAATTCTACTTTGTGTTAATATTGTACCACTTCCTGTAAAATTTAAGAATCTTGCAACTTTATTAGTTTGATTTACCTCCCCTCTTCCTTGGTATTTTAGATTATTCTTGTCATTTGTATTAAAATTAGATAGGCTGGCTATAAATTCACAGCATATAATTTTTGCTTTATGCAGTTGTATGTATTTTAAAGAAATTAAGGGAAATGAAAGTTTGTGTTTGCTGACATACTACTGTTCATTTCTTCAGGAAACCTGAGTTCCATTTGGTGTCCTGTCCCTTCACCCTGAAGAACCTGTAGAGCAGGTTTTATGGCAACAGATTGTCCTAGGTTTTTTCTTTCTTTTTTTTTTTTTTTTTTGTAGTTTTTTTTCTTTTTTTCTTTTTTTTTTTTTTAATCTGAAAGCATCTTTATTTTCCCTTTGGGGAGAGGGCTTGATTTTACAGAGGTGTGATTGCTGTGCCATAAATGATGTCCATTTGAAGTATTCAGATAGCTTTAGCTGGCGGGGAATTTACCTTAAGTCAGACTCTCCCATTTGTGGTGGGTGGCAGCTGGAGCTCTTCAGCCTAAGTTGGTTTCTTGGCGTCTGCCTTATACACGAGCAGCTTACATGTCTGCTAGAAACCCGGACGTTTCACATGCAGGTTTATATGCTCCTCAGTCCTGCACTTCCCCCTCATTTTCTAGCTGTTATGGTCACCTAGTCCATCCTCTGACTCCTCAGTGAAACAGATTTGCTGGTTTGTTTTTTTTTTTTGTTTTTTTTTTTTTCCTTCAGACTTTCAACTATGCAGTGGCACCAGCTCATAGAGGACAGGAAGCTCAGTCAGTGCCCCTCGCTTTTTCCAAGTGTTTTTTAATCTCTCCAGTTTCTGCTTGCTTCTGGTCACTCTCCAGTTTTTTTCACATGCTTATTTCTTTCTATTTTGTTCAGAGTTTACGATTGTTATCCATCAGGTCATTGGTCAGATAACCAACTCGTCTACCATTAGCCAGAGTCAGGACTCTTGTTGCCCTCAACCTAGACTAAGACTTGGGGTAAAAAACCAGGCATTTCACCAAACTCATCAGTACTGATGTCTATTATATGCTTATTTTATACGCCAAACCCATATATAACTTTGTTTTATATTAATATACAGCTAGTGTATTTTCTCATTTTCAGCCCTTAGTAAATTGGTACTGAGGGCAGTTAGGTTCACAAAGCCACCGTGTCTGGTGGCACAGCTGGCATTCAGATCTTGGCTGAGTTCTTTTGATTTTGGAGCCCACATTGTTAACACTGTGTGGTGCTAACTTCTCCCTATTCTCAGTTTATGTGTTACTATATCAGTTCTTCTTGAAAATAAGTAGGGATAGAAGAATGACATGAAACATGTTGCGTTTTAGGAAATGGAAGTACCAGTATTGCCGAAAATCTCTCTACCCATCACCAGTTCTTCACTGCCTACCTTCAATTTTAGTTCCTCTGTGATCACAACTTCCTCTCCAGCAACCATTAGTCCTTCGCAATCATTAACAAACAAGGTACAAAACCATTGTAGATATAGAGGTGATTTTTGTTGTCTTAAGAAAAATCTAATATTCTGTTGAAAGCAATGATAAGTTCCCACTATGGAAATAACTCAAAATAAGAGAAAAATGGAAATGGTGTTTTGCTTTTTAAAATTTGTTATAAAGGAGTGCTCTTTAATTCTGATGCTGTGCCTTAGTGACTGATCATTGTAATAAGTTTGTTTCCAAACATTTTTTCCGATTAAGATGCTTTTTGGGGGTAAGAATGGACTTTTGTTTTTATTTCTCAAGTAGGATTAACTGCTCCTGAAATGTTTTATGCTTTTGTCTTGGCTTTTACTATTTCTGAACATATTCTTATAGGTGGTATTTTTTTTCCTTTAGTCAGATACATAAACCTCTAAAATAGTGTATACTCCTCTCCCAAGGAGAAGCCAGATTTTATAACAGTTACAGTTTATTTTTCAGAAGTTTTAACAAGTGATTTTTATTTTTAGAAAAGATCTTATTTTGCAATCTCTATGTCCAGAGTGGGGGCTGGAACACAGAACCCCGAAATCAGGAGTCCTATGCTCCACTGACTGAGGCAGCCAGGGGCCCCTTAACAAATGATTTTTTAAATCTAAAAGGAAATTGTGTTTGGCTTCTTTGAAATAATTTGCTTAAGTTAAGGTCTATTTTACTGTCAGTTTCTTTTTTCTAAAAATCTTTTTGTATTATTTTAATAATATGGAAAACCAGGTACAAATGACCTCTCCAAATAGCACTGGCAGCCCCATGTTTCGATTTTCATCTCCAATTGTAAAATCTACTGAGGCAGATGTACTACCTCCATCATCGGTAAGTAGCAAGCAAGGAATGATTGATTTCAGAAGCATACTGTATTTTTATCAAACCCACGGTGCCATTGGTGCTAAGAAATACCATTATTTTTCTTCCAATTAAAAAACATTTCAGTGTACAGAAAACTTGAATGAGTGAACACCTGTATATTTTCCACTATCTCTTATACATATAAGCATATATATTTTCTCATGACCATTTGAAAGTTAAGATATAAACACAGCTTTTCTATATGTCCGCTAAGAAAAAGGACATTTCTTTGCATACCCACAGTACAGTTACCCTATCCATGAAATTTAACATAATATAATATTAATGTAGGCCATATTCAGATTTTCTCATTGCCCTAGACTGTCCTTTAATTACTATTTTGTTTCTCTTGGGTCTAGATCCAATTAAGATTAAGACCTAATCAGCTGAATTGCATGGCATCTGGTTAACATGTTTCTTGAATTGCCTTTAATCTGGAGAAGTTTTGGGTTTTTAAGCCTCATAGTATGTATTCGTTTCTTCATAATTAAAGAAATATTTTGGGGAGAATAATAAGTTTAATGTTCAAATTGCCCCATGCATCTTTGGCATGCATATCGTTTTTACATGTTGCCTTCTCTTTTTCACTGTGCTCTTGTTTTCTGACACAGCTGGATATTCCAGAGCGTTTTGTAATTTCCCTACCGCATGCCTGAAACCTGTCCATTGTCTATCAAGTCTCATATTATTAGAAAATGTATTTAGAAATCCAGAACTGAGCTTTAGGAGCATATAATTATCTTATGTACTGCTTTGAATGAAAAAGAAAAAAAACCCTAAGAAATGAAAAATGCTGTTTGATTTAACACACACACTATTCATTGTGAGAAGCATCTCAATTTTAGAGATTGTAAAATACAAAAAGCTGGAATACAGGAGATTTTTTTTTTTAACTTGGAATAAGAAAAAGCTATTATTTGTTTAAAACTAGACAGACTTAAAAAGATACATTTTCTCTTTACAGATTGGATTTACATTCAGTGTGCCTGTTGCAAAAACCACAGAACTTTCTAGCTCTAGTAGTATTTCAGAACCAATTACAAGTAGTAGTTCAGGTAAGTAAAAATTTCTCACACGTTTTTACATAAAAATAGTTGCATTATATTAGGTTAGTATTTCAAGTTCTTTAGTCTTTGGCAGTTCTTCTAAATTCTTTCATTTGAATGAAATTAGCTCTAGAAAGCAAATAGGAGCTAGTATCAACCCTTGACAATATTTTTTGTCTCTATTCACAGAAACACTTAGCTTACTAAATGGAAATGCTATAGTTTGGTTATGATAGGGATAGTCATGGCAGCAGATGTGTCCATTGTCTTAGTTTAATTAAGGTGGCAGTTTATTGTAAATGAAATCTCTAAGAAATTCACGGGTTATCTACATTCTTATTGAGGTAAAGTTGTAATTGCAGTTGACTCCATCTCTAGGCTTAGTGTTCGCTTCACAACCTTTATGTACAAGGATTATGCTGGCCTTGCAAATAGTGACTCATAATTTCTGGACTCAAGGAATGGGTGTAATTGAGGGAAATAAATGAGTCATTAGATAATTAAATCCTAGGATTTTGTTGTGATAGTGTTCTTTCAAGTGTTTGCTATTTAGGAAGTGGAGAATCATCTGGGTTAGGTTATTTACTCAGGTCAAGAATTTTTGAGCAAGGACATTTTATTCAGATAAATAGCAAATACAAGGGTGCAGGAATTAGAGAAAATAAGGATGTTTCAGGTGTACTTTTTACAAGATTTTTTTCTTCAATGTGACTGAATTCATAGAGGAATAAACTTCTACAAATTACCATTTTCATGCCTGGTTATGAGGAAAGGCATGAAAATCCTTCCTGGTTTTTGCTAATGTGTTACTAATGGTAACTGGATAAGCAGCAGTTTGTTAAGACAACTTTTGTGTTTCATCACATCTGGGGAAATTATCCAGATTTTTTTTTTTTTAATTATCCAGATTTTTAAGTCATTTTTTAGGAGTGACATATATAGAATTATGGGAATGATTTTCACCACTTTTGTCATTAAGAAATTGATTGAAAATGTGTAAGTTGTCATTACTTTGTGGCAGGAGCTAATTTTTCCATAATCTTCTTTTTCCGTTAGAGAATACTGCAAGGTATCCTTAAAATTTACCTTAAGTTACTAAAAGCAATTCAGTTTTGATTCTAAAGAAGGATAGACAAAAAGTGCTACAAGCATATGCTTTTTTTTTTTTTTTTTTTTTTAAGATTTTATTTATTCATGAGAGAACACAGAAAGAGAGGCAGAGACACAGGCAGAGGGAGAAGCTGGCTCCCTACAGGGAGCCCAATGCAGGACTCGATCCTAGGACCCTGGGATCATGACCTGAGCTGAAGGCAAACACTCAACCACTGAGCCACCCATGTGTCCCATATGGTTTGTTTTGACACAGCACAGTGTTTTGTGTCTTGTGTATTTTTGTTACTGGGGTGAAATTAATGTAAGATGAAATAAATCATGGTGTTTAGTACGTTCATGATGCTGTGCAACTACCACAGTCTGTCTAGTTCCAAAATACCCATTTCCCCGAAAGGAGGCCTGTACCTATTAAACAGTAGTTCTGTATCTCTTCTCTCCCCACTTCCCGGCAACCGTCAGTGGTGTTTAGTTTTTATGTATGTACCTGTTCTGGAATATACAATGTGATTTTTTTTTTTTTTGCACCTAGCTTCTTTTACTTAACTGTTTTCAAGGTTTACACGTTATAGTATGTATCAGTATTTCACTCCTTTTTTTTTTTGTAATTTATTATTTGTTTTTTATTTTAAGTAGGCTCCATGCCCAACATGGGACTTAAACTCACAACCTTGAGTTTAAGAGTCACATGCTCTACTGACTGAGCCAACTAGGTGCACCAGTACTTCACTCCTTTTATGGCTGAATGACATTCCATTGTATGGATATACCATAATTTTTCTGTTCATCCATTGATGGATATATGGGCTGTTTCCAATTTTTGGCTGTTGTGCACAGTGCTGGTATGAATATTCATGTACATGTATTTGTTTGAATACTAGTTTCAGTGTTTTGAGGTATATATCTAGAACTGGAGTTGCTGGTCAAATGGTAGTTCTAAGTGTAACTTTTAACCACAAAGTTGTTTTTCTCAACCTCTGACTCCTTTCACATTCCCACTAGCAGTGTATGAGGATTCTAATTTCTCCACATTCTCACCATGCTTAGTTTTCATTTTTTGTTTATAGCTATCCTAGTGTGTATGACGTGATGCTTCATTGTGGTTTCTCTAATGACAAATGGTGCTGCAAGTGCTTCTTGGTCCTTTAATCTTGGGAGAAATGTCTGTTAAGTCCTTTGCCCATTTTTAAGTTGTTAATTTTTCTGTTGCTGAGATATAAGCCTTTTTATATAGTTTGGAGACTACATCCTTATCAGATATATGATTTATAAATAATTTCTCTCATTCAGTAAATTGTCTTTTCACCTTTAGATTCACAAAGGTTTCTGATGTGATAGTATAATTTTTTTCTTTGCTTTTGTTTTTGAAGTCGTATCTAAGAATCCATTGCCAAATCCATGGTCATGAAGATAATACCTCCTTAGTTTTCTTCTAAAACTCTTACGGTTTTAGTTCTCATGTTTAGATCATTGATCTATTTTGGGTTAATTTTTGTTTATGGCATGAGATATAGGGGTATAGGGGTAGGTAGGATTTTTTGAAACTACTTCACCCACTCCTTTAAATTGGCAAGCACTTAAAAAACTTGGTTATTTGTATTTTATTATGGAAAAAAAATCAAACATTTCCAGATCTAGCAGACTGAATTCCAGTGTACTCTTTACCCAGCTTCAACACTTAGGTTTTTGTGACTAATATTGTTTCTCTTCCTCTCATTTCCCCTTCCCTTCTCATGCACAACAATACACCAATATGAGGTTGTATTGAAACAATACCACACATACTTTCATCTGTAAACAAACTTTCTCCCTTAAAAATATAACTACAAAGCTATTTTCATACTGAAAATATAGATTTCCTATTTAACATAAGTATATGTTCATTTTGGAAAGTTTAGGAAACCTAAAAAGAAGCAGCAGTAAAAAGCCATTCATCACTAGCAGCCACCATTACTTTTTAGATGTCTCATTCAAAATGTTCTGGACTTTCTAACTTGCCTTTATCTGGAACTATGCATTTAAGGATGGTTTCTGTGGCTGCCTAGCACTACACCATGCCGGTGTTTTGATTGGTATACTCAGTCCCATAGTGAGCATTTATCATCCATGTTTTCAGTATGATAACTGAAGGATACTTTGAATCATAGGATGGATTTCTAGAAATGAAATAACTGGCTCAGTTTGAGTACTCCTTGTTAAGGGTTTTTTTGCTCAATATTATAAGTTGTATAAGCAGAAACACATTTTGTGCAGTTTATGAGCTTGCTCTTGGTCATATCCTCTCCAGTGTTTCAGTTTGATTTTCTTGATTACCAGTTAATTCACTGGGTAACAATTATAGTTTATACTATTTGCCTTTTTGGAGGGGAAGAATGTACAGTGTACAGTATGGGAAATAGTATCTCTACTTTCTTATAAGGTAAACTAACCCTGTACTGTTAAGTAAATTTGTTTATTATCTTTGAATTACAGTGACTTTTTCATGATGTTTTTGAAGTTGGTCCAAATTGGCTTTGAAAGATCTTTTAATACATTTAACTTGATCCAGTGCATTTTCTTAGCATGATGTCTTTTACAATTAAAAAAATTGCAGCTCAAGATATCAGTGCAGTGAATAGTACAAGCTGTAAGAAGAAGCCAGATGAAGATTTTGAGGGCCCTTTTACACCTGCAAAAACCCTGAAAGAAGGAAGTGTCCTAGATGTTCTCAAAAGTCCTGGTAAGATAACAGCTATCTTTGAAATACTCTAATATCTTAATTACAAATTCGTGATACTATTTTAATGTCATTTGTGGTATACTTTAGGTTTTTAAAAAATTATTGACTTGAAAGTAGATGTAGTCAGATGTAATTCTTTTGGTGTAAATACCTTAGGAATTCTCCTTTAGAATTCAAGGATTGTCTTAATACGAAATTTCTTAAGAGGCAAGTATAACAGGAGAAAAGAAGTGAAGTATAGAAGGAAAAAATGAATTGCCTTTTAGAAGAGTTGGACTAATATGGAAAATAATAGTAAACAAACCTGATGATATGCCTGGACATACCTTTCTCTGAGAATGTTGAACCGCCTTGTTCTTGGATCATTGCTCAGTTGTGGTCTATTAAAACAAGGCCATGCAGAAAGAAAACATTTGCTGAATCTAGCATAGGTATATGTAAGGGACAGGGCTGGCTTGAAACAGGATTTGTTAACTTATAGAAATAACTTGAAGGCAGTGACTAGAAGTCCTCAAGTAGGAATAAGTTTTCAGTTTGAAAATCAGGACGGCTACAACTCCATTTGTGATGTCTGCTGTAGGAATGTAAAAGTGTTTATAAGGTGATCTAGTTGCTCAGAGAGAATTTAGATTTACTGAACAGATAAGATGTGTTTGTGTCTAATTGAATAAGAATTTTCAGGTAAGATTGGCTTCTACAACAAGATTTAGGAGGATTAGGTTTCTTTGGTGTGGCTTTCTCATTTTAGAGATGAGTATTCTGGCTACGAGAGTCCCAGTAACGATTTGGCATAGTTGAGGCAGCACTCCAGAGTGCCTGGGCTAGAATTAACTGAGTAGTAGAGAGGCCTTGCATTCCTACGGTTGATCTCTGTATAAGTCATACTCTGCATTCATGGTGCCCTTCCCCCTTTCAGTTTTCCTTAAATAGCAAGAATTTGGAGGAGTCCTGTCTTTTGAGGGAAATTAGGAAAACCTGAGAAAGGTGAAGGAAAGGATAGTTACTTGAGATAGTTACTGTTACAATTGTGCTAACCTTAGTGATGCAGATCAATCATTAACAAGATAGTACATTTTAGACCACTGGGAGTATTGAAGTATGTGCGTGTTTTGCCTTTTGGCTAAAACTAGCTCAAGATTGAGTTAATTGTAGCACTAGAAAATCTCTTTATAGTCTTCTGTTCTATCTTACCCTCCAATTTTTTTTCCTTTGGTGTTAAAAGCTGGACAAACAGGTCACTGAGTTTGTTGGTATATATAATTGGTCCAAAGTAAAGAATTGGAAGGAAGGTCATTCTCAAGAATAAAGTTGGAGTGAATCAACCCAATTCAATGACAGCAGTTTCGGTAGCATGAAGACGTTTTTTCAACTCCTCTTGTTCCGTGGTTCTGTGTGAATAACCTTAATTGTCTAAGTACATAGTGGTTACAAAAATGTATACTTACAATGTTAAAGGAGAACTGTTTGAGACAGTTTGTTTGAAGTAGGGTTTGGTTAACATTCCATGGGCATGTTTCTGAGTAGCATGAATTCATGCTCTACCCGAGTAGACTGCGTCTTCATCATTTCTGTATTTCTAGGGCTTGCCAGATGGTTTGGTTCATCTCTGTTGGAATTTGTCATTATAATTCTCATTGAACCATTACCATTTTAAAGTTCTATATAAGCTTAGTATAATTAAAACCAATCCCTACCATTGCATTGTACTTTGGAGGGACATCTGTCTAATATGTGTACCTATGCATCTCTGCTGATTTTTACTGAAAGTAGAGGATACCACAATTGTGGATTATAACTGGACAAAATTCAAATACTATAGATGTTGAAGACATTTGGCATAGCCAGGAACACCTGAAAGAAAAAAATAGATGAGGGAGGAAGGCTATGAATGTACTGTATATTCGTGTAGCGAGGCAGAGTGTTGCAAAACATGGATGACAGTGGTACGTGTCAGTAAAATACTACAAATTAAAGCCTCAAATTAGATATTGGTTAAATTATAGTAAGTAGAAATTCCTAAAGGAAGAAGGTGATAAACTGTAAACAAAACATCTTTTAAAGAATTTTAATGAGGCCTAAGTGTCACTTATTAATTACATGATTATTAAATATTGCTTAGGTAAAAACTCTATTTTTAAGTAGTCCATGTTGAATTTTAGTAACTGTATAAATGTGTATAAATATATGTTCTCCCAATAATAACATTTCAGATCATGTTCTGATTAGGAAGCTTCCTTAACTTTTTTTTTTCCTTACACTCTCCTCTTTCCCTCCTTATAGGTTTCATATCACCAAAGGCAGATTCTCTTGCTGCTCAGCCTACTACCACAAGCCCAGTTGTTTATACAAGACCAGCAATAAGTAGCTTTTCTTCTAGTGGCATCGGGTTTGGGGAAAGTTTAAAAGCTGGATCATCGTGGCAGTGCGATACTTGTCTACTCCAGAACAAAGTTACAGACAGCAAGTGCGTAGCCTGCCAAGCAACAAAATTGCCGCCAAAAGATAATGCTAATAAACAAACTGGAATTGGAACACCAAGTAAAAGTGACAAATCAACTCTTTCTGCATCAGGGACAGGTTTTGGAGACAAATTTAAACCAGCAGTAGGCACTTGGGATTGTGATACGTGCCTAGTGCAGAATAAACCCGAAGCGATAAAATGCGTGGCCTGTGAAACACCGAAGCCTGGGACTGGTGTTAAGCGAGTCCTTACGTTGCCTGCAGCCTCAGAGAGCGCCGTGACTGCGGCTGCTTCATCGGCCACCTGCACTGTGACCACTGCTGCCTTAGGGTTTGCAGATCAGTTTAAAAGGCCTGTGGGATCTTGGGAGTGTCCAGTATGCTGTGTTTTTAATAATGGAGAAGACAGTAAATGTGTGTCCTGTGTGTCTGAGAAACCAGGTACGTGTATGGCTCTTTGGGAAAAGTTTGCTCATTATTTTGGTAGGACATTTAAATGTATTGTCTGCTAAGAACCACCTTAATGTTTGTAATGTGTAAGGATGAGCATTTCCTCATACATCTTCATTTGCCTCAGCTATCTTGAGGTCAAGTGACTTGCCTGAGGCTGGATCTGTGTGTTATCTTAGGTGGTGCATTAGCCAGCCCAATATATACTTGTACCTCTTTTTTTACATACATTTTTGTCAGAAACTACTTGTTCTTGGTTATCATTTTCAAAGTTGACTAATACAGAAGCTGAAAGATCTTAAAAGGAACAGTTGTTCCCAAAACAAACACCACTTTATCTCTGTTTTGAAGTGAGGACGGCAAGTGGTCATTCCAGAGAAGGTTTCACCAGGGAGTAGACAATACTGCTTTGTGAAAAGACTGTTGTTGAATGTTAATGGTGATACCTATACCTGTGTGGTCTCTGCCAAGATGTTGCAATGATAGTAAATTACTGAATCTAACTTGGCAGTAAAAAACATGGAGTTAGATTTGAGTTTTTTGTTTCTCTGTTCTAATTTGAAAAAGTTATTGGAAATTCACAACTGGAAAGGACTCTGCTGTTTTTATAATATATAATTATTTGGTATAGATATATGGTAACATAGGTACTAAGTAAAAAGTGTTAAGAATATCATCGGAATTATACTTATTTTTTTATTGCATTATTCATGGATATGTAGTTTTTATGTCTGCAATGGAAAGTTGATTTGTTAACCTGTATACCCTATGTGTGAACACAAGAGGTGAGCCTTATTTCTAATTCTTACTGGACATGTCCACAAGAATAAGATTTCAGAATCTTCATTCTGAAATAACTTTCTTTTTCTATGTGGCATTCCTCCTCCTCACCTAAAAAAATAAGTAAATAAAAAAGCAAGCCTTTGCTTGTGGAAGAAACCAAAATTAATTCTGAGTTGATTGGGAGAATAAAACTGAGTTAGAAAGTAAATTCCTTCCACAAATAAAGGAAGCTCAAAAATTTATTCAAGCAGTCAAGCTTCAGTCTTGTAAATGATGAACCATCATTATAAGCAGAGGAGTGATCCAGTTAAATTTGTATGTTTGACAAATTGCTTCGTGGGTTTTTGGAGGATAGATTTGAAGGCAACAAAATTTGGAGACCAGAGGGCAGATGAGGATGTATCAGGAGTACATGTGGGCAAAGATCATGGCAATGGAGATACTAAGGGAGTCAAATCAGGATGTAGAATAATACATGGTTGATTTGAAGGTGTGAAGTTGGCACATAAATGCAAAGCCTTTAGATACATTACACATGCATGTTCGGGGCTGGAAATACAAATTTGGGAGTCATTAGGCTCTAGTTTTCAAATAAGAGATGGGAGCAGAGATGGATGTGAAGTGAGGGACTGGCCTAAAACTGAACTCTGTTAGCTTACGGGAACTGGCAGGAACGAAACCATTCTGTTAGCTTATGGGGAGTGGCAGGAACAAAACTTTGGAACAGTTAATATTGTATTTTATTTTATATTATTTTATTATTTTATTTTATTTTTTATTATTTTTTATTTTATTTTTTTATTTTTATTTTTATTTCATTTACTTTTTACTTTACTTTTTAAAGATTTTATTTATTCATGGGAGAGAGGCAGACACACAGGCAGAGGGAGAAGCAGGCTCCATGCAGGCAGCCCGACATGGGACTCAATCCCGGGACTCCAGGATCATATGCCCTGGGCCGATGGTGGCACTAAACCACTGAGCCACCCGGGCTGCTTAATCTTTTAAAGGAGGGACTGGGGAGGAAAATCCAAAACTACATGGCACTGATTTTGCTTCTTAGAAGAATGGACTTCAGGGAATGAGAATGGAGGCCTCAACAAGTTATGCAAGCAAGAGCTGAGGGCCACTTGACATAGGGCAGTGCTAGTAGGTTCAGAAAGGGAATGGAATGGATGGGAGAAACATGCAGAAGGCAGAGCCATCCAGCCTCGCTGACCAGCTGGCCAGGGGCACTGCAGCTAAGAGGGAGACCACAGAGCTGAAGCTCAGGTGCGCTGGCCACAGGTACAGGGTAGGAAGTGGTTTTGTTGGTGATGAGACTTGTGAGGACAGTGGACCGAAGATGGAACCTCAGGAAGCAGTTTTCTTGGCAAGAGAGAGAGCATGACAGTGGAAGAGATACCAGGTAGTTGGGAGAGGTGACATGGAGAACATGTAGAGATGGCCAGAATGGATGGCTCCATTTGTAGTAACGCACTTGCTTCATGATGGCTTTGTGGAGCCGTCCTTCCCATGCCACCTCCACTCCCTACAAACCCGCTAGTTCTGCATAAAGATTTAAATGTCACCTCTGTAAATTGGTTCTTCTCTTGCCCCTTAGTCATCTCTTCCTTCTTTTCTCATTTATCACTTTGCATTTTGGTGATGGTGCTACTATACATTTGTTTTGCTTTCCCCCTTTTTAGACCGTTAGCACTTTCAGAAGTTAAGCAGCATTTCATTCATCTTTATATCCTTAGTACTGTGGTATATTATGGTACTTTTAGTGTCTGTTAAATGACTGGGTTCTAACCAATGGCAGGAACTTCTGTGCCAAAATGATATTTCGAAGGCAGAGGCCTGGCCTTTGAAATTAATGTGGTCTGTGGCTATGTATTTTATGTGTTAGGATATTGCCTATAATTTATATGTTAAAATGCTGTGCTGTTTGAAGAGATTTGACAAAAATTCTTAAGGACAAAAAAAAAGATTCTTAAGGACCTTTTAGTCTCTGATTTCTCAGCATGTTTTTTTTATTTTTTTAAACCACAATTATTCACATTTTGGGTTAAGAGGGAGCTCGTCACTAGACATGGTGAATGTGAGCTGCTTATTTGTAAGATTAAAAGAAATCTGAGCTATCTATACTGTTTTTAACAGTGTAAAGTTTGTATTTCTGGCACTTTGTCTTAATAGGAAACACTAATTGAACATATAGACTTAATGGTGCCTTAAGATAGTGACATAACATGAATTAGAATTTTTATGTGTTTCCTCACTATTTTTTTAGGAAGTTTGGTACCTGCTTCAAGTAGCAGCACTGTCCCTGCCTCTCTGTCATCTGGAAGCTGCCTGGGGTTAGACAAGTTCAAGAAACCCGAGGGCAGTTGGGACTGTGAAATCTGCCTGGTGCAGAATAAAGCAGATGCTACCAAATGTGTGGCATGTGAGAGTGCAAAGCCCGGAACAAAATCTGAGTTTAAAGGTAAGGCATTGGTACAGTACCTCCTTGTACTGCCATTTTAAAGTGAAATATTTGCAAACATGTTCAATTTTAAAATTGCTCATTCTCTATTGAAAATTCATGTAAAATGAGATAATGTCCTGGATACTTTTAGCTCAGTTCTCAGAGTTACTGTAAAGATAAGTGATTTCAGTGTCAGCAGTGAGGTATCTTTTCTGCAGCTGGTAAGGGGTTATTCTGTCTTGCATTGACTCGGAGAGAGTTGCAGATAATTTGTTTTTAACTGTTAACAAACCTTTGGCTTCCTGACTCTTATCTGACTGGGAATTTATGCCCCGAGAACTTTGTTGTAAGTAATCTAGACTTGGGCTTTGGTTTCCCAGAGAATGTCCCAGAAAAAGAATTCTCTTCATATTTTGTTCCATAAAGGAAGAACTTCTAAAAACAATTCATTCTAAACTGCCTCTGGAGGCCAAGTTTTTCAAGTCTTCATAGTCCTCTGTGACTTACTGAGTATTTCATATGAGGTACAATTCACTCAAAAATTTGATACAAGCCAGGAAAGAGATTTTAGATCTGAAGGAACAGTCAGAGAGAGAGATGAGAAACATTATAATCTGTAAGGGAGGAGGCCTCTAAGGTGGAGACCATGAGGTCATTAGAAAAAGAATGCCAAGCTTCATCAGCTTGTAACCATGTCCTGGATAGCGGCTTTCAAACATTGAGTGGAAACCAGTCAGTAAACTTTTACATTGTGACCTACCACATGCACATGGTATTTGTCTATATGATTGAAAGAAAAGTATCACAAACCAGTATTTACCCTTTAGTATGTTTAAGTCACCCTGTTTAGATTCTTTTTCATTTTAGAAGAAAAATGCTGGTTGGAACCCACTAAATTAATCACATGGCTAAAGAGACACACAGCTGGTTTGAAAATCACTGCATTTGTGGGGAGGGGGCACCTGAGTGTCTGACTCTTGGTTTGTGTTGGGGCTCTGCACTGAGCATGCTATCGACTTGAAGAGATTCTCTCTCTCCATCTGCCCCTCCCCTGCACCCATTTGTGCCCTCTCTAATTCTCTCTCCTAGAAAGTAAAAAAAAAAAAAAAAAAAAAAAAAAAAAAAAAAAAAAAAAAAAAACCAAAACACTGCATTTGGGTGTTTTAGAAGATCACTACTTTCCAGTCCTCTTGAGGTCATTATGTAGCCGTTTTTCTTTCTTCTTTACCTGTTGTACTGTAATCACCATAACTTCAAATCTGTCTCTCTGAGGCAGATGTGATAACAAGTTAATTACCGTCTCTGGCCCCTTCATTTTCAGCTTTCTGTCTAATATGACTGAAGATATTTAAAGACCGTGTGGAATACTGCTTGCTTCTCAAATTCTGATAATTTTTCAGTTAAGTTTCTTAGGGAAAGAAAGGAATGGGTCGTCTCTAAAGGGGCAGAGTTTGAAGATGATAAGAGGGCTTTTAAAGCTTGGCTGTCATTTGTCTCTATACTTGGGTAGGCAAAGTAATGGATAAATATCTTGACCCTTGAATGATTCCTGTTTTGAGCCAATCAGTTACTTCATTTCTAGTTTACTCAGCTACATTGAAGTACTAGGAAACTAAGACTTTAATCTTGTCAACATGTTATTTGTCTTTTTAAGTACTGGTTCTGTTCACGCAGTTCTTTTGGTTCTTTGATGGTAAAGTTTTCTTTTTTAATGTTTGATAACAAATTTATTCACAAGATTTCAAACTCTAATTATGACAGGATTCACAGTGAAAAGTCTACCTCTTGTTCCCATTAGGTTCATTTTCCATCTTTCCTCCCCCACCAGAGGTAATAACTGGTTAGTTTCTTAAAACTCTTCCAAAGTTTCTTTATGCATATGACAAGCAAATATTTTCTTATTCTGTGTATTCTTCTTTCCCTCTGTTTTGTTAGAAAATGTTGTATATCATACTGCCTTTCTGCTCCCTTGATTTTTATTGTAGATTAGCTTGGACACATCTTTGTTCTTCATTCACAGCTGCCTGGGATTGCATGTGGCATTTTGCATGTTTGTGAGTTTATCTTCAAAATAAAGACTTAGGGGGAAAAAAAGTTAAGTAAAGACTTAGGATGTAAGGACAATCTTCTGGCTGGCTAGGCGGTGTCCCCTCCTCCCCTCACATCTCCACATACAACCCTTCCCAAGCTGTGTGCTCAAGGGTATACGAGTAGTTGTGCTTCCCTGCTAGGACCTCCAGACAAGCTATCAAGGTCCGTTTGTAGGAAAATATAGGACAGTAAAGCTTCCAAGGCTCCAGACACATCCAGATGAGGCCCTGCATGTGGCAGTCCGCCTTTCTTTTAAATAAATAAATACGTACGTACATACTTAGCTGTAGAATTGCTGGGTCAAAGGATACGTGTGTTTGTAATTTTTAGTAAATACTGACAGTTGCTTTCCTTGAATTTTGTACTAATTTACGCATCTACCTGTAATGTATAAAGTGTCTGTTAGTTCTAGACTCCTCACCAACACTGTTTTATCAAATTTGTTTGATCTTGGCCAGTGTCAGGATGAAAAGTGGTATGTCAGTATGTATAGTTGTGAGGACTAAGATGTGATTCTCCTGCTGAATTTTGGGCAGCTGGTTCATGTTTTATGGCCATTGCTGATAACTCTTCAAAGGCCTTTCCAGAGTTGTTATTCTTTTGTCTCTTTGTTTTTCAGGGGTACATTTTGTTTGAGAGGATAACATTAATTCGATGTCTTTTATATTTTGAAGGCTTTGGCACATCTTCCTCATCTTCAAACCCAGCAGCTTCATCCTTCAAATTTGGTATCCCATCATCCTCTTCTGGGCCTTCTCAGACTTTAACAAGCACTGGAAATTTTAAGTTTGGAGATCAGGGAGGCTTCAAAATAGGAGTGTCTTCAGATTCTGAGGCTCCAAACTCCATGAGTGAAGGCTTTAAATTTTCTAAACCAATAGGAGATTTTAAATTTGGAGTTTCGTCTGAGTCTAAACCTGAAGAAGCTAAAAAAGACAATAAGAATGATAATGATTTTAAATTTGGACTTTCTTCTGGTTTAAGTAATACAACTTCGTTAGCTCCATTTCAGTTTGGGGTGTCTAATCTTGGACAGCCAGAAAAGAAAGAGGAAACACCTAAATCTTCATCTGTAGGCTTCAGCTTTGGTACAGGTGTTATTAACTCCACACCTGCTGCTACTAACACCACAGTGACCTCCGAGAATAAGAGCAGCTTCAGCTTTGGAACCATAGAAACCAAGAGTGTTTCAGTGGCTCCTTTCACATGTAAGACGACAGAAGCAAAAAAAGAAGAAATGCCTGCCGCCAAAGGAGGGTTCACTTTCGGTGGTATAGAACCTGCCCCTCTGCCATCTGCCTCATTGTTTGTTTTGGGAAGGACAGAAGAGAAACAGCAGGAGCCAGTCACTTCTACTTCTCTGGTGTTTGGGAAGAAAGCTGACAGTGAAGAGCCAAAGTGTCAACCAGTGTTTTCCTTTGGGAATTCAGAGCAAACCAAAGATGAGAGTTCTTCAAAGTCCACCTTTAGTTTCAGTATGGCGAAACCATCTGAGAAGGAATCGGAGCAGCCAACAAAGGCCACTTTCACATTTGGAACTCCAACCAATACTACAGCTGGTAAGTGTTACAATTTTATTTTTGTTTTATTTTTATTTTACAAGGTGTCTCTAATATTTAGACAAATGGAGCAGGTGAGAGAATGGTTTACACTGAACATAGTTGAGAGAAACTGGTAACTTTTTGGAAAGGAGCATAGTGTTTTCAGTTTAACAGTCCCAAACCCCCACAGTGTGATGATGGTATCTACACACCTGATTTTGAGAAATACAGCTCTAGTGGAAAACCCACAGTGTTGCCCATTTGTCCATGTTTCTCTCTCCTGTGTGAGCTTTTACATTCGGAATTGGCATACTATTCAGGAAAATAGGCCTTCTTTCATGAGCTCCTGAAATATTTTCTAACTAAATCTTTACATACAGGCCTTCATTCCCAAATAGAGCTAACCAGTCATCATCAGGCGCATAGACATCAAATATATTAGTCCCTGAAACAGAGAGGTGATTACAAAAAGCAATATCCTGAAGGAAAAATGAAATCGCATTTTTAAAACTTAAAAAAATGGTTGGTGAAATAAAATCATTCTGTGGACTGAGCAGCTGAAAAAACATAGATGATAGTCGGATTAGTGAACTGAGATCTCTCAGTGTCAGTGCAGAAGTGCAGAGACTTGAATCAAGCTAGCTCACAAGTGCCATTGTAGGAGCAGTAGCTTAGAAGATGAGAACAGCATGGAAGAAATATCAAAGGAGTGACAGAAGAACATTTCCTACGTGCAGAGAAAGACTCTGGCCTTAAAATGGAAATTTTAAGGGGCCCACTCACTGGCAAATACCAGTGAGATTGTAGGACATCAAAGCCAAAATCCTGAATGCTTTCAGAGAGAGGAAAGCTGTTTGCCACAAATAAACAGGTGTTCTGATTAGCATCCGACTTTGAATTTGTAACATCACGTGCTTAAAATAGTAGAGCAGTGTCCTCAAAGTGAAAATGGTCTTAATTTTATAATCAGCCGAATTTGGTCAAATATAAGAGCAAGATATTTTCAGATAGGCCAAAAAAAAAAAAAAAAAATAGAACACCCACAAACACTTCTGAATAATATATTGGAAACAGGAAACAAAGAATTAACCTGGAAAAAAAAAAAAAAGAATGGAATTCAGTGGGTGGGAGGTCTTTCTGTTGTCTGTCTGGACATTCAAAATACACTTCAAAACCTAAGTAATGGATACAATTTGGAAGGTAATAAAAATAAGATCAGGTCTACTCACATATAATGGTGGTGTCACTATACTCTTTCCATTGAAACACACTCTTAACCTCCCATTAACTAACTTGAAAGTGAGCCAACATACTCCACTTTCTGTAAATCACGCTAACGCCGCCCATACCATATTATGAACAGCCCTGTCTAGAGACAGTATTATGGAACTGAAACATGATTGGGATGGTTAAAAAGATGTCTTCAGGTAGGTGAGTGGTTTCGGGCTCACTATATAAAAACCCGTAGCTTTCCTCTAAATCAGCAATAAATAGTTGGACAAATGTCATTTGTATCTTCTAACATTTCTGATTTGTATTTTATTGAAATACAAATTGAAAGAACATAAAAGACCTATTTAATACCTGTTCCTGAGGGAGAGCATTCTTCCCAACACCCCAGCATAATCTTGGTTTTTTTGTGTAGTTGAAGTGTGGTTGACATACATGTTGCATTAGTTTCAGGTGCACTGTAGTGATCACACAGCTGTGTGTTGTTTGTGCTGTGCTCACTGCAAGAGTAGCTCCCATCTGTCACCGTAGGATGCTAGTGCAGGACCATAGACTCGTTCCCTGTGCCCTCTTTGATCCTTGTGACCTAGTCCTTCCATAGCTGGAAGCCTTAATTTGTGGAGTGTGACAAGCTATAAGCTTGTTTTAAAATTTATATGGAAGGGAAAATGCACAAATTTTGGAGAGAAGGGCAGGAACACAAACAGGTTTGTTCTAATATCAAACCATACTATGAAGCTACAATAATTAAACCAGTCTAGTAACAGTAACTGTAGAGAAAACAAATGCACACATATTTTGGAGATTTAGTATGTCCTAAAGGTGGAGTTACCAATTAGTGAGTTGAAGGATGCACTGTCAGTAAATAATGCAGAGAAAAGTGGCTGTCAGTTGGATAAATTATGATTTTGCTAACATAAATGGCAAAATGAAGAGTACAGCTGTCTCCCACTATCTGAACAGTTATCCGGACATATCCTCCAGTTAGATGTGTTGGACTTAAGTGATATTTTTTATTCTCATTAATCTGAATGCTGAAAGTGTGCCTGGTCTAAGATACAGTCCAAAAGCCATCAAAGAAAAGATGGGTATGTTTGCTTTATATCAAAATTTAATATAACATGTCCATTTGATGAATACATTTATATGAAAAAAGCCTAATGATTCTGTTTTCTAATGAATTACTGGGCTGGAGAGTGGGAAGAAATGCTTTCTGTGACTCCTTTTCTTACAGATTTTTGTTTCCCCCTTCGTTTCTGTCTCTCAGATCCAGGTGCAGTGAAGTCTGTGTTCAGCTTCTTGAACAGCAGTGCTTCCACTTCGAGCGCACCAGCAACATCAGCCCCCGGGGGCATATTTGGTAGCTCCACCTCCTCCTCCAGCGCGCCTGTGGCTGCCTTCGTGTTTGGACAGGCCAGCAATCCTGTGAGCAGCTCTGCCTTTGGGAACTCTGCCGAATCCAGCGCATCTCAGCCTTTGCTGTTCTCTCAAGAGAGCAAACCAGCAACCACGTCCAGCACAGGCCCAGCTGTCACACCATTTGTCTTTGGTCCTGGAGCCAGCAGTAATAGCACCGCCACCTCTGGCTTCAGTTTTGGAGCTACAACCACCTCCAGCTCTGCAGGTACTTTGACAGAAGAACAACATACGTGTTGTAGTTGGACTGGCTTGAATTATATCCTCTCTTAGCAAATAGCGTAGCAGGTTTTCACAGAATGGCCTGGGTGCCGTTAGGTCCTCTTTACTCAGGATGTTGTAACTGTTCACTGCATGGAATCCTGTATAGTTTGTATTCGGTTTAATAGAATTAAGTCTTGGGAAGAATTTTTCTAGTCTCAATAAGAATGTCATGTTGGTTTTTTCCACTGTTCTTTTTGAAATGTTATGTTGTTAAGTAACCAGAAACTGGGGGACCGTTCCGTTAGACAAAAGTCCTCATTCTGTAGTATATACAGGATGACAACGTTAGTTGGTTTCTGCTCTTTATTAGATATCTGATGAGTTATCGCCTGTTGTCTTAGATGGGCCCTCTACCTAAAAAAAAGTTTGGCTGTGGATGTGGGTTTGTTAATAGGTAGATGATTTTGTGTATGTGCATTCTGTCTGTATGGTTTCACTAAATAATGGCAAGAACTGTATTCTTAATTATTTATTGAAAACTTGCCTTGATGGGATTTGTACAGGTAGGTAAGTGTATGAAAAGAAGCTTGAAGTTTGCCGCTGAAGGTATAGATGTTTCTTGAGAATTATCTCCTAGTAGCTATTAAGGTGACATCAGTGTTTCTCTGGGCCTCTAGGATCCTCCTTTGTATTTGGCACTGGACCTTCAGCACCATCTGCCAGTCCAGCATTTGGTGTTAACCAAACCCCGACATTTGGACAAAGTCAAGGTGCCAGCCAGCCTAATCCCCCAGGCTTTGGAGCTCTGTCCTCTTCAGCAGCGTTGTTTTCTGCTGGTTCTCAGCCTGCACCACCTACTTTTGGGACCGTGTCCAGCAGCAGCCAGCCTTCTGTGTTTGGACAACAGCCCGGTCAGTCTGCATTTGGCTCTGCAACAGCTCCGAGTTCCGGTGAGTGTGTGCTGGTCACATGGCTTGTGTCTGTACTTAGGATCTGTGTGTCTTAAATAGGATGGTTTTTGAATTTTGAAACCAGGCTTATGTCTTTTTTCTTTAAATGTCTCTTGTACTTGGCGAAATAGAAAAATAGATGTTTGGACATTGCTGTAAACAACATTCTCAACTTTTATATAATGAAGCACACTATAAGGTATTAAAGCATGTGATTTGGCATGCCTGGGGGCTCAGTTGATTGTATTCTTTAGGCTCAGGTCATGATCCCAGAGTGTTGGGATCAAGCCTCACACTGGGCTCCCTGCTCAGCTGGGAGCCTGTTTCTCCTTCTCCCGCTCTCCCTGCTTGTGCTCTCTTTCTGTCAAATAAATTAAAAAAATACATTCTTTAAAAATGTAGTTATTTCTTACTCTTTGATTTCTTACTCTTTGTAGTTATTTCTTACTCTTTGATTTACATTCTTTAAAAATGTAGTTATTTCTTACTCTTTGAAATTTTTATTATTCAAGTATTGATGACACACCATGTTGTATTAGTTTCAACAGCATTGATCAGTCCTGTTTCTCCCCATCTGATTTTTGGAGCATTCCAGCCTAGTTTTAGCCATATTTTCTAATCCAACACTCCACTGTGATTGGATTTACTTCAGAAGGTTATACCTCCACTCCAGTTTTCTCCTGGGACAGAATAGCCCAAGCACCCAGGATGCTTTCTGTTTGATGATACTTGCATATTTAAACAAACATTCCTCTGTGGTTTTTTTTGTTTTGTTGTTTTTTGTTTTTAATATGGCTGCTCACATTGTACTATGATGATATAGTTCCTCAGAATTGCACGATGTTAATTTTTCTAACTGAAATATGACTTCATGTAGAAAAGCATGAAACATAAAGGAACAGTGTGGTGTTGAAGCAGATGCTTGGATGGCCAGCAGCCCCTCCTGGGTCCCTGTGTGATCACACACCTCTCTCTCCTTGCTCTCATGTGTCCTGGCTTTTATAGTGATCACTTTCCTGGGGTTTTAATTTAAAATTAACTGCTGATACATGAATCTCTACAAAATACCATATTGTCTTATTTTTAATTCTATATAAATGGAATCTCACTGTATTAAGTCTCTTGATTTCTTGCATCTTTCACTCTTAACTTGTAAAGTTGATCCATGTTATTACATATAGTTTGTTCTCCTTCACTGTGTTAGTCAATCTGTTTATGAACATATCACAATTTATCCATATACTGTTCACGAATGTGTTTGAGTTGTTTTTACCTTTTAGGAAATGTACCTCTGCTCATTCTTGGGTATGTGTCTTGGGGCATATTTTTCTAGGGTATATACACCCAAGAGAGGGACTGCCAGATTAAAAGGTGTGCATGCATATCCAATACTGCAGAAAATAACGCAAGCTTGTCCTGACGGATTGTACCCATTTACATCCTACTGCGTTGTATGAGGATTCTCAGATTTGGATTCTGCTGGATTTCATTTTTTGTGAATTGTTTCTATAAGGATTTTTTGAGCCATTTTTTTGGGTTCAGTTTTGCTTTTGCTCACTGATGTGCAGGAATGTTTTATGTATTCTGGGTATTGGTACTTTCTCTTGAGGTATATGTTCACCATTTTAATCAGGATTTATTGCTCCTCAGCATGTGGAATTGGGGAATGTAGCTTTCTTTCACACAGATGACAGCTCACACCTCCTAGGTTGATCACTGTGTGCTTAGATTAGTATTTTGAGTATGCAGACACTGTATGGTACAGTGTGCTTTTCTTTTCTATACAAAATTTTGTTTTCCTCTGGCGCCAGTGATTCCTCTCTGTTTTAATTTCTTTGTACTTTCATTAGTTCTAACTTTATAGTTCTTCCCTCATTCAGGTAGTTTGTTTCTTTTTATTTTCAAATACATTGGCTGCTTGTTATTTAGTATTTGAAGGAAATTTTTCACAGAATCTTTTTTTTTTTTTTAAGATTCTATTTGAGAGTGAGCAAGAGAGCAAGTGAGAGAAAAAGGGCACACACACACAGAGGGAGAGGGAGAATCAGACTCCCCACTGAGCAGGGAGCCTGACTGGGGGGCTCGATTCTAGACCCTGAGATCATGACCTGAGCTGAAGATGGATGCTTAACCCAGGTGCCGTTCACAGACTCTTCTAACCTCTTCCTTCCAGCAGGCTTTCTAGGCCTGCTACTTAACTGTGGTCTTGGTATCTCTTCTTAACCATTCTCTTGGAGATTGCCCTTAGCTGCTTCTCTTTCCTGGGTGATGTCAGTGTCTTGTTCTTATCCCTTTGTTTTGATAGAGCAGATCTTCCAGTGATTTCTTAAGCCCTCAGGGAGAAAATTTTGAGACCATGTATTTCTGGAAGTATCTTTATTCCATCCCTGTGTTTGGTAAGATTTTGGTTGAATACAGATTTAGATTAGAAATAATTTTCATAGTTTTGAAAGCATTTCTCCATGGTGGATTTTCTGGCTCTCTTATTAGAGTTGCTCTGGAAGTCTTTCTTGATCTTTGCTTTGGGACCCATTTCTTCTTTCTAGAATCTCATTAGAATCTTTTCTTTTGCCTCCAGTGTTCTGAGGCAAGGAGGATGTTCCTTGGTTGGGATCCATTTTTATCCATTGATTGTGTAAGGAATTTAGTCTGTCCTTTTGTGAACATTCTTGAATTACTTCTTTGAAGATTTTTGTGCCTCTTTAACTTTCGTTCTTCTTTTCCTTTTTTGTCCTATCTGGGAAGATTTCCTCCACTTTTACTCCCCATTTGATCAAGATATTCCTTTTGCTAGTATTACTTTTTAATTTCAGATGGTCTTTTTTGTTCTGTGGATGTGTCCCTTTTATATCTTTCTGTTCTTGTTTCAGAATTGTTAACCTGTTGATCTCTTGAGGATATAAATGATGAAGTATGGGAGTTTTTTCCTATTGCTCAGTCCGTTTTCTCCAAATTGCTTTTCTTTATTATTGTTTGGGTCTTGATTTTCTTGTGAAATACTTTCCTCGAATGTCTGGTGCTTCATGGCTCTCTAATCATAGTTGTTAACTATTTTTACTACAATTTAAAAAAAAAACAAAACATGAGATCCATCCTTTCAGCAAATTAAGCGTGCAGTAGTGTTACCTGTAGGCACCCTGCTGTATGCTGATGGCTTGTGTAACTGAAACTTCACACCCATTGAAGAGCATCTCTCTGTTGATGCATGCACGCATACACACACACCAGCAGCCAGCCCCTCTTTTCTCTGCTTTTGTGGTTTGGCTATTTTAGATTCCTCATGGAAGAGAAATCATGTAGTACTTGTCCGTCTGTGACTGGCTTATTTCACTTAGCCTGATGTCCTCCAGATTCATTTATGTTTTTTCATATTGTAAGCTTTTCTTTTTTAAAAAAGCTGAATGGTATTCCATTGTATGTACTTTGTATTGTTTTCATCTCTTCATCTGTCAGTAGAGGTTTAGGTTGTGTCTGTTGTAAATAATGCTGCAGTGAACACAAGAGTCCAGATATCTCTTTGAGATCCTGATTTCAAATCTTTTGGATAAATACCCAGAATGAGGATTGCTGGGTCATAGAGTAGCTCTATTTTTAATTTTTTTGAGGCACCTCCATACTGTTTCCATAGTGGCTGCACCGGTTCACATTCCCACCAGCAGTACATGACAGTTCCTTTTTTTCACCTACAACTGTTGCCTCTTATCTTTTTGATGATAGCCCTTCTAACACGTGTGAGGTGGTGTCTCAGTGTGGTTCTGATTTGCATGTCTCTGATGATGAGTGATGTTGAGCATCTTTTTATGTATCTGTTGGTGTCGTTTAATTTTTTTTTTTAAGATTTTAATTAATTTATTTATGAGAGAGACAGAAAGAGGCAGAGACCTAGGCAGAGGGAGAAGCAGGCTCCTCGCAGGGAGCCTGATGTGGGACTGGATCCCAGGACCGGGATCACATCCTGAGCCAAAGGCAGACACTCAACCGCTGAGCCACCCAGGCATCCCAGTTGTTTGTGTCATCTTTGGAGAAATGTCTGTTCAAGTCCTTTGTCTATTTTTAAATCAGGGTTTTTGGTTTCTTTGACTATCAAGTTGTAGAAGTTTTTTATATTTGGGTATCAGCTCTTATGATTTGCAAATACCTTTTCCCATCCAGCTCATACTTTTATGAATGTAGGACACCTAAATACAACATGATGTTCTTTGTGCACGGATATGCTCATAGGTGTTGAATCTCGCTGTAAGTTAATGTGACGGGCCTGCTTACTTGGGAAGACCTGGGTGTTACTGTCCCTGGGTTTTCCCTTCTAGATGGGCAGATTCTCCAGAGGTTATTGCCAGCCTCCTGCTTGGAGGGTATGTATGTTCCTGATTGTCCGGATTCTAGGACCTAAGTCAGAGAGGAAGGGTGCAGCTCTCTGTTCCCAGTACAGCAACTTATTTTTAATCCTTCTATTTTTGATAGGCTGTCTCTGCCTTCATATGTCCTCCCCTAGTCCAGAGACCTCTCTGGAGACTGATGTTCTATTCTGTGGGGGTAGAGGAGAATTATCATCTTGTTTGGATTGGGAGAGGGATTGATCTGCGTACCTGCCTCGTACACAGATATCCAATTCTTTTTCTTTTTTCTTTTTTTTCTTTTTTTCTTTTTTTGTAGTCACACTTTCATTCTCACTTCCAGTGGCCCCTGGCACCCAAACCTTTGGAGATGTTTAGTGTCAATGATTCCATCTGTGCCACTAGCTTAGTACTTGGATCTGGCCAGCCTTCCAGTGTCTACGTTTTGTTGGTGTTGTCTTCTCTCTCCTCCATCTTTGTAAACATCCCTTTACTATTATTTTAATGTAATTTTTGAAGAAGTTAGCACCAAGTGTGTGTGTTGATTCTGTATCTTGAACCAGAAGTCCATCCTACCCTTTTCTCCTTGGTCATGGTTAAGTTGGATCACTTGCTCAGGGCTGTTTAAGTATGTTCTGTGTGTCAGTGGAGAAAACACTTCATTTTAATTTTCTTTATATTAAATGATTCTTTTAAAAAAAATTTTTTTTAAAGACTTTATTTATTCATGAGAGACAGAGAGAGAAAGAGAGGCAGAGACACAGGCAGAGGGAGAAGCAGGCTCCATGCAGGGAGCCTGATGTGGGACTCGATCTCAGATCTCCAGGATCAGGCCCTGGGCTGAAGGCGGTGGTAAACCGCTAAGCCACCCAGGTGTCCCATATTAAATGATTCTAAGAAAGCTTAATCTTTCCCATGTTTTTGTATGTAAAAGAGTCCTTTCTAGAAAAACTGTCATTTTGACCCTAATGAAGTTTTTCTGCTTTAATTATCCTAGGTTCAGTTTTCCAGTTTGGCAGCAGCACCACTAACTTCAACTTCACGAACAACAATCCATCAGGAGTGTTCACATTTGGTGCAAATCCCAGCACACCTGCGGCCTCGGCGCAGCCTTCTGGCTCTGGAGGCTTCCCGTTCAGCCAGTCCTCGCCAGCATTCACAATGGGGTAAGACAATCATATGATGTGGAGAACTTAACACGGTGGGGTGTGTGCACGTACCTGCGTGTGTGTGTGTTTTGTTTCTAAAATCACCAAGGAGTATGGTATAGTTGAGGTAAAACCCCATGGATGTTCTTCAGTATGATCACTTGGCCGTATTACAGTCATGGAGGGTCGTAGCTGTGGTGCAGCAGCAGGTGTGTACGTGAGAGAGAGAGAGTGTGTGTGTGTGTGTGTGTGTGCGCGCACCGCACAGTGACAGAAAATGTGTTTCCTTTACCAGTGCTTCCCCTCCCTGTGCACCCCTGGCCCCGGCCGCATGTAGGATGGTGGTGGTTCTCAAGTCTCCCCTGAGCACCTTGTCACATAATACACTCTATTTTTCACAGGTCAAATGGGAAAAATATGTTCTCCTCTTCTGGAACTTCAGTTTCTGGTCGCAAGATAAAGACTGCTGTTAGGCGCAGGAAATAAAGGTCGCGGTGTGTCACACACCACACTTCCGCAACGGCTGGTGCCCTGCTTCTCAGATCCTGGCCCGTACTGTGCGCAGGGTTATCTGAAGTCAGATCTGCCTGAGGACTTCTTTATGTTGGGGACTTTCCTCCTTTTTCTTTACAGAAGCGCTGCCCTTACCTCTCCCATTCCCCTTAAAAAAAAAAATAATAGCTAGATGGGTGACTGATTCTTCAGCAAAAATAGAATCCAGCACATTCTTCCCTGATTGGCATAGGCTGGCTGAACCCAGGGACCGAGCCCGCTCCGCGGATGGCTGTGTATAGATAGAACCTCTGTGTCTGCACCACTCTGTGCGTTGATGTGCGTTTGTGGAACGCACCGCAATTGTAATTATATCGGAGGAATTCTGTATAGATTAGAGAATGTGGAAGTGAATGATTTCTATGCTGAGTTTGTGCTGGTGTATGTGTGAAGTGAGTGAGTTGGGTGTATTGTGCACTAAAATTTTCTGATAGAGGAAGCCTGATTAAAGAATGGTCCATGCTAAGGACTTATTAGATCTAGTGCGTTCTCCATTTAATAATTATATGCTATTTCTATATTTTCATTCTCCTATCACCTGTCTTGCCTTTTTCATTATTTTATTATGAAACTTGTGTAAATACAATTTTGTTTCTGTACTTTTTTGGCATAACATAAATCTGTGAACTTGAAATTTTAATTTTGTGTTAGAAAATTTGTTTGTTCTTTGTTTAGTCTTGTCTCAGATTTTATTATGTAAATCCCATTATTCAAAGTTGCCTAAATCCATTTGGAAATCTTTAAAAAAAAATTGGGGATTCTTAAAGTGAATTTATTGGCTTTTCTGATCCAGTTTTGTTTGGACCAAAAACCAGTATTGTACAAAGTATTAAGCATATATTTTTATATTTACTGAAATGGACTGTGGTGACTTTGGATAATAAGGAAAAGTTTAATATTAAAGCCATGTTTATTACAGTATAATTAACATGTTAAACCATGGGATAAATGCCATCAATAAAAAATTATGAAATATTTTTTGTTCTAGTGTTAACTTATAATGAAGGTACCAGTGTTAATGGAAGGGAACCTTTTTTGTAAAGGTTCGCCATGGTCAGAAATTCCAAAGAATACATTTAACTGATTTGGACAACTCCTAAGTGAAGGGGGAAGTGTCTGAACGTAAAACATATAGAAGGTACCCTGCTTTTTGTCTGGTGCTAGGAATCACGCCTACTTTGCATATAAATTGACATACCTTTTTAAAAATTGAAAATAAACACACGTAACCATTTCTCTTTGTATCGTATCTTCCTTGAGAGGTGACTAGATAGTGTTTATTGATCGAGTCTACAGGCCCAAAGCAGCCTACAAAAACTTCATGGTCCTTTTGTGTGGCTTTTGGATTATTTCACCAAAAAAAAATTTTTTTTAACTATTTCGTCTGTTGTCCAAAAAAAAAGACCTGTTGGGATGGCATTTGCTAATTTTATACTCAGTTTGAGCACACAGATTATTTTGTGCAGTCTTTTTATTTTGCTGAACTTCTGGTGAAGTCCAAATTCGGAACTTTAAAATGTTTACAAAATGTTTTTGCGTTTCCAATTTTGAAAAGATATTTTTCTGTATTGAAAACACCTTAGGCTGCTGGCCTCGGGTTGGGGGGCGCTCAGTCGGTGAAGTGTCTGCCTTGGGCTTAAGTCATGATCCCAGGGTCCTGGGATGGAGCCCCACGTCTTTGGGCTCCCTGCTCATTGGGGAGTCTGCTTCTTCCCCTCCCCGCTGCTCGTGCGCTCTCAAGTGAAATCTTTAAAATAAAAAATCTTAGGCCATCAGCAGATGCTAGTTTGGGGGGACATTCTATATTCCTCAGTTTAGTAAATAATACACATTTGACATGGGCCTGTTTGAGGGCAAATGAATACCAGAAATCTGGTCTTAATGCTGAGATGTTAATACCTAACAGGTTCATTATTCGCCATTCTCTGGGCCCACATGAATGGGAATGGTAGGCTTTCTGGCTACACTGGCTAAGATTTTGTAAGAAATGTGCTAGAGAAAAAAAAATGTGCTAGAACTACTTATTCTTTAAAACAAGTGACTGACTATCCTGCTTAAGGTCGCTTAAAGTCTTCTGGCCCCCAAGCTGCAATCATCTCTGGGACTGGGGACTTGAATGTCCCATCCCCACTGCCGTCCTCCTCAGGCTGCACGTGTAGCTGTAGACATTCCCGGGAGCAGCTCCAGCTGCAAACCTGTCCCTCCCCGCTCAGGCCCAGCAGAGGGCTCTCCTCCCTGGACGGGCTCCGTGCTGTGAGCTGTGATCTGGTCTCGGGCAGGCCCAGGTCCTGCGCTCCACACACAAGGGAAAGTTGAGGGAGGTCCGGGGAACACGGGGCAGTGTCGTGGAAGCAAGTAAGCCCACTTCCCAGGCCGCAAGACTGAATGCGTGAGGTCCAGGCATGCGACTTTAGGTGCTGGGTTGTTGCAAGTAATCTAGGATTTCTCTATTAAGAGGAAGTAGAATTTAAAGAATTCAAGAAATGTCTTCAAGCTAGCCTTTTATTAGTATAAATTCTCTCCTGAAAGTGTTCATGTAATTAGGATTTTATTATTTGAAATTAAAGCGCTGGACTAATTTTAAGTTTGTAACCAGGCTGTATAGATTAGTCCAACGCTTTAATTTCGAATAATATTGTAATTACATGGTTTTCTGAAATTTTTATTATTCAAGTATTGATGACACACCGTGTTGTATTAGTTTCAAGTGTACGGCGTGATTCAACAATTCTATACATTACCCGTGCTCCTCACCAGAAGTGTGGTCACCGACAGTCACTATATGTTACTAAGAATTCCTGTTTCCTATGCTGTGCCTTTCATCCCCATGACTTTGTTTCCTGGGCCTATTTATAAGTTTGAAAGTTCCATGAAAATTTTACAAAGGTTAGCCTGTGCCTTCAATGGAAACTGATGTTTGGTACAGAATAGAGAAAATGGGGGTGTCGGGTGTAGTGACCCAGCCAGCTGAATTTACTAGTACTACGGGGCAGCGCTTCCCAGCTTACCTTGGAAGCCCACTGTAGTTCCAGAATGTGCGGGCTGTGCCTGGGCTCAGAACACCATACTGTCCACAGAACACAGGCCAGGCCGTTTGGCCACATTTAAATTTACTACCTGTGGTTTTCTTTTCTTTTTAAGATTTTATTTATTCATTTGTGAGCAACAATACAGAGAGAGGCGGAGACACAGGCAGAGGGAGATGCAGGTTCCTCGAGAGGAGCCTGATGCAAGACTTGATCCCAGATCAGGACCTGAGCCAAAGGCAACCACTGAGCCACCCAGGCGTCCCCTACCTGTGTTCTTGAGGAACCGGTTTTGTATTCTGTCGTCCTCCTCCTCTAGCTGTGTTACAACAGGAAATGCTCATAAGATCAGAACTAGGTTTAAATTGCCCAGCCCAGGCATTTGCCAGTGGAGACTTTGAACTTCTGGTTCCCCGTGTGTAACGTGGGTCCTTAGTATCTTGCATAATAGTTGGGATGGCTAACCACTACGAAAGGCAGGATTAGTTTAACATTAAGCATCGTCACCTACGAGTAACTTTCGAGTGACTGACTTGCTTAAAGAATATACCCCAAAAATGGTGCCTGGTGGCTCAGTGGTTGAGCGTCTGCCTTGGCTCAGGGGTCCTGGGATCAAGTGCCACATGGGGCTCCCTGCGGGGAGCCCTCTTCTCCCTCTGCCTGTGTCTCTCTACCTGTGTCTCTCATGAATAAATAAAATCTTTTGAAAAAAAAACCCTATATATCCCAAAAGGTCGGACTTTTTTTTTTTTTTTTTTTTTGGTAGACCTCCATTTCTGAAAGCACTCTAGTTGACTGCCATTCTCCTGAAGGCAGGAAATCTTAGAAAATTGTATTTGGAACCAAGGGTTTCCTTAAGCAGGAGATTCTAGTGCAAATATCAAATTAACAGTCAAAAAACAAAAGCACTAGTGTTCAAGTATTTATTGAGACAAAGAATACAAACTGGTGGCATACAAATTATTAAAAATAGAATGCTGAATTTTATTTATAGGCAGGCCATCAGATACTTTTTGTGGGTCAAGCCCTATTATAATGAACTGCAAAGGAAATACAACATGGTTTGGAATGAAGAACTTCACCCAGGCAAGCACATACTGTAGATTTTGGCCTTTGGTAGAGGGGATGGGAAGTGGCAAGTAACAAATGATCCTTGTCAGATTTCTGGAATACTGCTGTTATTTGGGCATATTCTTCAAAAGAAACAAAAGCCTGTGAATAGGGCTAAGTGTGGAATGAAAGTACTTAATACCCCTCTCTCTCTCAAAAAGCTTTCTACTCCCAAGTAGCAAATAGTTTCAACTCCTTTCTACCTTCCTTTTGCTGGAAATACTTATGCATAAGTAAAACACTCCCACAAGTCACTTAAAGCAGTTACAACAACTTTTACTTCTCATTTGAAACAACAAACACTAAAGACTTAGTTTTATAATTTAGGTAAAGGAGTCCTCAAATGTGTTTTTTTCCAAATCTAAGTATTTGAGTAAAACTGCAAGGTAAACATTTAGGTGGAAAGAAGTGACCTCTGAACCAGTGGACACAGTGTCAGTTGGGCAACATTTTAAAGGGTTATTATCCAAAAACATGCTGGCTTTGTTTGTGTAGTCCTGGACTGGTCTCAACAGCAAGGCTTGCCATCCTCGCCTACTTCCCTAAGCCCGGCAGGAACGTGAGCACGCAGACTTGCAGACTTGACTTTTCTCAAGGTGCACTAGCCGCTCTGGCTGGCTGTTTCTAGTAATGGGTACCGAGACTTTCTAGGCACCTGAGTTAACTGCCTGTTCTGTGGTTTTATTTAGGGCACGTTCCCTGAAACCATGTTCTTACTTGGCTTGACTTCTAATCTTTGTTCCCTTGTTTCTTAATTTGTAAAAGCGATGGATAATGTTTGTGCTATAAAAACAACTTGCTTTTTTGCCTTTTTGGGCTAGAGCTTCAGCATGAGAATTACACTTTGACACAGAAATCAGCATTTCTATAAATGAAATATACTAAATGGAAAAGTGTTTTTGAAAAGAGGAGAGGCTCCACCCCACGACCCTAAGAGGAAAAAAGCGACTCTCCCTTCTTTCCCATTGTTTTTGTCATCACCCCCCACCCCCACAATGATTTGGGAATCAAAATCTCTTTTCCTAAGTGCTGGATTCAAAATACAAACACACTTGCATTTTTATGTAAAGGCAAAGTAGTAATATTTATTTTATAGGACTATATAACTTGAATCCTAAGATGGATCTAAATGAACCTACATATAAATATGATTCTGAATAACTCCTATATAGCAAATGTGCAATATTTTAAGAAATTAAACTGGGCTACTTACTTGTTTTTGCTTGGCTATATAAATAAAAATGGCCTAGATGGTGAACCTTCCAATTACCTGGGAGGAAATTCTAAATTAAATATATATTTCAGAGCAATATGGCCGAAGGACATTTCAATTTGAACTCCCCCCATCAGTGGCAAAAATCATGTATCCACTAATACTAATGTACATGCTACTGGATGGTAAGTTTATGTAACATTTCCTAACGGGTCTGTCTACTATGAAGGGCCATGTAAGTTTCATACGTCTTCCCAGGGGCTATAAGTGAATGATCTGTTAAGTACTTTGACACACTTAACTTTGTGATGTTGGATTTAATATAAAATTATTTTGAAAGACATGGTTTATGAAATTTTATAATAAGGGTATTAGGACACTGTTAAGGTTTCTATGGACATCAAATGTGATTATTTTCAGTTTTTAAAGTCAAAGAAAAACTATAAAAATTGATAGTGATCGACATGTCTTGCATTTGCTACAAAGACCAAAAATAAAGTCCAGGTTGATCTTTAAAGCAATCTAAAAAAAAAATAAATAAAAAAATAAAGCAATCTAATTATGAAGTGTTCAAGACAGTTTAGTGTTTTTTTTTGTTTGTTTGTTTGTTTTTTGAAAACAGTGTCAGGGCTGGAAAAATTGCCTAAGGAAGAAAACTTTTTCAGGTACATCTCAATACCGCTAACTGGGCCACTTAACAAGAGCATGCACACACATTTAAAACAGTAAGCTTTGCTTCAGTAGAATAAATTAAAATGGCAATACACAGAGTGTTACTTAACATTTCCCTCAAAACATCATCTCTGGCAGGCCCCAAACAAGCTTTTTGGCCCAGAAAACTTAGAAAAATGTCTGGAAATGGTACTTGTCCTTGTTTTAGAGAGAACAGTTCATAATGGGAAAACTGCTAATATTTCAGAGGCTACTAATATTTTGTCATAAAATACTAAGATTATTTAACTCCTTGATGTTTTAAAAGTCATGGAACTATATAAAATATAAAAAGAAACTAACTAGTATGTGACTACCTGGTGTACAAATAGAAGGTACATTCAAGACACTGAACAGCACTAACACTTTCTTCATGCTGCACACGTACTGGGATTATTGTTTTACAGTAAATATGCAACAATTTGATGAAGACCTTTCCCCCACATACTTATAGTTTGATTCAGGGGACTAAAAACACTTGCACATGAATTTCAACTTAAATTTACGGTGAAAATTTAGGTGCCCCTTCCCTCCCCAAGCAATCACTAACTTACCTTTTCTTTAAAAATATTCAGTAATAATATAGCAAATAGGACTTAATACTTTTTCATCATCATGCAAAACTTGCCCCCAAATACATGTTCAAACAGTAACAATACTTGTAGAATAGCGTCATTCCCACAGTACACTGCAGTAGGGATTTGAGAACTCCAGGGGGAGGGAACTGCCTGCTTCATCTGCCCCTTTCTCTTGCAGCTAACACTTCCTCCTAGGATGGGAGACAAGTGGATTACCAAATTTGTGTCCTCCCTCCCTCTCCCCAAAAGGAAAGACAATTTCCCCAAGAAGTGTTAACTATGAGTTAATGTGTTTACAAAACACAAGTGGACTTTCTCCATCATTTTGGGATAAACCAAAATAAATTTTTCAAAGTTTCATCTGCAGATATAACAGCTGAAAATGCTTTCAGCAAATTCTAAAGCCTTAGATCTTAAGAAAGTATATATTGTCCATTGTTGATTATAAAACCACTTGCCTCCTTTTTGATCTAAAAATTTTTAACACTTGAATTTAACAGGCTTTTCTTCTGGAAAAGTTCTTTGGCATTCAAGTAAAATCAATACTTTCAGAGCAGTCACCTGCATCACACTGAAGCGCCTGCTTTAATCTCTAAATCATCAGTTAGTGTAACCAGGGACACTGATGGCCTTGACACATAATGTAGTCTTGTTATTCCAGGCAGTATGGAATTCAGGGTTGTTTGGGGCATCATCTGACCCCGTTTCTCTTTACCACAATGGTTCCTGCTACAATGTCATAGGCTGTTCGATTATGCTGAAAAAACAGCAGTGTGATGAAAGCAGGGAAAAAAGAAGCAATAGAAAAATTCTTGATCAAAGCTCGTATAGTAGACCTAAAAAATTAAGGCAAAAAATATCAGGTAAATTATATACCAACCACTTAGAGATTAACTGTATCCTATTAAGTCCAAAGTAAGATATTTAAAACATACAAAGTACTGAGGGGGTTTTCACCTTCGATAGCGGAGTGATTTTCAAGTAGCATTATATTCTGATAAAACCACCTGGGCTGTTTTAAAGCCTTCATCATGAATATGTCTTAGAACGTGAACTAAAGGTTTACAGCATTTTCTCTGATATTTTGCTATAAGAATAACTCTTCCCTTCATTTACCTTTTGTATAGTCACTTGTGTGTTTGGTACCTTCTACATTGATGTGCTTTACTGCAGTTCCCTTTTTCTACCTTCTGTGAAGCTCTAACAATTCAAATTACTGTGTATTCTTTCTTTGTGGGATGCTATGATTAAAGAAAGCTTTAAAAAACTTCCAGCCATGGCTCAGAAGGGAGAATCATCCTGCCAGTGTTAGATTTCTGCCTCTCCGTACACTAAAAGGCTATAAGGAAAGCCCTGTGGCTCATAATGCAGGCTAGTTGGTTTCATATCCATTTTCTACCATTCACTTGTGCTCTACATCTGTAAAAAAGGGATAATGGCACCTATCTTATTAGTTAACACATATTCAGCGTTTTAAACAATGCCTGTTACATAAGAGGTGCTCAATAAACAGCCATTATTGACTCTCATTAAAAGTAGCAACCGGGATTATAATAATCACAAAACTGTAAGAAGTTTTGAGGATATCCACAAAATCAAGGCTTCCAGAGTCTCTCATATTTCTTTATATAACAACCCAGCTCTGAATCATTCTGGCAGCAATTCCAGCCAGTATCTTGTTTTGCTCAACTGACTGCCGCCTACTTGAGTCTCTACAACTCCCATTATCACTATTTGTACCTCCCCACAGAGCCAGACAGCAACAGCTAGCCATGAGTACTGCCAGTATTACAAGCTCTATCGTATCACTTAAGACCAAGAGCTGGGTGGATGCATATGTATCTGTCCAAACTCTTCCTGCCCATTCAGGATGGGATAATGACCAGTATTATTACCAAATGGAGGCTGGAGGCTCAAGGCAGATTAGTAACTGGCCCTATAACCACAGATTTAGAGAATAATCAAACTAGGTATGGAGACTGATATAGACAGCATCACCACCCAAACCCTCTTACTGTGACTTTTATTCCATAAAATGATTATCTTGACATGGTATACTGAAGAGGGGTCTACAATTCTATAAAACAACTGGAAAACTCCAATTTTTCAGTTTTGAACGTAACAAAGGTAAGTCTATCTATTACATGCCACGAAGAAAAATACCAGCATCCTAAAAATACTGTTTCAAATGACGTAACTTATAATATTGAATTCTACAGTTAAAATTTATTATTTTCATAAGTACACAGTAAAGCTACGAAAAAAAACTTACGTTGTAATGCTAACATTTGAGGAAGGAATCACTAAAACCCGACTTGGTGCAATAAGCACTGATGTATCACACGTCACAACTCGAAGCCCTAGCAGGAACTTCCCTGGGGTAGCTCCACCTGCTCCCCAAATGCAAATTATCTAAGGAAAAAAAGGATAATTTAAAAATAATTTACTAGCTCAACTCTACCAACTTTAAAGGTTAGTTTTTTGCCATATTCACGTTTTAACATTTTCAAGTTGAAAGAATCTCATAGAGTACTTGGAGATTAATGCTGTAACGCATTTCTGCAGGTCTCTTACACCCTCAAGACCACAAGACATCTATTGTAATATTTCTCTGTGACCCACTTTTTTTTTTAGCAAGCTGTTTCTGTGGAAAAATACATTTCAAGTTCCACAACCAACTTAGAAGTGTGTTTTTGGACCACAAGACTGAAATATGTTACAAAGAAATTGTAAAATGTCTACACTCAGAAAAGTTTATTTTTTACCTTGAAGAATACTATGTTAAAAAACATTTGGGAAAAAAATTTAAAAATAGACATTTGACAAAAACATGAATAATCATAAATTCCCATTATTTTTTGTGTTGGGCTGATAATCTAAAAGTAGACTGTTAAATGTGAATATTTGCTGAGTCCGTAGCTTACCTCATAGAAACAAACTAACAATCTGTATATAAGAGCCACAATCATCATTTTCTGCAAATCTTCCATTGATGTGTCTTCATCTATTTCTTCTATTATATAATGCATAGCAAACTTAGAGATATCCCTACACAAAACAATAGTTTTGAGTTATAAAGAATTATTTTCTTTACCAGAGCAATTGCATTGACATTTTTTCCACTAGTGTAAGTCACAAACTTTAATTAATTCTAAACTGATCTTTAGGTTTCCACCCATTTAGTTTCACAAAACATTCATTTACTAGCCCTGGAGACTCCATCTGATTTCTGCTTTCATGGAGACTCTTACCTACTAGACAAAGCACAACAAATAAGTAATAATAAAGTGGGATGAGGGTGATGATAGAGAACCACCTGATAGTGGGGAAACACATACCAGGTACATGTGACTTAGTGAATGAAGGCTTCCCATAAATGACATCTGAGCTGAGATGTGGAGGATGAAGAGAAGGTAGCCAGACTAAGAAGGGGGAAGTTTCAGGGGAAGAGACTCTCTAGCAAGAGAGGAAGCCTTGGGACGAGGCTGTGATGGAAGCTGTAAGCCATGTGGCATGGCCCAAATATTAAGTATAGAAGGTCAAAGTGATTAAGAAATAAGAGCATCTGTTAAACGATAGGAAGACAAGACTTTATCCTGATGGCACTAAGAAATTACCGAAGAGTTTTAAGGTGGGAGAGGGGCAGAATCAGAATTTATGATCTCTTTGATTTTTTATATCAGACTGGACTGAGACAGAACAGGAGACAGGAGACTGAGATGCCAGTAAGAAGACTTTTGCTATGATCCTGAGAAGAGATGACAATCACTGGACCAGGGAGAAGCAGTGATGATGAAACAGTAAAGGGTAAACAGTCTGAGTTAAAGGCTATTCAGGAGCCTGAAAGAAAGGAGCTGGTACCTGGTTGGCTGCGCAGGGGGTGGGACAGAAAGGGAGAGGGAGGGAGGAATCACAGTAACACTCGGGTTGCTGGCAAGGGTCCTGAAATTTCACAAGGGTTTGTATCTTGAAACTGACACTACCTTTGTGATTATAAATTCTGGGCTCAACTTCTTATAAACCCAAACTTCAATCTATAAAAAGGAGGTATTAACCTCTACATCTCATACTGGTGGTAAGATTAAAGAATCCATATGAAGTGAGCTCAGTACTTAACATATAGATAATGCTTAGCAAGTGATAATTGCTATCTAATTATTATATTAAAAGGATTACTTAAATAAATGGCTCACTTTGCAGTTCACTTGGGACTTGCTTGATAGTATAATCAATCCCATTTGGGAATGCCGTCTGATTATCATCAGTTCATCTACCCAAAGCTCTTTATTTTTTTTGTCTTTACTCTGAATAGGACAGTAAGCAGGAAATTAATGCCTGGCCTAATAGTTGAATCAAAAAAACACATTTACCTACTTTTGACAGGTGAGATTTCCACAGATCTTTCAGAATTTATTAAAGTGCTTTTCTCTTTTTTGTAGTTATTTCTTAACACCAAGAAAAAAATATGATAGTTCCTTACAGGAGCTCCCTATAGGAGAAATCATGACACTGGCACCCTGATTATCCATACAGTCATTTGCAGAAATGAACAGAACTTCAGAAAATAAGATCTCTATACTGTAGACATTAAAACCTTTCTGCAAAAAGCCTTAACTTACTTTATTCCACTGAGGTGCATAATGCTTAAGACAATGGTTGCTTTTATAAAGAAGAGAATAAAGAAATCCACCATCTCTGCCATAAATCTGTGGGCCAAGGAAGGAATAATGTACTCTCTGCCTGTAAATTAAAAAAAAAAAAAAAAAAAAAAAAAGTTAGGAAAAATTACTCATTTCACATAGACCTTGGAACCCAAGTTAGGTAATAAATGGAAAACACAAAGTCAAGGTGTAACTTGCTAGTAAAAAGAAAGTTAAAATCTTGCAACAATTATTGGTATTGACTCCATCGATAGTACATGTCATTTAAATACAGCAACACTGCTCCACTCTTTACTGAATAAAGTTTGCTTTCAGCCCCTTAAGAGTAAAAAAAATGATTTCAAAGATATTACATTACTTAAGGCACTCAAAGCATTTCACGAGTGACTCAAAAGAGAATCCTGGTGACCACAGCCTATGATACAAAATTAAACTTTTTTTTTTTAAGGAAAAACCAAGGTTAAGTATAGACAGTTACTAGGACAAAGTAAATACCTGTGTTCTTCATCATACCTTCATTCATTGTCTTACTTTTTTTTTAAGATTTTATTTATTTATTCATGAGACACACACACACACACACACACACACACACAGAGGCAGAGACACAGGCAGGGGGAGAAGCAGGCTCCCTGCAGGGAGCCCAAGGCGGACCGGATCCCTGGTCTCCAGGGTCATGCCCTGGGCTGCAGGCGGCGCTAAACCACTGAGCCATCCAGGGATCCCTTGTCTTACTTTTGTATGTCATAAATTCAATGATTACCAATCTGACATCTTAAGTTCTGAATGGGACCAAATTCAGGAGCACTAATTTTTAAAAAAAAAATTTAAAGATTTACTTATTCACTTATTCATGAGAGACACAGAGAGACAGAGAGAGAGAGAGAGGCAGAGGGAGAAGCAGGCTCCCTGCAAGGAGCTCGACACGGGACCCGATCCCTGGTCTCCAGGGTCATACCCTGGGTTGCAGGCGGTGCTAAATCGCTGAGCCATCCAGGGATCCCTTGTCTTACTTTTGTATGTAATAAATTCAACGATTATCCATCTGACATCTTAAGTTCTGAATGGACCAAATTCAGGAGCACTAATTTAAAAAAAAAATTAAAGATTTATTTATTCACTTATTCATGAGAGACAGAGAGAGACAGAGAGAGAGAAGCCGAGGGAGAAGCAGGCTCCACGCAGGGAGCCCGACTCGATCCCGGGTCTCCAGGATCCCGCCCCGGGCTGCAGGCGGCGCTAACCGCTGAGCCACCCGGGGCCGCCCAGGAGAGCCGATTCTTGTCTCCTGTATCTGTGGCTGAATAAAGTAAACAAACAAACAAGTCTAAACAATAAACCAAAAAAGTGTGACTCCTACAAAATACTCTTAATTCCCTACAGAAGTCAACAGGCAAATACACAAAGAACATTCAGTTAGGGAACATAACTCCATTTGTGGTCCTGAAAATCTCCTTTTAAATGCGTCGTTTCATCGTCCCTGGTGTCGAGCTAGCGTGTCCCCATCCTCTTGAATTCTCTACTGTAGACACTACCACACCTCACCGTGCATCCTATCCCGTATGACAAAGCTGCGTCTGGACGATTCCCAGCACTACCGGCGCCCCCTCCGCCCCCGGCGCCCCCGGCGCCCCCGGCGCCCCCTCCGCCCCCGCCAGCTGTCAAGGTGGCTTTGCCACTGGACAGTCAAGCTGCGCATCTCCCCCTCTCCCTCTCTCTCTGCAGCAGGGGGCTCAAGAGGGCAGTTCCGCGAGCAAAGGTCTCCTCTACACGTGGAAACGACTCGCCCCAGGACTAAGGGGGTCGGTCCGGGGACCAGGTCTAGAGGACAAAGCAGCCGCGCCGCCCGGCTGCACCCTCGGAATTTAAGGCCTGGGCGGCGAGCGCAGGGCAGCGCCCACCTGGGGGGCGGCGGCGGCGGCGGCGGCGGCGGCAGGTACGGCCCCCCTCCGCCCCGCCCCGCCCCGCCCCGCCCCCTCCCCCGCGTCGGGCTCCTTCCTCACCTGCCTGCCGCCCGGTGTCGCTCGGGCTTCGCGAGGCGGCGCCGGAGCCCACCCTGGTCGCTGGCGCTGCCCGGACCGCCCCCTGCCCGTGCGCAGCCCGAGCGCCCAGGCCCGCGGCGGCGGCGGCGGCGGCGGCGGCGGCGGCGGCGGCGGGGAGGCCGGGGGCCGCCCCCGGGTCGGGCCCGGCGGCCGCGGCGCCCAGGAAGTAGAAGGGGCTGTAGTAGGCCGGGGCGTGTCCGGCCGGGGGCGGCTGGGGGCTGCAGTAGGCGGGGAAGGCGGCGAGGCCGCTGTGCCAGGTGAGGTAGCCGCAGTACGACTGCCACAGCCACTCGTGCACCTGCCGGGAGTACTCGCGGGCGCTCAGCCGCGCCGGCCTCTCCCGCGGCGCCTCGCGGCCCGCCGGCTCCTGCAGCCCCGCCCCGGGCTTCCCCGGCGGCCGCGGCGGCTCCGACTCCTCAGCGGCGGCCGCGGCGGGCGCGAGGCCCGGGGCCTGGGGTTCGGCCTGCGGCCCGGCCCGGGGGCGTGGGGCGGCGGCGGCGGCGGCGGCGGCGGCGGCGGCGGAGGGCCTCCCGGGGAGCGGGCGGGCTCGGGGTCCCCGGCGCCGTCGTCCTGCCCGGGAGGGCGGCCTCGGGCTTCCTCCGGCCCGTCTGCCATCGTCGCCTCAGCGGCACCCTCGGCGGCCCTGTCACTGCGCGGCCTCCCTCCCCCGCTAGCTCCTCCCCAACGGCCGGGTCGCCACCGCAGCAGCCGCGGGCGTCAACAATCCGCCACCGGAAGCGGAAACCCCGCCTCTCCCCGGCGTCGCCGGCCGGGGGCGGGGCGGGGCGCGGGAGGAAGCGGCGGGGGCGGGGCGGGGCGGGGGCGGGGTGGGGGCGGGGTCCGGGTCCTCGCCGCCTGCAGCGCCGCCTGCCACGGTCGTGCTGGAGCGTGAGGCCCCGCCTGCCCCCGCCTCGCCCCCTGGCAGGTGCACGCAGGCTGCCGCCGGGGAGGCCGCGGAGGGGGAAGACGAGGTCCGCGAGCTGCCGCGTCCCGGGTTTCTGTGGCCGAGCCGCGACGGGCTGGGCCTCCAGGCACAGGGCTTGTGGCTTTTCAGCAAGCTTTGTCCGCCTGCATTCGTCCCGGCTAATTAGTCCTCGGCCCTAGGTACTCAACACCTGTCCCCTTTAAAAGGACAAGAAATGCACGGCCAAAGGACGCTGAGCCACACAGACATCAAGAGAGCGTGGCTCGGCTGCAGGGATTTTCAGGGTCAAAAGCAGGGAAGAGGGATTATAGGGGATGGAATGGAAGCTAGGCTGTGTCCTCGCCCTGGAGCTGTCGACGTCCCACTGCTGTAGACTCCGGCACAACCGCGCTCCCGCAGGCCCTCGTCCCAACCTTGGGTGCCGGCTCCTCAAATTTCCTGTTAAGGCGAAACCTGTTCGCGTCCCAGGGCTTTGGAGCTTAATTTGAATCCTCCGGCCCAGACATGATTTCCGCTTCCTCCGAACTATATAGGGCACCTTTTATGTTTATATCTTAATAGACGTCCCTATCTCATAAAGCTGATTCAGTGATAGGAGTATGTTTTTGTATCCCGGTGCCATCCTACTGAAGACCTCCAGGGGCCACTTACTGTGGTTGCCCATGTTATTATTGATGTCAGTCTTTTTTTCTTTTTTAAGATTTTCTGTTTTTATTCATGAAGGACTCACACAGAGAGAGGCGGAGACACAGGCAGAGGGAGGAGCAGGCTCCCTGCAGGGAGCTGGATGCGGGACTCGAACCCAGGACCTCGGGATGACAACCTAGGCCGAAGGCAGATGCTCAACCACTGAGTCACCCAGGTGCCCCCAAGAGTCATTCTTGACTTTGGGAAATAGAATAGTAAAAGGTGTGACTTTTGCCCTTAGGTTCAGTAGCTCATATGATTAAAGGGGAAGGACGTTTCATGAAGCACTTGAAGACGAATTTAAGACAGTATAGTAAGAATCTAAAATAGGGAAGGATCGTGGTGATGTCTAGCTAGCAAGGTTACCCTTAACAAATTTGGTTTTAAAAACGGTGAGGAAGTTGTAACATTTAAGCAAATAAGCATTCCAAGTTTTGGGGGATGGGAGTGGCGGGGGGGGGGGGGGGGGGAGCAGGAGAAGCAGGAAGAAAGGAAGATGATAGGGAATGAGTGTGAAATATCGTATAAGTATTAGAGGCATAGACTTTGTTTTGAATAACATCCATTAGGTAGCACCTGGCGCAGGGCCACCCACATATTTATACATTTATAGTAATTAGGACTCTTGGGTGCTATTGTTGGAAAAACAATTCTAACTGATTTTTTTTAAAGATTTTATTTATTTATTCATGAGACACAGAGAGAGACAGAGAGAGAAAGAGAAAAGCAGAGACACAGGCAGAGGGAGAAGCAGGCTCCCTGCAGGGAGCCAGATGCGGGACTCCAGGATCAGGCCCTGGGCCGAAGGCAGAGGCTCAACCACTGAGCCACCCAGGTGTCCCACTGAGCCACCCAGGTGTCCCTCTAACTGATTTAAGAGAGATAAAAGTAAGTGAATTTATTGACTTGCATAACTAAAAAGTTCAGGAATAGTTTAGGTTTCAAGAATATCTAGTTACAGATGATTGCTTAAGAAATCACCTCTTAAAAAAAAAAAAAAGAAATCACCTCTTTTTTGGTTTCTTTTTGTTTTCTTTCTTTCTTTCTTTTTTTTTTTTTTTTTTTTTTTTAAGATTTTGTTTGTTTATTAGTGAGAGACACAGAGGGGCAGAGACAGAAGCAGGTTCCACTCACCATCCTGGGTCTCCAGGATCACACCCTGGGCTGAAGGTGGCGCTAAACCACTGAGCCACCTGGGCTGCCCTCCTTTTTGGTTTATTTTCTGACTTGGCCTTTGAGGAAAGTAAGAATGTTTCTGTTTCAGTGATTTAAAACAACAACAACAACAACAAAATTCTAACTGGCTTGAACAAAAACATTTTTTTGCCTTTGTATATCAAGTTCCGGGGTTGTACATAATATAAGAACATTCAGTGGGTCATATAATAGGCATCCCAAAAGAGAGAAGAGAGATCAAATTCAACAGAATGATGGCCCCAAATTTTCTAGAATTGAAGAAAGACTATGCTTTAGATTGAAAGAACATCGAGTCTTGAGAAAATAACATATACGTGATGATGAATTTAAGCAAAGAGAAAAGTTTAACGATCTTAATAGTAATCAAAACATAAACTACTGACAAAGAAATGACATTTACACTGGAAGCTAAGTTTTTGAAAGTAAAAAGTAGGTGCTGAAGAGTGTAGAATGAATATATGTAGTACTGAGGCGAAATTACCGACAACCCAGAATGTTAAAACCAGGTAAATAATCACTCAAGAATGAAGATGTGTGGGTAGCCCCGGTGGCCCAGCGGTTTGGCAACGCCTTCAGCCCGGGGTGTGATCCTGGAGACCCAGGATCAAGTCCCATGTCAGGCTCCCTGCGTGGAGCCTGCTTCTCCCTCTGCCTGTGTCTCTGCCTCTCTCTCTCTCTCTGTGTCTGTCATGAATAAATAATAAAATCTTAAAAAGAAAAGAATGAAGATGTGATGTAATGCACTACTGCCAATCCAAATAACATACTGATCAACCCTAGCCCCTTTCCATCACACTCAGCTAAGAATAGAAGCCTCAGGGATGTAGAAAGAGAAGTATTTATGACTCAAGAATATAAATGGATTCTGGAAAGATGGTAGTATATGAGTTTTGAATCTCCATGGATCCCTACATAGAAACAGACTAGATGATGAAACCAAGAATGCAAGAAACAGCGGAAGTAATGACACATATCACCACAAACCCCAAAATATAAGAGGATGAGGTCAAACAAATGCAAAACATGTGCAGTGTCAATGCCAAAAAAATGAGATCAAAATTGTAAAGATGTTAAGAAAATGATGTAAGAAATGAAAGACAAGGGATCCCTGGGTGGCGCAGTGGTTTGGCGCCTGCCTTTGGCCCAGGGCGCGATCCTGGAGACCCGGGATCGAATCCCACGTCGGGCTCCCTGCTTGGAGCCTGCTTCTCCCTCTGCCTGTGTCTCTGCCTCTCTCTCTCTCTCTCTCTCTCTCTATCATGAATAAATAAATAAAATCTTTAAAAAAAAAAGGAAATGAAAGAGCAAAATAAGAGCTCAGAAATGAAGTGATAGAATTTGGGAAAGAGTTAGAAATTTTTTTAGAAATGGTATCTGAGGGATCCCTGGGTGGCGCAGCGGTTTGGCGCCTGCCTTTGGCCCAGGGCGCGATCCTGGAGACCCAGGATCGAATCCCACGTCAGGCTCCCGGTGCATGGAGCCTGCTTCTCCCTCTGCCTGTGTCTCTGCCTCTCTCTCTCTCTGTGACTATCATAAATAAATAAAATAAAAAAAAAAAAAAAGAAATGGTATCTGAAAAGAATACTAAATTAGAAGGAACACAGGAGTAAACAAACACAACAGTGTCTGAAGAGAACTAGAATTTGAAAATGAAGTTTTAAAAATCAAAATAGTTTAGAGAAAGAAATCACTTTACAGAAATGGTAGGCTTTGAAGATTGGCAAAGAAGATCCAAGGTATGGGTACAGAAGCCCAGATAAAGAACACCAAAGCCAGTTAACAGAACAAATACAACACATGATAATTTAAACTTTTCCTGAAATACAAATATGTTTTTATATTTATATATATTCACATGTTACCGTAATATATATTCATATGTATATTCCCATATATTTTTAAAACCTCATATTGAAAGCGCATACTGTGAAAACAATGAATAACAAGTTGTATTTTAGTAAAAACTACTAGACTTTACATTTTGATCATTTAGACCTACATTTATGAGAGAAAACTGGATTGTCATAGGACTTCAGCCTTAACACTTCACTTGAGAAGAAAATGGTGAAGCATTTAAAATATTCAAAGAAAGAAAATGAGAACCAACAATTTTGTATCCAGCAAAACTGACTTTTAAGTATAGAAACAGGCTAATTTGTTATCAAGATGGAAGACCTCAGAGAACGTTACTCACTTGAGTTCTTCCTGAGGAATCTAGAGAGTGAAGCTCAGCAACCAAAATGACTAACAGGCAATGACAGAAGGACAGTGGTTAGCATGAAATCTTTAATTATGTCTAGCACCAAGACGAAATGAGGATGTATTTCCATCAGGGTACAGTCAAGTGACAAACCACTGAGTAATTTGAAGGGAGAAAGTTTGCTATAAAGCATTATTAATGGAATTGGAGTGAAGTTGGTGAGTAAGAAGCAAAGAGAACTACCATGTAGGGGCAGTAGATCTGGGGAGCAGCCACAGCTCCCAGCACTGAAATTGAGTGGCCAAGGAAGAGCTCCTCACCCCCACCCCTACCCCCACCCTGGGGCTGGACCTTGCTGGAGAGGACACAACTGTCACTCATTGCTGGACACTGAAGCTTACCTAAGTGTGGCCACAGTTGGACTTGTTAGAAATCCTCTCTCTGGAGTGTTTGAGGAAGCTAACCACAGGATAGCTTTTCTCAGGTGCCCTATCTCAGAATTCACCTCAGAGTATCCAGAGAAATCACTTACAGGAAGGTGCTTTGCCAGCAGCCCACCACTCTGAAGCCATCCAAGGGAGGGTGTGGTGGGGAAAGCGGTCTGGGAAGTTGCTGTGTGTTGTTGGCCACTGGGCAGTACTAAAATGAACCATGCACCCTGCAGGAACCCAATGAGGTGAGCACATGAAAACCAGAAACGGAAGCCTCTTCATCCCCCAGTGGCCCTCCAGTGCCCTCTACTAACAAGGCCTAACATTTGACCAACTGGCATGGAAGAAGTATTTATAGAGTTCAGCCCCATTATTGCAGAGCAAGCAAAGATTTGGAGCTGAGAGTCCATAAACAGACATCTAATACAGGGTTAAAAGAGTATAATTTGAGATGGATTTATATTCTGTAATACTGATACAAAATTACTATAAAACTGGGAGTATGGGGAGAATGTAGGCAAAACATTTTAAAGTATAATGATGGTAAATTTTAGTATCTTGAGGATGTGTGTATAATGTTATAAAATGAGTAATTATCATTAGTATGAACTTTTATCTATCTGTCTGGTTTTCTGGTTCTTTTCAGTAGTGGTCATCATCCTTATTACCTGGACTGTGGTCGTGAAATACGATGTCCCACTAAAAGAAACAAGGGCTTCTTGGAAGGATGGATGATTCTAGATCTGGGGTGGGAGATGCATAAAATGAGCATGGTATATCTTGTTAAAACTAGAGAGCAGAGGAATTTTAAAGCCTTCTAGAGTTATGTCCAGTGGACCCAGAAGCCAACTTCAGAGGCTCCCATTGGCCAAAGATCAGATAATTTGAGTTTCGGTAAGGGTAATAATTAGAATGAACTGTAACACATTACACATAAATTCATAATAATGTATAATCTTATCTAAAGGATTGAACTAGAGTCTCATCAGGTGTCTGGGATCTAACTATCAATTTGTATGAAATAAAAGACAAAAAAGCACGTTGAAGTACACCACTACTGTGCAGTTTGCAAAATCCAGTCTGAGGAATTGTACAAATCAAACTACTGAGTTCTTCAAAAGACATTGTAGGGAAAAGAAAGGAATAGGGAGAACCATTAGATTAATGGAGATTTAAAAGGCACCAAATTAAAGAAAAGAGCAAGACTAAATTATACTGTCTAGGGATACACTTAAGGAAATACAAGAAAAGTGATCAAAGTCAAGATAGTGATTACTTTTGGGGGAGGGAGGGGCTCATGTTTGGGATAGAGCTCACAGGCTTCTGGGGTGGCTGACAAAATTCTGTTTCTTGATTTGGAAAGTGATTACAAGGATGCTCACCTTCTAATATACCATCAAACTGTTAAAGAAATTGACAAATGGAATTTTTTTCATTCACACCCAAACTCTGAAGGATATACTTCAGCAGAAAGGAAATGGAACTCAGAAAAAAGGAGTGCAATGTGAAAATGAAATGGCTTAAGAAAATTAATTCTCAAGTTAAATGAGATTGAGAAGAATTGTCTTGAGAAGCACAGTGATTGACCCTGTGTACTCATCTCTTTTCCAGAACACCTATTGAAAGGAAATAAATGAATAAAGTTATAACCTACAGGTGGATGTAGTTTTGCAAGATAGAAGGTCCTGACCTAAGGAGGAGAGGCTTGGGACGGATGTTTTGGAAAGTGGAAGTGAAGTACAGTGCTGACAGGAAGAAGATTAAATAAAAGTCTTTTTTTTTAATTTTTTTAAAAATTTTTATTTATTTATGATAGTCACAGAGAGAGAAAGAGAGAGAGGCAGAGACACAGGCAGAGGGAGAAGCAGGCTCCATACACCGGGAGCCCGATGTGGGATTCGATCCTGGGTCTCCAGGATCGCGCCCTGGCCAAAGGCAGGTGCCAAACTGCTGCGCCACCCAGGGATCCCCTAATAAAAGTCTTTATCAGTGACTCTTCGTACCCAATTCTCCCCGCCAGACCTGTTCTTGAAATTCCCAAGTGAGATACGGGAGTAGTCTTCTTTTAAGAAATTAGTTAGTCCCAGAGAAAGCCTATGTGTTGCCATTGGTGGGTCCAAGAACAAAAAGTTTGGTTTGCCAGCTTATCACTCTGCCCCAAACCTACCAATAGATCAAAATAAGAGTACAAGATTAGGAAAAGAGCTTTCCAAGATAGAAGTGAAATCTATTAATATATTAGAGTTGTAGAGAATAATATTGATGAACATTTGACAATTTTTTGAAAAAACTTAGGTATAAAATCAAACATTTTAAAGATTTTTATTTATTCATGAGTGACACAGAGAAAGAGGCTGAGACATGGGCAGAGGGACTCGATCTCAGGACCCTGGGATCACAACCTGAGCTGAAGGCAGATGCTCAACTGCTGAGCCACCCAGGCTTCCCAAAACCAAACATTTTAAAAAGATAGGCCATCCTCAGTACCAGGAAAAGTAAGCCTTTCCTTGCTACCCAGAAAGGTCCATATGGTGTTGTTTTGAGTTGCTGTCTTAACTTAAAGAGAAACTTTTGCAATGTCTGGAGCCCTTACTGTCCTACAAAAGGAGGAGATATCCTCAGATTCCTTGTGGCAGTACAATTTAGATGGCCTCAATCTTGATTTCCAAAGGAACTGTACATCTACAGAAGGAAAAATGATATATACATCATAAATCTGAAGAGAACCTACGAGAAGCTTCTGCTGGCAGCTCATGCTATTATTTCCATGGAAAACCCGGCTGATGTCATGTCGCACGCATCCTCTAGGAATCCTGGCCAGCGAGCTGGGCTGAAGTGTGCTGCTGCCCCTAGAGCCACTTGTTGCTGGCCACTTCACTCCTGGGATCCTCACCAACTAGTTCTGGGAGCCACTCCTAATGGATACTGACCCCAGAGCTGACTACCAGCCTCTCAAAGAAACATCTTCTGATAACCTGTCTACATTGCTGCATGAAACACAGACTCTCCTCTGCTCCGTGTGGATATCACCATCCCTTGCAACAATGAACTTCCTCGGCGGGTCTGATGCGGTGGATGTTGGCCCTAGAGGTTCTGGCATACATGGCAACATCTCCTGTGGACTCCCATGGGAGATCATGTCCAATCTCTCCTTCAACAGAGATCCTAAAGAGATTGAGAAGAGCCTGAAAATCACACTGCTGTTGAAAAGGCTGTGGCCAGGGAGGAACTCCAGCCTAAATGGATTGTTGCAAGTCCCAAGTGTACTGCCACTGTGCCTAAGGTCAGAGGCTGGTCTGCAGGTGAGCAGGGGCCCTCTGTGCCTACCCAGCTGTTCCCTACCATAGCCTGGAGCACTCAGCTTGCCAGGCAAGACTGGTTTGTGGCTCCTTCTGCCCATACTACCAAATGGGGAGGAATAACGACTGAGTAGTCTCAGACTGTTCCACAGACTTTTAAGCAGGAAATGGACATGAGGTGATGGAAAATAAACAGTTTTTAAAAATACCAGGGGAAACAAACAAACAAACAAACAAACAAAAAACAAACCCAAGAAAGGAAAGGAAACACAGTCATAATTGCAACTTGGCTCATTATTGAATAGTATTTCTAAGATTCGTAATAATATCAATACTATTGTTTCAGCCAAAATTGTAATGTGTTACTTTGAGAGGATGGGAAATAAAAGAGGTAGGAGAAGGCATAAGGTAGCGAAACACTGATCTCCTTTATGAAGAGTCAACAGACACCTAAATGACATGACATCTAAAGGTGAGATATAAAGAAATTGAAGTTAGCATATTATTTAGAAATATGGAGGCAAATGTCAGATGAAACAGCTGAAAGAATTTAAAATACTCAGGGTCACCTTCATGGAAATTAAATGGAGGCTTCCCTTTTTCAAGACACGTACACCTGTCAGGAAGATAATGTAATATTCTGATTTTGTAAAAGCAAAAACAAAAAACATGTCACCAGCAAGAAAATAGATAATATTCATGCTGTGAATACACTTGCTAGGGTTATGCAGTGCACACCCTGCACACGACACCAGTGAGCTTGCTTCCAGGGAACAGGATGGGGTGTCCAATGTGGGGCAGAGTATGCCGTTTTTCTTCTACTCTTTGAGTGTTCTTTTTTAAGATTATTTATTTATTTATTATTTATTTATTTATTTATTCATGAGAGACAGAGAGGCAGAGACACAGGTAGAGGAAGAAGCAGGCTTCTCACGGGGACCCCAATGCGGGACTTGATCCAAGGACCCCAGGATCATGACCTGAGCCAAAGGTAGACACTCAACCACTGAGCCACCCAGGTGCCCCTACTATTATTTGAGTTTTTAAAGAAACTATTACTTTGGTGGCAAGGAAGTAAGGAAAGATGAAAAAGGAAATAAAAAAGAAAGTGCGGGGGGGGCTGATTTCATGGCTGAATAGAGAGGGTTCAAATAATGTCACCAGGATCTGGCTTCTGTGCCAGCAATGCAAACTCTGCTGTTAGGATAAAAAAAAATGGTTTTAACCTTCACATTCCATATTCCTGGTCTTGAGCAGGTGCACACTTTGAAAAGTTGTGTGCATATCAGTTAAGGGACAGAGAATCAGTGAAAGAAGATAACAATAGAGGAAAAGAACTTTTACAGAATCAAATAGTAGTAGAAGGTTAAAAAAATGTTTAAAATATAGCAGGAAAATCAAGGAAAACAGAGATGGAGAAAAGAGCACAGAATGATAGAGGACTTTGCTGACTTTGAGAGAACAGTACCTCGGAACAGGGGAAGCCACATCAGTCTATTGCAGTGGTTTACAAAATCTGGTTCCTGGACCAGAAATAGCATCTCCTGGGAATGTGCTAAAAATGCAAATTCTTGGGTCTCACGTTAGACCTTCTGAATCAGAGACTCTGGACCTGAGGGTCTGCCAATCTGTATTTTAAGGAGACTTCCAATTGATTCTGAAGCACGCTAAAGTTTGTTGGCAGTGTACAACCCTTAGGGGATCGATACTGGAAAAGACTACTCCCTTTCCCCATACAGAACATGCCTTTGGAAAGCTCAGTAAAATCTGCAGTAGCTGGCAGCATAGAATTGTGTACATAAAGCGTCAAGGGGGCCATTTTATTTATTTTTTATTTTATTTTTTTTTAAGGGGGCCATTTTAATTCCTCCTCTGTAGTTGTTAGGAAATGTTTTGGATTTCACATCCAGACTAGAAAATTTTACTTTAAACACATTTGAGACTTTTAGTTGACATGAATAACAAGATTGCAGAAAGGTGACTTTATCTGATTCTTACTCTGGCCTCCAAGGTTTGGGTCGGTGTGGCAAGAACACTTGACATGAGATCTATTCTTTTAACAGATTTTTAAGTATACAATATTGTTAACTGTAGATGCTATATTGTACAGCAGATCTCTAAAGCTATACATCTTGCATAACAAACTTTATATCCATTAGCTTTTGGGTTTTATTACCAGGGATCCTTTTCCCCTTTGAGCAACAGCATCCTGCCCCATCCCCATTCTTTCTATTCTCGTGGGAATGGGACTGTCAACTACCATTCTACCAACCTGCCCTCTCCTCCTCACAGTTGGGTGAATTGGGTTTTTGTCTAAGTAGAGCTTGAATCTTGAATGGTGACTGCAGGTGGTTGGATACCTATCAGTCTAAACAGACCGTCTGTGAGCTTCTGTTACTGGATCCTCGGATTGTCCATGGTTCTCGATCACTTTAGAGTCGTGCTCACCTTTCCCTTTGATTCTGTGAGTCACCCATTATTCTAGTAATATCCCCCCCCCCCCGCCATTAGCCAGTGTCAGATTCTTTGGATTACAATCCCAAAATAATAACCATCACAGAATAATATTCACAAAACTCAGTACCAGTTGAGCCACACATAAAATAGACTCATTTTTCATTATTCAGCATCTCACTGGAGAACTAAGCCTCCTCCCATTCTTAATCTGTTGTTCTGATGAGAACTGACTGTGGCCCTCTGGCCTTGCCAATAAGCACATCCACTAGCCACAGGTTCAGGGATAGAGTCATCTCTGGGATTTTGCCATCTGAAAGGAGGTACCCATCATTCACTAGACTGCCAGCCACATGCAAGGATAGTATGATCCTATAGCTGCTGATGGCCATTTTTGATGCCACATGAATGATTTTTTGCCTGAAACTGAGACCAACGTAGAGAAGGGTAGAACCAAGAGATGGAGAAACAGGGACACCTGGGTGGCTCAGTGATTGAACGTCTGCTTTTGGTTCAGAGCGTGATCCGGAGTTCTGGGATTGAGTCTCGCATCAGGCTCCCCGCAGGGAGCCTATTTCTCCCTCTGCCTATGCCTTTGCCTCTCTCTGTGTGTGTGTGTATCTCATGAATAAATAATTAAAATCTTTAAAAAAATGATGGAGAAACAAAATACTCTTGTGACATGTTTCTCTCTTGGATTCAGTAATGTCTGAAACCATCTCCTTGAAATTTTTTAGAGTTGCTGGAGCTAGTAAGTCCCTTTTCCCTTTGTTTCTGTTACAACCAGAAGAATCCTACTTTGGGTAGGGATTCCAAAGTTCTTCACATTGTTTTTTTGTCAGTGAACTAAATAGCTTACTAGTTTTCCATGAGAAGGAAAGTTGATCACTGTTTATAGCTTTCTGCAATTATTCACTTTCAACAAACTTCCTTAGAGCTGGGCCATAAAATATTTAAGTGGTTCTATCTGATGTTGCTCTTGAAAGTCTTTCTTCTCATTTATTTCAAAGCACTGCCCCCTAGTCACAGACCAGTGATGTTGATGTTTTTTCCTTGGTGGGTAGCCCTTGGTCACCTAGGCATTCTGCTCCTCATAATCCTGTAGTCTGGCTATAGTCATTTCAGGAGTACCGTGCACCAGTGGGTCTCAATTCTGGCTGCACACTATAATCTCTGAGGAGCCTTTAAAAACCACCCATGTCTGGGCCCCACCCCTAAAGATTCTAATATAACTGGTCTTTTTTTTTTTTTTCTTCCAGTTCTAAGATTGCTTTTTTATTACCTCCATGGTTTTGAAGCAGTTCATGACCAGCACAGTGCTTTGGGAACATTTTTGTTTTTAACAATAAATGAAAACATTTCTCTGACAAAAAGACATATGTTCCTTCAATAGGTAAGAAAAGCTTCCCGCCCCTCCCCACTTTGCCCTCCCCTCTGGCTGGAGCAGTCTCCACGGGGACCCAGACTACTACCCTAGAAACATTCAGCAAAGCGACCCTTAGCCTTCCTGACCCCCTTCCCCAGCAGTGGGGATGAGGGCAACATATTCCTCATGGGCCATTTGATCTTGAGGTTCTTCAAGGCTGATTCCAAGCTCTTCACATCCCAGATGCTCATGCTCATCCATTCCTGTGGTGCAGAACTGTGAGCACTCAGCCTTGCCCCCGCTGAGCCCGAGATCTGGCTCACGCTGTTCTTATGCACTGAGTCCAGGCCGGAGCCAGGAGCCACGCTGCCCTCTGAGCTCGCCTTCTTGTCCAGATTCTGGAAGCGCTTTCGGGCGGTCAGGCCACGCTGCGAGCTTTGCTTGGGCACGTCCAGCCGCCCACCAGAACTCAGTGTCCCTGTGGTGCTGTCATAGGTAAACAGCGCCGGAAAACAGTCGTGGCCTGCTGCCACCAGACTGTTTTCTGTGATGAAGGTCAGGGCCAGCAGTGGCAGCGTTTCAGAGGCCAGAGTGGCAACAGCTATTTTCTTGTCGGCATCGGCTAGGCACACGGTGCTGTCGTGGCTGACCCAGGCCACGCGGCTGCCACTGGCTGGAAAGAGGTGCCGTGCACCCAGCCACAGCTACTGCTAGACTCAAACATCAGCTCCCCAAAGGGCATCTTGGAGCCCCACGGGGTGGGTGCTGGCCGCTCCTCCACCTCCTTGATGTAGGCCGAGAAGATCCTGCACTTGAAGTCGCAGGAGCCCCTGCCAAGAGCACATTGTTGGGGTGCCAGTCCAGGCTGAGGACCGTGGAGCAAATGGGCTTCTTGATGCGCTTGCACACCCACCAGTCATTTTCCTGCTCAAAATAGCAGATGGAGATGACACGGGAGCCACTACCCACAGCAAACTTGTTCTCATGGGGGGCCCAGCGCACACAGCAGGCAGCCCGGTTGATCCGCAGGATGACTAGTGTGGGCTTCCATGTGCAGCCCTTCAGCGTCCATACGTAGGCATTGCGACCTGTATTCGATTACTCTCAGGGGCCCAGTCAATGCCTGTCCACCTGCCCATTGTGCTCCTTGAGCTCGTGGACCTTGACCCACTTGGCCCCGCTCTTCTCATAGATGTGCACCTGATGGTTGTTGGGACAGATGGCAATCTGGGTGCGGTCCTTGTTCCAGGCGTGGCAGCTGATGGGCTCCACCAGGAAGCTGTGGTAGGCCATGGCCGCTTAGCTCCTGGGGCGCCCCGGCCGCGGACTCTGGGCAGTCGACACCCCAAACCGGCTCTGGGCCCTGCGCGGTGCCGCAGCCACTTCCTCCTATAACTGGTCTTGATGAGGGTCTGGCCATCTGTGTTTTCTAAAAACTCCCAAGGCAATTCTATTGCTAGATTTAAAAGAAGACACACATTACATCTCTAGATTGGCCTAGCTGGTTCTAACTAAAAAATGTTGGTGATTCTTTTCTCCAGGGTTCCTCAAGCGACTAGGTAAATTTTCTTTACCTCCTCTAGCCAGAAGTTCATATCTGTACCCATCTTCCTCAACTTACAATGGGGTTAAGTCCCAAGAAACCCAGCAAAATGGTGAAAAAAACTAATACACATGATTTGCAGAACATCATATACAGCCTAGCCTACCTTTAACATGCTCAAAATTACACTACGGTTGGGCAAAATCATCTAGCACAAAGCCTATTTGATAATAACATGTTGAAGATCTCATGTTATTTATTGAACACTGTTCTGAAAGTGAAAGCAGATGGTTATAGGGGACAGAGTGGTTGGCTGTCAGTGTATTGGTTGTTCACCCTTGGGATCGCGGGGCTGGCAAGGAGCTGCCACTGCACTGCATCATAGGAGAGGATCACACCACATACCACCAGCCCTGGAAAGATCCAAATTCAAAGTTCAAAGTATAGTTTCTATTGAGTGCCTATCACTTTTGCACCATCACAAAGTCAAAGTCAGGGATTGTTTATAGTCATTTCCTGAGCATTTTAAGTTACAAATACTATGCCAAGTATTAGGAGTACAAAGGTGAATTAAGTCCCAGTCTTTGTAGTTGAGGAGCTATAGCATAGATGGGAGAGATTGTTAGGTAATTAAGTTTGAGGCAAAAATGTGACCTTAAAGAAGGAGTGGTCAGTTTTATTTGCCAAGAGGCAGGTTTGACTCAGGAAAGACTTTATATAGGAGGTGACTTTGAGGTGAGCTAAGTCTTAAAAGTATTTATTACAAGAACCAATAATGAAGCCTATTCCAGGGAGAGGGTGCAACATGAACAAAGTTCATGGAAATAGCTAAGCTGTTATTTATGGTCTGCGATGGACTGAGTAGAGACAAATCTGGAAAAGTAGGGAGGGGCTGGATTAGGAAGGGCTTTTGTCCCTTATAAGAGAGTTTGGGACTTTATCTGGTGGACAGCAGAAGCTATTGGTGGGAAATAAACTCAGGGAGACAAACTCAGTCATATTTATTTTATTTTATTTTTTAAGAAACCTCTCTGCAGTAGCCATGTGGGAGGTAGGTTAGAATGGTGTGAGATTGAAGGCAGGAACTCCGGGTAGGAGACTGTCATTTAGATAAGATAGCGCCTCTGCCAGGACAACAGCAAGGGGAGGTAAAGGAAAGGAGGCATCTGAGTGACATTAAGGAAGCCCAGCTTGCAGAATTTGGTGAATGGATTTGGGGAGAGCAAGAGAAAGAGCACGGTCTCTGGTTTGGATGCCTGAGTGAAGACAGCAGGAAGCACAAGAAAGTTAAAGGGAGAACCCATGAGATGTCCAAGGGGTACTGGCTGTTGACTATATTGTGTCTGTAAAGATACAGATTGTGGTGTCAAAAGGATGCAGGTGGTCCTTCAAGTAGTGAGTAGATAGAAAATACCCTGAAATAACAAGAAAAGAAAGCCAAGAACAGAGGCTAGGGTAATATTGAAGAAAGAAAGGAAAGAAAAAAGACTGCGAAAAAAAAAAGTGAGGTGGGAAGGTTCCATGAGAAGGGAGCTATACCTGGTGTTGAAGCTATAAATAAATCAAAAGAGAATGGAAATGATGGTGGGCCACTCTGCCTCTTTCTCCCTCTTTTTGTAATAGCACCCCAGTCTCCTCTTACTGATGACCCACCCCCTCCCACTGTGTGCAGCTGGAGGGGGGCTGTCAGCCCATTCTGCTAGTGGGGAGGCCACGCCCACCTGGGACTTGGAAACTAGAGCCAAGTGACCAGAGGTGGCATACATTTTATATCAACATCAGTCTCTGATAAGACTATTGATTATTTGTTGCTATCTACGTTTCTTCCTTTAATTTTAGAGGCTGTAATAGCCTTCCATTATTTTTTTAAGACTTTATTTTAAAATAATTTCTATACCCAACATGGGGCTTGAAACTACAACTCTGAGATCAAGAATTGCACGCTCTACTGACTGAGCCAGCCAGGCGCCTTCCCAATAAATTATTCTTAAATGTAGGTTCACAAGTGCCAGTTTATGATATTTCTAACTAAAGAGTCTTAACTGGATTTGGCCCTAAGTAGGTCACTGAGGGTTTGCTGAGTAGTTTCATGGGATGAAAGGTGAAAAGTTGATTGAAGAGAGAAGGGAAGGTAAGAAGAGATAAGTGAATTTTTGAAGGAGTTTGTTTTAGAAGAGAAGGTATTAAGATAGTAGCTAATTACTTTTGCTATGTCTGAATCCATGTTTTTCTAGGACAATGGAAATGAGAGTTCCTGAAAACTGAACAGCCATGAATTTGCTCTTTTAGGATGGATTGTATATGACAGTCACCCCATGATAGGCAAATTGCTCTTTAAAATGTCTACTTCAGAATAAAGCTTTGTTTGATGTGATAAAGGGATAGAAAGCAATTAGAAAAAATAACAATACCTCCACCACTGGTTTCTTCCAGAAAAATGTGCAGTGCACCAAATAAAAGATTAGGTTGAAAAATAACTGGATTTTGAGAGCACTTGGGTGGCTCAGTCAGTTAAGTGTCTGACTTGATTTTGGCTCAGGTGATCTCAGGGTGGTGAGATTGAGCCCTGGGTTGGGTTCTGTGCTAGACTAGGTGTGGAGCCTGCTTAGGATTTTCTCTCTGTCTGCCCCCCCCAAAATAATAATAATAATAATAATAATAATAATAATAATAATAATAATAATAAATATTTGATTTTGGTACTAAATTTTAGAAATACATGTAAAATAAGGCATCATTTTTCTTTAGTCAAACTTGGAGTGAATTGCTATATGATGCTTTTCTGCCCTCCAGTGGTTGTTAAAAGGCATTGAGAAATGTATCCTCTGCTTTTAAATGTTCTAGAAGGGTATATGTTTTTTATAACAGAATTTTTGATTTTAGGAATTCAAAGTGATTTATAAATGCATCAGCATTCACGAGATGCACATATTCTTAAAAACAGGCAGCACTCATCAAGCAACCCAAGCCTCATATAGTAAACTGACTTTCGGCAACCAGTAGGTGGAGGAATTTCCAAAGCTAAGAACTCCACCACACTGTCGAAACCCAGCTCCAGAACCTAAGGATCTTAAAAATAATCCCTTCAGTCTTCATTTGATACTAACAGAAACCAAGGACTGTTGACTAGCTCCAAGTTATGTGTACGGATACATGTAGTGCCCACAAAAAGCCTGAAAGGAAGGACGATTTTAGGGTTAGAATTAGATTGTTGCTTTTGAAATCTAAGAATTGGGAGTGAAAATGAAAGCTTTTAAGGTATGGACAGCAATGAGAAAAGCTAAAAATAAGTCGATGTGTGAAGAAAGTGACATCAGGAGGAAAGAAACCAACAAAGAAGTGTTCCGGTCACATGTCAGAGAAGAGTATGGTGCCCAGAAAGTTCAAGGTGGGAGGCTGAGTGTGGCTCCCACCCCGTCAACATTGGAAAACTATTATGAAAGACAGAGGACAAATATTTATAAAGTGTTGGTACAAATAAATGTTGAAAACATCCATTTGCTTCTGCTTGCTGCGCCTTTATTAGCAGTGGAAGCAACCAATCCAGGGGAAAACCACAGAAGCTCTTGAGCAGCCAGCTTAGCTTAGCCCTTTTACACTCAACTCAGATTTTTCCCTTGCAGTTTCTTGGTCATGGTACCACTCCTTCCAGATTTCTCCCTGAGCTCTCTCCAGCACATAGCCAACTAGCTTAATGCCCCTCTCTCCCTCCTCATTATTATTTACTCTATTTACATGACACCCCCACATTGTGCTGTTGTCATAAAGTAGAGCTCCACTGCCAGACCGTGAAACTTCAACCCAACTTCATCCAGTTCCCACTCTCTTCTTGACCCACTCACTCTTGCAGTCAAAAGAATAAAAAAAGTTCACGTTTCTGGTTGCTTCTCCATTTTCTCTTTTGTCATAGAGTTTTGTTGACCTGTATACTCTGTTTTAAATTTAATACCCTGGCTCACTTTATTCTTACTAACCACGATAATTTACCATCTTTTTATACAGTAAGCTTTCCCTACTCCCTACCTCCAGTCAATTTTGTGTACTTGAGTAAGCCATGTCATGTTTTTGCCTATCAGAATTGAAAAATTGTGAAGATTGATGGTACCCAGTGCTTATGAATTATAGATGAATGGGTTCCCTTGTGCACAGTTGGAAGGAGTGTAAATTTGCACAACTTTTTGGAAGGATAATTTAGTTGCATACACCAACATTCAGAATGTCTGAGCTTTGACTCATTAACTCCAGTTTTAGGAAACTGCCTTTCAGCAATATGAGAACTAGGGTATAAAGATACAAGTCAAGTATATTTTTCTGTAGGATTATATGTGAAAGGAAAACAATGAAAATAAATGAGATAGCCTTAAAAATTCAAAGCTAGGAATCAGAACAGTAGTGTAGCTTGTCAATAAGTTCAATAACTAGTGTTTTTTTTTTTTTTTGAAGAAAAAACAATACAATAAAATTCTGGCAACATTAATTAAGAAAAAAAGAAACTACAACTATAGAACATTAAGAAAGAATATAGAGTTGAAAACACCAAAACAGTTAAAAAAAAAAAAAGACATTCAGTTTCATTCCAAATAATCCAAATGGATTTTTAAAATATTTTTCTTATGTATTTGAGAGGGGAGGAAAAGAAAGAGAGCATGGGGGGAGGCAGAGAGAGAGGGCAAAGAAGACTCCCCATTGAACAGGGAGCTGATCCCAGGACCTTGGGACCATGACCTGAGCCGAAGGCAGACACTTAACCAACTGAGCCACACAGGCATCCCTCAAATGGATTATTGTTTAGAAAAAAAAAAATTGCTTAAATTGACTCAACACAAAAACCTAAAGGCATTTTTAACTGAAGAAATTTAAAAATCAAAGAACTGACTGTCTAATGGCTAATCTTTTAGTTACTTTTAAATTCTAGTTTTCTAACCTCATTGTTTTGATCAAACAATGCCTGTGTATTTTTTTCATTGTGGAATTTGACACTAATTTTGAATTATTGAATCAATTTTTAAATGTTTCATAAGATATTGGAAAAATAGTCAATATTATTGGCACTTTCTAGCTAACCTGCAAAACCCAGAATATTCATTTTTTTAAAGCTTTTATTTATTTATTCACGAGAGACACACAGAGAGAGAGAGAGGCAGAGACACAGGCAGAGGGAAAAGCAGGCTCCCTGCAGGGAGTCGGACGTGGGACTCCATCCAGGAACCCTAGGATCACACCCTGGGCTGAAGGCAGTGCTAATATTTGCCTACCTCTCAATCATTTTTAGTTGCAAAAGTAAAATATGCTTGTTATAACTAATTGAAACCACAAATAAATATTTTGCACCCCAAAGGATTGTCACATTGTCTATATAGATCTTTCTACATTGTCTTCTACTTTTTTAAAAGTAAAAAATATTTTAATTGTTAAAGTTCTTTAATATTTGCTTCATTAGGGGCACCTGGTTGGCTGTCAGTTAAGTATCTGTCTTTGGTTCAAGTCATGATCCCAGAGTCCTGGGATGAAGCCCCACATCGGGCTCCCTGCTCAGCGAGGAGCCTGCTCCCACTCCCTCTGGCTGTCACTCCCCCTGCTTGTGCACTTGCTAGCTCTCTCTCTGTCAAAGAAAATCTTTTTAAAAATTTACTTTATTAATTTATTTCTCCATTATTCCTTTAATATGCTTTGTTTCCTAACTTTTGCCAGAATGCTAATCACTCTATAATCTTTCATATGCAGTGCTTTTGTTGCCACTAATTTGTTACTGCAGTTTTGCTTTCTTCTTTGATTCAGATAAATCTTTTTCAGTGGTTGGACTATCTTGCTAAATCTTTTCTTCTCTGCTTTACCTTTACTACCTTGCCCTCAAATACTGTGGCCATATGTTTACTTTTTATGCTCTTAAATTTTCATTTTACCCTAACAAAGCATTAAGTCCATAAAACACTGGAAAAACAAGTATTTTCTCCATTTTTAGAGTTCCCAGGATCTTTCAAACCAATCTCATTAGTAATATAATTTAGATTTTTTTATATTAGAGCCATAGTTATTTTGTCTGTTAAATCTGTCCAAGACAGAAATACATATTAGAGCCCACTACTTTTATATTTAAAAATTCATCCTTTTGCATTTTTAAGTTATCGCTGGACACCGTTTTATGAAAAACAGTTCCACACTGTGGCAGGGAGATTCCAAAATCCCTGCTCCCTGGCATACGTGCTGGGTATAATTTCTCCCCTTGAGTATGAGAGAGATCTGTGAATATGATGAGCCAATCCTCCCATGATTTGATAAAGAGAGAGAACACACACACTCTCTCAGAGGCAGGGGGGCAGCAGAGGGAGCTGCAGAGGGAGAGGGAGAAGAGGCTTCCCACTGAGCAGGGAGCCCCATGTGGGACTTGATCCTGGGACCCTGGGATCATGATCTGAGCCAAAAGCAGACGCTTAACCAACTGAGCCACCAGGCGCCCCTAAAAGAGAGTTTAAAGGTCAGAGATGGAAGTGGTCGAGAGATGTGGAGAGGGATTCTCATGTTGGCCTTGAAGAGGGAAACAGCCCTGTTGTGAAAGGCCTATGGAAGAGGCCCTGAGGCAAGGACCTGAGTGCAGCTTCTGGAAGCTAAGAGAGATTCCCCAGCCAGGATCCAGCCAGGGAACAGAGTCTTGAGTCCTACAACCTCAAGGAATGGAATTCTGCTAATAATCTGAATGAGTTTGCAAGAGGACCCCCAAACCTTGGACAAGCTCTAGAAGAGAATACAGTTCTACGGCATCTTGATCTGATTTCAGTTTTGTTAGACCCTGACCAGAGCCCTTACCACGTCAGGCTCAGACTTCCAACTTTAGAGACTGAGATAAGCAGGTGTTGTTTTAAATGGTTAAGTCTGAGGTCATGGGTTATGTAGCAATAGAAAACTAATACAACCACATAAAGACTTCTCTGAGAGTTTTCTTTTCTTTTCTTTTTAAAAAAGATTTATCTGTTTATTTGGTGGGGGAGGGGCAGAGGGGGAGGCAGAGAAAGAATCCACCAGCAGACTCCGCACTGAGTGGGGAGTCCCTCTTCGGGGCTTGATCTTGGGACTCTGAGATCATGACCTGAGCTGAAATCAAGAGTCAGGAGTCGGGTGCTTAACCAACTGAGTCACCGGGGTGCCCCTGAGAGTTGTATTTTCTGTGTGAATTCTATCCATCATCATTATAAAGTAACCTTTAATTTTCTGCTTAATATATTTACTTTGAATTGTATTATATAGTGATAGTATTGTGACTCCTGCTTTCTTGTTTACATTAGTTTAATTTCCATTTACCCATCCTTTTAGTTCTCACATCTTGAGATGCTTTGTTTTAGATGTGGCTTTTAAAAAACAATGTGTATATTTGTTGAATCGTGTTTCTGTATTCTCGTGCTATAATATATCATGTTTATACCTATTTCTGTAATATCTTTGGTCTTAGGTTTCATCTTGCTCTATTCCCATTCTTCCTTTTTTATTTTTATTTTTTATCTTTTTAAAGATTTTATTTACTTATTCATGAGAGACATGGAGAAAGAGGCAGAGACACAGGCAGAGGGAGAAGCAGGCTCCTTGCAGGGAGCTCAATGGGGGACTCCATCCCAGGACTCCGGGATCACGCCCTGAGCAGAAAGCAGACTCTCAACCACTGAGCCACCCAGGTGTCCTGCATTCTTCCTTTTATTTTCTGTACTTTGGCAAATGACTTTTTTGTTTTTTTCCTCATATTTTAGAAAGCATGAATTTATTTTTAAAGAAACTTTTATATATATTTTTTAGAAATTAGAAAGAAAATTTAAGTTTTTCTAAAGAATCTTCAACCTGTATTTTTCCTCAAGGTAGGGACTGTGACACTTGTCCCCTTGTATTCTCAGTACCAATCACATAGAAGTGTTTTAAAAAATGTTTAAGTTGCTGAATTGAAATCACTGGGTTCTAAGCAGTTGTTCTGATTAAATAGCTTTTACCTCTTTTTTCAAATAAGCACTTAAAGCTATTTGATTTTTCCCTTTGGATTATATTTTTTCATGTTGATTACAAAACATTTTCTTCATGTGTGTTTTTTTTTTGAAACAGGAACCTATAATCAGTAGCAGGCAAAAAGAAATTGATAAAGCAAAAGGTAATTACTTTCTTTTGAATGTGTTTTAAAAATTATTGCGTATTGCTGGGTGTCCAGCTGACTCTGTCAGTCAAGCATGTGACTCTTCGTCTCAGGTTCGTGAGTTTGAGCCTCACATTGGCATAGAGATTACTTAAAAATAAAAGCTTAAAAATTATTGGGTCTTTAATAACAGAGTTATGGGAATTTTAATAGTCAAATGCAAATAATGCTTACTGTGACAAATTCAAACAATAAAGAATAGAAAGAGAAAACGTCTTTCTTTCCAATCCCATACTCCAAAGATAGCCATTATTGCCATTTTGTTATCTTTCCCTATTTTTCTCGATGCTATAATGATGATAATAATATTAATTAATAATACTTATATGAGCTTTACTGTGTGCTATATCAATATTAATTAGTTTAATCCTCAAAACAATCTGGTGAGTAAATACTATTATTGTCATCTCTATATTAAGGATGAACAAACTGAAGTATAGAGAAGTTAAGTGATTTTTTTTTCTCAAATCATATAGCCTGTGATAAAATTATGATTCATGCTCTCAACCACCATACTAAATGATTTCTTGTTAAATATATATTTATATACCTCTCTATAGAAACCAAACATTGTTATTTTAATTAACATACATTTTAATTTATTTTTTTTTGAATTTAAAAACTCATTTTACATTGTTTTAACTGGGCTGTGAAAAGATTTTTTGCGTAGACTTTGTTTTGTTATTTAATTCTATAATTGAAGTATAATTAACATATAGTATTATATTACTTTCAGTATAACATAATGATTCTGCAATTCTATACATTGCTTAATGCTCAGTGTAAACATTTGTCACCAAACAACCTTATTACAATAGTATCAACTATTTTCCCTGTGTGTGCTTTTCATCTCTGTGACTTATTTATAATATTTTAATAAAAATTTTCTTACAATCTGCTTTTATCTTATATGCTCACTTAATGTACACATCTTTCCAAATTATTTGAAGGTATTTCTGGTTACTGAACCAGTAAATCAAAGGGTTCACTAGGTGGCATCTTAGTTTTGGTAGGCAAACTTCTGTGATAAATAAATTCAAATATGTAATAGTTTAGGCACAATATAAACATTTCTTTTTTAAATGATTGGCAAGAATGCTTTTGTTCCTTAATTCATCATATATATATTTATATATATTAAAAATTTTAATTCCAGTGTAGTTAACATATAGTGTTATATTAGTTTCAGGTGTACTTTAGAGTGATTCAACAATTCTATACATGACTCAGTGCTCATCATGATAAGTGTACTCTCTATCCCCATCACCTATTTCACCCATCCCTCCACCTACAAATATCAGTTTGTTCTCTCTAGTTAAGAATCTGTTTTTTGGTTTGTCTCTCTTTCTCAGTTTTGTTTCTTAAACTACACAATGTAAGTAAATTAATGAGTAAAATCTTGTGATACTTGTCTTTCTCTGACTGACTTATTTCACTTTTTATACCCTTTAGATCCATCCATGTTATTGCAAATGGCAAGAGTTCATTCTTTCTTATGACTAATACTCCATTGTGAATATATATACCACATCTTCTTTATCCATTTGTCTTTCGATGGACACTTGGGATAAAATTTATCTCTCATGTAACTACCTGAAACAGGTTCAGATCAGTAAGTGGCTGATTTCCATATTATGACTCAGGGACACACTTCCTAACTTGTTGTTTTTGCGTGTTCAGCATATATTGTCATCTGCATTATTGAGGCTGTTTGCTGTGTCCAGGATCTGACTGGAGTGGAAGGGAAAGGGAATGTGGAAAAAACATGCTATCCTAAAAGACTGCCTAAAGTGAGATTTATAGTTCTCACATTCCTTCAAGGAGAACTTGGTTACATGACCGGTGGACTGCAAAGGAGGCTGGGAAATGTAGTTCACTAATGAAAACAGATGACTGTCACAGGCAGTTTTGTTGTTTATTTGTTTAGTCATGTCAGAGAAAACATTAACACATTGATCTCATTTTAAAAGAATGACCTGTAATTAAAGATATCACCAGCGTTTGTCAAATGGACACACCTCTGGTTAGTAACAGATCCCAAATGGAAACCAGAGCTGACTCCCATGCCAAAGTTCCTTCTAATTAGTATGAGACCTACTTTACTATCTTGAAGAGTTAATGAAATAGGAGCTTTCTCTTCCTCGGATGATAAGCCCTATTGGAAATGTGCCTATCTGGTGAGATGTTGAAGAAAGACTTATTTCCGAAAACTAGAGAGTATGGAATTAATTTAATTTGATAAAATAGTTGTATAGCCATTTGGTGGAAGCAGCATGCAGAATGTAGACCATATTGCTGGTGTAGTTATTTTAGATGCTAACAAACGAGAGAACATTTTGATGACTCTCCAGAGAACTAGATTTTAGTTGTTAATGATGGGACATCACTCCCTGAATTCTACATTCACTGAATGGGCTTACTTTAAAATATTCCTTCTTTATTCTTCAGATATTGGCATATCAGCAGTGATTGAGTATATATATATAGGGAGGTTTCGATCACTTATTTAGTGAATGTGGACAGATAGTTTGGATAACTTAGGTTTTCAAATACTATTCTTTTTCAATAGCCTTGTACAATTAATTGCATTTTGCTTCAGTTAGGTAAATCTCAAAATTTTTGTTTCAATTTACCATTGTAGTCAGAGCTAAGGAAGTAAGATCTGTAATAGTGGAGGAAAATTTTCATTCAACTTTTCTCTATCCTAGGATATGGAGAATACGTATAACTTACAATTCCTATAAATACCATATTGCCATAAATTTATATCCTTTTCCTGAAGATACATATCACACATGGCTCTTGTAAAATATTTCTCTAGCTCAGTGTATGTCTTTCAGTAATGCTACAGGACTGTGTTTCTAAATATCCATAAAGGATCATAGATTTTTATCATGCTTGATTGCAGAAGGCAGTACTCCCCTGGAACTAGCAGTTTGCACCTACATAACTGGGATATTTTCTCCCTGGCTTTTAAACTGAAGAAGAATGCCTGAAGCAGGGGGTGTCATAATATCAGCGGCATGCAGGGCAGGCTGCTGGGGAACATGTGTCATTAGCGCCCTCCTGCTAGGAGATGTGTACCATTCATTATATGTAAACATGACTATGCCCCACAGGGACAATAAGCAGGAACAAAAAAAGTCTTCCCAAACATATCTCACTTTCCCAAACAAATCTGCAAAATGGTTACATTTATGGGAAGACTTTCCATGATAAATTTTTTGACCTATGAGGTGAGGAAATGAGCCCATACGGTTATTAAAAATAACAAAAAATACTTCTTAAATTAAGGACACCTTCTGATTACTTTCTAAGATGAATTAGTGATATCATGGGAAATTACTAGTTGAATTTGAAAAAAGCCTTTGTGATACTGGTAATGAATTTAAAAAATGTATATCATGGTTTAGTAAGTAATGATGCATTTCTTTTATCTGGATCATCATGTCAGTATCTGACACCATTTTTTGACCATCATGATCCTAAAAAGTAAGGTATTGAAATAAAGTGGACTTAGAACTCAAATATTGTACCTTTGGGCAGAAATCTTTTTAAAAAAAATATTTTATGTATTTGAGAGAGAAAGAGAGAGAGAGAGAGAGAGGAAGAAGGACAGAGAATCTGAAGCAGACTCTGCATTGAGCCCAGAGCCTGATGTGGGGCTCGATCCCACGACTGTGAGATCATGGCCTATGCCCAAACCAAGAGTCAGATGCTCAACCACTCAACCGAGCCACCCAAGCACCCCTGGGAAAAAATCATCTTTAAATATAAAGTGATAGATTGGGGATCCCTGGGTGGCTCAAAGGTTTAGCACCTGCCTTTGGCCCAGGGCACGATCCTGGGGTCCCGGGATTGAGTCCCGCGTCGGGCTCCTGGCATGGAGCCTGCCTCTCCCTCCTCCTGTGTCTCTGACTCTCTCTCTCTGTCTATCATAAATAAATAAATCTTTAAAAAAAATAAAGTGATAGATTGTACTAGAGGGAAACATGAAAAAAATTCTCTACTGATAGGCAAATGTTACCCTTTGTTAGTTGCATATTCCGTGCCAAGTCACTAAACAAACAGTAGAAGAACAAAAACCATTTGGAGAAATCTGGATGGATATATCACTAGTTAATTTGAGCTGGCTTACTTTTCACTTGTAGCACAGATATAAGCTGCATCATATACAGAGACACTGAAATGGTTAAACTTGCCAAAGATGTCTGTGAATGCTATTAAATCAACTTGTCTCAGTTGAAGCAATTAAAGCCTTCAAGTTGTATCTGTATCTGAAGTGGTGCAGAAAGTGCCAATGGTTTAAAATAATTGTTTTGAAATGAGCATGTTTAATGAAAGTCATTTTTGGAATATGAGACTTAGAAATGCATCCTAAAGATTTCATGTCAGAGGCAATGGAAAAGACCCATATCCAACTGTGTACTCTTCATTTCCAATTAAATGTCACAAAGATATCCTGAAATAAACACGCTTAAGACTAAACCATGGTTCCTTCCAGATCTGGTTCTCTTTCAGCGTTTCCTATCAAGGGAAATGTCTGGTTGTAGATCTATGATGACAACTGAATGCATTTAGAAAGGCAGATGAGGAAAATACGGATATGTATGGCAAATGTTTATTAATTCTCACCATGTGGAATGCAGCTGGGACAGGCAGGTAGAAATACAGGCAATTGGGAGTTAAGATTCTGGGGAGATGAATTCAGGCTGTGGATATGGATTTGGCAGTCATCTACATGAGTGATAGATGAAGTTAAGGAAGACAAATGAGCATTTGACAGGGGGAGAAAAAGAAGGAAGAGAGGAGCCAGAGAAGTTTACTGTGCATCATAAAATCAAATGGAGTTTAACAGTGAAGTGACAGTGTCCAAAATCACAGTGGATGAGGAATGAGAGAAAGCCACTGGATTTATGTCCTTTGAGAGTTTCAGAAACATGGTGAGACTCGAAGCCAAATTACGGTAGTTATAAAAAGATGTATGTGTGTATGTGTGTGTGTTCTAGTCCTTGCTTTACCTCTAACTGGTTGCTTTATGCAAGCTGCTAATGTCACTAGACCTCAGCTTTGTCCTCTTTAAAATGAAGGCATTCTTGAAACTCATCTAGACTCTAAGAAGTCGAAGTAGACATTTTCAATGAACAAAAGAATAAATGAGTAGAACTGTATATATTTCCTACCAGTTCTAGAAGAAATTTCTATAGATAAGGAATGGTTAGTACCCATCCTTCACTTGAAGACCTCTTGTTGGGCAGCTCGGGTGGCTCAGCGGTTTGGCACCTTTAGTCCAGGGCCTGATCCTGGAGCCCCAGGATGGAGTCCCATGTCGGGCTCCCTGCATGGAGCCTGCTTCTCCCTCTGCCTGTGTCTCTGCCTCTCTCTCTCCCTGTGTCTCTCATGAATAAATAAATAAAATCTTAAAAAAAATGTCTTGTTGTGAAAGGAAAACTATCAGTAATAGATTATTTGGTGGAAACTATATTATCAAGGAAAGGATTTTCAAAACAATAGATTCTGGATTATTTTATCATTTGAACCTACAAAATACTTTATAATGTTGCAAAGCAAAGAGATACAGGAGACTCTTGACACTTAATTTTCTGACATGTATTTTTGTTTTGATTTTTTGTGAATGCAATTCTGCTAATATGAATTTCTTACCCCTTTGGCAGTGTTTTTTAGGTCATAGCATTGGTAACATTGGAATTCCATAATGTGCAAGAAAGAAAGCCTATTGCAAGTGCTGCATTGTCTGAGTAATTATATTCCTATACACTGCCAAACTTGTTTTCCTCCTCCCTTCTCAACAAATTCAACTTACTCATAAAGCCAATAGGTGACTTAAGGCCCCAGGGCTGATAAAATAATTGAACCACAAGTCTAGATTTTCAGTATCTGCAGTGAATCATTTTGAAAGCCTGATGTAAGCCCAAGGCCAGTCAACAGAGCCTAATAATTTTTAAAAAAAAGATTTTATGTATTTATTCATGAGAGACACACACAGAGAGAGAGGTAGAGACATAGGCAGAGGGAGAAGCAGGCTCCCTGTGGGGAGCCCCATGTGGGACTCAATCCCAGGACCCCAGGATCACGACCTTAGCCAAAGGCAGACGCTCGACTGCTGAGCCACCCAAGCATCCCAGAGTCTAAGAATTTTGAGTGAATTTTTTTTATTGGAGTTAAATTTGCCAACATATAGCATAACACCCAGTGCTCATCCCATCAAGTGCCCCCCTCAGTGAGTCACCCAGTCACCCCCATCCCCCGCCCACCTCCCTTTCCACCACCCCTTGTTCATTTCCAGAGTTAGGAGTCTCTCATGTTCTGTCTCCCTCTCTGATACTTCCCACTCATTTTTTCTCCCTTCCCCTTTATTCCCTTTCACCATTTTTTATATTCCCCATATGAATGAGACCATATAATGATTGTCCTTCTCCGATTGACTTATTTCACTCAGCATGGACCCTCCAGGTCCATCCATGTCGAAGCAAATGGTGGGTATTTGTCGTTTCTAATGGCTGAGTAATATTCCATTGTATACATAAACAAGCATCTTCTTTATCCATTCATCTTTTGATGGACACCGAGGCTCCTTCCACGGTTTGGCTATTGTGGACATTGCTGCTATAAACATCGGGGTGCAGGTGTCCCTGCGTTTCACTGCATCTGTATCCTTGGGGTAAATTCCCAGTAGTGCAACTGCTGGGTCGTAGGGTGAGTGAATTTTTTCAATATAAAATAATTACTATTTAAAGTGTATGTAACATGTCCTCTTTAGAGTCTTTTCTTCCCACTTACAATTTTTCCTCCATAAGTTTATTTACAAATTTATTGTAAAAGTTCTGTTTTTATTATAAATTAAAATACACAGTATATATATATAATTGTATCCTTATTAAAAACTATATTTTCTTGGATATTTACTTTAATGAAGATCTACGAAGGGGATTTTCTCAGTGAAGAGGACTTGGATTATGAAACTGGATTCTAGAATTTTCTGACTGTCATTCCAACTGCAAATGGCTTTATCTGGTATCTATCTTAAAGAAGTCATTCTTTGGAGAATGGCATGCTGGATGGCATGCTGGATACATTCTCCAAGCCAACCAGAAGGGCTCAGCTGTCTTTCCTGAATCTAACATATCTGACATATGAGCAAGGGGCGAATCAAAGCGGAAAAAAATATTTTAACAGCCAGAATTCATCACAGTATTTAAACAATTAGAATTTTACTTTATTTCAGAATAAGTTTACAATTGAAAAAAAGATATTTACTAAAGCCACATTATTCATATGAACAAAACTTGTATAGCAAAACCTTGGTACATGAGCATCAGTAATTTGAATACTATATGGATATAGAAGATATTTAAAAAACGGAAATAACGTATTCCAAAGGCTATAGTAGGCACAATATATATGCTTGTATTGGGTCTGCAAGCATTATACTAGAATTCATTACATGTGATCCAAGAAGTTGCAGATTTTTCAGCACTGTGTACTGAAAAGATAGAAAGGAATATCATAGTTTTTCTTATGTTGAAAAGCATATACTCTCAATACTACAAAATAGGAGCAGCACGTCAAACCAACAAACAATTCTTCAGGTTTTGGAAGAAGTATTACAGCTATGGCTTTTTAACGTTCATTTTTCCGAGACTGGTTAGAAGTCTGGCAAGTGAAAAAGAAAAGAGTTTATAAGAAAACATTAATGACATCATTCACAAGGCATCTGATATTCAACAGGTTCAAAACTGGGAAACAAAAAAATTGAGCTTGATCTTCGAGCAAAATCGAGAGGTACTACATCTGCTTCCTCCCACCAATCTTTTGGCATACAAATCTTTTTGAAGAAAAGTAAAATGGCAGAAGAATATTTTAAGATGAATCATTAGGATCTATTTTTAGTAAAGAATACAAGTCTTCTACAGACCAAGAAACTGGATATGGTCCTTAGGATAGAATTTTCTTATGTTTTGTAAAAAACTGGGTTGAACTATGTATTCATGCCAACAATGTATCCGTGCTGATAAAGCGAACATTTGGCAAAAATGAGAAAAAAAATGTTAGATTTCTCAGAGCATACTACTACTACTTCCTATTAAAATTGCCTAAAAGGTAAAAATGTACATCTTAGATTCTCAAAGGTTTTATTTTCCAACTAGCAATTAAATGTAAGTGTCAAATTGAATCATGCAGTATTTTTTTTTTTTACCTATCAGCTACCGTGTGATTAATATTAGGGGGAGAGAATTCTTTCCCCCCTTTAGATGTGTAATGCTCACAAGTCATCATGTGGAACTCAAATCACACACAAAGCCAAATCATGAAGAAACTTTAAATACTTCAAAATGCCCACGAAGGCATGCCAGAAATAATACAGAATGTTGGAAGCCAAAACTAAAGCAGTAGATGTTACTGCAACTTCTAGGTCTTTAATGCTGCTTTTTTTTTTTTTTTTTTTTTTGGATAGATTCAGGTCAGGGGGTGGAGGGAGGGCGTCATCTCTCTGGCGGTTAGCCCATAATTTCTGCAGGTTCAGTGACCAACTTGGATCCATCCCAGACTGTCTTGAACTGTTCTGGAACAGGAAATTCTCTCTGGAAAAATGCAGAAGAACAAAGTTTCTTAAATCAGGGCTTCCCTTTGCAAACTGATTCGGGTCACATGGGGGACAATGGCATTTTATGGAAACCAAAACTGTGTTGTGGAGAGGTCTTCTGTGTCCCGTGAATACTTGCTTGCATAGTTGTGTGTAAGCTCTGTGACTGTCTGCTGGTGTCATCATTAAAGCTAGAACCTCCTCATAACCAGGCACTCTTCTAAGTACTAGGTATATGTGGACTTAACCTACAGCCCTATGAGCTAGGTGTTACTGAGAGGCCATCTACTGGACACACGTCTGGGAGGTCAAGCAGATGGCTGAAGATGGTATCGCCAAAAGCAGGGCAGCCAGACATCAAGCCAGATAGCCCCTCTGCCCACTCTCTGCCACACTCAAACCTGCACAGGATCAACTGGGGATCCTGTTAAAATGCAGATTCTGATTAGATCTGGCAAAGAGAATGACAATCTGTATTTCTAACATGTTCCTCGAGGACAGTGAGGCAGCTGATCCCTAGTCATGCAGAGTAGAAGGCTTTGCCCTGGTGTTCTCTGGATACTTCTTGATCAACTATGAAGGTGAGCTTTGGGTTATATGTAACAAATATATATATTTGTCTTGTGTCCTGCCACCCTACTCCTCCCATTGGGAAATATAAGCATGTGTACCACATAAGGAGAGAGAGGGGGTGGGGTTGGTGGGAGGGGGCGGTGGTGGGAATGCAATAGAGCCAAAATAAAAGATTGAAATATCTCCTTTCCCCAGAAAGTGATTCTGCAGTCACTCCAGAAAAGGATGGACAAAGAAGGTGAGAAGCAGTACACTGGGTCCCGGCTTCTATGCCCTCCCAGGACTTGATGTACACACAGCACTGCTGAAACCCCGAGGGTCTGATGAGCTGATGCCTATGTTCACCCATCAATGAGATGTCATGTTTCAGTGGAACACACACACACATATACACACACGAGTACACATCTTCTTAGATGTAGGATCCAACTGCCTCTTTTGGAAGTAAACAAGGCTTGGTAGTTGCTCTCAAGTACCAGGCCAGGTAGGCGATGCCCCAGAGTGAAGGCATTTCTTTGATAGTTAACCCTACTACAGCCATTCCACATCTTTTTTGGGGGTGAACTGATAGTCATACTACAGTGTTCTTCTCTGGGCAACGGATTTCCTTTGGAATGAATCATCCCCACCATCCATTCCCAGATTACAATGCCCACAGCAGGACCCCTGGATTGCTCCCTACTATCTACAACTAGAACATCTAAGAGGAGGACCATGAAATGAGGGAGGACACAACATAATCTACCTGAGGATGATTCTACAAACGAAAGAGACTACTTTTTCAGCATAAAAGCTCAAGTTTTGATCCATACTCGTGCCTTAGGTCAGTGAATCTCAAGCTTGGCTTTACATCGGAATCACCTGAGAAGCCTTAACAACTACAGATGTCTGGTACCATGTCCAGGGATGCTAGCTTGATTAATCTGGAAAGCTGATCCAGACCATTGCTTTTCTTAGCAGATCCAGCTCCCATGCCTTCTGCTGAGCCTTCTGCCGAACAGCTGCAAAGGCCAGGGACCACCCTCGTTTTTGGCTCTCTCGTCCAACACTTCTCTGTATCAGCTTTAGCGCCTCAGTAGTTTTTAGGGAGAGAAAGTGAGAGGGTTCTCCTCAAGCTCAGAGTTAGGTTGGCCAAACACCTAGCAGTGAAGCACGGCCCAGGGCTGGTGGACTTTTGTTTTTCAGCCTTCCGTGATGAATTCTAGGCTGCATTACGTAGCCCGCGGCTGGGCAGTGCTGAAGAATCTACTGACGGGTGAGAAAAGGGGGACCTGGGAGCACAGGTGCTGTCTGCCTGGGGAGATGGCTGGTGACTGACCCACAGGCTGATGGGGTGCCTTCGAGGTTCTTCCATCTTCTTCCATCCTTCCCTGGGTCACTGCCTCCCTGCACAGTTAGAATCAGAGGGAATCATCTCTGGATTCATCTGTACTTCCAAGAAGCAACAACAGGAAGGGAGCAATAACTTACTTCCAAAGAGCAGCAACTGGGCAGCTCGGGTCACTTAGCTGTTTAGGACCGCCTTCAGCCCAGGGCATGATCCTGGAGACCCAGGATCGAGTCCCACGTCGGGCTCCCAGCATGGAGCCTGCTTCTCCCTCTGCCTATGTCTCTGCCTCTCTCTCTCTCTCTCTCTCTCTCTGTGTCTCTCATGAATAAATAAATAAAATCTTAAAAAAACAAAAAAACAAAAAACAAAGAGCAGCAACTAGCAAGCCCACCATACTAGGTGATGCAGAAAATGTATTCATTTAGACTTCCTCTTCAGTGTGTGAGGATATCTGCCTGCTTCTAGAAGCTGCCTTGTTGGGGAGAGGAGGCATAAAAAACAAACGGTGGCAAAAACATCTAGGCAGTATTTCTCAGAAGGGCTGGATGGACTGATGGCATCAGAATCACCCGAGATGCCTATTAAAATACAGATTCCTCAGAGCCCTCCCAAAGCCTCCTGAATATAACCTCCAGGTGCAGACTTTGGGAGCCGGTATTTTCATGGAGCTTCTTGGCTGATCCTTACGCTGAATTTGAGAACCCCTGACATAAGGCTACCTACAGAAATAGGCCTACTTATCATCACCCCCCCTTCCTCCCGGGCTTCCCCCAAAGCATTTCTCCCTACTTTGTTGCCCTCCCGCATAGCAAAGGAAAACAATCCTAAATACCATGAACTCAGATGTGCCAGGTACTATTTGATGAAAGCTCAGCCATTAAGGTAATTATTACTGAAGGGCCTAGAGAATCACAAATCCAGAAATGAGCACAGTCAAGAAATGGTAGAAGAAATGCGAAAGGCAACTCTCCGAATTCCTCTCCTGCCTGTGAATTATTCTACAAATGAAGCTCATACGTTGGGAGTCAATCTCTAAGAATGTTAATAAGGAAGGCTCAAGAAAAATTCTTTACCATCTTGTAAAAGGTACTTACGTAATCCCCATCCTGAGGAATAAGGACATTCATTTCGGACGATTTGGCACTCACGATCTCACAGTCCAGCGCATCTTCACTGAGGTATATGTGGCAGCCTTCTGTTTTATTAATGGAGATTGTTGGCACTTTCCCCATTACCTGAAACAGACAAAAGAACAACCTGGCACCCAATATAAAGAAATAACAATTACAGTGTCCTCAAATAGGCACAATCCATGGGCTTCCCCAAGCTTTAGGAAGAGCTAGGTCAGGGCTGGAGGGGCGGGTGAGCGCCCCATCTCCAGGCCCACCTGGTGGGTGTCATTCGGGGACAGAATGAAAAGACCACACAAAGAGATTCTCAAGCCTCAGGGTCTCCGTCCTGAGACAAAATAAAGGGATTAATGTGAAAAGAGCAGCTAAGTGTTCAGAAAAAGTCTCACAACCCTCTAGTGGATTTGAAACTTATATTTGATTTCACGATAAAAGTAACAAGACACATTTGCTTTTATTTGCTTAAAATTTTAGTTCTGACAAATCCACGAATCTTGGGTTAAAACAAATACTAATACGGTCACTTAAGAGTAAAGACATCATTCTGTAACTGAGTAGATTTTTCTTGAAGCTAAATAAGAAACACTGCAATTCTTTTCCCATAAATCTTTGGCCAGATAAAAATCTCACTGGCTGAATGTGAAGCTTGAATGAGACAATGAGTGTCTAGGTATTTTGAAATGTATTAATTCCAGGAGCCAAAAGTGGGGACTTGGTTCAGGCCACTCATTGCCATCGATAAACCATACACAAGAGGAGGTGATTCTTTATATTGTTTACAAATATCTGAGTGCTATAAAAATCCGGCCCAGTTTCAAATTTCTCTTTGAACAGTTTTCAGACATGCCTCCAGCAAATCTCTATAGACTGCTCCCCCAATGACTATATTACCACTCTATAATTTTCCTCCTTGTAATGGTAATTGAAGTGATAAAGACATCTCCTCTTTCACCCTGAAGAAAAAGGCTGGATTGCAAACCCAAGGAGCAACTTCTGTTGATGGTGCAGATGATGTAAAGAATTCCTTAGGGGGAGTCTAGCCAGGTCACCACACTTCTCTGTTTTCTCCTCTCTCCAAAGAAACTGGACACTGGGTTAGAAAGAAGCCCCAGTGCCATTAAAAAAAAAAAAAAAAAAAAAAAAAAAAAAAAAGGCAGAGGTAGTTCAAGGTCAGGTAAGCACAGGGCTTTGCCATAAATAAACTAAAATAGTAATAATGCATATATATTTCAAGAATGTGTCAGCAGTAATGTTTTGGTCATTTCTAGACTTGTTTATCTTACAGTGATGAAGACCATTTACACGCTGCCCAGAACGGTATGGGAAGCCAGGCAAGTGGAGAGAAAGGATAAACTGTCATGGGTCTTTGGTGATTTGTCCGTGAGGCAGAATGGGGTCATGTGATGCAGGCACATGACACTAATATGCTTTACTTATATTTATATATTGTTATATTATATTAAAAATGCTTAGATACCCCACATATCTGAAAGTCTGAAAAAGCAACAGCAGACCTTAAAACATCTCCCTGATATGGTAAGAACTGTCTTTCCCACAGTGTTTTGGTCAACAGTGCATTAGAGCAGATTGTACACATGCTCTTTTTCCCTGGTGGTCTGGGAACTGTTTGAAAACAGAGATTGTGTCTTATCAAGAGAACAGGGCCAAAGAGTATCTCCTCTGCTGAGTGTCAGGTGACGTGTGACCTTGCCTAGGCCAATTGCTCTAGCACTTTTTTTTTTTGGTTTTTGTTTTGTTTTGTTTTTGCTCTAGCACTTTAATACGTTTCTGTATTAGTTTGGTTTTTCATAAATTTATTTCTCTACAAAACATTTTTTAAAGACTTTATTTTTAAGTAATCTCTACACCCAACATGGGGCTGGAGCCCACAATCCTGAGATCAAGAGTCACATGCTTCACTGACTGAGCCAGCCAGGCACCCCTATATCTCTATAAATTTTTTTTTAAATGTCATGTTAGGGGGATCCCTGGAGGGCTCAGTGGTTTAGTGCCTGCCTTCGGCCTAGGGCATGGTCCTGGAGTCCTGGGATCGAGTCCTACGTCAGGCTTCCTGCATGGAGCCTGCTTCTCTCTCTGCCTGTGTCTCTGGCTCTCTCTCTCTTTCTCTCTGTGTCTCTTATGAATAAATAAATAAAATCTCAAAAAAATAAAAAAAATAAAATGTCATGTTATACTTAGTCTCTTCTCTCTCTCATAATTTGTGTTTTTTATTTTGAGGGTATAGTTTGCCAAAAACAGAATTACTGGACCAAATCATACGAACTTTGGTTGCATGCCCCTTTTTTTCTTTTCAATCTTTTTTTTTTTTAATAAAGATTTTATTTATTCACGAGAGACACACAGAGAGGCAGAGACACAGGCAGAAGGAGAAGCAGGTTCCCGTGGAGAGCCTGATGCAGGGCTCCATCCCCAGACCCCGGACCTGAAGGCAGATGTCAACTGCTGAGCCACCTAGCGTCCCTTCAATCATTTTTTAAAGTAATGAGGTAAAATCTGCAAACATAAAATTCACCTGTTTCAAGTACACAATTTAATGATATTTAGTAGGTTTATAGAACTCTGCAACTTATCACTTCAGTTCTAGAATATTTCCATCACTCCCCAAATACCCCTAATGCCTGTTTATAATCAATACCTGGCCTCACCCCGGGGCAACCACTGATCTCTAGTGTGCCCAGGCCCTTTTGAAACAATGTGTTAGATGTTTTAAATATGTAATGACATTCACTTGGTTTGAACATCCAAAGGCTTGAGAAGTATTCAATAAAGTGTCTCTCTCCTGTCAAGTTTTTAATCCCTCTTGGACAGATAACCATAGTTCATCCTTCCAGATTATTTTTAGAACACATGCCCGTATCTCCAAAAAATTAGGATATATTTCAACCAAAAAACCATAGAAAATATAACAAATGCACATATATGTGTGTATATATATATATATATATATATATATATATCAAACATTTATCAGAGTTTAACATTTTGGCTTATATTTTTTAGGACTATAATCTTACCATATGGTTGAAATCCCCTCTGTACCGTGCACCACCTCCTTCACGCCACCCCCCCCCCCCCCAAAGCTGCCTCCGATGAAAACAATCTTCTGAATTTTGTTCTAAGTGAGTGTTTTGCACCACTCACACCAGATCTCTCCCGGAGCAAGGTGACCTGGAGCTCTCATAAGCATAGTTTCTTTTTTTTTAAGTTTTTATTTAAACCCCAGTTAGTTACCATACAGTGTAGTATTAGTTTTAGGTCCTCACAAGTATATTTAACATGTGTGTTTTGTTTGCATGTTTTCAATCTTTATATAAAGGGACACATGGTACAGTGCCTGTCATTCTGTCATCGGTCTGTATTGCTCAGTTATTTTATTATTAATAAATTATTTTAGATAAATAAATTATTTATTTTACTTCTTTTTTAGAGAGAGTGGAGAGGCAAGAGGGGCAGAGGGAGAGGGAGAGAATCTTAAGCAGGTTCCATCTCATGACCTGAGCTGAAACCAAGGGTCGGATGCTTAACCAACTGAGCCACCCAGGTACCCATCTTTCTAGATCACTTTTAAAAATGGTTATATGGTAACTATTTTTGTTTAGAATTCAGAAGTTTAAAATTTTTAAATAGACATTTTTTGATAATTTCTACTACTTCTCAATTTAGAATTATTTCCCCCTCCAAAAATGTGATGAATACTTAAAACTGTTTTCTTCTATTTTTCTATAGCTTCATGTTTTATATTTAATTCAATGGGTTTTTAATTTTGAACGTGATGTATTTTCAATAAAAAATGCTCTCCTGGCATGCCCCACATAACCCCAATATTTAGGGAGGAACAGCATTATTAAATAAATGGAAATATGTGGTTGTCAGAAATGGTAATTTGGGAGGTGGTATTATAGAATACAAGCTTCATGAGGGCAAAGATTTTTGTCTCGTTTGCTTACTGATATCTGTAGAGCTGAGAACAGTATGTTCAGTAAACATTTGGCAAATGAATGATCGAGTGATTCATTGCTAAGTGGCCCTGGGCATAGAACTCACAGTTTAGAACCCTCAAGTGTGACCCGAGGATGGTCAAGTTTTCCTGTTTACAGGGCAAAGGCAACAATACAGTGAACGCTTGGGAGGAGTTTCTTGGTGGCTTTCTCCTGAGTGGTTCTCTATCCAGGAATGGAATTTATGAAGAAGCGGAAGCAGCATGGGTAGGGAGGGGCAGGGGATTTACACAGATGCACTGCAGACTATATGGAACTGGAATGTGGAAGAGACACAGGTACCCACAGAGCCTATGTGGCAACAGTATTTGGAATTGGGGTGTAGAGGACTTAGAATCTCTCAGCTACCCTTGTGTTTCAGGGCAGAGGTGAAGCCAACTTGCCCAAGTGCATGCAACAGGTGAGGGCTGAACTGGGGCTCACGTTCAGGGCTTGGGGTGCCCAGAGCTGGGCTCTTTCCATTAAATGGACACACATAAAACCAACATCTTAAATAGCGGTGAGTTAAATGTAAAATGTCCATTTGAATGTACTCTTATTGAAAGTGACAGCAGTAAAAAGCCCAGTAAAACAAGAGCGAAGGACCTATAAAACCAGAATCCAACTTTAACAAATGTTATCAGGAAACATCAGATCATAAGGGGCTAATTAACAATATGAAGAGAGCAGTGCCTGGCTAACTCAGTGGGTACAGCACGTGACTCTGGATCTCGGGGTTGTGAGTTTGAGCCCCAAGTTCGGTGTAGAGATTACTTAAAAATAATATCTTAAAAAAAACATTATGAGGAGAGTGTAATCAAAGGTGGGAGTTGTAGCTGGCTAAAGGCAAGAGGTCCTTTAACTTGTGGCGTATCGTAAAATCCCATTGGGTTAAATCAAAATTTACAGAAGGAGGGCATGTTTTCTTTTAGTCTGCAAATTCAATTTCAATCTTACTTTCCAGGTTGTTCATCTGATTATCTCACGGACTCTTCAGAAAAATTCTTCCTCCTACTCAGAACCAGTGCTTCCTGAGCAAAGAAAATTCTCTTTGGGATGGTGCTATTAGGCTGGAAGAATCTTTTAGTATTTGTGTTCATTCATTAGTGGTTTCCTCCCAATCACTACCTCACCAAACATTATTAGACACCGACTCCGTGCAGGTGCTGTGCCAGTTTCTGCTGCTGTAAAGATCAATTATGTGCCCCTGAATCAGGCAGGGTAAACAGCTGATTGCAGGGCAAGATGGGACAGGCTGTGTTGTAAGAGATTGAAAAAGAGGAATTAACACTGTCCAAGAGAGGAGGTGATGACAGAGCTGTGTCTGAAGGAAAGGGAATAGAATAGGAGTGCTCTGGGTGGACATGGCCAGCCCCAAGCAGGCAGCTGTATATGGTTGAGCGCAGCTGCAGAGGGGGCCAAGGGCCTGGCTCAAAAGGCCACTTATGTGGGGCGTGCCTGGGTGGCTCAACTGATTGAGTGTCAGACTCTTGGTTCTGGCTCAGGTCATGATCTCAGGGTCCTGAGATTGAGCCCCCGTTTCAGGCTCCTGTTCAGTGTGGTGTCTGCTTCAGATTCTCTCTCTCTCTGCCCTTCCCCCCACTTGCTCACTTTCTCTCTAAATACACAAAATCTTGAAAAAGAAAGAAAAGGCCAACTTACCTGCATTTGAATATCCTTGGAATTGATCACTTCCACAATGCCTACCACGTTGTCAAACACAAGGCCAAACTTCTTACAGTTGTCTAGGAAAACCAAACCAAAGCAAAGCTTTATTAAACACACAGCATGTGGATGCCAAGCAACTGACCATGTAACTACAGGGCCACGGCGCTGCCCTACCAATTGTAATGGAATTTATTTTTCCTTTCATCTGTAGAGTAGACTTGTTGCATTTGAAAATGTAAGCCACTTGTTTCAGTTCCGTCTCTGCAATCACAAGGTCATTCCTGCCCTCTTGGTACTCCTAAAATGAAAACAAATACAAATATTGAATCTAAAGGCATACAAATGAATGGGGAATCCCATTGCATACTGAAATTACTATGGGGTTCAACATTAATTACGGCTTTTCAATATGTTCTTTCAAAACCACTTTTTTTTTTTTTTTTTTACAGACCAACCAAATCACAGGTCTTGCTCCTATTGTAATGATGGGAATGGATGAAACGACTGCCTGGAAGGGGGTCAGTCAGTGTCCATTTGTGAACCACCAGATATCAAGTACCCAGAGTTGGTGAGTTGGGGCTGGAGCAGGGATGTGGGAGCTTCCTGTTGAGTCGGTACCCTGAATCTGGCCTTAATACTGCAGCAAAATCTGCTGCATCAGATAGGAGTGGGGGAAACAGGCTGGTGATAGTGGCCGTGTGAGCCCCAGTGTATTTTCAGCCCCAGACAACCTTCCTGGGGTCTGTGGTCCTTCACCTTTGGGAGAGCTCCCCAGATTGGCATGAGGTACCCTACTTTCATGCACACTCCCTTGTCCACAACGGTTGCCAGCACTGGGTGGAGTGCTGGTGACATTAGTGCCTCTGTCAGTGGGATAGAATATCCTACAGACAACCAGAATGGGGCACAGATCAAAAGTCTGCGTAAAAAGTCATCAAATAGAGATAGAAAGGAGAAAGGTGGTTGCTGGAGCTGAGGTGAGGGGGGAACCAGGCACACGGTTGCAGTTTTACAAGCAGGATAGAGTTCTGCAGATGGATGGGCTGACGGCTGCTTAGCAGCATGAATGCACTCAATGTCTGAGTCGCTACATCCACATCAATGGTAAGACGGTAAATTTTATATCATGTGATTTTACCATAATTAAAAAAAGTTTTAAAAACGTTAAAAAAATGATGCAGGAAAAATAGTGAAAAACAAACAAACGTTAAGTGTTCAGAAATGCCCTGGTTTCTACTCTAGCCAGTGGCTTTGTGCCTTTGTCCCTTCACTCAGAAACCGTCCAGACCTTGGTACATGGTTTAGTGGTTGGTCATTTCAAGGGAGCGGGGTGGGGATCAAGGTTAAAGGGCTTCACTTACTACTCTCCACTTCTTTCCTTCCAACTCCAACACAGGAGCATGTTTCTGAGGAGGATGAGACTGGGGAGCTCTGGAGCCTGGAGTGTGGCTTTTGGTAGGAGATGGTGTTTGTCCTCCTGGAGCCCGTAGGCTGGGATTCTTGTGTGTCTTCTGGTCATCTGTGACATGCCGGAGCCCTGGGAAGGTAGCACACAGCTACGTGTCTTTGTACTTTGTGCGAAGGGAAATGTCCCTAACTTCTTAGCTCAACATGATGTAAATAGCACAAAAAATTTTGATAATGTTACTTTCATAACAGTTTGGTGTTCTCTCAAGGTTAATAACGGGCAGGGTCTGAGATGTTATAAAAGTAAAGTTCATTAGAAGCACAGTAAACATTTCTTAAATTGGAGGAACCTTAATACTGGCCTTAATACTGCAGGAAAGGAGATAAGATGATAGATAAGAATTCTACAAAAAGCAAACCACCTGCCCAAAAAGGACCCCATGATTTACTTCTTTTCTCATGGCTAAATCATTCATCAGGCATAGCCTAAAAGGACAAAGGACAGGGCTTTCCAGCAAGTGTATGTCAGAGTACAGAATCGACTTTAGGGTCATGAGTCTATTCCTTTCTTATGCAGATGGAGGGGACAGCCCAGCAGTTGGAGCCAGAGAAAAATTTTGAATTTGGGGCTCTTAGCTCCTAGCCCAGTGCACAGGGACAAGTAGACCATAACTCGTTTCACCTGTGTAAAGCACAGATGTATTTGCACAAACCTTATTGTTTAGAATCCATGTACATCCTGATATATTTTAACTGTTTAAAAAAAAGCCGTTTATGGTGAGGACAAAAATACTTCAATGATATAATTATTTAGCAGGCCTGTACACTGCTTGAAGACAGAGGTATGATATTTCACTCATTCTTAATGCCTTGGTTGTAGATGGTGCTGAAGCATCAGAGGCTTGGAATGATGTCCATCCATCACTGTGGGCTCTGGGGGATCTGTGTGCCAGCAGTCAGAGGGAGATGGCATCAAGGTCTGGTTTTCTCACCTTTCGTAATTTCTTCTCCTTGGTTAAGCTGGGCAAATAGAGCTGAGCGTGAAGGGGAGGACTCCTCTCTTCTGCCTTCATTCTCAAAGAATGGAGGTGGTCCTGGAGGAGGTGGAGGAGGAGGGGGTGGAGGAAGGCCGGGCCCAGGGGAGAGGACAGACAATGCTGATGCAGTTGATGCTACTGGACCCTGTGGGAGAGAAAAGATGGAAAGCATTGCCTTCAGGCTGATGCCCTCACTGAGGCTGAGGATTTTGCCAATGTCTCTCTGAACCTGTTGCCAATGAGGAAGTGGGGTTTGAGACTCACAGCAGGCAGTGAGAGGGCATATGTGTGTATCACAGGTCTGGGAGCCCTGGGACTGAGGCAGGGACCCACCTTGGGAATGGAGCATGACCCATCTCTACAGCCCTGCTGGTGGAAACTGCACACCCACTGTTCATGCTGCTAACTCAGAGGCAAACAAAGCCGTATTCACAGGGTCATGTCCAAAGCTCAGAGCTTGAATTGAACCAGCCTTGGCCAGTTGAGAATCATAAGAAAAATGTAGTCCAACTGATAAGAGGATTCGACTTTTTTTTGGCCACTGGGAATTGAACCACCAATGAGAAAGAGAGAGAGAGAGAAACATGGGAAATACTTAGTGGTTATTAGGTGGTTTTTGAACCTTTTTGAGCAGCTCGAGAAAGAGATACTGAAACTCTTTCTCTGGAACTCACTTTTTAAGTATGCAGTCTAATTAAGACTAGGTCTTTAATCTGACCTCCAAGCAAGGGCCTTGTATGACCTGGATGCCCATCACATCTGCAAGCGATGGGGGTCCAGGACCCATCGGATGGTTTCATTCATCTAATGCTGATAGTGAACTGACAAAAAACTGAATCCTTTCTAAGCAAGATATGCTTACTTTTATTTTTGCTGCTATGTGAAACTCAAGTGTTTTTAAAATATTTTTTTAATTTATTTGAGAGAGAGAGAAGGTGAGCACCAGCAGGGTGAGAGCCAGAGGGAGAGAATCTCCAGCAGAATCTGCACTGAGTAGGACTTGATCCTACCACCCTGAGATCACGACCTGAGCCAAAACCAAGAACCAGACGTTCAACCAACTGAGCCACCCAGGTGCTCCGTGAAATTCAAATACTGCTTTCACTATGAAGTTCTAGCAAATCCACATGACAGTAAAAGATGCTGGCAATAGAGGAATTTGTTTCAAATGTTTTGAGAGGACCACCCCCCACCCCCCTCAACAGATGGTGTTCTCACAGAACTTAAAACTAGCAGGATAGAAATACACATATGCCACAAACTTGGGTGATACGCTATTTTACTTTTAAACTTGAAGTAGAAATGTATACCTATGATAAGGAATTATAAGTTAGATCAATGAAAAAAAACAGTCAAGAAAATTAGGAGTGCTTGAGTGTCTCAGTGGGTCAAATGTCTTCTTTTTTTTAATTTTAAAAGATTTATTTATTTATTTGAGAGAACGAGAGAGAGAGAGAGAGAGAGAAAGAGAGAGAAAGATTGCACAAGAGTGAGGGGAGGGGCAGAGGGAGAGGGAAAATCTCAAGCAGACTCCCCGCTGAGTGTGGAGCCTGACACAGGGCTCGATCCCATGACCTCAGGATCACTCAATTCTTGAGACTGGCCAATTTTTTTTTTTTTTTTTTTAGTATCTTAAATGTTTACTGTTCTGTTGCTGGGGTGAAATTAGAGAATTTGCTCTGAATCATAAGTAGCATATCATATAAGCCTTGGGCATGCAACAATATTTCAGTGCTCAGTTCCAGATGCTGAGAGCCCTCAAGTATTAGTTTTACTCATAAGCACATAATAACTCATACAGGGAGTGAAGGGCCAGACCTTTCCTCACCTCCCAGATACTGTAGCTTTCTAGTTTTGTGGAAAGGAGAGAGGATCCTGGCTTCCATATCTTAGAATGATTTAGGTGGTGCCCAGCTCTCAGAATTCACTCTCTCTCCAAGAGCCATTAGAGGACACTGAAACCAACTTTTTGGAATTTTGATACCTTCAGACGGCTGACCCAGGGACACCACACAAAGGATTTACAACAATGGTTGAATATAGAAGCCAAAAACGAAGAGAACTCAGGACCAGCTGAAACCCTCCACTTATTCTTCGTAGCTTCTGGCTCATTGCTGTATCAGCCCCACTGAAAGCACAAAACTAGGCTCTGGTTTCCAAGGGGACCTTGACAGGGAGCACTCGGGCACTTTCCTGCAGACAACATACTCAAAAGCAAACGTGTTAGACATTCCCTTGGCAGGACTCTGGGGGCTGTCCCTTGTAGCACAACCTGTCTTTGTCTCTTCCTCCTCTTCTCCTCTGGGATATCACAGCGCATGGTACCAGAGCATTCTGCATTCTCACATCCCACTGGATTCACAGCCCAGCACTAATCTTCAGACATCCCAGTAGAAAGAGGGGGAGCCAAGAATTCTGGAAAATCTAGTGTGTGCCAGATACTGATTGTCTCTATTCATTTAACAGACATTTAATGTTCAGCATAGGACAGGCTTGATGCCGGGCGTTCCCAAACATGTGTGAACATTAGCATTATTTGGGGATCTGTTAGAAATTTGAAAGCCCAGCCCTCACAGAAACGTGGTCTAGGGAGGGGAGACATGGGCATCTGTATTTTTTGAAGCTTCCTAGGTGATTCCAATATGCAGACAAGTTTGGGAAGAATCATTCCATGCTATTCCGTGCTGAGATTAATCTTAGTACTCATAATATTATTACTAGGACCATCTTGAAATCCCTCCTTACAGAAAACAAAGCAGGAAATGAGAAAGACTGACCCAATAGTAAATAGCAGAGACGTAATTAGAGCACATATCTGCTTGATTCCAAAGTCTTCTTCAGTGAAATCCTGTATATTATATTCAGGCTTAAAAAAAATAGTCACGAGTATAATTGTAGAACCAGAGATACAGGCTACCTCAACACATATGTACATAGTGTTGTTCTTGGGCCTTTGGCTCAAATATACACGGTGGAAGTATGGGGAGATGGTGTCATAACTGGCTTAATTTTTATCTCCACTCTGCCTTGGTCTACTCCTCTAATGCCCCATTCAACTCTGGAAACACGACCCCTATATCCTACAGAGACATAGGAAGTCTTGGGTGTTGAAACCCGCACCTCAGCATCAAGTCACCCTTGGTGCTGGTTTGTTGACTCTAGGCCCTTCGTTTGAGACACTGGCCTCTTATTCCTGAGTCTTTACTGGTACCAGTAATGGGAATTTGCACCTAATCTTGGTTCTTTGCCTAGTGTTTAAGTTTTTCTGGGATGGGGACCTGACTCCCCTCTGGGGATCAGATATTCAAGGGCCTTGCCCCTTGGTGTGATTTCCTTTTAGAGATAACACATCAGATTGTCTAGACTGAGTGAGAAGCAGTGGATCAGATCAGGGCCTATAGCCTCCACTGCCTGTTGAGTGATGTCCAACATCCTATACTGTCCTTGGGATGGAGGCCATGTGGGAAGCAGAGCACAGAGGAGAAAAGAGTACAGGAAGAGGACATAGGTCATACTATGAGCCGGGTCACTGCAGGGATAGAGAAGGATGACTCCCAACTGGGGAAGCTTGCCTGGAGATGCCAAACAAGGCTGAGAAGAGCCTCTGGACCAAACGTGCCTGCTCCAGGACCCTGCAAGGGTCACAGGGGATGGAATTTAATGCCTGCAGATAGCATTCATTTCTCAGGACAGGGGGTATGGGGTCAGATGTGCCCATGCAGATTGAAATAAAGACATCTGGGGTGTCTGGGTGGCTCAGTGGTTAAGTGTCTGCCTTCAGTTCAGTTCATGATCTCAGGGTTGTGAGAGCATGGAACCTACTTAACATGAGTAAGTAAGTAAATAAATAAATAAATAAAATAAAGACATTTAATAAAAGATGTCATTTACTTGCAAATTATCTGAATATTCCTAGTCCTTCTTTTTTTTAATTTTTTTAATTTTTTTTATTCCTAGTCCTTCTAAAAGAACCTTTTCCTTTTTTAAAAAAAAAATTTTCAGTGCGTTTTACCCTAATAAGTATTTTAATTTTGTCTCTCTAGTGAAGAATCACACATCTAAATGCTCAGGACCTATAGGATTCTGAGATCACGTGACTTGCACAAGCTCACACAGACTGGAAGGTAAAGGTGAGGACAGAAACAGACCTGCAGGGACAAAGGTTGACCTCAGTAAGCAGCAGTGACCCCACCACACACAAATGTGTTTCAAAAATACTACTTTGATGGAGTGCCTGGGCGACTCAGTTGGTTAAGCATCCGACTCTTGATTTCAGCTCAGGTTGTGACCTCAAGGTGGTGAGCTGGAGCCCTGAGTCAGGCTCAGTGCTCAGCGGGAAGTCTGCTTGAAATTCTCTCTCTCCTTCTGTCCCTCTCTCCACTCGTGACATGTGCTTGCTCTCTCTCACTGTCTCTCTCTCAAATAAGTAAAATCTTTTAAAAAGAAAAAGTAGTACTTTTATATGTTGATGAAACAAGTCTCAAATATACTTAGAGCCTCAGACTGGAAACAACTGAAAAACACGTTTTACTCAAGTCATTGTTAACAATGGCTTGCAACTTTAAAAAAAAGTAAAGCAGCATATTTATGACTTTAAATGGCCACATTCAAGGTGAAAAAATTCACCTATGTTGCAGCAAGAGCACAGCAGAAAATCTAGAAATGCTGCATTTGGGAGCTATTAAGATTAATTTTGAGCAGATGTTTGATTATATGCTTTTGTGGGGGATGGACTTTTAAAAACATCTGCATATCTCTTCCTTCTCATTAATTTCAACTGTCCTGGGAACAGCTGTCTCCTCTGATTTTAAATATATGAACTATAAAATAATGAAATCATTTTATGTGGCATGTGAAATGCTTATAATATTGCAGTTATATATGCTATATATATATATAATTATATAACTATGTTACATGTAATATAGCTATGTCCTAATAGGCACATAATTTTTTCATTAAATGTTACTTGAATTAATTACTAATCATTTTATTACTTTAGAATTTAGATTTTATTCTGAAGAAGGAACTACTTCCGGTTCATAAACGAAACCTCATTGTTTTGCTGGTGCAATTGTGGATGTCATTAAGAACATGCTTCTTCCCCAAAGACAACCACCATTGCCGTGGTTATCCAGTTAGGGTATATATAGTCTAGCTTTGGATCTAAAGAATTTACAAGAAAGACTCCGATTATCCAGTTTGTTGAACTTGTAGAAAGTGAGTCAATGGGGGTACTTTTAGATAAAGATTTTGTATTTTTGTGACAAATTAAGCAAAGTGAAACACAGCTCCTTAAATAAAAATATCTATCATCTCTCTCTCTGTCTCTATTTCCATCTAAGATTTTTCTGCTCAGTAATTGATTTGTTTAGGGGCGCCTGGGTGGCTCAGTCAGTTAAGTGTCTGCCTTCAGCTCAGGCCATGATCCCAGAGTCTTGGGATTGAGCCCTACACTGGGCTCCTTGCTCAGCGGGAGCCTGCTTCTCTCTCTCTCCGTACCCCTCCACCCTGCTCATGATCGCTCTCTCAAATAAATAAATAAAATCTTAAAAAATAAACAAATAAATGAAAATAATAAATTTGTTTGTAAATGTTCAACTTTTACATGTTAAATTCTAAAATTTTTCAAAGCCAACATTAAGGGTAGCAGATGATTTGGTCTCAACAGAACCTAACTCTTAAACAGATAGATTGAAAAGGAATTAGGATTGAGTACGCTCATTTGTCAGTCCATTCAGCAAACATTTACTGAGTACCTCCTTGCAAGGAACTGGGTATTCGGTAAAGAAGTCAGCATGCATCCTGTTTGTTAAAAAGCTTGTAATCTAGGAGGAGTATCACGTGCACAGATATGTAATCCCATATGCAGTTTGATCATGTGCCATGTGTAACACGTGGGCAGGCACAAAGGAGGGCATGACCAGCTCTCCTCAGGAGGAGTGGGGTTAGTGGAACCAGAGAAGGGCGGTTGGGGTCTATGCCTGGGCTGTAAAACTGAATGCTTGGTAGAGGACAGAGGTCCCATAAAGGGAGCTACTGAGGGAGAAATGTACACACAGATAACATTAAGGTGGATAACACCCACCTTTTTTTATATAAATTTTTATTTATTTATGATAGTCACACACACAGAGAGAGAGAGAGAGAGAGAGGCAGAGACAAAGGCAGAGGGAGAAGCAGGCTCCATGCACCGGGAGCCCGACGTGGGACTGGATCCCGGGTCTCCAGGATCGCGCCCTGGGCCAAAGGCAGGCGCCAAACCGCTGCACCACCCAGGGATCCCAACACCCACCTTTAAGAATAGGTCAGCCAACCTACATCTTAGCCTGTGTTTTTACCAATTTTTAAAAAAGCAGAGACCTGGAAAATAAAAATAGCATGCACACAGCTTCTTGGAACTGGTGGATTGTGTCCCATACAGCACAGCTTTTGTTACAATATTTCCCCTATGACACTAGCTTAGAGATAGTTATCATTTGAGCCACCTGTTTGGCCAAGTATTTGTGAAGATCACAGATGAAGCTACAAAATGAAACATCGGACATACAGTAGTACTACTTAATGGGTCCCCCATCAGCCATCCTCCCTTATGGCCACCACCCTAGCTCCCCTTCACACACACACACACACACACACACACACACATACACACACACACAGATGGCTGCCTTCTGATTCTTAGTCTCATTCTCCCTCTAGTTTGCCCACCTCAGAGCCAAGCTGACCCATCCATCCCCGGCTTACAGTTAATGACCTCCTGGTCCAATGGCAACTTGCATGTGCCTAATTACACACTTCAGAAGAAGCTTAAAAATCGCAAAGCCATTTTAATCACAAATACACTTAAATTAACATGCTATAGCTGCAGGAATTCACAATGTTTTACAACTGAAATTTTGGTCAAATGCTGTTTGTTCATTTGCCCAATATGGCACATAAAATTCGAAGGTGATGGGGACCTGGGTGGCTCAGTTGGCTAAGTGTCTCCCTTCTGCTCAGGTCATGATCTTGAGGTCTTGGGATTGAGCCCTGCATCTGGCTCCCTGCTCAGTGGGGAGTCTGCTTCTTCCTCTGCCCCACTCTCCCACATAGGTGATGATTTCTGTTTTACACATGCCAGGTAGAAAGGCTTGGTGAAAGCAGACTAAGCCTTCAGAGCAGCAGAGTCCAGAAGAATCTATTGAGCACAATCTAATTTGCCCAAGTAATCCAGCTCTTTTGCATAAATTGTCTTGATAAATAGCTTCGTGCACATGTGTGCTCTCTCATATAAATATATGAGAGCTCATATAAATAAAATCTTTAAAAATAAAATAAAAATAAAATACGAGGATGATAAGCCACTCATATACCACAATAGGAGGAAGGGATTAAATGAAAAAACTATCAGTTTCAGAACTAAAGACTTTCTATGCACATGTCAGACCATTCTCGTTGCAAAAAAATACTTCACAAATTCATGATTGAGGGTTTGTTTATATTTTAGAATCAAAACTAATTTCTTTCTATTTTTTGCAAGATGTACTTTGATCAAGAACTTAGTGAAATTGATACATTTCCAAATTTGTCAATTTCTATAAGTACTTGTGAATTTTACTTTCATATTTATATCACGCTTTTATTGGCAGACAACTATAATCAAGAAAAAGGATTGCACATAAACTAACAGATGATCATCCTGTACAACATAAGTAGAAGCCAAAGGGAATTATGACTTTCGCCTCTATTTTCTTATTTTTATCACTTCCTATAATTTTGAGACTTCTTCTGCCAATGAAAACAAAGTTTCTGGTGGGCATTCCAAGAAAACAGTTAAAAATACTACAATGAAGTGCCGTATAATATTTTAAGCATATGTTTATTAATACTTTTTAAAAAGTCAATTTAGGGACTATTTCCTATTTCATCTATGGTAACCAAACACTACTTGAATTTTAGGTCTGAAATACTAAGATGGTCCTATAATCATGAAGGAAATGTACAGCTCATTTTGACTTTTCTTCAGAAGCAAGATTCCAAACACCCTCATCTTGAGAAATACAAGAGCAAGAGTCATGAAAATACATCTCATGGTTTTGTCAATGACTTCTGATGGTTTCAATCCTGTCCATCCTTCCAATATCACATGATCTCTCTTCATTCATTTGATGACCTGGAGAGATGTGAGCTGTGGTAGTAGATAACAAAGAGACAGAGCAACAAAGTCCTTTCAGAGAAGGAGTAACAGCTTTAAGTTGGAACACAGCCTGGAAATAACATGCACAGTCTATTACTAGTTTGTGGAAACCAGTAACTTATGGTTTTTATGCTTGTTGTTCTCCCAACTTACATATCCGGATGTGTCCCTTCAAAAAAACATAGGTAGTGATTTCTGTTTTAAATGTGCCAGGTAGAAATGCTTGGTGAAAGCAGATTAAGCCTTCAGAGCAGCAGAATCTAGAAGAATCTATTGAGCACAATCTAATTTGCCCAAGTAATCCAGCTCTTTTGCATACATTGTCTTGATAAGTAGCCTTAATTATTAGTTTGCCCTTGCTTTGCTACAGCTATCTGGAACAAATCTGGGATTTCCAGATTGTCTTTTCTCCTTGTTTGCCAGCACTGGCAGCTTGAAAATGTAATTTCTCATAAAAAAAAAAAAAAAAGAAAAGATAAAATTTTCCATGGGAAGATTTTCCAGAGTTAAAGATAGCAGAGCATACCCATCAAAGAGACAAACTATAGAGAGCCAATAGTTATAGGAAGACCACGAGTGACATGTGGCTTGAATTATCTGGACAACTACTTCATCTGGCCAGCAAATCCTAAGTCTGAACTATCACTGAATTAAAGATTTTGCTTTTCTTTCAGATGTTAGGGTCTTAAAGAAACGATTGTATTTCTTAAATTATCCATACTTGGGGGTTGGGGGAGGGAAATAAGAGCTGCTACAAAGATGATTTACATTTGGCTCTATGTTATATATATATTATTTACTTAAGAAAGAGTAAAAAAAAAATTAGAAGCATCAGCATCTCCTGGCTTTATAGTGGAAACACACGAAGAGAAACTTGTCTCAATGGTAGGCTCTAAAATTCACAGGAAAGTTTAATTGGTGTTCAGGTCTGGGAAAGGGTCTGTAGGGAGCTCAGCTCACATCAGGGGAGCAACCCAGACCAACAGACTGGTCCGGGCAGGGCTCTATGCTGCATCCCATGCAGGGCTTGTTTTACCTGCAGAATCCAACCTGTGCCTTCCTCCTATCCCTTCTTAAGAAACTCTTCTGGTTTCATCTAATATTAGCGTGCATTTACTTAGTTTATACCAGCTGGGAATTAGTGGCGAGCAGGTGGCAAGGGACAGGTGCAGGGGAGGTGTTTGTGACCCGATATTCCCCCGCCTCTAATAAAATGCATTGTCCATTTCTGTCACCACCCTCTCGGATAGAAGAAGTAAAGAGATATTATTTATGTGGCTCTTAAACAATGAACACAATTTGTAGCTAATAGAATAACAGGCTGGGAATTTCATCCTGAAGAACTGTGACTATAAATTAATGTGTTCAGCTTAGCAAATGCAATTGGGGATTGGGCATCGTGTTTAAGGACCTGTACCAGTCCCTGATGCAGATTCGAGGCAGAATGGGGAAAGGTCTCTGCTTTCATGAGCTTCCAGCCCCAGAAGAGAGAGAAGACACTCCCGTGTTCCCAGACAACAGGCACTCAGCTGTAGGCCTTCATGTCTTTGTTCAGGCTGTGCCTTCGTCTGGAAGGCTCTTCCCCAATTTACAATCTGAAAAACCCTTGTCTATCCTTCAAGGCTCAACTCACATGTCTTTCCATTTTGTAGGTTTTCTCTCCCAAGAGCAGATTTCCTGTTTCTCTATTACAAGGATCTGTTAGGAACCTCCTCATTGGAATAGTTCATGTTATACTGCAGTTGTCTTTCTGTGCGTTCAGATTTGGTCATGAGCCCGAGCACAGAAGCACTCCTCATTTTTCACGTTATTATTCCTAGTCATGCAGCCCAGTGCCTGAAACAAGGTAGGTGCTTCATAAATATTTACTGAAGTGAGTAAGTAATTGCTTTATAAGGTAGAAAGTGCTAAGCATCATAAATGCAGAACAAATTTTAAGGAGCACTGTGGAGGGGACGCCTGGGTGGCTCAGTGGTTGAGCCTTCAGCTCAGATCGTGATCCCGAGGTCCTGGGATCGAGTCTGGCATCAGGCTCCCTGCATGGAGCCTGCTTCTCCCTCTGCCTGTGTCTCTGCCTCTCTCTCTCTCTCTCCTCTGTGACTATCATGAATAAATAAATAAAAAATCTTTAAAAAAAAAAAAAAGAAACAAACTGAGGGTCATTGTAGGGGAGGAGGTGGAGGGATGGGGTAACTGGGTGATGGGCATTAAGGAGAGCACATGATGTGATGAGCACTGGGTGTTATATAAGACTGATGAATCACTGAAGTCTACCTCTGAAAGCAATCATATATTATATGTTAATTAAATGATTTTAAATTAAAAAATAAAACAAAAAAATTTTAAATAGAGATTTTTTATTTATTCATTTGAGAGAGACAGTGAGCATGAGCAAGGAGGGGCAGAGGGAGAGGTAATCAGGAAGTCTGGGATCATGACCTGAATTGAAGGCAGATACTTATCCAACTGAGCCACCTCGGCCCTCCTAAAATAATGTTGATTGTTAAGGTTGGCACTTTTTTAAAAGCTACTTATCTTTTGATTTAGGAAGAGAAAAATTTAAAAACTCTAAAAAAGTTATATATTTTTATCAGCCACCAATAAAACTCAAAGATACTTAGGAAATGATAACATAGTTTTAAATATAAAAGGCTTACTTAGAGCATCATAGTGCAGCTAACTCTAAACTATTGTGTATGAAATTGTATTTATTTATGTATTTATTTATGTATTTATTTATTTATTTATTTAATTTTTTAATTTAAGCAAAGTCCACACCCCGCGTGGAGACCAATACGGGGCTTGAACTCACCACCCTGAGATCAAGACCTGAGCTAAGGGGATCCCTGGGTGATGCAGCGGTTTGGCGCCTGCCTTTGGCCCAGGGCGCGATCCTGGAGACCCAGGATCGAATCCCACGTCGGGCTCCTGGTGCATGGAGCCTGCTTCTCCCTCTGCCTGTGACTCTGCATCTCTCTCTCTCTGTGTGTGTGACTATCATAAAAAATAAAAAAAAAAAGAATTATATATAAAAAAAAAAGACCTGAGCTAAGATCAAGAGTCGGACACTCACCTGACTGAACCACCAGGTGCCCCTGTAGATATTTATTTTTGACCTATACTTACTCTACCGAAGATATAACTCAAGTACAAATAAAACCATCAAATTATCCACAAGCTTCAAAAGGCAGAAATTGAAGCTAAAAGCAACAACTTATTAAATCAGACAACTGATCTATAAATGATCAAGGGATCATTACACAAAGTCAATCATACTCCTTCATTCTACAAAATCACATCTATCTCCAATCTTTCAGAAGCTACTTTCTAGAGGTCTCGCATTTACTGCAGCATTCTTTATAATAGCCAAGATATGGAAACAACCTAAATGTCCGCTGGCAGATGAGTGGATAAAGAAGGTGTGATGTACACACACACACACACACACGGAAGAATATTACTGAGCCATACCAAAAATGAGAGCTTGCCTTGGGTGGCCCTAGATTATATTATACTACATGAAATAAGTCAGAGAAAGACAAATACCACATGATTTCACTCACACGTGGAATCCAAAAAAAAAAAAAAACAAAAAACAAACAAACCACAACCAAATGAACAAACTAAACAGCAGGAACAGACTCATAAATACAGAGAACAAAAAAAAAATAAAATAAAATAAAATAATAAATACAGAGAACAGATTGATGGGTACAGGGGCAAGATGACCAGAACAAGTGAAGGAGACTCGGAGGTACAGGCTTCCAGTTACAAAACAAGTCATGGGAATGAAAAGCACAGCATTGGGAATATGGTCAAGAATGTAGTCACTGTGTGTGGTGGCCGATGGTCACTAGACGTGGCAGTGATCACTTTGTAAAGTACATAAATGCTGAATCATCACTGTGTTGTAAACCAACATAGTACTGTATGTCAACGACACTTCAACAAATAATAAAATCAAGGCCACCAATAAGGTGATGGTGGCAGCCTTTTCCCAGTCCTTACTCTTCCACATTGTCACAGCGATGGCGGCATCCTTCTTTGAGTTTGGAGACCCTGGACTCTCGGGTTTTCTCCTCCTCCTTTCTTCCTTGTCTCCTTGACCTATTGACTCCATTTTCCAGACAACGCTGCCCCCTAGGGTTTCCTCTTCCATCATGCCCCCCCTCTTTTTTTTTTTGGTCTCTGGATTCATTTAATTGTGATCCCTAGGCCTCCCAGTTGGTGACTTCACCTGCCTGCAACACCTCTCCATGCAGAACGTCTCACCTGCATCCCAAACACAGCATGGTGAAGGCCTCCTGCCAAGGTTGTCTTGTTCCTCTACTGCGTCCTCTTGTGGATTTCCCTGTTTGTACTGTGATTCTCTCAGATCTCCAGATTGGAAATTAGGTGTTTAGGTTTGATATAATTCTCTCTCTCTCTCTCCCCTCCACCCTTTGCCTTCAACTTGGTGTCCACTCCATCTCTTTCTTTGCATTTCCACCCTCACCTTCCAGATCACATAGTAATTGCCCCAGCCCCAGACATCCACTAAAGCTTCCCAACATGGATCAGGGCTTCTAATCTCCTCTCTTTCCTGTCTACCTTGCACACCTCCTAAATTACCATCCACAGTATGCTTGCTTTTTGCTCAAAAACCTATGGTGAAGGAAAGAAACCCTGCACATCACATATGGATCATCTTTATAGGGTAAGACATACAGACAGATTGCACCACCTGGCCCCATCTCTTGCCATGTTCAGCTCTGCAAAAGTAACAGATTTTCTCTCAAAGTACTTTGTTTATGACCTATGTAGATGCACCGAATTCCCTGCGAAGAATTGCCCCTTCCTTTACTGTCTATGTAGGGCTCTATGAACTCCTACTCATCCTTCAAGACCCAAATCAAATGTCAGCTTCTTTATGGCCCTTTCTGCTCACCCAGGAAGTCTAATTAGCAAGGCTTATTTTCCAACATAGCCTTATATTATTGTTATTTATTTTTGCATCATAATTAAAAACTGCTGCTGTAGCATAAATAGAATGTCTGCTGTGTGCCTTGTACATGGTAGGTAGCCAATAAATGGCTATTAAGTAAATGAATTGTTAAATAAATGAATGAGTAAAAATTAGAGATCTCCCCCGAGTCTCCCTCAAGTTGGACTCCTTTGGTCCAACTTGAATATACTAGAGCAATGTTTTCCAAAATTTAATATGCATATAAATCACCTGGGGAAGGGCACCTGGGTGGCTCAGTGGTTGAGCCTCCTGTGCCTTTGGCTCAGGTCATGATCCCAGGACCTTGGATTATGTCCCATATCAGGCTCCCCATAGGGAGCCTGCTTCTCCTTCTGCCTATCTCTCTGCCTTTCTCATGAATAAATAAATAAAATCTTTAAAAAAAGACCCACCTGAGGAAAGCTTGTTAAAAATGCAGGTTCTGATTCAGCAGGTCTGGAGTGGAGCCTGGATTCTGCATTTCGAACAAGTTCCAGACTGTTGCTGGCCCAAGCACCACACTGCCCTGCAGAATTGTGTGTCCCTCCCATGTTCTGTAAGCATCCTGCTTTGTGTTCACTTCTAGCAGCATACTGGTGTGTCACGCTGTATTTGTTTCTACCTTCCTCAGCCAGACTGGGAGTCTCAGGACACAGGAACAGTGTCGACTGTGTCTTGCATCCATTTCTGCATTCTCGGCACCTTGCCCAGAACCTGGTGCATGGTGGGTGCTTCAGCTATGTTTGTTTAATCACTAGTTTCTTTCAGGCTGTTCAAAGCCAATTCCAAGCTTACTTTACGATCTGTGCATTTGGAACGACTCTGTTGGTCAATGGTACTCCTAATTCCCTCTGCGCAGCCTGGATCTTTTCCATAGGAGCACAAGAGTAATGGGCTGCCCAAAGCCCCAAAAGGGAGCTAAAAACCCAGGGACAATTAAGTGGACAGAACACAGCTGCGGTCAGGTATATTAGAGAGAGCCACTCTCCATCGCCTGTGGCCCCATGGCAGAGATCAAGGAGCTTTGTGATCCAGACCAGTGACACACCATCTAAGGCTCTGCTGACTCACTTTGATCACTAAACCGTTAAGGCACAGGTTTGCTACAAGTTCTAAATGAAAATTTGGAGATAAAACATGGAGAACAGTTTTCTACTGTAAGAATCAAGAGGGAGCCAGAGAGGCCAGAAGACAGGAAAACCTACAAGACATACATATTTCATGATGTGCTACAGGACCTACATTATTTATATGTCAGAATACCCTCTGGCTGACTTTTAATTTGCTCACAGCAAACTGTTACACTTGTGCTTTGTTAAGGGGCATTTGGCCTTTACGCCGAGAAACAGGCTGAAGAGAAAGATCTACCCCCAGGAAAGGGAGTGATGGTGAAATGTTTTGCTTTGAGAAAAATACCCCCCCCCCCCCCACCTCATCTATAACTGTCACACTTCCCATCTACTTGTGTTTTTTCTGGAAGTTTGGATGACTGACAACTGGTGGAGAGCATGGCGGTGCTGAATGCACATCCCTAACAAGAGTCACGTCCCATCACACAAGACCTCACGCACAATTGTTTAGGTGTACTTTTATTCCTCTCTACAGCTCATTATACCCCAGCGGTTCCCAAAGCCAAACTAATTCAGGAAGACATATGAACAGGTTTAATACCAGAAAGTTAAGAAAGCAACCACATTTTATCCTATTTTCATGGAATCCCATCCATGACCTTCTCTTTGGCCAGATCCACACAGAACAGAATAATAGTCCTGAATGTCCATCTGGCCAATTCATAAGGAAAAAAAAATTCAGTTATTTCGGTAATTTCCGGTGTAAAGCCGAGGCCTTGGCCATTCAGCTCTTGTTATCCGATCTGCAGGAACTGCCAACGAATATTACAAATCTGACCAACTGCAAGGGATGACAAATAACAGTGTCTCTACTGGGCTCCTGCCAAACGGCCGATTTGCTCGACAAAGTGCATCTAAAATGCAGCTCGGAGGAAACTGTGTAAATTAATATAGGTATGTAAAGGGGTCACCAATAATGACACTGCAAACTGCAAATTGCTTATGGTGCAGAGTTCTTCTAGACCATGGCCATGGTGAAGAGAAGCTTGCAGGAACTAGAAGATTCCATTTCCCACAGTAAATGTAACAAGTTCTCCATAGATGGACCTGCAGCTGCTACTTCCCACCGATGCCTGCACACCTGTGCCCACACACCTGTGCACAGACCCTTGCTCTAGGCTGGGGCCCCAAGAATCACTGGCCTCCAAGCCTTATATTTTGCTCTGACAACTGAAGGAAGCAACAGCTGCCCGGCACAGCTGTGGTCTGAGAGCGAATGTCAGGAGGTGGGAGCTGGCAAATCCAGTTCCAACTGCTGACTCATGAGGGAGCAATCACTTCTTAGAGGGGTGCACACATGGGAGCCCAGAGCCTTGAGCAGTAGGCTGCTGGTCCCCCAGACCCCCAACAGGGCTCAAATCTCAAAATCTGATTTGAAAATGGAGAAAAAAGAAGAGTTACTTAAAATACTGGAGATGTTAAGTCACCGTGAGCCTTTCAACTGTGTCCATGAAAATGGAATGTGTTTCCTAACCCTTCTGAATGTTGTAGTATCAGGGAACGCCAACACCACATCTTTCTACAGTCTCTTTGCTTCTTATCATCTTATAAATACATACTGTTTGCATGGTTGTGATCAGTGGGCAAATACGTGGGGTTATTTCTATTTATTTTTTCCTCCCAAAGGTCATTTGAGCAGATCATCCTAACGGCCCTGGCAAGAATGCTGTGATTCTGGCTATAGACGTTTATCGTTCATTTTGCTTCTATGTTAACAGATCGTAGTAAGTGAAGGGAAATCAGCTTGAGTTATGCTATGGAGTATATTTTGGAATCTTTTAAAGAGTTTTTAGTCATTTAGATTTAAAATGAAAAACTATGATTTTTATAACATACCTTGTAAAATATATATACAGATACATATAAATATTTTACCCAAAATCTTAGAAGAAGAAGATCAAAATATTAGGAAATACATTTCTATACATATGTCTTAAAGCTTGTTAAAAGGTTTTGCACATAGGATGCTATCTGAACCAACACTTTCTGACCATAATCCTTCCTCACTTCTAATATCTGGCCAAAACTTTACCCTTAAAGAAGCAAAGCAGGTATTTTGCTTTATAATAATTACCATTTTTTTTTAAGAGAAAGAAAGAGAGAGCACACATGCACACACACAGGAGCAGACAGTGGGGAGGGGCAGAGGGAGAGGGAGAGGGAGAGGGAGCATCTTAAGCAGGCTTCCCATCCAGCTCAGAGCCTGACATGGGGCTGGATCTCATGGCCCTGAGATCATGACCTGAGCCGAAATCAAGATTAGATGCTTAACTGACTAAGGCATCCAGGCACCTCTACAATTACCATTTTAAATCAAATTCTCCCATAGCATAATATGTGCTCAGTACATAATAGCTGCCATTATTATTATGGCAATCCAAGCTGCCCGATGCCTGCTACAAGGATTATATTTTATATAAAATATATACACATTTGTATAAACATGACATTTATGTTTTATAACATGTTTTTTTTTTTATAACATGTTTTTTAAAATGTACCATGTGTTGGGTCATGAAATCAATTTAGTGGGTCTCAGCCAGAATTTTATTAAAAAGTTTATTAAAAATTTTATTAAAAAATGAAATCAGAAAAAAATATCTGAATGCATTTCATGTGGTAGGAGACAGAAATGTTCTGTGAAACTTGTTTTAATATTATGGAGAAGGTGTGTGTGTGGTGTGTGTGTGTGTGTGCATGTGTGAAATGTACTTCTTACCATTAGTTGCCTTTGACAGTTTGAAAGCCATTGTTATAAGGCTGGTATTTCTAATGAACATAATGAAAACTTAAGTATTCACTCTAGAATAAAGGAAAAAAACCTATTTTTATTTTTCTATAATTAATATTTGATTCGGGCAGCCCCGGTGGCGCAGCGGTTTAGCCCGCCTGCAGCCTGGGGTGTGATCCTGGAGACCCGGGATCGAGTCCCACGTCGGGCTCCCTGCATGGAGCCTGCTTCTCCCTCCGCCTATGTCTCTGCCTCTCTCTTCGCTCTCTCTGAATGAATGAATAAATAAATCTTTAAAAAATATATATTTGATTCTTTTTTTTGAAGATTTTATTTATTCATGAGAGACAGACAGACAGACACACGCACACACACAGAGGCAGAGACATAGGCAGAGGGAGAAGCAGGCTCCAGGCAGGGAGCCTGATGTGGGACTTGATCCCATGACTCCAGGATCACACCCTGGGCTGAAGGCAGGCGCCAAACTGCCTGATTCTTTTTCTTAGGGGAGAAAGGCAGAGGGAAAGGAAGAGAGAGAATCTTAAGCAGGCTCCCTGTCCAACACGGAGCCAAAATGGGGCTTGATCTTGCAACCGTGAGATCATGACCTGAACCAAAATCAAGAGGCAAATGCACAACTGACTGAGCCACCCAGGCGCCCCTAATGTTTTATTCTTATCTTATATATTCAGAACACCATTATTCAGCTTTGTATATTGTGGTAAAAGGTACTGAAGCCATTTAAACACCCACTTTTCCTTGGGCATCATTAGAAAATTAATGGGCTAGCTTTTGTGATTATTTCCCACAAACAGGTTCTCTTTCCTTTTCCACCTATCTACCATGAATTTATAATAAGACATCAAGGACTCTTGCTGTTTAGTTGACTACTCTCTAGTGATGACCTACCTCCGTGGCAAACATGTGACCATTCCCCTTTGTGACAAACTGATCTATAAAAAGACAGTAACTCATTAGAAGTGTACAGAAAATAATTCTAATCCATCCATCCAAACACCCACCTACATCCTTACACATCTTTCCTTATTAAAACATTTCAAGTGTTTATAAACTATATTCAAAAATCATAATATTGTAGGCAGAAGAAAAATAATTAACTTAGTTGTACTTTGCAACTGTGCATTTCTGCTTACCGAGAAAACAGGCAAAGTAGAAAATAAGAGGCAGTATCAGTCTTTAGGGGTCAATGTTAATGTTTCCAGAAGTGTTGGGGAGCAGTCCTACACTCTCTTGAAAAGTCACAAACTCAGTGTTGGTACTAAGCCGACCTCACCGACATCAACATTCTGGATGAGGGTTAGGCGCTTGAGTACAGGCACCAGGGGAATGACGATTCTACCCCTGAACGGAATTCACAAATATACCACTTCATTTTCTCAATATTCAATCTGGTTAAACCATCCACTTTGACCATTTAAATGACCATTTAGCATTCATTTCTAACCGAAGGAAGTTTCCATAGGAAGTCTTCTATAACAAGTGCAGAGACTTAACCTACCTCACAATTTGGTTAAAACCATTGATTGAGTACTTGCTCCATGCCAGGTACTGTGTTAGGCGCTGGAGACAGAGACGAGGTTCTAGTTCAGTGGAAGAGCCTCCAAAACACACACGTACAAATGCCAATTATATGAGTGGAGGGCTAAGCCTGAGCTATACTCAAGACATGAAGGAAGCATATAGGACAAACATTCATTCCAGGGAAGGGCATACAGCATAATGCATGTTTGGGACATGCAGAAAGTGCTACGGCATCTGAGATCTACACACTTTGAAACAACAATTTGATTTAGTTTGACCTAAGCATTGCATGTGTTCAGGATCCCACAAGTAGTCTGGCAGTGCTGGGAAGCAGTGAGAGGTAGGATGAGAGGATGGACTAGGCTGGAAGAAGAGGGCAGGGTAAAGGTCATGGTCAACATCTCAAAGGCTGGGATTTTATCCTATGATTAAGATACCACTCAAAGCAGTAGGATTGCCCAACTATTCAAAAGTATTTGAAAAATCTTGAACACCAAAAGAGAAATTTAAAGCATTGAAACAGGGGCAGCCCGGGTGGCTCAGGGGTTTAGTGCCGCTTGCAGCCCAGGGTGTGATCCTGGAGATCCGGGATTGAGTCCCACATCAGGCTCCCTGCATGGAGCCTGCTTCTCCCTCTGCCTGTGTCTCTGCCTCTCTTTCTCTGTGTGTCTCTCATGAATAAATAAATAAAATCTTAAAAAAATAAAATAAAACATTGAAACATTTTATTAATAATTCTATCTCCTTGTAACTATTTTCAAACTTTCCTGTTACCTTTAATTTTTATCACACAGTATTATATGTATTATATATCATCTTAGTGCTCAAAACCTTTTGCACTCTACACATTGGCTGGGAAATCATTCTCACGTAGGCATATATATGTTAGATTTCAAATAGTATTTATTTATTTAAGTAATCTCTACATCTATCATGGAGCTTGAATTCATGACTCCAAGATCAAGAGTCAGATGCTCTACCGACTGAGCCAGCCAGGTGTCCCTCAGATATGTTACTTTTAATAGCCAAAGGATGTTTTGTTGGCTTCTTACCATGGACGACGCAACCATTTTCTTTCTGCATGTCCTATAGGCAATCTCCAGATTGTTTCATGACAAATGACACCTGCATAAACAGTTTCTACATATCTATTTTATCTTAAGCTTTCCTTGAGGTAAATTTTAAAGTCTGAAGTTCCTAGGCTACTGGGAATGAATATTTTTATGGCCTTTCTTTACCAGGGTGGCAGAGGGCTTGGTACTTACTGTTTTGCTCCAAGTAAGGCCTGTGGTGTGGTGTTCCTTGATGTATGCTTGCAGCTCACTCCAAATGTTCAAATATGACTTCACCCAATCCACATGGCGTAAATCGCTTTGTTATAAAAGAGGGTGGAAGAGAGTAGAATTAGGATCTAAAGTAAAATTTAAAAAAGATTGGTGGGAACATGATAATCCAGTAACTAAGGCTTTGGATGACTCTGGACTAATTGTCTTTCCAGTTCAGTCACCATGAACCAGTTCTGAAAAGGACTCTGATAGGCTAGTGGTCCAGGTGTCTCCTAAGAGGAGCCAAGTGCCCTCTCTGAGCTCCAGCGTGGGGCAGAGAGGACCATGGGGAGCAGACCCAGCAAATCGGGCCATGCATCCTTATGTGATCTCTAACAAGGTGATGAATGTGGAGGGAGACCATTTCTTTCTGCACGGTTTCTGATGCAAAATGAAAAACAATGTGTTTTCAGAAAGGAGACCGGTACTGGAAAAAAAAAAAAAAAAAAAGGCCTTTGGCTGGTTTCATAATACTTTGATTGAATTTTTTGGCCAAGAAAGTCATGAAATTGGAGAATTTTAGAGTGGTAAGGCGGGTGCTGTTTAAGAAGGTTTCCTACAAACAGGAAACACCCAGTCCTTAATGCAACATGGAGTTGTAGCACTGGGCACAACTGCTGAACCAAACACCTGTTTCCTGAACACAGCATGACTGAACTCTATGAGGGCAGTGTAGCACTGTGGCTGTTTTTTTCTTTGTTTTGTTTTGTTTTGTTTTAATATAATGGCTTTATTGACACATAATTCACATCCCACACAGTGGGATCCATTTGAAATGTATAATCCAGTAATTTAGGTCAACAGAGTCATGCAACCATCACCACAATCAATTCTATAACATTATATCACCCCCCTAAAAAAAAGAAATCTCATATCCATTAGCAGTAACTCCACATTTTCCCCAAACTTCCCCAGCCCCGGACAATTGTTAATCTACTTTCTATCTCTATGGATTTGCCTATTCTGGAATTTCATATAAATGGAATCATACAATATATGGAGGGTTTTTTGTACTTGACTTTTTTCACTTAGGATGTTTTCAAGGTTCATTCACGTTGCTCTTGTATCGATACTTCATTTTCTTAATGGCAGAATAACATACCATTTTATGGCTATACATTTTACCTATCTATTGCAGTTGATGAACATTTGGATTGTTTCCACTTTTGGGCTATTGTAAATAATGCTGCTATGAACACTTGTGTACAAGTTTTTGTGTGAACATATTTCATTTCTTTTGGAAATATACCTAGAAGTAGAATTGCCAAGTCTGTCTGGTTTTTTGCAGTAAAAATGATCAGTCCATGTTTCTTAAACTGAGTGGCAGACATATGAATGAATGTTTTTGCACTGTAATTATATCTTCCATATATTTTATAAATACTTTCATATCTATTCAATGTTTATTAAAACTAAAAATAACCTGAGAAATATGAGAAAAATATAGGAGAAATAGTTAGGCAAATTTTGAATATGTAATATTTGCCAGTGACCTGGTCCTCAAGGTTCCTTCCAACAGAACAGTCTGGGCCAGCGAGTGAGATGCAAGAGTCCCTGTATTTGTTGGCTGATGAGCACTTCCACTTCTGCCGACCCAGGGCTCGGAGGAGGACCCACTCTTGAGCCCAGTGCCCAAGGGATGGAACTTTGTTGCTTTTATTTTTGCCTCATTCCTTCCCTGAGTGACTGGACATCAGCCACATGAAAATTAGCCGCTGTTTACAGGGCCAGCTATGACACTATCACAGGTGAAGAAATCCCACGACATCCCTCGGTCTCATTTTCAATTCCAACACCAGTTTAAGTGTCTCTAGGATCTATTATTTGTGGTGTTAGAATGTGATGTCTTTTTAAGCTGGTTCTCCAGCAAAAGCTCTTGGTTTGGACTCATCCGCACTGAGTTGATTTTTATCAACTTTTTATAGATGTCTCTCTATCCATCCCAATTGTATTTCATCTTAACACACTCACTGGTTTCCCGCTTGGTGACCTGATTAATTGTCACATATAATTCTGTTCCTCATTTACACTTCACTTCCTGATTTCTCCTTTCTTCTCTCTGCTCACCCACCAACTCTGTTTTGGGCAGTGTAAAGAGCTGTGACCCTATAGGGCGAGTCCATCACGAACCATCACAGAGCTGTGTGGCTGTTTTGGGAACATGTATGGAGCGACACAGATTCAAGTGGAGAGTTTTTCATCACAAGAATAACTGAAGCAGATTTTCTAAAGCACATACATTATCTGGATAACTTAGCTCACTTTTCACTTTGCTTTAGCTGCAAAGATGGGGTATTTCCCTCACACTTACCATACACTAGTAGGAATCAGGAGCAACCCATGTTAAGCTTTGAGACAAATGTCTAACAAGGAAGGAATTGAAAATTTGGTTGGTAAAGAAGGTACGTACCTGTGTTTGTAGTCCTTTAAGACCCTGTTGGTGTAAAAGGTGGCAGCATCATTCATCTCCTTGACATAAGGACCGGGTTTGGGGGACTGACAGGACAGGACCGTCACCCAAGCATAGAAGGTAAAAAAAGAGGATAAGAAAGAAAATGCCTTAAGGATGAAGAAAAGCCATGGAAATATTAAATGAAGGTTGGAGGCAAACATTTTGCTCGGTAAAGGTGGGTGAGACGTTTCCATAGCTCAGAACACAAAGCACGAACTGGGAACAGAGTATGAAAGACCTGAGGCGTTCACCCAGAGAGGAATTCCCTGTAGTGTAACAGACAGGGGAAGGAGCTCTGAAGGGGAAGGAGCTCCAGGTTCCCCTAAACACTCCAAAAAAGTGACAAGGAGCTGGGGTGCCATTCCGTGCGGACAGGACTCACCACAGCTATCCACCCGAGGGCAGGGATGCTTTCGCTGACGGCCGACAGATGATTGAACATTTTACTGCCTCGGTTTCTCTCTCGGAAAGTCTGGATTTCCTGAATCTTTTCGGATATTGGTTTCAGGAGCGCAGCCACATCATTCTGCAAGCAAACACAGAGTGTGGTTACTGAGGGCAGAACAGAAGCCCGGGCCTCCCAGGGGGTGCTCAGGGCTCGTCATCTGTCAGGGGCTCTCAGAAAAGAAGGGACCTTTGTTGTTGAGGGGATACTATACTTTCATTGTCCGAAGTATGAACATTGTACATATCTTTTTAAAAATGTTTTATTTGTTCAGGAGAGACACAGAACGAGGCAAAGACATAGGCAGAGGGAGAAGCAGGCTCCCAGGGAGCCTGATGTGGGGACTTGATCCCAGGACCCGGGGATCATGACCTGAGCCAAAGGCAGATGCTCAACCACTGGGCCACCCAGGTGCCCCTGTACGTATTTTTAACATTATTAAACCTGTCCTCCAGAGACACGGAAGAAACCTAGCAGTATGAGACAGCAGAGTCCTGCGGAGACCACTGTGACACTGAGTGGGGTCAGCTATATTTCCAAATGGACCGCAGAGATTGCAGGTTGGAACAGCACAGGTCTAAGATTGGGGTGGGTGAGAAGTTAGTAAAAAGGCTCTCTCTTGTTCCTATAGGAGCTGATGGGAGGGAAGGTCTGCGGTTCCACTACAGTTCCCATAATCCATGTGAAAACATGGAAACCTTCCATGGAGCCGAGCCTCTTTTTTTTTTTTTTTTTTTAAGATTTTATTTATTTATTTATGAGAGACACATGGAGAGAGAGAGAGATAAGCAGAGGCATAGGCAGTGGGAAAGGCAGGCTCCCTGTGGGGATGCCAAGGTGGGGCTCAATCCCAGGACCCTGGGATCAGGCCCTGAGCCAAAGGCAGACTCTCAACCGCTGAGCCACACAGGCCTCCTTCCATTAAGAAACTGTGATGCCTTCTAATATCTACAGTTACCCTAGTCCACTTTGGCTCTCTACATTGAGCACTGTGACCTTGGCCAATGATTCCTGGTTACTCTCACTTCTGATTAATGCAACAACTGACTTATCTAGTTGTATAAAAAATGATTTTTAAAATTATGTGAGCCAAGAAACAAAGTATCATAGTCAGGTGCCTGGAACACCTTGCCATCCATCCCTTTAGCATTCTCTACTTTCTTTGGTTTTAAAGTAGATACAAGATTATCTTTTTTTTTTTTTTTTAATGTGCTCCAAAGAACTAGAAACAGTTTGTACTTTAGCTTGATAAAAGTAGTTGAAGATGTTTTGGCAATATTTTACTAAATCTCTCGTTTGCAGGAAGAAAAATGGAAAAGCCCTTAAAGTATCTTAATTTTTTTAGCTGAGATTTTGGAGCAAGGGTTCTAAACCTTGGCCACACAGAGAAATTACCTGGGAGATTCGAAAAACAGAGGCCTGGGGTCCCACCCCAGGAGGCTGATTTAACTGGTCTGGAGGTGGACTGGGGTGGGTGGGTGGTGTGGCAAATGCTCCCCAGGTGCAGATTTTAATTACTGCTATGTTGGGGGCTTAGCACCCTAAAGGACAGCAGACCCATTAGGGAAGCAATTGCATCTGGCTACAGCAGTTTCCAGACCTCACTTCTCCTTCCTGACCCCTTTATGCCCCTTACCCTACAGGAAATGCATGTAATGAATGGCTTTGTAATTAGAATGGCATCGATTCAAATCTCAGCTGTGCCACATACTACCTATATGACCTTAAGCAAATTACTTATCTGAGCCTTGGTCTCCTCATCTGTAAGTCAGAGATAATAATACCTATAGCCTATAACTACAGGAGATGCAGCATTTTAGGCCTCTGGCACATGGGAGGTACACAATAAATGGATGTGATTATTACTACTATCATGTAGTCAGCTCAGAGTGGAGGTAAAGGGCTCTCCTCTGTTATACGTAATACTCATTTGCTTCAAATAAATGTCTGTGCATTTAAGATAAGAGAGGCTTCAAAGAAACATCCACCTTGGCTAACAGGATTTTAGGATTATATGAGTCCAAACTGGGTCATCTAGGCCAGCTTTTTAATTTTTTTTTTTTTTAGGCCAGCTTTTGACAGACCCATTTGAGCAGGTCACAATCAGCATTTTCTTCCTTTTTTTTTTCTTTTTAAGATTGTATTTATTTATTCATGAGAGACACACACACACACACAGAGGCAGAGATACATGCAGAGGGAGAAGCAGGCTCCATGCAGGGAGCCTGACATGGGATTTGATCCCAGGTCTCCAGGGTCAGGCCCTGGACTGAAGGCAGCGCCAAACCCCTGAGCCACCCGGGCTGCCCCAATCAGTGTTTTCAAAAGTAACTGAGAGAAAAAAAAAAGTAACTGAGAGAGAAGAGAAAGTATCAGAGAGTATTCACATGTATTTCATGTAGGTGTGTGCTTTGTGAACACTTGTTCAGTTACAAAGCCCACGTATGCATGTGTGTGTACTGGTGTGTTTGTGTGTCTGTGCATCCATGTGCATGTGTGCATGTGTGTACTGGTGTGTGTGTGTGCATGTGTGCATGTGCATACTGGTGTGTGTGTGTGTGCATGAGTGCATGTGTGCATGTGTGTACTGATACACAGTACAATGTATTTCTCATTATGAATCTCAGTCTAGAAGTCTGAGAAGCATGGCTTGAATCCAATTCTCCCATCTCACGCAGCTAGGAGACAAGATCAGCTAGCAAGCATTAGCTGAGCTGGAGCTAGAATCCAGGTCTTCTAGGAAGCCCAGAGACAATTCTCTGCATTGGGTGTTCAGGAAAATATGGTTAGCTGCCCTCCTCCCCCGCCCCTAACCACAGGTTTCCTCTTTGCCGGCTAGACTAGGGAAAGGTACTGTGAAGAGATTAAGGGCTCAGATCTGGAATGAGTCTACCTGGGTTCAAGTCCTTGTACTAAACCCCAGGCCTTCCCACACATTACCAAACATGCCTATGATTCCATGATCTCATCTGCAAAATACTGTTGAGAACGGTCCCTACCTCAGAGGGCTGGTAGGAATAAATGAGAGGACAGGTCTGCACTTGGTACAGTCAGGTACAGCAGGGTGCTCGGCAAAAGGGAGGTGATCTCAATCTGCCAGTGAAGCCTCTGATTGATCAGATTCACTGATCAGCTCCTTCTTATCACTTATGCAAACACAGGGAGAGAGATTTCCTAGTTGGGATATGCCAATGAATGGAGGTGTGTTTTTGTCTGGGAGAAACAAAAAGAACTATAGGTGAAGACAGCAAAGTGTTCTCAAAAAAGTTCTTAGTGCACCTTTTAATTCTATATTAGAGGAAGAGAAAAACAAAAATGGTGCTGCAGAAGCTGGTCAAGTTGGGAAGCCTGGGTGGCTCAGGGGTTGAGTACCTGCCTTTGGCTCAGGGCATGATCCCAGGGTCCTGGGATCTGAGTCCCGCATGGGGCTCCCTGCAGGGAGCCTGCTTCTCCCTCTGCCTCTGCCTCTCTCACTGTTCTCTCATGAATAAATAAATAAAATCTTAAAAAAAAAAAAAGCAAGTCAGGTCTTGTGGAAAATTCAAGAATACTTTTCCACCCTCTTGCTTTCCCTTCGTACCATTCCAAAGGAAACATCTTATAGATTTGCCAGGCAGACCGTGACTTAGGGTTGTTGTGGGCTGAACTGTGTCCTTCACAAATTTAGGTGTTGAAATCCTAAACCCTGGTACCTCAGAAAGTGTTTGTATTTGGAGATGAGGTAATTAAGTTAAAATGAGGCCCCTAGGGTGGACCCTATCACAATAGGACACAGACAGGTATAAGGGAAGATCATGTGAAGACACAGGGAGAAGCCAGCCCTCTGTAGTAAGCTGAGGAGAGAAGCTTCAGAAGAAACCAACCCTGCTGGCATCTGATTTTAGACTTCCAGCCTCCAGAACTGGGAGAAAGTAAATTTCTGTTTAAGCCATCCAATCTGTGGTACTTTGTTCTGGCAGTGCTAGCAAACCAGTATAAGGGTGTAAGGGCTTTAGAGGAGAAACAAACACCTCTGAACCCACAACAACAAACCTCTAAATAAAACAAACAACTCTTCCTATGCCCCTGCCCAACACTCCCTGCTGAAACATGACTCTTCATGTTTGTTTGTTGATGGCTGCCAAAAGTCACGTTTTAATGCTCTCCTTGGAATTTTACTTTTATTTATTAAAAATTTTTCAATCAAGTAGACGCTATGTCAAACGTGGGGCTTGAACTCACAACCTCAGGATCAAGAGTCACATGCCCTACCAAATGAACCACCTGGAGCCCCTGGGATTTCACTTTTAGAAGGAAACCATTTTCCTCTTCAAGGGATTCTTTTTAGTCCAAATTCAACAACTGATGGAAGGTGTCGTATAGGTATTTCCAGAAGACAGCTGATTTTTATTTATGGCAAAACTACTAAGAAGCATCTGAATTTCTCCAACAATTTGCTAAACTGTTATATTCTTGCTGCAGTGGCATTTTTGAGAAAGGCCAGAATATATGAATTGTTGGTGATATCTGGCCTATTGCCCCAAGGGGAAAAATAACCAGAAACACTGTATTGTATTTATAATGTTAGCTAGATTTATTAAGGCCATCTTTATTTCTCTCTAACTTCCCAAGAACAAACTCTAAGGTCTGAGGAGACAGAGTATTCTGGAAGATATTTTATATTGGTTATCTGATGAGAGCATCATAAAGTCTGAGAAATTTTTCTTTTGCCTTAGTTTGGCAATTGCACGAAGAAATTGTCCTCATTAAAAAGAAGAAAAAGCCATGCTCGGAGATCTAAGCACAAGAGCTATTTGCATAACCTTAATAAATAGTATAGCTTTTATTCTGTGCCAGTAGATTTCTCCTGTACTTCAGACGAGGCTTACATTCTCCAGCTCATCCTGAACTTTCACAGCTGGAATCAAACACAGAACCTTCGGGTTGCGGTGTGATTTCTGCCAAGGCCCGTGGGGTTGGGATATCAGCCCAAAGGCAAATGTGGGAGAGCCGGCTAGTTAGAGGTATTTCCACCTGTGTAAGCATTAGACCTGAATCAGGCATACCTGATAAATACAGGTTGAAAGGCAAATGCCAAACAACACTTACAAAAGGGCTTTCCACTCCTAGAAGGACATGAACTGATGAGATGTCCTGTTTTTTTTTTAATGGATGTACTGGTGATGACTCCTCAGACACATCTAGCAATCAGGGGGGGATAGGCTGACTTCGGATTGGCCGGCTTTACAAAGGTCTCATGCAGATTACTTTTTAATTATTTATTTTAAATATTTTGTTTCTTTATTCATGAGAGACACACAGAGAGAGGCAGAGACATAGGCTGAGGGAGAAGCAGGCTTCCTGCGGGAAGCCCCAGGCGGGACTCAATCCCAGAACCCTGGGATCACTCCCTGAGCAGAAGGTAGCCGGCCGAGCCACCCAGGCACCCCCAAGTTACTTTTCAAAGACTCATCAGTCAAGTTTCTTTTATTCTGAGAGACCTTTCCCTGAAAGAAAACCACTTTGCAAGGCTGTAATGAAGAGTAACTGAAAAGTCTTGCTTGCCCTTCCCCTAATTTCTGTGGGCTTCCACGGGAGGAGAGAATAGCCTAAGTGGAGGAGAGGCAGGAGCAAACTGCAAATTTCAGCATATACTTCCCAGGGCTGCCTTGGCTTGCTGGGACCGTGCTTCGAAGAGTATTTCAGGACTCCCTGTCTTTATGACCCTCATTTCTGCTTTAAAGTTGAAGAATTGAGACCCACTATCAGCTTCATCTCAATTTAGCTCCAGAAATAATTGTTTTGCAGAGAGTAAAATTAAAGAGCTTTATCAGCAAGCTCTGTAGAAACTTTACCCAAAAAGGAAAACCAAATTTCCACTCATGCTATTTTGTCAGAGATGGAACAAACACTGGGACTTTGACCTCAGAGATGTGTCACCAAGTGAAAGGCAATAAGCCTATTTCTGGAGTCCAGGGTTTTTATGTGGTTCTACATCAGGTAGAGGATGGATCCACCTATAATTTTTTTTTAAATAGTTTTTTTTTGATTATAAAATTAATGTATGATGTTTGTGAAACACTGGGGGAAAATCAGATGGGAAAACCCAAGGGAACAAGAAGCATACTTAATTCCACCGCATGAAAAAAACACACTGCTAAATGTTTATTTTTTTGATAGATATGCTTATTAGAGATCCCTTCAAAAATAACAATAATTGCTTTAAAAACAATGGCTATTTAGAACATAAAGAAGAGTCCTCAGAACTGAATTTGAGCAGTTCAATTAAAACAAGCGCACAAATAAAATCCCATCAATATATTCTTGGCAAGTACTGTGAGAACCCTACAATTTTAGAAGGAATGTTTTAAATGTAAATACAACAAAAGCATTACTATTACAACTCAGACAAACCTAAAGAAAAAAGATCTGATTTTAAATATTTGAATCCCACTTACTTTTAAAATTCAAGAAAACTCACATCAGACAGTAATTCTTAGCCAACCATACTACCAAGTGTCAACCATTATGACTTTGCCTAATGTGTTTTTGTGCAAAGTTTTATCAGTTGATTCCACTTTGGTGCATGAGAGTACATGTATAAATTATGGCACAGAAGATATATATATATATATATATATATATATATATACATATGGAAAGATATATATCAGACAGTTAACATAAAATTTTTATGTAGTTTTAATTAATTAATTATTTATTTATTAATTTAATTTATTTTAAATATTTATTTATTTATTTATTTATTTATTTATTTATTCATGAGAGACACAGAGAGAGAGGCAGAGACATAGGCAGAGGGAGAAGTAGGCTCCTCACAGGAGCCCGATGTGGGACTCGATCCCCGACCCAGGATTATGCCCTGAGCCAAAGGCAGATGCTCAATTGCTGAGCCACTCAGGCGTCCTTGTAATTTTATTGGCTTATTTATATATTTTATACTCTCTAATCTCTACATACATTTCTTTTGTGACTAAGGGAAAAGTGTTAAAACATCTTACCAGTTTTGTACCTTTGGTAGTAGAAAAAATTTTAAGAGGTACTACTGAATTTACATATATCAAAAAAAAAAATAGAAAGCCTCTTCCTTACTATCAGGAAAGCAGCTTCAGGAAAACATATTCACAAATTATCAGAATGGGGGCGCCTGGGTGGCTCAGTCAGTAAGTGTCTGCCTTTGGCTCAGGTCATGATCCCAGGTCCTGGGTTCGAGCCCCACATCCTGCTCCCTGCTCAGCGGGGAGTCAGCTTCCCCTTCTCCCTCTGCCTGCTGCACCTCCTTCTTGTGCTCTCTCTCTCTGTCAAATAAATAAATAAAAACACTTTTTTTTAAAAAAAGAAATGATCCAAATGAATTCTTCAGGTGAAGAATAGTGATAGCATTTTTTCAAGCAAAGGTTATCCAAATCAGGAACTGCTTCTAAAAATATGTTATTGGACACATGCTAATAAATGAAGCAATTGTTTTCACCATTTTAAGTTAGGAACAACTATTTTTTTCTCAGAAACATTAATTTGAGTAAACCTGCTTTGGTGTGATTGTAGACATTCGCCTAGGCTAGCTCCCCACCATGATCCTCTTACATAAAATTTTTCCACTGTCGAGGAACATTTTGGAGGTTTGAGAATATGCCTAATGGAAATACTTGTAGAAACATTTGTACATTTAAGACAACCTGGAAATTTAAAACATTTGCAAAACTGTCACTGAAGTCAATCTAAATAAACAAAACTCACTAAGCCCTGCAAATCTACATGATACCATGGTCGTTGTCATTATATTGCATCATGACAAATTCCTCAGAAAATATTTTTATATGTTCATAAGGACTTACATTCCACACATATATCTCATTTTAGAGTTTGCTAAACTCTCTTTACAAATACACTTAAGAATCCCAAAGGCTTTTGCTTATATTTCTGAAAAATCATTTTTAAAGAGTAAAACCATGGAGACTGGTCTCCTTGGGGGAATGAATTGCTTTGGAGAGTTGCATTGCCCTGATACCTAAGAGAGAAAATTCTAAAATGCAAAAACTCTTACTTAAATTTTTAATGAGAATCTTTCAACAATCCATTATACTCCTCAGCACTTTTTTCCCCAGTAATTAAAAAAAAAATTCAGACATACATAATAGCATAGAGACTAACAGATAGGCATCCATGTATATAAACATAATTTAATATCATACTGGGACCCAGCATCATCACTATGCTATTCCTTTAGTGACATTCGCTGGGGAACAGCTGGAAATGCAGAGATCTGGAGCCTGGGACAAACTATTTAGACTGAACCTCAAGGAAGACACTGAAGCTTGATGTCAAACTGTTCTATTTTTCTCATAAAGGTAGAACAGTGCACTTGCAGTTGCAAATTGGGCATTTTAAACATTGAGGGATAATTGACATATAACATTATATTAGTTTCAGGTGTATAACAATGATTTGATACTTGTGTACATTGCTAAATAATCCACCACAATAAGTCTGGTTCATATCCATCACCATATATAGTTCCAAAATATTTTTCTTGTGATGGGTTTTAAGATTCACTCTCTTAGCAATATTCAAACATGCAATGCAATATTATTAACTACAGTGACCATGTTGTATGTTACATTCCCAGGACTTATTTATTTTATAGCTGGAAGCTTGTACCTTTTAATCCCTTTTACCCATTTTGCCCCCTCTCCCACCCCCACCACTGGCAACTACCAATCGGTCCTCTCCATGAGCTTAGTGTTTTTTGGTTTTATGGAGTGTTTTTTTTTTTATTCTACATATAAGTGAGATCATATGGTATTTTATCTCTCCCTGATTTATTTCACTTAGCATATGCCCTCGAGGTCCATTCATGTTGTCAGAAATGGCAAGATTTCATTCTTGTTTATGGCTGAATAATATTCCATTGTATATATATTCCAATTCGTTCATCCATCCTGATGGACACTCAGGCTGTTCCCAAGTCTCGAGTATTGTAAACAATGCTACAGTGAACACGGGGGTGCAGATATCTCTTCACATTAGTGTTTTTGTTTCCTTTGGAAAAATACCCAGAAATGGGATTGCTGGGTCATAGGGAGGTTCTATTTTTAATTTTTTGAGGAACCTCCATACTGTTCAGTGGCTGCACCAATTTACATGCCCATAGATTGGGCATTTTTAATGTAAAGTCTTTTCTGCAAAAGCATTCAGCAAATCACAGGCTAAACAGCCTTCTCCAAAGTAATTTTTTACCATTCAGATAATAATACAAATAATAACTTACATTGCTGCTACCAATATATTTTAAGTTATATATTTTAACATTCAAAGCCTTATTTAGGGTTTCAGAGCCACTGACACTGAGCGATAGATACTTTGTCAATCTCCACTTACAATTTTTGTCTTTGCCACTGTTCAAAGGTGCAAGCCCTAGCTCTCATCATTTCTAGTTGTGCTACAGTACCTGAAGGAGTCCTCACTTTAAAACCTACAATTTATTCATCAGAAAAAGAACACAGTTCTGCTGACATGACATATGGGCCACAATTTTATCTAAGCTCTCAATGTTTGACACATCTCAAATGAGGAGGTATGTGATACAAAAAGTCGAATTCAGTGGAAATCTGAATGTTTACACAATGGCCCACAACAGTTTGTGTCCTTATTAAACCTTATATCCTAAATCTCGCTGCAACAATAGGAGTCAGAAGATGGAGACAACAGCAACAAAAAAGCCAAACAAAACCCCCTGTAACATTAACTATTCCTTCAGTTTGAGATTTATTGTTTTCTTTTTAATTTTTTAAATTTAAATTCAATTTGCCAACATATAGTATAACACCCAATGTTCATCATCCCATCAAGTGTCCTCCTCAGTGCCTGTGACCCAGTCACCTCATCCCTCTATTGTCTTCATTATGGTTCTTCTGATATATAATCTTGCACTAGTAGTGCAAAAAGAGAACAGTCTAGCCAGAGAGAAAACATCATTGCACTCATGCATGGGTGTGCAGGCTAATAAACGAACGTGGGATACACCCGAAGCTCTAGCGTATCTTTCCTGTTTGATCAGATTTGACAAAAATGGGTTCCTCGAAAATGCTGGGTACATGGCAGGGACATGGGATTAGCTGATTATTTGAGATTAAGAAAGAAAGCAGTGAATTAATAATGTGCAATGACAAATAAAGACATACTAAATCATGGCAGAGAGGAAACAGGAAAAAAAATTAAGTTGAAAGTCACTAACTTAAGCTGGTTATTCACGATAAGCATGAGAGAGTAGACTAGATGGCCGAGAAGAATCTCATCTTGCCCTTTGTTATGTTTTCAGCTTATTTATGGGCCCAGCTGAGAAGATATCAACTCCTTTCCTATCTGGGGAGGTATCATCTGGCTTCTGACAGTGATGAATTTTATAATCCCCATAATTTTACTTTATGGGATACTGGACATTGAAGCTGAGCAGCAGATCTCATTTTGTACTTTCCTTAAATGCACATGGACTTCACTAACAATCTCTAGGGGTATAAATTGGAGAAAACCGCCAAAATTGTTCACAAATTCACCAGCCTTTTAAAATCTAGAACAATATACTGTCATCAGAAATCAGTTCTTTGAAATGCAACACACACACACAAAAACATAAAAGCCACACACATACAATACTGTACTGCCATTAATTTTGTTTTTCTGTCAACATCTGTTGAGCACTGAAGATATGCCAAACACCATACAGTCACTGCTTGCATCTACTTTCTCTTTTTTATTCTTATTTTTTAAAGGTTTTATTTATTTATTCATGAGAGACACAGAGAGAGAGAGGCAGAGACACAGGCAGAGGGAAAAGCAGGCTCCCTGTGGGGAGCCCAATGTGGGACTCGATTCCAGGACCCCGGGATCACGACCTGAACTCAAGGCAGATACTCAACCACTGAACCACCAGATGTCCCATGTGTCTATTTTCTAATGATAAATATCAATTTTAATTAAATTAAACCAAAGCCCCATGTGAAGAATCCCAACCCAGTCAACTGCCTCTACTGGGTCATTGTCTTCCTCCTGGATAAGTGGCCCATGGTAGAAGGCTGGCCAGATCTCCCCTGAGATTCACTTTTGCAGAACATTGCTGAGATGACATAAATCTATAGTTTTCATCTCAAACTCAGGAGATGGGAAGAATTTCAACAACTACCCTGTGAGTCTTAGGACAACCCACAGGGTAAGTGAACTGTTACCCTATCAAGCAACAGATGCTTAGCTCCAGTCATCCTTAATTAGAAACCTGCTTTTTCTCTTAAGATTAGCACAAACTCCAGAAGATTCCACTATTTGCTTTTATCAAGAATAATGCTTCCCAGTGAGCATCCAACCGAACACTAGCCCCTCGTGTGCTGAACAGCTCAGCACAGTGATGTTTCCTGGTCAAAGGAGGTTGGAAGAATTCTGCATATGGTGTCCCCCTTTTGGGGAATCATGATTCACCTCAGTATCCTAAGTACTGAAATCTATTTAAGTTTGTTTAACCTGATGTTTCTAAAACCTTTTTTTTTTTTTTTCTTTTTTTGGCCTATGGCACTTTTCTCTCCCCCATGCCTGATTTTCTAGGGAACTGATATTCTGTGGCAGACGTCTGTGGAGCTGCACGCTGGGTATTGGTGGTCCCCCTCCTCTGCAGTCAGTCTTGCTCATTACCATGGAAACTTGTCCAAGGGCATTTGATGGAGGTGAAGAAGCTTCTCCTTCTCCCCCTCCAGCACACACATGCACACACACGAACACACTCGGGCTTCGGGAGCTATAATAATCTCTGGGAGGGCTGTGGGCGCAGCCCGCCCCCTCTGCACTGAGATGCTGTCTTCCTCTGCCGTCCCCCTGACAGTCTTTTTTTGACCAGCGCCCACTTCTAATCACTCCCACTATTTGTAGTTCCTGTCTCCTTCCCCTGCCTTCTCCTCATCGTCTTTGTTCTTTCTTCTCTCGCACACCGAACCGTGGGGTGTGGAAAGGCAGGCTGTTTAGAAACAACAGCATTCTCCTCCTTCTGCCCAACAGCAGACTGGTGGCTCCTGACATTTGTCTCTGGTCTTTGGGTCTGGAGCTGTCTTTCCTCCGTCTGCTGTGCTGCAGCTAGGGGATGCTTTTTGGCATCCAAGAGAGGGATGTCTGGCTACTTTCAGGTCCAGAGAAGTCCCCAAGCTTTTCCTGATTTAAGGTTTCCCTGTGCCTTAGATCTCATGGGTTCGGGCTTACCTGTGCTTGCAGGTTGCTGTGCCTGGTTTTTCACACTGATCCCTAAGGGAGAGTGTGGCTAACAGCGTGTGAAACTAGCTTAAAACCTGATATATGTCCAGAACTGCTCTCTCTGAGACCTCCGCTGCTCCCACAGGCCTCTTTTTTTTTTTTTTTTTTTTTGACAGGTAAATGCATTTATTATAGGAAATTTGCTCATGTGATTATGGAGACTAAGTAGTTCCACAATCTACCATCTGTAAGCTGGAGACCCAGGAAAGCCAGTGGCATAGTTCTAAAGTGTGAAGGCCCCCAAAGATGTACAAACACTGCCCAGAGAGAAGAAACTGTAGATCTGCTGGTCATCACGCTGAAACTGCCCATTAAGCAATTACTGTTGTCTATCTTCTCTCGTCCTGGTTAATTTTATATGTCAGCTTCACTAGGCCATGGGATGCCCAGATATTTGGTCAAACATTTTTCTGGCTGTTTCTGTGAGGATGTTTTTGGGTGAGATTAACATTTAAGTTAGTAAACTGAACAAAACACTCGATTAGGCCCTGTCTTAAACTGAAGGGGTCTGATCACTCTCCGTATGGCCATGTCTTGTATTGTCTCCTCATCACCTTCCACATCCTGTGAATGTTGTGTCCCTGTGACACCGCAGTTATTTCTTACATGCCTGTAACATCTTCAGAGAAGGGCTATATCTCTAAAATCCTTTTCTTCTTTATATGAAAAGTAGTTTTTTCTCACGTGCAGGAAGACTGTTCTTAAATCTTTGACTCAGTTATTAGATATGAAGCCTATAGCTCTTGACCAGTAGTAAAATGGAGATGATTGGATTCATGAAATCTTTAAAGAGAGTCCTCTTGTTACCTATTTGTCTCTTCATTTATTATTATTTTTAAGATTTTATTATTTATTCAGAGAGAGGCAGAGACACAGGCCCAGAGGGAGAAGCAGGCTTCCTGCGGGGAGCCTGATGCAGGACTCGATCCCAGGACCCTGGGATCATGACCTGAGCCAAAGGCAGCTGCTCAACCACTGAGCTACACAGGCAGCCCGTCTCTCCATTTATTTAACAAATATATATTGAGGTTGGTCAGAGGGGCTGGGGTGGAGCCGCAAACGATGCAGACAATTTACAGCAGCAAACAATACAGGGAATCTTACATTCCTGCCCTCTTTTGTTCGAGTGGGACGGGGTAGGAATTGGCTCACGCAGTTTTGGAGGCTGACAAGTCCAAGATCTGCAGGAGGAGGTGCCACGCCAGAGACCCGGGAGGACTAATGGCAGAGTTCCAGCCTGAAGGCCAGCAGGCTTGAGACACAGGAAGGGCTGATGCTAAGTTCGGGTCCAAAGGCAGAAAAAAGCTGCTGACCCAGTTTGAAGGGAGTCAGACAGAGGGAAATTATCCTTTACTCAGGAGAGGGCCAGGCTTTTTGTTCCATTCGAGCCGTCAACTCATCGGATGGGGCCCACCCACACTAGGGTGCTTTGTTCAACCTACTGATTTAAATGTTAATCTCACCCAAAAACATCCTCACAGAAACAGCCAGAATAATATTTGACCAAATATCTGTGCATCCTGTGGCCTAGTGAAGCTGATGTATTATATTAAGCATGACAAGAGGAGATAGATAACAGTAAACTCTGCATGGAGCAAATAAACTATGTGAGAAGCAGATTTCTGATTACTGATGATTGGAGAAAGTATCAATAAGAACAAAGAATAATAAGTGACTAAATTATATAGTACATTAGGTATTAAGAGCCACTGGAAAAGAAGTGGAGTCAATGAGGGCGATCAGCAGTACACATGGGGAAGGGTTTCGATCTAAAATAGGATGACAGGGGCACCTGGGTGGCTCAGTGGTTGAGCGTCTGCTTTCTGCTCGGGTCATGATCCTGGGGTCCTGGGATCGAGTGTTGCATCGGGCTCCCCCGCGGGGAGCCTGCTTCTCCCCTCTGCCTGTGTGTCTGTCATGAATAAATAAATAAAATCTTTAAAAAAATAAAATAGACCAGAGTTGGTGTCATGAAGAAGGTGACATTTGAATAAATACTTGGAGGAGGCGTTAGCCATGGCTCTGTGTGGGGGAAGCAGATATAACCAGAGCAAGAGGAAACAACCACCGCAGGGGTCCTGAGGCTGGAATGTGTCTCCAGTGTTCAAGGAACAGGCCAGCCGACTAGTGGAGCAGGAACGAGTGGGAGGAAGTGGCAGGGCAAGAGGTGGAAGAGGAAATGGTGGGGAGCAGGGGAGCAGATCACACAGCCTGTTGAAAGGACTCTGGCTTCTATCCTGAATGAAATGGAAATGACCACAGAGTTTTGAGCAGAGGGATGACATGATGTGATTTTCTTTTATAAGGATCGCTCTGGGCCGCTGTGTTGGGAATAGACCGAGGGGAAGGGGAGGGCAGAAGCAAGGAGATCATATTGGAGGCTTTGCAATAATTTGGATGAGAGAGGGCAGCAGCTGGGGCCAGGGTGACCGTGGGGGGAGATTGTGAGAACTAGATTCTGGAGGGGATGTGGGCTACCCCAGCGCAGAAGGAGTCAATACCAACAATTTGGTTTTTGACCTGAGCCACTGGGATGACATTGTGGTCACCGGAGAAGCAGAAATTGGAGAACAGATTTTAGGAGGAAGATCAGGAGTTCAAGTTTGACACACTGTTTAGTTGGCCCTTAACCATGCTTTCCCAGGGGCCACAATTTACCGGTCTTGTCTGCAAAGTGACTCTCGATGTCCTTAACTCCCCTCCCTGCTCCAAGCTTGATCTCTTTCTGCTTTCTTCTCTTCAGCTAGCCTTTGCTCAGGAGCATGTTTTCCCATCTCAATTCAGGGCAACACAGTGCATAACTGTGCTGCTCCTCAGACACAAGGACGGTGCTTTTGGCTCACAGTCAGCAGGGGGCAAACTCTGTTGCCATTTCTCTGCTGGTGATGGCTTGTGCTGACTCATCCACTCTGGCCAGCAGCAAATGTTTGTGAGACAGTTAGCCTGGATAATGGGTACACTCTGTGGTTGGTGGTAAAATTATTTTTATTAATTTCCCAGGTCAATTACTCATTCTACCCAGAAACTAGCTGGCCTACAGAGAGATCAAACTTTTGGACTTGGCTTCATCTGTACCATATTTTAATGAATCAAAGTAACGGATGAAGATGTATTGTTTAGTTTGGTTAATTTGGGGCACATCCAATCATGTCGTAGGAGTGTGTGCTGATCTAGCTTGCTTTTTAAAAAAATATTTTATTTTTAATCTCTACACCCAACATGGGGCTTGAACTCACAACCCTGAGATCAACAGGTGCACCTTCTCCCAGCTGAGCCATCCAGGCCCCCCTAGCTTACATTTTTATGCTACACTGCTTGTCACATAACAAGTATATGAATGAACAAACAAACTAATGTTGAAGTAATACATAAAAATGAACTTTCTGAGAAGCGAGATGTGATCTGGCTAGTTAGAAATACACATATCTACCTAAGACGGCAATAGTTTATCCTGTTTTGATACATGTGTTTTTTTATTCCTAAGTGAACAAAATTATCAGGTATTTTCTTTTATGACTTTTTCCTGTTTTCCTTCATAAGCTTTTTTTCTTGCATGGCATCCATTTTGACCTCACCAGCTTTTTTGTGCCTGTTACTCATGGAAATATTTCTTAAGCACCTACTACATGCCAGGTATAATCCTAGGTATCTGGACTACATCAGTGAGAAAAGAAAGACTTTCTCTAGGTTTATAAGTGGTAAACTGACAATAAAAAACACACAAAACAAATGCATCATACTATGAAAAAAAGAGTAGAGCAGCATAAAGGGGTGGGGGTGATGCTGGGGAGATTTACTTATTTATTTATTTAAAGGGTTTTACTTAGTTAACAGAGAGAGAGCACATGCAGAAGCAAGAGGAGTAGCACATGGGGAGGGAGAAGCAGTCTCCCCGCTGAGCGGGGAGCCCAATGTGGGACTCGATCCCAGGACCCCAAGATCATGCCCTGAGCCAAGGGCAGATGCTTAACTGACTGAGCCACCCAGGCATCCCTTGGGGGAGTTTTATCAATGTACAAAGACTTAGGTAAGAATATCTGGCTGACTGAAATATTTGACTGAGTATCTGGTTAATTGTTCTAGCCCGTCTGTTACATGCCAGCAGCTGATCAGAGTGGAATACGGAGTATCAATGAGGAGAAAACAGGAATTGGAAGGATATAAAAGTTGCTTACCTCCCACCCCCACAACGGGCTAACCTGAATCCAGCCACTCATGATCTGCACTCATACGCTACCGTGCCCTTTCAATCCCAGACACTCTTGACCTTGGCATACAGTACAGGATAATATGCTTGCTGCAGATTAGCATTACAGAATAGAATCGGTCATTGCAATTTCACCTGCTTGACCTCCTTACCAATCTTCACTATTTTCTTTTAAGCACATTTTGTCAGCTCTTGGTCCTTCTGACTTCCAGTCTGTAGCATTACTTTATTAAATTAAATGTACTTAAGGGTTTTTTTTTTTTTTTTGGTGACTTCAAAATACAAAATTAAAATAGAAATACATGTACCCTACCACTGGGCAACATCATAAGATGCTGGTAAATTTAAAGAGAGGGAAAACATATAACCATTTCCCAGGGTTGGCTTTAGGAGATTTCTCTGAATTGCTAGGGTGTACCTTTCCAACATCACACATTCCCGTTGCAAACGACAAAATACAATTCCTGCAAACAAAAGGCCAAAAAGTCAACCTCTTTTCTTCCTTCCAGCACATTTAATGCTCCTTCCAGAATAAAGACAGGGACAGGCTGAAGCCAAGAGCAGCTGAGCTGGGTGGCCAATGAGATTTGTTCTTCGTTAGCAGGACATGTCAGGAACCCCACAGAAGTCTGAATAAGACCTTTGGTGGTAAGCATGATCTGGGGATCATCTTAGAGGGAGGGAGGACATGAGTTATTGATTGCCTATTATCAATTGGGCACTGTAGTTTATATTCTGTATCTCATTTTTTAAGCATTTAAAAAAGATTATTTATTTATTTATTTATTTATTTATTTATTTATTTATTTGAGAGAGAACATCAGAGAGGGAGTATGAGCAGGGGGGAACGGTAGAGGGAGAGGGGAGAGCAGACTTCCCAATGAGCAGGGGACCCAATGTGGGGCTCGATCCCAGGACCCTGAGATCATGACCTGAACCAACAGGCAGATGCTTAACTGACTGAGCCACCCAGGCATCTTTTATGTCTCATTTAAACACCACAAAACCTTGGAAAAATTGGCATCATTATTCCTGTTTTATGAATGAAGGAATAAGGTCAATAAATACTTAATGACTTTCTCAAGGTCATCTGGCTAGCACTGGGATTTGAAGCCAGATATATATACCTCTCAAAGTTTATGTCCTTAGGCATAATGGAAAAAGCATTGGCTTTGGAGTAGAACACATCTGGGTTTAAACCACATCTTTCACACCAGTTGTGCTCCCTTCTGTGAGCTCCAGAGTCCTTCTAGGAAAGGAGTAATACTTATCTGTGAGGCTCTGATGATGACTAAATAAGATAATGTGTGTAGAACATTTGACACATCACAGAGACTTAAAAATGGGAGTCGCTGTCATTTTCACAGTTCTCCAAACATTTTACTGACTTCAGATACTGAAGAAACAATATGTCACTGATAGACAAACAAAATGGTATTGCTCAGTTAAACCTCATGATTGGGGAGCATCTGGGTGGCTCAGTCGGTTAGGCATCTGCCTTTGGGCAGGTCATGATCCCAGAGTCCTGGGATTGAGCCCCGCATGGGGCTCCCTGTTCAGTGGGGAGTCTGCTTCTCCTTCTCCCTCTGCCACTCCCTCTACTTGTGCTCTTTCTCTCTTTCTCTTTGTCAAATAAATAGGATATTTAAAAAACAAAAACATCATGATTGGTAAAAGAACCGAGAGTCAAATGCCCACAATATGCAGTCACAAGGACGTGCTTATAGGACAGGCCCTCCTGGCCTGGGTTTTCTAGTCTTGAGACTCCCAAGCAATTATCTCACGTGCTCCCGGTACACACTCCACAAGCTGGAGCACAGACGGGACACCCTGACAATTTCTGGATCATTGAGGAATAGTTGTTGGGAGATAACTAAGCTCAATGCCAGGTGTAACCATATCACCTCTCATGTGCTGACACCATGCCAGACTGGGAACTTACTGCTTTTGCCTGTTGCAATCATACTTATTAGTAGTTACTGCATTGCTGATTTTCTTGGAAAGCAATTTTTCTTGGGGCCATCAGTTTTGTAAATTTTGGAATTAATATCATTTCTAGACTTCCTGGTGCAAGGGTTTTCCTGGGTTCATAGGAGCGGGCCACAGGAAAAAGATCTACAACAGCCTCTAGGGGTGGAAGGTGGTTTGCTCCAGACCTATAGGACAATGGAGCTCCCACACACTATGGGCACCAGAGTCCGCCTTGACTCTGCCCCTTATTAACCTAGTCACCTCCTAGAACAGATGGGAAGCAACAGATGCTCTATATTCATTATTTCCCTTCCTCCTTATACTTCTGGAAGGTATAATTTGAGATCCACTGAGTTAACTCAGAGTGCAAACTCCAAAGGCTAATACAAACTACTATTTAGTGAGATACCACCAAATGATTGGTTCTATGGTTTCCACCTTGATAGATGCTCATTCTTGTAATGACTTTATCCCATTTTTCAGCAGACAAAACTGAGATATAGGCACACTTAATATTTTATCTCCAAAGTTAATGTTGGCCTATATTATGAATGATTTTTTTTTAAAAAGGGAATGAAATTCATTGAACAATTACCATTGTTTCAATGACCACATTCCCACCACCATGCTGTCAAGAGAAGAGTAAGATGGTCCCATGAGTGCACTGTTACAGTGCAGTGAGATGTGGTCCATGAAGGGAGGAGCTGGTCCGAGGGAGGAGGGGGCAGATGGGACAATCCAGAGAGACCATGCTTGCTTGTTCTTTAAGAACGAGAAGAAATGTGAGGGGTAGAGGAATTCTAGGTTGGAAGAACAGCAGGCAAAAAAACAAAAGAAAACAATAACAGGAGATCCCAGGTGGCTCAGTCAGTTAAGCATCTGCCTTCGGCTCAGGTCATGATCCCAGGGTCTTGGGATAGGGTCCCATATTGGGCTCTCTGCTCAGTGGGGAGCCTGCTTCTCCCTCTCCTTCTCCTTGCTTGTATTCTCTTGATCTGACTCACTCAAATAAATAAATAAAATTACAAAAGAAAAACACAGAGGCATAAAAAGTCACAGTATGCAGGAAACAACAGATCTTCCTGGATGGCATGGAACATGTGTGTGGGGGTTCTGGGTGATGAGGCTGCCCAGCCAGATGAGCAAGGATTTGCTCCTGGAGAGCCCCACATGTGGTGCTGAGGAATGTGGATTTTAGGAAGGAGCCCTGGGAAGATTTTAAGCAGAGCAGTGCCCCAGTCAGGAGCTTAGAATAACCAACATGGCAGGGAGGACAGATTCAGAGCAAGGTGCGGGGGTGGGGGTGGCACCAAATCTCAGGCGGGGGGTGTTGATGTGGGACTGAGGAAGACATTGGTTGGGGCAACTGGGAGAAGGGGATGGAGCTAAGAGGTATGTAGGACAAGGATGGATTCTATTTCCTTTCTGCTGTCTCATGAGCACCTGGCACATAGTAGGCACTCAACAGTTGGGGGATGAGTTGATGAATGAGGTAAAAATGAAAAGTGATAGTAGAGGGAGACACGGAGGGTTATTCCAACGACCCGTTCTGGGATAGGCAATTAAAACTGCAGCTGCCTCCTGCTGATCAAATCAAGGGAAGTTGCTGGATCCTATGAGCAGAACAGAAGACAGCACTCTCCGTCCACAACAGCTCATCCCATGAGCCAGAGGCGACCCTGAAAACATGGCACACAAGGACTTCCAGACATCCTGGGCTTTCTGCAGGACAGAATGAGAACTCAAGCCCATCTTGCCTGAACCTTAAGAGTGATCTCAGTGGGCCTCTGGGTTATGGTCACAAAGTCGATCAGAGAAAACATTTTTCGATCCTTAGTCTTTGAGGATCCCATGTGATAATACTTGGGATCTTTTAGAAGAAGTATTCCTATAATGTTTTTAATGATACCTTGGCCATGCTTGAATATTGTATTATTTACCTAGGTTTCTCACCTGAAGAAACTTAAATTATAAACACAAATTCCTGGAGCTTTATTTCCTATTATTTTGTAGGATTTTTTTCTTCTTAAAACATGTTTGGCCACAAACATGGGACACTGTTGTAATATGAGGAATGTTTAGGTTCTCAGAACTGATAGACCCCATATACCCTTTGAGCATATAGCACCGTGGATGGCAGGAAGAGACACAGTTCACCTCCCCCATCCCTTCTTCCTTTCTCCCTCCTCATCCTCAGAAGCCCATGCACTATGTGGGGGCCCAGCAGAGGCTACCATAGAGATGGAGTTTGAGGGCTACTTCAGTAGAAGGTTCTAGGAGCCTCCTGACAATGAAGGGAAAGAGCATTTGAAACAGGGGACAGCTGGAGAGACATAGCTGCCATTTAGATTTTCCTTTCAAAATACATATACTTTTTGGAAAAGTAGTACTTTATTAATAATTATTAATCCCTTAGGGTGCCTGGGTGGCTCAGTTGGTTAACTGGTCGACTCTTGATTTTGGCTCAGGTCAGGATCTCAGGGTTGTGAGATCAAGCTCCGTGTTGGGCTTTGTGCTCAACAAGGAGTCTGCTTGAGACTCTCTCTCTCCCTTTCAAATAAATAAAGAAATTTTCCTGCCTCTCTCCCCTACTCTCTTTCTCAAATAAATAAAAAACATTAATTTATTTAGTTTTTTAAAGATTTTATTTATTCATGAGAGACACACAGAGGGAGGCAGAGGCATAAGAAGAGGGAGAAGCAGGCTCCCTACAGAGAGCCTGATGTGGGACTCAATCCAGAACTCTGGGATCATACCCTGAGCCAAAGGCAGATGCTCAACTGCTGAGCAACCCAGGCATCCCAATAAAAAGATCTTTTAAAAAATTATTAACCCCTTTAGTTACCAATTAACCCTTTTTCAGGGTCCATGCAAATCAACCAAGAGCAATAAAGGAGTTGACCAAAAAAAAAAAAAAAAAGGAAAAGTGGATTAGAGCTTGCATGGCAGGAAAAAGGGTGCTGATGATGTGAGCTGAGAGGGTGAGAGCCACACTTACCATTCCCACAGTACCCCAGGGCTAAGCCCTGGGCTGGCTTCTCAGGACCAGCTCCCTTGCTATCTTGAGCCAGAGTGCCACTGGCTAGCAAGCCTGGCTGGGGAAAGCTGGTGGCACTGGTAACCAGAAGCTTGTGCCGGAGGTTGGTAAAAGCCCCACTGATCACTGCAGGTCTCTGGCAAGTTCTGTAATAGAACATCTGTGAGCTCTGGTGTCCCCATCTGTGGATGGAGTGTTACATTACAATCCATGTGCTCCAGCACGACATTATGAAAACTAAGAGGTGATAAAAGAATTCTGAGATTCTTGAATTAAAAGGTTCCTCATAAATAGTCACACAGCATGCCATGAGTATTGATGCCTTTTATATAGGGATTAGGGGAAAATCCCTCAGGCCTGGGAAATCTGTTTATGTGACTATTTCTATTTGCCATTCTACTTCTGTCAAATTCTCTCCCTGCTGAACTCCCCCACTTCACAAAACAAGTACTACCCCTTCTATATCTCTACTCTCATTGTGAGCAAAGACATCGGACAATAGCATTTGGTCTTGCATTTTGTATTCACTTAGAAGAATCTTCACACTAGAAAATCAGAAAGAGTGATTTTTCAAAGGCAGTGAAAGAAAACCATCTTTGGTTAAGAACAGTTTGTGTCCTGGGGCGCCTGGGTGGCTCAGTCAGTGAAGAGTCTGACTCTTGATCCCAGCTCAGGTCTTGATCTCAGGGTTATGAGTTCATGCCCTGTGTTGGGCTCCACGCTGGGCACGGAGCCTACTTAAAACAAAACAAAACAAAGAAACAAGCAAAAAAAGAACAGTTTGCATTCAGAGAAGCAATAGAGATGTGGATCCTGAGACAATGACATAATCCTTCTTTATCTGTAGTAGGGACAACTCCAGACGTCTACAGGCAGCTATGGAGTGGTCTCAAAACCATTTGTCTACTGAGCTTTCTGACTCAAGACAATTTTACAGTGCTGGCACAGTCAGATTTCCTGGTCAGGCACCCGTGTGTTGCATGCACTGGACCCGGTTCCCCATAAAGCTACCCCCACACTTGCCTGGTACTCACAAAACACACCTTCAGCCCCGTATGTATTGTTTGATTTTTCCATTTGTAAAACACCTGGGAACACATTAGATCCAGATGAAAAGCAAGATGTTTACAAACTAGTAAAGAAATATGATATTTATCCTGTCAGCTGAAATGAGCCTGACAGATGTATTTTTGGTTAAAATTAAAATTAGGAGCCCTATCCCATTACCCCTGGCGATGCCGCCAGATGCACAGCGTGTGTCTGACAAAGAGGCACCCCGTGGACATTTGAGCCAGGCTGTGGGTTCCAACAATGCAGGACAAGGGAGCTCATTACAAGGGCTCGCCTGAGAGGGAGGCCCCACCCAAGTGTCGAATGCACAGGACCAGACTCTGGAAAGTAGTATAGAGAGGATTCTCTTCTACCTTTCCCTGCTCACAAACATCTTCACTGTCAGGGAAGAGCTCCAGGAAGAAAACAAATGGAGTCATCATCTTTGATTTGGGTTTGCAAAAATGGTTCTCATCTCAGACTAGCAGACTAGACACGTCCCTAAGGACATAAACATAGGAATGGGTCAGTTCTTTTCACTAGACTCATGGGGACTTCTCTTCCCACTGGACTCACAGAACTTCAAGTAAGGGTGACTTGTATGTGTGCAAAGGGTGCATAGGGAAGACACAGGAGAGAACCCGTAGGGCTATATTCAAGGGCAAGTCCTCTAGTTCTTCTCAGGGTTCCTTTGTCCATAGTTTATGAACCTGGTCTATTTCTCTTATGGATCAATATGCTGGTGGTTCCTGACAGGAAAACAGTATTATTGGCAGTATAGGGAAAGATCTCTAAACTGCCTTTAGGGCTGGCCTTCCTGAGGGCTTTGTGGTCTAGTGGCAGGAACTGGGCATGTGAAAAAGGTTATCTCAAGAGGTCTGTGGGCTCCATGCAGGCTTGAATTTCCCTTTCTCCATACCTCCTCTTTATGGACTAGTATTTGATTCTTTTGAGCAGGGGCCTAAGCCCAAGCATACCCATTGTAATAATGAATCCTAGTCAAACTAGATCCTTTATCACTGCCTTATCTGCACCCCGTAGAGCTAGTCTACTGGCCACCTGCACACCAGTGAGGTCTCTCCTCCATAGTTACATGTGTTCCATGTGTATGCATGACATCTTAGGAATCACAAAGATTCTTATAGAACTGGCCAGGAAGATTAGAAAGGAAACAACAGAGGGGAAAAATTAAAGGAAAGGGCTGTTTGGTATGTACCCTGGACTCTCGAGAAGGAATTTGGGGGATGGTCACATCCCTCACCCCCATAAAATGATTTGAAATAGAGAAACAAACACAATATAATGAGCTTCATAAATAATAAATAAGTTTAAGTCAAACAAATAAAATTCACCAATTAGCAGCCTGATTCACCAATAGCAGCAGTGTAGCAGTTTTGCAATTTAAAGGGGAATGAACAGAACCCCATGAACCTGGGGTTACCCACCTAAATGTGTCTGAATGAGCTAATGGCAACAACTTTCAGAGAGAGAAAGAAGATACAGTAATCACTATGGAGATATCAGGAGTGCTATGAAGCTCAGCAAAACTTGCAAATATTATAAACAAGTAAAAACCCAGAGAGGAGAACTGGTGCAGCCCGGATGGTTAATGTTACCATCTGACATGCCAGAACAACTGGCCCAAATTATGGCTGCGTTACACAGATGGTAATATTGGAACAGTACTTGACAAACCTAGTGTTAACCACTGGATTATGTCTCCCCGAAATTCATATGTTGAAAGCCTAACCACAAGTACCTCAGAATGTGACCATATCTGGAAACAGGGGTGTTGCAGATATAATTAGTTAAGATGAGGTCATTAGGGTGGGCTCCTAATCCATTATGACTGGGGTCCTTGTGGAATGGGGAAATTTGGATAAGGAGACACATACATATATTGGGAGAATGCCATGTGAACATGAAGACATCAAGGTGATGTGTTGACAAGCCAAGGAATACCAGATCACCAGCGTATCACCAGAAACCAGGAGAGAGGTCTGGCAAAGACCCTACCCTGGCGCCTTCGGAAGGAGCACGGCCCTGCTGACATCTTGATTTTGGGCTTCTTGCCTCCAGGACTGTGAGACAATAAATTTCTGCTGTTTACGCCACTCAGGCCCTGTGGTACTTGGTTATTGCCACCGTAACGAACTAATACACCTTGCAGATAGGATAGAGCATCTCAAGCTTTGAAGAACAGGCACACAGTGGAGTCAGGAGAGGATTGTAAGGAGCACAAAATCAGGAGAAAATTCCCTGACCGGAAACAGAACTTAGGCATGGAAATCATGAGAATCCAGACAAATCTACTCAGTAGTGAGTGACCTGCTGTGCCCATATTCCCCTCCAAATGCTTGTCTATCACTTAAAAAATATATGAAGACAAAAGCAAAGTATTAAAGCTACCACAAATAAGGGAAGTTGGCACTTAAGGCTGTAAGGATAGCAAGCCATTCGATTTCCCTCCTTAGACTTTGGAGAATAGGCCTGGGTGGAGAAACTGTGACAAAGCCAAGAAAAAATACTTGACCAGGGTCACCTTGCTCTTTGAGGTTAGAGGAAAATATTTTAAGATTTAGTGGACTTGAAACAATTGGCCAGCTAAAAATAGACACAGTAGGTCACAAAGACTCATACCCATTCTGTCACTGCAGGGAATAATTAAGGCTAGACAGAGATTTAAAGATCTCTTTGAGAAACAAATGAATTGGAGTATTAGGCAAGGATTAATTAATACTCCTTTCACTAATAATGAAAACAGTTGGTACATTAGCAAATACATTCTTGGAACTCTTTGGTATTAGCAGAATCTCAAAAGGATCTCAGACAATAACTACAAAGTCGGAGGGGAAACAAAAAGACTCCTTCTGATTCCTAAAAGGGAATCAAAGTTTATTTCATTCCTGGTAGAAATAAATAGAAACCATTAAAATGGCTTCTCTGAAATGCATTAATGTTAAAATGTTAACAGACTACTTAAGGTTAGCCTTTGGCCCAGTTCAAAAAGGAACAGTTTAAAATCCATGACAGAAAACGAGGCAATGGAAAGAGAACCAGTAAATGACCACAATAAAAGATAAACTGACTTGGGCCTAAGGATACATAATGTCTCAACAATAAATATGAACAGCATGAACTTGCTTATTAAAACAAAAAAGTAGTTGGCGAGATCAAAAAATAAAACCCAACCATCTGTTGTCAAAAAAAAATATATTTAGCACCAAGTCATTTTAATCAATGGGACGGGGGAGAATGGTCTGAGATTTAACCCACTTAACTCCAAGAGCAGAGATACTTTGGGTCTTTGCATTTGTTAGATGCAAATTCACACACTTGAATCCTGCCTTTCTTGCAAGACTGGGTTCAAGGGTCCCCTTCTCTGTGACTGCGTCTCCAACTTCCCCAACTCCTAGGCAGTGCTCAAGACTGCTACCCAGGAGCCCCATGAAAGTAGACTTTCTGGAGAACTTTGGTTGCCCAGCGTCTGATGGGGGTATTAGGTTTGTTAGGAGAAGGGGCTTGGGGATTCAGATGCTAGAACAGTTAAATGGCAAAGGGCCCTGAATGTAGTTCTGTGGAATCTACGGGATTGACAGCAGGATTCCTGATTAGTTTCTTCCCTGTTTGTTGACTTTGTCACAGTGCCTACGATGAGAGAACAGGGCACAGATGGCAGAGAGACTAGTCAGGAGAGTCCATTCCCACAGTGTTTGTCAGTGAGCAGTGGTATTTCTTTTTTTCTTTTTGTCCTTTATTCATGGTTTTTTAAAGAGCAAGCTTGGAATACCTTTATATTAAAAAAATTTAAAACCCTCCTCTCTGCACTGTTCTCTCCCCTCCATCCCCATCTTTTCTTCCTCTCTGCATTAGGGCAATGGGAATGGAGCAAAGGTTTCATAGATTCTTGTGGTCAGGGTGTTGTCAGGACTCAGAGATTGGTTAGAGGTGGGGGGTGAAGGAAAAGGAGGAGTCCAAAGGACTTAGGAATTTCTAGTTCAAGGGACAGGTGGTTTGTAGTTCCATTATATGAGAGAAAGAATTGCGGTGGGGTACAATTTGGCTGAGGTGTGTAGGTGTGGTTCTGGACAAAGTGCACTTGAGGTTCACATAGAACATCCAGACCTGGAGTTAAGGAGTAAGGGCCTGGAGTTAGCACCATTAGCACAGGGGTGATTGGATCCACCATGAAAATGGATGATGTTGACCAGGGAGGGGCTGAGTTCCAGAAAATTCTCTTCTGATGGTAAAGAATGAAATCTTGAGGGAATATATAAATTCAGGGGTAGAGGAAGAAAAGTCAGGAAAAGAAATTAAATGATATAGACAACTTACAAAGAATAGAGTTTTTTTTTTTTTTTTTAATTTTGTTTATTTATTCATGAGAGACACAGAGAGAGGCAGACAGAGGCAGAGGGAGAAGCAGGCTCCCTGGGGGGAGCCCGGTGCAGGACTTGATCCCAGGAGCCCGGAATCACAACCTGAGCCCAAGGCAAACACTCAACCATGAGCCACCCAGGTGCCCCAAGAAGAGTTTGATTCACAAGGGGAGAAAATACCTTGAGGAGGGTGAGGGTCAGTGATAAAACTTCCTCAAGGATGTTGAATGGAATGAAGACAATCAGGGAGATACCAGCGCACTGGGAAAGTCTTTTTTTGGTAAAATGATAAGAATGGAAGACAGATGATAGGAGACTGAAGAGTGACAGGGAAGTGAGGACATGAAATAGGGGAAGACAGAGTTCTTAAGAAGTTTGGCGGCGAAGGGAAGGAGATGGTTTAGGTGGTCAAGGACGCTGGTGTCTTTTTGTTTGTTTTAGAGAAGAAAGAAGCCTGACTTCATTTGTAGAGTAGACGGAAGGAGCCAGTAGGGACCAAGAGAGAGGAATCATTGATTAGATAAGGTTCCAGAGAAGTTAGAAGGTAGTCACACAAATGGGGGTACTTATGATGTTACCAGATTAAAAAGAGAATTCTGAATAAAAATGAGGGGTGACTATAGATAGGCCTGTTGTAGACACAACCTACCTAAAATAGTAAATGTTTATGTCCCAAGCAACATAAAAAAATACAGGTAAGAGAAGTGGGGGGAAAGCAAGAAGAAATACATGAGTGAGTAATTGCATAACAAATTCTATTCAAGGCAAGTCTGGACAAAGCACAGAGACGAGATCAAAACTTGCAAAAGGTAAGGACATACAGACCTAGGAAAACAACCTAAATGCCAGAATTAAAAATATTTTCTTTTCACTAAAAACAGAGCTCTCCCCACCACTTATTCAATAAGGGAGACAAAGTCACTTTTAATAAACATGTACCTACAATATTCTTTGACCATATCGGAAAACCAATTGTCAACTAAATTCCATTTACGTAATACCCATAGGATTAGAAAATGTTTTCTTATCAATAATACTGATAAAGAAGCAAGCCACAGCCCAATCCCTGTGCCCTTACATTTTTAATTTTTTTTCTGTCCCTTACATTTCTTCTAGAATTGACTCCTTGAATTTTTTTTTTTTTTTGTCCCAAGTCTCTAGGAGCTCTCCCAAGCTTGGCTGAGGGCTTTGGATGTTTGCTCTTTATAAAGCCTGATCTGTTTGATGGTCTTCTCTATTCAATCTTCTTTAAAAACATAAATTATGTTTTATATATATGGGCTCAAATGTATTGGAGAATCAAAAAAGGAAGATATGGATCTTAAGACTTTATGATTAACCAAAAGTAAATCAAAATTAGAATGCCTAATTAAATAATTTCATTTATAATTACTGAATACAAAATGTCTACTACAATGACAAATAGATTAGGGTGATAAGAGAAAATGCGAATATTTACTTATGTTATATACAAAGAGCAGGAAAAGCACTTTGACACAGAACTGAGGAGAATATCAATGATAAAAGTTCTTAGAACATGGTGTTCATTACATTATTTCCTTTAGAATTTTTCAATTCACTTTTTTTTATTAACAAAATAAAAAATCAGGGACAAAATGGAACAGTGGTCAACCTCTTTGAAGACAAGAAAATTGGCAGGTCATAGAAAATGTCACCAAAAGTACTCTTTTTAATTGAGACAAATCTCTCTCCAGGCCCATCAATAGTAAAATAAATGTTCCACTTAGAAAAACCAAACAAGATTAAAACCACATAAAGCATCTCAGAGCAATTAAACAGCTCACGGGTGAAATTTGTGGTGATGTCTACTGGGGAGATCTTATAAGCCAGTCATCTTGATGTTTAGGTGGGAAAAATGAAATTTAATTAGCATTTAAAGGGGAAAAAAGGACCAAAACCAAACCAGAGAGTGATGGGGGTGATACATTCATGCTCAGAATTGGAAAACCTTGGCTTTCCATTTTTTTTGCTCTCATTGAAGGATCCCAGACAAGTAATGTTTTTGTGCTTTTTCCCTTATCTACATGGGAATAAGTGTATTGGTTCATAACCAATCCATAGGCCAGGAATAATCATCCTAAGGCCTTTCATTATGGTCTTGCTGAGTGTGAACCTCCTTTTTGTTAGAAAACATGCATTCCATAAATCTGTAAAGAAGAATCTCCTCTTCCAGACTCTCTGAAATTCTCCTACTGTAAAAAGTGATTGGGGTTGACTTTTTATGTACTTTCTCCACAAAGACTAGAGGAGACTCCCAGAGAGTAACATAATTGGTGATCTTGGGAGAAGGTTTTAATCATCCTGAATATCCAGGGTCCAGTTGGTTTTATTATTATTATTTTTAAAGATCTTATTTATTTATTCATGAAGGACATAGAAAGAGAGGGGCAGAGACAGAGGCAGAAGGAGAAGGTCCCCTGTGAGAACCCCGATGTGGGACTCAATTCCAGGACTCCAGGATCATGACCTGAGCCAAAGGTAGACACTCAACCACTGAGCCACCCAGGCATCCCTTCTGGTTGGTTTTAGATGCTTTACTCACTGTTTCTTATTGAGCATCTACTACGGGCACTGGGCACAAGTTACCAGTCATTGCTCAGAACTACTGGATAATCACATTTTACCATCCTAGTCTCTCCCTGGGACAAAGCAATTATTCACTACCTACATCAACAATCAAATGGATGTGGTGCCAGGGACAACATAAGAACATAAAGACTCAATCAATATAGAGAAAACCAGTAAGTGTGGGGTAACCTGGCTCAAGATAAAGACATTAAGAATAAATCAAGAGAAGTCAAAGTGTTTTGATGACAGGTTGGAACAGCACAGGTAGCCCCATATCTCACAGCTCCACTCGTTCACCCCAGCCTTCTTATTGAGTAATACCTACGCTTTCCTTTCCCCATCCTGGAGGGCACAGATAGGCGTCAAAGACACAAAGGAGAAAATGAGAATGAAGTGGTTCAGAGGAATCATGTGCTAAGAAGTTCTAAGGTAGACAGCCACATGCTCAGCTCCCAGCTCCCTCCCTGGCTTCTACCTGATAAACCATAGAAATATGGTTGTCCTTCCCCACCCTCTTTCTTCATATCCCTCCCATTGCTCTTCTCTGACTTCTTTCCCCCCTTAAATCTTGGGAGATGGAAGAACAGAGCAAAGTTGACTCAAAACTAATCCCAAAAGAACTGTCCCAAATGTACTTCTTGGTAAGGTCTCTCTCTGAAGGCTGTTGATTCTTTGGTTGCTGTTTTTGCAAAGGATACTTCAGCCTCAAGTAGAGGCCTAGAGAATTACAGAAGGTTCCTGAATATCTCTGTCCAGGCCAGAGAAATGCTGTCAAGAGAGGAAAAGAAAAGGCAAGAACACTCACTTTCCCACAGAAAGTATTTTAAAGACATGGATTATCCAGCATGTCTCTATAAACAAACAAAAAACCCAAACAAACAAACAAACAAACCCCCTCCAAATCCTATAAAGTCAAGTAAAATCGTTAGTGATGAATATCTACTATAGCCACCATCAGTTTCCGATAGATAGGTTATGATATGGACTTTTTATGAGCTCTGTATGCAGTTAGAATTCATTAGGGACTTGTAATTAAAGTGAGCACTATATTTATGACCACTTTATAGGACTTGGAGCCACATTTTTCCCATTTTAAATAATTATAATGTTTTAGTTGTATCTTAGCTTTTATGATGTACAGTTTGTCCTATCTGTGGTTTATTTGCTGTCAAGTTAGTAAAATATGAAGTTGCAAATTATATCCCTGTTCCTATGGGAAAATATAATCCAATTGATGACTTTCCAAGAGGAATCCTGTACACATGCAACTATAGGATATCCAGCCAAAGAAAATGATGGGACTCCTGTTGTTCAAATCACTTAAATCCAATTTGTGTGATGTGCTGCCCATTATTCTATACAGAGAATCCATCTGGACAGAGATGGGATAAAGCCGGAAGTTCTTCTGTACTGCGGCCTCCGTGGTTTCAAATGCATAATTACAAGCCTCAGAGGGTTGACAGTGGACTCCAATGACAATTTCACAGCCTCAAGAAAGGACCGTTTTTCACAATTACATGAAAACTCTGCACAGGGAAGAAGCTACCTAATTGGAACATTTTTCAACAGCATTTAAATATCAGGCCAGCTGGATCTCCACAGCCCCTGTGAATTTAATCAGCTCATTCTTCCCAGAACCTATATTCTATAATCATTGAATGCCTGCGCTACATCTGTCACCCAAATCTGGTTGTGATCACGTCTTGTCATTAACCGTTCCACACACCCGCAATGAACCATTCTGTGGTAGGCCTCAAAGGCACTCATTGTGTGAAGGGGTATGTAAAAGAAACGATATCTTTGAAATGAAATGCCTTACCAACACCGTATCACCTGTTCGTCCTCTAACACACCTTCCCCAAATTCCCATCAGGAATACTTTTTTCAAGGCTAATTCTACGTGGTTGATCTATGACTTATATTTTACCAGTTATACCCTTCGTTGATACCTCAATCCATACTGAATAGACCACCAAATATCAAGCTCTTTTTGGCATAAAGGACAGATGTACCACTAAATAAAAGTGTCATTCTGCTCTATTCTCTCTCGTATCTCTGCAATTATTAATCAAACTTTTTTTTTAAAAGATTTTATTTATTTATTCATGAGAGACACAGAGAGAGGCAGAGACAGGGGCAGAGGGAGAAGCAGGTTCCCTGCAGGGAGCCCGATGCGGGACTTGATGCCAGGACCCCGGGATCACAACCTGAGCCGAAGGCAGACGCTCAACCAACGGAGACACTCAGGTGCTCCCTTAATCAAGCTTTTATTCCTCAAACCGAAAGTGACCAGGAGCCTGAGCATCCCTTCTGAGCAAACTTGATAACAAATCAAATATGGTTCAGATCACACTGCGTCCTAAAAGCAAAGACATATCAACTTGAAAGATCTCTGAAGCTTTCAGAATCTTGTTGAGAGGATAGAAAATATGCATAAAAAATAATAGGGGAATGTTTTTGAAATGACATACAAACAGGTTACCTGTGCTTTGACAGAAATGACTCTACAGGCATTCAGCAAGTTCGAAGCTATGAAGAGGCCATCAGAAGGCACAGTTAATACAGTCCTAAATAGAGGACGGTGGACAGAAAAGCTGGAATGGTAGTCGTGGTGGGGGCAAGAGTGTGGTAACAGCTAAGACCAGCGCCAAAGGACAGGACTATGTGGATCATGACAAACAGCAGCACCCACATCATAGTCTTCCAAAGCATGTTCTTCCAAAGAAATGGGTTAATGATAGATACTGAAGTGCCACATGCTATGATGGCTGTATAGCAGGTATCCAGGAAATGTTGGATTAAAAAAAAAAGCTCAGAGAAATAAAAATTACAGAGGGCTAGAGTACGGAAGGTGAACAGGCCCTAATGAAGACCTGAAGGAAAAAAAAAAAAAAAAAAAAAGACCTGAAGCAACTACTTACAGGCCAATTTCTCTAATAAGTGATTCCAGATCAGGAAAACACTAGTTCTCCCAGCAGCCAATCCACCCAAATCTGACAAGAACATTTTTTTTCTTGTTTAATTTATAAAAAGAAATAATCATCAAAGAAGAAGGACATTCTTTTCTCTTTAAAAAGATTTTATTTCTTCATTTGAGAGAGAGAGAAAGAAAGAGCATGAGTGGAGGGAGGAGGGTCAGAGGGAGAAGGAAAGAGAAGCAGACTCCCCACAGAGCAGGGAGACCGACGCAGGGCTCGATCCCAGGACCCTGAGATCATCACCTGAGCCAAAGGCAGACGTTTAACTAACTGAGCCACCCAGATGCCCCAGAAGAAGTACATTCTCCAGGTATTTACCACTGGAAACCCAAATATAAAACTGTAGTGGGGGGAAATAATGTGAAAAAGATAAGGAAAAGAGCCTGTGTGTGTTTTCTTCTCTCCGTGTCTGGGAAATGTATCTCCTTCAAAATAAACTGTCATCTGTAAGATACTCTCTTCCTCAAGTTAGGAGAGGGGCCAGAGGATGTAAATTGGAGAATTTCAGCCTAGTATTCCAGCAGGGTTGACTTGCTCATGTTCAAAATTTATGTTTTACAACCTCTGGAAGGCACTGAGCATTTCAATTAGGGTGTGGGGTAGCCCGTCTTCTCCTAAGGACAACCATGTCAACTTTATTCTGGATTATTTGTAGCCTTAGTACTTAGGGAAGTGTGTGTATTTTCAATTAAGAGCTAACCACACAAATGAAAAGTACTGCACAGTGAAGCTGAAGTCTAGCCCTCGCTCGTCGGTGCACATAAACACTAATATCAAATGATGGTTTTGTCATGTGATCCGTCCCCCAGCACATACAAATATAGAACATGACCATAAAAAGTAACGGACCATGCCCTCTGCTAAGTAATTTATGACAGCGCATCCAGACTGGAATGCCAGCCGAAGTTACCTTCTCCCTGTCTGCTGAGTCCACACGCACAGCTACACTGATAGAAGCGGCGTCCTGCAAAGAGGGCCCCAGTTGAGGCTCCCGACACTGTGGGCAGTAGCAAATCTGAAGGCCAGAAAAAGTGTGGCTCTTAAAAAGATCTGCTGAATGACTCAACCACTTCTTTTTAAATGAATTTGTGACTCAAGTCATACAAGGAAAACCTGTGGTCTTTTTAATTGTTTTTTTTTTTTTTTTTTTCCAGCAGATGTATGGTGACCAGCAACCAAATATTTAGCATCACGGTGGAGAATGATAAATAGTCGGTAACTGTTTTATTAAAGATGAAAAGTGATCCCAATGCTTGACGGTATGGAGAATGAAACATGGCCTGTTTCCCTGGCCATATACATAGTTCTGGCCTTTATGGAGAATTTGCCTTCAAGGCAGTCTGGGGTGGAACAAACTTCGTATGAAATAGTTGATAAAACAAAGGACGTTATCCTTCTTTATTAACCTTTAACCCTCAGATAATCCCCCAAATCCCTTGTGTGTGATAACCACCTCACTTCCTTTGGGCAGTCATTCATTATCTAATTCGTGTCTTACACAAAGAGAGATGAGCTAATGTGCCTTATCAGATTAAAAAAAAAAAGTCACCATGAGTGATGTCCAACAGGACAGGATCTTAGCAAATCCTTTCTGCCTCCAAAGTCCTGGGTTTCTAAATACCTTTAAAGCTACTAACCCATGGTCACCGCCCACGGGCCCATTCACAGCTTAATGTTGCTAAAACAAACAGTCTGGGCAGAAGAATGAGAGAATTACTCTCCTTTCTGATTATCCCCCTCTCTGCATCCTGATAAACTAATGATTAGCTTTCCTGTTGGCATTCAGCACTGACTGGGTAGCTTCAGGCTGTCAACTCAAGCAGAACCTGATGATATCACACAAACCTCTTCCTCTCCTTCCTTCCCTGGTGCTTTGGTTTTCGTTAACCAGCATCTATATCCAGCCTTCACACGCTAGCTGGGGCCGGGTTGGGGGGATATAATTACCAGGGTAATTTTCTTGCCATGGAAAGGCTCATACAAAAAGCAAGACTTCTATTTGCCCCCACTTCTCCACCTACAACACCAAGTGCTACTCAGAAAGCTGCTGGTTATAAAAAGGCAATCCCATGGGTATCAGGAAGCAATCAGGTTTTACCCGCCCTTCATAGACTGTACTTGAGCACAGATTTTAGTTGGGCTTACGTCTATAGTCTTCCCTAGAGATTAAAAGCATATATTGCCTTTGAGTTGGTAGTGAAGAGAGAACCGGTCCATTTAGCAACATCAGTAAGAGCAGAAACTTATGCATATTTCTGAAGTATGAATATAGAAAATTTGGAAAAGGCTGTAAAGTGAGCCGCTGGTTAGATTAGAAAGTGCTACCTCTCCCAGGTCAAAGGGAGATACCATCACTTAATGAAAACGTAACTGAGTATGAAACAAAGGATAAAAACTTTTTTCTCTCTCTTCTGTTTTTTTTTTTTTTCTACTTCCAAGATAAATGTAGAATTGCATATTTAAAAATCCATTTGAAATACTTGCTTGGCACATATTAAGTGGTTACTCAGCAGAATATTTTCTTGATGTCTTGATTTCTAAATGTCCTCAAGGGGAAAAAAAACTTTATAGCAATATTTTAAAGCAGGCATTCATTTTACATTAGGGCCAGAATTGCTTTATTGCATTATGTTATCTGTCATATGCCCCCTAACAATAGAACTTAGCAGCACTAATCATGGCCAAATCTCTCAAGAAAATTCAGCAACTCCAGTTGAGCAATGCAGTGACATTTTCTGGGCATGGGCTTAGGGAACACTTGGGAGTTTGGCTTTGTGCACTCGTTTGCTTTTCCTTTACAATTTCCAGACCTGCCACCAGCACCACCTAATTTACCCAAGGCATGCTCTGAGATCAAAGTCATGCAACTGTTTTGCTTGGTATTCTAAAATAGCAGACAATAATTTGACACCTTCTAGTTATGATAAAACACTACAGAGGCAAAAAGGATGGAATCACTCTAAAAAAAAAAGCAAAAACTTTAAGATATTTGTATGCATGTACCTATATCTGTATCCCTATATATCCAGACACGATAAAAACAAATTCAGTTCTTGGATTTGGAGGTTTTCTTGTCCTTCTCTGGTTGTTTATGAGGGGATTGACTTGAAAAAGCCCAAATGAGTGTTTAGAAAGACAGTATTTTTCCACTGAGATAGACCTCATGTTAGCCAAGCTGAGATACCCATACTGGCAGGTTGGCTAGATACCCACCCAAACCTGTGAATTCTTCCTTCCTGGCATTAGGTTGATGAAATTTCCCAGCATCCCTTGCAGCTAGGCATGGCCACAGAACAGAATGAAGGCAGAGATGACATATGCCACTTCTAGGCCTGGCACATCAAACCTTCCCAGAAATGATCCAGCCTTCTCCTTCCAAATGCAATGGCTGAGGACCTAGAGGAAGTCGGACCCCAAGAGAAAGAAGTCTGGATCCTTGAATGACCATGTAGAAGACTGTCAGCCCAAACCATCAGAGCAGACCTACATGAACAAGAGAAATATGTCCACTATGGTGTCTCTGAGATGTGAGGGTTATTTCTGGAAACAGTTGGGCTCCCCTGACTAACATTGAATTCTTCTGTTCAGTCACCTAACACCCCCATGCTTTTTCTCATTTAGTACTCACAATACCTCTCTGAGGTAGGAATGATGATCCCCATTTTATTTCTTATTTTTTTAAGTAGGCTCCACACCTATTGTGGGGCTGGAACTCATAACCCCAAGATCAAGGGTCCCATGCTCTACTGACTGAGCCAGCTAGGCACCCCTCTCATTTTAAAGACAAGGAAACATGGGCAGAGTTTAACTGTCTTCCCTCAAGTGGGCAACTTGACAACTTGGTTTGGTTGTAGTGGCTGAGTGTAAATGTAATGTGGGCTTTACCAGATTAGTTTGCTGGTGATCACTCAGAAAAAGAGAGTAAATTCTTCAATTTAAGGAGACACTTATGAATTGTTTTTCTTGCATTTGAATTCATATTGCTAATAAGTAGATCTGAGTTCCAAAGTTTCTCCTCCTGATAATGCTCACAAATTAATATGTTTTATAAAAGTCTCAAATATATTTATGCCCACTAAGCAATCTGGAGCTGTCATGAACCAAGTAAATATCTAAAGTCCTAAGGTTTTTGTACTAAGCTTTCTTGCTTAGTTTAAGATGAACAGATTATTAATAAATTAGATTAATGCTCCACACATTAAAAAATTTGTTAAATGGGTGCTTTGAGCAGAGCACTGGGTGGAGGCATATTCACTCATAGATGGAGGAATGGTCAGAAGAGTCTCTCATTTCCCTTCCCTTCTAATTTTCAGACTGCATAAACAAGGAAAGGTCAAACAATCAGTTCTAGATTCCTGGTGTATATACAGGAAGGTACTGTTTCCTTTTAAAGTGCAAGTCCAAATAGAGATAAAAAAGAAGAGCAATTAGAAAAAAACTCTCTCTTTCACTTCTGGAGGCATAAAAAACCCAGACTTCCTGGATTTTTTCAACAGAATAAAATCCACAGTGGCAGTCAATGACCATAAATCATCTTTACTGAACTTGGAAACTTAAGATTAATTTTTTCTCCATGTACTGATGCACATTAATTCGATTTGAACACACACAAACACACACATACACACACATACTCATGCTGGGGCTTCCCATCTGCTTTTGTAAGTTAACCAGGGCTAGAGGTGGTGGGTCTGGGAGGGATACCTCCCGGGAACCTTGTGGTGATAGCCCTCCTTGGGGGGGTAATGCCCATACATGGTTTCAGAGGCACTCATCTACTGGAGATTACATTTCAGCTCAGGGCAGAGTTTTTGGGGTCACCCAAGGTGGAGATGATTAGAGATCATGTTTCACGTCTTTCCCAGGTGATGTGAGATGTTTCAATGCCAAAACCATGGCTCTCAATTGAAGTGAACACTGTCTAAGGTTTTATTTTGACATGTACCTCCTATAAATGACTGTGCAGGGTGGCTCTTCTTGCATGTAGTGTCTGTGAAAAAGACTTTGTATGATAGGAGGACAGGCCCAAGTCTAGGTCTGGTGGTCAAGTAGTGGACATGTCACTGAACTTCATTTTTCATTCTTTGAGTGAAAAATAACGTTTTTCCTAATAACCACCTGTTGTAAAAATAAATGAATAGTAGAGTGTGCCAGGTTCCTTTGAAAAATTCTGCACTTACGGAATGGGGGCTTGGCCATTTCCCATGTGAGAATCCCTTAACTGGAAAAAGGCAGGCTTGATAAACTGTCACTAAAATTCCTAGACTACAATACTGTAAGGACTAGGACATTCTTCTGCCTAAAGATTATTTTTATAAATTACAATAAGGGGAGAGAAGAAATGTCTGAGATGTTCTGCCCATGTTTTATAACTTGTTCTGTATCATGAGGGTTGGAATATATATTATATATGGAATATATCATCATATATTTGAAGGCTTTCAAAATGCAAGATGTGATGACCCATTACATTAGTCAATCATGAAATTGGTTTAGTGGGTCAAGAGAATGGAGTGGAAGAAAGAGATCAACATACCTGGTAAGGATAACTGTTATTTTGTGAAACTGGGTGGTGAAATAAAATATACTTTTTCCATGGGTCATGGTTGAAAATTTTGAAAGCCCTAATATTAGAGAATATAAGCTATATGTTTCTTAGTCCAAAGTAAGACAGGAAATTTGAAAATGGATGTCATCATTGTCAATTAGGGCTGCAGACACATCTCTTATCCTGCTTTTCCCAGAAATGATGGAGGGGTGAGGGTAGAGGGATAGGAGCATGGCCAGGGAAGAGAAGGCAAATGAGGGAGGCTTCATGTTTTCATCCGTGGTTCAAGGCCTTATTAAAAAATCCAATTAATTATTTTAAAATTTGACAAGGAGAAGGGAATGAAGGCAATCTGTATTAGTTTTCTATTGCTGCATAACAAATGACCATAAGTCAGTGGCTTAAAACAGCACCCATTTATCACCTCACAGTGTCTGTAGGTCAGAAATTTGGGCAAGGTCAAGCCAGGCTCTCTGTTCAGGGTCTTGGGGCTGAATCGAGGTATCAGCAGTGTCCCATCTGGAGCTTGAAGACCCTATTGGGCTCATGTGGTTGTTGGTGGGATTCAGTTCCTTGCAGCTGTAGGACTGAAATCCTTGTTTACTGCTGGTTGTCGGCAGGGGTCCCTGTCAGTATCTAGAAGCTCTGAGAACTTGGTAACTCTTGGTACCTCAGCTCTTCAGAGCCAGCAGAAGAATTTCTCTCCAGACACCATGACACTCTTACATGACAGAAAAATCGCAGCAGTGATACCTCATCATCAGGCTCATAACCGAATCAAAGGAATGCTACTCCACAGCTTCACAGGTGCCACTTACTTAAAGAGAGGGGAGGGCAGCCCCAATGGCCCAGCGGTTTGGCGCCACTTTCAGCCTGGGGTATGGTCCTGGGCACCCGGGATTGAGTCCTGTGTTGGGCTCCATGCGTGGAGCCTGCTTCTCCCTCTGCCTGTGTCTCTGCCTCTCTCTTTTTCTCTGTATCTGTCTTGAATAAAAAAACAAAATCTAAAAAAAAAAAAAAAAAAAAAAAGGAGGGGATTATACTGGGCATGTCCATTAGGCCATAGGAATTTTAGAGCCAGCTTGGAATTTTGCATACCACAGCCTCTCAATAGTTAAAATCCACCTAAAGCAACAACCCATCCAGCATCTTGAACAGCCTAAAAGAAATGTGCATGTGCATGTGCATTTTCCAAACTGATGTGTTGGCCTTCTGTAGGACATGAATACATGTCCCTCTTCAAAAAGCCTCCATGGTCAATTAAGTTTGGGAAAACATAGTTTTTTTTTTTTTTTTTTTTAAAGATTTTATTTATTTATTCATGAAAAACAGAGAAAGAGAGGCAGAGACATAGGTAGAGAGAGAAGCAGGCTCCCCACAGGGAGCCCAATGCACGACTCAATCCCAGGATCCCGGGATCATGCCCTGAGCCTAAGGCAGATACTCAACTGCTGGGATACGTGGGATACCCACATATCCCAAAACATAGGTTTAATAACACTTAACATATTTCTTTACTAAACTGTGTATGGAATTTCCCCAAACATATTTAACCCAGAAATTTTTTTTAAGTTTGTGCTAACTGAATTCACATTATTAATATTAATATTACTGTAATACTAATATTATATCAGAAGCTCTTGTATCATCATTTTATTTCCTCTGTGATGCCTTTCCCGCTCACCTTTATCTATGAGATCCCTTCCCTGGATTTTGGTAACACTAATGGTTTACCTTGCTTGATTGGCAGTTTGCTTATAATTGATACATATAAAGTACTTTTACTTTCTGATGGTCACCTCCTCCTACTAAATTTAGTTTCTTTGAAGGCTGGCACTCTGGCTTAAAGCCACAGTGTAGAGCACTGGAGACAGCTGTGCAGTGTGAAGCATGGTGGTTGAGATTTCTGGGGACCAAGGTTATCTCATCAGCTTAGGGACTAATGAGCAAACCATTTACCCTCTCTCTGAACCTCTCCTGGCTCACCTTTAAATCTAACGTGTTGCAATAGATTATTTCTAAGATCTCTTCCCACCAAATAATCTGTATCTACCTGTCTCCACGCTCTGTCCCATCTTATCGTCTTTATGGTGCCTGGCCCATGGTATGCACTTAGTAAATATTTGTTGACTGAGGACTTTCAAGCTTGCATTGTTGTGGGTTCCTGTCTTTTAACAGTGCTGTTCTGTGTCCTAGGAGGTGGCTAGCTTCCAGGGGCTCACCTCTAATTTTGGGCATCAAAACTACAACCATAAGGCTACAACTGACCACTAATGTTGCTTTGATATTGCTTTATGGCTCTGCAGCATAAGTGTGGCCCTCTTCATATGGGATAGAAGGCACCTCTCCTGGGAGGTCCACCTGCCCTAATATATCTTCCTTCCCAATCCCTGAAACTCTTCTTAAAGATATATTTTCTACCCTTTTCTCTCAGAGCCCTATTACAACTCTAAGGAAATAAAGGTAGGAGTCACTATTTAGTAACTCACCCAGTAGAAAGTAAGCCACCTTGTAATATGCATGTAAGTGGGGGCAAGAAATTAACCTCTGCTGTTGTGAGTCACCAGGATGTTGGAGATGTTTGTTACTGCAGCACAACATTGTCTGCTTTGATACAGAAACGTCAGGAGGAAAGAACAGGGTTTTGTGCTTGTGGAGATGTCAGATGGTGATGTCTAAATTCTTGCTGCTCACAGTTTAGCAACAGACCAGCAGCATTAGCATTACCCAGGAGCTGGCTAGAAATGCACTCCCGGGCCCTACCTCAGATCCACTGAACCAGACACTTTAACAAAATCTTCAGGTGATTCAAAGGAAGATTAAAGTTTGAGAATAAGTGACTTAGAGGCAACTAGAAATGACAACGTGAAGCATCTAAAATAAGTTGGAGCTAGAGATGTAAGCAAATACAATCCACATTCCATAGGTTCTCAAGTGTGGTCCCTGGACCACCAGCATCACCATCATATGGGAACTTTTTAAAGAAATGCAGAGTCTTGGGCCTTAACCAAGACCTTCCAAATCAGAAACTGTAAAAGGGGCCCAGAAGTCTGTGTTTTAACAACCCTGGATGTGATTCTCATACACACTGAAGTTTGGGAGCCACTGCCACAAACCAGTAAATTGAAATTACAGGAGTTCTTATTCTCCTGAAAGAAGGAAGAGAGGAAGATGTGGATGGTTATAACATTGTTCCCATAAAAAATACCACCTGTTTGATGGTGGTTTCCTTTATGCTGTATCTTCTAGAATGTACATGGGGAAAATGAAGGCCTGTTTTCACCACTGTACTGATGACCTCTCAAATCTGCTTTTCTATCTAGTGGAAGAACTAGGACAGCACTGTGGGTAAAGATGTGGGGGACACAAAGAGAGGTGGACATCAAAAAAATTGCTTTCCATTGTGCCAACCTGATCCTGCTGGAGCTTACTGCGCTTGGACATTGTGATGAGTGCTACAGAAAACATTTCCTGGGTACAAGCCCCCTGGAACAGATCCACTCCTCCCCCTTTTATCAAGAATGTATGCAGTAGCATAAGAAGGGGGAGCTACAGTTGTCACACTCAGGAATCTGCACAGCTACATGTGTGTTCCTAACTGCAGCTCATTTGGGGATGCCATGGTTCCAATGCATTCATTTGTTTGCTTGCTTATTCTACTTTACCTAATATTTAATGAGCCACTGGAGAGATCTCTTGTGTTTAAAAAAGGGATTGAGGGGGCACCATCCTGGAAAGTCGTGGCTCTTGCCTCTATCTAAGACTTCCAGTGATGCACTGAAATCACTTCTCTTCCCACTTTAATCACAGAAATGCCAGGCTGAGGCTGTTTCCAGAATGCATCCCGTTGTGATTTTTCAGTTTTCTCTTTTGCAAAGGGGGTTGGGGAATCGGGAGCAGGGATTGAGAAAGCCACAGAGAAAAATGCATCCACAGCAGAACACACAATATCTCCATCCTTACAAAGCTGCCTATCTCGGCTGGACGTGAACTCCCCATTTCACACGAGGGAAGTGATACATCCATGGCAGCTCTGGCTGTAAGTCTGAATTACCTGATAGACCCACAAAACTCTCAAGGCCAAGACCACTCCTTGGACCAATTAAACCAGACCCTCTTGAAGTGAGATTCATGCTCTGATATTTTTAAAAAAATATTCTGGGTGATTCCACTGCACACAGGTGGTTGTTCCAGGGAAGGATGAAGGGTGAGAGTCTTGTTCCTTTATGGAACTGAACTTCCTCCCCTGAAAGTCAAAGTCCTACTTTCTCAGGATTCTCAGCAAAACTTTTTCAATTTCAAGAGTTTTAGAATTTAAAGTGAGCTATTCAGTTTAAGCTATCGTATTATAATGAATATCCAATTATCTTTTTTCTAAATTTTTTTCCAATGAAGACATACTAATTTATCACATATCACCAGCATAGCATGACACTTCACATTTTCCACATTCTTAGTATATGACATTGTCAGACTTTTATGCATTTGCCATCCTGGTAACCATGCTTTGGTACTTCCCTGGGGCTTATATTAGTTTTCTATTACTGTATAACAAATGACAAATATATTATTTTCCAGTTCTGAAAGACAGAAATCCAAAATAGGTCTTAAATCATGGGGTCAACAGAAATGCATTCCTTTGAGGGATTCTACAGGTGAATTTGTTTCCTTGCTTTTTCTAGCTTTTTCAGACTGCTTCATTCCTTGTCTTGTGGTCCATTCCTCCATCTTCAAAGCCAGCAGCATGACATCAGATTTCTGTCCAATGATCAGAGTAATCTCTCAGATGACTCTTCTTCTTGTTCTCCTCCACTTATAAGGATCCTTACAATTACCTAAGGCCCACTCCAATAAACCAGGATAATCTCCTCACCTCAAGGTCAGTTGATGAGCAAACTTTATTGCTCCTTTGCATTGTAAGTGAATATAACTGCAATTTCTGGGGACTCCAAATATCTTTCATATTTATATAGTTGTCACCAAACATCAGATGCAGAATATTCAGTCAAAAGAACAGTTCTTATTTTTTTTCTTATTTAACAATGTATGCTGGTCGTAGATCTACTTATTAATGAATAATTTCATTCACTACACAATCAGCATGGTCAAAATATTGTTATTAGGAATCCTTGGTAGAGAGCATGATGATGTTATTTACATGATATAGTTTGGGCCGGATAGCGGGAAGGGGGGTGCTGGGTTTAGAAAGCGGGAAATTTATAACAGCCTGGGGAATGAAAAGGACTCCTGCCAATCCACCACTTTGCTCTTAACATCCACTATTATGTTTATATTAAAGTTTACTCTGGGCCTTATATGGCAATGTTATGGTAGGTTAAAAGTTGTTAGAAACTGCACTGACACTCTTTAAATGATCCACACACACAATACATTTAACAAGCACTGACTTAGCCTATCTGTGCTAACTATGAAACTGGAGCTAATCAAATTCATACATATAATCTATAGATGTGAATAGGTTTTAATAACAAAATAGCACAAAATGTGAGCTAAAAGTTAGAAGTCAATATTTCCTTGGTTATAAAATGGTTGTGAGACTAGTAAAAGGAACAGGCTACATTCTCTTTTATGGCTAATATTCCATGGTGTTTGTATACCTATTTACTATCTATCTATCTATCTATCTATCTATCATCTATCTATCTATCTAATTATCTATCTCATTACATATTCTTTATCATGATGACAGAGGGTAACTACACTTGATCATGGTGAGCACTGCATAATGTATAGAATTGTCAATTCACTATGCTATATACCTGAAACTACTATAACATTGTATGTGTCAACTATACTTCAATAAAAGAAAAGAATAGGCTGCAGATGACATAAATAAATTGACCCTTTAAACTGGTGATGTCAACTGTTACAGTATGAATTTGGCCATAACAAGATTATGAAGCAAAAGAAATGTTCCATACCATGACCTGGATTAGAGACAGACTTACGTGCTCTACATCTCATTTTGGGGATCTCTCTCAGAGTGAATGGTTCTGCTGCTTCCTTGTTGTCTGTTTTACACTATTGCCCATTCTCTAGACAGCCCTGCCTCTCAAAATAACACTCTTACCTCTTGGGGTTGTTGGTGCTGAGAGGCCATCAGAAGGAAAGCCCGCTGGGCCTGGAAAGCGCTATGCACCATCTCTGCCTGGGAGGAAAGAGGAAGAGGGAATTTAGATGTTTGAGCTTCAGAACAAAGAGTGACCATATGATCCAGCAAGTCTATCCCTAGGTATAAACCCCAAATTGAAAGTATATGTCCACACAAAAACTTGCTAATGGATGTTCACAGCAGCATTATTCACAACAGTCAAGATGTAGAGACAACCAGAATGTTCATCAAGGGATGAATGGATAAACAAAATGTGATATATCCATACAATGGGATATTATTTGGCATTAAAAAGAGATGAAGGGCTGATACATGCTACAATGTGGGTAACCCTTGAAAACATGCTGAGTGAAGGGAGTCAGTCAAAAAAGACCACATGTGTATGATTCCATTGATATGAAATGTTCAGAATAAGCAAATCTACAGAGACAGAAAGGACATTTGTGGTTGCCTGGGGCTGGTGGGAGACAGGAATGGATTTCTTTTAGGGGTGATGCTGGAATAAGATAATGCTGATGGTTTCACAACTTGGGGAGTCTTCTAAAAACTACTGAATTGTTCACGTTAAAAGAATGAATGTTATTTTGTATCAATGATATCTCAGTAAGTTATTAAAAAATGTTTGAGCCCCAAAGTGCAATTGTTTTCAGAGAGTATTTCTCCTCTTCTTGTTCACAGTGTGCCCAAACCACTTCCATGCCTTATAGTGGAAAGAAACTTGTCCCTTAAGTCATCCCCATAAACATTTTTACTGTGAACCAGCGGCTTCCACAACTATTTATTAAGACAGATGTAGAGATGTCAGTGCTACCTGGACTGAACCCCCCAGTCACTCGTGCAGGAGGGAATGTTTCAAATACACAGCATCATATGCTCTATCCTCATCCTCTACTTATACTTAACTATTAATTCTTTAATTTTTCAAATTTAAAAAGTTACAGAAGAGTACCAATAAGAAAATAATTCCAAATTTTTGTATCATGCACAAATGACCATTTTTGGCACACATTTTCTAGTTTTTAAGAAAATCCATGCAGCTGTTTTCTATAAGACAAAGAGTAATGATTTATTTATTTATTTATTTATTAAGATTTTATTTATTTATTCATGAGAGGCAGAGACACAGGCAGAGGGGGAAGCAGGCTCCATGCAGGGAGCCCGACGTGGGACTCAATCCCAGGACTCCAGGATCACGCCCTGAGCCGAAGGCAGATGCTCAACCACCGAGCCACCCAGGGGTCCCAAGGAGTAATGATTTAGAAAACTTTTTTAAATGCAGAAAGTCACAAACATTAAAATTTTAAAAATGCCTCAAAACCCAGAAATAATCTTTATTAACAATAGATGAACATCACTGCACCACCTTTTAAGATATATATGCTCAGAGACTTTTATAAGATGGGACTGACCAGAGGTACCATTTCTTTAAAATAAAGAGTATGGATAGTAGTTGTGTTGAATAGTAGAGATGAAGGAGAAGGAATTGGTTAACTTAAAAGTTTCTGCTCTGTAATAATTACTATGTCCCAAATGATCATTCCAAGGTAAAAAATATAAGTAAAATATGAAGAGATTGAAATAATTATGTATTTGCATTTTAAATCACCTGGTATCATTTTAGACAATATTGATTGACTCCTTGCTGATAAAGATGAGAATATAAGTATGTTTCTACATTTTTTTCTATCTCTGACCCCTTATCTTCCATATATTTAGTTTTTTTATTTTGCTTAATTTATAGCATTTATAGTCTAGCTGTAACATTAATCCACAGACTTCAGGATTAGCTCTACACTTAAACACACCTCCTGGTTCTTACCAGTCATTTTGCCATGACGTCTCCATTTCTGTATTATTTTGATTTTTTTTTTAATTGGCTGAACCTCATTATTGATTCTTTTTTCCAAAAAGATCTCAAAGTTGCTTTTAGTTCTTCAAGTCTGGACACATCTCCCTGTTGTCTTTCTATTTTAACAGCACCTCGGCTGAACATAACTTCCTTGGGTAACATTCTTCATCTGTTTTCAGATAACATGGCACTAAATGTAGCAACGGAGAAATCTGAAGCCAGCTTGGTTTTTTTCTCTCTTGCAGAAAATTAGCTTTTTCTAGTTTCACACCTGAAGAATTTTTTTTTTATCTTTAGGGTTTAACACCTTAACCATGATGTGTTTGTGTTTTGAGCATTTTATATCATATCTCCTGGAGTAGGTTTGGTCCTTCATTCATTTCTAGGAAAATTTTCTTGAAAGATATTTTCAAGATACCTCTGTTTCACTTCTTAGAATCTCTATTCAGGGACTCCAATTATTATCTAGAGATTGTGTAATATTTGACTGTCTTAATATCTTGTATATTCTCTGTTTTCAATTTCTTTGTTTTTCAACTGTATTTACTGTGATCACATGGATACTATTCTCTATTGTGAGTTAACAGATTTTCAATAGGATCTCATATATATTCACATTGCTAATTTGTGTCATTTTTGTTCTTGATTTGTTAGACTTTCTTATTTTATTTCATTTCATTTCATTTCATTTCATTTCATTTCATTTCATTTATTCATGACATTCATTCATTCAATAAATTCATTCATTTATTCATTATTTCATTATTCAAGCAGAGACATAGGCAGAGGGAGAAGCAGGCTTGCTACAGGGAGCCTGATGCAGGACTTGATCCCAGGACCCCAGGATCACTACCAGAGCCAAAGGCAGACGCTCAACTACTGAGCTACCCAGTGCCCGATTTGTTAGCCTTTCAATTTCCTTTGCATTTCACTCTTATTGTTTTATCACCTTGTCCTTAAGCTATTAAAAATACATTTATACTCTTATTAATTCTGACAGTGTAACTTACACTCTTATTAAACCAATTGTGAGGAATCTGTTTCTGTTCCTTACATTTTATTTTCTTTGAGTGTGAGCCCATGCCTTCCCTTTGCATGCTATGTTCCTTTCTGATCCGTTACTTCCAGCTGTTATAAAACTGATTCTATGAATCCTTTGCTACCGCATTAGGGTTTGACTTATTTTCCATTTAAATGAAGTATTTGTGCTCTATCAACTCTTTAAGGGCCTGATAGAATGGGACAGAAGAGGGATGTCCAGTGAGGTGACATCCTGTCTTTGAGAACTGGAGTGCTACTCATTCTTTTAGGAATATTTTTAATATCCTAAACCACAATTTGCTCCACATTGTATAAATAATGCTGTGATAAATGTGGGGTGAATATGTGTTTTTGAATTATTGTCCTCATTTTCTTTGGATAAATACCTAGACCCGAAATTGCTGGATCATGTGACAGTTCTATTTTTAATTTTCTGAGGAACGATCACACTATTTCCTACAGTGGTTGCACCAACTTACATTCCCACCAACACTGCACATGGGTTCCCTTTATCTCTACATCCTTACCAACACCTGTTATTTCTTGTTTTTTGGATAATAGCCATTCTGACAGGTGTGAGGTAATATCTCATTGTGGTTTTGACTTGCATTTTACTGATAGTAATCATTGAGCATCTTTTCATATGCCTGTTGGCCATCTGTATTTCTTTGGAAAATGCTATTCAAGACCTCTGTCCATTTTTAAATTAGATTGTTTTTGTTTCTTTTTTATATTAGGTTGTATGAGTTCTTTATGTATTTTGGATATTAATCCCTGGTTCAATACATCATTTACGAATATCTCCAGTTCAGTAGGTGATTGTTCCTTTCACTATGTGAAACTTCTTAGTTTGATATAGTCCCACTTGTTTATTTTTGCTTTTGCTGTCCTTGCCTGAGGAGACAAATTCATAAGAATATTGCTACCACTGATGTCAAAGAGCTTACTGCCTATATTTTCTTTTAGGAGTTTTATGGTGTCAGGTCTTACATTTAGGTCTTTAATCCATTTTGACTTTATTTTTGTGTATAGTGTGAGAAAGTGCTATACTTTCATTCTTTTGCATGTAGCTGTCTAGTTTGCCCAGCACCATTTATTGAAGAGACATCTTTTCCCTATGGTATGTTCTTGTCTCCTTTGTCATAGACTAACTGACCCTGTAAGTGGAGATTCATTTCTGGGCTCCCTATTCTTTTCCATTGATCTATGTGTTTGTTTTTGTGTAGTACCATCCTGTTTTGATTATGACAGCTTTGTGGTGTAGTTTGAAATCTGGGGCTGTGATACTTCCATTTATGTTCCTTTTTCCCCATATTACTTTGGTAATTCAGGGTCTTTTGTGGTTCCATAGAAATTTTAGGATTATTTTTTCTAGTTCTGTGAAAAATGTCATTGGTATTCTGATGGAGATTGCACTGTAGATTGCTTGAGGTAGGATGGACATTTTAATATTAATTCTTCTAATCCATGAGGACAGTATAGCTTTCCATTTGTTTGTGTCATCTTCAATTACTTTCAGCAATGTCTGACAGTTTTAAGGGTACAGGTATTTTACATCCTTGGTTAAATTTATTCCTAAGTATTTATTCTTTTTTTTTTTTTTTGGTGCAGTTGTAAATGGAATTATTTTCTTAATTTCTCTGTTACTTCATTATTAGTGTCTAGAAATGCAACAGATTTTACATTGATTTTGTGTCCTGCAACTTTACTGAATCATTTATTAGTTTTTAAAAAAGATTATGTTTATTTATTCATGAGAGACAGAGAGAGAGAGAGGCAGAGACACAGGCAGAGGGAGAAGCAGGCTCCCCATAGGGAGCCTAATGTGAGACTCATCCCAGGACTCCGGAATCATGACCTGAGCCAAAGGCAGGTGCTCAACCACTGAGCCACCCAGGTGCCCCTCATTTATCAGTTCTAATCGTTTCTTGGTGGAGTCTTTAGAGTCTTCTATATAGTAGTACATCATCTGCAAATAGTGACAGTTTTAGTTCTTCCTTTCCAATTTAGATGCCTTTTATTTCTTTTTCTTGTCAATTGCTATGGCTAGGATCTCCAAAACTATGTTGAATAAAAGTGACTACAGTGTGGGGGAGGTGACTGGTTTTTGTCATTCCATTTCATTAATGTGTTCTGATATCTGACAATTTTTCCAAAACTTTTACTGAAATGAGCACCTTAATCTTGTTTCTAACTTTTCTCTTTCTCATTCAAGGATTTTGTTTTTCCACTGAGAAAAAAAGCTTCAGATCAAATCAAGATCCTTATATCATTTACATTTAAAACAACAAATCCAATCATCATCAACATAATAGAATAAGACTTGTGAATATTTAAGTGAGGGTATATTTTCCATTTTAGAGTATGCCAGCTTCTCTTCTATTTGTCCTGGTACCCTGACTGCTAGGATTATATTGCTCAAAATTTCAAATTTTGGATGTTCCTTAGGGACGAATAGAAGATTTTCAATATTTACCCTCCTGGAGACCATTATGGCCTTATGAATGTAAAGTTCTAAGCTGCATGAATGTTCAACCATGTATCAAAATGTGTATTTTCAATGGTTCAGTAGGACTTTTGTCAGTCTCTAACGACCACATTTCCAAAAAGAAAATGAAATACAACTTTCCACAGCTTGGATATAAATAATTGCATTTCTCCTGGACACAATAATACAGAGGTATTGTCCTCATCTATGACAAGCCTTGAGAGGTGACTGAATTATAGTTGCTGTGGAACAGTAATTTAGGATTATCTGACTTCTGTAGTTAAAACTGCTAGTTCAGAGTGGCATTGGCAATATTTTTGTAGTTTTACCAAGATGAATACTATCATTAGCATTTTTTACTTTCCCTAGAAAGAATATTTAGCCGGTGCTAGTGGAGTAATTTTCTGGTGGTCTGATTAGCAAAATGGCCAATTTCATTCATTAGAGTCCTTCTCCCAAACAGCTTTTCACTTGATAAGAGGGGCAGAGGTTGGAGCAGAGAATAGCTTAAAACCTAGACACCTAGTTCAATGCTCCCTTTCATTTTGCTTATGTAATCTTTCTAAGAATTCAGGAAGATTTCTTCTTCCAGTTCCCTGGAACTCTGGACATAATTAGCAGTCTGTAAATTACATTCATGTTTAACCTCATGAGCCCATGTTTCAAAGGATTTTCAATCCACACTTGAGATATTCGGACCCACAGGAAAGTTCTGTGAGTCCCCTCAACCAGACAGCATCCTATTTAGGAGCAATTTTACTAAACCTGCTGAGTTCTGATAACTTGAAAGGGAGAATTTGGCTCACTCAGGCAATTCAACATTGTGAAAGAAAAAGCCAAACGTAGGGATTTTCAGTAACAACAAATAATTGAGGGTTTTTGCTGAGTTTGTCCATCACATGTGTGCAGGGCTCAGAGAGCCTCAGTGACCTTTGTGGGTGTGTATGTGCATCTATCTGCCTGTGAGCACGTGTGTGCAGAGAGGAAAGGGAGACTTTGGTATGAGTCAAGGGCTATGCATTTTATTTAAACTCGATCAGTTATCACTTAGGTCACTGGGATTCTTGGATAGATGGAATGGTGAACCACCTTGTTTTGTGCTCCTAGGGGACAAAGTAAGAGAATGAATTTTGGTAATTAGTTTAAAACAAACCTTGAGACTGGCAGACACTAGCCAAATACGACTTATTTCCAACTAATCCCTTTGGGAGAGAGCTGGCTCCCTAGGGAAGCCCAAGTGATCTCTAAATACTCATCTAATCTTTGCATTGTTTCATTGGGAATGCCACAGTCTACAAAATACCATGTAGATGAAAAATGACAGGTACAACTCGGGGAATGGTGTAGGAGAGACATGGGAGGAGATGAGAAAGTATCCAGCCAGGGTACCTGTGATGAAGGGATTTCCAGATCTGAAACAGCATCAACCTTCTTCTTCAGACCTAGGCACTGAAGGGAAGGGGATCCACCTTATCTAAGGTCAAGGAAATGGGCATCTGCTCTTTGGGTGCAATATGTGGGCTTTGGAAAGGTCATGGTCAATGCCATTCCCACAATCCTCCCTAACTTAATCTGCCCAATGCCCTATGTTTTACAACTAGAGATACTGTATTTCTAGATTTTATTCTTCAGGGGCCCCTTATTAGGGGCCTGTAACCCTAAAAGAGAAGCTCCTTGAGTTTCAGCCTATGAAGCAGTAAAGAGGAGCTGAGAGATAAAAGCAAAATAAGAAAATGGACTGATGAAAAGAGGTATAGGATAAAGAAGACAAATTTTACCACTTCACAATTTGCTTAAAACAAACGGAAGAGGGGATCCCTGGATGACTCAGCAGTTTGGTGCCTGCCTTCGGCCCAGGGCGTGGTCCTGGAGTCTCGGGATCAAGTCTTACATCGGGCTCCCTGCATGGAGCCTGCTTCTCTCTCTCTGCCTATGTCTCTGCCTGTCTCTCTCTGTGTGTGTGTGTCTCGTGAATAAATAAATAAAATATTTGAAAAAAAAGATGCCTAATTTTGTAAAAATGAATGTTAGCATCAATTCTATAAAGTCAGATTATGATAGGCATCTGGATTGACATATTAGGAACCATAAAGAAGGCTTACATCAGTACTTCCCAACCTTAAGTGTCCATTATAGTTACCTAAATGGTTTGTTAAAACAGATTGTTGAGCCCTATCCTCCTAAGTTTCAGATTCAGTAGGTTTGGGTGAGCCTGAGAATTTGCATTTGTAACAAACTCTCTAACAAATGCTGCTTGCTATAATTGCCTATTAATTCTAAGAGGATTTTTTTGGTTGATTCTTTTGGATTTTCTATATAGATGATGAGTATGTCACCTGCAATAAAAGACAATTTTATGTCTTCCTTCCCACTTGTATTCCTTTTATTTCCTTTTCTTGCCTAACTGTATTTCACAGACTTACAGTTTGAGGTCGAAAGGAGTGTGGGCAGGGGACATCCTTGCCTTGTACGTGATCTTGGTAGGAAAGCTTTGAGTTTCTTCACCATTTAGAATGATGTAGGAGGGGTGCCTGGGTGGCTCAGTTGAGCATCTGCCTTTGGCTCAGAGCAGGATCCCAGAATCCTGGGAACAAGTCTTGCATCAGGCTCACCACAGGGAGTCTGCTTCTCCCTCTGCTTGTGTCTCTGCTTCTCTTTCTGTGTGTCTCATGAATAAATAAAATATTTTTAAAAAATGATGTAGGATTCTTGTAGATAGTCTTTGTCAAGTTGAGAGTTCCCCTCTATTTCTAGTTTATCAAGAGTTTTTATTACAAACAGGTGTTGGATTTTGTCAAAAGTTTTTTCTGCATCTTTGATATGACCATATCATGTTTCTTTTTTAGTCTGCAGTGGGATAGATTCTATTAATTGATTTTGAAAAATATTTATTTTAGAGAAAGAGTGTGTCATGCACATGTGCAAAGGGAGAGAATCTTCAAGCAGGCTCCCCACTGAGTGGGGCGCTGGACTCGGGGCTCAATCTCATGACCCATGAGATCACCACCTGAGCTGGAACCAAGAGTTGGATGCTTAACTGACTGAGCTACCCAGGTACCCCATATTAATTGATTTTTGAATCCTGAACCAGCCTTGCATACCTGGGAAAAAACCCACCTAACCATGGAGTATGATTCTTTCTATACTTTTTTGGATTTAATTTGTTAATATACTTTTTAGAATTTCTGTATTTATGTTCATGAGGGATATTGGTCTGTAGTTTTCCTATAATATCTTTATCTTATTTTGGTATTAGGGTAGTTCTAGCTTCATAGAATGATATAGGAAGTATTCTCTCTGCTTCAATCTTTTGAGAGAGATTGTAGAAAATTGGCATAATTTCTTCCTTACATGTTTGGTAGAATTCACCAGTGAACCCACTGGGTTCTATTTTTAAAAGGTTATTCATTAATAATTGAATTTCTTTAACAGATATAGGCCTATTCAAATTATCTGTTTCTTCTTATGTGAGTTTTGGCAGATGTAATGGATGGGTCTTTCAAGGAACTGGTCCATTTCATCTAGGTTATCAAATTTGTTGGCATGGAATTGTTCGTAGTATTTCTTTATTATCTTTTTAGTTTCCGTGGGATCTGTAGTAGTAGTCCCGCTTTCATTTCTGACATTAGCAATGTGTGTCCCCTCTCCTCCCTCCCTTGTTAGCCTGGCTAGAGGCATATCAATTTTATTGATCATTTAAAAAAAAAAAAAAACCAACCCTAGTTTTTGGTTTTGTTGATTTTCCCTATTGACTTCCTGTTTTTAATTGCATCAATTTTTCATTCTAATCCTTACTATTTCTTCTCTTCTTTGTTTAGTTTTGTAAGGTGGAAACATATTATTGACTTCAGATCTTTCTTCTCCAATATATCCATTCAATACTATAAATTTCCCTCAAAGCACTGCTTTCATTGTGTTCCCCAAATTTTGATCTTATGTTTTCATTTACATTTAGTTCAAAATATTTTTAATTGATGTATAATCAACATATAACATGATATTAATTTCACCACAATAAATTTGGTTAACATCCAAGTTGAAAATAATTTTTAACATCTGACTCATGTCATTTAGAAGCATGTTGTTTAATTTCCACATATGGAAGATTTTTCCAGTTATCTTTCTGTCATTAATTTCTAGTTTAATTTTACTGTTGTCTAAGAGCAGAGACACTGTATGAATTCTATCTTTTATGTTTGGTGAGGTGTGTTTTATGTTTCAAAATGTGATTATCTTGGTGAATGTTACAGGCAAGCTTGAGAAAAATGTGTACTCTGCTGTTGTTGGATAGTTTATAGATGTCTATTATATACAGTTGATTGATGGAGTTGTTGAGTTCAACTAATCCTTACTGATTTTCTGCCTGCTAGATCTGTCCATTTCTGAGGGAGAAGTGTTGAAGTCTCCAACTGTGATATTGGGTTAACATTCCCATGGAGTGTGGATGTGCAGTTTTATTAGTTTGATGCTCTGTTGTTCAGTGTGTACTGTTATGCACTGTTGAGAATTTTTACGTCTTTGTGGATAATTGACCCTTTTATTATTATGCAATGCTTTTATTTATCCCTTGGTAACTTTTCTTACATGGAAGTCTTCTCTGTCTGAAATTAATACAGATACTCTTGCTATCTTATGATTAGTGTAAGCATGGTATATTTTCTACATACATTTATTTTTAACCTATATGTGTCTTTATACCTAAAATGGCTTTCTTGTAGACAACATGTAGTTGGGTTGTGTTTTTTGATCCACTCTGACAATCTTTTAATTGTTGCATTTAGACCATTGACATTCAGATTATTGCTATAGTTGGATCAATATCCACCATATTCATTACTATTTTCCATGTGTTGCCCTTGTTATTTGTTCCTATTTTTGTCTTCTACTCTTTTTCTGCCTTTTGTGGTTTTAATTGAGCATTTTAGATGATTACACTTTCTCTCCTTTCTTAGCATATCAGTTATACTTTTTTTTCCCCCCTTTTTAAGTGGTTGCCCAAGAGTTTGCAATATACATTTACAACTAATCCAGGTCCACTTTCAAATAACATTATACCACTTCACGGGAGCATAACTACCTTAAAATGACAAAATAATCTTAATCTCTTCATCTTGTCCTGAGAATCACTGCTGTCATTCAGTGATACTTCACACACACACACACACACACACACACATATATACATATGCATATATATGACATATACATAAGCATACATAATTCAATACACTATCTCTATTATTTTGAACAAATTGTTATCTGTTAGATCAAGAATATGAAAAATAGGGGATGCTTGGGTGGCTCAGTGGTTGGAAGCCTGCCTTCAGCTCAGGTCGGGATCTCAGGATCCGGGATCAAGTCCCCGCATCAGGCTCCCTGCAAGGAGCCTGCTTCTCCCTTCATCTGTCTCTGCTCCTCTCTCTCAGTTTGTGTCTCTCATGAGTAAAAAAATAAATCTTAAAAAAAAAAGAATATGAAAAATAAAAGTTTTTATTTTACAACTCCATTTATTCATTGTTTAATGTTCTTTATATAGATATAAGCTTCTGAGCTAATTATATTATATTCCTTTTTTCTAAAGAACTTGTTTTAACATTTCCTGCAGGGCAAGCCTATTGGCAACAAGGTCCCTCAATTTTTGTCTGAGAAAGTACTTCTTCACTTTTGAAGGATAATTTTTCAGGATACAAAATTCAAGGATGGTAGATTTTTTTCTCTTAATGCTTTTTCTTTTTTAAAAGATTTTATTTATTTATTCATTAGAGACAGAGAGAAAGAGAGATAGAGAGATAGATAGAGAGAGAGGCAGAGACACAGAGGGAGAAGTAGACTCCACACAGAGAGCCTGATGTAGGACTTGATGCCGGGACTCCAGGATCACGCCCTGGGCCAAAGGCAGGCGTTCAACCACTAAGCCACCCAGGCATCCCTGTCTTAACACTTTAAATATTTCCCTCTTCCCACTTTAAATTTTCCCCACTCTCTTCTTGCTTGCATGATTTCTGAGTAGAGGTCAGATGTATCTCTTATCTCTGTTCCTCTATAGAAAATGTGTTTTCTTCTGGCTTCTTAACAGGATTATTTCATTATTTTTGATTTTCTATAATTTGAGAATGATACACTGGGGTGTGAGTTTTTTGGTATTTATCCTACATGGTATTCCTTAAGCTTCCTGGATCTGTGGTTTGGTTTCTGATATTAATTTGGGGAAATTCTCAGTTATCATTGTTTCAAATACTTCTATTACTTTCTCTTTAGTCTCCTTCTGATATTCCCATTACACATATGTTACACATTTTATAGTTGTCCCACAGTCCTTGGATATTCTATTCTGTTTTGCTTGGTCTTTGTTCTCTTTGTTTTTTGAAGATTCCTCAATGGTGTGCAGTATACTAATAAGGCCATCAAAGTCATTCTTTGCTTCTGTTACAGTGTTTTTTTTTTTTTTTTAATCTTTAGAATTCTTGTTGGTTCCTTCTTAGAATTTATGTCTCTCTGTTTATTGTCCATATGGTTTTGCATACTATTTTTTCCATTACTGCCCTTCACAAGTTAATCATAGTTATTTTAAATTTCTAATTTGGTAATTCTAACATCACTACTATGGTTTGGTTCCAACGCTTGCTTTGTCTCTTCAAATTCTGTTTTTGCCTCTTGGTGCCGCTTGTAATTTTTTTTTTTTTTTAAAGGTTTTTTTTTTTTAATTTTTTTTTTTAATTTTTTTTATTTATTTATGATAGGCACACAGTGAGAGAGAGAGAGGCAGAGACACAGGCAGAGGGAGAAGCAGGCTCCATGCACCGGGAGCCTGACGTGGGATTTGATCCTGGGTCTCCAGGATCACGCCCTGGGCCAAAGGCAGGCGCTAAACCACTGCGCCACCCAGGGATCCCGCCGCTTGTAATTTTTTAAAAAGATTTTATTTATTTACATTTTTTTCTTTCAGATGGAGTTGGTGTAGGGTATTCTTGGTCATCAAAATACTCATAGTCTGGGGATTTTGACATGGTAAATACTCATGGTGTGTAAAAAAAAAACATGATACATAACTGTACGATCTTACATTAAAATGCTTACTTGCGTAGATACACACACAGGATCTAGAAGTCAAACTGTACACTGCTTGTGATTATGGATGACTTTGTTCTTTGCTTCTTGTGTTTTTCAGTTTCCTTTTATGCACATGTTAACTTTTAAAAAATAAATTTTTAAAAAACCTAAAAAAAAAAAATTTTATTTATTTATTCATGAGAGACACAAAGAGAGAGGCAGAGACATAGGCAGAGGGAGAAGCCGGTTCCTCGAGTCCAATGTAGGACTCGATCCCAGGACTCAGGATCATGCCCTGAGCCAAAAGCAGATTTTCAACCACTGAGCCACCCAGGTGTCCTGCCTTGTAATTTTTTGATAGCCAAATATAATGTACTCAGTGAAAGAAACTGCTGTAAATAGGACTTTAGTAATGTACTGAGGAGGCAAGACAAGGAAGTGTACTTTAATCCTACAATTAAGTCTCTGTCTTTTAGTAAGCCTGTGCCTCTGGACTGTGAACTTCACAAGTGTCTATTTTTCCTTCCTCCTTAGATGTGACAAGGTGGCTCTGGTGAGCTGGACTTGGGTATTTGTCTTCCCCGTGTGGAAGACTAGAGCGAGCTGGAGTTAAGGATTCTTCTTTCCTCGGTCATTAGGGCTCTGATAATATCCTACCAGGTTATGCTTTGGTTACCTAGTTTCCACTGAGGACAGGCCTTGTTAAGAACAGAGTGCTCTGGCTAATTTCAAAGTGCTTACTCTCCCTCTCCCCTTGCCAGAAGTCTGAGGGGCCTTCTTTTCCATATTTACTGTGGGAACCTGGTTGAACTGCTATAGGTGTATCTCCCAATGTTGTGGGCAACCCCAACAACTGGTCGTCCTGGAGTTCTTAACTCTTAGAGTTGTCTGAATTGAGCTTGCAACAATCCATTGATTGCAATTAAGGTTATTTTCCTACCCAAGCACTGGTTCCCATGACAGTTTCACTCCTTAGTCTTTGCTCCAATAAGCTGGAACTCTGCGTATCACCTGTTTTTCTGATCTTGGGGACAGCAGTCTGCCCTGTGTCCTCCCTTCTCTTATAAATCCAAAAAGAGCTGCTGGTCTTTTAATATTTTCAGCTTTTTTACTTGTTGTTAGGATGGTGGAGTGACTTCTAAGCTCCTTACACATGGAACCAGAAACTAGAAGTCCTTCTTCCACTTTTTTTTTAAGCAAGAAAAAAATGTATTCTGTTTAAATTTTCAAACCTCTTTGAACTTCCATCCCATCTTCATCTTCTTGGTGACAGAGCATTTCCTCATCACCTGCTTTTTGAAATATTTACATGGGACTGTGGATAAGGTGTGTGTGGGAGTTATGAACAAAGAGGTATTACAAACACCTACATGGGAAGGGTTTGGGGACAGTTACCTGGTGGGAAGTGAGGTAGAACAATGATGATGGAGGTCACAAAGATATTACGATAAAAATTCTATTTTTACTTGGATTGTTTCTGTGTGTTAAAACACCAGTTTTCTAAAGATGATTTATCCTCATTATATGAAATTTTATTCTTTATGCTTATTATTGTTATTTTTATCATATTTACCTTGGGGTGCTTGGAGGTGCTTATGGAGATTATTGAGACAGGGGACTAAAGCAACACTCAAACCACTCCTTTGTGTTGTCACAACCAAGAATAAAACATATAAGGATGGGATGTTTCTTTACTATGACTTCTTTAATTACCATGGACCTTTGGCTATTCTGCATGATAAGCTTGGGGAACAGCCTTGTCTCTTCCCAATGTGCTATTAGGAAAAGGCATCAAGCAAGCCAGTTACCATTAATAAGGAAACATGTACATCCATGTATGTTAAACCCTGTTCTGAGAGCAAATATGTTTGGCCAGTAATGTAGTCTAAAGCTAAAAGTAAAGAATTGAGAAATTAGATCGACTATTTGTTGTTGAACTTCAAATTGCCACAGTGACACAGGATAAGGGCCAACCTTTGCTTGGACTATGATTGGCCCCAACATTTCAGTCAACATGCTAATGTCTCACTAGGACTACCTGTGCCATGTCAGTGCGTGACATGTGACATTTGTCCCTATACATATGACTGGCACAGATTACAGTGTTGATTCTAACTTACCAAGGAGAAAACAGGACTTTGAACAAAGTCTTTATGAAATAAATGTGCCATGATACTGATGGCAGTTATCTTTGAGTAGTGGATTTATGAATGGTTTTTGTTCTCTTCTTCATATATTTGTTATCAAATTTTTCTTCATCAAACATTAAAATTTTATTATCAGGAAAAATATGCAGAAGATATAACTGAGTAAAACAGAAATTTATTATTGAATTTCACAACCAAAATGTATTTTCTGAGTACCTAGGAGGTACCTGGCTGCTATCAAGTTTAAATCAGGGAAACAGGTCATGAATGCAGAGAATAGTTAATGAATGAGAGTGGTGTTAAGGTGCTCATTGTACAGAACAGACAACAAACATCCCCATAGTTGAAAGAAATGAATTGTTGATATCACCACCTCATGACTCAAAAAAGGTAAGCTTGACAACATTTGGTTAGCTTGACAAAACACAAGAAGCTTTTTCATTAAAAGGGAATGTATTCCTTTTTGAAGCAATGACTGCCTTTTCTCTAGAACCCAAGGAGCACCCTGCTTCAAACCCACTCACCTCTAGCTGTCATTCCCCTTAACGTGGCTCTCTGGTCCTTCCAGACAACAGAGTTCCATAACACCGACGACTCAGCCACAGCCGCCTTTTTCAAGTGTCCAGTGGGCACGTAATAAAATGGAGTCTAAATTTACAGCCTGACTAGGGGAAGGAAGCAGTAATGTCACACTCCACTTACTTAAAAATATGTTGGCAATGCTCCGTTAAGTCATAAAGACAAGTTAATTTAAAGACTGGCCTGCTCACATACCAAACAAGTTCAGTCAATTTCAGGCTCTGCCTTTGTCAAAGTATATATCAAAAGGGCAATAATTTTATATTAGATAATTATTATAAATGAGTATTTTTTCTGCCCTTATAGTTGACTAATTTTTTTCCCCCAATAATTCCACTTTCATTGGCAGAGAAAGGAGGCATGCTTATTGAATAGAGCTAAATAGTTCTGCAGTCTGGAAAGCAAAGATGAGTACGTAGATTAAGAATGTCAATGTTAGACTACCAAGCACAGTTTATAAAAAAAGTAATCATTCAGGTACTGATAATAAAAGAGGCTTATTCTTCATTAATAGGATTGTTGTCTTGGCAACTTCCAACTCACAGAAGTATTTACATCAACCACTGTGTACAGTTCTGATGCTAGGGAACAGCTCCAACGTGTCCCTTCTTCATCCATGCCCAAAATCGTTTATTATATGGCTCAGCTGCATTAGTGGTCTCAGTTAAAAATGACTCAACACTCAACCAACCCCATCCAGTCCCAAAGAGAGAATTTAAATAAATTCCTTGGCACGTCAAATAAATAAAAGAACTGATAGGTGGAATTCTTTTGCTAAAAAGATTATTTATATGGGGAAGAGTTGCTTTGTTTTTATCTCTCTGCATATCCAGCAGAGGGCAAAGCATTTTTCAAAAGAACCAATATCATGAATATTAACGTGCATTAAAATCACGCATTCTTGACCTAAAATTCTTATTTTTCGAGTTTGTAATTATCACCAAATTGCTTAAAGCACTTTAAGACACTGTGAGTGTGGGGATCCCTGGGTGGCTCAGAGGTTTAGTGCCTGCCTTCGGCCCAGGGCATGATCCTGGAGTCCCGGGATCGAGTCCCATGTCAGGCTCCCTGCATGGAGCCTGCTTCTCCCTCTGCCTGTATGTCTGCCTCTCTCTCTCTCTCTCTCTCTCATGAATAAATAAAATCTTTTAAAAATTAAAAAAAAAAAGACACTGTGAGTGTATGAATCAGTACTATGTCAGGGCTGGGGTTGGTGAAGGCAGGGTGGGAGGAACAGGAAGCATTAGGTAGGGCTTGCCATTGACCTAGCACTTCCAATTGTGGGAACTTTTTTTCAGAAAATAATTGTACAATAATAAAATGATGTTTGTACAAGGATATCCACTAAAAATTTTGTTTCTAATAGGGGAAAGGTTGAAAAAAAGTTAAATGTTACTACTTCTTTAAATGATTATAAATGACACCAGATGTCTGACCTTGCAGGGACAGGATCAGGGTGACACTGGCAAGGGGTACAAGCATGCTCCCTCTCTGGGTCACACCTGAGGGCCTGACCTGTGTCACCTTAATCCAGGCCCTGCTTCTTGTATGTACACTATTTCACCTAGATACAATCTTGATTGCTTAAATCAATTATAGTGTAGCCATACAATGAAATACTACACAGTCCTTAAAAATAATAACGCAGACCTGAACTTACTGACATCGAAAGAGGTTCAGAACATGTGGTCTAAATTAAGCAGTTTACAAAAATAGAATGTGCAGAAGACTTTGCAAAATCTCTGATATAAAAACAATCATGGTAGTTAAAAAAAAAAAAAAAACTCTTCTAAATAATCCACTGTTGCAGTTTATATTAAAAAAAAAGGCCAAAGATTCGAAAGGAAAACATTGAGTATTTCTCAAGGCCTGGGAACAGGGGGAAAAAGAAAACACCATTGTATGTTTAAATCAATTTGCTTTTCTGACAGGTACGAATATTGTTCCAAGTTTACATTCTGCACAAAACCTTCTGAATTAACTTGATTTTCAAATCCAATCATTGTGTAGCTAAAAAATACTTGGCAATTGGCCCTTCTCAAAACTTTATAAATTGTTTTTCTAACACTTAAGGAATCTAATGCATTTTATCAACTTGTTTAAGCCAAATCTTTTGTCTTGGTAAGCAAGACATGAGCAAGACTGCCTCATGGTTAATGAACCTTGGGTCTATACAAGTAAAGGACACTTGGTTGCTTTAAGATTACTCCAAAAAATTAGAGACAACAAGGTTCTCCTTATTCTAGAATGTACTGTGACACTAAGCATTGTCCTCTCACTTGTGTTATGTAAGCCAGGTTATTTAACTTCGATGCATGCATATATGCTTTGTGTCTCCAAGTTGGTGATATGCTCTTGAAGACGAGGCCAGTGGGCACCTACATAAAAGGGTCTTATTACAACAGAAGCTCAGTAATTACTGCTTAATAATGAATGACTTAAATTATTGGAAAGTGAGGTGGTGTAGTGTAGAGATGGTGAACTTTAGGCCTTCAGTTAGGGCTGAGAGAGAATCCAACGCTATCCTTTACTAAATGCATGGCCATAGCAATTTACCCAATTTTTCTGAGGTTGGCTTCTTTAACTCAAATGTTGTCCATCTTAGAGGGTTCTCCTAATGTTTGTCAGGAGCTGTGAAAAGTGCCTCACACATAGCAGGTTCTCAACAAATGCTAGTTCTCTTTTCCCTTCTTTACAATTGCCTCTCTTGCTAATATGGAAAGTGAAAATAAGGCAGGGAAATAAGATTGATTTCTAGGAACTACAAAATTTAGCGAAGAACCAGGTTTTGTTCATTCATCAACTATATCTAGCCAACATGAGTCCATCTAAACTGAGCTCTCACTATGAACACTCAACCTATGAAAGGTCTTTGATTCACACCTGTTCCTCAACTCCTCTCAGACTCCCAGGGACCCTGGTTCCTTATCACAAAGGGTGCCCTGCAGCCAGGCCTGTTTTTTCTATAGGTGGCGCCACCTGGTGCCTGCATTTTCTCTTCATTTCTCTTTTGCTGCTTAGGGAACTCCCTTTCAAGGCAAAACCTTGATTCCAAGACTTTTTCTTCTACTATCAAATATTCCTTTTCCCCTCTTTTGATGAGAACAGTAACACATACATGACATAAGAAGTTCAAAAGACATGAATGTTTACGAAGTAAAAGTTTTCAGTAAGTTCACATCCTCCACCTTCAATGACCATTGTCAGCAATTCAATGAATATCCTTTCAGACTTTATTTTTAATAAGGCAAATCTTTCTTTCTTTCTTTCTTTCTTTCTTTCTTTCTTTCTTTCTTTCTTTCTTTCAGATTTTATTTATTCATTTGTGTGTGTGAGAGAGAGAGAGAGAGATAGAGGCAGAGACATAGGCAGAGGGAGAAGCAAGCTCCCCGCAAGGAGCCAGATGCGGGACTCAATCCCAGTACCCCGGGATCACGACCGGAGCCAAGGGCAGATGCTCAACCGCAGAGCCACTGAGGCGTCCCAAGGCAATCTTTCTTAAGTGCATATGCCACCTCTTTACTCTCCCCTCAATTTCTGCTCAGTTATCCTCAGAAAAATTCTTTTCCTTCCTTTGGAATTACTACCTATTTTGCACTTAATGTTACCATTTTCCCGCTTCATTTAACTAAAAGCACAGTGGAAGAATTTTTTTCTAGCATTTTTGCATTACATAAGTATCACTCAAAAAACATTTGGTTAAAGGTTTTCCTTTTTAATTTCTGTCACAGACTTGATACTTCTGTAAAATAAATAAAAGAGAAAAATGAAATGAAAAAAACAGACATACAAAGTACAAGTCCTAGTTTTTTTAAATTACCAGATTTAACAGACTTAGAATTACTCTGTGGGATTGCTAGCAAAGTTTTCAAATCTTGCTCACTATTTCTGCCCTTTCTCATGGCAGACTGTTAGCAAAGAGATTGTAGACCTCAGTGGTCTTTCTACAACACATGGAATAATGCTCTTTCATGTCTTTGAGCAGGAACTGAACTTCCTTTGCTTACATTAGGTCTATGAGCAAATCTCTTCCAAGTTCCTAAGAACTAACTTACAAGTAACCTTTGGGGTAAGAGTCCCTGCTTCAAAATTTGGGATGATCAATATTTTGGTATATTGAGACAATCTATTCAATGTTTTACTTTTCATCTAGATGTTTAAAATTATAAAAATACAGCTAAAGACTCTTGGAACCCGGGAGAATTGATTATTGGAAATACACTATGAAGTCCATACACAAACTGAATGTCCCAACTGGCTCCTTCAAACTCCAAAGTTATTTCTCACCTGATTGCTACCATTTTGAATGTTAATGATCAAAGAGGAAAGTAGCATGACAAAACCCAATCCAAATAGAGAAAACACGGATGATGCCTGGGTGGCTCAGTGGTTGAGCGCCTGCCTTTGGCTCAGGTCATGATCCCAGGATCCAGGATCGAGTCCCACATCTGGCTCCCTGCATGGAGCCTGCTTTTCCCTCTGCCTGTATCTTTGCCAATCTCTCTCTGTGTCTCTCATGAATAAATAAATAAGATCTTTTATAAAAAAAAAATAGAGAAAACAAACACAATTCTATTTCTTTTTAAAATCTGGGTTTCAGTTTAAAATACTGATAGTAAAGTTCGCAAAAATATCTTATCTCAGATAGAGCTTGTGGAATTTCTATTGGCAGTGACTACGAGTCACCATATTGATGGATTTTCCTGTCCTTATAAATTCTTATTTAGACCTTACATCTGTCAAAATAAAGATACAAAATAACAAGTGATGGAGGATATGGAGAAAAAGAACCTTTGTGTACTGCTGGTAGGAATATAAATTGGTGCAGCCACTCTGGAAAAGAATATGGAAGTTCCTCAAAAATTAAAAATAGGGTTGCTGGGGGTAGCTCAGTGGTTGACCATCTGTCTTACTCTCAGTGTGTGATCCCAGAGTCTTGGTATCAAGTCCAGCATCAGGTTCCCTGCAGGGAGCCTGCTTCTCCCTCTGCCTATGTTTCTGCCTCTGTGTGTGTGTGTCTCTCAGGAATAAATAAAATTAAAAAAAATTAAAAATAGACATACTATATGATCCAACAATTCTGCCACTGAGTATTTACCCAAAGGAAAAAAAAAACCACTAATTCAAAAAGATATATGCACCCCTTGTTTATTGCAGCATTTGCAATAAATAGCCAAGATACAGAAGCAACCTGTGTTCATCCGTAGAAAGGATAAAGAAGGTACACACGCAGAGGAATATTATATAGCCATAAAAAAGGATGAGATCTTGCCTTTGGTGACACGGATGGACCTAGAAGATATTATGTCAAGTGAAATAAGTCAGACTGAGAAAGATGAATATTGTATGAGTTCACTCACCTGTGGAACCTCAAAGCAAAACAAATGAATAAACAAACAAACAAAAAATGCAAAGGGGACCTATAAATACAGAGGACAAACTGATGGTTGCCAGAAGGGAGGACAGTGAAAGGATGGGTGCAGAAGAGAGAGAGACAGAGGCTTCCAGTTATGGAATGAAAAAGTCACAGGAATAAAAAGCACAGCATAGGGAACACAGTCATTGACATTATAATGTATCAGGACAGACAGGAGCTACACCTGTAGTGAGCATAGCATAACGAATAGAGACGCTGAATCACTATGCTGTACACCTGAAACTAACCTAATGTTGTGTGTCAACTATACTCAATAAATTTGAAAAGAATCTCATTTAGCTTCTTTTTTTAACAAAATATTTTATTTATTTATTTATTTATTTATTTATTTATTTATTTATTGAGAGAGATAGCATGGGATAATGGGGTGTTCAGAGGAAGAAGGAGACTACTCGCCGAACAGGGGGCCCAACACGGGGCTTGATCCTGAGTCCAGGATCATGACCTGAGCAGAAAGCGGATACCCAACAGACTGAGCCACCCATTTAGCTTTTCTGAATGAGAATGAAAGGAATGAGGGAGGTACTAGATAAATTGTCAGGTCTATGAGAAATTCAAGATGTGAGCATGTGTGTGTGAGATAAACAAAAATTGACAGTCTATGTTTCTCCATATTTCACTTGCTAATTCATGACTTTAAACTTGGCCTTGATATTTTTTTAACTGTTAGTTCAGGATATTGTTTGATCTCAACTTTCAGCCATGGTATGTTCATTCATCCATTGGTTCAATAATTCATTAATGATTTGATTTATTCACTCAGGCATTCATTTTCATTCATTCATTTAGCAAGTATTGATTAGCCACTCACTCTGGGCACAGTGCTAGATACTGATAGGGTCAGAGGAAAGCAATATACTTCTAGAACTTTATAATAAACTCCAGTACCAACAGGTGAGGCCCCAACTATCAGTAAACCATACTTCCTTTTCTGAATATTAATCAGTTTTAACAAAATTGACTAATTGAAAGTCAAATATCAATGTTCCAAGTGTCTTAGGAAAGTATTTTCCCTGGAGGGCCTGGCTGGCTCAGTCAGTGGAACATGTGACTCTTGATCTCAGGGTTGTGAGTTTGAGCCCCACATTGGGTATAGAGATTACTTAAAAATGAAATCTTTAAAAAAAAGAAAAAGGGGATGCCTGGGTCATCACGCCCACATCAGGGATCCCACAGGGAGCCTGCTTCTCCCCCTGCCTATGTCTCTGCCTCTCTCTCTCTGCGTCTCTCATGAATAAATAAAATCTTAAGAAAAAAAGAAAAAAAAGTATTTTCTGAAAGGGAAAGGATTTCTATTGCAAACACATCTGAGTGATAAGTGATTATTTTTTTGAAGAATAATGGAAATATTGTATTAGTTTCAGGTGTACCACATAGTGATTTGATATCTATATACATTATGAAATGGTCACAGCAATAAATTAGTTACTATCTATCACTTTATAGAATTATGGCAATGTTACTGACTGTATGCCCTATGTTGTATATTACAATCACATGTCTTATTTATTTTCTTTTTTTAAAATTATTTATTTATTTATGATAGTCACAGAGAGAGAGAGAGAAAGGCAGAGACATAGGCAGAGGGAGAAGAAGGCTCCATGCACCGGGAGCCCGATGTGGGACTCGATCCCAGGTCTCCAGGATCGCGCCCTGGGCCAAAGGCAGGCGCCAAACTGCTGCGCCACCCAGGGATCCCTCTTATTTATTTTCTAACTGGAAGCTCTTACCTTTTAATCCCCTTCACCCATTTTGCCCATCCCCCCATGTGCCTCTCCTCTAGCAGCCACCAGTTTGTTGTCTGCATTTATGAGTTTGTTTCTTTTCTGTTTGGTTCCTTCATATGGGAAGATTTTATTCTTTTTTTTATGGCTGAGTGTGTGTGTGTGCGTCTATATATATGCACATATATATATATATAATGTTATTATGCATGTTCTTTAATGAACAATAAATTATTACTTCATTGAGTACCCTGTTTCATTTTTTTTCTTTTAAAGATTTTATTTATTTATTCATGAGAGGCACAGAGAGAGAGAGAGAGAGAGAGGCAGAGACACAGGCAGAGGGAGAAGCAGGCTCCATGCAGGGAGCCTGACATGGGACTTGATCCCGGGACTCCAGGCTCATGCCCTGAGCCAAAGGCAGACGCTTAACTGCTGAGCCACCCAGGGATCCCCGAGTACTCTTTTCTTTTACGCCACTAAAACATCTTACATTTGATATATTAAGAAGAGTTGGCTTGTAATGTGTTATAAAATGTATAAACTCTCATATTTTGAAACTCACATTGGTAAACCACAACCTAAATACTAAATATACTAATAAATATATGAAATAAATAATCTAAATACTATTACTAAAAAGGAGAAAGCCTATTTTGTACTTGCCTTCCACATGCCAACAAATCTGCAAACGTATTTCCTACAGTCTGAGGGGGGTCTTGGACCTGACATCCAATATATTTGCCTGGGACTGTTTTTTCTTCTATGTAGCTGATCCAGCGTGATGAGGAACTCCTAGGCACAGAGTGGATATGCACATGTGTGTATGTGTGCGTGCGTGTGTCTTGTGGGGACAGGTGCATGGAGAGAAATAACAAGATAATCTAAATGCAATCAGGTCATTACTTTTAGACAAAGTATTAATTTTCAGATGCTGAAGCAGCCTCTGGGCAGACAATTAAGTTATCCTGAAGTCTAGAGAGAAAACAAACAAATGTTTCCCATATTGGCGTAGTTTTAGGAAGAAGGAAGGATGGGAGGGAAGAGAAAGCTGAGGACAAGACATGTATTTTGTAGCACGAGGGAGCCTGATTAAATTTCAACAGAAGCGAGGGTACTGCCAAGGACAAAAACGGCTGAGAGAAGTTGCTGGTTGCCCTCGGGAACTCCTGACGTGGCCTGAGCTGCAGATTCTTGCTGTGCTGCTACACAGAGCAGTGCCACTGGTGTGAGACTCAATAATCTTTGTTCCCAGGTGTAGGCCAAGAGGTGCCAGCTGGTGGGGGACATGGCTGCCCCCAGCCACAGCAGGCCTGGGCACGCTCAGAATGCATCCTTGCTCATGGTGCTGTTCACACTAGTGACCCCAGAACAGAAAGGGATAAGGGGTTGGGGGAATTGGGGAGGGGCACCTGGGTGGCTCAGTGGTTGAGCATCTGCCTCGGGCTCAGGGCGTGATCCCAGGATCGAGTTGCACATGGGGCTCCCTGCAGGGAGCCTGCTTCTCCCTCGGCCTGTGTCTCTGCCTCTCTCTTTGTGTGTCTCTCATGAATAAACAACAAATCTTAAAAAAAAAAAAAAAAGCGGTCACAGGGATGTCCCACTAGGGCTAGCGGCCTAACAGGAATGGGCTGTGTGTCAGAGCATGTGCTGGCTCACAAAATATGTGTCCAATGCTGAGAATAAAAATTCTTCACGTTCTTGGGAAGAAATGATGACAGAGACTGGTGATTTATCTGTGACCTTCCAGTGAGCGAGGCCAGGCACAGTGAGCGAGGACCAGGAACCAGGCTGAGACCAGGCTGGTGAGATGGGACAGAAGCCGAGACCCTCCAAGGACACGGGGCATCTGTCCTGGAGGCCACCATCCTCCCTGTCGCCTCACTCAGTGCTGCTCTGAGGAGACACCTAGAGCACATGAGCGGTGGTGATGTGCTTCCCTCTCCTCAGCCCTCATCTGAGCCAGCTGTCCTCCTGACCTTTTCCCTCACTTGGAAATCGGGTAGGGGACACGGGAGCCACTGAGGTGTACAGAGCGGGGGAGGGATCCTCACTAAGGATCCAGCTCCCCAGAAGGGTGATGGGGACACAGCTGCCCAGAGAGTCAAAGGGAGGCGTCTCCCCAGCCAAACGATCACAACTGGAGAGACCAGACTCCTTGCTCTGCACCAAGTCATGATTCGTGATTCGACCTATCACTGATGTCACCTAACCTCTCGTCTGTGTGTGTCTGTGGGGGGGGGGGGGGATGTATATTAGAAGGGGTGATTTTAAGGTATCTCCTTCTCTAATAATTCTGACTGCCTATGATAGTCAGAAAGAAAAGTCCCAGCTCAAAGTCTGTATGAAATCCAGGGGCAGAATTCTTTCTACGAGTCATTTTTTGGGTCTCTGCCATTTGGAGAATGTGAAAGGCATACAGATCCTTTGGGCTTGAAACTGCCAAAGTACTCTATGTCTAGTTACAGTAAAAATAAATGTGTCAAATAAAGCAATTATCAGTAAACTAAAAGTTAATGGGAGAAACAACTTGGCTGAAGGTGAGCTGGAGAATGAGAGAGATCTGTGTTGAATGGGCTGTTTGTTGAGTCAACCCCCAACCTGCGCTTCTGATGATTTTTTGTTTGTTTGCTTTTTTGGTGAGGGCAGGAGGGTTCTTATATAAACCCGGGTTATAAAGCATCTAAGATGCAATTTTTTTTTTTTTTGAGTAGTCTCTATACCCAGCACGGAGCCCAATGCGAGTCTTGAACTCAGACCCTCAGATCAAGACCTGAGCTGAAGTCAAGACACAAATTGTTTAATCAATTAAGTCAACTAGGTAACCCAAAATGGCCACTTTAAAAAAAGATCTTATTTATTTGAGAGAGAGCACAAACAGGGGAAGGGGCAGAGGGAGAGGGGAGAAGCTGACTCCTCACTCAGGAGGGAGCCTGATGCAGGGCTCGATCCCAGGCCCCAGGATCATGACCTGACCTAAACGCAGGTGCTTAACTGACTGAGCCACCCAGGTGCCTCTAAAATGTTCACTTTTAAAATGAGTACAAATTACGCAAAAATGTTTTCTAAAACCGAAGGAAGATCAGGATACAATTAGTAAAATAAATATGTACACATTTTGTGTTATTTATTCCAGAGATAGAATTAATTATTACAGAGAAAAAAAGATTCATAGAAAGGAATAAGTGAGAACCCATGAGAGCAAGAAGGATAGACTCACAGAGGCCTCAAGGTCTCTCTAAATGAAGGAGTCTGGCTGTCTTCTCTATCATACTAAAGCAAGATGGTATTTTATCTTTAGTGTCCTATGCATTGTTTTTCTGACATGTGTCCTTCTGCTTGTTTTGGATGTTGAGATGATTGAAGTACTTTGCCTGGCATGGCTCAAGATGCGTTTATCATGGGGACGATGCCCCATGGCAAGCTCTGTTTGGAAACCGAATAGCCCCTCCCTCAGGCTTTAAAGCTAACGCGACAGGTGATCATTCCAACTGGCAGGGAGAAAGGAAGGGGCCTAGGAGGGAGGTCATCCAGCCTCATTACTGAGTAGGGTAAGAGCCTAGCTCAAGGTTATGCTATAAAAGGTTGAGCCAGCTCTAAGATCCAAATACAAACTGCTAGTCCTAGTCAGCCACTCTGAACTCGTTACTCAGCCAGCATGGCATAAAATGAACAAAAAACATTTTGGAGATGATTTAAATAAATGACCCAAGACTAGAAACATCTAGAGTAGTGACTGTGACCCACGAGTGTAGCTATCATAATTGCCTAAAAATGTTCATCCTTCGTGAAGGCAGGGAAGTCAAGGTCCTAACACTGCAGTGTGAGTTAATCATGCTATGCTTAAGTGTGTTACACTTCTTAATTGAATTTTATTGCCTTTTTGTTCAAATTATGGTTCTCTCATTTTTATGAAACGATGAATAAAAGAGTGTTTCTTTCTTATCCATTTTAATCAAGGACAGAAAATAAATGTTCCAGACTTCTAGAGACATTTTTAAAATGTAAATTCCATAAGTCTCCAAAAAGGGTTTGCATTAAGAGGCACTATAGGATTTGTGGCTGTTTCGTGATTGTCAAATCATTTAAAACTAGCCTGAGGTTGGTTCCATAGACCATGAATAACAACAGGACAGCTTTGTAAGAAACAATCACATTAGTCCAGTTAAGGATAAATGATGTCTGACCAAGGGCTCAGTATTACGTACATCCAGCTTCTGAGGACCCTTGCCTTTGACATTCAGGACTACATTTAATCTAAACCTCTATTATAAAATTATGCACTGTCGATTCTTTTTAAAAGGGGATGCAAGCTGCATCACTGTTCCTGGGTTGAAGAGTAGTTTCAATAAGCCCTTTGGTTTATGTTGCATCCAAGAAGGCTTTACAAGATCTAATCTCTTCTAAACCTGTTATGCTCTTTGGTTCAGCAGAGCTTCCTAATTGTAGCTATTAGTTCTCCTTTTTTGTGGTCTGTTCTGTCAATAGACTATTGAGTGATCAGTAAATTAAGCCCAGCCAGCAGCCAACACATCGAAGCAGACGTTAAATCATTGCTTGGCTAACCTTATTCATTAGTAGTATCTGTGAAATAGCTTTTAAACACAGGGCTAGGATTTAACATGATGCACATTTGTGTCATTCTCAAATTTCCATACTGTACAATCAGGTATGTGAGGGTTTTTTTTTTTTTTTTTTTTTCCAGGCAACAGGTGTGTTCTTGGAACAAAGTTCAACCCCCACTTCTGGCTTATGTGAGAGGCAGCAGCTGCAAGCTTAATGTCAATGACACATGGTTCTATAAGAGAGAAAAAAATAAACCACTTGCAAGTCATGGGCAGATGGACAATAGCTGCCCTGTACTCCCTTTGTGGTATAGAATCAGAGTCTAAACTTTTGGATGACAAATTTTTCTTTCTCTTCTCTTCTCTTCTCTTCTCTTCTCTTCTCTTCTCTTCTCTTCTCTTCTCTTCTCTTCTCTTCTCCTCCTCTACTTCTTCTTCTTCTCCTCCTCCTCTCTTTCCTTCTTTTTCTTATCTTCGTTCTTTCATTTTTAAAAACTTACTAGTGAAAACCATAAATTTCTTTAAGCATTATGCATCCATTATGAGAAAAGTCCTTCAACTGAGTCATACTGTTTTCAGGCTGATGAGTGGAGAGAAGAAAAAACTTGATATAAATGAAGCTACACTTTATAACTCACTTTGTTCTGAAAAGAATTGAAAAGAACTGTTTACTATGGAATCTGAAGAGACTTACTTAGTATGCAAACTCTACCTGTTTTTTTAATGCAAAATTAAATATATCTATTTATAGGCCTCCTGATTCTCTAGTAAAATGCTTCTATACATAGTTTCGTGAGCTATTACTGATGAGAGTTATAATGTACTTTGTACCTTGGAAGCACCAAGTCAATATTAATTAATAGTAACAATAATGAGGGGCCATGCGTGGTGCATTTGGTTAAGTGGCTGACTCTTGATTTTGGCTCAGGTTATGATCTCAGGGTCATGAGATAGAGCCCTACATCGGGCTCCATGCTCAGTGCAGAGCCTGTTTGGGATTCTCCATCACTCTCTGTCCCTCCTGCTCCTGCTCTCTTTCTCTCTCTCTCTCAAATAAACTAATTAATTAAAATCTTACACAGATAGTAACAATAATGATCCAATACTTATTATTATAGTACTCAAGACAGTAAATGTTTGTCAATCACTCAAGAATCTCTCTTAGTGTTTTGGCAGTAATAATCCATTTTATGTGTTAGTGTTCAGGTACCATCATGCCTCAGAACAGAAGAAGCTCAGCCACTATCTTAATGTGTACAAGGTTTCTTGTGAACAAACTCATGAAAGCTCAAGAGCAGGCCAGAGTAATTATTGAGATCCATGACACATTTGAAGTGAACGTGTCTTATTACACAGACTTTTCTAGAACTTGTGTATATCAGAGCTTCCCTTCTTTTGCCAATGGGCATTTCAATAGGAATATTTAATAAAAATGGAGGTCATGAGGAGAACCTTTGTTTTTGTTAGATGTGGTGAACAAATGCATTGCAAATGTGATGGATGAGCACTATTAATTACACTCCTGGAAACTCTGCTATAACCTGAGTCACCAAATCACCTGGAAGACTGCTGTTGGGTATTGCATGAAATGTCTAATTGGGGGACAAGTAGAGAGAGTCCCTTTTTATGTTGCTTTTTTTTCCTTTTACCGCAAACCACAGCTTTATTCAAGAATCAGGTTTTCTGTGAATCTACACTGAAAATGGTTGTGCCATTGCTGAGAAATCCATAAGCAGATGGATTTGGAATTTAATCCTCTGTGAAAAACAAAGGCAAATAAAAAATAAGAACCTGATGATAAATTTCTTTTAGGTTTTAATTGGTTTTGTTATTGCATTGGATTTTCACTAAATGTATACAAATAATGACTACTCTCAAAGATGATGCTAAACATTTGCAAATGTATTAAAAATGTCTAATACTGGGAGGCTGGCCTAGTTATCATTAAAGGTCTTTACTAGTCCAAAGATTATCAGATTCTTGGCTTTGCTTTTCCTCAGGCTGCACTTTTTCATTGTGGTAAAACACACATAACACAATTTAACATCGTAACCATTTTTAAATGCATAGCTCAGTAGCATTAAGTATATTCACATTATTGTGCAACAGATCTCAAGAACCTTTTCTGGAGTTTAGTTTCCGTTGCAAAACTAAAACTCTATACCCATTAAACAAGTTCGCATCCCTCCTTCCCTCCAACTCTGAGAAGCCACCATTCTATTTTCTGCACCTATGAGTTTGACTACTCCAGATACCTCATATAAATGAGATCATAGATACCTCTACGTAAGTGGAATCATATGGTATTTGTCCTTTGGTGACTGGCCTATTTCACTCAGCAAAATATCCTCAGGGGATACTGACATGGTAGCATGGATCAGGACTTCCTTCCTTTTTAAGGGTGAATAATATTCCCTTGTACATATACATCTCATTGTTTTCACTCATTCATCTAGTCAACACATTTGCTTCTATCTCTTGGCTATTGTGAATAATACTGCTGTAAACATGGGTGTACAAATACTTATTCAAGAACCTGCTTTCAATTCTTTGGGTATATGCTCAGAAGTGGGATTGCTGGAATTCCATACTAGCTGCACCATTTTATATTCCCACCAGAATGCACAAGGGTGCCAATCTCCCCATATCATCACCCACCCTTGTCATTTTGGGTTTTTTAGTAGTAGTCATGTCCACAGAGAATAAGAGGGGAGAGTACTCACGTGAGTCTCCACATCGCCAGCAAGGATCCTACTCTTCTTTAAAAACTCTGCCACCATGCTGTTCATCAGCTTATCAAAGGCTTCCACGGAGGGTGCCACACCTTTGGAAGAAGCACAGTTTGTCAGTGTCCTGGAGTTTAATGAAAAGCTGGTATTTCTTTGCCATAGGAACTATGGAAGCTTAATATCATTCACGCTGTTCTCATTCTTTTTACCAGGGCATTCATTCACTCAGACAGTATTTATGAAACACTTCTCAAAGGCTCAAGAAAACGATGCTTTGCTATTTTTCATCCGAGTAAGCACTTTCACCTACATATTAATTTACTTCTCCCCCAAACTCATGAGGTACGTAGCATCAGTTTTACTGATGAAGAAATAGAGATGCAGAGCACATGACTTGACCAAAGCCATAGGTCAAATAAGAGGCAGATTTAAGAACTGACAAGCCTTACTGATCCAAAGCTGGTGTACTTTCTACTACACTGACCTGCCCAGGTGCTATACAACCTTGTAAACAGTTACTAAGATTACCTAGGACAATTAAAAGGCAATAATAAACTCTGGGCAAGTAGGAAAAGAACACAGGTGCCACACATTCTGTTCTGCCCTATCAGTTACCAAACGAAGGAAGGGGAGTTGGGAGGCATGAAAAGGACTGTTGAGCTAACTCACATTAAGTTTTGATCTGGCAACTTACTGTCAAAACCCAAGTGACATCAGCCCAATCTGGCAAGCTCTGCCTCTCTTTTGCTGCCATAAACTAACAGATAAACTGTCTCTTAGTCCCAGATTTTGTGGCCCTAATATGGAGAAACTCAACCCTAGAGATAATTAAAATCCAAACCAGGAGCACCTGGGTGGCTCAGTTGGTTTAGCATCTGCCTTCGGCTCAGCTTATGATCCCAGGGTCCGGGATCAAGCCCCACATTGGGCTCCCTGCTCAGTGGGGAGTCTGTTTGTCCCTCTCCCTTTGCCCCTCCCCCACTCATGCTTTCTCACTTTCTCTCTCTCTCAAATAAATAAATAAATAAAATCTTTAAAAAAAATCCAAACCAAAACCTAGGATTCCCTTTCTCATACTGTACTGAAGTATCCATGCTCATAAACCTGTAGGATAAAGCTTCCGTCTTTTTCCTAGAGGCCCATTTCCACAGGCCCAGAGGGTGATGCAAACAGTTGTTGACAGTGCTGTGCACCTACAGCCTAACTTCTAAGCAGGCTCTTGAAGCTGAGTTACTGTAACGTTCAAAATACAGTCCATACCAACTTCTGGAATGTAAAAGGGGGGCAAGCCCAAAGATTCCTTATAGATCCACTTGGAAGCAAATAAACCCATCTGTTGCAGGGGGAGACACCTCAGAAGTCTCTGCTATGTGTTTAAAGTGGGAGGTTTTAGAAATGCGACAAAGCACTCTACATAGCAAAAGGAGTGGTGATAAAAGGGACTATTTTCCAATTTTCTTTCATCACTCAGCTCTGCTCACACCTTCTCTGGGCAGCCTTTAATGACCTTTCTTCCCAAACTGCAGCTTGTGAGCATCCCTTAATCAAAGCATCTGTGGCCCTGAATAGTAATGCATGGAGACCAAAGATTCTGGAGGATTCTGACTGTATCTAATAATATTCTGACTATATGTATAATTCAGCTTAGATTTCTTTGCATATAATGCAGTACTTGTTACTTGGCAGGCATACAAAAATACTTCTTCAGCTGTTGAGACAAACTTACCTGATTATCAGGGGGAGAAAGAAAGAAAATACATCAGAAAACCCAACATAGCACCAGTATCCTAAGTAGGCAGTTCTCTGATCTGTGCACATTACAGATTTTGTAATGGTTCCATCTAAAGTTTCCTTTAAATTTAAGAATTAAAAAAAAATTTAGTTATAACATCACTGTAATAATGATGTTTATATTTAGAGTAAGAGGTTGCCCTCAAGGACTTGTTAAAAATAGAATTTAGGGACACCTGGGTGGCTCAGCGATTGAGTGTCTGCTTTTGGCTCAGGGCGTGATCCCGGATTCCCAGGATCAAGTCCCACATCGGGCTCCTTGAATGGAGACTGCTTCTCCTCCCTCTGCCTGTGTCTCTGCCTCTCTTTCTGTGTCTCTCATGAATAAATAAATAAAAATCTTTAAAAAACTAAAAATAGAATTTAGAAGATCATCAAAGCTCATTAAATTAAGAAATGAAAGTAATGCTATTTAAGATTAATAAAATGTTTTAAGGATGGGTATCATTTGGATATTTTGCTAATTATCCTGCTTACTACTTCATTTCAAGTTGGATAAGAAATTGCTGGCTAAGTTGTTTTACAAGACCTTATTTTAATAACTGGTTTAGAATGATTTGGTATATTAGAAAATACTTGTTTAAATACATAAGTAATTTAATTATAGCCTTCCAATTTTGTTTAGCTTATTCATTTTCCCCGAAAATTATTTTTTCACAAAGAAAATACTAAGTGTAGTCCAGTACCTCCTGAAGCCTAAAGAGGTTCAAATTATTCCCCCCACTTCATTCAGCAACACGGTCTTCTGAGAATTGGATTTTAACTTTATTTTATGTATTTACAGACTTTCTCTTTGTGGTCAGCAATTGTAATTTGATCACCTGATGTCAAAGACATAAGGAAACCAAGTTACTGAAGCGAACATGAAAATATTTCCTTACAAATGAGGTTTACTGAATCTCATATACCAACTATATAGTTAACAAAAAGAGGCTTAAAATGAAATCACAGATGTGTCTCAGTTAATGTGGAAGAAACTTACAGGCCCCTGGCAGCCTCCCTTTAAACAACACCCCCTTTCAATTCATTCAAAGCATTTTAATTTTCATTATGTTCCGGGGGGGGGGGGGGGGGGAAGAGACCAGCCTGTGCATTTGTGCTCACACAGTAATTTCTGTCCCAAGGCACAGCTCCAAATATGCCTGAAATTCTAGAAGCACCAATGAGGATCTTGCCTGGTGAAAGCTTTTTTTTTTGAAGCCCCCATTCCCCAAGGCTTTTCCCAGCCCCCAAAGCCTGATAGGATTCAAAATGGGTCAGATAAAGAGGAAATGTACTTGACACAAGAATAGAGTTGCCAGATGAAATGCAGAGCCCCCGGTTACATTTGAATTTCAAATAAACAATGAATAAATTTTTAGAATAAGTGTGTACCATGCAGTATATCCCATGCAGTATTTGGAACACACTTATGCCAAAAAAAAAGTAGTCCATCTAAAATTCAAATGTAACTGGGTGTCCTGTATTTTTATTTTGCTAAATCTACAACCTCAGACAAGAAGGAATTAGAAAAATTACTGTCAATAACTTAAAGCGTTTGCCACATATGGGATCCTTAGTGTTAACTTCTTATGTTACATAGTTAGCTTTTTATGTCTGATCATATAATATTTTAAAATCTTTTTAAAAAATATCTATTTATTATTTATTTATTTATTCACGACAGACACACAGAGAGAGGCAGAGACATAGGCAGAGGGAGAAGCAGGCTCCCTGCCAGGAGCCTGATACAGGACTTGATCCTTGGACCCCGGGATCATGACCTGAGCTGAGGGCAGACGCTCAACCACTGAGCCACCCAGGTGCCCCTAAAATCTTTTTTTTTTTTCAAGTGTGGAGTGAGCATATAATTTTAAAGGCAAATTTGATTAGAAATAGGCACAGACAACTGGTAATTTTTGTGGATTATGCATTGAAATATTTTTCCTTTCCCTTTTCAGGGATGGCTTGCATCTGGTTAATGTCATGGTCACATATAAATGAAAGAGTATGAAAATTGCAGAAAGTCAATAAAAATATTTCTTGAGGGGCACCTGGGTGGCCTAGTCAGTTAAGTATCTGCCTTGGGTTCATGTCATGATCTTGGGGTCCTGGGATTGAGACCTGCATCAGGCTCCCTGCTCAGCAGAGGGTCTGCTTCTCCCTCTCCCTCTGCCTGCAGTTCACTCTGCTTATTCTCTCTCTCTCTCTCTTTCTCATTCTGTCAAATAAACAAATAACATATTTTTAAAAATGTTTCTTGAGAACTAAGTGAGAAGGATAACATTAAGAGACCCTCACAGAGACCAGTAATGACAACAGTTTGTGTCCTACCTCCATTGACACCATTAATTTCCCCGAAGTCCCCAGGAGGCCGGTGTGACTCTGCAGACAGTACCTCCAGTCGGCCGACCACCCGCTCCAGTCGCTCCATCAGTCCCTGCATCTCTGCCATTCTAGAAAAACACAAGACACAAACGGAGTCCGTGTGAATGTCGGGGAGGATTAGCAAGCTGACACCAGTAGACTTAACAGCATCGAGAAGGAAAATACAAATTGCTTGGAATGGCTTTCATTACCTGGAGAGTATTTCTACAGAGCAGGAAAATAGGTGAAATTTCAAAAACATAAAATTCGGAACAAAAGAAACCCACAAAGTATATTGATCTTATTTTCCATTCAATTCAATGACATGTATATGCCCCATATATAATATACAAGAAATTCACTCCCGATGCCATTAACAAGTGTCTCCTTGGATGCGTCCTCCGGCTATGATACAATCTATGTCTAGCATATACTTAAAAGCCTGTGAACATATATCTCACAATTAATATTGCCAACTTCTACTAAAGGAACATATTTTAGCTATTTCCAATGATTCTTTCTCTACAAGTATAATGCTCCAGGGGATACTAAACCCACTGATAATTGCTTATTTACTCAATTATCTTAAGCCAAACAGCCTAGCTTTGGACTACAAGTTTATAAAACTGGATCATTTAGCAGGCAAATGGGGTTTTACCTCCAAGAGCTGTCTTCTACTTATCACTATCTTTAGTGTTTCTGTCGCTGGAATATTTTAGATTACAATTATTCTGAATGGTGGAGATTTTCATTTAAAATATAAAAAATGCTTATTTCCTTTGGCTGCTGGTTATTTGTGGACAAAAATTTAATACCAGGTGGGGTAGTTTCTAGAGACAGGAAGCTTCGGTAACTGAGCAGTCTTGGCTGGGATAAATTGGGTTTGATGTTGAGTAAGGGGACTGAGGATAAAAATGGGGTTGGGTATCCATCCTTCCTGCTTCCAAACGTTTCTTAGAGAGCTACACTGAGAGCCTTAAAATTGCAGGCCCTTTAATGTAATGTTAGGAAGGTGACCCCTGAGGAAGGGAACGCAATCTAATTTGGCCAAGCTCTTGAGATCCAGCTTAGAGGTACCCTAGCTCCCACCATACCAACCCATGGCTACTTTTGGCAAAAGCAGGCTGCTGCCCCAGAGAGAGTAAAACATGCCTCATCTTAATCAGTGTCCGTAGTTCTCACTCTTGCAAACTTCCCAAGCACCATCTTGAGCTAAAGATCACTGACACGCTCCCATATCAGAGATGGTGCTGCCCCAGAGGGTGGGTAAATAGTTTTGCTCTAAGTAATATTTTTTACTTCTCCAAAGAAAAAAGTAATGCTTTTTATTTATTTTTTTTTGCATTTTGTATTTCATTAGTTTTGAGCTTAAACATGATGATTTGCCACTGCCATTCTTAAAAGCAAGGTTATACTTATCAAAACACATGGATAGCTCTGTAATTCTGCATCCAAATGTCAGATGGTCATCAGATACGGATGGAGGAGTTCACTGTCTATTTTGGAAAGTCATCTCCTCCAAAACTGCCAGCAGCCACTCTTTCAAAATATGGGGCAGTATTCTCTGCACGGCTGAAATCAGCATCTAATCCCAAGAGGATTCAAAATTAGAAGTTTCTCATCTATTCTTTTCCTCTTAACGTCAGAGCTTTTGCTTCTACTGCAATTGAGAAAAAAAAAAGGGAAGAAGAAATTTAATTGAATCCTTTACGTAATCTTGCAAGGGAACTGGGTATCCTGTAGGTGGGTGAAGGCCATTTGAGAGATGATAAAAGCCCCTCAAATCTTTTAATAGTTGTCCATCTGTTCACAGTTATCTGCATTCCCTGTTACTCAACTTGCCAAATGTTACTGCCATAGACCTAAGCCCATGCTAAGAAAAAAAAATGTGTTTGCTTTGTTAGCGAGCTCCCGATGCCCCAACAGAGAGGCACCAACCACCTCCAGAGGCTCACAGTGCTGTTTCAGAGGGCCTGTTACATTTCACACTTAGGACGACTGTCCCGGACTGTGGCTTAATCAGCCTCCCTGACAAGACTCAAACTCACACTATCTAATAGCGCTCCATATGTTGAGAGACAATAGGAGTTAGCCCACAAACTGCAGGGCTGGGCTGATTGGTATGGAATGCAGTCTAGAAGCGAATCAGATGTCACTTCATGTAAAATCACCATGGCCTGGAGTCTTGTCACAGCCTCTTAAGAGATCAAAATACAGCTCACGCAAGGGAGCTGGAAAGATGCCTCTGGGTTTAAAATTTTAGAACAGTTTCCGAGAGAAGCAGAGGAACAAATAAAAGAAAGAATGCACCAAAATATCAAAAATATACGTGTTAGTATTCCCAGGGAGGATGAGGGGGTCCAGGATGGCTGTACCCTCTTCTCCCAAAAATGCACACACATGCTTCTCCTCACATGTGCCCTCAGCTGTTACCCTGGCTCTCAAGAATGAAGAAAGAACAGAGCAGCAGATTCTCCAAATTCTTCCCAGGCAGTCCCATTCGCCTTGGTTTTTCAAAGTGGATTGAGCCAAGTTTTCATGAAGAAGTGGGAGCCAGGAATTAAGAATTAGGCTGAGGAATGGGATAGGGCAGAGGATGTAGACAATAAGGTCAGGGTAAGGAATGAGTCAGAGCCAAGTGGAGAGACAGATGGGCTTGGACCAGGACGCCAACAGAAGAGGGGGATATAAGATGGTTGGACGTAAGATGTTCTAAGAATCAGAAGAGAAGTAGAGGGAAGCCAGACACACAGATGGACAGATGATCGAGAGCCTAGGTCAGGGGTACCTGGGTGGCTCAGTCAGTTGAGGGTCATGGTCTCAGGGTCAGGAAACCGAGACCTGCATTGGGTTCCATGCTCAGTGGGGGGTCTGCTTGGGATTCTCTCTCTCCCTTTACCCTCTCCCTGCCCCTCTCTTTCTTTCTCCCTCTCTCTAAAATAGAAAGAAAGAAAAGAAAGAAAGAAAGAAAGAAAGAAAGAAAGAAAGAAAGAAAGAAAGAAAGAAAGAAAGAAAGAAGAAGAAAGAAAGAGAAAAAAGAGCCTAGGTCAGATGATGAGGCTCAAACTTAGCCTCCACTATCCAGTCCTCCTTTTCAGGCAGAAGTCAACCCCAAGATGAGGTCTCCTATAACCTCTGGATTAGAGTGGATAAACACAATTATCTGGCCGGGTATGACAGTGGATGGAAAGAAAAAGGGGGAGGAATATAGAAATTCATGACTTTCTCCTTCTAATGATCTGTCTTAGGGAATTATACTTGAGGTGAATTCCTTGTTTTATATTAATTTGGGCATATTCTTTTTTGAGCTCCTGTGTAATAGGAAGTGTAACTCATCATGTTTGTCTTATTTTTTCTCATTTGAATTTTCCCCTTTTAAAGTTTAACTTTTTATTATTTTTTTAAGATTTCATTTATTTATTTCAGAGACAGAGACAGAGCACAATGGGGTGGTAGGGTGTAGGGAGAGGGAGAAGCAGACTCCCCACTGAGCAGGGATCCTGATGTGGGGCTCCATCCCAAGACCCTGAGATCATGACCTAAGCCAAAGGCAGAGGCTTAACCAACTCAGCCACCCAGGTGCCCCTAAAGTTTAACTTTTAAACATGCACAGAATTTAAAGAGTCAACAGTTCTGCAAGGCTTATTCCAAACACACAACAGTCCCCTGCCTGCCCTCTTCCATTTTGTAGTGAGAATCAACCGATTTCCATTATTTGAGCTACTGCATTCAGTAATTACCTCCTCCAGGCTTCTTTCTTGATGTCTAGTTTCTCTTCCAGGCTAAGCATTCCCCACTGAGTTCCCACTCAAATGAAGAGGGTTTACATTCTTCTTGCCTAATCCCTACCAACACATGCATGCATACTTTCTTCTGCCCCAACACTGTTGTGTCACAATTTCTGTGTGACCAATCATCAATGTCAACACAATTATGACTATTCACAGTTGAGTCCTGACGTAGCCTATGATTAGTCTCCATTTTGTTGTTGCTGCTGTTTGCAAACCTGTTTTCCTGCAGCCATGTGGTTCAGCTTCTCAGTTTTCTACATACTTAAAAGTTCTTTATCTCTGAGCTCTTCTCCCAGTTGTGTAAGTCCCCTTTCAAGCGAGCCAAACACATGGAATGCCATGAAGTCTTTCTTCTCAGAGGTTATCTCTTCCAGAGTCACTTTGAGTGCAGGTGTGCTCTCTGTAGGCCTGCAGCGCCTCTGGGACCAGAGACCTCCCTATACCTTCACCCTGGGCCTCCTCTCCTCTCTCTCTTGCATAGTATTACCTGCTTTTTGGATTCTATATCCTCCTTTTTCTTGGTGTACTTCCTTACTGGTTTTAATTTCAGAGCACTGTCTTCTGAAAAAGTACACGAAAGGACTTTTTTTTTTTTTTTTTTTTGGGAACTTGCAAGTTGGAAAATATCTTCATTTTGCCCTCACACTTGATTGGTGGTTTGGCTGAGTCTGGAATTCCAGGCAGAAAGTCTTCCTCAGAATTTTCAAGGCACTGCTTCATCGTGCTCTGGCTTCCTAGGTTATTGTTGAGAGGTCCAAAGCCATTCCGATTCTCTGATTCCTCATCCTTTTGACATAACTTATGTTTTCCTTTCTGGAGGAAGTTTCTGGGGAAGTTTCACAATGATCAACCTCGTGGTTGAGCACATATTTTTAGTTTAGTTTTGTTTTATTTTAAGTAGGATCCACACCCAGTGCAGAACCCAATGCAAACCCTAACATGGAGCCTAATGCAGGGCCGGAATTCATGACCCTGAGATCAAGACTGGAGCCTAAATTGAGTCAGATGCTTAAATGACTGAGCCACCCAGGTGCCCCTCAAATGTTTTCTTTATAAATGATTTTCAAGAAGTGTGAGAAAGATAGGAAAATGGTCATTGTATATTATATCTCTGAGTTTAGAAACTACATATTGGGTTTGCTTTTGTTTTTGTTTTTTCAAATAAAGTAGTTAGGCTTCTAAATATTTAAACAATTTAAACTCCTTTCGCAGCAACCGCACACATCTGCAAATATTTCATACATTTCAGTAAGAATACAGCCAGTCAGTATTCTCTCACATACTGCCTTGAAATAGTATGCATTTAAAAAATTGTTTTTTGCCTCACTGGTCATTTTATAAAACTCATCCTTAAAGTACAGAGATTCAGCTCCTAATGCTAATTTTATGTCCAATGTTCTGCCAATAGGCAATGGTTATTTTAAAACAGTAAGAAAGATAGCATTCCTATTCTTTCCTGTGGTAGTTTCCAGAAAAGGAGAGTTCCCCACACCTACAAACATTTTATAAGGTCTCAATCATTTTGTGTTTTTTTTTAAAGTAGTTTCCATGCCTGAACCCACGACCCTGAGATCAAGACTTGAGCTGAAATCAAGAGTCGGACTCTTAAATCACTGAGCTACCCAGATGTCCTGCCACCAAGATTTCCAAGAAAAGTTTTCTCAAGATCACGTGTAATGGTTACTATAAAATGAACATTTTAGGGGCACCTGCATGGCTCAGTCAGTTGTGTCTGCCTTTGGTTCAGGTCATGATCCCAGGGTCTGGGATCAAGCCCCACGGTTAGGTCCCTGCTTGAGAGGAGTCTGCTTCTCCCTCTCCGTCTGGCCCTCCCCTCCTTCCTGTGCACACACACACACAAACACACTCTCTCTCTCTCTCTCTCTCAAATAAATCAATAAAATCTTTAAATAAGCAAATAAATAAAATGAAAATTTTGGTATGAAATTAGTTTTTTAGTCACATATGTTCCCCCAAACATTAAAAAAAATTCAGAAATAATCAACATATATAGTGTATTAGTCCTAGGTGAACCACATAATTATTTGGTATATATATACAGTAGTCCTCCTTTATCCAACAGGGATACATTCCAAGACCCTCAGTGGAAGCCTGGAATTGCAGACAATATCAAACTTTATATATACTATGTTTTTCTCCTGTATATCCATACCTATGATAAAGTTTAATTTATATATAAGGCATAGTAAGAGATTAACATTAATAATAAAATACAACAATTATAACAAATGCTATATTATAATGACAGTTATGTAAATATGACCTTCCTCTATCTCAAAATATTTTCTCATACCATACCCCACCCTCCTTGTGATGATGGGAGATGATAAAATGCCTACGTGATGAGATGAAGTGAGGTGAATAACGTAGGCACCATGACGAGAGCATAAGACTGCTAATGACCTTGTGGCATCAGGAAGAGCATCACCTACTTTCCCACCACGACTGACCACAGGTAACTGAAACCTTGGATAAGGGGTAACTACTGTACATTGCAAAATGACCCCCACAATAAGCTCAATTAACCATCACCACACTTAGTTACAAGGTTTTTCTTCGCGGCAAGAACTTTTAGGATCTACTTTCTTGGCAACTTTCAAATACACAACACAGTACTGTTAACTATAGTCATCATGCTGAACATTACAACCCCAGGACTTATTTATCCTATAACTGGAGGTTCCTACGTATTTTTATAATGACTCGTTTGCTTTTAAATAGTGCTCTGCTAAGGAGACAAGCACAGTTTCTGTGGAATCATGTTTGGAAGACAACACTCCTTCATCCTTCCTATTTTCTCATCCAAATCATCTTGTGCTCAGTGGTTAAGTGTTCTGGTAAGATCTAACTACTTAGTCTAACCAGTATAAAAAGCAGCTTTCATAGCTGCATTGAAAACCGACATCCCAGAGTAGAGAGTAGTGATAAGCCCAGAACAACAGCCTACTTGTCTACGTTACACTCTCGGTATCTCTAAGACACTCTGCTCAATTAAACTACTGTCTCGTGCTATCTTTCCTGCTAGCACATGCACACCTTGCGTCCCAAAGAGACAAGTCTGAGCCCCTCATGGGCTGAGGTACCACCTTTTACTCTTCTCCCATCTCCCGCTGAGTCTTGCCTGCTGCCGCGTACATAGAGAATTCTATAAATATTTTTTGATTGACTAATTAATTGGCTACCCCTCACCGCCTTTCCCTTCCCTGCCCACTCACTGGCATAATCCCAGATCAGGTGGCAAGCCAAATTTTCACAGGAGCAGCTTCCATTTAGAAGAAGACCCTGGGTTAGTTTTTCCCACTTAAAACCACAGAGGCTTCCTCTCAAGATTCACAAGAGACCCTTGCTCTCTGGACTGTGAACCTGGGGTTTCCCACAGCTCCTCTTCTCTTCGGGATTTCAAGATTTTTAAAACTCCACATTGTCCAAAGGGTTTTGTAAATTCCTCACAGCAAGTTCATAAAACAAGCAAAGGAGAACCCTACTGTGGTAACATTTCTGTGTTAACGACGGTTGGGTCTTCCAGGTTCAAGACTGCTGGTTGAAGTCCTCCTCACTAGGCCAAAGGTGCAGAGATCATTGTGGTGAGCGTTTCTCCCCTAACTCTATGATGAAGACCCAGGTTCAAGGGCTTCCAAAGATCATGAGTCACAGCTGAAACTTGTGACAGGAGATGGAAGACTTTCTAACCTTTTCTCATGATGAGACTGGGAAGTTGGCTTCCATGTGAGCTCTCTCGAAATAGTAAAGTCACAACGGACTACTTTCTCTATGAATCCACCCAAATTAAAAAAAACAAATTCTCGAACTATCATCAAACCCGGCTGCCCTAGAGGTTAATTTCTCCTTATCATGACTACAACAATTACCTTCTTTCTTTCCTCCAGAAGCTACCAATCACTGGGGGAAGGAATTGTGTGGTTCGCTATCACTGATGGGGTAACAGGATGTGTAGAAGAAACAACCATGGTCTTCAGTCCTTCATTCATTGACTGGCTCACTGAATATGCTGGTTTCATTCATGCAGTTAGTTTCCACTATCTGCCAAACACAATGCGCATGGGTAGAAAATTAAGGGGCATTAAAATATATTTATTTCTTGCCCAGCCATCTTGGGAGGCTCAATCAAGCCAGGGAGTTGTTTCTCTAAGAGATACACACTTGCATTGCCAACATGCCTCCTTTATAGCTTCTGTTTACTCTCCTATGGATCATTTCCGGGGCCAGCTTCTCACCAAACAGGGGGAAAAAAAAAAAGCCAACATTTTCTTTTTATTGCAAAGAAGTTTAACGAGTCTCTGAATTTATTTTTAAAGATTATTTATTTATTTATTTATTTATTCACAAAAGACCCACAGAGAGAGGCAGAGACCTAGGCAGAGGAAGAGGCAGGTTCCCTATGGGGACTTGATCCCCGGACCCCAGGATCATGACCTGGGCCAAAGGCAGATGCTCAACCACCAAAGTGCCTCAAGTCTCTGAATTTTGAAACAGGAAAACCAGAATGGGAAAGATCAGGAAATCACACAAATAAAAGAACACCTTAAATTTTTTACAAAACCGGAAAAAACATACAAGCTCCTGATCAGCCAATGGATTCCTCCAAAGCCTCTTAGTAAGGTCCCAGGGCAGAGAAAAAAGGCAAGCTGTCTTCAGCTGGACTTGCAAAAGGACCTCACCCCAGCCTTCTACACCTCAGCTGGTTCCTAAGACCCAGTCACAGAGACAAGTCATGCCTTCCCAAACATGTCCCCCTCCCCCACCGCTCCTCTCCTGTGCCACGGTTCTGCTGCTCCCACTGCCTCAATGGTCCTGCTTGGCACTGCTGCACCCATACTCTACATCTTAACTCCGAAAAGGCTGCACCATGTCCCCAGATCAGAGGTAGCCTCTCTTTACCACCTGCCATTTACTCCTTGTCATCACCACCAAATTCAGAGTGGGGTACAGGAGGGTAAAATAAACAACCACATGTAGAGAGGACAACCCCCTTTCCATCTGCCCTCACCACTCCGCTCGTATCACTTCTCGGGAGCCTCCTTGATTTGTCTTGTGACACAAATATTCCTCCTCTAAGTGGGAATCTGAAGATAAGAGGCAAGGACTCATAGCCCACAATAGTGGAAAAAGTGTTTTGGCATCAGAGAACCTTAATTTGAGAGTCCAGCCCCTTAACTGACAGCCTACATTACTCTGGGCAGATGACTTAACCCATCTGAGGCTCAATTTACTATCTTCTAATACATGAATTCATCCCTCCTTCTTCATTTGCTGACTTAAGGAAACTGTGCAAATGTGTTTCGAGATGTGTTCTGCGCTGGCTGCCAGGGCCACACAGATGAGACACAGATTCCTCAGCGGGCCATGATCTCCTTCAGGAACAGACAGTTGGGCAGCCAGGGACAGTCCAGCACTCCAGGACACCAGGCAGCAGGGAACTGGGCCATTTAGCAGGGAAGAACCCAGTGGGAACTGAGGCAATGGGGCAAGTCTAAGTATATCTTGAAGGCTGGATCTGTGCCCTGACTTGGGGTGCTGGTGCTGGGTAAGGACAGAGCCATAAAATTGTAAGAGACTGAATGTTGAGTGGGACCAGGTCAGATCCCTATTTCATTCTCCCATCATGAAGTGTGAACTCTCTTAGCTAAAGGTGAGGCAAAGACCCTTTGCCGAAAACAAGCTCCCTCCCCTAACTCACTCAATGACCCTTCCTAAGCTTCCATGCTGTTAGGGACATCTTTCTTTCTTGTGTCCCCACATTGCCCTTTTGCTCTTGTTTAGCCTATGGAGGAGGTGTAGGTCAAATGGATGTTTCTAGGAGGTCCCCAAGGGCCACTGGGAAAAGAACCATGGAGACTCCACTGGCTAGGATACCATACCCTGGGAAGGGTTTCCATGGACCTTCTGTCCCTCCATAAAATATACATGCTGCTCTCCTTGGGTGCAGAATATATAAAGAACTCTTACAACTCAAAAATAAGAAAATACTCCCAACTTAAAATTGGCCAAAATATTTGACTAGACATTTTCCCAGCGAAAATATGCAAATAGCCAGCAGGATATAGGAATATGCTCGACATCAATACTAATCACGGAAATGCAAATCAAACAAACCCACAAGGAGATACCACTTCGCATCCACGAGGATGGCCATCACCAAGAAGACAGATGGTAACAAGCGCCAGTGAGGAAGTGGGGAAATCAGAAGCTCCGTACACTCTAGTGGGAATGTAAAATGGTGCAGCTGCTATGGAAACAGTTTGGAGGTTTCTTAAAAAGTCAAGTATACATTTGCCATGTGACCCAGCCATTCCACTGGTAGCTATCTACTCAAGGGCAATGTATGTCCACAGGTGCAAATGTTCATGGCATCGTCATTCATAATAGCCAAAACATGAGAAGAAACAGCCTATAAGTCCATCAGCTAACGAATGGATAAACAAAATGTATCCATACAACAGAATATTATTCAGCAAGAAAAAGAAAAACAAAAGAAGTACTGATACATTCTACAACATTGATGAACCTCAAAAACATCATGCTAAGTGAAAGAGCCCAGCACAGAAGACCAAGTACTGTACAATTCCATTTATATGAATATCCAGAAAAAGCAAATCTCTAGAGACTGAAAGTAGATTAGTGGTTGCCTAGGGCTGGAGATAGGAATGGAAAGTGAGTACGAATGGGCACGAAGTTTCTATTTGAAGTGAGGGAAATGATTTAAGACAGAATCGTGGTGGCAGGTGCACAATGATGGAAATCATTGAATTGTGCACTTAAAATGGGTGAATTTTATAGTATGCAAAACTGTACCTCAATAAAGCTTTCAAAAACAAAGAGGTACAACTGATCCTTAAACCACGCAGGGTTAAGGGGTTCCAGCACCTCCTGTGCAATCAAAAATCCACATATAACTTTTGACTCCCCCAAAATTTCACTACTAACAGCCTACTGTTGACTGGAAGCCTTACCAATAACATAAAGAATCAATTAACTCATATTTTGTGTGCTATATGCATTATATACTGTATTCTTATAATAAAGTAAGCTAGAGAAAAGAAACTGTTATTGAGAAAATCATGAAGAAGGACACCTGGGTGGCTCAGCGGTTGAGTGTCTGCCTTTGGCTCAGGGTATGATCCTGGAGTCCCAGGATTGAGTCCCGCATCGGGCCTCCTGCATGGAGCCTGCTTCTCCCTCTGCCTTTCTCTGTGCATCTCATGAATAAATGAATAAAATCTTAAAAAAAAAAAAAAGAAAGAAAGAAAGAAAGAAAGAAAGAAAGAAAGAAAAGAAAACAAGTTAAATCTGAGTAACTTTGCTGTTCTTAACTACCAGCAAAGACCTGCTCTGAGAGGCCACACCCTCACTACTGGAACTAGCTCTGTAGGGTCCAAGATAGGGGACAGAGTAGATCAAGGGTTCACATTGGATCAGAACCGCTGGGGAGAAGTGGGGCTTCCAAAATGCAGATTCCTGGGCTCTGCCGTCAGCAATACTGATTCAGTGGTTCTGGGTATTCCCAGCAGCCTGCATTTCTCAGAAGTACACTTCAGAGTAAAAGGACCCATACTTTGAGAAATCCTATGATAGAGGTGCACAGGAGTGCCCTGGGAGCAGGTGCACGCACAGGGGCTGGGGTGGGGCGGGGGATGTCAAGAAAGGCAGATACTCAAGTGAGCCCTGGGAAGGAAGGAGGCTTTTAAAGTTTAGTTAGATGCTAAGCCAAATCTCCAAGGATGAAGAGGCGTTATTCGGAAGACAGGTAAGTAAGGTCAATGCTTCCCTGAGCCTGTGCCCAGCATGTGCCAAGCCACGGAGGCATTACAGCTAGAAAATATTTATTGAGCATTGACTGTGTGCCAGAAGCCATCTAAAAGCACACGGGAAAACCAGGGATTGATGAGTAGCTGGCAGGAGTGGTGGACAAGGCTGAGAGGAGATGTGGGGATTTACTACTAGGTGGCAGCGGCCTGGAGAAGGTGTGAGAATGAACGAGAATGCAGGCGATCTAAGACAGGACTACAAGATGGGTAGGGCCAGCGGGGAAAGAGAGCAAGAAGGCAGGACATGTAGGATGCCTCCCCCTGGGGCTGGGCGTGCAGGTGCAGGTGCCAAGGCTTGCAGGTGGCTGGCAAAGACAAGGAGCTCCGCTTTAGACTTTGAGCTCAAAGTGCCTACGGGGGTGACAGCTGGTGGCTGCAAGGAGCAAGGGGAAAAGGGGGGCTTCTGGGGTGGAACTGTATCATCTGCCTAATAATAACAGCCATGGGATTTGGGGAGAGCTCTGAGGAGATGATGAGGTGAGCTTTGTGAACTGAAAGACGATGCCCGAGCATCCCTGTTCTAATTTATCTCTGAGCTCCCCACAGGCCTCCTGGGGGGGGGGTGCACCTAGGATGCGTGGGTCACCCCCACACGATGACCAGGGACATCTCACACACTGTGCTTCTAAGGCTATGCCTCAGCACACACAACGGCAGGGACATTCGTACCTGAAAGCATGAAGGGGGGTCGCATTTGCTACGGTCCATTACTTCTCACGACTTGACTAAACACTTTGCACTTCGCTAAACCCTGTAGCGTCGGCGTTAAGAACACCGTGAAGACTGAAGGCAGGAAGGTTTGCTGGAATCCCTTCTGATCTCAAACGTACTGGCATTCACTGGAAGAGTTATACACAGCTGAAGAGCAGATTCAGCAACTCTCTTAAAAGGGGACCCCCCCCAAAAAAGCAGAACCCCAATTATTAATTTTCAAGAGCTGGGCCAGTTTTGTGCATGGACATTTGTAACAAATGCAGGTGTGATCACTTGGCTTCGAAGAGCCAGGTTGATGGATTTGGCCCCAAGATCCCTCTGCTTCTTCATGCATCTCCAGCATCCCTTTCCCCGGCGTCTATGTTCATACTTAACTTTGATTTATTACTTTTAACAAAATTGGTGTTTTCAAACAGAGCTGTGGACCACCAAAAGATTGCAGCAGCTGCTGCTGCTGCTTCTCCTCTTCCTCCTCCTTACTCCACCTCCTCCTCCTTCTTTTTTCTCTTTAGACTCAGAAGCCCAAAGTAAGGACAGTATAGAGAAAGAGGACAATGCAGAACCAAGACATTGTGGGGGCCTGGGGGCCACAGGGATCAAAAGTATCAAAAGGAGGTATCGATCAAGAAGGAAACGCCCGTTCCAGCCTCGCTCTAAACTGTTCAAAATTCAAAATGCAAACTCCCTGACTCTGAAAGATAAATAGCAGTGGGTGAATTGAGGAAAGTGATCAACACTTGAAAAGGAGACTTATTTGGGAATGTGTTTTTGGTGGGTTTCTTTTTTTTTCTTTTCTCTTCAGGGTTGACCCGAAGTTGGAACTATGCGGGGGGTTCACGCAACAATGTCTCTGAGAGCAACCTCCTCTTTTTGGCCAGAAGACCTGGAAGGAAGGCCCTGCAATGGAAAAATGTACGGAAAGTCCAGGGTCATGCGTGTTGGGGTGGGATTCACTTCTGTACCCCAAGAGTGGATGTAGTCATGGAGCCGCACCACAGAACAGCAAGCAGCAGCAGAAGCAACGAAATGCTTCTCTGGTGTTACTGCCAGAAGAGCAGGGTAAAGAGGTCCCTGTGGTCCAAAGAGTGTGGGGAGGGAACACCTGGGTGGCTTAGTGGTTGAGCATCTGCCTTTGGCCCAGGGTATGATCCCGGGGTCCTGGGATCAAGTCCTGCATTGGGCTCTTATGAATAAATAAATAAAATCTTAAAAAAAAAAAAAAAAAGCTCCACAAAGAATGTGGGGGAGAATCCATCTGTACTATGTACTAGCGTTTTCCTCCTCCTTTCTTCTCAATGCTCAGCCCTGGGACAGCCCTGGTCTCTGGGTCATGGCGGTGTGAGCAGCTGAAACTGCAAGAGAACCCCAGTCTTTCTGGCCAGAAGCCCAGGTAGGAGGAAAAGGCTCTGGGGACAGGACGGTGAGAGAGGAATCCCAGAGAAGACCGTGCTGGAGAAAGAGGTCCCTTGATCCTGTGCATGAACCAGCACAAGCCCCAGGCTTGCCCAGAGCTGCGCACGAGTGGGCCAGATCCAAAGGCTTTGAGATCCAAGTTGCAGTAGAAGCCATGGCTCAAGTCCACACTAAGCCCTAAATAGTGATTCCATGGGACACAAAGCAGCACAGCAAAGATTTTCAAAACTGCACTGATGTTGGAACCACTGCCCACAGAACGCAAGACAGAACTGGGCTGACTGCCTGGTAAATGGAAAACAACAACAACAACAACAACAACAAAATACACGCAAGGGACTGGGGGAAATGCAATCAGTTCTCAAGAGAAAAAACAATCCACAAATGGTAACCCCTAAATGACACAGATGTTGGAATTATCGGACAGACTTCTAGGAGCTGTTTTAATGATGTACCGGGAGATAAAGGTAAACATTCTTAAGATGAATGGAAAGACAGAAGTTCTCAGCAGAGGCACAGAACCCATAAAAAAGAAACAAGTGACTATTTTGGAGCCAAAAAATACGATGCAAAAAACACACTGGATGAGCTCAATAGCAGGATGGCGATTGCAAAGGGAAGCTACAGTGTACCTGATGGTATCAATATTATCCAACCTGAAGAACAGAGAGAAAAAGAATTGAACAGAGCTTAAGAGGCCTGTAGGACAATATTAAAAGGTTTAATATTAGTGCCTTGGTATCCCTGGAGAGGACAAAGAGATTGAGGTGGGAAATATACCCAAAGAAATAATGAGCAAATGTTTCTCAAACCTGATGAAAACTACACACTGACAGATCCAAACAGTGCTGTCTGGTTAATAATATACACGGACATGCACACACACACAATATTTATAGTAAGTGTCTCCAAAGGGGAGACCAAGAAAGATGAGAACAGTGAGGATATAACCACTTAAAAGAAATAAAACCTGATAAGCTATCAGCTACTCTTTTGAGAGGTGTCATAAGCATCAAGACCTTTAGTTCTTTTTTTTTTTAAGATTTTTATTTATTCATTTGAGAGAGAGAAAGAGAGAGAGTGAGTGAGAGCACAAGCAGGGGGAGAGGCAGAGGGAGAGGGAGAAGCAGGCTCCCCGCTGTGCAGGGAGCCCAATGGGCTCCATCCCAGGATCCTGAAGTCATGACCTGAGCCGAAGGCAGATGCTTAACTAAATGCAAGCCACCCAGGTGCCCTAAGACCTTTATTCTTAAATGTCTTCCCTAAATCTAGCAGAACTAGGAGTCACTAGAACCCTGCCAATCAACAATTTGATTCCGTTGTCAACACTAAACGTGCAGACACCAGTTCCCTTATTACTGACCGTTGATACTTTTGTCTGAAAACAGAGGAAGGATAAGCTACAAAAAGGATTTCCAAATCTTCAGTCATAAATATCCAGAAAGCATTCTGTAAAACCCTCCTGTCCATTTTTACATGGACATGTAAAAAAAAATCTTACCAAAATGTAAATGGCTACAGAGAATGTAACCTTTAGCATTCTGCTAATATTGACCCACAAAAATAAAATGATTTCTCATTCTCATACAATGAAATTCATATTCATTTAAAAAAATACACCATACACCCACCAACAGGTTGCTTTTTGATAGTCACAAATTTTTCATAATTACATTTTCTCCTCAAACTTATGTTTCCATTCCTCTTGTCCTATAGAAATGTATCCTAGGCTTATTTGTTTTATGCTTTAAAGCCTTTTATTCATTATCCTATCATACTTTTCCACATCAAAACTATGTTTATAAACCTAACTTTAAATTCAATGGCAAAAAAAAAAAAATGCTCTCCTGATTGTTACCACTGTAACTCTGAATGCAACTTATCAAAACAACACAAATACCACAAAGATTGATAATTACTAAATGTATATGAGAAGTAATTTTTATTGGAAAACCTCTCTTGGGCACTTTCATTTCTCAAATTTTTCATGCATATGTGGATGAGTATATTTATTACTAGAATGAGTCATAGTTGACCATCAATTCCTCACCTTTGTTTTTATCAGAGTAAATGCTGGGAAACTATGTCCACATAAATGAGAAGATGGGAAAAATGGGTGCCATTTTGTTAAGAGAAAGGTCACTTCATTATTTGAGTTCTTGAGTATACTAAACATCACATGGTGAAGAAATATCAAAAATTATTTGAATCATCAGTGTAAGGAGAAACTGGGATGATGGACTCGTGAGCACCCTATCTGCTCATCCAACTGGCTTATCTCAGCCATTCACTGTCTTTGACGAGGCTCATTTACAATTCTGTAGACATAGCAGTTAACTTGTAGAAAACTGATTGGAAAGTAGGTAATTATTGTCTACGAGCATGTAAGTTTTATCCTCTGGAAGTTCAACTGACTTTCCTCTCTCACTGTGGAAGAAGCCAGTTCAAAACCAATTAAGCAAATTCATTTCAACCTTCCTCTCAGCGGTCTCCTTTGAACTGACTGTAGACCTTCCCAGCTCTCTCATTTTTTTAGTATGTTTAAAAATATTCATTTTGGGAAGGCTGGGTGGCTTAGTTGGCTAAGTGTCTGCCTTCGGCTCAGGTTGTGATCTCAGGGTCCTGGGATCAAGCCCCACGTAGGACTCACTGCTCAGGAGGGAGTCTGCTTCTCCCTCTGCCTCTCCCCCTGTTCATGCTCTTTCTCTGTCTCAAATAAGTATTTTTTAAAATGTTCATTTTTCATTTGTACAAGAATCCTGATTTCATTCTTTTCTAAATTTGTCCTTTAATATCAGTTTACAATTTGATTAGATTGATCTTCAGTTTTGTGTGTGTGTGTGTGTTTTGTGTGTGTGTTTTGGGAGGACATTTAGAAAACACATGATTTGCGATGTCCAGGCATTGGAATCATTCACTTTCTCACCCTAAAGCTGATATTCTGAAATGTCTCCCTTTTCTGCCTTCCTCACCCCCTAGTTATTTATATCCTTGGAGAGTGCAGTTTAGTAAAAAATAGGTTAGAAATAGGCCTTTTTAGTAAAATGAATTAGGAAGATGGATTAGAGATATAGTCATTTCTTAAGTAAAATGAGAGAAAGGCACTAATGGAAAAAGAAGATGAGAGAGAGAACCTGTGTCTCTGTGGCACACCTGCTCTCAAGAAGACTAGTGTCTGAGAAAAGGACACAGGGAAGAGGAGGATCTGGAAATTTACTTTCTCAACACCTGTGTGCATGTACCTGGAGGGAAGTCTTTGAATACAGTTAATGTGGACAGTTTAAAGATTGTTGGCCTAAAATAAGAAGCACAATAATGAAATCCACCCCTGATTCTATCCAATCTAGACTCATCTGCATTAGCAAACCTCTTTTTAAACATGTTCAGTAACTGGAGAACTTGTATTAGATAACTGTCCACCTTCCACTCAGAAGAGATGCTGAGGGAAGAAGAAGAGCCAGAGGGCTGTGCACAGAGGGAACTTTGAACAACAGAGAGCACCACCAGAGCAGAAGAGCAACAAAGAAGCAGAAATGGAAATGAAGGAGGAATCAAAATGGCAACTTTAAGAATTTTGGCTAAATACCTGTGAACCTGCATCGCACTGCTGAAAATCTGCAGCCATAGCTTCCAGCATTCTAGAAGACAATACCAGAAGAAATAGTGTGTCGTCTACCAAACGCCAAACAATCAGTTGGACGGACTTTTCTTCCATCAACCTGCTCACTAGACCAGATATCGGGGTTCCCTGCCACTGGATGGGTATGAGCCCAAGTCCCAGACAGTGTTCAGTGGATGCAAAGACGACCCTCATATCTCATCAATCCCTTACCTACACACTCTGGGCTTCTAAATGGAGAGTATGTAAAACGGACAGCCTTAACTACACATCACACTATAATCGGTCTGGAAGCCTACTGTACCAGGTTCTGGAAAATCCAACTGGCTAATTATCTTAGTGTGGTCCACTTTGCTTCTTGTTGCCTTAGAGTAAAATAATCAATTTATTTCATAAAAATCCAGTGATTCTGGGGTACCTGGGTAGCTCAGTCGGTTAAGCATCTGACTCTTGGTTTCAGCTCAGATCATGATCTCAGGGTTCTGAGATCGAGCCCCGAGCCAGGCTCCCTATTGAGCACCACGGAGTCTACTAAAGTTTTTCTCTCACTCTCGCTCTACCCCTCTTCATCCTCACTGGCACTTGCTCCTTCTCTCTAAAATAAACAAATAAATCTTTGGGGAAAAAAAAATCCAGTGATTCTCCTCTGAATAAAACTAAATGCAAACAGGTTGGAACTAACGGTGACTAGGACCTTAGGAGATCCTTTGAGACGTGTGTGCACAGCCAGGGACGCCTCCTGTTTATCATTATCTTCCTTATCTTATCTTCCTTCCTTGGTATTACTCTTTGCATCCCTAGCAACCTTCACTGTGCTGGACCTAACAAGAGTCATCCAAATCATCCAACATAGGGGAATGAAGACATAATCAACAGATCCCAGGGTTTCTCTGGATTTCCACATGGACTGATACAAAGTAATAAGGGTTATTTTCTTAGCATACTGTGTACTACTACAAGGTTTGTCTCTGTTGTCTCCAGCATCTTGCTTCACCAGGGACTACCCCCGTCTTCAATACTAAGGCAGAAACACCTGGCTTCAATTTCCAGACTCCCAGAACCCTCCTGCTCTTTTTTTAAAAAAAAATATTTTTTTTGTATTTATTTGAGAGAGAGGGAGAGTGAGCATACGCAGTGGGGAGGAACAGAGGCAGAGGGAAAAGTAGGCTCCTACCGAGCAGGGAGCCCAATGCAGGGCTCCATCCCAGGACCCTGAGATCATGACCTGAGCCGAAGGCAGATGCTTAACCAACTGGGCCACCCAGGCGCTCCTCTCCTGCTCTTTAATACACTATCAAAACTAGAATGATTTTAGATCACACTTGTATAATGGCCTTTAAATTCTGAGAAGCTAAGGAGTATAAGACTCTCAAGGTTACCTAACTTATCCTTTCATTAGATAGATGTGAGTTTTCATGTTGGGATTATTGTACCTTTTCCACTCAGTTAAGTGGTCAACAAGAAGCCAGGATTATTAGATGTCTAATTAATGAGCCAGGTCACATGACATTATTACTATTTTATTATAAATCCATAATGATCGAAAGTTCTTTCTCTGATCTTAGAACACTTGCTACGTTGCTTCCTATATAGGGCTGTATCCTAAAAAGGAAACAGTCTTCTTACATAATCGCTCAGCAAAAAATGTTTCCCATAAGTCAGAAAAGGGTCTACTTAAGAAAAACAAGAGTATGAAACTCCCCTGGATATAAAAGCTTATGTAAAAAAGACAAACATTGTGTGATGTCACTAATATAAGTCCCTGAGAATAGGCAGATTTCTGGAGCCAGAAAGTAGAATGGTAGTTACCCCCATTCTACTGGGGACGGAAGAATGGGGGGTTATCATTTGCTGGGGACAGAGTTTCAGTCTGAGGAGGTTAAAAAGTTCTGGAGATGGATGGTGGTGATGGTTGCACAACTCTGTGAACATACTGTCTCTGAATTATACACTTAAAAATGGTTCTAACAGTAAATTTTATGTTATGCATATTTTATCATAATTAAAGCAAACCAACAAAAGTTAGAAAATCCCTTATTAATGGCCTCCACTGACCTCACGGGGCTCCCTCTCTTCCTAAGTACAAGTAGAAATATCCAGGATGAAATTCAAAAGCTCTCAGCCTGCGTCAGGGCAGGCTTAGAAAGTGCCCAAGGCTAAAGGCCAGGTTTCCAATTGGCTTGTTGTTACCAGAATTACCAAACTAAGTCACATTAGAAATATTAGACTGGCCAGCAGGGAGACACCCACAAGGAAAATGTGAGTAAAGTTTAGAAACCACAATGGGCTTGTTGAAAGGCATGTCCCTTTGACTTCATAAAACTGTCCTCTGTCCCATCCTAAACCCAAGTGATAAAAGGGAGTGAAGGTGCTCATGATGTAAGGGGTCCTGCTGTGAAATTCAGCTGTATAGTTTGAAACTTGCGTTTTTCCACACTTCTTAGGTTATCAGATAATAGATATTGCAATTAGAATCTAAATGGAATGGGAAGACAGGATCTCAGTTCTATTCACTTGGTTTAAGAGAATAAAGAAGCTGGGGATATATCACCAATGTGTAAGTCAGAAGGAGAATGCACTTTTTCTTTTCTTTTTATCATGAAAATATATGATCCAGTCACATTCACACAGAAGAGCTCTTGCACATGTGTGCCAAGACACACAGAAAAAAGTCTTCGCAGAAGCACACTTTGTAACAGCAAAACATGGGAACCAACCCAAATGCCCACTAAGAGAATGGATAAATACACTGTGGAGGATTTGCCAACATGTACTATGATGCTACCTGCAACTACAAGGACAATTCTGAAAAACTTAATTTGAGTTTCTTTAAAGTAAGATTATATACACCCTTTTTGTAAATCAAAAACTAAGAAAACCTAAATAGTACATTCTTTAGGCATACATACATATGTCATAAAACAGTTTTGCAATAAAACCAGGGGTTAACACAAAATTCAGGTTGGAAGGGACATAGAGAATGGCACAGAGATACAACAGTACAAAGTAACAATATAGCGGGATCCCCCCACCCTGGTTTCTGTTTATTCTCTTTAACAGCTTTATTGAGATATAACACGTAGGAGACAATTCGCCCATTCGAAGTGCATGATTCAATGATATGTGCAATTATCACCACAGTCAATTTTAGAACATTTTCATCAGCTCAACGAAAAACCCTATAGCCTGTAAACTATCACCTTCCCTACCCTCAATCCCCAGCCCTAAGCAACTACTCATCTACTTCCTGTCTTTATAGATGCCCCTGTTCTGCACGTTTTCATATGAACAGAATTTAAAAATATATATTTTACTTATTGATTCATGAGAGACACACAGAGAGAGGCAGAGGGAGAAGCAGGTTCCTTGCGTGTTTGCCAAAGTGGGACTCGATCCCAGGACCCAGGGATCGTGACCTGAGGTGCAGGCAGATGCTCAACCACTGAGCCACCCAGGTGCCCCTACTTTCCCAATTTAACCAGCAATCTCCATCACCACCTTCAGGTCACAAACACTATTCCTTCTAGAATTGCGTTGTCTGACCCCTGCTGGGCCTCACAGCATTGGTCACTACTCCACAAGGTTCCTTCCAGGTCATACTCAGCAGGAAGGAGGGACAGTTGAGGCCCCTGACTTAAGCTTTCTAGCTGCAGAACTGACCTCAACCACTGAGCCACCCAGGTGCCGCCATAGGAACAGACTTAAACAATTTGTGGTCTTTTGTGACTCACTTCTTTCACTTAGAATAATGCTTTCAAGGCTCATACATGTTTTAGCATGGATCACTACTTCGTTTCTTTTTTATGGCCAACTACTATCCCATTATATGGATATACCACAGTTTATTTATCCATTCATCAATCAATGGACATTTGGGTTACTTCCGCCCAAGTAATAGCTAATTACTTCAGCTATTATGAATGGTGCTGGTATAAATATTCATGCATAGGTTTTTGTGTAGACATATACTTTCGTTTCTCTTGGATATATATACTGAGAGTGAAATTGCTCTATCATATGGTAACTCACTGTTCAACTTTTGAGGAACTGCTAATCCGCTTTCCAAAGCAGCAGCACCATTTGAAATTCTAAATTCTACAACCAATGAGTAAGAGTTCCAGTTCCTCCACATCCTCACCAACACTTACTATCTGATTTGTTTTTTATTCTAGCCTTCCTAGTGGATACAAAATGGTATCCACTAGAGTGGTCTGCCTTGTACTTCTCTGATGAATAATGATGTCAAGCATCTTTTCATTACTTATCGGCTATCTGTATATCTTCTTTGGAGAAATGTCTATTCAGATCTTTTGACAGCTTTTACATTGGGTTATTTATCTTTTTATTATTGAATTGTAAGAGCTCTTTATATATTTTGGATACAAGCCCCTAATTAGATACATAATTTAAAAATATTTTCTCCCATTCCATAGGTTATCTTTTAACAATTAGCCCTTTCTTAAGCCCAAGTTTTTAATGCAGTGATAGGATCACAGGTGGCCATCTGAACATAGTGGTTATAGCTTACATATACTTAACATATTAGTTTTACGTATAAAATATTACATAATTAACAAAACTTCATGTATAAAGATGTCTGTTAGGGAATATTCAAGACAAAACAAAACACTATAATGTCCAAATAAGTTAATGCTACTTTTGAAGGTATATAACAACTGCTGGATATGACTCAGGCACTCAGAGAATCTGGCCCATGAATCCATTCAAAGGCTCTTCTTCAAACTATCACATAGCAAGTGGAAGTAGCAGACTCCTACCCTAAGGAAAAACCTGCCCCCCTTTTCTCCTGTCTTTTTATCTCTCCTTTCTCTCCCAAGCTAAGAATCATTTTTACACTTAAAATACCTGAAAAAAAATAAGAAGAATGTTTCATTACTGATGAAAAGTTCATGAACTTCAAATTTGTTAATACAGTGTAAAGTTTGGCAAATGTTTTGAGCCAAGAGCTAGAGAGTAAATATGTAGGTTTTTGCTGGCCACGCGATCTCTTTAGGAGCTACTCAACTCTTAAAACCAGCCATAGACAATACATAAAGGAATGGTATGGCTGAAATTTACGGACACTGAAATTTGAAGTTCGTATGGTTTTCACCATTTCAACAATGAGCACCAAAAACCTCTTCCAACCAGTCATGGCCATTTCCGTCGATCACCTTCCTGATTTCTCAATTTCTTTTTCTCTTTAGTAAACATGACACCTTGATTCTAATTTTAACAAGGATTTTTAGATGTGGGAACTCACAGAAGAGTCTTTCTTTGCAAAATACTCTGTCTTCAAGAAGTCAGGATCCAGCCACACTCCACACTCAAGCTATTGAGTTAATTACTTAAAAAACTTTCACTATCTGGAGGCCTGGGTGGCTCAGTGTTGAGAGTCTGCCTAAGGCTCAGAGAGCCTGCCTCTCCCACTGCCTACGCCTCTGCCTCTCTCTGTGTGTCTCTCATGAATAAATAAGTAAAATCTTTTTTAAAAAAAATTAAATAACTAACTAAATAAATAAATAAACTTTCCCTGCCTGCTCATTACATGCTGTTAGTCAAATACTGCTCCTGCTGAAAGAAGTTCTCCAAACCCCATCCTTGCCCTCAAGAGGCTTACCGTCTAGTTGGACTCTTAAGAATAATTTCCCCAAAGATCACTCCACTATTATCATCTCACATCAAGTGAGCTGAGACGTTTTACCAAGAATTCTAAGGCACGTTCCTTAAATGAAGAGAAATCCATATACTCAGTGAAGAAAGGGTACCTGCAAACAATTCTGGTAAGCCATGGGGCCTGAGTCGCACAGCCTCCTGCCCTCCCACGACCTACAGAACCAAAGGTTCTTCATGTTTTGCTACAGGTTCCAGCTCCTCTTTGGCCCTTTGGACCCAATCCTAGTTTCACATCCTCAACAGCAGTCACTCATTGGCTCATTTTGCAGAGAGCCCCCGTGCAAAGGCCGCTCCAACTCGCAGCCCGCCGGTGGGGCCGCCGCGCCCGGCCGAGGATACAGGGAAGGCCCTCAGCACGGGGGCGCTGCGCGGGCCGCCCTCCACCGCCAGCCGCGGGGAGCCCTGTTCCCCCGCCCCTCGAGGCCTCAGTGGCCTTTGCATTTTTTTCAAGTGACTCATTGGCTCTGCTCAGGTTGGACAGAGACGCCAGGTCCGTTTCTGTCGGGCACTTTCCGATCGAGGTGCGGTGGGCGCATCCAGCGCGGTCACGGCGCTTCCCACGCTCCCCCCGCCCCGGCTCCCCCCTCCCCCCCCCGGAGGCCCGGAGCCCCCAAAGTTAGGACGGGCCTGGGGCGCAGCGCTGGGCGGTAGGCCCCGCCGGACCCGCGCGCACCCCGGGGCGCCCCGCCGGCCGCACGGGGCGGGGGCAGGGCGCCGGGCGCTGACCCAGATGGGCCGCCCGCCTCCCCCGCCCGCCCCGCCCCGCCCGCGTCCCCGCCCCCGCCCCCGCCCCGGGCCCCGGGCCCCGGCCCCCGGCCCCAGGCCCCCGGCCCCGCGGGCGCCCGCGCCTCCTCTCCCGCTCGCGCGCCGCCGCGCCCCGGCCCCTCTCCTCCCCTCTCCTCCCTCCCCTCCCCTCCCCTCCCCTCCCCGCCTCCCCGCGCAACTCCGAGCGCCGGCCGCGGGGCGCCCCCGCACCTGCGCCCCCGCCCCTGCGCCCCTGCACCTGCGCCCCCGCCCCCGCCCCCGCGCGCGCGCTGCTCCCGCTTACCTGCTGGGGGTCCCGGGGTCCGCGCCGCGCCGCTCGCACCTCCTCCCTCTCCCTCCTCCCCCCGACCGGAGCCGCTGTCGGTCACGCTGCTCCCGGGGAGAGTCGCCGGCGGCTTCCGGGAGCTCCAAATACAGACGAGCCGGGGGAGGGGGGGGGAGGGAGGGAGGAGGGCAAGGCCCCGCGGGTGGGGGTGGGGGTGGGGATGCAGGGGAGCGGGGAGGAGAGGGGGCCGGGCGACGCGGAGGGCCGGGGGCGGCGGGGAGGCAGGGAGCGAGCGCCGGCCCAGCGCCCGGCTACCAAAGAAATGGATTCAGCGCGTCGGGCAGCCCAGCGCGAAGTCTGGAAAGATCCGGAGACTCCCGGCCCCGGATAGCGCGGCTTCTCAGACTTTGCCGAGAGGTGGGATGGGTCCTGAGCCAGCAGGAGACGGGCCTGGGCGTCCCCGAGCCCAGAGTATGAATAAGGGTCCTGGCAGGAGAGGCCGCTGGGCCGCGAACGCACTAGCTAGGCGGGCAGCTCAGATGCGCTCAGATCTTGTCAAAACAAAACCGAAAAACACTGTCTAGGCTGTTGTGTTTTTTTTTTATTTTAATTTTTATTTATTTATGATAGTCACACAGAGAGAGGCAGAGACACAGGCAGAGGGAGAAGCAGGCTCCATGCACCGGGAGCCCGACGTGGGATTCGATCCCGGGTCTCCAGGATCGCGCCCTGGGCCAAAGGCAGGCGCTAAACCGCTGCGCCACCCAGGGATCCCTGTCTTTAAATTATATCTTGCATACAGCATCTTTAAAAGAGAATAAATGCTCAATTATTTAAAAACAAACATATCCCAGCGAAACCTGGGTGGCCCAGTGGTTGAGCGTCTACCTTTGGCCCAGGGCGTGATCCTGGAGACCTGGGATTGAGTCCCACATCGGGCTCCTCGCAGGGCGCCTGCTTCTCCCTCTGCCTCTGTCTCTGCCTCTCTCTCTGTGCCTCCCGTGAATAAATAAATAAAATATTTAAAAAACAAAACAAAAAATAAACATATCCCAAATCAGTCTATTTGTGGCCGTTTTCCTTCTATATATGGATTATAATTATAAAATTAGACGCTCTTTACTTTTTTTGGTTAACATTAGTAGAAGGAAAACATTGGTTTTCAATTTTCATCATTTATGTCAATCTGAGAAAGTGGACTTGAAACTCTTCATTGAATAAGTGCCAGGGAAATAATTATGGCGGGGGATGGTAATTGATATTTCTTAAAATTTTCAAACAAGCAAGAGGATGGCTCTAAAAAGCTAATATTTTCAGTCAATGTTAAAATTGCATCTAGTTTGTTTCTGTGCATTACAAGGCTTATCCTGACCCCATAGTCAGAACTTAAATGAAGGTCATTGCTATTACACATTACTTTGAGCTAACAGAGGAATGCATCTTTGGTCCCCTTTGTCTGAAAAGAAGGGAAACAAAATGGCATAAATATTGATAAAAGGATGCATATGTTACATATATCTGAGAGCCAGTGCCATCCCTATCATGCCCATGCCCCGCATTTGGTAGGTATCTAATACATTTCTACTGAATAATGAATAAATGAATAAATAGATGGATAGAGTATATATGCATTTAGAATATTTATGTTCCAAGAATGTAAAATGTAATATATCCATAAGAACCAGTTTGTGCAGGTTTACAGGAAACGTCGAAGTATCCAGCCTAATAATACCTTTTTCCCCCCTGGCACTAACATCAACAAATACTGTGAGAGTATTTCCTTTAACTGAGTATATATTGCTTGGAGTATAAAGTATTATGGCATATAAAGGCGAATGAGGCACAATCTTGCCTTTAGGTTTATAATATAGTAGGAAGAAGAGAGTATAAAAATAATGACAGTGGAAAGAAGACCATTAAAAAATGTCCTAAAAGAAATAAGATGGAAGGTCTATGGTCGCGCAGACAAGAGGGAGGTTCCTTCTAGTACTGGGATCAGAGAATACAACCTGATGGAAGTGAGAGTTGAACTTTCAAGCAGAAATGAAACAGCACAAGTGGAGGGTCTCGGTAGGACACTCACAATGAAAGGAACAGCAGAGACAAAGATGAAGAGGTAATAAAGGGTGCGACATGTCTGAAGGACAGGCGGTGACCTCAGCTGGAATGGAGAATTGCAGGAACCAGACAGAGGAGGAAGGATAGATTCTAGCTGTCTTGACCTAAGATGATTGACCCCTTGGGGATCTATTCACAGATTTGGAGCAGAGCAATGTTAATGGTTAATTTGGTGGTGTCATCTAGGATTGCAAAGAGATAAGAGGCAGGGAAATCTTCTAAGGAATAATTCACTAGTTTGGAAGGAAATGTAATGAGCCTTAACCTGGTGCCTGAATTCTTCCTATAACTAATTTCACCTAACGTAGCTTATGTCTGCTGCTGTATGCCCCAATGGGGCTAACCCCCAGTGAATTCTTTTTCCTAAACAACTCCCTAACATTTATTGTCCACAGTTTCCAACTAGACCAGAAAGTTCCAAGAAAGCGAGGATCATGTCTGTTCAAAGGTTTAAGGCTATGTCCCTGAGGCTGACACAGAAAGGTCATTGAGTACATATTTGCTGATACCCTTTCCTTTAACGGGATGAGTTCTGAATGTCGTGGAGTTGGAAAGAAGAAGACGGGAGCTGGGTTCCTTTAAATCTTTTCAGTCCTCCTTGAAATTCCAAGCCAATCCCGCCATTCTCCTTAGCTGATGATCTAATGATCTGCTATACAAAGAGACTGATGCCATGTTAGCTCTAGGCCTTCCACTTTTCTCCCTTCTGCCCCCAGATTTCTCCTCTCCTCTGCTCTGCTCATTGTATTTCATTTGGATTAATGTCCCCTTCCTTGCTGAAGCTAATAGTATTCTTGTCTTATTCCACCTTGGGCTCATGCTTTTGCATCTGAGCCTCCTCCTCTCCACTGGTTTTGATCCCTGGATAACACTTCTATTGCCCCAGCCATGTCTGTGTCTGAGAGCCCATAACATGGTAGTCACATGGGGAAGAGGAGGGGCCCATTGTTGGAATGATTCTACTGTTCTTCTGCCTTTCAGTATATAGTATAAAACTCTTAAATTAATTCTTTTAGGGGAAGGGATTTGCTAGGATCTCAGTGGGGAGTAGGTGACTCAGGATTGCAAAATTCATAGTCCACGAAGCTCCTACAAATATCCAGTAGAATCCAGGCCTCCATGCCCCTCTCCCAGAACCTACTCCTGAGGTCTAAATTTACCTGTCAGTCTGACAGATGGAAAGCTAACCATCTGTGAGCTGGCTTGATGAAAAATCTCCCTTAAAGTGGTGTGGTGGATGGAAACAAATGAACCCAAGCAGACCCTCTTTTCTAACCAGTGTCCATGCTGGTGCATGAAAGAGAACGGGTCTCTGGATTTCAAGTGGTGCCCTACGTGAAGCTTATGCGAGGCCCCAGGTCTCTGTGAGGCCCACCCCACTGACATGACTGCTGAGACCCCTGAGACCAGATGATTGCCACCATGCTATTTTGCCGTAACCTCCTTTACCTGACTGGCAAGTGGAAAGCATCTGTGAACATAATGTCTTTTTCTGGAGCTTTTCTTGGCCCATGAGAAGGACAAGATGATGATGGTGTGTCTCCAAAATGCAAGCAGAGAATAATCACCATAGCTAACTCTGAGCACTTACCATGGGACAAGCTCTGTGCTAAGCATTTTATATGGATTAACTCCCCAGCCCTGTGAAGTGGCTACTGTTCTTATCTGCACTTTAGAAATGAAGAACCAAACACGGAGAGCTTTAAGCCATTTGCTCAGGATCACCAAGCAACACTGGTCATGGGATTTTGAATCCAGCCACCCAGGCTTGACTTTGTGCACTTAACCACTATGCTTTACATGAATAAATAGGAACAAACAGGGATGAATGAAACCTCCTGGTGGGTGGCTGCCTGGCTTAGTAGGAAGAGCCTGTGACTCTTGATCTCAGAGTTGTGAGTTCAAGCCCCATATTGGGCATAGAGATTATTAAATAAATAAATAAATAAATAAATAAATAAATAAATAAATAAACTAAAAAAAATCTAGCAGTGGATAATAATGCAAATGCTTACTACGAGACTAGACATCTGAACAGTTGTGATAGAAATTAATTTCTATGCATCATCAAGAATATCTAGGAATAAAACTGATATCTTGCTTCCACTGAGCTGATGTATCAGGAATGAATAAACCCGACTAAGGAAATGAGGGAACTTTATAGTATCACAGTGTGAGCTGTGCAGAGAAAGAGGCAGATGAGTAATACTCCCTTGAGTTCGTGAGATATGGACAAAGATAAATTATATAAGTTAAATGTCGCCCCATTTCTGTGATACAAATTCCCTTGGCAGAGGTAACAGTGAGTCATCGACTGCTTTGGATGAATGGATTCTTTACCCTTTCTTCTCAAAGAGGAAACCAGGGTAGCTCAACTCTGTCATCCTGACCTTCTGTCTTTCCATTGGAGCATTGGAAGCTGTGCCAGAGAAGTAAAAGACCCCAGAAACAAATTTTAAATATTCCAATCTTTTGCCATGTGAAGATCCTTAGTAAGGATTTCTCTCTTATCTACCTCCATATAGCCTGACCCAGCATTTATGAAAGAGAGAGAACTCTTTGATGGCTATGCTACATGATCTGGTTTTTTTCTGATATGGTGGAGTTATACTGAGCTTGCCTTTGACTGAGCAGCTACAAAGAATGGCAGAGCTGGCCGCGTCGCATAGCCTCTGAGACATCACCTCCATTGCCATCTTCCCCTCCATCACCGACCACACACAGCCCCGACCTCTTTTGGCCACACCTTGCTCTTGGTCACAAGAGCACATAGAAACAAGTTAGAGGTAGCAGCACATAGTCATCTTTTTTTCCAATGTGAGGATTTTTAGTCATGATTGTGATGGTCTGTCCACCCACAGATGTGAGAGGTGAGGGAAGAGTGAACAGGGAAGTTGAGTGATGAACTATAAATAGAAGAAAGTGAAGGTGTAAAGTATCAGTTTCCCTCGCACTGCAGACACCCAAAATGACACTTGTTAGGTGTTCAGTGTACACGGATTTTTAAACTGGGATCTCTAGACAGCCTTCAGGAATCTGTGAGCTCCATGTAATGTTTTAGGTTTCTGCATTTGGCTGAGAAGATGATCCATAGCTTTTATTATCGTTTTTTTGGAGTCAGCTCTGAAAAAAAATCCAGATCAATGTCTAAACATTGATCAAAATATCCACGACTTATAGAAGTGCCAAACAGAGACAAGTGGTTCCTCCTGCATTTTCTTTCTGAGTCCTGCAGCAAAGCTGACATCTCCATTTCATGTTTAACACAGGCTCTGGTTCTTTCTAGAACCCAGGCACAAAGCAGCTTTGCTTAGCAGAATCATCCAGACAAATCGTATTTGGTCATTTTAACCCTTTGGGAATAACTTCTTTTTTTAAAGAGCATCTTGTGATGGGTGTCCCTTAACTCCAAAGGATGATTTACTAATCCCAGGCAATGAGGTGGGCATGGGGTGAGGTTCAGAGGCATTTGAGAAGACGAGGGGGCTGGTGGACACCACTTAAACTACAGGGCATGCCTCTAATAACCCACTTTGTGGATATGATGTCCCTGCATGAAAATTTTATGTGACTAGAAATAGAGAAGACCGCTGGTCTTAAACTTAAGGATTCTTTTTATATTCCATGGACTCGCTGGAGCTATACCTACAGACTCCAAGCCGCATTAATCTCTTCCTTCTTTGGATACCTTCAAAATTGATAGTTTATTCATTAAATTAGAAAGAAATTTCCCTCTTAAATGTTTTTTTCTGCTTTCTACTTTCCAAGTCTTATCTGTATGTAAATGCCTAAAAGCAGAATCATATGTATCTCAAATTTATTTTATATCATTATGCAATGCTAAGGAAAAGGCTGCCCATAGTCTCTTCCTCTTGGCACATGTTAACAAATAGCCTTTATTCACCTGTGAGCCAGGTACCCTGGAGCTGGGCACACCTGCACATCTATACATAGCAACCCTAACCAAGGACAGTGCATGACATGCAATCAGTGATCAGTACATGATTTCATTGATTTGCTTACTGAAACAAATCCAGACCTAAAGTCAGAGCTCAGAAAAATAGACAAGTTTGTCCAAAATAGTGTGTGTGTGTGTGGGGGGGGGGGGAACCAAACTATTGCAAAAAAGTGTTTAATGTATTTTTAAAATCTCAATTATTGTGAAGAAATAAGATAATGGGCTTTGAAAAAAGAATAAGAAGAATAAGAGGAAAGCCTAATTCAAAAGTTTAGAGACAGCCTAAGGGAGAAAGATTATCCAAGAGAATTTAAGAGACCTGGAGGCTCCTGTTAACCCAGAATGAGTAAGAAAAAAGTGCAGTATGGTATTTAACTCTTGTACTCTGAGTTTAAAGAAGGCTTGAGAAGATGAAATTGCCAGAGGCCAGTGGTTAGACAAGAGTTTATTAGTAAGAAGGCAAATTTATTTTTCATTTTGATGTATCTGAAAATAGAGAACAGATAAAAATAATCACATTGTCCTAACACAATATGCAAGTATTTTTTTGTATTTGTTTCATTTCTTTTCATAACTGCTATGTGACATATTTTGCAGTTGTAAGTTAAAAGCAAAGCCATAATGTATAGCTGCAATAGTGAATTAGATTTCAGTGTTTAAAATAAGATTTTGTTTATTAAGTGGAATATTCCTGCCTCTCCCATGTAATTATGGCAGAAGTAAGTACTTAACACTATTGCTACATGGTAGGGCAGCTTATGATGGCAAAGGAATAAAAACTGAGGAGGTAATGGAGAAGTCTACCTGGAACTTAGCCAAAATTAGCAACCCCCTTTTAAGTAAAAGAAATGCTAAAATATCCATCCACCTGGCACATGGAAGGCTCTCACTGGATATTGGTTGGACCACATAGTGTGACACCCAACACTAAGGAGAACAGTCTGAAAAATATGCATTGTCTAGAAGAAACTTTCCTTCTTCAAAGTAAGTTTAAAAAGAAAACAAAATAAGTTTAAACAAGATAATAATAATACATGGTCTCTCATGAATTTAATGTAATATACATGTATTGTATGTTTACTGAGTAATAAATACAGAATATGTTTAATATCTACAAAATAGTGAGTTGACCCACAATTTCATAGAATCTCTAAGACAGCAAGTGGAAAATTCTAGAACCATAACTTTCCTTCCGAGGAGCTATCTTCCTTGTCAAAGCACCTGAAAACTTTATTTTTATTTTATTAATTTATTTGAGAAAGAGAGAGAGCATGAGTGGGCTGAGGGTGCTAGGGGTGCAGGGAGAGGGAGACACAGAAGCCAACTCCCTGCTGAGCAGGGATCCCTGGTGCTGGGCTTGACCCCAGGACCCTGAGATCATGATCTGAGCCGAAGGCAGATGCTCAACTTCCTGAGCCACCCAGGCACCCCCTGGAAACTTTCCACAATGAAAAACTGTGAATATCCAAGTTTCTGCTGTTTTAGTTCACCCCTCATCAACAAAACCGGAAGGATTAACTTCAAATAATTTTCCTAGCCAGAGATCATACTTGGCAAATACTGTTCTATTGATTTTCATGCATTCTTCACTTTTTTTTTTTTTTGCAACAATGCAATCTGGACTAAGTCTTTTGTAATGAGCCCGAGAAAAATAATAAGGCTGATTTAAAACTCGATCCTTCTTTCTGACACGTCAAAGGGTCTGACATCGACAAAAATATGATCCAGTTGTTTCTCATCAGATGTGAGGGATAGAGTCATGAGTTATTTAGGCGTCTGATCTCCACGAAAGGAAGATCTATGAGCCAGCTTGCCCAATTCTGCTCAGAGCAGCGAGCATTTGCCTCCTCCCTCTCTCCCCCACACTTCCCATCCTAGATTATCTCCATCATCCTGTGACTGAAGGAGAAAATAACTCCCCAGCTGTCAGCGGCTTTCTCAGCTGCCAACACAAGAACCTGATCATACAGAGGGAAATTCTTGAATTAAGGAAACAGAGTCACCGTGCACACTGTGGGTTACACCATCTGGGCTTCTGGTGGCAGTCGTGGGGGCGGGGAGTACCTCTAGCTGCACCCACCAGTGCTCCTGAGAGGGTGTCTGAGGCTTCAGGAAAGGCTCGGCTTTCTTAGGTGATTCTTTTAGCTTCTGCATTACTATTTTTTTTGAATGAGATCTCATGTGGGACTAGATCATTAGCATCTGGGCTTCAGATGATAGAGAGAGAGCAGACCTTGTTTATCCTATGTCATTTCAGAAATTCTCTAGGTCCTTTCGAATCTGGTAAATGGTTAGCGATATGGTGGTAGGAGGAAGAGGGCAGCTCTAAGTGAGGAGTGGGACCTTGCCTAGCCTTGGTTCTTTTCCCAGCTTCTACTTTTGAGGGATCAGTGGGGCTGGAGGCTGGAGAAACTAGAGGTGCAGAGAATGCCAGGGGGAGGTTGGATACCCATGGATCCATCTGGCAGTGCATGCATGGAGGAGGCCCTGAGGGAGGCAGCAGGAAAAGTGTAGGATGCTTTGCAGGGCACAGAGGATGGCCAGAGCCAGAGCCAGGGCCAGCCCGTGCTGCCAGCGTTGGTGAGAAAAGTGGCTGGCTGGGCTTCAGGTGCCACCCGGGGTGTGGAACCGACACCTGGCTAGAGTAAACACTTTCCAGTCCACCATCCATGGCCACGTGACAGGTCTCTCTGAAAATAATCCTGGATCCAACTGAAGGAGCCCAGGGAGGCTGCGCTTTAGATTTCCTGTTTAAAGAATAATAAAGGCATTCTTCATTTTTGAAACTTTAATAAGTATCTCCGTACAATTGTGTGGATTTCTCCTAGCAGTGATGAAATAATAGTGGATGAAAGAAACAATCAATGTAACCTCTACAAATGCTACAAACTGGAAGGAGGAGAATTCTGTGGCACAGAATGGGACAGAGTTTCTATTTCTAGTTTCTGACATGAGGAAAAAGAAGGAGAATACTAGGGGCTTAAATCTAAGTTGACTTTGAAAAAAAAAAAGTGATGAACACCTACTTCTCACAGAAGTACGCAATGAAAATTCATCCTTCATTCAACAAAACCTGATCTTCAGACAAATCTTGAATAATTTACTATAACCTCATAAAAAGTGTCAAAGAGATCTGTAAAAGAAGACCAGGCTACCCACATTAAACAAATATTAACTGCAGAAAAGTTTGAATAACTGTGGGGTCCATCTAAACATGTTTGATGGTTATAAGCCTTCTGAAATTATAATCATACACTTGAAATTTGTTTGTTTGTTTGGGTTAGGTACATTTCTTCAGATTATTCAACTATAGAATAAAGCTCTTTTAGAAGCATGAAAATCTGATATTTTAAAAATCTGATAACTTTTTCTGTATTCTAACTTCGGTAGCTCAGAAGACATTCTATAGTGTCTGGTTTTTCCTGGATTCAGAAATTATACAGGAAGTCCGATGTGGTCATTTATAAGGATTGTAATGAAAAGTAACTCTAATTATAATCCTCTTACAATCTAGAAACAATTGATGTCAGGAAGTCCCTGTTTACTGACATGTTTAGTCATCGTCTTCTGGATTACATCTAACCAGAACCTGAATAAAGCTTCCTAAGAACAGCAATACCACAGCCTTTCATTTAATTTGATCTAATTCCAAATATCCATTGAGAGATTTTTACCCTCCCACCTACCCAAAGACAGAGAACTGGTTGCAAATTGGAGCAAGTGCTGACATAGATTTGCATTTTCCAGGATTCTTCAAAGCGAGAGTAAGAGCTCCATGGCCTCCCACGGAGTAGCCAAAAATAGCCAATTTTCCATGGTCCACTGGAAAATTGGCATTTATCAGTGAGGGAAGCTTATTCATTATGTAAGGGTACATTCTGTAGATAGTTTTTCAACTATCCACATAAAATCCAGCTCTAGGGCCAAAGTCCCAGATCTCATCTTTCCCTAGTGTCTGTGTTCTGAACCCATTTGATGAAGGCTGATTCACTGTAGCATTTGCTCTGTGCATTTGAAAGACTTGGAGCCAGTGGCATTCAGTGACTCTCCTAGGGCCTGGCTTTAGAAGCAAGCAGACAACAAATTTCATTTTGCATGAAAGTTCAAACCTGTCATGTTCAAACATCTTCAGCAACCCTCCAGAGAGCCACGCTGTCCTAAAGAACTTTCTGTAATGATGTAGGTCATCATCTAAGTTTGATTTGAAAAGTACAGGTGTTCTTCCCTCTTCCTCCCCTGCTGCTTCATCTCCTAGAGCAGAAGCCTCCACTATCACTGTCAGGAATCATCTTTATCAGTTACCTTTGGTAAAGACAGAAAAATTCAGATGGTGATCAAGCAGGGAAAGAATGACAATGAAAAAGATTTCTAACAAGTGCTCTAGAGCTGCTTTGTCCAATATGATAGCCCCTAGACACTTATGCTATTATAATTTAAGCTTACATTAACTAATTTATGAATCAATTAAAACAGAATGAACAATTTAGCTCTTCACTAGACACATTTCAAGTGTTCAATAGCCACATGTAGCTAGGGGCTACGGTTTTGGACTATGCAGCATTTGGCCATTCGATAGGAGAAAAAGAATTGAGAGGAGAAAATCCATCTCTGACTACTTAAATGGCACATCTCTGACATTCTTTCTCATCATCATCACCATCATCTGATGCTTCTAAGTCTTAAAATCTGAAGCTCTACAGTCTAAACTCATAGACATGGCTTCTTTTCTATCTAACATGTTTATATGATATGGAGGCTAAATACTTTCAGATATTGTTAGGGTTCCATTTTTTTAGCAGCTTTTACCGATAAATAATTGACACAAAATAAATAGCACATATTTAAACTGGATAATTTGGTACATTTCGAAATCTGTATAGACCTATAAAACCATCACTACAGTCAAGATAATGAGTGTATCCATTATCCCAAGAGTTTCCTCTTGCTTCTTTGTAATGAACATATGCTTTCCTTTCTCTCAGATAAATTACCCAGGGTGGAATGACTGGTTCAAAGGGCACATATATTTTGAAACTTTTGAAGAAACTTCCAAAATGCTTTCCAAATTGGTTGTGCCATTTTATATTCCCACCAGAAGTGTATACGAGTTCCAGGGCTTCTGTATCCTCATCAATACTTGATATGTCTAGTCTTTCCAATTTTAAACACATTAATAGATATGTAGCAGTATCTCATGGTGATATTTTAACTCTGAAATAAAAAGTCCATATTGTTCACTTTTCAAACTTTATTTCTTCATTTGACAGGCATGTTTTAAGCACATGACACTGATAAGTTACTTCTCTTATTAAATTCATCAAAGTGACGGGTTATTGGTTTTCTTAAATAGATGAAATAAATAACATCTTTTTTTTTTTTACCTCATGGTGAAATCCGAACTAGGGGAATTAAAAAGAAAGGATTGAGGAGAGCGATCTTTTTTACAGATCCAGAAACAATCTTCTTTATATTCTGAATTACCCTGTAATTGTAATGTGCCATCTAAACATATTTGAAGGTTATAAGCCTTTGAAATACCAATTCTTGTATTTCATATATGAAGCCTTATAAGAGGGTTAATAAAGCATAGCGATGCTTGTAAAAAATAGGGGCACCTGGGTGGCTCAGTCAGTTAAGTATCTGCCTTCCACTCAGGTCATGATCTCAGGGTCCTGGGATCGAGCCTTGCATTGGGCTCCCTGCTCGTGGGGAGCCTGCTTCTCCCTCTCTTGCCCACTTGTACTGTCTCTTGCTCTCTCTCAAATAAATAAGTAAAATCTTTTTAGAAAAATTAAAATATTTTAAAAAACCAAATACTCGATAAAATTTAAATACTACTTAAAGAAGAGTAAACATAAAAGTAAAAGTCTTGTCCCGCACCAGCTTCTGCAAATCCTTCCCATTGTGATACTGGGCATCATCATGATTAAGAATGTGTGTCTGAATATTTTTCAAAAATGACTATACCTATGCCAAAAATAAGCATAGCTAAAGATGTTCAATATCAGTCATTAAGGAAATGTAAATTAAAACCATAATGAAGCACCATTTTTAGAACAGTAAAATAATAATAAAAAAATACTGACAATACCAAGTTCTGGCAAAGAAGTGAGGCAACTAGAACTCATCCATTGGTTATGAAAAAGCTAAATTGCATGGTCCTTTTGGAAATAAAATGTGGCAATTTCTTACATGGTTAAACAGCTATTTACAATATGACCCGTCAATCCTACTTCTAGATATTCACCCAAATGAGACAAAAACTTATATTTACACAAAGACCTAATCACAGATGTTTATAGTGGTTTTATTTATAATTACTAAAATCTGGAACATCCAAAGTCCTTCCACAAACTGTGGTCCATCTATATAATGAAATTTTACTGAGTTATAAAAAAGAACAAGATACTGATACACCTAGTAACAGGGATAGATCTAAATATGCTCTGTTAGCTTAACGGAGCCAGATTCAAGAGGCTGTATGCTGCAAATTCCATTTGTACAACATTCTGGTAAAGACAGAAGTTTATAAGACAAAAATTACATCACCAGTGGCCAGAGTTGAGGGTGAGAATTGAAGTGGACCACATAAGGGCACAGGAGAGATTTTTGGACTAACACGACTATTCTATATCTCAACTATGAGGGAATCACATAATTGTATGCACTTGTCAAAAATACTCAGAACTACACACTAAAAAGGGTAAATCTTATTGTATGTAAATTACATTAAAAAAATTTTTTTAAAGATGTATTTATTTATTTATGATAGAGAGAGAGAGAGAGAGAGAGAGAGAGAGAGAGAGGCAGAGACACAGGAGGAGGGAGAAGCAGGCTCCATGCCCGGAGCCTGACGTGGGACTTGATCCCGGGACTCCAGGATCGCTCCTGGGCCAAAGGCAGGCACCAAACCGCTGAGCAACCCAGGGTGGCTCAATTATGTTTATGAACATAAAAAAAAAATTTTATTTTTTTAATGGTAAAAAGTACATTACAAAAAATGCCTATGGCTGTACAAGTATGTGGGTTTATGTGTGCATCCCTCTTTGGTTTTGTTTTATAAAATAAAACAGGGGTTTTATTTAATATAAATTTAATATAAATTTAATCTTGCCACTTGCTTTTTTTCATGAAACAGAGTACCTTAGATAGCTTATACTAGTACATCCAGAATGAGTGATTGGGGGACATTTAGTCCAAATTTTCCCTTGACAATTTTGAAATAAACATACCTCTATGTATAAGTCTTTTATCATTGTATGATAAATTCTTTTCAATATAATTATTGAGCCAAAGAATATGGACACTAAAATTTGTAATAGATACTGCCAATCACCTACTACAAAAGTGAATCAAGAGATAAACTTTAAAGGAACAATCAATAAAATTAAATGACTATGCACAGAGGGCAAATAGCCAAAGAGATTAAAAAGAAAATACTTGTTTTCTTTTCAGTTCTGAAATCTGAAGGATTGAGAAACTTGTGACACCATTTACAGAAATAGAAAAAGTTACGAGGGCATGGAGGAGGATTAGTGACAAGAAGTGAAGGTTATGAGTTGACTTTTAGACCTGTTGGATTTGTGGTGAGTGGATAATAGCCAAATAGACACATTTAATGGGCGATTAGAGGAGTGTGTCTGAGCTCAGACGACGGTTGTGGAATAGAAACAGAGATCCCTTAGCTATTGCTGAAGATGTGATCATTGACATAACACCATATGGGAATTGGGTTTCCAGGATTGATGAGCTCTTCATATGTAAAGGGAGGAAATGTGCATAACTGACACCTCGAGGAGGCCCCTCATTCAAGTCTGGCAGGTCAAAGAGGAAAATGAAACACAAAGTTTCAGCAAAAAGAACCAGGGAAAAACAGCCTTATAGGAACCAAGAACAGAATTTCAAGGAAAAAGGAAGTGGTCCCCGGTACCTCAGATAGAGCAGCTCTCAGAATGAGAAAGTTGCACAAGCATTCCTACACTGAACCATCCAGAGAGGGATGAAAGAGTCCATTGCTTCACAATAGAATAGGTCTTACTGAAAGTCAAGGAGGATGAGGGTTGAGGGATGAGGGAAAAAAGGCCTGTGATTTGTTAATCAATAGGTCACTTTCTCACTCCCTGGCAAAGGTGGCATCCAGCCCATAGGGGGTTATGGAAAGGGAATTATAAGAAAATTGCAACAGTAGGCCAAAAGGACTCTGAAAAGAGGAAGGTTGAATGGTGACTTGAGTGGTAAAAGGTGGTGGTGACATCTTAGCTCAGAATCAAGACTGTACTCAGAACAGTTATGCCTTTCCCACTGTGAGTCAGTGCGGAGCCTCAGCTCATCTATACCTTATTCAGGGAGAAGACATGCAGCAATGGAAGTCACAGAGGTGAAGGCTAAAAACTTAGACTACTAAGCCCTAGACATATTAGATGTTAATTATAATCTCCAAAGTAACTACAGAAAATAACTAAAAACATACAGTAAAAGAAGCATTAAAATAGAAAATATCTATTTAATGCAAAAGAAGGCAATAATGGATGAACATAGGAATTAAAGATGGCATAATGCATACACTGAGAAAGGCAAACCAGCACACATGAATCCTATCTTATCAGTAATTATATTAAATATAAATGGAGGGATGTCTGAATGGCTCAGCGGTTGAGCATCTGCCTTCGGCTCGGGTCCTAATCCTGGGATCCAAAATCGAGTCCCGTATTGGGCTCCTTGTGGGAAGCCTGCTTCTCCCTCTGCCTGTGTCTCTGCCTCTCTCTCTCTCTCTGCCTCTCATGAATAAATAAATTTTTAAAAAAAATTGGAGTAAACACTCCAATCAAAAGGCAGATATTAGAAAAATGTGGGTTTTTTAAAAAGATTTTATTTATTTATTTATTTGAGAGAGAGAGTATGGATTAGAGGGAGAGGGAGAAGCAGACTCCCCGATGAGCAGGGAGTGCAACCTTGAGGGGGATCTTGATCCAGGACCCCCAATCATGACCTGAACTGAAGGCAAATGTTTAACTGACTGAGCCACCCACGCATCCCTGGAGAAATGGGTTTTAAAAATGATCCAAGGACATGTTTTCCACAACAGGAACACTTAGTTTCAAATACACAAGTAGTTTGAAAATAAAAGAATGGAAAAAATAATACTGTGAAAGAGTAACCAAATGAGAGCTGCCCTGGCTATACTAATAATAGGTAAAATAGGCTTTAAGACAAAAATAGTTACTAAAGAAAAAGAAGGGAATTTTCTGATGGGGAAAGCATCAGTGCAGCAAGAAGATATAACCAATGGAAACAAACACACTTAACAATAGAGCCCCAAAACACAAGAAGCAAACATTGACTTTTTTTTTTTTCAGAATGAAAGGAAGATAGATAATCCAACAATAATAGTTGGGGACTTCAAGATTCCACTTTCAATAATAGAAAGAACAACTAGAAAACAAGGAAATAGGAGACTTGAACTGTACTATAAACCAACTTGAGAAGTACCTGGGTGGCTCAGTAGGTAAAGCCTCTGCCTTCAGCTCAGTTCATGATCCCAGGGTCCTGACTGAGACTCAGCAGAGTCTGCTTCTCCCTCTCCCTCTAATCCTCCTCACCCCTGCTCATGCTCTCACACACACTCTCTCTCAAATTAATAAATAAAAGAAATTTTACAAAGTAAACCAATTTGATCTAACAAATCTTGATAGAACACTCTACCCCAAAACAGCAGAATAAAACACACATTCTCTTCAATTACACTTGGAACATGTTTCTCAAGAAAGCATTTTATCTAGGATAGAACATATGTTAGGCCAAAAAAACCAAGCCTTGATGAATTTAAATGTATTGGAATTATATAAGCTATGTTTCCTGGCCATAAAGGAATGAAATTAGAAACTAATAACAGAAGGAATTTGTCACATATACATGAAAATTAAATATTCCACTTCTTAATAACCAATGGGTCAAAGAAGATATCATGAGGGAAATGAGGAAATACTTTGAGATGAAAGAAAATAAAATAATACAAGACCAAAGTTAAAGGATGCAGCCAAAGAAGCCCTTAGAAGGAGTTTATTATTGTAAATACCCATATGAAAAAAAAAAGAAATCAATCAACAATCAAATCTCTCCTTAAACAAACAAAACAAAAACTCCAAAAACTAACTGTAAAATAATGACAAAAAATAATTACAAATAAATAAAATAGGGGCACCTAGAGGGTTCAGTCAGTTAAGCATCCAACTCTTGATTTCAACTCAGGTCATGATCTCAGGGTAGTGAGATTGAGCCCCGCATCCAGCTCCCTGCTCAGCAGGGAGTCTTCTTGAGAGTCTTTCTCTCTCCTTCTCCCTCTGACCCTCCTGCTGCTCTCTTTCTTGTTCTTTCTGTCAAATAAATAATAAAAAAAATATATTTTTTTTACAAAAGAAAGAAAGAAAATAAAGAATAGAAAAGAACAAGAAAGGGGATCCCTGGGTGGCACCGCGGTTTGGCGCCTGCCTTTGGCCCAGGGTGCAATCCTGGAGACCCGGGATCGAATCCCACATCGGGCTTCCGGTGCATGGAGCCTGCTTCTCCCTCTGCTTGTGTTTCTGCCTCTCTCTCTCTCTGTGACTATCATAAATAACTAAAAAAAAAAAAAAAAAAAAAAAAAGAAGGGAAGTCAACAAAACCAAAAGTAAACCAAAATCTTGGAAAGATTTAAAAAAAGGACAAGCCTCAAATTACTAAAATTTGGAAGGAAGGAAGAATATTATTATTAACCTTACAGAAATAAAAAGGATTATACAGGGCCAATGTGAACAATTATATACCAACCTATTAAATAACCTAGGCAAAATGGACAAGTTTCTAGAAAGACTCAAACAACCAAAGCTGACTTAAGAAGAAAAAAATCTAAATAGATCTATAAAAAGAGATACTGAATTAGTATTTAAAAATCTTCCCACAAAGAAAAGTCTGAGTCCTGATAGCTTCAATTATGAATTTGGTCAAATCATCTTAAATACAAATACAATATAAATATGCACAATATAAATTCTTTACAAACTTTTAGAAAATAGTGCTTTCTATTAATAGAGAACATTACTCAACTCATTCTATGAAGCCAGTATGAATTTGACACCCAATCAGAGAAAGACATTCCCCCAAAAAAGAAAAAAAACAAAAGCATATGATCCTCTTTATAGATGCAGAAAAAATTTTTTGAATAAATCCAACTCCTTTGTGATAAAAAAAATTCAACAAACCAGGAATAGAGAACACTTTCTCAACCTGAGAAAGGCTATCTACAAAAAAACCATATCTAGCATCATACTTATGATGAAAGACTAAAAGCTTTTTCTCCAAGACCAGGAAAAAGGCAAAGATGTCTATTCTTACCATTTCTGTTCAACATTGTACTAGAGGTTGTAACCAGGGCAATAAGACAAAAAGGCATCTAGATTGATGGGAAAGAAGGAAGGATTGATTGAGTAGAAGGAAGGAAGGAAGTAAAAGTATTTCTACTTGAAGTAGAACTATCTATAATTGAGGATGACATGAACTTGTATATAGAAAATTCTAAGAAAGGCACACACAAAAAACTATTACAACTAATAAATAAGTATATTTATTTATGATTTTATGACAGAAGGATAAAGTATCAACTTACAAAAATCTATTTTCTTTTTATCCCTGGAAACCCTGAGAATAAAATTAATGAATTAATTCCATTTACAGTAACATCTAAAACAATAAAATATTTAGAAGTAAATTTAACCAAAAAAGTGCAAGATTTTGAAAGACACTGAAAACTACAAAACTTTATTGTAAGAGATTACAGAAGATCTAAGTAAATGGAAAGACATCCCATATTCATGGATTAAAAAACTTAGTATTGTTAAGATAACAATATCCCCAAATCAATCTACAGATTTAACATAATGAAACCGTTTTGGAAAAGAGCTTGGCAGTTCCTCAAAATGCTAAATACAGATTTTCTATATGCCCCAACCATTCCACATTTAGGTATCAACTCAAGAGATATGAAAACCTATGGTCATATAAAAAGTTGCATGCCAATGTTCATGGCAACATTATTCATGATATCCAAAAAGTGGAAACAACCTAAATATCCACCAATGGACGAATGGATAAGCGAAATGTTTTTATTCATACAACATAATATTATTCAGTCCTAAAAAGAAATGAAGCACTGATACAGGATACAACATGGATAACCCTTGAAGATAAGCTCTGTGAAAGAGGCCAGACACAAAAAACCACATAGTGTACAATTGCATTCATATATCATGTTCAGAATAGGCAAATCCATTGAGTCAGAAATTAGAATTGGTGGTTGCTAGGGATTGGGGGAGGACAAAATGGGGAATAAATTATTAATGGGAATGGAGTTTATTTTGGGGGATTTCGAGGATTATATTTTTTGAGTTAATTTTTGTATATGGAACAATGCAAAGATTCAACTTTATTTTTTTCTTCTAGATACCCAATTTTCCCAGCAGCCTCTGCTGAAAAGAGTCTTCTACTTCTATTGAAGGATCTTGGTACACTTTTTGAAGTCATTTGACCATATATCTAATTTATTTCTGGGCTTTCTGTTCTCTTTCATTAATCTATATGTCTGTCTTTAAGCCAATATTGCACTAATTTTTTTAGGGTTTTTTTTTGTTGTTTGTTTGTTTGTTTGTTTGTTTGTTTGTTTTTAGTGATCTCTACACCCAATGTGGGGCTTAAACTCACAACAACCCTAAGATCAAGGGTCACATGATCTCCCAAGTGGGCCAGCCAGGTACCACCATCCTGTTTTGATAACTGTAGCTTTGAAATGAGTTTTGAAATCAGAAAGAGTGAGATCAACTTTGAGTTTTTCAACATTATTTTGGCTATTCTAGCTCTCTTGAGATTCCATATGAATTTTAGAATGGATTTTTCTATTTCTAGAAAAAATGTCATTAGGATTTTAATGGGAATTGCATTGAGTTTTGATAGGAGTTGCAAAGATGACTTTGGGAAGTATTGACAACATCATAAGTTTTCCGACTCATGAACATAGGACGTTTTTCTATTTATTAGTGTTTTTTCTAGTCTCTTTTATCAACATCTTGTAGTTTTTAATGTACAGTTCTTTTGGTTAAGTTTATTCCTGAGTTTTTAATTCTTTTCAATGTTTTTATACATTGAATTATTTTCTTAATTATCTTTTCGGATTGCTCACTGTTAGCTTGTAGAAATACGATTGATTTTTGAGTGTTGATTTTGTAGTCTGCAACTTTGCTGAATTTATTTACTAGTCCTAACATTGTGTGTGTGTGTGTGTGTGTGATTGTTAGAGTTTTCTATATACAAGATCATTATGTCTATAAACAGGAATAATTTTACTTCTTCTTTTCCAATTTGGATGACTTTTACTTCTTTTTTTTACCTAATTGCTCTGGCTAGGACTTCCAGTACCATGTTGAATACAAGTGTCAAAAGCAGGCATCCTACTCTTGGTCCTGATCTTGGAGGTAAAGCTTTCATCATTGAGTGTGATATTAGCTGTGGGTTTTCACATATGACCTTTATTTTATTTTATTTTTAAACATATTATTCATTTATTCATGAGAGTTGGGGGGGGGGCATGGAGAGAGAGAGAGAGAAGGGAAGAGACACAGGCAGAGAGAGAAGCAGGCTCCATGCAGGGAACTTGACATGGTGGGACTTGATCAGGTGTCTCCAGGATCATGCCCTGGGCTGCAGGCAGCACTAAAACCACTGAGCCACCCAGGCTGCCCACATATGGCCTTTATTATGTTGAGGCAGTTTCCTCTCATTCCTAGGATGTTGAATGTTTTTATCATGAAAGGGTGCTGAATTTTGTCAAATGCTTTTTCTGCAACAATTGAGATGAGGTTTTTTGCATTCTATTAATGTGGTGTATTATATGACACTGATTTATTTTCATATATTAAACCATCTCATGTAAGTTTTTGGTCTGCAGACTGGTAATAAAGGGTGAGCTAGTACAATATTTACCATGATAAATAGTTTAGACTACTTTAGAAATTGTTCAACTCTATATGTGTTTTTCTTGCTTAAATTTTTTTCTTATAAGATTATTTTTAATGATTATGAAAGACCATTATTCTCATTTTATATAACTTCAAGTATTTTGGAGAGATATAAAATGAATTGGTAATAAAAAACTAGAATGAACTATTTGGAGAAACTACTTATTACTTTAAAGAAAACTCTTGAGATGATTTCAAACTAATGAAACAATGTAATTATATAACACTTTAATGGTTCTATTCAATTGTGATGATAGATATGTAATTTTCTCACTTTGTAAGTTTTTAAGTGCTTGATATTTTGAAATTTAATTTTCTCTTTAAAAGTAATAAAGCTGGCATACTTGTGTTAAGTGATGTCCTCCACAGTCCTACAAATGGTAGGGGCAGGTGAAGTGTGCCTTTGGAGAAGTACTCTTCAATAAAAATATAACTTAAGACACATGTAATTTAAATTTTTCCAGTAGTCATGTTTTAATAGTAAAAAAGAGTGAAATTAATTTTACTATTTTTATTTAACTCAGTATATTCTAAATGTTATTTCAACATGTAATGACTTAATTTATGTGAAATTTAGTTTTAAGATTATTTGTACTAAATCTTTATTTTTTTAAAAGGTTTTATTTATTTATTTGAGAGAGAGAGAGAGAGTATAAGCAGGGGGACAGGCAGATGGAGAGGGAGAAGAAGACTCCTTACTGAGCAAGGAGCCCGATAGAGGGCTCCATCCCAGGACCCCGGGATCATGACCTGAGCCAAAGGCAGATGCTTAGACTGAGCCACCCAAGCACCCCTGTACTAAATCTTTAAAGCACAGTATGTACTTTATATGACAACATACATCTCAAGCTGTATTAGCCACATCTTGAGTGCTCAATAAAAACATGTAGGTTGGGCTGTGGTACAACTTTAAAGTTCTACAATTACTAAATTTATAATAGCAGAATTTTTGCACCCATGAAATCACATTGTAGAATACCTGGCTGTATCTTAGCATTGAAATTGTGAAGATCCTCTAAGGAGGGAGAGACTAGGGTCAATGAGAAATGGTTATATCACTATTTGCTTAAGTATTTGGGGTCTACAGTCCTAAGAGGGAAATACATCGTAATACAAGCATCCCTCAAAAAATTGGAAAAAACTCAAATACACAAGCTAACCTCACACATAAAGGAACCGGAGAAAGAACAGCAAATAAAACCTACACCAAGCAGAAGAAGAGAGTTAATAAAGATTCAAGCAGAACTCAATGAAATAGAGACCAGAAGAACTGTAGAACAGATCAACAAAGCCAGGGGTTGGTTCTTTGAAAGAATTAATAAGATAGATAAACCATTAGCCAGCTTTATTAAAAAAGAAAAGAGAAAAGACACAAATTAATAAAATCATGAATGAGAAAGGAGAGATCACAACCAATACCAAGGAAATACAAATGATTTTAAGAACATATTATGAGCAGCTATACGCCAATAAATTAGGCAATCTAGAAGAGATGGGTGCATTTCTGGAAACCCACAAACTACCGAAACTGGAACAGGAAGAAACAGAAAACCTGAACAGGCCCATAACCAGGGAGGAAATTGAAGTAGTCATCAAAAACCTCCTAAGACACAAAAGTCCAGGGCCAGATGGCTTCCCAGGGGAATTCTATCAAACGTTTAAAGAAGAAACAATGCCTATTCTACTAAAGCTATTTCAAAAGATAGAAAGGGACGGAATACTTCCAAACTCGTTTTATGAGGCCAGCATCACCTTAATTCCAAAACCAGACAAAGACTCCACCAAAAAGGAGAATTATAGACCAATATCCCTGAAACACAAATGCAAAAATTCTCAACAAGATACTAGCCAACAGGATCCAAAAGTACATTAAGAAGATTATTCACCATGACCAAGTGGGATTTATCCCCGGGATGCAAGGCTGGTTCAATACTCATAAAACAATCAATGTGATAGATCATATCAACAAGAGAAAAAACTAGAACCATATGATCCTCTCAAGAGATGCAGAGAAAGCATTTGACAAAATACAACATCCATTCCTGATCAAAACTCTTCAGAGTATAGGGATAGAGGGAACATTCCTCAGCATCTTAAAAGCCATCTACAAAAGGCCCACAGCAAATGTCATTCTCAATGGGGAAACACTGGGAGCCTTTCCCCTAAGATTAGGAACACGACAGGGATGTCCGCTCTCACCATTGCTATTCAACATAGTACTAGAAGTCTTAGCCTCAGCAGTCAGACAACAAAAAGAAATAAAAGGCATTCAAATTGGCAAAGAAGAAGTCAAACTTCTTCAAAGAAGAAGTCTCTCTTCGCAGGTGACGTGATACTGTACATAGAAAATCCAAAAGACTCCACCCCAAGATTGCTAGAACAATTCGGCAGTGTGGCAGGATACACAACCAATGCCCAGAAATCAGGGCATTTCTATACACTGACTGAAAAAAGAGAAATTAAGGAATCAATCCCATTTACAATTGCACTCAAAAGCATAAGATACCTAGGAATAAATCTAACCAAAGAGGTAAAGGATCTATACCCTAAAAACTACAGAACACTTCTGAAAGAAATTGAGGAAGACACAAAAGATGGAAAAATATTCCATGCTCATGGATTGGCAGAATTAATATTGTGAAAATGTCTATGCTACCCAGGGCAATTTACACATTCATGCAATCCCTATCAAAATACCATGGACTTTCTTCAGAGAGTTGGAATCTTAAGATTTGTGTCAAATCAGAAAAGACCATGAATAGCCAGGGGAATATGGAAAAAGAAAACCAGAGCTGAGGGCATCACAATGCCAGATTGCAAGTTGTACTACAAAGCTGTGATCATTAAGACAGTGTGGTACTGGCACAAAAACAGACACATAGATCAATGGAACAGAATAGAGAACCCAGAAATGGGCCCTCAGATCTATGGTCAACTAATATTCAACAAAGCAGGAAAGACTCTCCACTGGAAAAAGGACAGTCTCTTCAATAAATGGTGCTGGGAAAATTGGACAGCCACGTGCAAAAGAATGAAACTAGACCACTCTTACACCAGACACAAAGATAAACTCAAAATGCTTGAAAGATCTAAATGTGAGACAAGAATCCATCAAAACCCTAGAGTGGAACACAGGCCACACCCTTTTGAACTTGGCCACAGCAACTTCTTGCAGGATACTTCTATGAAGGCAAGGGAAACAAAAGCAAAATGAACTCTTGGGACTTCATCAAGATAAAAAGCTTCTGCACAGCAAAAGAAACAGTCAACAAAACTAAAAGACAACCTATACAATGAGAGAAGATATTTGCAAATGACATATCAGGTAAAGGGGTAGTATCCAAGATCTCTAAAGAACTTATTAAACTCAACAGCAAAGAAACAAACAATCCAATCATGAAAGGGGCAGAAGCCATGAACAGAAATTTCACCAAAGAAGACATACACATAGCCTACAAGCACATGAGAAAATGCTCCGCATCACTTGCCATCAAGGAAATACAAATCAAAACCACAAGGAGATCCCACCTCACACCAGTGAGAATGATGAAAATCAACAAGACAGGAAACCACAAATGTTGGAGAGGATGTGGAGAAAGGGGAACCCTCTTGCACTGTTGGTGGGAATGTGGACTGGTGCAGCCACTCTGGAAAACTGTGTGGAGGTTCCTCAAAGAGTTAAAAATAGACCTGCCCTACGACCCAGCAATTGCACTACTGGGGATTTTCCCCAAAGATTCAGATGCAGTGAAACACCGGAACACCTGCACCCCAGTGGTTCTAGCAGCAATGTCCACAATATCCCAACTGTGGAAGGAGCCTCGGTGTCCATCGAAAGATGAATGGATCAAGAAGATGTGGTCTACGTATACAATGGAGTATTCCTCAGCCATTAGAAACTACAAATACCCACCATTTGCTTCAACGTGGATAGAACTGGAGGGTATTATGCTGAGTGAAGTAAGTCAATCAGAGAAGGACAAACATTATATGGTCTTATTCATTTGGGGAATATAAGAAATAGTGAAAGGGATTAAAGGGGAAAGGAGAGAAAATGAATGGGAAATATCAGAGAGGGTGATAGAACATGAGAGACTCCTAACTCTGGGAAATGGACAAGGGGTAGTGGAAGGGGAGGTGGGTGGGGGGATGGTGGGTCTGGTTGACGGGCACTGAGGGGGGCACTTGACAGGATGAGCACTGGGTGTTATAGTATATGTTAGCAAATCAAACTCCAATAAAAAATATACAAAAAAAAAGTATTTGGGGTCTAGCGCCAGCCCTCAGAGACCTTGGATAGACTGTTTACTTACAAAATCACAGGCGTTTTTCTGATTTTTCTTTCTTTTTTATCAAAAAGGTAAGCTTTTGGCAGTGCTCACTTAGTGTTCAATGTAGCTGACACTCGTTTCCAATTTATAATATTTGGCCCCAAGTAAACACTGTAATTTTAATAGGTATTATAAATGGTCAAATGATGAAAAGGCATACAGTGGAAAGTCTTTCTGTTACCCCTGTCCACTGCCATCCTCATCCCCAAATCTCTAGTGCATAATCATTGTTATTTGTCTCTCATTTATCCTATACAATGAAGCTTAAGCTTTAGGACAGTTATTTGGGTCCTTTCTAAGGCTCTGTCTGGGTAGGGTCCCAACAACATGTTCATAAAGAAATGCGTTTTTGTAGGGGCACCTGGATGGCTCAGTCGGTTAAGTGTCTGCCTTCGGCTCAAGTCATGATCCTGGAATTCTAGGATTGAGCCCTGAGTTCTGCTCTCTGCTCAGCAGGGAGCCTGATTCTCCCTCTGTTCCTCCCCTGTGTCCTGCCTCCCTGTTCCTGTTCTCTCTTTCTCTGTTTCTCTCTCAAATAAATAAATAAAAATCTTAAGAAAAAAAAAATCCTAAAAAAAACCCCTTAGGCTTGCAACACACTGTTGCAAACCTAAGATATTTTCAGCTGCAGCAAGATCATTGTCTCTTTCCACTCCAAGTTTCTCTCCATTACATTTTTCCCTCATTTGGGTGGTGATAGAATGGTTGCAGCCAATTCTGGAATCCAGCCAGAGAGAAGTTGAGTCAGGGATACATTTAATTTAGATGTAGAAGTATGTATTTATATGGTTTATAACACTTTCATGTGCAGTTATTGATAGTTGTTCTGACATAATTTTAGAAATATTTCTACTGTTTCATTCTGAATCACTCCACTTTATGACACATGGGCGCAGGGCCAGACATTGTATCACTACATGGACACGTCATAGTTTATACAACACTGGAAAAACATGTATAGTGGAGGAAAAACAAAATTTGAAATGTAGGGGCGCCTGGGTGGCTCAGATGGTTAAGCATCTGACTCTTAGTTTCAACTCAGGTTAATCAAGATCTCATCGTCAGGGTATGGGGTTCTGCTCTCAATGTGGAGTCTGCTTCAGATCCTTTCTTCCTCTCCCTCTGCCCCACCCTGCTTGTGCTCTTTTTCTCAAATAAATAAAATCTTTACCAAAAAAAAAAAAATAGAATGTAGAGTAAAAAATAGTCTGTGGAAGGGTCACCTGCATGGCTCAGTCGGCTGAGTGTCTGACTCTTGATTTTGGCTCAGGTCATGATCTCATGATCGTGAGATGGAGCCCACACTGAGCATGGAGCCTGCTTAAGACTCTCCCTCTCTGTCTGTCCCGCTCACCCCCTCACACACTGTCTCTCTCTCCCTCATATAAATAATTAAAAAAGAGTTTTACACAAATAAGTGTGATTGTTTCAAGAATGCAAGGTTGATTTAACAACTAAATATCACTTAATATAGAATACTATATTAATAGAATAGTAAGGAACAAAAATAACACAATTATCTCAATTGCTTCAGAGAAAGCATGTGAAAAAAATCCAACACCCATTCTTATTTTTAAAAAATCTCAACAAACTAGGAATAGAAGGAAAATTACTCAATCTTATGAAGATCATCTATGAAAAAGTAATAGTTAAAATCATACTTAATGGTAAAAGATTGAAAGCTTTCCATACAAGGCCAGGGAAAAAAAGGCAAGATGTCCACTATCAACACTTTCTTCAACATCATATCAGATGTTCTGGTCAGTGTAAAAGTTTGAAAAAGACAAAGAGAATCTAGTCAAGTTTGGGAAGGAAGAAATAAAATTGTGTTTATTTTCACATATCATAAGCCTATCTGTAGAAATATTTTAAAAGTCCTCTGAAACATAAAAGAAGCAATAAATTACTTATTTATTTATTTCTAGAATATAAGATCGGTGTACAAAAATTAATTGTATACCTATGTAGTAGCAATGAAAAGTCTGAAAATGAAAGAAAGAAAACAACTTCATTTATAACAGCATCACAAATAATAAACAAATACTGAGAAACATATTTGACAAACGCAAAGACTTGTATACTGCAAGCCTATGGATTGCAAGACCCAATGTTATCAAAATAGTTGTTCTACCCAAATTGATTTATAAATCCAACACAACCCTTATCACAGTCCCAACATGATCTTTTTAGAAATTGACAAGTTGGTTCTGAAATTTATATGGAAATGCAAAGTGCCTAGGATAGCCAAAACAATTTTTTAAAAACAATTTTGATTAATATGAACTAAGTTGGAAGACTTCTACTATCTAATATCATGACTTATTGTAAAGCTACAGTGATCAAGAATATAGTATTGACATAAGGATAGCATAGATAGAAGTGTCTTTTTGGCAAATTGTTTTTAGTGTGCCAGTGTCTCCGTTGGAATGATTCAACATTACTGTCTTATAGTGCAAAGGAGCTCAAACAAGATGTAAACACATGGGAATGGCTATGGTTTCTTTTCTTTTTTTTGTATTTTTTTTATTGGAGTTCAATTTGCTAACATATACTATAACACCCAGTGCTCATCCCGTCAAGTGTCCCCCTCAGTGCCCGTCAACCAGACCCCCCATCCCCCGGCCACCTCCCCTTCCACTACCCCTTGTCCATTTCCCAGAGTTAGGAGTCTCTCATGTTCTATCACCCTCTCTGATATTTCCCATTCATTTTCTCTCCTTTCCCCTTTAATCCCTTTCACTATTTCTTATATTCCCCAAATGAATGAGACCATATAATGTTTGTCCTTCTCTGATTGACTTACTTCACTCAGCATAATACCCTCCAGTTCTATCCACGTTGAAGCAAATGGTGGGTATTTGTAGTTTCTAATGGCTGAGGAATACTCCATTGTATATATAGACCACATCTTCTTGATCCATTCATCTTTCGATGGACATCGAGTCTCCTTCCACAGTTGGGCTATTGTGGACATTGCTGCTAGAAACATTGGGGTGTAGGTGTCTCAGCTTTTCACTGGATCTGTATCTTTGGGGTAAATCCCCAGTAGTGCAATTGCTGGGTCGTAGGGCAGGTCTATTTTTAACTCTTTGAGGAACCTCCACACAGTTTTCCAGAGTGACTGCACCAGTCCACATTCCCACCAACAGTGCAAGAGGGTTCCCCTTTCTCCACATCCTCTCCAACATTTGTGGTTTCCTGTCTTGTTGATTTTCATCATTCTCACTGGTGTGAGATGGGATCTCCTTGTGGTTTTGATTTGCATTTCCCTGATGGCAAGTGATGCGGAGCATTTTCTCATGTGCTTGTAGGCTATGTGTATGTCTTCTTTGGTGAAATTTCTGTTCATGGCTTCTGCCCCTTTCATGATTGGATTGTTTGTTTCTTTGTTGTTGAGTTTAATAAGTTCTTTAGAGATCTTGGATACTAGCCCTTTATCTGATTTGTCATTTGCAAGTATCTTCTCCCATTGTGTAGGTTGTCTTTTAGTTTTGTTGACTGTTTCATTTGCTGTGCAGAAGCTTTTTATCTTGATGAAGTCCCAAGAGTTCATTTTGCTTTAGTTTCCCTTTCCTTCATGGATGTATCTTGCAAGAAGTTGCTGTGGCCAAGTTCAAAAAGGGTATTGCCTGTGTTCTCCTCTAGGGTTTTGATGAATTCTTGTCTCACATTTAGATCTTTCAAGCATTTTGAGTTTATCTTTGTGTTTGGTGTAAGAGAATGGTTCAGTTTCATTCTTCTGCACGTGGCTATCCAATTTTCCCAGCACCATTTATTGAAGAGACTGTCCTTTTTCCAGTGGATAGTTTTTCCTGCTTTGTTGAATATTAGTTGACCATAGATCTGAGGGCCCATTTCTGGGTTCTCTATTCTGTTCCATTGATCTATGTGTCTGTTTTTGTGGGAATGGCTGTGTTCAGTAAAACTTGATTTAAAAAGGTGTTGGGCTGGATTTGTCCCAAAGACCATACTTTGTGACCCTTGTTATAAATCAATGGACTAGAACTAAAAGTTCAAAAACAAACCCCTACATTTCTGGTAAATTAATTTTCAACAAAGATGCCAAGACAATTAAATAGAGAAAGGATCCTCTTTTCAATAAATCATAATGAGACCATTGGATACACATATGGAATAAATAAATAATATAAACCAATAAACCTAGAACCTTACCACACTATGCTGAAAACTTAACTCCAAAGGACATTTTAGTCCTAAAAGAAATAAAAAGGTTATGTCTCTATAGAAACACACTTGCCGGGATCCCTGGGTGGCGCAGCGGTTTGGTGCCTGCCTTTGGCCCAGGGCGCAATCCTGGAGACCCGGGATCGAGTCCCACGTCGGGCTCCCGGTGCATGGAGCCTGCTTCTCCCTCTGCCTGTGTCTCTGCCTCTCTCTCTCTCTCTCTGTGTCTCTCATGAATAAATAAATAAAAATCTTTAAAAAAAAAAGAAAAGAAACACACTTGCCCTTAGGTTAGTTAGCAAAGAATCAGACATGACACTAAAAGCACAAACCATAAAAGAAAAAATGAATAAATTGGACTTCTTTAAAATTAAAAACTTGTGTTTCAGAAGACAAGATTAAGAAAGTGAAAAAATAAGCCATAGAATGAAAGAAATATTTGCAAACCTAAATGTTCTGATTAAGAACATGTATCGAGAATTTACATATAAAAGAACACTTACAACTGAGAAATAAGATGATAAACAACCCAATTATTGGTGGACAAAAGACTTGGATAGACATTTTTACCAAGGGAGACCTGAATGGCTTATTAGCACAAGAAAGTACTCAATATTATTAGTTATTAGGGAAATAAAAGTTAAATCCGCAAAAAAAATCTCACTATACACTAGCTAAGAATGCTTATTATAATCAAAAAGACACACAATACCAAGTATTTTGGCAAGGTTGTAGAGAGAGGGAACTCTTATACGCTGCAGGTGGAAATGTAATATGGTACAGCCACTTTGGAAAACAGTTTGGGAATTTCTTTAAAATGGAGACATAAACTTACCATGTGACTCTCATATTTCACTCCTAGGAGAAATGGAAATACAGATCTGCAAAAAGACTTATGCACAAATGTTCTGGTCAGTATTATTTATAATGGCCCCAAACTGAAAACAACCCAATTATCAATCAATAAACAAGTGGATAAACAAATTGAGGGGTATCTATAGAAATGGAACACAATTCAGCATTGACAAAGAATAAATAGTGGTACATGCTACAGCATGGAATCTTCAAAAGCATTATTGTGAATGAAAGAAGCCAGACACAAAAGATGGCAGATTGCATGACTCTATTTATAGGCAATGTCCAGAAAAGGTTAAGTGTAGACTCAGACAGCTGATCAGTATTTGTCCAGGGCCAGTGCTGGGAATGAAGACTGCTTGGAAACGAGTTGAGGGGAAAAGTGGATTGTGATGAGACTGCACTCTGTTAACACATCAAATTGTATACTTATGACAGCTGAACTCTGTGTTATGTGAATTATACTTCTGGGAAGCTGTAAAAAATAATAGGCCATTTCCTCATATTAAGACATCAAGGTGTTGATATTCTAGTCCAGGCAGTAGTTCAACCACATTGTCAGGATTCATCCAGTCTCTTTCTCCTTCCAATCTGCCATTCTTTCCATGCTAGCTTTCATCCTCTTGCTAGCTGCCCCATGACCTTGGCTGCCACTGATCTTGGCATTATGTTAACACTCAACTCAGAAAGAAGGATTTTAGACAGTTACGTCCATTCCTTTTTCCGCATATGTTCTAAGTAGGTTTCACTTAACTTATTAGATAGACCGCCACTGGGCACAGAGTTTTCCAGCTGAGGCACAAGGGAATCTAGGAAAGTGTTTATATACTTGTCCAGCCTCTCCCCAGGAAGGCAAGGAAGAGTAGTTGGGAATGGGTATGAGGATATTCAGCCAAGAATTTCTGAGTCTTCTTTTCCACCAAAGAACATCAACCTTAAAGAATAGGTTTCAATACACTGATTGGGATCGAACCATGTATGTAGTATTCTGCGCAGGAAAGAAGATATCACTGGTAAATGAATTATTCTAAAGACATATAATTATATTTCTTCTTAGAATCACATAGCTTTAATTGTTATTGCAGTTTCTTCTTTGATATAAAAATACAGATTAAGCTTCACAATGATGGGAAAGACCTCAAGATAAATATTAGAATAGCTGCAATTCTTGTTCTTAAAATACTTTTTAATAAGAAAGCACATTTAGACAGATGATCAAAACAGTTGGCGTAAGGACAGAAAAAAGAAACAAATACTGCTTTATTTTAATGTGCCAAGCCCAAACTGACCTTAAATACCTCTGTAAAATCTTTTATGAAGAAAGATTCAGGGGCCCTTGAGTGGCTCAGTGGTTGAGTGTCAGCTTTTGGCTCAGGTCGTGATCCCGGGGTCCTCAAACTGAGTCCCACATCGGGCTCCCCACAGGGAGCCGGCTTCTCTCTCTGCCTATGTCTCTGCCTCTCTCTTTCTGTTTCTCATGAATAAATAAATGAAATATCTTTTAAAAAAGGAAGATTCACATCAGGTATCAACTGTTGTAGGCATTTGTTGTTACCCTTCATCCAACTAAATTTCCAGTTGAAGATGCTTGCTTGACTTATCAGAGTCAATCAGCTTATTTCTTTCTGCTGTCAGGTTCACTGATATCTATTTTGGTGGCTCAAAATCAACCAAGGTGGGAGCATTTATACCATAGAAATTGGCTAATGCTACAAATTAGTGTTTTTCTTCTTGCTGAAGAGCAATTAAACAACTACTAGCATACTTCTGAACACCTGCATCAGTTTTGGAGTGACAGCATCACACACACACACACAGACACAGAAACAAATTCCTCCCCTCCTGTAACATAACATGAATGCCCAAATGTATCTATTTGCTTTTTTTTTTTTTTTTTGAGAAATTATTTTTTTTTCCTAACTGGCATTACTGACGCCAACACCAGAATCAAGGTCATTAGTAGCAATTTTCTGGCCTAAAAAAAAAAAAAAAAAAAAAAAATTTTAAACCATGAGGGGACACCTGGATGCTCACTCAGTTGAGCATCCTGCTCTTGATTTCAGCTCAGGTCATAATCTCAGGGTCATCAGATGGAGCCCGTGTCTGGGTCTGCCCTCAGCGATGAGTCTGCTTTAAGATTCTCTCTCTCTCTCCCTCTCCCTCTGCCCTCCCCTTGCTCTTGTTCATTCATTCTCTCTCCCTCTCTCTCTCTCTCTCAAATAAATAAATAAATAAATCTTTAAAAAAAGTTAAGGCATGAAAACATTGGGAGGAGTTATTTTGTATGCATGTGTGTGTCTATAGAAGATACTTAACAAATAAATTCATGGCACAGTAGTTTTGTGCAAAGGCAACGTGGAAATCTTTTGGCAGGAGAGCTCAGGTTAGCATCACCAAGTCAGCAGGCATAGAACACAGTAAAGTCCTCCACAGGGGGCTGGGGCCAGGGAAAAACATTTGGCTGTAGCTCTGGTCCCTATTGCCTAGGAATGAGGGATTCTGTGTCTTGAATACCATTAAAAACTATCAGAGTCGATAAGTACAGTAGAGGAAGTGCTCTACCTCTGCTCCCAGTATCTCAAATGGTAGCAGCCCTCCTTGACACTAGATGCCCTTGCATGATGTGGGCCAGGGTAAAGCTTGAAGGAATGCAAAGCAGCTCTTCTCATTCCCACTGAGGGGGGCTGAAGTTGAGCGCTGCTGGATTCTATCCATGTTAGGCGTACAATTCTGTTTCATTTTCGATGAGATTATTCTAGAAGACATGCTCATAATCGCTTTCATGTTTGCGATTTAAGGAGGTACCTTCAAAAAAGAAGTATGTACTAGAGGTAGAAAACCCTTGGACCACCCATTATACCTCCTATGCCTATCAAAAGACTCCTTCTTGGTAGAAGTGATCAAATGGATAACATTTTTTTGTTTAAGATGTGATATCATTTCCTGTTCTTAAACATCAAAAATCACAAGTCAATTATTAATTCATGTCATAAAAATATACATTTTTAGAACCCCAGAATTGGGTTTTCAGGTTGTCCACCTCATCCTTTTCTACGTTGTCCAGCAAGAAGTAGCTTGGTCTCTGCTTGAACATTTCCACAAGTCAGGAATGCACGATGTCAGGAAGCTATCTAGTTTATTGTTAGGCTTCCATATATTGGCCTGAAATCGATCTTCATGAAAATTCCCCTCTTTGGTCCTAGTTTGGATCTTAAGAAACATTTTTTTTCCCCCAACTATGTGATCTTTGATATCTGTGACAGCCAAATTATATTCTCAGCTCATTTGGAGTTTCAGGCAGCTAAACTCTCTAGTTTGTCAAATAAGATTTGATTAAACCATGTTTCTTTCAGTTTGTACTCATGTTGTTGGATTTTTAGACTGAGCAGTAGGACTTTACATTTATCTCAAATCAATTTTATTTATTTATTTATTTATTTATGATTTTATTGACTTATTCATGAGAGACACAGAGAGAAGCAGAGACATAGGCAGTGGGAGAAGCAGGCTCCTCACAGGAAACCTGATGAGGAACTCGATCTTGGGACTCCAGGATCACGCCCTGAGCTGAAGACAGATGCTCAACCACTGAGCCACCCAGGCATCCCAATTTCATTCTTTTAGATTTGACCAATGTTTCTAGCTAGTCAAGATATTTTTGATTTCCTAGTTTTATCGAAGAATTTTTTCCTCAGCCTTACATCATTTGAATATTTGATTAAATGCTCTGTTTCCCCTATGCCTGTCATAGGTTAACGTTTTTAAATAGGACCAGAGCAGAGTCCTGGAGCATGCCACAAGAGCCCTTTCTTCTTGGTGAATAGGATATGGATTTGTTTTTTTCTGACAATTACAAATCCACTTTGTTGTCCTTGAATCCAATCCATCAATCAGGACATTGTGATGTTGTGGTATAATGAGAAATATGTATTTGTTTTTTGTCTCCAGATCCTGACACAGCTTCTCAAACCCTTGTCATTTCCTAAGCATAGAATGATAAGAGCATCTTTTGTTATAATATTTGGTTTTTATCCCCAGTTCCTGAAATAGCTCCAAAGCAATAAAAGAGAAAGGAGTGTCTTTTGTTATTTGTAATAAGCCACACCTGAGTTTATGTTAATGTGATGATTTTTGGAAAGCCTGTGAGGATGTGGGCTGGTTGCCAGAGGAACCAACCAGGAGATTAGAGGAGGACTGGAACTTTCAGCCCTACCTCCTGACCTCCAGGGAGGGAAAAGGGATTGGAGGGTTGACTTAATCATTAATGGCCAATGATTTAATCAATCTCACCTACATAATGAAGCCTCCATATAAAACCCTAACCAAGGGGTTCGGAGAGCTTCTGGGTTGGTGAACACACCTATGTGCTGGGAGGGTGATGTGCCTGGAGAAAGCATGGAAGCTTCATACCTCTTCTGCATTCCTTGCTCTTACCCATCTGTCTGTTCCTGACTTGTAACCTTTAAAATAAACCAGTAATAGAGAGTAAATTGTTTTCCTGAGTTCTGTGAGTTGTTCTAACAAATTATCAAACCTGAGGAGGGGGTCTCGGGAACCCTAGATTGTATTGGGGGCCTGTACTTGTGATCAGCACTGAAGTAGGGCAAATTTTGTGGGACTGAGTCCTTTACTGGGGTCTAATGCCAACTCCAGGAAGTCAACGTCAGGATTGTTTGGAGTGGAAAACCCACCCATTTGGTGTCAGAAGTGGCATAAGGGGCTCAGTGAGTTGAGCATCTGACTCTTGATTTTGGCTTAGGTCCTCATCTCTGGGTGATGAGATGAAGCCTTGAGTTGGGCTCTTGAGTAGCAGGGAGAAGTCTGCTTCTCTCTCTCCCCTTCTGTCCCTTCCCTCCCACCCTGCTCTCTCGCTCTCTCTTTCTTTAAAATAAATAAATAAATCTTAAGAAAAAAGAAGTGGTGTAAGTTGTTGTAGTGGTAGAGAAAACCAGGTCTCTTTCAGACTTCATTTATGAGTAGTATATTTCCAATGGTTCCACAGCAAATTCCATTGCTCAACTCTTGTTTTTCTATTAAAAACAGTCACATGGTTGGTTATATCTTTGTTAAAGTGTATAGAATATAGAAGGAAAAAGTCTGAAACATGAAAGTCTCCTTTTTATATCCTTGTTCTGGTTCCGTGTCTATGATGTAGGAAAGATGTTAGGGTTTGAAGCCGATGGTCAAGAAAGAATTTTTGAGACATCTCTGGTGCAAAAAGGTGGTTTTATTAAAGCACCAGGACTGGACCCTGGGCAGAAAAGAGCAGAAAGAGCTGCACCAGGGTCATGAGGAGTGGCCTGTTATTTACTTTCAATTTGGGAGGGGGTTAGGGATAGTGTAAGTCTCTAAGGAAGTTTGGAAGCAAGGTTTCCAAGACCTTGAGGGGGCTGCTGGCTATTGTTGGGAAAGGTCATTTATTACCATCTAATAAAACCTGAGTCATGAGACCCTTCAGATGTATATAGGTGGGCCAATGCTTGGGGGATGATTGCCAACATATATCTTGGGTGGGGGGTAGAGACAAAGGAAGTTGCCAAAAGAATTTTTATATGTTAAAGTAAGCTTACAGGATCGTGGGGAGTGGACAAGATTGCCTTTTGCCTTAGCAAAGTATTAACATCGAGGCAGCTGGGTTCCTAGAGGAAGGTCACTCTGCCTGTTTCAAGGACTTGTCAATGAGCTATAGGTAATAAAGAAACTTAATTTTTCTCTTGCCTTTGTTTCCACATTATTTACTCAGAGGAAACCACTGTGAAATTGATGTGTATCCTTCTAGATACTTTTACAGTGTTTACACATACATGCGCTAATATACATACATTCTTTCTTAAATATATATTGGGTGGTGCTTTATATTACTTCATTTAATAAAGTACCTGAGGATCTTCCATGATGGTACACATTCTCCTTAATGGCTTCAAAAATAGTCCTCAATTTACTACTTCTCTATTGTTGGATATTTAGGTTGTTGCCAAATCTTTGCTTTAATATACAATGCTGCTATGAATATTCTTTTATCTTTATGCAGATGAGAAAGAAATCATGTAATGGAGACTCCTAGAAATGGAATCGCTATCTTAAAATGCAGGCAGTCTTTAAAATCCTACCAAATACTACACATTTTCTCCAATTTCTACTTCTTTCCAGAGTATCTTATAGTACTCTACAGCCTAACAATGCAAAATCTGGTCCTACAACAAGCAGAATTTGGCTGGCCTGGAAACAGTTTGGAAACATAGACTCTCAGGCCCCATCCAGTCACACTGAATCAGAATCCACCGTTTAACCAGATTCCCAGTTGATTCACATGGTCATTGAAGTCTGAAAAGCACTGTCCTTTCTAGTCTTTTCCTCACTAAAATAAGATATCATCAATCTACTTAATTTGTACCTATCCTTCAGGTACTTAAAAACTATTTAAAAATATTCTCTACAATTTTGTCTGGGATCTCTACTCGATGCAAAATTGATAATTCACAGAATACATCCTTTATCAACATGAAAATAATATTTTCTCCCTCTCTAATCTTTTGGCATGTTGTTCATTCTCTAAGACTACTTAAGGACAATTGACAGTTATTTAAAAAATTCATCTGCTGCTTGCCTCTGTTTTCTGGGGCAATATGGATCCAGATGTGAAGACCTAAGTTTATTTAGAGCAGTGAGGTGCACACTGTGTTTAGGGAAGTAAGTTCACAGACCATCTAGAGGCTATTTAAGAGCCATTGGAGCTCCTGGCTGGCTGGCTGACTCAGTTGGAGCATGCGACTCTTGTTCTCAGAGTCATGAGTTCAAGAGCCATTGGAAATTGTGTGCCACCCTTGAGAACTACTGCTTCAGGGGAGCCTTTAACAAATACTCATGGAACTGCTACCTTCCTTCCATTGATTGGTTCTTTGGAGGGGAGGGGCTGCCCTCTCTGCCTTCTACCTCCCTCCAGTTCTCAAGGCAAAGAGCTCCTCTCCCTTACAGTCTTCTGGGGGAGGGAAGACAGAGCTGGGCTGATTGGAATGGATTGTTCCTGGATTATTGCCGAAACTGACCTTGCATATACCACCTTTTGAGTCCATCTTTGACCTTCATGCTGCTAATAAGTGTTCATTGAATGCCTACTGCACCCCAAATACCATGCTTTACACACATCAATTTCCTTAATCCTCAAAGCAGCCCTCTGAGATACATACCAATATTAGTCATTTTCCAGAATGGGAATTTGGAGATTGACCAAACAACAGTAAATGGTAGAATTTAACTTGACTCTTTATACCACTCATACCTCCTGCAGGTGACAGACAAAACTCCTGGTCAGAAAGGGAGTCAGCAGGAGTGAGCATCTTTCATGCAAAGCATCACTTCGATATTAAATAGTTTTATACAAAGTGTTACCATCTATGGTATTAGTGACTCTAACAATAAAACAAGATTGCTTGATAAACATAAGTAGCATTCTTGGGTCTATTTGTTCCTATAAATACTCTGTTTCCTGGGGAGCTTAAGGATCAGAGTTGACAACAGTTCCTATTTCTAGATTTCTTGAAAGAGCAAGTTAAAGAAAAATAATAAAACTCTCAATTGTCAACCCTTGTAGAGATTGCTGTGGCTACAAGGGGTGCCGGGTTCACCATTATGGGTAACTAACCTCCACAGTTGTCCTTGAGACCCTCCCTTCTATGTCTGTTTAGTTGTAGGTTCCATCAAACCAGTTTTAAATTGAATATAGAATAAAGATAGATAGTGATAGAATAAAGTTCTGTCACTACAAATGGCTGGTCTTCTGTTTTTGATATTCAAATATGACAGACATGCCTAAAAAGTGCTGCTCATTTCAAGGATGTGATTTCAATTTTAAAGGAAGTCTCAGTTTGAGATCAACTTCAATGAAAAACTCATATTTCCTTCTCAGCACTTTTGGGATGAGGGCATATGAATGTGTGGTTATCATAATATATAAGACCTTTTTAAATTATTGCTGAAAGATCTGTGATACTCATTTATTGAAAGATTTCCTGAAAGCTAGAGATTCTATTCTCTCAAACACTCAATATACTCTCGGCATTAATTTAGACACCAAGAGAATCTGAAAGTAATGCATGCATTACTTAAAAGCCTCCTTGGAGGCATTTCTTGAATTTGAGCCTCATCATAAGCATACTTTCCACATAAATATTAGGTAGGTGTACACTGTTGGCTTGAATGGCTTAGATGTTATAAAATAAAGAGTGAAAAGGAAGGATAGCAATGATATGTAAGTATACATTAAAAATTATCCCCAGGGCACCTGAGTGGCTCAGACCATTGAGGGGCAGACACTTGATTTCAGCTCAGGTGGTGATCTCAGGGTCCTGGGGTGGAGCCCTGTGTTGTTGGGCTGTGTGCTCAGTGTGGAGTCTGCTTGTTGCTCCCACTCTGCTCTTCACCCCTGCTTGTGTGCACACTCTCTCTCTTTATCTTTCTCTCAAATAAATACATAATACATACATAAATAAATAGAATCATTTTTTTAAAAAAGATTTATTTATTCATGAGAAACACACAAAGAGAGGCAGAGATGCGGGCAGAGGGAGAAGCAGGCTCCCCACAGGTTGCCCACCCGGGGACTGGATCTTGGATCCTGGGATCACGCCCTGAGCCAAAGGCAGATGCTCAACGACTGAGCCAATCAAGCGTCCCTAAATAACTAAAATCTTAAATAAATTAATTAAATAAATAAAAATTAACCCCAAAAAGGAAAGGAAAAATAATGGAAAGCTATTTCACTAATCAAATGCCATATGTTCCCTCTTTGATGAGTGTTCCTGACTTGAGGCCCCAAGGAAATCTGTGAGGGAAACATTTATAAGAGAAACAAAAGATCTTACAAAACTATGCAAAAAAAAAAAAAAAAAAGTTTACTTGAAAGGTAAGGATGATGAACAGAGCTGAGGGAAATAATATATTTCCATATTTTGTTCTTGGGAATGAGAACACAGAGATTCTCTTGCAAAGTCAAATGATGGCTTGGGTAATTTAAAAAATCAATTAAACTGGAGTATGCAGAAGTTTCTTAAATTTCTCAAAATAATTTTCATAAAATGTAAAATCATGACTTTTGTATATATGTATACAAAATATACATTGTAAAATGAGTGTCAAAAAGTTTAATTTTTTAATTAATAAGGGAACATATTAAGATGTTACAACCAGTTTCAAGAAGAATTTAAAAAGTGGAGGCTTACATAGACTGAACTGGTTCTTTCTGCTGGTATGAGAGAGAGCAATTGTCTCTCCCTTAACAGAATTTATATGTAAGTCTATTAACAAAAAATACTTCCATTGGGATGCCTGGATAGCTCAGCGGTTGGGCTCTGCTTTTGGCTCAGGGCATGATCCTGGAGTTCAGGGATGGAGTCCCACATCCTGCTTCCTAAGGGTAGCCTGCTTCTCCTCCTTCTGTCTATCTCTCTGCCTCTCTCTGTGTCTCTCATGAATAAATAAATAAAATCTTTTAAAAAAATACTTCATTGTGTTTGTTATCTCCAACTCGTTGAGTTGTAAAATAGCTCAAAGATAGTAAAAGACACAAGCCCCAGAGACCCCTACAGATAACCCAAAAGAATGTGCTTTAAGCAGAACATAGCTTTCCATTGGAAACACCCTATAAACTCTTGGAACAGTTCAAAGTCTTTAACAATTTTTTCTCACACAGATGATGTAGAATCAAACATAATTATCCTTATTCTTGGGGCACCGGGCACCTGGGTGGCTCAGTCAGTGAAGCATCTGTACTGGGCTCAGGTCATGACCCCAGGGTCCTGGGATGGAGCCTTGGGTTGGGATCCCTGCTGGGGGGGGGTGGGCTGGGAGGGTGGTTAGGTAGTTGGGGGATGGAGTCTGCTTCTCCTTCTCCCTTTGCTGCTCCCCTGCTTGTGCTCTCTCTCAAGTGGATAAATAAAATCTTAACAAAAAAAATTTATCCCTATTCTTGTCCAAAGTCCTTAGTATTTCTGATGTAGAATGTAGCCTTGTCAGATTCGTCGTCATTCCAAATAGAGCAATGGTATACATACAGCTATTTTTGAATGGTGAAGACTCATCTTTTATTTGCAGAAGCAGAAGATTAAAATGGCCTTTGAGAGCTCAGATTCCCTCTGAAAGTGTGCATCTCATGTGGTATTATAATGAGATCATACTAGATGGAAGTGGAGATATGGAGATGAGGGAATGTCAGAGCCAGAGAGATGGAAATGGGGGACAGCAGACTGAATGCTTCGTGGGTCTAGCCTCTGAGTGATCAAATGAAATACCAAGAAACCCTTCAAAGATTTTAAATATTTCTGTAAATTTGTCTGTAAATTCTTCTATACCTTGGGAAATGGTATCTTTTTTTTTTTCCATTTTATCAGATCATCAGATTAATTTGTGTTTCTCAGAGGAGCCATTAAATTTCTGAGTTATTCTCTTTTGACTGCTCCAAGAGTTGCATATAGGTGGCATAAACCTCCTCCCTTCATGGATTCTCTCTAATTTTTTCATCCTGAAGTTCAAATTGCCTGCCTACCACCGATAATAACGGTAAAGCACCTTCAGATATAGCTCTCATATTCTGATCAAAGCTATTTTTCTCAAGGTGATTCATATTCTCAGGCTCTCAAAACAGTGCAAACATTTATGTAGTTGCTAATTTACCAGCAGAGCTTCAGCTGTACCCAAGGCCAGAAATAAAATTAGAGCGGTGAACTAATTAGCATTGTATGTACTAAGAGAAATTGGCAGTTTTTGTATTTACCACTTGAGAAAGGAAGGGTGGGGTCTGTCAAGTTTAAAACCCAAAGCAGGGACAAGTTTCCCCTCAAATCTTGAGATTCAAATAGTATTACCCCTGGCATCATGCAATATCATCTTAAAGAAGTACGAAAATTGTCACCAGAGAGCCAATTGCTCTGCATCTGGGAGAAGGAATTGAGTGTATTTTGGCTTTTGAGCTTTTCAGTGCAACCAAATTGCTTCTCCTCTGACTGAGAAGCTATAATTGTAGCTCTGATAAAAAAATTTTTTTTTTCTTGAGACAATTTCTTCTTTTGAAAAGTCTTGATTAGATTGTTTACCTTTCACTTAACGTTGTGCACACCAGTGAAGTTTTGCACAAAAGCACGTTAGCATCTGTACTGTTTTATTGCAGGATTTAAAAGCTAATGCTCTTTGGGCTGTCGCTTCTCCTCTTGGCTGAAGTGAATTCACTCTGCAGAGGAATTTATCACTTAGGACCGTTTGGTCTGACTGCCTTTCAGAAAGCTTTGTAGAGGCGATTGAGAATGAGCATGGTGGAGTGGAATAGAAGTGGCTCTAGAGGCATTTTGTCATCTATTTTTTCTCTTCTTTCTCATTTTTTTTTTCACATGCTAATGCTGGTGACTAAAAGCATCTTTCATTCCTTATGCCTAGCAACTGATTTACTTCAGGAAAAGACAATTGTGTTGCAGTAAAGGAGAGGAATTTTGATTCTCATCAGAGGTTAGCATGGATTCTTAAGCTACAACAGTCTGGGTTTGAATCCAGCTTGGTCTTTAACAGCTGTGTGACCTGGGATGAGTCACTTCACCTTGTTCTGCTTCCTCATCTGGAAAACAGGGGTGATGACACTTGTGCCTAGCTCAAAGGGTTATTTTAGAGATGCAATGAGTTGAGTTTTGTAAAGTGCTTAGATCACAGCTTGGAACTTGGTACATGTTATATATTTTGAATTAATTAATAAAGTTAAAATAAATGCTTTCAATTGTGAAGTCTGGAAAACAAGCTAAATGCCCATCAGTAGGATGCTGGTTAAATCATATACCACTTTCATATAGGAATATAAATGAAAGCACCAAAAAACATGGCAAGTTCCCTTGTCTAATACAGGAAAATCTCCAAGGAAAAAAAACACATACAAATAATATGTACATAAGAAGATGAGTTCTGAAAGCACAAAGTAACCATAACCAACAACTATTTCTGAGTGGCAAAGAGAGACTTGGAAATCCAGAAGGCTTCTAATTTATTATATACCCTTTGTTCTACTAAACATATTTAATCCAGTTTTGGTTATTACTTTTTCAATAAAAATGTAGTAATTTATAATTTTCTTCAAGAGAAAAAGAATAATTGTGAAAGAACTTAATGTAAACTTAAATTTGTTACCTGAAAGAATAAAGACAAAGACAAATATTCTAGACTACTCTGCTGATTTTATTTGTGTTAAACACATTTTGCATTAAACACAAGTATTTTCTTTGGGGACTGGAAGTTGACGCTGGCAATCCTCAACCCTCCTCCTCTTCTCGAAGGCATGACTTGGGGCTATGATATAGTGAATAACTCATTATAATTGAGGTGCATTTTATTACTTATAAGTATGGCATTGAACATCCTTCAATCTATCTTCCCTTGGGAGTTTTGTTCATTTTTACAAGGGGTGGATCCTTGTTAAGAGGGTAACAGCAGAACCAGAAAATGAGTTGCTGCGAGGAAAACACAGAAAGTTAGTGGTTGCTTATAAACTAATAGTCTGCTCACCCCAGACATTTTCCCCATCAGTCTACTACAGGACCTATAATTCTTGTCAACAGTCACTCTTCAGGGTTAAGGCAGAGACCCTATAGACAAGGTTTTTAATGAAGAGCAAACCTGGGACGCTTGGGTGGCTCAGTGGTTGAGCATCTGATTTCAGCTCAGGGCCTGATCCCAGGGTCCTGAGATCGAATCTCCCATCAGGCTCCCCGCAGGGAGCCTGCTTCTCTCTCTGCCTCTATCTCTGCCTCTATCTCTGTGTCTCTCATGAATAAATAGATAAAATCTTTGAAAAAAAAAAGAGCAATCCTTTATGCATAGAAGGCAAGAGGTGAAGAAATTGAAGTGGAGGAGGTTTGGGGAGCTACTGTGAGTATGGATTTCAGAGATACCATCAAGCATTCAGGTGGTTAGAGTTAGGTTTGGATCTTGGCTGTGACACATGTTCACCTTGGGAATGTTTTTAAAGATTTTATTTATTTATTTATTTATTTATTTATTTATTTATTTATTTATTTATTTATTTATGAGAGACACACAGAGAGAGAGGCAGAGACACAGGCAGAGGGAGAAGCAGGCTCCATGCAGGGAGCCCAATGTGGGACTCTATCCCAGGACTCCAGGATCACACCCTGGGCTGAGGGGAGGAGCTAAACCACTGAGCCACCCAGTCCCTACTTTGGGAATTAGCTCACATCCTTAAGTCCCATTTTTCTACTCAGCAAAATGAGGATGATAATACTTGGATGTATGATAATGCAAAATACCTTGCTTTGGTATATTTTCCCAGAGTCTAGAAGAGCACCTGGCATATAGGTGTTCAATAAATGTTTGTTGAATAAACAAATGAGGTAATATAAAGCTACTCAAATGTAGAAGGTGACAAGTGTAGATTAGGTTTCTTTTTTGGCTCCTGCAGGGCATTTGACAAGGTTCTTCGTGATCCGTTCCCCATGAAGATAGAGGATTATGGGCTGGAGGCAAGGATTACTATCTTCCTCACTGGCTGTGATCAAGGGTAGATGAATGGGTTACTGCCAGTTTGGCGATGGGTTTCAAGATTTACCATGGGACTTTGCCCTTTCCACCCTATTAAACATTTTTGTCATTTACTTGAATAAGAGTATAAATGGTGTGGTTCATCATATATTTAGACAACTGCAAGCTGTAAGAAAGGATATATTGGAGAAGAGAATCAAGAAATTTTGATTGATTAACTTGAGGGACAGAATTAAATGGGATTGAAAAAAGGATATATTTAAGGTCTTGCATTTGGGTCCCAAAAACCTTTAAACACATGGACATGATGTAGGAGAGTGTTTAATAACTATGTATGTGGACAAGCCACAAAAGTTTTTGTCTTCAGTAGACTTGATACGTATCAACTTCAAATATTGTTTGTATCAAACAAGTCATGCCATGTTGAGTTGCATTAATGGAAGCAGGGTATCAACTCAAGTTAGGCATGGTTCCAATTTACTCTGGGATTCCCGGAAGGCTACATTTGACTCTCACAATCCCGAGTCAAAAACAACATAGAAAAATTAATCTGAAATTAGAGATGAGTGATCATGACCGTGAAGGGGATTTGGCAGTATGTGTACGAGGTCTGATTGAAGAAATGGAAAATTTAGCCTGAAGGGAAAAAAATGAGGATATTTTAGGCTGTCATATAAGGAAAGAAACTAGATTTGATCTACAAGGTACCAATAGGTAAACTATCCTGTTTGTTTATTTAGATTTAATTATTTACGGAATGCCTGGGTGGCTCAGTGGTTGAGCGTCTGCCTTCAGCTCAGGGCATGATCCTAGGGTCCTGGGATAGAGTTCCTTATCCAGCTTCCTGTAGGGAGCCTGCTTCTCACTTTGCCTATGTCTCTGCCTTTTTCTCTGTGTCTCTCATGGGTAAATAAATAAAAGAAAAATATTTATTTATTTGAGAGAGAGAGAGAGTGTGTGTGTGTGTGTGCAGGAGCTGGGGGAGGGGCTGAGGAGGAGGGAGGGATCCAGCCTCCCTGCTGAGCAGGAGCCCAACAGCAGGCTGGGGCTGCAGCCCAGGACCCTGAGATCATGCTCTGAGTTGAAATCAAGAGTAGGATGCTTAACCAACTGAGCCATTCAGGCACCCCCAGGTAAACTATCTTTAATGGAGAGATTTAACAGAGAGATTAGATTTTTCTCTTATCAGAATAAGGATGAATTTTGATGAGTCAAAACTGATGGTATAAATAATAGTGGCTTTTTTCACTACAAAAAGAATGCATGTGCTTTTAAAAATTCAGAAAACAAAAAATGTTGGAATATAAACATTGTTAATATTTTTAAACCTCACCATCTGTTTAAACTCAAGCATGCTAGTACATTGTTGAAAAAAGTTTTGAGTTTAAGAGTTCACTAAACTTGGCAGATATTCATACAGCGGTTGGTCCAGGGGTCTGCAGTGAAGTTACAGACAGGCTGGCACTTGGTTAAATAGCATTTCGGGTTCTTTTCAAATCTGAGAGCCTTATATCTTATTATCTTGTAAGTGCGAGAAGCATCAATTCTATTGAGATCCTAGCTCTGTCACTGACCTTGGCTCGACCGCCTGTGAATATGTGAGTGTTAGCAGGCTTTATCCACTGCTGGTTAACTAGAATGGAAAGCTGATGTAGTTGCCAAGCAACCCAGATTTGGGGAAATATGCCTCCTTTTTCTAGTATACCAGATAAGTGGATAAACAAACATTCTTTTGAAATGACTCAATCTTCTCCAATGAGTATACCTATAAAATGAATGAAAGAACCAAGGCAGATCTTTAGGTAATTCAGGGCAAAATTTTCTATGAATAAACAATCTAATAATTTAAAACCCCAATGGCTTGACCCATGTGAATCATTTCCTCTATCTTACACCCTAATGTGTGAGTAGTATAGTATCTCGGCAGCTCTGTGTTTGGCCGTGAGCACTCAGTATGCAGCGTAGCAACAGACATATAGAAAGAAGACAATAGAATCAGTAGTTAAGTGTGCAACTGTATTTATTCTATAATTTGGAGTTGATTTGTGAGTTGGAATGTCTTTTTTTAGAATCTTGGACCACAGTCAGTAGCTGCTAGCAAGACAATGAGGTCAGTTTCTGGCAGCAATGAAATGGTTGCTTCCCCAACTAGACTGTGAGCTCTTTGAGGGCATTTATTTTTGTATTGCACAATGTCCAGAAAGCATAGAATACTAGACCTTAATTTATTATGATTACAGATTAAACGTCCTTGCCATAATGTATACTTACATTTTCCAAGTTTATGGGAGACAAATATATATGTAATACTAAATAGATATAATAAAACATGAACCAATCAAGTTACCTGAAATGATGCAAGTGAATCCTCTGAATATATTTACTACTCTGGTGATACTTTAAAGCTTAAGCTGGGATAAGCATTTCTCATGAAACAGTGGTAAAATACTGATATTCATTCATCCAACCTTTTTTCAACAATTCACTGCCACACTTGCATTTAAAAGATGGCAGGGTTTCAAAATATTAAGTGTTTATATCCTGAAATTTTTCTTTTTCTGTTAAAAATGACATACATTCTTTCGCAATGAAGACAACCATCATTATTTTTATAATTTAAGAAAATCAAGGAAGACTGCAACTATTTCCAGTAGAGAGAAGAACATCATTCTCAGTGGTGCTAACCCAGCCTCCATTAGTACCCACAGGGCAGGGGATGAAAGGGGAGGGAGGACGGAGCGAAATCCTGAGCACTGGGGCTGACATCACCTGTTCTAGAGGTGGCCTGGAGTAAAAAGCTGACAGCTATCCCTGGGTCATAGATGAGGAGCCTGGGGTGGTTGTAGTTACAACTTTCCCCCTCCGTCTCCATGCCACACAACCTGCTGAGCCATCCCAACTCCCGCCCCTAACCCACACCCCACTCTCAGTGATTTCTAAGGGTTTTGCATTGCTAACAGCTTTGGGAGTCACTGGATCCAAGAGACACAAGAGGAAGGGAATGGAGGAAAGTTTTCTCATCTCTGAGCAGGGCAACCTGTTTGAGGGGGAAAAACTAGTTGGGCTCTTTAAGAGCAAGATCCTGTCTCTTTTGCATCCTTAGCACCCCATATAGTGCCTGAACTCAGCTGAGGGGGAGGAATGTGGCCTATTCTCTCCATAAAAGGGTGTGAGGGATTTTCAAGCTTATCAGGATCAGGGATGTAATTTTACTTCTGCCACTAGTTTACGGTCTTGGAAAAGTGAGCTAATCTGTGCCGTGATTCTCCGTGACACACATAAGTAGGTTGAGTTGTGTGTTCTTTACGGTGCTTTGCCCTTAACCTTTTGCGTCCACAGGAAAGCTTATGTTTCCATGGAGAAGAGCAGCATTCTACTGGAATATTCCATTCATATCATCGGTAGCACCTGTCAGCACTTTCAAAGCTCAAACCTAAGACTCATAATTTCCCACGTTAGAGGAACCTTGTGTGCTCACAATAAGAAATTAAGGAAAGCACGCAGAAAACGAGGTAGCACTGTAATAATCCTGGGAACTCTGAAATCAACTTTTAGGTGAAAGTAGCTATTTACTATAATTTGGTGGAAGCCAGCCTAGAGGCCTACTAACAAGGATATAATGGGACTCTGTAATATATAATAAGTAGCTTTCTCTTAGGAAGAGGATCCTTTATCATGTTTAAAGGCTTCTACTTACTTACGGAGGTGTGAAAACATTGACTTTAAAGAATATATAGGTTTCTTTTAGGAAGAAGTGCCAAGGAAAAATGAGAAGCACAATACCAGTATGGTTTGTTTGTGTGCACATACAGGAAAATTTTTGAAGTCCAATTAATTCTTAATTCAAGGCGTTGTCTTAGTAACTCCTATTTCAAGATGCTCAGAGCTTGCAACATAATTCATAGCTTCACCAAGGCAGGAGAAAAATAGAAAAAGACAGAACCTTAAAATACCTTTGCCAATTAAATCCTGAATTATTTTTGACTCTGAGAATAGTCAGTCATTTTATTTAAGCAGTTAAGGATGATAAAGAACACATTGATTCCTCATGCTTCCATACATTCCCATTACTTCACAATCTTCAATGTGTTTTAGGGTTTCACCTAATCTCCTTTTACCTCCAAACCCAAGATGTTAAAAAGAGATACAAAGACCAGCTTGATATTGGATCTATACCCTGAAGGCTAATGCCAACATAATGGAGTTCATGACCCAAGTCACCAAATTCCCACAAATCCCAGGATAATCTCAAGCAATATATAAGATATGAAGAGCAAATGATATGGTACAGTCATAAACCATGCACCCAAACCACCCAATACTTCCTTGTTCGTTCTCTGTAATGTGAAGTTGATTGTTGAGGGCACAAAGATCAAGATGACTGCATAGGTTCAGAGCAAACCTCAAAGGCTTATTCAACATTCCAAAATCCACCTTTAAGTAAGCCTTTGCTTATATGGTAGGCTCTTTTTTTTTTTTTTTTTAAGATTGTATTATTTATTTGAGAGAGAGAGGGAGAAAGAGCATGAGCTGGGTGAGGGGCAAAGGGAGAAGCAGGCTCCCCACTAAGCAGGGAGCCCAGTGTGGGGCTCAATCCCAGGTTTCTAGGATGATGAGCCAAAAGGCAGATGCTTAACTAACTGAGCCACCCAGGTGCCCCTATATGGTAGGTTCTTCTGGAAGGTTCTGCTCATTGGTTATTAAAAAGTTATTCCTAACTCACTTTTCCTGGACATCTCCATTACAGAGGCTTAAAAGCTAAACATTTGCTTTTTGTGGCTTTTTGTCTAGCTAGGGATTTGTCATAGCCCAGGGCCCATGTGAAAAGCAGAATACTGCTGGCATTTCTAGGTGAACTTGCTGTTTATTTTTTTAAAGAATAGATGTCCTAGCAAGACCTTTCTTCTTTACCCCTCATTGCTGTCTTGAATGCAGGCATGATGTCTGGACCTAGATAACTTATGTGGTCACCACAAGGCCATAATCATAAGAAAAGACCAAGAAACTTTCAACAACACATGCCACTGGATGAATGCTGGCAGCCACCTACTTCCAGAATTTTATTATTAAAAAAAAAATAAGCCCTTATTCGTTTAAGGTACTATAAATTGGGTTTTATATTGTTTGCAACCAAAGCATCCTTACCTGATAGTGTTTTATATGCGCCTTTTGTAATTCCTACAACAGTCTGCAAGGAAACCTTTACTATCCCTATTTTATAAATAAGAAAACTTAGGCACAAACAGTTTAAATTGCTTGTCCAAGACTACACAATGGTCTCATCACTTTGCTAGTGTTTCCAACTGTTTACATAGGTTTCATTTGCTGGCTAAACATGAATGCTTCATTCACTTATAATGTTCTCTCTCCCCTCCTCTGTGTTGTATTATTCCTACCAGAAAATTTCAGTTCTAGCCTACTTCTACTACAGCCTGCCTTCAAGGACTCTCCTCCATTCTGTTTCCTCTTCTGTAAAATCATGGGCTAGATTAGAGTTTGAAAGTCTCTTCCAGACCTAAAGTCCAGGGATGCTCTCATGTCCACATAAGACTGTGAGCTACACAACACCAGGGTTTGTGTCTTTGTTCATTTTCAAGCCCAGAGTGCTCTGCCCATGGCAGATAGTCAGTCATTGTTTTGAGTACGAATGGTTTAATTAAATTCCTCTCTACAGACCAATAAAAGAAGCATAAAAAGAATGGTCTAAAGTACCATGGGGAAATGTTATGAGGAAATATTAATTCAAGCTCATGAACTGGAGACTGGAAACAATACTTCTTAGAAGAAAGATACCATACAAGGGCAAGATTCATTCATCTTCTCGAGGGATGTTTGTTGCATATCTCTCATGTGTCTGGTCTCTTATGAGCATGGAGCTAGTTGGGATTTTATAAGAAGTCGGCATTACAGTTGGGAGGATGTGCATAAAAAGTTACAGTGCAGCACAGTGAGTGTGATGATACAAGGACATATTGGGGAAGAGAAAAGACCCAGGCAGCTCCACAATGGAAGGTGATAGCTAAGCTACATCTTGAAGGATGATTACAGATTTCAACAGCAAGCAAGAGAGATGGGGGCAAGGATGACTGGCTGAGGAAATAAGTCCAAAGCCACCCAGGCACATAACATGTTTGAGAACTGTAGAATGCTGAAATATAAGAGCAAGGGTGGGGTGTTTGCGGAACAGTTTGGAGAACAAAGATGGTGCCTAGTTATAAAGGATGGCATAGCCAGGCTAGGGGGAATGAACTTATTTTGGTAGGCAATGTGGTGCCAGAGATACGATCAGAATTGAAACTTTAGAAAGTTCACTTCACAATATGAATTTTGGAAAATGGCCAAGGCACAGTAGCTTCCCTGTTATTTGATGTCCATAAAATGATTTTATATTTATCTAGTCCATGACTAAGAGTGATAGAAGGTGACGGAAGACCTAAAAGGAGAATGTGGAAAGTTCTAGGGATAAGATGGTGAACTAAGTCATGGTGATGGATATAGAAGGGACAATCATAAGTGATGTCAAGGAGATAGAAGATAATACTTGATAACTGATTGAGTGATAAGGCAGAGAAGATGATGAACAAGAGTATAATTTTGGGGAGCTAAGCACAAGGAGGAAGTTTTGTCAAACCATATGATTAGATTTGCTTTGGATGTGTTACATTTAGAATGCCATGCCATATCTGAGGGCGAGATGTTTAGTAGAACATTGGACAAATACAAGTCTGGTGCTTAGAGTACAGAGATCCATGAGTACTTAGGAAAGTCATTCTCAACCCTTTGAAAACCATCATCTCCTTTATATAATGAATAGTGATGCCCCTACAATAAATATATAGTATGCTTACATATATTTTTTTAAGAATCCAAATAACAGGGTCGTCTGAGTGGCTCAATAGTTGAGCATCTGCTTTGGCTCAGGATGTGATCTTGGGGTACTGGGATCGAGTCCTACATTAGGCTTGATCCTGCTTCTTCTCCCTCTGCTTATGTCTTTGCCTCTCTCTCTATGTCTCTCATGAATAAATAAATAAATAAATAAATAAATAAATAAATAAAATCTTTAAAAAAAAAAAAAGAATCCAAATAACAAGATCACATGGGTGGCTCAGTCAGTTGAGCATCTGTCTCGGTTTCAGCTCACGTCATAATCTCAGTTTCATGGGACTGAGCCCCATGTGAGTCTCTGCGTTCAGTGGGGAGTCTACTTCTCTCTCCCCCCCTCTCCCCCTATCCCTGCTCATGCAGACTCTCTCTCTCTAAAATAAATAAATCGATCTTAAAAAAAAAAGAACCCAAAATAACACCAGGTAAAAGAGAAATAAAAGGAAATCAGTTTATTTTTTGAAATAAAAATGTAATATTTACAGAATCAGGCATGACTACATTTACAGTGAACATATATATAATATGCATATACGATTAGTTCCTGCAGACCACATTCATTTGTTCATTCATTTAATAGCTATTGATGGAATGTCTTCTATGTCACAAGTACAGTTTTAGGCACTGAGAAAACAGCAGTGAAACAAAGAGATGCAATCTTGCTCTCATGGAATTTACATTCTCTCACAGGGCAAGACAGACAAACAAATATGTAAGTAAATAATAATATGTTTTTTCTTTAAGAGAGAGAGTGGAAGAAGGGAGGGGCCTTAAGCAGACTCCAAGCCCAGCATGGAGCCCAACATGGGGCTCAATCCCACAAACCTGAGATCATGACCTGAGCTGAAACTGAGTCAGATGCTTAACTGATTGAGCCACCCAGGCACCCCAATAATAATATGATTTCTTGCGGTGATGAGAGCTATGAAGGAATAACAAACTCCTGGGAGGAAGGGTGATTGGTGGAGGAGGAGGGCTATTTCAGATGGCAAAGTCAGGGAGAGTCTTTCCCAGACACTGAAGGTGAGAAAGAGGCAGCCAGCTGTAGGTGTCAGAAGTGAACTAAGATGAAGTGACATTGGGTGTATCTGAGGATTAGAAAGAAGGCCAATGTAGCAAGAATGTCATGTGTTAAGGTGACAACGTGGAAGAAAGCACAGGTTATATCATGTAGGACCTGAAGGTCAAAATAGGAAGCTTGAAGCTTTGCTCTAAATGTCACATGAAACCACTGGGAAGTTTTAATCTGAGGTGTGGTATAATCTGATCTACATTTTAAAAAGTACGTTCTGGAGCCTTCCAATTAGTGATAGCATGGCAGATTTCCTTTTTTTTTTTTTTTTCTTTTTAAGATTTTATTTATTCATGAGAGACACATAGAAAGAGGCAGAGACATAGACAGAGGGAGAAGCAGGCTCCCCACGGGGAGCCTGATGTGGGACTTGATCCCGGGACCCTAGGATCACAACCTGAGCCAAAAGCAGACACTCAACCACTGAACCACCCAGGTGACCCAACATGGCAGATTTTCTAAGTGAAATCTAATCTCATTAAAATGGGAAATGAATCCCTTCCATTAAAAACAACTAAAAATTCTGGATAATTTTATATTTCTAATATTTTAAAGATCTTGCAAGCAAGTAAGGAATCTGCAGATGCCAAAATGAAACAAAAACGGGAATCCTAGGGGGTACATTCCTGGAACTGGCTTTTATCCTAAGTGTGTTTGCACAACTATAGTGAACTTTAATCTTTGTTTTGCTTAATGCTCAAGGCACACAAAAGTCTAGGGTCCACCCAAGTTGGAGGGTAAAAGGACCCTCCCCCCTAAAGTTCAGTTCCTAAAAGGATGGATCTTAAAGAGTGAACAAGAAAAGAAACCACAGTGCAGAAAGAGAAAGCAGGCATCCCATACATAGAATGTCAATAGGAATATAAAACAGTATTACCACTTTGGAAGATGGTCTGGAAGTTTCATATAAAACTAAACATAATCCTATGCTATGACCCAGAGATTCTATTCCTGAGGTCTTTACCCAAGAGAATGAAAACATATGTCCCAAAATTGACTTGTACGGGAATATTCATAGAAGCTTTATTTATAATAGCTCCAAACTGGAAACAGCTCAAGTGTTCACCAACACAAGAATGGATAAACAAATTGTGGTGTGTATATACACAATCGAATACTAACTAGCAATAAAGCAAGAACAAAATACTGATGCACTTAACAATATGAATACATTTCAAAAACATGCTAAGTGAAAGAAGCCTCACACAAAAGAGCACAGAATGTATGATTCTATTTATATGAAATTCTAGAATGTACTAAACTAATCTAAGAAGGAAAAAAAGCATAACAATTCATGCTTCTAGAGGTTAGAGATAGGGAACATAGACTCATTGGGAAGGGTAGAAGAGTTTCTGGTGTTATGTTAATGTTCTATATCTTGATAAAATTGAAACTCATAAAACAGAAAATTATAAATCTGTGCATTTCATGTAATTTAAATTTTATTCTCCAAAAAGAAAGAACTGTAAACAAACATTGACTCAATTAATAATATACATGTATGCTGAAGGGTGGCATGTACTTTCAAATACTCAAAAACACACTATGGGGCGACAGAAAAAGGGAGTGGATGTGTAGGAAGATATGTAGATAAAACAAATAGAGTAATGAAAGTGATCATAATAAAATAATGGAAGAAGAAAAGTATGAAAATGTACCCATCTTGACTTTGATGTAAAAAATAATTCATAGTATCTGAAAGGAAGAGTTTCATTCATGGTCCTAGGTTGTAAGAGCCCATAAGAAAACTGGGAGAAACAAACACAAGAATCATTGTTTAACCTACGACTCAAAAGATTCTCTTAGATAAAGTTGGAAAGATGATGAGCTCATAAAAATGTCTCAGAACACAAAGAAACAAGAGGCCATGAGTGAGAACCAGCAGAAAAAACAGATCACAGAAACAGAGCCTTTGAACAATCACATAGAATATGTTTAATGTTTAACATGTTTTAAAAAGTTTGAGAGGCTTACACTTATGAGCAAAGAACAAGAAACTATAAGATTTTATCCAGTAGGTTGGATAAAAGGATATCTACGAATAAAAGGAAAAGTAATGGAAAAGTAAAACTCAGTAGATGGAGTGATAGGCAGGCAGAGCTGAAGATGGAACTAACCAGGAAACACCTAAACCTCAGCTCAAAAAGATGGACAGACAGATGATAAAGACGTTAAAAGTCAGGAGGCCTGGGTAGCTCAGTAGTTGAGCATCTGTCTTTGGCTCAGGTCGTGAACCCAGGTTCCTGGGATTGAGTCCTGCATTGGGGTCCCTGCAGGGAACTTGCTTCTCCCTCTGCCTGTCTCTGCCTCTCTCTTTCTGTTTCTCATGAATAAATAAATAAAAGATCTTTAAAAAAAAAAGACATTAAGAGTCAAGGAAGAGAGAGACGGAAGGTCCAACATATATTGAATTAGAGTTTTGTAAAAAGGCAGAGAGAGAATGAGAGGAGGAAATGGTTTGAGATAAATGCTGAGAACTGGGAACAGAATTATTAAGATATCAATCTTTGGACTCAGGATACCCAAAGTATTGTTACATGATTTTTTTCTTTGAGGGCCATGATTCTCGGTCATATCACTTCAAGGACGAAGAGGTAGACCAGAACGAAGAGTGGTGGGCAGCAAAGCAAAGTTTATTGAACAATAGTACAAAGGTCCCGAAGAGGGAAGGGATCTAGGAGGGTTGCCATCAGAGTTTCTAAATCATTTGGGTTTTTATGAGCTTATTGATGGGCTGTTTTATGCATTGTGAAACTAAATTTCAGGACAAGTGTAAAATAAATACATTTCTAGCTGTATCACTTCTCGCATTTCACTGACCAAAGCAGTTTGGATGATTATGCCTCATATCAAGGTTTTGGGTGTCCAGGAAGAAAGGAGAACCAGAAATCCTGATGAATATTAGTTTCTATACTATGTAGGGCAAATTCATTGGTGGCAAAAACAGTAAAAAGCAAGGCAAATTAGGAACACAAAATTTAAGAGAATGGCTACCTTTGGAGGAGAGAAGAGGATATGACCAAGGAAGAGCATACGGGGGGCTTCAAAAGTATTTATTGGTACTATTCTGTTTCCTAAGCTGAGTGATGGGTGATTCTGGTATTTGTTTTATTACATATACAAGGTATGAATTCTGTGTTAGGATTACATATGTATTTATATAATATTGTAATTTATAAAACATCCATATTTATTTTACATAAAAATATATATACACACACACATATATTTTAAATAGGTTCCACACCCAGCGTGGAGTCCAATGGGGGACTTGAACTCACGGCCCTGAGATCAGGACCTGACCCGAGCTGAGATCAAAAGTCAGATGCTTAACCAACTAAGTCACCCAGGGGGCCCCTGGAATGATAAATATATGTTTAATGAGACATTGTAAATATATAAATGTATGGCAAAAATATATATTGAAATAATATAAATTTAACAATATATAAATATATAAATAAAATATGTGATGTATGAAAACAAATATAGGTTGATTGTTAGTGCTGTGTACATACATATACAGGTATTTGTGTATTAATTAGTTAATTAATCTACATGGTTGTTTGATAATAAAAACACCACTGGCTATTTTGTGGGGTGAAAGTGGGGAAAGCAATGGGGAGACTGTAGCAATAAACCAAATGAAGCATGAGAGGAGCTTAGCCTGCAGTGACAGTAATGGAGATTTGAGAAAGTGGCTGAATTCATGATGTACTTTGGAGCTGGAGCCAAATGAGAAATCGGATTTGAAAGTTGAGGAAAATATAGGACATGGGAAGGATTGTTACTATTTCAGTCTGTACGATGAGGTGGATGGAGATGTCATTAATTGAGAAGAGGTAGATGGGGAAAGGAAAAGTTTGATGAGCGCAAGCAAGAATTCTCTTTCTGACTACTGCAGTTTTGATACCTACTAGATATTCAAAATGAAGATACCAAGTAGACATACAGATAGTAGAACAATCTAGGGGAGAGGTCAGGGCTTGCCATGTCCTTGCTCAGGGAGTCCTGAGCAAATAGTCATATTTCATCATTTGTAATGTTAATAGATATGAAATATTTAATGTATATAATAACTAGCTAGTTATATAAATTATGGTATCCATAATGGAATATTACATAGTCATTGAACAAGGGCTTAGATTCACACAGACTGATACTAAAGGTGTCCAGGATATATCGTTAAATTAAAAAAGCAAATGGCACATGCATTGTATGACTTGGGTAAAAAATAGTCACATTTTACGCCTGTGCATGGGTGGCAAATTTCCGGAAGATACATAAGCAGGTGTCAAATATGGTTACTTGCCCAGAAGTGGGGTAAACACAAGATACCTGGAGAACTGATTTCGCTTCTCTTTTGTTATCATTTTAAATTTAACTTTGAATATGCAATTTATAAATAAATACCAAGTAAATACCTGATTTTGTGTATGTGATGATTGTGATGGTGGCTATGTGTTTTCAAATGGTACTTTAGGTTATGATAGGAACAGAACCAAACTAGGTGAAGTAGAGCCCTAATTTCCTCACTGGCTCTGTGTGTGATGTGGGATGACAGCTCTTTCTCTCACTTTGGCTTTAATTTTCTCATTAACAAAGCATCATCGCTGAGCAAAAGGATCTCTGCATTCAAATTTCTATCTGGGCTAATTTTACCCTATGTTGTATTCTATTCAGGCTTATTTATGTACGCCATACATCAATGTATGGTTCCAAATACTCTATTTTAAATCATTCTGATCCAATCCATCCAGTTCCATTCAATTCAACCAATATCATTTATGCAACAGTATGTCTACTATGTCCCAGGCACTATGTAAATGACAAGACAATAAAAGATAGTCCTAATTCTCACAAAGAGTCCCTGTAGTTGGGGAGGTAGTCATGCAAGCAGTTTTAATACTCCTCTAATAATAAAGAAGTTGTAGAGGTCAAACAGAGGAAGCAGTGATAAGCCTTATCTGGGAAGACCAAGGAAGGTTTCTTTGGTAGACTCCATTAGAGTTTACCAAAAATGTCTTCCCAAGAGAAAATTCTACTTTCCCAACTCATTGAAGGCATGCTTGGCCACGAGACTTGCCTCTGCCATTGGAATATGAGAAGTGATGTGTATCAGATTCATGCAAAAGTTTAAGAACTCTTTGTGCTTTGCCACATTTCTTCCCTCTGTCATGACTAGTCACACTCCAGATGGTTTTTGCCCTGTTATCCTGGTGTCAGCCAACCATGATGGCCTTGTTGTTTGAGTGGGATTCAAACTTTGTGATCATAAGCCACTGAGATCTGAGGATCTATTTGCACCGCACATCTGTAAGGGCTAATCTATGATATTGGGCTGGGTTGTCCAAACAAAGAAATGCCAGGCAATAACTTACTAAAATATTAGGGCCAGAAGCATCAAAACTGTATCCTTCATGGGCAAGGAGTCTCAGGATAAGTACGAGGAAGGAAAGCACGCTACACTGATTGCTCACCTTTATTCCAGAGGACAATGCATTTTTCCTTCAGCAAGTGATGAGGAAACAATTTTTGTCACAGTCTCCCTTTTTAGTTAGTTGTCACAATGGCAAAACTAAACGTATACATAAATTAGCCACACTGTAACAAGACCTGTCCCTGTCTTCAAGGTGGCTCCTTCCTAAAAAGGGCAAGTCAAACACTGGACTTCATATAGAGAGGCCCAAAAAGCTGTAAGTGAAGGCAGGGTCCTTCTGTTGTTCAGCCTTTTGAAGTGAGGATGGAAAAGTCTGTTCCTTGGTTCAGGCTGCTCCTTTGAATTTCCTAAAAAGAAAACACTACCATCTAATAGGAAGTGGATGACGTGGAAGGGGAAACGTATCTGGGAGCAAAGAAGTCAGTGAAGATATCAGGCTTTGGGGCTCTTGGAGCACCTGCAACTCCATTCAGATGACAACCCAAAGCATTTCGTTAGGGCTCTTATGACTTCTTTTTTTCTTACCTCTCCTCTTTGCTCATGAAACTGAATTTTTTTTCAGATAGAAAACAAGATAATTGTAAATAGTGGTATACTTAAGAAAAGATACAGTGCTTTAAGTTCATGACCACTAACCTTTGCAGACCTTGAGAATTGCCTGGTAGTCCTATTCTGGTTTTCTCAACCATCCCATTCTCCTAGCCATTTATTGTAAACCTTCTCCTCCCTCCTTAACACATAAAGTGTTGGTACTCATGGTGCTTAAATGTCTTGGAACACAGAAGGCCAAAAATGAGTAAATAAGCAAATCTATTTTTCAGAGAGGTGATAGAGGTAATGACAAAAAATAAAATAGGAAAAGGGATTGAGAACAATAGAGGTGGGTAGGAGGGGGTGGTGTTTTTGACTGGCTAGTGTGGGAAGTTTCTCTGATAAGATGACATTTAAACAAAGAACAAGAGGATATAATGAAATTAGCCATGTGGACATGCAAAAGAAGATCATTCTAGGCATGGGGAACTACATATGCAAAGGTCCTGAGGCAGGAGCATACTTGCTGAGTTCAAGGAAGAGTGTGGAAGAAAGTGTAGCTGAAAAAAAATGGAAAAAGTAAGGGGAGAGTGGTAGGAGATGTAGTCAGAGGTGGCAGGGAGCAGCCAAAACACATAGAACTTTGTAGACCATCCTCACCTTTATTATCCTCACTCTCAACTAATGACTTTACTTTTTATTTACTGATAAAATGGAGCCAATCAAAAGAGAACTTTTACCTCACCACCATGTCTACCAGCCTACCTGCATCTGTATCCTTACAGTTTTGCTTCTGTCTTCCTACCTTGGGTGAATGCCCATATTCCAGTGTCTCTACTGGAATACCTCATCCCCATCTCTGCCTATTGATGACAGTGCTCCTGCACTGTCCACTCTCCTGTGTTATTAATATTTCCCTACCAGGCGATGCTTTCTTGCTATTATCTTCTATCTTTCAATACCCTCCTTTGACCCCTCCATTCTTTGTTTCTCTTCACAGAAACATTTTCTTTGCCTGTCTTGTCTATCCATCTCTAATCCTTTCATCATATCCATTCCTGAACCCAGGACAAGTCGATGTTTGCTCCTACCCCTCCACAGAATTTGTCCTGTCAGGTCACCAGTAGCCACCATGTTGCCAAACCCATTGTTCATATTTCCTAAATCTCACCTTTCTTAGCTGATCAGTAGCATTTGACATGGTCCATTACTTCCTCCCTCGAGAGGCATTTTCTTCCAGGGATCTCTTAATTCCCCTTGGCAGCTGCTTCTTTTATGTCTCCTTCCCTGGAACTTCCTTTTCTTCTTCACCTCTCAGCATCAGGACACGGCAGGGCTCAGCACTCAGCCCTCAGCTCTCCTCTCATTACCATCAATACTCATGCCATGGGTGGTCTTACCAGTTCCTGTCTTATCCAACACTTGTGCCATGAGTGGTCTTATCCAGTTCCAGTCTTATCCAACATTCATGCCATGAGTGGTCTTACCAGTTCTCGTCTTATCCAACACTCACCCCATGGGTGGTCTTATCCAGTTCCACAGGAGAGATTCTGTGAAGGTGTGGTGGCAAATGTCAGCTTGTCCTGGGTTCAGGAATGGATGTGATGAGAAAGGAAAAGCATTTTTAGCTTCATACACAATTCTCAGGATAAGTTAGATTTTTCTGCAAACCACCCTCAAGTTTCAATGCGTTAGAACAACAGATATTTTTCTTTCATTGTCAATTTCCATCCTGAGGCAGCAGAGGCATCTGTCACTCGGGGACCTAGGCTGTGTGTCCACAGTCCCCTACCCAGGAAAAGGGGCCATGGTGAATCACACTCGTAAAGCTTAAAGCTTCTGCTTGAAGTGATGTAATCATTTCTGCTCTCAAGTCGTTGGCCATATCAAGTCACATGGCTCTGCCAAACTTTAAGGGGACAGAAAGTATGGTCCCATGGTGGGCCTAGAAATATTGGTGAATGTCTCTAATGGTTACAGTACGTCTCATGGTTTTCTCTCAGACTCTGACAACTCTGCTAAACTAGACTACTGGATCAAAGTGGATCAAAGTGCCTACTTGGCATCTTCTCTTGGATATATGTGAAATAATTCAAACTTCATATATCCAAATCAAAATTCTTGATTTCTCTCTCACCCTCACCTCATATCGCCAAATTTGTCACTGTCTGACTGACTTCTTGGTAAGTAACAACCCCATTCTACCTGCTATTCAGGCAAAAATCCTGGAGTCCTCTTTGACTACTTTCTGTTTCCCAGACCCATGTTTATCTATCTACAAGTTCTGTTGGGCCTTTAATTAAAATATATGCAGAGTATGACTTCTCACCTGTTTATTATGTCCATTCCAGTGTGAACTACCATCATCTCTTGTGAGGATGATTGTATTAACTGGTTTCTCTATTTCCCTGGTTGCCTCCCTATATATATCCTATATCCTTGATGCAAAAGGTAGAATAATCCTTCTGAAACATAGTTTTATCTCGACTCTCCTGGGCTCAGAACCTGTCAGTGGCTCCCTATCTCATCGCAGCAACATCTAAAATCATCATGGTCTATAATGTCCTACAGCTGCTTTAGAGAAGATGCATTCAACATCTGACTCCCCTTTCAGCCAGCCTAACTTGTTAGGGTCAAAGTCTGGTCAGAAACACACTTGACCAATTTGTCAGTTATACCTGAATTTCTAAAAAAGGAAGGAAGGAAAAAAGGAAGGAAGGAAGGAAGGAAGGAAGGAAGGAAGGAAGGAAGGAAGGAAGTCAGGAAAGAAGGAAGGAAGGTCAGTCTATAACATTCTGCTTCTTGCCACTGCCCTGACCTCATCTCTACCACTGTCTCCTTACTGTCTCCACTCTAGTCACTCTTCCTTGAACACACCAAGCACACACTTGCCTCAGGGCTTTTGCACGTGCAATTTTTTCTTTTTTTTAAAGGTCATTTTTTACGAAGATTTAATTTATTTATTTATTTATTTATTTATTTATTTATTTATTTATTTATTTATTTGAGAGAGAGCACATGAGAGAGCACAAGTGGTAGAGAGGAAGAAGCAGGCTGCCCAACAAGCAGGGAGTCTGATACAGGACTCGATCCCAGACCCCAGGATCATGACCTGAGCCAAAGGCAGATGCCTAACCGAGTGAGCCACCTAGGTGCTCCGCACATACACTTTTCTGTGCCCAGAATGATTTTCCCTCTAATGTCCATGTGGCTTGCTCCCTTACATCCTCTTATGCCCTGTTTAAATGTTGTTTTATCAAAAATAAATAAATAAATAAATAAATAAATATTGTTTTATCAATGAGATGCTGATAATATGCTACTACCCTCTTCCCATCTCTATCACTCTTAATCTTTTTCTTTTCTTTATACTTTGTTATTACTTTCTACCTCCTGAAAAGGGATATTCACTCCATTCTTTACTTTTGGTCTCCCTTGCTCTCAAAATGTAAGCTTCATGAGCACCACAGCTGAGTATTCCTATGTCCCCAATGCCTAAAACAATGCCTAGCACATATTAAACACTCAGTAAATATTTTTAGATGAATAATTAAGAAAAACGACAAAATATCTAACCTTTCTTGCATGGTTACTCCTTGAATTGCTTTATGCTTTACATTATTATACTTTATTAGGCATCATCTACACTTACAGAGGAGAAGATACAGACTTAGAGAAGGTATGTAACTTGCTTACGGTCACTGAGCTGGCATAGGGTGGAGCCTGGTCCAAATCCCTGCCCCTAGCCATCATCCCCTAATGACCTTGTCCTGCTGTGATTTTGGCAAACTCCTTAGTGAGCAATCTATTAATGCACTCTTAAATTAGAACCTAAAAGTAAGGAAGGATTAATAACGATTAAATGTCACCATAAAGAAGAACTAGACAGACCTAGAGGATTATGAGCTTTAAATGGAATAAAAAGTAGATTTGGGAATTCTGTTGATATTCCGTCTTTCATTTTTTTTAAAGATTTTATTTATTTATGAAAGACACACAGAGAGAGGCAGAGACATAGGCAGAAGGGGTAGCAGGCTCCCTGCAAGGAGCCTGATGTGGGACTTGATCCCAGACCCTGGGACCACGCCCTGAGCCAAAGGCTCAACCACTGAGCCACCCAGGCATCCCCTGTCTTCCAGTTGTAAAACCACCCAGATAACATTTTCATACATAGTGACCTGACATAAGGTCTAAGGCTCCAGAATAACTCAGTGCCCTTGACCAGTCTTAACGATAAACAAGCAAAACTCTGGCCAGATATCTTCCTCCCTCCCTCCCTTCTTAAGGAGGTATAACTGACAAATTGGTCAAGCATGTTTTTTGACCAGACTTTGACCCTAACAAATCAGGCTTGCCAAAAGGAGAGTCCTATGTTGAATGCATCTTCTAAAATTGCTTCTGATCTAAGCTATCTGGTGATGTAACTGGAAAGTTCAGAGAGTGCTGTGTCAGTCTGAGCATATTCTGTTTCCCTGGAACAAGAGCATCATTGGCTCCATCTTCTACAAACAGCCAACATTTCTTATTAATAGGGTTCTTTCTTCACTGGGCCATGGATTATTGATAGAGCTCACGGTTAGGCAAGGCCCCGGTCACCCTAGACAAACATGACGCGGCTCTTCGGCCTCAGTTCGGCAGGCACAAGTGTCCCCTTGCAGCGGCCCATGTGCATGCTCACCCAGGGCAATGTGAGGGTGGCTATTGTTCAAGCTACATATCAAAGGAAAAGCTCCTTTTCTCTGGCTAAATAAGTAAGAGAAAGGGGAGGGGAGGGACACTGGCAATTGTCATTGCCCTAAATGGACATCATTGCTGATTGTCTCTTAAGTTGACCAGGAAGCTCTTTTTGGACCTGGAATTCCTAATCGCAGACCGTTTGTACCAAAATACTTTCTCTTCAAGCTCTTTCTTATATCTTTCTTCTTTTTTTTTTTTTTAATAATTTATTTTTTTTTAATTTTTTTTTATTTATTTATGATAGTCACAGAGAGAGAGAGAGAGAGAGAGAGGCAGAGACACAGGCAGAGGGAGAAGCAGGCTCCATGCACCGGGAGCCCGATGTGGGATTCGATCCCGGGTCTCCAGGATCACGCCCTGGGCCAAAGGCAGGCGCCAAACCACTGCGCCACCCAGGGATCCCTTATATCTTTCTTCTTTTAGTTTAGGCATTTTTATTACGTGTAAAAAATGCACTAAAACATGCAGAGTGCATGTTGGTTGGTTATCATTCAATTATTTTCCTATCTTCTTTTCATACATATTTTAAGAGCTGCTCTGTTAAAAACACAGTAGGAGGAACTTGAACTACTGCTAGTCATAGTGTTATTATAACTGGAAGGATGGGATCCTGAGGTTACCAAGCCAAACTCTTTACAGATAAGGAAATAAGACAGTAAAGTCAAGTGGCTTGACTTGCCCAAGCCCATTATGGTGGCTTGGAAGGCATGGACCGAACTTGTAGTCTTTGGCCTCTCAGCCCTGGGTCCTTCTAATGGATACCCTTCTGGCTTCCTCTGGATATGGGTTCCTGCCTCTCATTATCATGATTCACTTTATGCTCTTTAGATCTGGCTCTTTTTCCTCTAACTTCTACCCCAATTCTAGGATTTTTTAAAATGATTTTTTAAAGATTTTATTTATTTATTCATGAGAGACAGAGAGAGAGGCAGAGACACAGGCAGAGGGAGAAGCAGGCTCCATGCAGGAAACCTGATGTGGGACTCAATCCTGAGACTCCAGGATCACGCCCTGGGCTGAAGGCGGGGCTAAACTGCTGAGCCACCCATGCTGCCCAAACTCTAGGATTTTGGATGCACATCCTAAGAACTGGTGAGTTGGTTACCAAGTTTAGGAAAAGTGTCAGTATCCTCAAAAATTGGGTGATAAACTACATGTGATAACTATTCAACATGTCCTATTGACATCTACATTTTTATTTTATTATTGAAACTAGTCAGTAATATGTCAGAAGTAGCCTCTTACACCTTTCTTATATCCCTGTAGGTCTGCTACTTATAACACACCAATGCCTACATTTCAAAAAATGGACAAATATAGCCATAGGAAAAGGAAGAAAATATGATTATTCTTATTATTATTATCATTAATTTTACAAATTAGATATTGGGATGAAAAAGGCATTAAAGATAAATGAATTCATATTGAAAATAAAAATGTTGGGCAGCCCCAGTGGCACAGCGGTTTGGTGTCGCCTGCAGCCTGGGGTGTGATCCTGGAGAACCGGGATCGAGTCCCATGTCGGGCTCCCTGCATGGAGCCTGCTTCTCTCTCTGCCTGTGTCTCTGCTTCTCTCTCTCTCTCTCTCTCTCTCTCTCTCTCTCTGTGTGTGTGTGTGTCTCTATGAATAAATAAATAAAATCTTTAAAACATAGACTTAAAAAAAGAAAATAAAAATGTTGTTAATGTGGCAGTTTTAGAGATGGCACCAAATACTCTTTATTCTTCCCTCAAGAGGTAGGGTCTAAGTCCCCTGCCACTGAGTCCGGATGGGCCCTCCTGACTCCTTGGGAATCCACAGTGGTGGAAGTGATGCTACTTAACTTCTCAGATGAGGCCAGGAGAAGTCATGCGGCTTCCACCTTGTTCACTGTGGTTCTGGGCTCTTGTATAAGAAGGCAGGCAGGCAGCTCTGACACTGCCATGCTGGAGGCTCCATTAGCAAGTAATACACCAGGCCGGCTCCAGCTGTTCAGGCCACCAGGCCTTCCAGTTGGCTTGGCCATTCTAATTATGGCTGCAGATTGTAGGGCACAGAAGGGTTGTCATCACTGTGCCCTTTCTGAATTTCTGACCCACAGGAGCCACTTGCATAAGCAAATTTCTGTTTTTTATTTTACACTGCTAAATTTTGGGGTGGTCCATTATACTGCCTTGGATACTGAACCATTTAAATAGTTCAATGCTTCTCTTCGTTCAAACTCATAATTCTTCACACCATGGTGCATATTATTTTTATTTTGCCACCCTCAGAGAATACTTTGTCTCATTCTTCACTGCACTTGCATGTTCATACAGTCTTTTTATAGCTTTCGTGCTTGGATTCGTGTCTGTATGAACTGACATCTCCTCTGCGTCTGGAAAATCTATAAACAAGTCCGAGGTCTACACAACTTGACATAAATGAAATCATGAAGATGATTAATATATGTTATGAGTACAACTGCAAATAATTCCTCTGGAATAATTTGAGGAAGACAATTGATGTATAAAACAGGGAAAATTTTAATTTTAAGAAAAGGTCCCACCATTTTAGTTACTCCTACTTTATTCTATAAGGGACTTTAAAAAGTAATTTATTCAAAGATTGGGTAAAATAATGTTCAGGAATGTTAGCTGCTACATACCGGCTATTACAGAGAAGCAAAACTGCAGAAACATAGTGTATTTAACATGCTTTATACAGAAGAAATGCCCAATAAAGAGTTGGGTTGATTATCATTGTAATAGAATGGGAAAAGGGAATACAATTCCAACATAAACGAGAGTGAGAATGGCTCTGGAAATGAAAAATAATTACAACTTGCATTTTTAAGTTGCAATGCATGATTTGTCTGTCCAAGGGCTAGCAAGCACTGAACTGTAACCTGGAGATGTGTGTGTGCATGTGGGTATCCATTCAACTGTTCTCTCTGGTAGACTATCATCGATGCAGATTTCTACAGAATCCATTCAGATAATAGCAATTGATTCTGAATGAGAAAGCAGTCAAAATGAGTAAATCCAGCTTGGATCAAGCTTACCTGTTCATTTTCCCCTTACCCAAGAAGCTGGACTTAATCAAGTCCATAAAAAGTTCCCATTTTCTTCAGAGCATGGTGGGCGTGTATTTCTGTACGATAAAGAAGTTTGGCTTCTGTATTGGTTGATATCATTCTTTGGAATCATAATCTTAACAGCATACTAGCAACACAAAGATATTTTAACAAATTTGTCCAATGTTCCTGGGTTAATGTAGAAGAGAGCAATACTGGTTAACGTCAGAGGAAATTAGGGGATTACACAAAACATCTGTACTTTTGGAGCATTTTTTGAGTAGGAATAAGGGACTGTCAGGTGCCTAGCAGTGTGCACCTGGAAGCTGGCTCTCTCTGTTTTGCAGAGGTCCTTAAGCCCTTATCATATAGTTTTAAAAAAAAATCCTCCCCCCACACCGAAGGGGTGTCTGGGTGGTGCCTGGGTGGCACAATCGGTTAAGTGTCCTACTCTTGATTTCATCTCAGTTCAAGATCTCTGGGTCATGAGATCAAGCCCCACATTGGGCTCTATGTTCAGCACGGAGTCTGCTTGAGATTCTTTCCCTCGGCCCCTCCCCCTCGCCCCCCTGGCTTGCTGTCAAGTGCTCTAGCTCTCTAAAAATAAAAAAAAATCTTTTTAAAAAATCCCCCCCAACTGAGATTATATTATTTTTCTTAAGCACTCAGAATCCATCATATTAAGAAAATCTGGTAGCCCCACAGAACCACTAAAACTCCCTTACAAGAGTTACCCCGGGGAGAGACAATTACATTGATTATACAAGCCTGGAATCAACTAGAGGTGGTGGTAGTTGGCAAGTAAAGCCAAATAGATTCCAATATGAAATTTCATATTCTAAACTAAATGCTCCAGCTTGTAGCATTTACATTTCTGTACACAGTGGGGATGCCAGTTAACATTTTATCCAACTGAGAGGGTGTTACATAAACTTGGTGAGGCTGCAGCCACAGAGAATCTGCAGTTCTAAAAGGGAGAAATCTGTTTGGGACAATCAAGAGCCCTGTGGTTCTCTTTCGCTTTTCTCTGTGCAAGCCTCTGGGGTGTCTCTCATCCTTTCAGAAATGCACAGGTTGATTCACAGAGCACAGGTTGTATGAGAGCTGCGATGAAATTTTTTTTCCCTTTTAGATTGCAGGGCTCATTTTGAAAATGCATTGTTAACGATCGTTTGGTCCCTTCCCCACATCGGCATGCTGAAATGTCTCATTCGGAGAGAACTGAGAGACGACCACTGTGCCAAAAGTGGCAGCTGGGAAAGATTAAAAAAAAAAAAAAGGAGAGAGAGAGAGAGAGATAAAGGAAGCAAGGGCTGAGAGGTAAGAAAGACAGCTGGGAGATTTGAGGGACTGTGCCTCCAAGCAGCTGAAAGAGACAGCAGTCCAGAGAGAGACTGTTTGCGAGATAAGAGGCTTTGTGCAAGCAGAAGAAATATGCCAAAGATGATAAGAAATGCAGCTGTTATGAAAGCGCGAATTGTCAAGATTCTCGGTGTGCCCTGGACAGTAAAGATGGTCCACATGTGCGCTTTAGGGAACAAACACAGTGACTTCTTTTGCCAGCCAGCTTCCCATCTCCAGCCCTCTCCAAGTGAGGACACCAAGCATTCCTCTTACTCAGCCATTCCCAAGCTGCCCTGGCTCCTGTTTCTGGCATTATTTCTTCTTCAAGTTCTCTTTTTCTCCTTTGTCCTTTCTCAATTTTCATGGCGACGGTCAAGCTATTAATGGCACATGACTTGAACTATACACATCTAATGACCACATTCTGCATTTAAATCGAATGTGGTGGTTGTTCAAATTGGCAGTGTTCACTAAAAGTTTATAATTAATTGACATTCCTGGACATAGACTCTTACTCAATTTTATGGTAGTTCATAATGATAAATCACAGTATAATATCTTTCCCATAAAAGCATGAGTGGATGGAGGTCAAGATGATAAATAACCAGGACAGTCCTTAGCACTACAACTAAACAAATGTTGACCACAGAACTAAATTTAAAATAGAAGCTTGGAGACATTTATGTTATACAACTCATATTAAGCGTTTTAGTCATGCATATAACTTGCCTCAGGTTCTTGGATTTGGTTAGCCTCATAGTCTGCTGAATCCAAGGCATGTTTATTAAGCTTCCCTGAGAATTTCTGAGATAAGTCCTCCAGACACAGGAAGAGATTGCAAAAGTGGCCCAAAGGTGGTTGGTCTTTGGCATCATCCAGACTCGGGGGTCATCTCCCAGTGCTACCACCTTCAGTTGTGACTTCAGGCAAATTATATTAGCCTCTTTGTCAAATGAAAATGGTAATGCAAAGCTTACCGTGAGGTTGTGAGGAATGAAGATAATGTATGCAGTGTCTGGCTTAAGTGGATGGATGCCCAGCCATAACGTAGACATGTACGGCAAGGAAGCAAACAATGGGAATGAAGAGAAGAGTGTTCCATCTGATGTTGCCTATCACCAGTATTCCTTCTCTAATACGGATCTAGGAGATGGAATGCTTCTTTGCAAGAGAAAACAAGGGCTACAGGGAAAGGATCAAACAAAGGACCCATGAGGTCAAGGCTTTATACTGACAATGTCCCCCTGTGTTCCCGTGGAACTTCGGACACTTAAGCTTCAAATTTGCTGGTCACGCTGTCCCAACACATTCTCTTTCCATCGGGCAGTGGTTTATGCCATCCAGATTGCCGTACATGGTCAATGACAGAGCATATGGAGTGCTTTGAGAGTATTATTGATGAAGTAGGCATAGTATGGAAAGTTGGCATCAGAATATTTTTTTTATATGGTGCCCCAATGACAAGCAGGTGTATTAAGTGCAGTTAGATGTCAGGCTAAAGGTCAAAAGAGTGGATTCGGTTGTGATTGGGAATGGACCAAATGTGTTCAGGGCAATCCTGGAGGCTTTTTCAGCTCCTCTGGAATCTTCTATCCCTGTTGTTTCCAGTAATTCATATCTATGTACAGAAATTTTCCTTCCATTGATTCAGTGGTTGCTTGCTCATATGCAACAGGAGACTGAGGACAGGGAAGCAGTGGCTCCCCCTCAGGAGCCCCAGGGTTAATGCAAAGGATTCCCTAGGAAGAGGAGAGTCAGGAAACAGCATGGTGAGGTGGGATGCATACAGGTCACAGTTTCAGGTCACTCCACCTTGAAATCCTGGTTGTGCACCACACAGACATTGTGACTTTGGGCAGGCTGCTTACTGCCTTTGCACTCTTCTCTTTGTCCAAAAAAAAGGGCTACTATTCCCTACCTTCCATTGCTATGAGGATTAACTATAAGTACCTGGTACATGGTATGCGGTTCGTGGTGCAAGCCTGTTCCCTTGCGTCCCTTTGCAAACTTGCCATCATATCTATTAAGGTCTACCATCAACAGGTATGGGCCAGCAACAGGACAGAAACAGCATAGGCCAAGAAAATACCGATGCTGTGAGCTTGAGTCTCACCACCAATGACATCTTACTTCTTTTTAATTTTATTTTTAAGTAATCTCTACACCCAATGTGGGGCTCGAACTCACCACCCTGAGATCAAGGGTCACACGTTCTACTGACTGAGCCAGCCAGGTGCCCACAAACGACGTTTTCATGCGGTGGAAGAAAGTACACTGGATGGCAAAGTAAATCTACTTCCTCTAATCTTCCTCCTTTTTCTTCTGATTCTCTTCTCTGCTTAAAATGGGAAGTGACAGATAAAGAAGGTCAATGTTCCAGGCCTCTAGAGGTGCAAGGTCTATGACGAAGCTCCATCTGATCTTACCAAAGGCACTACATTTGCCTGTTTCTAAAAGTTTTCTGCTACAAAGAATATACTCCAATCTTTTTAATGTCTAAGCCTTTCCAAGTTCAAAAACTCAGCTGTTGTTCTAAATGTCTTTTATTTAATTAGAAAACAGAATACCATATATCCAATTATTGACCTTTTCTTTTCTTTTTCTTTTCTCTTTTCTTTTTTTTTAAGAGAGGGAGAGGGAAGGGGCAGAAGGAGAGGGGGAGAGAAAATCTTAAGCAGGCTCCACACCCAGTGGATCCCAGAACCATGAAGATCATAACCTGAGTCATAATCAAGTCAGATGCTTAACCAACTGAGCCACTCAAGTCCCCCCAGTTATTGTCTTTTAAATGATTCCTCCAGTCTCCATCCCCAGATGGAGTGTCCTGCCACCAAGCAAGCCACCTCTCCCTTTCTCCCCTACGTGGCCTCTTTGGTGGCAAGCCTTGCCCCATGTGCTCCAGCCCACGTGACTCACACTCCATCATCTCATCCTCTTTCAGGGATGCTTTTAGGAGATGCTTTTGATCTTCATGCCTTTTTTCTTCATTATTTTCTTCTACATCTTCACAGCCCTCTTTTTTCCAATGTTAAAATGTACAAGGTGATTGAGTGCAGGATGGAAAAGCATCCCCTGAAACTCTCCAAAGGCACCCTCTGTATCTATTGCCCCTCATCTGAGGCACCCACAGTATAAGGTGGTAGAGCCAGGCGTCAGGTACAAACAAGCTCATACCTGGTTGGGACTGTCAGATGAACATTGTTTTAAAATAGAGCTAAAACACACTTTCTACTTGGCAAAACTATGCTTTTGTGTTTCAAAACTCATTTGGGAAATCAGTTTCAGATATTTGCCCTTTTATGAACACATTATCTGAGCTATTAAGTGGGGAAAAAAAAAGACTGGTACTTCATCCTCATTGTAATCAGAATTACCTCCAACAGTGGCAAAATGGAAAACAAAGCACACCCTCCAACTCACTTAAAGTATATTAACAGCTCAGTGGTAGCATCTTGGATTTAAAAAAACAATAGCATCCATCTTCTAGGAGAGGAGTGACTAGGAAAAAAAAGGGACTTTAGAGACTTTTTCTTCAAAGAAGCTGGTCAAAGGTCAAGAATGACCACATACTGTGCAGTAGGACATGACTGATTTATGTTATCAAATCTATAAATGTATATCACTTTTCTTATCTGAAATTTCCAAAGTGCTTATACACGTCTTGTCTGACTTCTTTCACAGTTTGATTTACGATTGGGGTTTCAAAGCCTCAAATTTAAAGGACTTGGCTAAATCCATTATTGAACTTGTGAAATTCAACTCAGAACAAATACCCCAAATGAAACCTCTTCTGTATGAAGCGCTTAAGCAAAACAAGTTAGGATTTCCATGGAAACAGTCTGGAACTCTTGAAGGAGAAGAGAGGACAAAAGTAAGCATGAAAATGCATTTATTTATTTTTTGGTTCCTCTTCACCTCTGCCCCTCCAAACCTCAGGCTGTCATCTTAATGAACACTTTCAAGCCTCAGAGGGAATTAAGCACAATATTTGACAGAGGAATGAGGAAGGAGCTAAATATAGCTCCCCTGTGAGAGAAATGTATTCCAGAATCTTCTCTTCTCCTCTTTCTTTCCCTATCTGGGCAATCTGTCCATCTTTCAGCGTTATTTTTGTGCTGCTCCTGTTGCACAGTAGCTTTAGCTGTTACTTGGTTGGGACCAAATAAAGCTAACATCATGAGATACAGGATTGTCCTTCTTTGGAAGGCTCATTCAATGTGAGATGATTGAGATCAATTTCCAAATTAATAGTGCACATACATTTGTACAATTTCCATTTGCCTAATACTTCTGAATTTTTAGAAAGCTTTCATGTAACTGATCCACTTAATCAACAATATGAGAGGTAGACAGAGCCACTATGTGGGGTACTATCAACTCACATCTTAGCAGGGTAATGGGTTTCAAGATCACCCTGATGGCAAGTAGAGGAACCAGGACTCAGCTAGCTCTTTGCTTCTTGGATCCACTCGTTTCTGTACCTCTACAAATACAACCCGCCTGCCTGGCCACGGTAGACATTAGGCCATGGCTATTATTAGACATTAAGAACTTTTACTTGTTTATAGAAATATATGCTGTATTATAAAGTAAAAATCTTGCCCTCTCTCCAACTGCTAATATTGATATTAGTATAGATGAGAAACACCCCCAGAGAGGTACAGCCAAGCGTAGGTGGGCTTTTGGCTTTCCTGAGTATGGCTATTTTTGACAAGCTCTTCCCAAAACTGTCTGACCTATTCTTCATTGATAAATCAAATAGTGTTTCATTACAGAACTCAGCAACCAGCATATGGCTTACTGAGGGCAACAGTGACCTTTCGCAAATCTGAAAAATTAAATGTAGAACATGTCTTTTGTAGTAAAATAATCCTTGATGTACTGGCTGAATTAAGTAGCTTAGAAGTTAGTTTACTGATCTGAGATAATACCATGAGGTGCCTAATATTCCTGCCTGGGGATAAGTTGGTCTCTATTTTACTTTGGAAAATTAGAGGCAATTAAAATTTGAGATTTTGAGGGCTCCAGGATACTGGTTATCATAAAGTAGAAAGTGTGACAGGATCTGTTAGCACAACTTTCTCCTGCTCATAATTTTTGTCAAGGAACGGAGTTCCATAGAAGATCATGGGTTTGATAAATACGAAGGCCAAGAGACCGACCAACAATTCATTCCATAATTAACATAACATACACACTTTAAGACAATCAGTATGCCAGCCAGATGAATTTTGCCATCAAAATGAATTTGATGTTCTAATACAGACATTATTAGATGTGTCACAACGGTGTCCACAAAAATTTAAAAGGTGACTTCCTTTTTGGTTAACTGTGGACTGGATCCCAGGTCTCTAGGATCACACCCTGGGCTGAAGGCGGTGCTAAACCACTGAGCCACCCGGGCTGCCCAACTTTTCTAACTTTTGTAGCGTATTACAAGTACTACCAATGATCACTTATCTAGAGCTTACTATACGTTTGGCTTTGGCCCAAGTGGTTGATACACTGCATTTAATATCTAAATAACCATGTGACACCAGTATTATTGTCCCAATATTATAGAAATCAGTGAAAACCCATCCTCAAAGTGGATTGCAAAAAAGCAACCTACTCCATTCATACTGCTAAATAGTGGGAGATTCTAACACCAAATCTCAGCTTACCCTACTGCAGCTTCGGATGGACTGGCCCCCTCTGCAGCCCACTCTTTTGAGCGACCTTTGTTTAGTTAAAGCAATTTTCAGTGACATGAATAGTCTTTAGGATTCACTGTTGGGGGAGAGGACCTATATCATTCACTGAACATTAAGATAGATGCTGAGTTAATGAAATTTACTTAAAGGTGTAAGAACAGGGCATCTGGAAAGCTTTCTCCTCACCAAAAGTGTTACAGGTAAACCACGGCAATTCATGCTGGTTAAAAGGAGAAGTTGTTCTACCCTTATGATAAAATTAGAAACAATCAATGCAACAGAAGTTTTTAAAAATTATATTTAATACAAGTGAATAGATTAGAAGATCTGAAATGTTATAAAGCAATATACACAATGAATAAATAATTTGCACAGGAGAGTCATGTCTACATTACATAACACTGTCTAGTATGGGAATACTTAAAAGTAAATCCAGTGATAATGGAGAAAGTCCATAAAAATGCTAACCTGTCTTCCCTTGTATGAAATTGTTCAAGTATAAAAATCCAATACAGTGTAAAATAGTATTCAATTTAGTTTAAGAATAAAAATTGCAAATATTGCAGTTTCAGAAGAAAAAAGTAAAGCAGCATTTTAAAACTACATAAACTACATAAGAATAGTGTTAAACTAACGAAGTACCAATAAATGAGATCTACACGAGCAAAAACTCAGAGAAGGAAGCATGAAACTAGCAATATCTCTCGTTTTTAAAAAAAAAAAACCTGAAAACTAAAATAAATTAAAATGTGTTAATGTAAGAGTACTCTCTTATACAGTGCACATATGAATTTAAATAAATCCAAGTCAACATCTTTCGTTGGATAGGTTAATATTTAATATGCTACATCTAGACCTACTAAATAATTTATGCCATGAGATGAATACATAATTTTACAGTGTCACATCTAAAGTTCCTTTCTTTAGAGTGCAGCATAGTAAAACTTAAAAATAAATATCTTAAATAGCATTACTATTAAGGCACAGTATAAACCACGTTATCGTTAACCTTTGCAGAACTGTCATCTCGGTCACCTTGTTGTCTCGTGTCCTGTGTTCACTAATAAATAGTCTTAAATAGGACTCTGAAATAGATACTAAAAAGTGTAAAATTATTTTAAAAGGGGGGAGGAAAGGGGGGAAGTAAATGTCCTTAAGACAGTTCTTAAGGGTTTAGCGTCTGCAAACTTTGCCTGCCTTTCATTGTTAAGCCACGAGTCAACACAATAAATAAAGAGAAGGCTGTTGTAGTAAAAGCCTGATCCTATTTCAGAATCAGAACTGCTGACACCAGCAGATACAAGTTTCCCAAAATTGAAACAGGATGGGGAGAGGGATTAGAATGTGACAAGCTCATCAAACAAGCACAAGTGATGTGTTCTTTCCAGAACTGTGTGTGTTATTGATTGTCTGTACAGCTGCTGCACCCATTAATTCCACATCACTTGTCCCACAGTCCCGCTCATCCACAGGATAGATGAGAAAATCGCTTTGGTGCCTGTCCACCATTTCACCCACTGCCACGCTCCCAGGTTGATTGTTCGATGCCCTTTTTTTTTTTTTTTTTTTGAGAGAGAGTAAGAACGTTCTCTTCTTACCTGAAAAAGTTCTAGAAGCCATAGTGACTGCTAAACATGACAATCAGTAAGCTCTCACCACTGTGTGTGTGTGTATGTTTTTTTGTTTCTAAAAAAATCTTTTTAAGGTAATTCAAGCTACATATTGCTCACTCTGTATCCCCTGGTTCGACTAGCTTCAAACAGCATTTCCTAACTTGTAAAAGGCAGTTTGCTTCCCTGATACTATAAAAAGAGCACAAATAAAAACCCCATTATAAAAGTGAAGTTCCACCGGGTCCCCCCCCCCCACTTTTGCTTTGCTTCGGGCTCTTTGGGATCGATTTCCAAAACTGCGTCCACTGCCCCCTCCTCCTCCTCTCTCCCTCCCCTCTCGCTGTCTCTAGCTCGCTTTCATCTACGACACTACTGGAGTATAAAAAAACATAAGAAGAAGGATTCTGCGTGAAGATAGCATAGCTTTTTTGTTGTTGTTGGTTTTGTGTATTTGTTTTTGTTGGTTTTTTTTTTTTCCTCCTTAAAGCTGTGAAGTCGAGGTGTGCTCGCCTTACCTACTGCACAGCGGGCAGGTGTGTGGGGAGGGGGGAGGGGGGAAGAGAGAGAAGGGGGGAGAGGGAAGAACGGGGGGAGGGGTACGGGCAGCTCTGGCCCCGGACCCCCTGGCCGCCAACTGATGAGCGGGCAGGTGCCTTGAGGGGGGAGGAGGGAGAGGGGGAAGGGGGAGGTGGGAAGGGGGAGGGGGAGGAGGGAGAGGAGGAAGGGGGAGGTGGGAAGGGGGAGGTGGGAAGGGGGAGGAGGGAGAGGGGGAAGGGGGAGGGGGAGGTGGGAAGGGGGAGGGGGAGGTGGGAAGGGGGAGGGGGGAGGGGGAGGTGGGAAGGGGGAGGAGGGAGGAGGAAGGGGTCAGGGCCGCTCCGGACCCGACCCCCTGGCCGCCTACTGCACAGCGGGTAGGTGGGCGGGGGGGAGGAGAAGAGAGGGGAGGCGATGGGGAGACGGGAGGAAGGGTTAGGGCAGCCCCAGCCCCCCCACCCCCACTCCCACTCCCTGGCCGCCTACTGCGCATCAGGCAGGTAGGGGGAGGAGAAGGGAAGGGGGGAGGGGCGCGGGCAGCCCCGGACCCCGCCCCTGACCCCCTGGCCGCCTACTGCACGGCGGGCAGGCGGGGAGGGGGGAGCGGAGGAGAAGGGAAGGGGGAGGAGGGGCAAGGGCGGCTCCGGACCCCGCCCCCGCCCCCCCTGGCCGCCTACCTGCACGGCGGGCAGGTGGAGGGGAGCGGAGAAGGGGAGAGGGGAGGGGGGCGCGGGCAGCCCCGGCCCCCGGCCCCCGGCCCCGCCCCCCTGGCCGCCTACCGCGCGGCGGGCAGGTGGCGGGGGCGGGGGGGGCGCGGGCGGCGGCGGCAGCTCCGGGCCCCGGGCGCCTACTGCATGCGCTCGGTCGGCAGCTGCTGCGGCTGGTACTGGCCGAAGGCGGCGGCGGCGGCCGCGGCGGCGGCGGCGGCGGCGGCCGTCCCGGGGGCGGCGGCGGTGATTGGCTGCTGCACGGCGTAGCCGTAGCCCCCCGCGGTGACGTAGCCGGCGGCGGCGGGCGAGGCGGCGTACGGGTACTGGTCGTAGGCGGCGGCGGCGGCGGCGGCGGCGGCGGCGGCCGAGTACTGGGCGTAGGCGGCGCCGGTGTAGTCGATGTACGGCGTGGTGGAGGCGGCGGCGGCGGCGGCGGGCTGCACGTGCGGGATGACCACGCCGGGCTGCACGAACGCCTGCGGGTACACGTAGTGGGCGGGGATCCTGAAGGGCGAGAGACGGGCACGCGGTGAGGCGCCGCCCGCCCGGGGCGCCGCGCCGCTCGAGCCGAGAGAGGACACAGACCCGAATTTAGTGGTGGTTACGAGCGTAGGGTTGCCACAATATCTCTCCCGGCCAGCGGGGCGCTCGCAGGGCTCGGGCGGGAGCCGCGGTCGCGGAGCCCACAGTGCGGGGGCCGCCCCTGCCCGCCCGCCGCTGCCTCCTGCATTTCGAGGCAGCCAGCCCTTGGCGTTCTGCACCAGTCGGGCGAGGAAGCAATTCAAGTGCAAGAGGCGCTGTGCGCGGGAGAGGCACCGAATGCACATGCTGAATTGACGGAGACTTTGCAAAATTTTGTAATGAGCTCATGCCACAGGACTGTGCAGCGGAGAGAGTAATTCTCAGCTGTGCGGATAATAGGGCTCAAAAGGTAATCCGTGATCGTTCAATTCCGTGGGTGGGTGGGTGGGTGCAAGACTAAATTTCCACAGAATCTGTAGGTTTATTATCATGGCAACCCTACTTGAAATTGCTATGCAGACTCAGCACACATTAATCTCTCTGCAACCTCAGTCACCCTTATTAAAAAAAATAATGATAAAAAAGAAGCAGGCGACAAAAGAAAAAAAAAAAGGAGTTTAAAAGTTCACAAGTGTGGTAAACACAGCAGAATCACACTTCTCAAACGAACTGTAGTGCAGCTCACTCTATCACAAGAGGCTGTTGTGGGAAGCTACAGAAATGCTATTAACATTCATGGCAGTGATTCCCAAAGAGATGTGCAGCACGCTTTTTGCCTTTCTTTCTTTCTTTCTCTCCATAAAACTCGTAAGGACACAAGGGTCAATCAAACCTGTTTGACTAGCAGGCACCTGAAGGTCAGCCAGCCTGGTTATCTCTATGCAAGACAGACAGAAGGGGTTTTGGGGAAATGATGAGGTTGACGGAAAAGGTAGGAATAGGAATATTTCTAAAATGCATATAAACTTAAAAGGTTTACATAACAAAATAAGGAAACATTATTTTTGCACAAATACTAACTTGTTTTATCCTCTAAATCAACAAGTAGATTAGCACTTTTGTTTTAAATCTGCCCTACTCAAAGCTATTTGATACACAGCAATTGTATTATGTATTACCCTGTAAAAGTTCAAGAAACAAAATCAAGTACCTTCACAAATTATACATTCAGAAATCACATACAAGACACTGCAATGACCTAACAAGTTAATTTTGTTAAAAAAAATAAATCACAAGAGGTATTTTTTTTTCAAGAAACCCATGCATTTCAGTTCTCTTGCGATTCATTACTGCCCCTTTCAAATGCTACCATGAATATCTGATTTATTTTCATCTTTCTTTAAAGCAATCTCCATCAGAATCCTCTATATTCCTAAAAATATGACACGATAATGCCATCTGGTTGTTGGCAAAGCTGACTTCCAGGAAGTACAAGCAACCAGTAAGGATCTTTACTTTAAAGAATTTTAAAGAACTCCAAACCGAAAACTTCACATAGAGATTTCCGAAAACATAGCTCTTGCTTTGCCTTCTCAGGGTTCTACTGAAAGTACTTATTAACGAACATCCATGGAAAAGATGAATTTATCAGAGGGTTGTGAACTTTGACCCGAATGATAAAAATACACTCAATTTTACTAGACTTGTAGATCTTTCCCAGTGCCAGGAGAAAAGACGTCATCAAGTGTTTTTGAGGACACTTAGAGATGTTCTTAATTGCTTGTCAGAAACCAGATGCATTGGTCATGCACATACTCCAAACTTTTCTGTAGGTCAGGTGACTGACTCACTCACAGCGACAGGTGTGGCTTTATGAAACCCTGTCCCCAGAGGCCTCCGTGTCCACAGTGTGCAGACATGGTTAAGAGAGCCTACACTCATGCCAGTTTACATGTGGTGATAGACAGCAGGGGCTGCAGCAGGGCTATTTTTGATTCTGTCGTGCCACAAGGGTTTCCAGCGGGTAAAATGTCTTTATAAGGCCAAAGTAAAACATCTATCAGCAGCGAAGTCCAGCCAGTATGAATCTCACTGATACTGAGACATTAACCCCTGTACTCCCAAAGCTCGAAGGACAACGTGATGGTTACCAGGTTTGTGTCTTTGAATGAAGGCTGGTAACCGACAATCAGAGTGGCCTACAAAAAAAAAAGGCAGGATAAAATTGTGTGTGTGTGTGTGTGTGTGTGTGTGTGAGTGAAGAATGCACTAAAAGATAGGCAGTGTTGCTTACAGGACTCTTGTCTCCACACTGATTTTACATTAATAGTTTTCATTTGATAATGCCAGCCAATGAGAGTGGAGTGTTCCCTGGCATATCAGAATCCCACATGAAGTCTGGCAAGGGTTAGGAATACGTTTGGAAGGCAAATGAAACCCTAGAATCGTTAGGGGCTTAGGGAAAGGAGAGCCCAGAAGCCCACGGAGAGCCTCAAATGCCTCCGTTCAGGAAGGACAGCAGGAAAGGACCAAAGGCTAAGGGGGCCCTTCTGAAGCAATGCTTGCATTAGGAGGTCTTTTACTAGTTTAAGGAGCCCGTGAAGGCAATCTGGGACTCTCTCCTCCCGTCAGCTACCTACCAGTATCCTTTCCCTCAATCAGTCACACAGGGTGTGCACCTAGCAGTTACAAAAACACAAGAACAAGCCAGATACCTTGGGCAATTTTCAAAGAAAACTGACCATCCTTTTCTTTTTTAGGTCCCTCTGACATCTGTTTGTGACTTTTGACCTCCTAACTGGTTTCCTCTTCCAGTCTATCACCAGACTGCTGGCAAAGTCTTCATTTCATTCACTTGTTCGTAGTAACCTGTGGCCCCTAACATGCCAAACTAAGTGCAAATTTCTTAAACTTCAGCATGCTGGGCTTTTTATGCTTTGGGCTCCAAAACATTTCTTTCAGTATTTCTTTCCACCTTCCCTTGAACCTGGGTCAGCTGGACTCCTCAGTCCTCCCTGGACAAGGCACACATTTCTAGATTCTCACCTTTGCTCATGCCATCCCTTTGCCAGGGACACCAATCCTCATTCCATCTCTACCTGTTGAAATCCAAATCCTATCCGCCCTAGCTCTAGCACTCACTATGTATAGAGCCTTCAAGAATTTGCTTCACTTTCTGTCTCACATTTCTCACATCTGAAAAGAATCTACTATTTCCAACCCTGAATTGCTGTGCATTAAATAACATTATCTATGCACAGAGTCTGAGATGATGAATAAAGTAGGCACTCAGTACGAAAGTACTTTATCCTCCACCATCCTTTAAAATCTAGGTCAACTTTGACCTCTTTCATGAAGACTTCTTGGGTCCCACGAACCTGATGTCTCTCCTCCCAGTGTTAAGCCACAACCCTTCTGGGGGCTTCTCAGTTTTCTTACTAGACTACCAGAGAGAATAGAGTTGTGTCTTTTTGGCTATTCCTTGACACAGAGGAAAGAACATGGCTTTTGAGGTCCTGGAACCAGACTCTAGGACTTACTAGCTCTGTGGCAAGTTAATTAATCTCTCTGTATCTCAGGTTTTTTTTCACCCATGGAAAGGACATTCACAGGCTGACATAAACAGCCTGCATCCAATAAGTATTGTGGGAATTACATGATTTATGTAAATCTCTTATTATTACCAGACATGCAGCAGATGCACTTAATGCTACTGCCCCTCCTGCTCCCTCCTAGTGGCCAGTATAGGATCTAGTACAGTGCTAACCCAACTAGCATAAAACTGAGCACTTTTTAAAGGCAGAGTGAGTAAATGTTTAAGAGTATTTCCACTTGACCTAAACCAGCCTAAAATTTTCTACTCACAGATGCATAGTCTTTCCTCTCTCAGGTTTCAATAAGAAGATGCTTCTTGCAAACAAAGTATAAGACATTGTTTAGCAAATACATAAGTTTCTATACATCTGCCCACTGTGTGACATCAAAAGTTTCTTCAAGCCAAGATTTTGGCTTGAAAAGCCCAGAGTAATCTGGGGGCCATTTCAGGACCACATTTAAAAAAAAAAAATAGTTCAGTTACTAGAATTTCAAGCAAGTCAAGTAAGATTAAAAATTCTCAAGCTTCTTTCCAGGCCTAAAATAAGAATGTGTGGCATCCCAACAGAATTGAGGATGACCAGGTGTGATTTGTTACGTACAGACTCTGGGAATTAGAGCAGTGTTAAGAACCCCTTAAAAAAGAAAAGAGAAGGCTCACTTGGTCCATCCGGAATGCTCTCTATTTCTAATAAGAATCTCAAGTTCAAACAACTATGCAAGCAATAATAATCACCATCCTTTATAAAGACAGCTCAATATTAGCAGGGATGAATGACTAAAGGTTACTATCAAAGCATGCTTGATTTAAAGTTTCCACAGGACATTTTATTCTGGTTCTTATTTTCCTTGTGCTTTCTTTCTCAAGGACCTATGCAGACTACCACAGCCAGTCCAGAGTTCTATGTCTAGATCTCAGTATCCTCCATAAACAGTCTGGCTTCTCTGTGCACTAAATCTTTTCTCTGGCCTTTGCTTATGCTCACCTCATCCTATAGCCCCCAGGCATGTCCCTTCCTCCTACCTGTCCGGGATATGCCCCACTGGTCCAAGACTAGTTAAGGACCCACGGAGCCTGGCCCAGCCTCTCCAATTCACCTGTTTTCATGCTATTCTGAACTTCTTTTGTCCTTAACACCAAGTATTTTAGCCACTAATAGTTCTTGATTGGTTTGTGTTAGTTTTGCTTCCCCAACTGCAGTCTCTCACCCACTTAGCACAGAAAAAAAAATTAACACAGGCTAAGACCTGTTGATCGATTTAGCTGTGTAACTGTTTCAAGACTATTATTGTGAGATCATGACTAAGTTCATCACCACTTCTTAGGATGGCTGTTCTCTTCCCCATCCCACCTTACATGTGGTCTAGACCAATGAGGAGAGGACCTGCAGAAGTAGCTGGACCCATCAGCCCACACTGTCTGTTGTGGGTACCTAGGATGGTTGGGATGGGGCACTGATAAATAGCTATAGATATATAAAGGCCCTTTATAATCATATTGGACAAAATACTCTTGCACGGTTTAAAAAGGCAAGAGTTGGTGGTAAGGTGAAGTATCCCAATGTTAAAAGGAGGGTTACATGAAGGTATTGATGGAAGACATAACTTGACCCTTCCAAATCAAATGATTGTTACTTTTTCTGGTCTATCCTTGGAGACACACAAGGCAGATTCTAACTCTACCTCTCTATTATCTCTATCTAGAATCTGACCTTCCAGGTTACACATGTAGATGCTTAGGTGCTAAGCTAGAGAAGAAACTATAGCTGAGGATAAAACACTTCTTGGACAATTAGAATATTTAAAAAGGAAGCTGAAATCTCTGATACTAGAGCTTATAGCAATGTTGTTCAGATAGAATACAGCCAAAGCAGACCACAAAACAGTGGTCCGAATAAAGTTAGGGGATTGGGATCTCCCACTTACGATAGGGAGCTCAGAGGAGGGAAGCTGGTGATCACAGAGCCCAGAGGGAAGACAAGTACGAGCAGCCTGTTCTCCCTAGTTAGGTCTGAAAGGTGAAAGTTAGTGCTACTCTACTCAAAAAACTGGCTAGTGTCAGTGAAATCTGATGAGTGTTGTTGAACCTTTAAATCAGAAGGCCTAAAAGTGGATACACATTGCAAAAGAAAGAATCCCATTCCCAGAAAACTCCCCAGTAAAACAGAAACTTAGGACATGCAAGCAATGAATCTGTATTCTCACAGAGGGAAATCACACAATTTAGCACTCACTACAAAAATGTGGTTAAGTGGAAGTTACAGGCTACAGCTTAAAAGCAAGAAAAAAAAAGGCCCTTTGCTTCCCATGGCAAAGTCAAAAGTCAACACTCCTCAACACCACCACCAAAACCAAAAACACAAAGAGCCCCTTCCCCGAGGAAAAGAAAAACACTTTCACTACAGCTCTTTTCAATTAAGTAAAAAGCACACAGTTTAGCTATCAACACCACTTCATTACTGTAATAAATAAAATAAAGCACACGGAGGTCTATTCACTATGGTGAAAAATAAAACAACAACACCAACATCCATGCATCGTTAATCACCATCTGAGCTTGTGTGTCTGAGTCTACTGGTTACAGAGTTTAATTCCAAACAGAACTATTCCACCTCTTATCATCGTATCCTTCTGATCAGTTAGCTTAACTGTATACGAGCCCTGTCAGGTTAGAAAGAGATAAATAACATTGAGTCACGTTGAACAGTAGTCATGGGCTGGGACATACTCGTCTCGTACACAAGTCCTACCTGGTATTTTTGTTTTTGTTTTGTTTTGTTAATCATAAGCTCAAAATTTGTCTGGTTTGGAGGCTGCATACTTGGTCAGTAACTTGACTCATCTAAAAATATTTATATTATCAGCATCAAAAAAGGTACAAATATATATATATATATATATAAATATGTATAACAAGGAACATTTTGTGACATGATGGTCTTGTCTGTATATAACAAAGAGGCAGGTTAACAAATAACACCTATCAAAACATAGGAGGGCCTGAATTGACTTACCCGAAAGGTCTTTGTATAAGGGCTGGATGAAGTTGTTGCACACCGAAGGCAAAACCTAACAATAAAACATACCACATTCTCCGTTTGTGCACTGTTCAGCATTTATTACTCCTACATGTAATATGCAATCACAACATTCACTCAGAGATGATCACCATTCTTTGGATGCTTCAGAGAAAATATTACATATACATTGCAAAGTTCTCTTTACTAATGTTACCATTGGCCCAAGTAAAAATTTTAGTCGGCTACAGGTGGAAACTAAAAATTATCTACAAAGTTTAGTTGACAGCCAGTCCTACAATAAGACCTTAGAAAATTAGACCAGGGAAAAATTCTTGTGGATTGAAACCAGGAACAACAGGACTTGATAATGAAGTTACATGTCGCAAGTATGCCTGCAATTCTGAATCACGATCTATTAAAAAAGTCTTTGTAATTTGGAACATGCTGGACAATGCTTTGGAAGATTATGGGTTTTACAGGTTATGGTATTAAACATTCACACACAAAAAGTCTCCTTTTCTGGATAGCACACACACACAAATACAAGTTTTTTGTTTGTTTTTTAATATTCATGGGTATTGGCACATGCCCTCGTTTTCCTGACAATCTAGTTTTCTAGTAAATCCATTTGGATGGAAGTGTCAACCTCCTTCCAAAATTTCAGATGGAAACACTTGAGTGAAGAGTACATGACTTAACAAAGTTGCTTACCCAAGAAAAAGACTGCCATTTGCTCAACAGTCAACTCTTAATTATTTGTGCTAATGCCAAGGGCAGTGTTGTAAATAACCCAGAAGGTCAAATTTTCACACAGACAAAGGCCTGCTCTCTTTTGACAACTAATAGCTGCATGACTTTGGAGTAAAACATTTCCCATCTCTAGGTGCCAGTTTCTTTATCTGTTAACATGAGGGCCTGGGCATACCTGAAATCTCCCCATTTTCTTTAATTATTAATAGTCTGTGATTTTTATGGTAAAGCTTTACCATCCACACCCCACCCCCCTAACCCCCATGCTTCAGTGCTCAAGTTGGATCACCGGCTCTGAGCACAGGGCAAGCGGTGGTAGGAGAGACAACCCTAGGGAAGTATGACCAACGGGAGGTGACACGTTTGGCCCACACAGTCCACATGTGAATTATCTACAAGAGGTTAAAAACTGGAAAATAAAAGAGTAGACTGACTGTATGTCATACCTGAGCCAGATGAGTCAAGCCTAAGTCTGGATGGGTACAAATTGTCCAGACCCCCAAGATCTACTTTTGCACATAGGTACATTTCAAGTCCTGCAAGAGCCGGTTACAACATTCATTTAATGTCTTGGTAGGATAACCAGCCACCATTCAACTTTACTAACCACATTTACAATGTGTCTGAATCAGGGATTCATTCTGTTTAGAAGGGGGGGGGGGGCTCAAGTTGGGGGGGGTGGCGGGTAGGAGGAACATCTCTCACCTGGCTGCATGATCCTGGGTTTTGCTCCCAAGTATGCCAGGTTCACATTGGCCTTCCTGCCATCAATGATGGGGTTCGGATCCTTGCAGGCTCTTTCGGCAGCAGCTCGGTCAGCCATGGTGACCTTAGCAACATACACACACAGACATACGTACAGATCTCTAAATCAACCCCTGAAGGAAACCAAAAATTACACTGGAGAAGTCATTCATGAGAGAACTAAGGGGGTTCTTAAACTTTTTTTTTTTTTTCTGGAACTTACTCCTTGATCCCCCGTCAAAAAAAAAAAAAAAAAAAAAAGAGGAAAAAAGAAAAACAGGAAGAAAGAAATACCACCCCCCTCCCCACACCCCAAAGTCTTCAGGGCGCTAGTAGGGCCTAGCAGGGAGTTGGAAGCCTGAATTCCGTCTTGGAACTCTTGATCCTCCCTCCCTCGCTCCCCCCCCCCCCCACCCCGCAACACACACACCCCAGGTCCCTACCCAGCCTAAGAGGGCTGTTTGCTTTAAAGAAAGTCCAGCCTCACATCCGCCCGGTGCTCCCAACCTCCAGCAAGCACTCCCTAACGACAATAGCTATTGTCCTACTCTGGAGCTCCCTGCTCTCCGGCAGCTGAATTTGCACGCTTAAATCCCCAGGAGGCTTAATATGCTCTCTTTCAGTTCAGCAAAGAGCCACAGGATCATCTTTTTAAAGAATCCATCTTTGCAATTAAAAAAAAAAAATGTGTGTGTGTGTGTGGAGGTGGGGTGGGGGTGGCATGAGGAGCAGAGCCCTGGACCTCCTGGGGGAGGGGGTCCCCTCCCCGCCCCGGCCAGAACGCCCGAGCACACGCATTTTTACAAAGCCACGGCGCGCTGAACGCCCGGCCTCCACCCGGGGAGCGCGCTCCGAGCGGCTGCGGCCCCGGCCCCTCCTCACAACCCTGCGCGCCCGCAAGTCCGGCCGGGGTAGTCCGCTCGGGCCGGGCCCCCGCACCGCAGGGCGTCGGGTCCCCGCGCAGCCCCGCCAGGCGGCGGCCGGCCCTCCCTCCCCCGGCGCCGCCGCGCTCAAACTTTCAGCTCCGCCGGGAGCAAGGGGCAGCGCCGCCCGCGTCCGCGGGTCCCCGCGTCGCTCTGCCGCCCCCCAGCCCCCCCCCCGCCGCTGCACGCCCCGACCCCAGGCCCCCGCCGCCCCGCGCCTCCGGCCCCCGCGCCCCCCCCCCCCCCGGCCCCCAGCCGCGCGACTTACAAATCCGTAGCCCCGGGACTTGCCGGTCTGCCGGTCGGTGATGACCACCGCCTCCTCGATCTCGCCGAAGACCTCGAAGTACTTGCGCAGGCTGGCGTCGGTGGTGTGGTAGGGCAGCCCCCCGACGAAGATCTTGGTGTACGTCGTGTCCTTCTGGGTCGTGTGCATCTTCGCGCCCGCCCCGCGGCTCGGGCTCCGGCTGCGGCTGCGGCTGCGGCTCGGGCAGCGGCTGCGCCTCCTCCTCCGGCTCCGCGTCTCCCGCACCCTGTCGCGGCCGCCGGGGGCCGAGGGCGAGCCCGGGGGCGGGGGCGGGGGCGGGGGCGGGGGCGGCGCGGCGGGGGCGAGCGGCCGGGGGCGGCCGGGGGCGCGGGGCGCGCGGCTTCCGAGGTCGCCAGCAGCCCCCGAGGCTTGACTCCGCTCTCTCCTCCCGCCCCCCCTGCCGGTCACGGTACAGATTCTCCGGATCGTCTGGGTGAGGATCCCGTTCGCGAGGACGTGCGAGCGGCTTCCACCCACCCGGCTGGGAGGCCAAAAATGAACAGAGAGGGTGGTCCTCGCGCGGAGAAGCGGGCGCGTGGTAGAGGTAGCTTTTCTTTCCTTCCTTCCTTCCTTCTTTCCTTTCCTTTTTTTTTTTTTTTTTTTTTCCTTTCTTGCTTGGAAATTAGGTAGGTGTGTTGGGTGGGGCGCGGGCAGGGTCGGCGGCGGGCGCGTCCGGGCGCGGGGGCGGGCGGGGGGCGCGGCGGCGGCGGCGGCGGCGGCGGCGGCGGGGCCGGGCGTGGGGGACTCCGCGCCGCTCGGGCTCGGGTTCCGTCCCTCCCGCCGCGGAAGCTGGAAGACAAGTGGCGAGGACGGCTCTCCACGTCTCTGCTCCCTTCCCCCGCGGGCCGGGGGTCGGCGCCCGGCTGGGGAGGGGGCGGGCCGGACGCCTGCGATTGGCCGCGGCCGCACCTGGGGTGCCCGGCGCCGCCGCCCCCCAGCTGTTGGGAACAGCTGCTTCGCTGCCGGCGCGGCGCTGGGCCGCGGGGCTCGGGCTCCGGAGCGGCCGCCGGGGCAGGGCCGGGGCAGGGCCGGGGCAGGGCCGGGGACGGCCGGCGGCGGCCTGGCTCTCGGCGTCGCCTGCTCCAACCCGTCCGAGTCCCGGGGACCGGGGCGCGCAGCCTGCGCCGAGGACCGAGCCGCGGAGCTCCCCAAAACGGCGCCGCGAGCTCTGCGCTCGGCCGCGGTGACCGGGCCCGCGACCCGGACTCCAGAGCTGGGGGCCGGGAGGCCCGGGGCGGCTCGTGGAGAGCCCGGGGCCCTCCCTCCCGGGCGCGGAGGGCCGGCCCGCCCCAGTCGGTGCTCCGGGCTCCGGAGAGTGGGGAAGGAAGGGTCCCTAACCTTCCTCGCCCCCCCCCCCCCACCCCAAGAGCCAGAGCTGGGGAAAACCAGCGAGGCAGAGCCAGAAGGAAGCAAAGCAAAGCAAAACAAAACAAAACAACCACCAATAACAAACAACACCAACCAGCGAACAGGTCCCGGGCCTGGGTGCGCTTGGAGAAAACCATTAGCTTTAACCGCTCCGGCCGCAGCCAAGCCGAGGAACCGTAGGTAGACACCACGTTCTAGTTCAGGGGACCGTACATTAGTCCTTGGGCTCCTACGCTTATCAAATTGGTGTTACCTCCCGACTTACTCCTCTCTAACTATTCGGGGAGATTGGTACAGATTTCTCATGATAAGTCTTTTTTTTTTTTTTTTTTCTTCCCGAAGCCAACAATTAATCTATTTCCTAACATTTGAATCGCAAGAATGTTTGGTGACTTGACCTCAACTGTTTTACTAGGATGTACTGTAATTGTAAAAGGTGTGATTTTTGAAATCGACTTGTTATGTAACCACTCGTTTCTACCAGCAGACCTTTAAAGCGTTTGTAAAAAAAAAAAAAAAAAAAAATACAGACTTTAGTGCAACCCAGATGTATTTATTTTTTAATATCGGCTCTTTGCAACTTCTTTTTTTTTTCTTTTTATCAAGAGTACATTTAATTAAGCATAAAATCCTTGTCATGTTTGAGATTTGGATGAAGGTATTTCATGTGAGAATATTCCACCCACCCCTGTTGCAGCATGATTTGCTTTTAAGTCATTTCCATCAGGAGTGTCTGCTGAAGTCCTTACATTTATTGCCCCTGGGCTGCATCATTTATTTCCTTTAAAGCAGGTCAGTATGTTAACCTATTAGAGAAACACATACTTGTGTTTCTCTTTCCAGGGCACCTTTGCAGTCAGCCCAGAAGGATGTGATACATTGCATTTGCAGAAGCTAAGGGGAATGCAAATATCCTCCTGCTTTTCACCTTGTTCCCTTCTGCAAGAAGTTGGCCTCATGAGTTTCTTTAAATTTGAACCCCTAGTCAGTGATAGGGAGAAATAAGAAACCTAAAGGTTTGGGGAAAGTGTTTTAAAAACCCTATTGAAGAAAAATAAGGTATTTTACAGGCATATGAGAGCCAGGAACAGAAATTGTAAATAGCACCCTCTTCTCATTGCTTAAGCAAAGCACAAGTTTGAAAGGGACTCTGTGTACTGGTATGATGAAAGGTAATTTTTAAAACTTAGGATAACAAAGCAGGCTATGAAACAAAGGAGGCATGTTTTTTAATATTCAACATCCATCTTGCTGGGTCACCGAAGAATTACTGTACTTAGATGAAACTCAGGCGAAAACTTTTGTGAGATGGAAACTACTTGCAGAGAAGCCTGAAGAAGCCTGACTTTGGCTGTCTCACCTCTCTTCCTACCTGGAGGAGGAGCCCACCCCGGAGGGGACTGTGATAATATCACGGGTGGAGGGTGTCTGAGAATGTAGCCAGCAGCTTGGATGTTCACTAAGTAAAGTGGTGAGATCTACAAGGAAATTCTGATCCCAGGTTGGGATAGCCGTGTCATAGAACTCGGCTTCTGGAAATAAGATGCTTCCCTGCCATGGTCCCAGAGAAAATAATGCAACCACCCTCCCTGCACCCCATGCCCCGCTGACGGGTGTGCTTTTATTCTTTCCATCCAGCCAGTAAAATATTTGATAGTCTGGTTTGAAACTTTGTTTCATCCCATATGAAATAATGCCTGAATATTCCCGATTTTGAACTCCACAGATAATTAAAACATTACTAATCATCTGGTGTTATGTGACTTGACTGAGAACAAAGAGGAAAAGATATTCCTTATTTTCCAGAAGCAGATTTACACAGAAACCCTACTGCCTACCCAGTTCAGCCTGACCAACCCTGGAGCGCCCCCCACAGGCAAGCTCTGTGCTAGGGCGGGCGAGGCGTTCTAGACCTCGGGGTTTGTGTTACATCTGCGCAAAGGTGGGTACAGTTACAAGGGCCAGAACCATTCTCGGTGGGTTTGTGAACCTGAGCCATCAGACCATGTAGCCTTGGGGCCGTAAAACCTTCCTGAAGGCAAACTTTCAAGGTTATTAAGTACCAAATATTTCTGTATAATTACCCATTACAAAGTCAAGTTTGAAAAACAATACTTGAGTAATCCTTTTGCTTTCTCAGCTGCTTTTGGCAGAGAAGAACGCTTGTATATTCACAGACCTTGTGCAATATGATGTGTACTTCTTTGGAAAGAAAGAACCGTAAAATACTTTAAAAGTTATAAATAGGTTCCAAGCTTGTCATATCCAAATTAGTACATATGGATGGCCCTGAATCCTTGGTTCCTACTCCATGGCAAGATCGATACTACTTTATTACTCACAGTAAATTATTGTCCACTTTGTTCAAACTCTTTATTTGGCTATTAAGGGACAGTACCAAATGGACAAGTTTTGCATTCTTTTATCTATTTTCTCCTCCTCATTCCCTTAAATTAATCATGGGAAATCAACCCCAGGGCTAAGGCTTATGAAGAATTTTGAGAAAAGGAATAATATGAAGGTAGAGAAGCACTCCTCCGGCTCATGGAGGTGCCTGCTCCAGAGATAGCATTGCTTTGGATAGTAAGTCACCCATGGGCAGGGTTGCTGCTCCACCTCCCCCCCCCCCCCAATGCCACTGTATTTCCTGTGCAGCAGTGAGATCTTCTGCAGAGTTCTACATATAAACACTGAAGAAATATTTACTGAAAAAAATTGGTCGCCAAAGCCATCTACCTGCAAGCTTGATGGGGAAAAAATACGTTCTTTTAAAAAATTTTTAAAAAGATTTTATTTATTTGACAGACAGAGAGAGAGAGCATAAGCAGGGGGAGAGCCAGAGGGAGAGGGAGAAGCAGACTCTCCGATGAGCAGGGAGCCGGATGCAGGGCTCGATGCAGGGCTCGATCCCAGGACCCTTGGAATCATGACCTGAGCTGAAGGCAGTTAACCCACCAGGCCGCCCAGGCGCCCCCATACACATTTGTGATTAGAACTGCCCACGTGTAGTGTAGTTAGGCCGGATATTCTTTGTTTTGTTTTGTTTTGTTTTGTTGTTTTTGAAAAACAAAAATATGGCTTCATTGACATTTTTTGTTTTGGTCATTTGGAAACATCTATCTTTTTCTGAGAGTCTGTGTGAACATTCTGATGTAAAGCCATCAGGTTTTCTGGCCTTTTGAGAGAAGTCCCATGATCAGCTGTATTTCTGTTTCTCTGGGTGGGTTGGTAATTTTCTCTTAGTAACAGATAACAAATGTGGTAATAGGTTATGCTGCTATTTTAGTGTGCAGAAGAATTGGCAGTCAGAAACCTAGTCAGTTCAGCTCACATCCACCTCTGGGCAAATTCTATTCATGCTGCATTAAACCACATCTAAGCTGGTAAGAAAGTGGAATGGAAATTTGTAACTGTTATTCACTCATTAAAGTCATAATGCTTCTTTTACATCAACATCCAGAAAACAGAAAGCAGGATAGGGTTCCTTGGAGAACGAGGGAAGAGCAAAAACCAAAGTAAGGAGGTCAAAGGAGCTCACTGCCAATGTCACCCTACCAAGAGCCGTCCCTTGCCCTCGTGGAAATGACATTAAGTGTATGCACACTTTAAAATCCTAGTATAGAAATCTGAAAGGCAAGGCAGAGAATGCAAACATTTTAAACCCACTGGGTGCTTCTTCACATTTTAAATTCAGGGAGTACTTTGGTTTTAAGTCTTTAAACAGAGAGTCTCAGAGCTGCCAAGTTATTTTTACGGAGCGGATGATACTCTCCAAATGTATTGAATGACTCTCTCTTGATGACAGATTCATTCTAATGATGTTGCTTTTGTGCTGAGCAGAGGACACAGCGTGGTAGGAAATAGCCCTGGATCCCCAAACCTAGGAGACCTAGGGCCTCACCCAGGCGTCATGAACCAGCTCCAAGATCTTGGTTTGGTTTACTCCTTTAAAAAATATGAATAGAGCTAGAAAAACCTGCAGCAGTCTTTGTTGAGTGGACACATCTAGAGGGGAGGACGCTGGTCTGACCCTTTATTTACAGATATGTTTAGTGGGTCACCTTGGATTTATGAGACAGCCCAATGCTAACACTCAAGTGCTATTTACTTTTAGTTTAAACTACTTGAGATCATTTTGTAAGACTGATATTTTCTTTGCTAACAAAGGAAAGGCACATTCATGACAGAAAATATAAAAATGCAGAAAGACATACAAAGAAGAAAGTGGGGCGCCTGGGTGGCTTAGCTTGTGATCTCAGGGTCCTGGGATCAAGCCCCATATTGGGCTCCCTGCTCAGTGGGGAGTCTGTTTCTTCTTCTCCTCTGCTGCTCCTCCAGCTTGCGCTCTCTCTGTCGAATAAATAAATAAAATTGTAAAAAAAAAAAAAAAGAGAGAGAAGATAGTGCCTCTCCCCCCAATTCTATTCAGAATAATGTGTATTTTTCTAATGTCTACTATCAAGTCATTTCTTAAACATAATATCCACATGCAGGTATACAAATATGAGTTACCCTTTACATTCTGTTTTACTATTAGCTTTTTTCTCCTAATAGTCTATGGTGAATATTCTATTATTAGTTTCTTCAATTCATTTTAAATGCCTAAATAGCATTTTATCATGTTAATGACCCACACTTTGTTTAGGCAATCCCCTTTTGTTGAGCATTTATGTTGTTTCCAACTTATCCCTCTTATTAAGGGCTGAAATTAACATCCTGTAGATAAAACTTTTTTTTCTAAGATTTATTTATGAGAGTGAAAAAGCGAGGGGTGGGGGGGGGGCGCAGAGGTAGAAGGAGAGAGACTATCACAAGCAGGCTCCACACCCAGCACAGAGCAGGATGAGGGCTCCATCTCAGGATCCTGAGATCATGACTGGAGCCAAAATCAAGAACTGGACGCCTAACTGGCTGAGCCACTCAGGTGCCCCTTTTTACATATTATTGATGATTATTTCCTATGGCTGGTTCTATAAGGGACTTTGTTTTGTCCACTGTTAAACCTCTGACTCTTAGAACAGAGTTTGGCACATATGAAGTGCTCAAATCTTTCTTGAACAAATGAATACATTCTTGCACATTGATGTGTTGGAGACAATATGCCCGTAGTTCAGTCTTTCATATTGCCAAATTTCTTTTCAATGGGTAGTATCAGATTTTATTTCTACTAGTGATATATTGACATCAATGTTCCCAGAATCCCCACTGACACTACTATGGAAGATAGCATAATTTTTTTGTTTGCAAGTAAGAAAAATCCTAAGTCACACCAACTTAAGTAATAAGAAGGAACTTCCTGTCTCTTATGATTGAAAAGTCCAGAGGCAGAGCAGGCTTCAGGTATGGTTTAACCCCACATCACTAGGACTATGACTCGGTTTGTAGAGATTCTCCGGTTTGGTCCTCCTCTGGTGGTCAGCTTTATTGTTCAGCTGATTCCCTCATGGTAGCAAGTTGGCTTCCAGCAGCTCCCAGAGCCATGAGCCTCCTTGTACTCATGCAGGGGAAAATGTCTTCTTTTTGCCCCTTTCTCAAATAAAAGTCTGATCTTTACATTATATCATCTTAGGTTGTGAGCTCACATTTGAACCAATCTTAGAAGCCAAGGAATGTGACTTGCTAATTTGCCTGGGCCTGGCTCCATTCTGTTTTCCCATTACGAAAGAAATCCCTGATGCACAGAGGTCAAATGACCCCAATTTGCGCAGATCCATGATGGTCCATACCTGGAACTAGGGAACCCTACCGAACTCCGTGGTTGTGAGTCTGGGTTCTTTTGGGAAGAAGAAATGGTAGAAATAATAAAAGAAATGTTTTGGAAACAATAAAAAGAAATGATCATAGATATTGGCATTTAATTTTTTAAAGGTAGGAATTTTCTATAGTAAAAATGCTCTTATCACTTAATCCTTATCCCCATATTTTTAGATCACTTGTTTTTCTTTTGAGAGCTGCCTTTAAAAAAAGGTTTTTGTCCTTTGCACTTCAATTTCTAAGAGCATTTTAAAGAGCTGTTCTGATAGACCCATGCCATGTAACTCATTTTGGAGTCGAGAGTAATGGCTTCTTTCTGGAAAAGAAAGGACTCAACTGGGATTCAAATGAACTCTTTCGTACCTTTGAAAAAATATTTGTTAAATTTAGATATAATTTAGATATAATCAGTTGCACAAGTTGAAACATACGCATGTGTACAGTCATGTAACTGCTACCCAGATAAAGATGGAGAACATTTTCATCAGTTCAAAAGATTCTTGTGTGTTTTTTCCCAATTGGTAACCACCTGCAACACACACACACACACACACACACACACACACACACACCACTCTTGCTTCTATCATCATGGGCTCATTATGCCTGTCCTTGTCTTTCATGTAAGTGAAATGATCGAGTATTTATGTATACCTTTGTATCTGGCTTCTTTTGTTCAATTCACAAGCATAGTTGGAGGTGTTAACACCTCTTTCTCAGGAGTTTAAGGAAGCAGGTTTCAGCATGGGGAGATGTTGAGCTGCATTGCGATCTCAACAGATTTCAGCCAACCCTAAGGGGAGTTCTGAAGCTGGAATGACCCTTCAGGGTTAAGGGAGCTGTGATTTCACCCCTTCTCAGTGATCCAGATTAGATGTGCGCCCCCAACCCCCCGACTCCCCCGAAAGGAGGCATGACCTTTGGTGAAGCAGACATCTTTAGCCAATGTATTTCTCATATGAGGTGACCTGCCATTTGGAGGGTTTAGCTGGTGGCACTTCCAGCCCCTGGGAAAATGTGGAGAATATGGGCAGCGCATCACATTGTCCTTTATAGTCTAGCCTGTGCCTCTTGGATTTTCCTCATATCAGTTATGGGAAACAACTCCTCCATGAGTCTGGTGCTCTTTTTTCCTAAAAGGACTTAGATGTGGAAGATTAGTGGGATGAACTATAGCCTCTGTGGCCCCAGGGGACCTTGGAGATGCAACTGATACTCATTTTTACCTTCTTCACTCTTCTAGATTCCACTCATCCTCAACTAACCTGCCACTTAGTTGTGGTGGTTTGCTTAAAGGTTCCCAGAGAAACAGAACCAATAGGTTATGGATATTGGATATATGGATGTATGGGTATGGATATATATGTGTGAATGTGGATATATGCAGAGAAGGTGGGAGGAGTTGATTTATGTAATTAGGTTCTGACAAGTCTGAAATGTGTAGGGCAGGCTAGCAGGCTATGAACTCACACAAGATTTCCGTGTTACAGTCCTGAGGCAGAATTCCTTTTCCAGGAAACCTCAGATTTTGCTCTGTAGGCTTTCAAGTGATTGGATGAGGTCCACGCATATTGTTGAGAATCATCTTTAGTCTATTTATTTTGTCATTTATTTACTTATTTGAGAGAGAGAGAGAGAGAGAGAGCATGAGTGAGGGGGACAGAAAGAGAGGGACAGGGAGAAACAGATTTTCCACTAAGCAGGGAGCCCACGGATCCTGGGATCATGTCCTGAGCCAAAGGCAGGTGCTTAACTGACTGAGCCACCCAGGTGCCCCGCCTTTAATCGCATTTATAAAATAGCTTCATAGCAACATCTAGACCACTGTTTGGCCAAAAAACTGGGCACCATTGCTTAGCCAAGTTAACACATAAAATTAACCATCATGGGGTGTGATCAAGAGACTCAATCCCTAAGAGGTTGAACCGTTGGTCACCATGTCCCCTCTCATGATGTGGCTGCTACCATTGTCCATTCATCGTCAGAATAAGGCTAGGTAGTATGAAGAGGCATCCAAGTTGATCATGTGCCCCTGTAGTGCACCGCAGCCCTGTTTCCTCCTGATGATTACATCAATTCCCTCTATCAGGGGGATAACTTCCCTTCTTGTCTGCTGATCCCTTGACATAAAGAGCTCAGATAGCAATGGTAACTTAGAGTTCTTTGTGACTCTCGCTGTGTCTCCTAGCCTAGGATTTCTCTTTGGAATCAGGACCTTTATACACACAGAGCCCAAAGTCAGTTGTAGGGGCAAGAAGCAGAAACCCACTAGAAAGTCATTGAGGGGGGTGGTAATCAGGGCCATTCTTGATTTCATCCTTTGGTTCCCAGACTCACTTTTCCACTATTGGGAAAAATAAATAATAGTAAGTATTTGGTCTTTGTCTTCAGCTCCTGGCACAGAGCTCCTAAAACCCTAGGAATTTACTGTCTTTTGTATGCTAATAAGATGACTGAGGGAAGAAGGGAGGCTATATAGTTTCAGGATGGGGTTTAGTCACTAGAAAAGCCTACCTCCATTAAAGGGTTAGAACTTTCAGCTCCATCTCCCCTCAATATCTAGGGAGGTGAGAGGACTGGAAACTGAGTTCCATCATCAATGGCCAGTAACTTAATTGATCATGTTTATATAACGATACCTTCATAAAATCTTCTAAATAACAAGGTTCAGAGAGCTAGGAGACTGGCATATCTAGAGAAGACATGGGAGAATGCACATTGCTCTGTGCATCTCTACCATTTGACTGTTCCTGAATTGTATCCTTTATAATAAACTAGTAGTCATAAGTGAAGCACTTTCCTGAGTTCTGTGAGCCTGAGGGGGTGATCTTGAGAACTGAATTGTAGCCAGTAAGGCAGAAGTGTGGGTCACTAGGGACCTTACTTACTGCTGGTAAACGAGGCGGGGGCGGTGTGGTGGGTCTGTGTTAACTTGGCAGGCACTTACATTACTGACAGACAATTCTGCCAATATTTAAATTTAGATTATTTTTAAAAGTTAGTGGATTTTAATTATTTTCTTACTCCTACAAAGTAGTCATCACTCTAAAGCGTGGACTTTCTGGAGTCCCATCTGAATGAGTGGAGTATTCATTAAGGTCTTTTCTATTTGAATGGGCCAGGATGTTAAGATCTTTGTAGCATTTTGCAATCTCTGAAATCTTTGCTTTCTCAATTACAGCCCTCCCCCCTCACGCCCTCCCCATCCTCACCACCCCCCCAAACCTGGCAACCAAAAGCAGGTGTTTAAAAAAATATAGGCTGTTTTCCTCTTTAAGTTTGTCCATTAGCTTAAAATCCAAGGACAATTTTTACGTAGATTTTTTTTGGCTTGTTATCTTTACTTCTCCCTTATCTGCTACTTGCCTCCCACATCTCAGCATTCTTCACAGATCAAACTCTGATCTCTGCTACTTCTGCCCAATGAAACTGACCCTTTGTGTTTGGGTCCCATTTCCCTGTACCAAGGATTGGAAAATAACTTTGGGGAGAAATCTGGAGTGAATAGGACTCACGTCAGGAATTCCCATTCTCTCGAGAGTTGTACCCCAGAATTGCTTGCTGTCTAATGTCTTCCAACAGTTGTTTTATATATTGTGTTCAATCTTTCTCATTCTTATTTAGTGATGCCAGTTACTTTGTCATGGCCTGAATCAAAATTCCTTTACATCAATTATAAATATAAATACTGTTGGTACGGGATGAGGACTGGGTGATATGATATATGTTGGCAAATTGAACTCCAATTAAAAAGTAAAAAATTAAAAAAATACTGTTGGTGAAAACTCCCTTACACTATAAATATTTATGTATTTCTTTATTTTTTAAATTCATCAAACAAACATGCCTTGAGGCTTGTTTTATAGCTATTAGTCTACTTATGTTGGGTTTCCCTCAAATTCTTACCAAAAATGCAGGAGATTTTCCTTTGTCTGTTTGGAACGTACATATTCACACAGGAAGATGTATCAGAGTAAATAAATACTTCATACTAAACTTTTGCCTTAGCCAAAAGACAAGAAACTATTCATTTTCATGATTGAATTTTGAAATATCAAAGCAATAAAAAAAAATCATGGGTTTATCAAAGTCGGCTTCCAGATTGACCTCTTTTATCCATCAACTTCTGGGCAAATTGTATAAAATTGATTTTAATAGAGCGTATTGTTATTAATCACAATGCTCAGGAATAGTGTGAGTGAATTAAGATCAGCAACACAAAGAAGCAAAATTAATAGTGCAAATATGTCTTTCAAGGCTCACAGTATAAATCTTCACTGCCTCAGACATTTTTCTCCTTTCTGCATAGAGATGTAGGTTTGTCCTCTGCAAATAGAGCTCTTGGCCACCAAACATGGGAATTTTATAGCCAATGATATAAGCATTTGCAACCAGTGCTTGGGTGGGCATATGTGAATTTTCTAAGACAACATGGGAGGGAGGAACTAGAAGTGTCCAGCAAGGCCATGTATACCCTCCTGTTTTGTCTACACTGGATTGAGGAGAGACACAAAAGATTGGGCTGTATCTGTTTCTAGACACGTGGTTTCACCACACAATGATGGTGTTCTTACACTGGTTTGGCTTTTGCTTTTTGGGTGAAGCTTCATAGGCCTGGAAGCATCATTCCAGATATTTTCTCTGACATCTTAATATTGATTTTTCCTCAACCAGCCAAATCCCTACATCAGCACAGGTATATGTCCTTGTTGTGAGAGGCAACTTGAGAAATTTGGAACTAGATGGGAGAAATAGAGGAGACAGCATGGCAACCAGTTGATGGACTGCAGAAGTGTCAATTAAGGAAAGCAGGCAGTCCACCTACACCTCAAAGTACTCCAATTAGGAAGTAATTAATCAGGCTCTGACAAAGAGACAAGTGCCAATAAATTAGCGGAAAAAGTGCAGTACAGGGTCAAACACAGACAGGGTTTATGTCAGATTCCCACAGTGGTTCTGAGGGGACCTTGTACAAATCAAGAAGCCTTTCTGCATTATGTTTTAAAACGCATAAACAGTAAAAGTAATGTTATGAAGATTGATATACATGTATTTATAGTTATGATTAAGAGATCTCTTTTCTTCTGTGTACAGAACAAAGCAATTTATCTAATTATATCCACAAAACACAATGAAATAACCCAAACATTCTATGAAAATAATTTATTTTGGTTTATGTCTTCTGTTTCTATTTATATTACCATATGAATGTATTTGGCCCCCATTTGTATATGAAACAGTAACATTTTCTACTTGCACCAAGAATCCGTATCAATGTCAGATGTCGTAATTAAAACACTTTTCATTTCAGAGGACAATTTAAGGGATGAATCAGTGGCATAAAACTTATTTAACTTAAGCAGCTAACTGCACAGTTGGTTATTTTCTAATCTTTGAAAGATATTTATAAAATATTTTTCCTTATGGCTTTAAAAACAGATTTTTTTCCTAATTGTATGTCTTTTCCAGTTTCAGCTTTCCTTCTCTTTATCTTGCATACATAAGGATGAAAACTGTCACTATTTTTTTTATTAGATAAAAAGACCAACAAGTAACTTCACACAAAAAATGCAAATAAACATTTTCTTAGGATGCATTTTACTGGACACCTGGTTGGCAGGTTTATTGCCTGCTTTCAGCCCAGGGCGTGATCCTGGAGTCCTAAGCTGGAGTCCTGCATTGGGCTACCTGCATGGACATGCCTGCTTCTCCCTCTGCCTATGACTCTGCCTCCCCCCTCCCCCCGTGTCTCTCATGAATAAATAAAAATAAAATCTTTAAAAAAAAAGGATGTATTGTACTTCGCAAGCAATATCATAGTATCAGGTACCAAAATAAATTAGCCTAGTCCAAATATTATATATATGTGTGGGCATTAAACATTTACCTTTTCTTGAAAATACATTATTTGTTTATTTATATATATACTTTCTATATACAGAGTATATATTTATACATTATAAATATTGTATTATATTATTATAAAAATGTATATTTTTCCTATTGATGTTGACGTGTCATTATCTCAGCCATATTATTAATTTGGGAAGAAAGAAATATTTATGATTAGTAAAATATTTCAGGTTTGGAGTTTGTTTTTAAATGTTAGAAAACCCTGGGGACACCTGGGTGGCTCAGTGGTTGAGCATCTGCCTTTGGCTCAGGGTGTGATCCCAGTGTTCTGGGATCAAGTCTTGTATCAGGCTCCCTGCAGAGAGGCTGCATCTCCCTCTGCCTATGTCTTTACCTCTCTCTCTGTGTGTTTCTCATGAAATCTTAAAATCTTAAAGAATCTTAAAAGAAAAGTTAGAAATCTTAAAATCATAAAAGAAATTCTTAAAATCTTAAAAGAAAAGTTAGAAATCTTAAAAATCTTAAAAGAAAAGTTAGAAAACCCAAATCTACCCTTTATTTTCCTGGAACCATCCTGTATACTTTCCACAAAACTCTCTAAATGCTGAAATGCATTCATTAAGGATTTCGAGAACTACCCTCAGAACATCCTGATCCAATAGACAAGATAGGTTAAAAAGATAGGTTATTCTATTTCATTTCTTACTGGTTTAAGGAAGATAAGAACTTTCCTGAAAGTGATTGGTGTGTATGATTTCTCTGCCACTCTTTTATTAATATTAATTTGGTGTATACACTTGTGTTATTTTATCTTAGCTCAGTAAAACCTTGTTAAACTATTCTAACCAGGAAAAAGGGGGAGAATATGAAGATTTCAAAAGAAATGACATTTTAATTAACTATAAGTAGCATCAAAAAAGCAGGAAGAAAGGATTGCTTTTTCCCACTTTGAAATCAATGAGCTGCTCAGCATTATCCATTTATACATGTCAGAACCAAAGGATGTGTCCCACATAAAAGGATTGTATCTGGAGAGGTTGCCTGTGATAGTGTAAAACTCTAAAAAATGTGCAATGTGTTAGGAGTGTTCAGAACTTCCAAATTATCATCTCTTTTTTTGGTCAAGAGGAATCAAAGGGTCTAAACACCAGTTTCAGAACATACTGGTAGGAGGAAAAGTACTTCAGCAATGGCAGAGTAAAGACCTTTGAAAATGTGTTCTCACATAAAAGCAACAAGAATATTGGTTTAAAAAAAACATAGTGAAAATTAGTGTTTTCAGAATTCTGGAAATTTTCATCTTCTTTCCAGTTTCATAGTAATCCTAAAAACCTAGCAGCCTGTGGAAGGGACAAAATGGTGTTAGAGTATCCCCCCAAACCACCATTCCCAGAAAATTCTCTTATTTGACCTTTCTGATGACTCCCTGAAAAATCTCCACTCACAGAGCTTGTCTTGATTTGACCTCACAGAGAACTCACCCAGTGCAGACAGCTTTTTGCCTAGGGAACTTGTCAAAAAATTTCAGTGACACTTGTTCAACATTGTCGCTGCCTGAGGTCATGGTAAGAAGGGATGACTACAAAACTTAAAAGAAAAAGCCTGGAATGAGATGTGCATAGGGAGCTTTGAAAAACTTCCATGTTCTTGAGAATCTAGGATGGCACATGCATAAGCAAGATTATGCAAGTACATGACCAGGAAAAACCTGAGAAGACCCCAGTCTCCCATGTTTGGTTGACCTTGGGCAAGCATGAAGTAAAAGCTAAGCAGAGTTTTTAACTCCTGGAGCATTGAATGACTATCTCGACAAGACATAAAGCTTCTTAGGAAAGGCTGGGAGACTTATTTGGTCAAGGCAGTTTGGGAAATTTACCTCCAATTGTTAGATGACAACGAAACTAGCCAGGCTGAGACTTCAGTGGTTACACACAACAAAGAATACACACTTTATGAAATTAGTTCAGCAAGTCACTCAACAAACAGCAGCAACAAAAACAATAACAAACAGATCCAAACGTGGGGGCAGAGGAATCTGAATTCCAGAGTCAGTACACTGTATTATTTTAAAAGTCCAGTTTTAACAGATTTCTTTTTTTAAAAAATATTTTATTTATTTATTCATGAGAGACACACACAGAGAGAGAAAGAGGCAGAGACACAGGCAGAGGGAGAAGCAGGCTCCATGCAGGGAGCATGACGTGGGACTCGATCCCGGGTGCCCAGGATCACGCCCTGGGCTGAAGGCAGCGCTAAACTTCTGAGCCGCCCAGGCTGCTCAAGTTTTAACAGATTTCTAACAAAAAAATGATGGGTCTTGTAAAGAAATAGGAAAGACCATACACAGAGGGAAAGAAAAGCAGTCAAAATGAACTGTCCCTGAGCAAGCACACAAGTTAGATTTACTAGACAAAGCCTTCAAATCAGCTATTTTAAAGTTTTCAAAGAACTTATAGAAGCCACATCTAAAAAATAAACAAATAAAAATGTAAGTTATGAGACTGGTGTGTTACCAAATAGAGATTTTCAATAAAGAGACAGAAATCATTTTAAAAGCATCAGATAGAAATTCTGGAGTTGAAAAATACAATAACTGAGATAAAAACTCTGCTAAAGAGCTCAACAGCAGATTTGAAAAGGAAGAAGAAAGAGTCGCTAAATTGGAAGACAGAATGGAGATTGCCCAGCGAGATGCAGAAAGTAGAGGTAAATAAAAAAATGAACACTCAGGGACCCATGGATACCACAAGTGTACAAACATATGCTTGATGGGAGTTCCTGAAGAAGAAAGAAAGACAAGAATAGGAAGGATATTTAAAGAAATTATGGGTGGGAAGTTCCTGAATTTGAGGAAAAATACCAAGCTGCATATCCATGAAGCTCAATAAACTCCAAACAGGAAAACTCAGTGATGCCCTCACCTATACACATGTCATTGTCAAACTGTCAAAAGCTCAAGGCAATGGTAATACAGTACAAATAAAATACAAAATCAGTTGTTTCTAAATGCGTGTAATGAATAATCCAAAAATAAAATTAAGAACACAATCTTATATAAAAAATAGTGTCAAAAATAAAATTCTTATGAATAAATTTAGCAAAACCAATATAAGACTTATACATTGAAAACTAAACATCATTGAAAGAAGTTAAGGAAGACCTATATGAGTGGAAAGACATTATATGTTTGTGAATTGGAAGACAATATTAAGGTGACAATACTTCTCAAAGTGACCCGCAGATACAGTGAAATCTCTTTCAAAATTCTAGCTGCTTTTCTTTGGAAAAATTGACAAGCTGATCCTAAAATTCATATGGAATTACACAAAAATTCAGAATAGCCAAAACAATCTTGAAAAAGAAAACAAAGCAGGAAGGGGTCAGGTCATACTTCCTGATTTTAAAAGTTACTCTGAAACTGTCATAATCAAGACTGTGTGGCACTGGAATAAAGCTGGACATATAGATCAGTAGAACAGAGTTCAGGGTCCAGAAATACATTTATTAGTCAATCAATTTTTGACAGGTGTGCAAAGAAAATTAAATGGAAAAAGGATGATTTGTTCAACAAAGGTACTGAGACAACAGAGTATTAGAGCCCTAAGTATATATAAGAGGTAAAAGTATAAAACTCTTAGAAGGAAAAATAGAAGTAAATCTTCATGATCTTGGATTAGGAAATGGTTTCTTAGATTTGACACCAAATATACAAGCACCAAAAGAAAATACAGATAAATTGGGCCTCATCAAAATTAAAAACTTTTGTGTCTCAAAGAATACAATCAAGATGGCGAAAAGACAACTCACAGAGTGGGAAAAAATCACATAGTTCTAAAGAACTTGTAACCTGAATATATAAAGAACTCTTAAAATGCAATAATAAAAAGACAAATAACCAACTTTAGAAGCGGGCAAAAGACTTAGACATTTCTCCAGGGGAAAAAAAAAAAAGATATGCAAATGTCCAACAAACTCATAAGTCATTAGTAAATGCAAGTTAAAATCACAATGAGATATCATTTGCACTCACTAGGGTGGCTAAAATAAAAAGACAAAGAAAGTGTAAACAAGGATGTAGAGGGATTGGAACCCTCATACATTGCTGGTAGTAATGTGAAATGAAACAGCTACTTTTGAAAAGTTTGCTAGTTCTTCAAAAAATTAGTATAGACTTACCACATGAGTCTGCAATTCTACTCCTAGGTATATACTGAACAGAACTGAAAATGTAAGTCCTAAGAAAAAAATCTGTACCTGAATGCTCTTTTAGTACCATCATTCACAATAGGAAAAAAAAAAAAAAAAAGGAAATAATCCACATGTCTATCATCTAAGTAATGGATAAAGAAATGTTGTATATCATATAATGGAATATTATTTAACAATAATGTTGGATCAACTGTTGACCCATGCTACAGCATGGATAAATCTTGAAAATATTCTACTAACTGAAAGAAGCTGTATGTAAAAAGCCACAAATTATATGATCCCATTGATACAAAATATAATGGACAATCTATAGATACAGAAAGTAGATTAGGAGTTGCTAGGAGGAGGAATACAGGGGCATGATTGCTAATGGTTTTGAGGTTGCCTATTGGGTAAAGAAAATATTACAGAATTGGGGCATCTGGCTGGCTTCAGTGGGTAGAGCATGTGATTCTTGGTCTCAGGGTCATGAATTCAAGCCCCATATTGGGTGTGGAGCCTATTAAAAATATATATATTTCAAAATCTGACATTTGTGATGCTCTGTGAATACACCAAAATAATTATATGTACGTTTTAAAGGGGTGAATTGTATAATATGTAAATTATACCTTAATTAACCTGTTATTAAAAAATAATACATTGAGAAAGTGATACCCTTGTGAGCATGAGCCTTGTTAGAAGGGATCCACTTGGGTTATTGAACATAGAATGACAATCAGAATCGACTATAGAATATGGTGATTCTTTAAAACAAATAATTGGAGTGCCTGACTGACTCAGTGGGTAGGGCATGAGACTCCTCATCTCAGAGTCATGAGTTCAAGCCCCACGGTGGGCATAGAGTTTACTTAAAAGATAAATAAAAGAAATAAATAAAAATATTTTAAATAGAAGTGTATTATTCCCATGGGCATCTGTATTCATCAGGATTTGCCAGAGAAACAGAACCAATAGGATATATATATGTATATATATCTATACATATATAAAAGGAAATCTATTTTGAGTAATTGGCTCATGCAATTATAGAGGCTGAGAAGTTCCACAATCTGCCACCTGCAAGCTAGAGACCCAGGAAGGCTGGTGGTGTAATTCATTCTGAGTCCAAAGCCCTGAGAACCAGAGGAGCCAATGTATAAATTCCAGCAGGAGGGCAGGAGACCAATGTCTCAGCTCAAGCAGGCAGGCCGGAAGGGAATGAGCCCTCCCTTCCTCCATTCTTTGTTCCATTCAGCCCACTGGGGAGGGCTGTCTTTTTTCTTGAGGCCACTGATGCTTTCATCTGGAAACACCCCCACAAACACACCCAGAAATAGCATTTCATGTGGGCAAACATGGCCCAGTCGAGAGGACACACAAAATCAACCACCACAGCATCATTTTGATAGTAAATGGTATACTTATTTGATTGGTTCTGTCATTACTGACATCATTTCTTGACTTCTTTTTCTGCAATTGCCTAGGAGCTGATTGGACCAGTTGGACAGTTAGATCTTCATCAGTGTTGTCAAACATTTCATTGAGGAAAGACTGTTTTCCCTACAACCAGTTAAAAATTATGAACCCATAGTCAAGCCTAATGGATAAGGTGGAAGATTAAACCAATCAAGCTGCATAACACCATCTTATGTTAAAGATGAAGTTTGAAGGATGTTTCTCTTTATGGTTCATAACCTGTGTAGGCTGCAGTAGATCAGCCCCAGTCCACCAACTCAAGGCATGCAGCTTTCATTAAAGACAGTATAGATGCTAACATCTCAGACGGAGCTGCCTGGTTCGAGTCCTGGCTCTGCTTCTTACTGACTAGCCATAAACACTTTTTTTTTTTTTTAGTACTTCTTAAATTTTGCCCTGCAATGAGGAAAATCCCAAACAGAAATGGCAAGAATGTTTTGAGTGTTGGTAGCATCGTTGGGATCAGTGGAATAGCTTGCATTATGGTGACTAGTCTGATAGCTCTCGTTATCATACGCAAATTCCAGTGTGTTCGTAAAAGTAGCCTCTTTACTTTGTGGCCTTGTTTTTATATAGGATCACAGACTTTTTAAAAATATTTATTTATTTATTTTGAGAGAGAGAGAGAGAACTAGCATGAGCTGGAGGGGCAGAAGGAGAGAGAATCTCAAGCAGACTCCATGCTGACCATATTGCTCGATGTGGGGCTTAATCTCATGACCATGGCAACAGTTACTGGAGAGGACAACTAGAGGTCAGGTGTGCAGGTTAATGTGGGTCTTGTTCTCATTCTCCGTATACTTCTTCAACAAGAGACTACATTTGACCTCAAGCTCTAGCGGTCTGCTTAATATGATTTGTCCAGCATATTTTTCAGTGTCACGTGTGGGATTTGTCATTTTTTTTTTGTCTGCTATTATGAAGCCTAGTGCTTTAAACTCGTTTACTGTATCTCTGCTCTATTGAGTTTTGGATGGTGTACTTAGCTTGTTTCATTTGGGTGTTTTTGACAATATGCTTTTCCTAAAAGAATTTATAATAATGGTATAGTATCTTTCCTGTGACAGTCCAGGGTATCTCTAGTTAGCCAAGAATACCATTAAACTTTCAAAACCAAATTAATTTTAATTAAAAAAAAAGACTGTATATAATGTTTCCCCTGATGATATTGCCGGGTCCTGTCCAAAGTAAGGGTTGCCAGATTTAGGAACTTGAAATACAGGTAAATTTGAATTTCAGCTAAGCAACAAATAAACCCATTGTTGCACAGGAAATACTTACACTACAACAAATTCATCACTGTTTATCTGAAATTCAAATTGTGCTGGGTATTTTCTATTTTATCTGGCGATCCTAATTTAAATGCTTACAGTCCATCACTGGATAGGAGATTCATGCTTTCAGAGAGCTTGCTTTTTTATTATTTTTTAAAAGATTTTATTTTTTTGAAGCAATCTCTATACCCAGTATGGTGCTCAAAATCACAACCCTGAGATCAAGGGTCTCATGCTCTACCAACTAAGCCAGCCAGGTGCCTCCATAGGAACTAGTATTTTAGAGGGGGAGAGTTGGACAAGATAATAAGCATAATTAATAAATAACTATGTAGTATGTTAGAAGAGAAGTGCTTTAGAGTAGGAGGAGAGCAGGATCCCTTAACCAAGGTCAAGGATGGAGGGCAGGTTCTCATTTTCAGGAGGGGAGTTGCTGAGATAAGCCTCATTGAGGGGCAAGATTTGAACAAGGACTTGAAACATTCCTCCAGAATTCAGGGCAAGAGTATGGGCAGGCTGAGGGATGGCGTCTACCTATTTGAAGAACAGCAAAGGACCAGCTGCCTGGAATAGAGTGAGGGGTAGGAGAAAAAATGGAAAGCCAGATCTTAGAGTAAGGACTTGGGAGCCACTGCCAAATGCTGACCAGAACTGCAATGTGACCTGACTTATCATCTTAAAGGATCTATCTAGACTGTAGGGTGATATGAACAAAATCAGGGATACTTTTAGGAGGTGATCACAGCTATCAAGGTGAGAAGCGAGAGAGCTCAGATTGTGGTGGTGATAGTAGTGGTGGGAAGTGGTGAGACTCTGGAGATGATATCGCCAGTTAAAACAACAGGATTTCCTACCAAGTGAATATGGGATGTGATGGAGAGAAAGAACTTGAGGATTACAAGGGTTTTACTCTAAGCAAGGGCTTTATGAATAGTGTCACTATCATGGTACCTCTCTAATATACTGGCAAACTACAAACAATTTGGAGTCAATTTGCCCTCCTGACTGAGCTGTACCAGCTGTTTCCTGACAAAATGTCTGTGCAGATACAGCCTCGATGGACAAGGTGGATGGACAGGAAGCCTGTCCCCTCTACCGTTCCCTTGGAGCTTCCTTGATGCATCCCTCACCTTCCCCACATTTGGCCATTGAAGGACACCAAGCTGTGCCTGGTGTTCGGCTTTTAGTAGAGGCCACAGAACAATACTGATGTGCCAGTTGTGTCAACACACCAGGTAATAATTAGCCCTGATCTTCAGGCTGGGATCATTTATGAGGAACTGTGTGTCGAAAGCTCTAAGGACTGATTGTGATTACCTTGAAGTGTCATTTAAATAATACATTAACATACGCTTGTGGATGCAGCTTAGAGCACCAACTCCTGCTTCTTTGGGGAAACCTAAAGACAACCAAAGACTATCATGTACTATGAATAGATTTTTATGGAGACATTTTATTTTACTCCACCTGTCAGGATAAAGAGAGGGGCAGACAGCCTTCCAGCTTACCAAATGTTACCAAGCCCTGAATGCTTCAGCCTCAAGTAATTATATCCTTTTTATTTATTGATAAACACCAGATGCCTGTCATGTCAGAGATCAGAGAATGTCAAGGAGTCATTCATTAGACTCTACTACAAAGCCTCCCTCATTATGCTCCACTTCGCCCATTCTAGCTAAGCCTTCACTTCTGAGGACCTCTGTCTCTCGGGCCTTCGCAACGGGGCATTCAACTCAAATAGCTAGTCTTTGATAGTTGAGGGATGGGTGGTATCATTAATATGCGACTCCCTTTACCCAGTGATTTGCCCTGATGTGTGTGGGGGAGCCATGATTCAGCTAATTTTAAGAGAGAGAGAAAAGATAATAAAAATTATTATAATTAGCCCAGAAATATAGAAGTAGTCCTTGAAACATTTCACTCTTCCTAATTGCAGTTTACATAGACTAAATTTAAAATTGATTTACATCCTCTAAGCCTATGTGAGCTAGACAAGAGGGAGTCTTCTTTAGTGTGACATATGGCAGGGGGATACTGTTTGGGGATTAAAGAGAAAATATATTGTAGCATTTTCAGCAAGAAAGGGCCCTGCTTTTGGTATACACACATGCGATAATAATGGTGATGATGATCATAAGAGAAACACCACAATCACTAATCACTTACTAAACTTGGATTATGCGCACATACTACTGTAGGCACACCACCTGTGTGATGCCTCTTAATCCTCATATGAGGTATGTATTATTATCATGCACATTTTACCACATGAGGACACTGACGTCTTAAGAGCAAAAGTAACTTGCTCATTCATGGTCACATTGTCAGTAAGCGGCACAGTTGGCGTTTGAATCCAGATGGTCTGATTCCACACTTTTAACTTCTATATGATATTAAATAATACACAAATATCAATAAGAAAATGATATGCTGCTTAGCTTGATAGAAAGGGAAAGGCCTTGGTGCCACAACAGAGAAGAGACTCAAATTGGAGTTATAAAAAGAAATGGAGGAAGTAAAGGAATGCCTGGGTGACTCAGTGGTTGAGCATCTGCCTTCGGCTCAGATCATGATCCCCGGGGTCCTGGGATTCAGTCCCGTTGGGCTCCCTGTAGGGAGCCTGTTTCTCCCTCTGCCTGTGTCTCTGCCTTTCTGTGTCTCTCATGAATGAATAAATAAAATCTTAAAAAAAGAAAAAAGAAACAGAGGAAGTAAATCTCCAGGGAATACCAGACCCAAATACAGATCCTAAGAACCAAGAAGGATTTTAATGTCCACGTAGGGAACAGGATACATAAACTTGCACCTGTGTAGGAAGGAGAGTTTATCAGAGCTGAGAATATTGGAGGCTTGCCTCAGGTATGAAAGGGATCAGAAAAACACCATACACAAAAATAAACTCAAAATGGATGAAAGATCTAAATGTGAAACAAGAATCCATCAAAACTCTACAGGAGAACACAGGCAACACCCTTTTTGAACTTGGCCACAGCAACTTCTTGGAGGATACATCTATGAAGGAAAGGGAAACTAAAGCAAAAATGAACTCTTGGGACTTCATCACGATAAAAAGGTTCTGCACAGCAAAAGAAACAGTCAACAAAACTCAAAGACAACCTACACAATGGGAGAAGATATTTGCAAATGACAAATCAGATAAAGGGCTAGTATCCAAGATCTCTAAAGAACTTATTAAACTTAACAGCAAAGAAACAAACAATCCAGTCATGAAATGGGCAGAAGCCATGAACAGAAATTTCACCAAAGAAGACATAGACATGGGATCCCTGGGTGGCGCAGCAGGTTTGGCGCCTGCCTTTGGCCCAGGGCACGATCCTGGAGACCCGGGATCGAATCCCACGTCAGGCTCCCGGTGCATGGAGCCTGCTTCTCCCTCTGCCTATGTCTCTGCCTTTCTCTCTCTCTCTGTGTGATTATCATAAATAAATAAAAATTAAAAAAAAAAGAAGACATAGACATGGCCAACAAGCACATGAGAAAAGGCTCGGCATCACTGGCCATCAGGGAAATACAAATTAAAACCACAATGAAATACCACCTCACACCAGTGAGAATGGGGAAAATTAACAAGACGGGAAACAACAAATATTTGAAAGGATGTGGAGAAAGGGGAACCCTCTTGCACTGTTGGTGAGAATGTGAACTGGTGCAGCCACTCTGGAAAACTGTGTGGAGGTTCCTCAAAGAGTTAAAAATAGAGCTACCCTAGGACCCAGCAATTGTACTACTGGGGATTTACCCCCAAAGAATACAGATGCAGTGAAAAGCTGAGACACCTGCACCCCAATGTTTATAGCAGCAATGGCCACAATAGCCCAACTGTGGAAGGAGCCTCGGTGTCCATTGAAAGATGAATGGATCAAGAAGATGTGGTCTCTGTATACAATGGAATATTACTCAGCCATTAGAAACAATGAATACCCACCATTTGCTTCGACGTGGATGGAACTGGAGGGTATTATGCTGAGTGAAGTAAGTCAATCGGAGAAGGACAAACATTATATGGTCTCGTTCATTTGGGGAATATAAAAAATAGTGAAAGGGATTAAAGGGGAAAGGAGAGAAAATGAGTGGGAAATATCAGAGAGGGTGATAGAGCATGAGAGACTCCTAACTTGGGGAAACGAACAAGGGGTAGTGGGAGGGGAGGTGGGTGGGGGGATGGGGGGACTGGGTGACGGGCACTGAGGGGGGCACTTGACGGGATGAGCACTGGGTGTTACACTATATGTTAGCAAACTGAACTCCAATTAAAAAAATACAAAAAAATATAGAAAAAAAGAAAGAAAAACATTCCTCCTTCCCCAATCCTGGAAAGCTAAAACAAACGTCTTCTTGGGGCAATGGGAAGCAAAGGTATTTGTAAATTGCGTGAGCAAATCTAAATAAGGGAGAAAACAAAATTATTCTAAACCTGTGTCACATTGCAGATATGAAGTCCACACTTCTATTGTCCACAACGTAAAGGAACGTGAAGCTTAGAAGTAAACATAGTGTTAGTCCAGTCAGTGAAAATTTGGGACCTTGACCGAAGGAAATGCACTGGGGGTGGAAGGGAAGCCCAACGTGACCTGCCAGTAAGAAATTACAGACCACACAAAGAAAGGAGCCATGTGAGGATGAGTCAACAGATAAAACAAGTAGTATTTGGGTACCGGACATAAGAGGTAATTGGAAAAATGCTGTAATATAGGTATGTTTAAAATTATTCAGGAGACAGAAGAAAGAAGAAAGAATGTATTGCAAGATAGGCTGCTATGAGATACAAAGTGGATTTGTAAGAGAACCAAATAGAACTTTAGGAGAGGACAAAATTAAAACAAAAACCCAATAGATAAATAAGCAGGAGATTTGATACAGATGAACAGAGAAGATGCCAGTGGATAGAGCTGATGAATTCATCCAAAGAGGGCAAAATATGGGCAGGGGAGGGATGGCGTTACCCCCAAATATAAAGAGATGGAAAATCAGAGTGGTTAAGAAACATAGAAGAATGAACCAGAAGGCCCAGCATATACCTAATAAAAGCTCCAGATAGAAGAGGTGTTATTTGAAGAAAGGCAATATCTGGAGAGATAATAAACGAATATTTATTAAATTTCAATTTTCAATTTTTTATGATTTTATTTTTAAGTAATCTCTACATCCAGTGTAGGGCTTGGACTCACAATCCCGAGATCAAGAGTGACAAGCTCTATCTACTGAGTCACAGTAAATGAATCTTTCCTTTTCTTTCTTTCTTTCTTTCTTTCTTTCTTTCTTTCTTTCTTTCTTTCTTTCTTTCTTTCTTTCTTTCTTTCTTCTTTCTTCTTTCTTTCTTTCTTTCTTTCTTTCTTTCTTTCTCTCTCTCTCTCTCTCTCTCTCTCTTTCTTTCTTTCTTTCTTTCTTTCTTTCTTTCTTTCTTTCTTTCTTTCTTTCTTTTTCTTTCTTTCTTTCGTAGAATCCACGCCCAACATGGAACCCAGCATCAGGCTTGAACGCATGACCCTATTATCAAGACCTGAGCTGAGGGGCCCTTGGGTGGCTCAGTGCTTGATTGAGCACCTGCTTATGGCTTAGGTCATGATCCCAGGGTCCTGGGATTGAGTCCTGCATCGGGCTCCCTGCAGGGAGCCTGCTTCTCCCTCTGCCTAAGTCTCTACCCCTCTCTCTGTGTTTCTCATGAATAAATAAATAGAATCTTTAAAAGAAGACCTGAGCTGAGATCAAGAGTTGGACACCTGGCTGACTGAGCCACTGAGCCACCCCAAAATGAAATTTCTTAAGGCAAAGAAAGATTTGGAGATGCATACCAAGTTGGGAACAGAAAAAATACAAATAAATCCACACTTAAGCAAACTGGATGGAACAAAACTGCACACCAAAGAAAAACAGAAAATCTTAAAAACAGGTGTAGAAAAGACATGTAATAGAGTGTTATAATAGGACTCTTTCTGTCTCCACTTCTGCAGAGGCCACTTAAGGCCAATGGCAAAATAATAAGGAGCAAGTCCTTCCTCATTACAAAGAGAGGTAACTAAAGTACCTATGCAGCTCACAGTCAAGGACTGAGGATTACACAGGCCATGCATGCCAGGAGTCAGGGATTACTGGAAGCCATTTGAGACTGCCTATCACAGAGATCTTTATATATCTTAGGTACATGTCCTTTGCTGTATCTTTTTTTTTTTTTTTTTTTTTTTTTGAGAGAGAGAGAGAGAGTGAGCACATGCAGGCAACCAGGGAGGAAGGGCAGGGGCAGAAGGAAAGAAAATCCTAAGCAGGGGACATATCCAGCCCAGCGGAGCCCACACCAGGCTCAATGATCCTGTGATCATGACCTGAGTTGAAAATAAGGAGTCAGACACTTAACCCACTGAGCCATCCAGGGCCCCTTCTTTGCCTTATCTATGTATCACAAATATCTTCTCCACCCCTGCAGCTTGTCTAGTCTCCCTCTCTCTTAATGATATCTTTTGATGAGCAGAAGGTTTTCAATTTTAATGTAACCCAATTTATGGTTAGTATTTTTTGTATCCTCTTTAAGGAAACTTTGACTACCTCCAAAGTCATGAAGATGTTCCTCTCTGCAATCTTCCAAAACGGGTTGGCAAATTTTTCCTGTAAAAGGCCAGATAGTAAATATTTTAGGTTTTGTGTGGGCCAGTCACCGTTGCAATAACTGAACAGCATTATAGAGTGAGAGCCACCATGCACAATATGTGAATGAATGGGCATCGTTGTGTTGCAATAAAACTTTATTTGCAAAGCGGGTTTCAGCTTGATTTGACCTGTGGGTTGTAGTTTGCTGACGTCTGGCCTACATGTTCCAACTGTTAACATTTTGCTAATTTTTTCTGTGTACGTACGTTTTCTGTCTTTCAGAGAGATGATGGGTAGATGGATAGATGAGAGGTAGATAGGTAGATAGATACATAGATACGTAGACAATAGATGTGCATATGTTTTGCTGAATCATTTAAGTTGTATAAGCTCATACATCATGACACTTCTTATCTAAATTCTTTAGAACAGTTTCCCAGCCTTTTATTTTTGTCTTTCATAATGTTCACAAATTCTGAGACCATTTGTTAAGCGGAATCTCATTCAATGTGGATTCATCTGATGGATTCCTGATGTTTATATTTAGAATCAACCTTCCTGGTGGAATAATTTTTATGTGATAAAATGTGTCTCAGGCATCACAGTGGGAGACGAATGATGTCATTTTGGCTTACTGGTGGTGTTAATTCTGATCACTTGGTTAAGATAGTGCTTGCCAGATTATTCATCTTTGCTTTATCTTTTGTAATTAGTAAAGAAATCGGTGGGTCAATACTTTGACATTGTGTGAATGTTCTGTCTGCCCATGATCTTTTACTCAGTGATTTTTAAATCTATTAACCTTCTTGCTTGAATTATTGCTGTGATAATATATGCCCTTTTTTACTTTCTTACCTATTACACTGGCTAGGAAATATAATGCAATGTTCAGTATGTATTGATAGTAGGAATCTGTGTCTCTAGCCTGATCTCAGAGGGAAAATGTTCATTATTTCACCATTAAAAATAATGTTGGCTGTAATTTTGTTTGTTTTAGTCATTATCATCTAGAGAGGGTTTTTGTTTGTTTGTTTTTTAAAGAATCATGAACGAGTGTTGGATTTTACTAAAAATTTCTTTCTACATCTATCAAGATAATTGTATAATGTTCCTCCTTTTTATGCTAATACTATGAGTTATTTTGATAGGATTTTCAAATTTTAAACCAACATTGCATTCTTGGAATAGAAATTCATTGTCTTATTTTCAAATATTGAAACATTTTTACTTGCATCTTTTTAACAAAAAATTTATTCTATTTATTTTGGAGAGAATGAGACCAGGAATGGGAGGGACAAAGGGAGAGGGAGAGAGAGAATCTCAAGCAGACTCTATGCGAGCAGAGAGCCTGAAGGGAGGCTGGATCTCATGACCCTGAGATCATGACCTGAGCAGAAACCACGAGTCAGATGCTCAACCTACTGCACCACCCATGTGCCCCAGTTATATCTTTATTAATTCCTTGCTTAATTCCACTGTGGTCAGGAAACATATCCTGAATGATTACAAACTCTGAATTTAATGAGACCTGCTTTATGGACCAGTATTATGGCTAATTTTGATAGATGTTTCTTATACACTTGAATATACACATGAATATGTAGTCTACTATTGTGGGGTGCAGTGTTCTATATATCCCAAATGATTCAAATGCATTTATCATGTTGTTCAGACTCTCTATGTCCCTACTGATATTTTTTCCCACCTGATTTTCCAGTTACTGGGGGGGGGGGGGGGGGGGACAGTTACAGTCTCTGATTATGATTGTGGTTTGTCTCATTTTTCTTTATTTCTGTCAAATTTTTGTTTATACATTCAGAAACCATGTTATTGAGTACATAAAAACTTGCAATTATTATATATTTGTCCCTATTTCTATTAATATTACTTGCCTTAAAGTCTGCTTTGCCACATTTGGGTATAACAATACCAGCTTTCTTTTGCTTAGTGTTTTATGGTTTTCATATTTATGTCTCTGGCATGCAACTTCTCTTTGTTCTTAGAGCATGTCTCTTATAAGTAGCATATAGTTGGATTTCGTTTATTTTAATCTAGTTTGAAAATATTATTGACTTTTCATGTGTTTAAACGTACGGATATACTGGGGTTTATATTTACCATTGCCTTATTTGTATCCTCTTATCCTATACCTGTTCTATGGTACCTCTTTCCATTTTTTGGACTCATACAGTGTATTTCTTATCTTTCTGTTTCCCACCGCCACTGCCACCAATTTATTTATTTATTCAATTTTTTAAAAATTATGTATTTATTTGAGAGAGACAGAGACCACAAGCAGGGGGAAGTGGAGGGACAGAAGGAGAAGGAGAAGCTGACTCCTCGTTGAGCAGGGAGCCCAACATGGAGCTCATTCCCAGGACCCCAAGATCATGATCTGAGCTAAAGGCAAATGCTTCACTAAAGGAGCCACCCAGGTGCCCCGCTACCACCCATTTATATACTGTTAACACAAGGCAATATTCTGTAGGCAATGATAAGACTTAAGAGCACTAGAACTGCATTCATTCCTTCTGCCTTTTGTATTATCATTGTTGTATATTTTATTTCTGCATGTATTTGTGCCCTATAAAATGTTATTATTGCTGTTTTGTGCAGATAGCGTTTATCTAGATTTACCCAGGTTTTCCCACTTCCATCATTCCTCATCTCTACTGCATTTGTGTGCATCCACACAGCATCATTTTCCTTCCACCTGAAGAATTTCCATTAGTATTTCTTTTCTTTTTCATTACTGAGGTGTAATTGACATATAGCATTGTAACAGTTTCAGGAATACAGCATAATTATTCAATATTTGTATATATTTTAGATGAGCCCTGCAGTGAGGCTAGTTAACATCCATCACCATACATAGGCAAAAACTTTTTGTTTCTCTTGTAGTGAGAACTTTTAAAAGCTACTCTCTGAGGAACTTTATACATGAAATACAGTATTATTAACTGTGGTCACCATCCTATACATTACACCCTGTGACTTGTTTATTTTATAACTAAAAGTTTGTATCCTTGAACTCCCTTCACCTATTTTGTGCACCTTCTGCCCATCTGTTCTCTGTATCTATGGATCATACAGTATTTGTCTTTCTCTGTCTGACTTATTTCACTGAACATAATGCCCTTAAGGTCCATCCATGTTGTTGCAATTGGCAAGATTTCATTCTTTTGTATGGCTGAATAATTTTCCATTGTGTGTAATACACTACAACTTCTTTATCCCTTCATCCATTGATGATACTTAGGTTGTTTTCATATCATAGCTATTGTAAATAATGCTATAATGAATGGGAATGCATATACCTCTTTGTGTTAGTGTTGGTTTTTTTTTTTTTTCCCTTTGGATAAATACCTAGGAAGGGCATTGCTAGATCTCTTTCTTTCTTTCTTTCTTTCTTTCTTTCTTTCTTTCTTTCTTTCTTTCTTTCTTTTCTTTCTTTCTCTCTCTCTCTCTCTTTCTTTCTTTTCTTTCTTTCTTTCTTCTTTCTTTTAAAGATTTTATTTATTTGAGAGAGTGAGAGAGAGAGAGAGACAGTGAGAGCACAAGCAGGAGGAGGGGCAGAGGAAGAAGGAGAAGCAGGCTCCCTACTCAGTGGGGAACCCAATGTGGGGCTCCGTCCCAGGACTCCCAGATCATGACCTGAGCCAAAGTCAGATGCTTAACTAACTGAGCCACCGAGATGCCCCTCAGCATTTCTTCTATTATGGATTTACTGGTGTCTAATTCTCTCCATTTGTCTTTATTTGGAAATTTGTTCATTTCATATTTCCTTTTGAAAAAAAAATTTGTGAGATATAAAATTTAGGTGGTTAGATACAAAATTTATTTTCTTTCATTATTTAAAAAAAATGCCATTCTGGGGCACTTGAGTGGCTCAGTAGTTGAGCGTCTGCCTTCGGCTTAGGTCGTCATCCCAGGGTCCTGGGATCGAGTCCTTCATTGGGCTCCCCACGGGAAGCCTGCTTTTCCCTCTGCCTATGTCCCGGCCTTTCTCTCTGTGTATCTCATGAATGAATAGTATTTAAAAAAATGTCATTCCGTTGTCTTCTGGTTTCCAACATTTTGATGCATCTCAATATTCTTTCTGAGCTAATTTTCTTCTTTTTTCCCCCTGAGAACAAATAGAGAAGATGAGCAAAAATCTTTTTGAAGACATAAGACAGGTACCAAGACATTGAAGAATTATAGGGTGAAAATCTGGAAAAAAGAAAGAAAGTCAGAGAATTTGGCTCAGTATTTGTGACTGCTTTCTTCTGGAGGCATCTGCTAATTTTGGAAGGGGCGGCTGAGAATCTGAGAAGAGCTCTCCTCTGATTCAGAAATCTAGGACAAAAAATGGGGAGATCATGACCTGCCAACAATGGAGAATTCCAGGATAACCCTCACCTAAGCTTGGGCTTGAGACCCTGAAGAACTATATTTTAGACAAATGGTTAAATCAGAAATAGGCCAGTTTTGAATCATCTTACTGCTTGATTGGGTTAAGGTGATCTAGAGATTGCTAATGCTTTGCCCTAGCCTATTAGAGGCAAATATAAATCTCTCTGGAGGAAGATAGCATCATCCAAAACCTAACATCATCTTTCCCATCCTTCAAATGTAATGTTTCACACAATAAAAATTAACCAGTCATGTGGGGGAAACAATATAATATGGCAAAAATACAAGAGAAGCAACACAAATAGAAATACATTCACAGATAACAGTGTCAGATAAGATTTTAAATGTTCAGGAAAAAATTTTAAAGCTGGTGAGAATTTTGACAGATGAATGGAAAACATGAAAAGAACCAAATGATAATTTCAGAAGTAGAAGATACAGTAGCTGAAATTAAGAGCTCAGTGGGTGATTTTGAGAGCAGATTCGACTCAGATGAAAAGAGAATTACTAAATGAAAAATAAATCAAAAGAAAATATCCATACTGAATCCCAAAATAACAAGAATAACAAAAAAATTGAAAACATACACAAAAAGTATGAGATATAGGGCATACAGTGAAAAAGTCAACATAAATATTATGTTGGAGTTTGGAAAAAGGAAGAGGTGAGGGGCAACAGCAATGTCTGAGAAGTAAAAATAAACAAAAAAACCCCAAAACCATGAAAGACATCAAGCCAGATTTACGAAACACTAAGCATTTAAGGTACTATAAATATAAATCAAACCGTATCTAAGCATATCATACTAAAACTACTGAAAAACAAGAAGAGAGAAAAAAATCTTGCAAGTAGCAAAGAGAGGAAACAATGCGAGTAACAGTTGATTTTTCAACAAAACAGTGGAAGCCAGGAGCTAGTAGCATGAGATCTTCAAAGTTCTCAAGGAAAATAACCAACTGCTGGTTTTGGCTGGACTCATTCAGACATCTGGAGCTGACTGGGGGTGGTTCTACTCCATCTGTCTCTCATCCTCTTCTTGGGTCTGCAGGCTAACTTGAGAATGTTCTTTTCATGGTAATGGCAGAGACATAAGAGAGCAAGCAAATACATGTGAGCATCTTTTGCGCTTTGGCTCATGCCACATTCTTAAGACCCCATTGGCCAATGCAAGTCACATGACTTGACTCCTACTCAAAGAACAGGGAAATATGTTCTGCCACTTGATAGGAAGGGCAATGAAGTCATGTGGGAAAGTGCAAGGTTACAAGAAGGGTTGGAGAATTGGAGCCATCCATATAATGCACCACAAAGTAACTAGTGAAAAAGAGCTATCCAGATTCATTTTTATAGGCTGTTTTCTCTGGTTCGAAATGAATCAGGAATACCTACCTAAATAATTATAGCAGTTGTCTAAGAAGTGTTCAAACAGTCTTTCAGTTTATATTTTCAGAAAGCAGATGCTCTATACTGCAGGTGCTTTAACGAAACTCTAAGAGAAACTCCTTTTGCAGGACAGGAGGTACATTAAGTGAAGTGAAAAAAAATTGTGTTTACTCTTTAAAACAGGAGAATGATGGTAAACTGGGAAGAAGTAGAACAATTAGCATGGATTTGGGTAACATTTTTGTTACCCAAACTTATAAAAAGCACTATGTAGAATTAAGTTAGAAGATCTAAAAAATATATGGAAGTGACTCCTTCCTAGGCTTACTATTGCTACATTGGACCTATAATCCCAAAAGAATATGGCAGAGGGGGCATAACAATGATGCAGATTTCAGTGTATTCAGACACTGAGGCTGTTCCCCCCCCTTTCTATCCAGAAAGAACAAAACAAAGTAGATTCCAGTATATAAGGGGTTGAGTCACTTGTACTTGGTAATGTAGGGGTAGAACAGAGGAAGATGGCCAGGACAAAGAGAAATTAGCCCAAGTGGTCCTTCAAAGGATATCCTGGAGATCACAGGCAGTGTGAGGTAAAGCAGTGCTTGTCCAACCAGCCCATTATGTGCCTGGAACAGTAGCTGGCTGCTCAAGCATAAACTTCCTTTGAGATTTGTGTTCTCTTTAAAAATTCATGTAAATTAAAAAAAAATCATGTGAATTTTGTTTTTTCCTGCATAATAAATACATGTTTGTTTTTTAATAAAAATGTTGTTTTAGCTTACTAATTTTTTAAAAGATTTTATTTATTTGAGAGAGAGAGCAAGGATGAGCAGGGGGTGGGGGAGGCAGAGAGAGAGAGAAGGGAAAAGCAGACCCTCTGCAGAGCAGGGTGTCCAATGCAGGGCTCAATCCTGGGACCCTGAGGTCACGACCTGAGCTGAAGGGAAACACTTAACAGACTGAGCCACCCAAGCACCTCTTAGTTTAGTCTTAAGGTAATATTCAAGACTTAAGAAGAAGTGGCACATCTATGCTTTGGCTTTGAATATTTCCTGGCATGTGAAGTTATATCCACTAGGGCTAAGGAGTTCTGTTCAAGAATCTCAGGTGATACTGTTGACTTGGGAGTCAGAAGGACTGGGTTTTCCTCTTGTCTGTGCCCAGTTCATGCTAGTTTTGGAGAAGGTATTGAACTCTAAGAAGAGATCAAAATTTTCTGACCTGTAGGCAGAGATTGGTCCAGACCATTGCTGGGGTTCCTTCTAGTTCTTTCAGGAATCTCTTCCAGGTCCTTGGCGAAGTTCAACCTCAATATTTGCCTATGAGCAGATGTTCTTGCTGAGCGCTGCTGCTACCATCACTGAAGCATGTCTGGGGCTCATTTTGCCAACCCATTGTAGAGGAAAGAGCCAATTTTCCTTGACAAGCTGGCCATACAGCTTGGTAGAGTCCCCTTCACATGCAACCAGGCACGGTTTCTCATTGTAAGACAATACAGAGGCAGCAGACAGTGACAGGAGAGGAATGTATGTACCCCAGACAATCAAATTAGAGACAATGCTGAATTTTTTTCTTTAATAGATCAAATTAACATACTTTTCACAGGGAGATTGATGGACTTTGGCCTACTAACAGATGCAGGGCTTTTGGGTTTGTTTGTTTGTTTTTGTCTGATTCCATCAGCTTTGAAACTGAGCATGGAAATGAGACACCTGCATTAATAAAACAACAAGGTGGCGTTTGGACACTTAAACTAAAGAAAAGAAATTGGACCTGGGAGTGAATTACTTATTTATGACATCTCCTGTCAAGCTACCTAACCCTCATGTGAGGCCTGGGATGATCTCTTTGTTGGTCCTTAAGGCGTGTGTGTGTGTGTGTGTGTGTGTGTGTGTGTGTGTTTGTGTGTGTGCATTGGGGGTGGTGCTTTGTGATGACTGACTTGTGGTTTAGGTTAATAGTGAGCTGGCTGTGGGAACCATTTTGTCCAAAATGTCGGTACGAAGTGTGCTCCCTCTCCCTCTTTTCTTGAAGGTGTTCTGGAATCCAGCTCATGATAAGCAGCAGATATACCCAGGGATTTCATGAGATGGTATATCTGGTTGTGGGAAAGGGGGGTGGGCAATGACAAAATAAAATCAAAATGAAAAAAGGCCAACGATGTTCAGTCTGAGAGAGTGGGTCCTGAGGAGCTGGTGGCAGCCTGATTTCTTGCATCTGTTTTAAGTGACCTGGGAAAAGTGTGAGTGAGTACAGGGCATTGGGAAGAATTTCTCTGCCAAGAAGCTCAAAGTGCAGAGTGACCTAAATGGTCTCATTCATCTCTGGTTTCAACCTACAGGGGTTCTCACGTAACCTTGTTTGATGTCATTTAAATAAAGATCACCTTGAGTCTGATGTGATCTCTTAGACTAGGAGAATTTCACAATTTCAAATGGATTCTTAATAGGGTGTTTAGGTATATGCATATATGCACTCTGAAGCATAAGTCTTACTATTTTTTTTTTAAGTCTTACTATTATATATCCGTGCCTCCAAGTTTAACACAAACTTGTTGCATATGGGCACATCCCATGTGGACAACATGTGTGGAGGCACATGTGACTTTTGTCTTGGTATAAAATCATTCTGCCATTGAGCATTTTCTCCTTGTCTTGTAATGGGGAAGAAAGGGTCAGATGATAAAAGGGATAGAAGAGAATCCCTCAGAAGAAAGGCCAGTCTCCCCAGCAGCACCTTACCAAGAAGTCAAGTTTCCCACTTTGATCTACAAAGGTATGATGAGCAACCTCCTCATGGTGCTGACAACAGAGGATGTGGGGGCCCAGCACTGGGGAGACATCACCAAGGATCACCAAGGTCTGAGAGGCAGAGGGTATTAGAGATGTGGCCATCAGTCACAGGGCTGATGGAGCAGGCATCTATTGGCTTCTTAGGTAAGAAGGCCAGCAAGACCAGAAATTTGTGAACCCTAAGACCGCTGCTTATTGACAAGGCCCAAGCTGGAATTCCTGATGGAAAGCAGGGACTGGGGCGGGTGTCCCTTCACCTCCCAAGACCAGCCCCCTGATCCAGCTGCCGTGTCCACTAAATCTCTCCTTATTCTGGTTCTTTCTAGTTATCTATGTTGACCAGCCCTGTGCCTGGTTGCACCTTCCACCCTAGCTGTCCTAGGCTTCTAAATCAATTAATTTCTGTTTGTTTGTTTTTTTTTAAAGATTTTATGTATTTATTCATGAGAGACACAGAGAGAAAGAGGCTGAAACACAGGCAGAGGGAGAAACAGGATCCCAGCAGGGAGCCAGATGCAGACTCAATCCCAGAATCCCAGGATCATGGCCTGAGTCAAAGGCAGATGCTCAACCACTGAGTCACCCAGGTGCTCCTGGTGCTTGTTTTATCAATTATTTGTCTCTTTCGTATTTTCAGTGTCTTTATTTAATTCTTCTCTCATTCTGTTGAGATACTGAAATCACTGCTGTTCCTTAAAAGGAAAATCTCTACATCTCTTCTTCCTTCTGTGTCACAAACAGCTTTTCTCCTCTTCACTATGTAATAAAATTTAAATTCTTTGCCTTCCTCATCTCCCCTCTTCTCAACTCACTGGGGCCTTGCATTAACCCCATCATGGTAATGGAAGGTGTAGTCCATGGTCACACCTGATTTAATGTTCACATCTTCCCTCCCAGTGAAGTGGAGAAAAGTGCAGACAACCTTGTGTGACAGATTTGTAGTAAGCCCTGTTGTTAACATTGCAGATCCGCCCCCCTCCCCTTTCAGGCTGGAGGCACTTGTTCCCCGCTGCTGGGAGAGTTCCCTGCCCAGAGCTTAACCCTGAATTCTTCCCCAGTGATTGGTCTCAGCAGAAGGGAACCCCTCACTCAACGCCACTTGCCACTGCAGAGGCAGCCTGCATTTGCTGGCTTGTTGATCAGGGGTCAGTACAGGGCCCCTTTGCCTCAGGGAGGGACATCTTTTAAGAACCATCCAAGCTCCAGAACTTGCCATGAGATTGACTGAAGCCTTTGCAATTTATGGTAAGTTTGATCTCCCCAGCGGGAGAAATTCTTTCCAGTTCAGCTCTCTTTCCTTCCCTTGCCACTGTGGCTTCCAAGAACACTCCCCCAATAAACTTCCTGCAAGCAAACGTCTATTTCAGAGTCTCTTTTCTGGAGAACTCAACATAAGGCACAGGGAGGGGAAGCTAATTCTTTGCCTGGAAAAACTGGCAATAGAGTCGGAAATCCCTCACTCTTCATCCCAGCCTTTGCTTGTCAGGATCCTTTGCTGGTACCTACTGAGCCAGGATGCTTTGATCAGAATGAACCCCCAAATTTAATTTTTCTCAGGCAATGAATGAAGTTGAGTCCCAATTTCTAGGTCTTCGTTCAAGCTCTTCATGTTCTCGAATAACTTTTATTCAGGACAAGACTGGATCAAAGCCTTCCCTTGGAACTGTCGTCCAATTTTTAGGAATCCCATTTTATATGGTACTTTTTTCCTCCAGGATGTGCTCCCTTTTAAGGAAGCTGTGCTCTCCTTTGTCCTCCTCTCCTTTTTTGGTTCCTGCTCCATCAAGACTTCAAAGGTTTGCTCTGGGATGAAAGTTTTAGCTTCCCCAAGCCTTCCCACTACCACTCTGTGGGCATCACGGAAATAAATGGAATTCCCGGTTCTACTTTGGTCCAGACCAAATTCCAGAACTGATGGAAACACCAGTGACTAAAAATGTGCTGTTTGTTAGGATTGTAAAAAATATGCTTTAGGGGCTAGATTTAAATAATTGTGATTGTTTAAACCCATTACATGGGTTTGAGGGTGGACAGCTATTCTAACCATCAGCATTTCAGTCTTTTCTAATTCTGAACTATATTCCAAATCCAAACTTTTCCCCCCAGATCTCACCTAGCATTTAGATCAGTTAACACTGAGTAACAAGCACTCTAAAAACATAGTGGCCTTAAACCACACCCAATTATTATTGCTTACGTGTCCTTGGTTTGTCTAGACGGTTCTGCTGATGTGAGCTGGGCTGCGTTGATGTCAGCTGGGCTGGCTCACGCATCTACGTTCAACCTGGGAGTGGGTTAGGGGCTCGCTGATCTAGGGTGGCCTCAGCTGGGATGGTTCAGCTCTGCTCCATGTGGTGTCTCCCCTTCCGGCCAACAGCTAGCATGGGCCTGCTCTCAGGGCATGGCAGCCTGCCAGGAGCAAGGAGGATTAATTGCGTGGGAGAGAGAGCCCTAGTGCACATACTCTTTGCAAGCCTCTGCTTGGATGACATTGCTCAAAACCCCATCAAAATGGAAGGAGATTATAAATTATAGACCAAAGGACTTGGATGTTTGATGGCCATTAATTAGGATCATTCATGCAAGGACTCTACTGTATCACCCTAGGTCAAGTCACTGTCATCTCCTGACTTGATGACTCCTTTAGCCCCTATTGTAAGTGTTGGCCTTCTACTCTTTTTTTCTTTAAGACTTTATTTATTTATATGAGAAAGAGAGAGAGAGAGAGGAAGAGAGCGAGCATGAGTGAGAGGAGGGACAGAGAGAGAGAGGAAGAAGCAGACTCTTCACTGAGCAGGAGTCCAGTGTGGGGCTCAATCCCAGGACCCAGGGATCATGACCTGAACCAAAGGCAGATGCTTAACTGACTGAGCCACCCAGGGGTCCCATCCTTCTTCTACTCTTACCCCTTACAACCCATTCTTGACACAATAGCTAGAATCATCTTGAAAAAATACCAACCAGATCATGTCACTCCCCTGCTCGGAACTCTTCCATGGCCTCCTGTTGCGCTTAGACCAAAATCCCAATGCCTCACCATGGCTACTAGGTTGTAGATGATCTGATGGCCCTGTACATCACTGTGTCCTCTGGCTCTCACTAGTGCCCCCTCTACTCAGACTCTGTTCTTTTCTCCATTTTTCCAGCTTCAAGGATCTTGACCTTGGTGCTCTGTGGCAGGCATGCTTGCTCCAGGCATTTGGATGTCTGACTTTGTATCTATCAGCTCTTGCATCCTGTCCTCACAGAGGTCTTTCCTGGTCATCCAAGGTAAAATAGCTGTGCCTCTCCTCTTCATGCCTCAAATTCTATCTTATTATATTTTTAGTATTTTTGAAACAATATAGTATCTATAATTATTATGCTTTAAACATTTTTTCCAAGATTTTAAGTAATCTCTATACCCCATGTGAGACTTGAACTCACAACCCTGAGATCAAGAGTTGTTCATTCCACCAACAGAGCCATCCAGGTATCCCTGCTTTTTAAATTTTTATTTCTGTTCTTTCTTATTAGAATGTGAGCTTCTTGGGAGCAGGAATTTTTCCTATCTTGAACATTGCTTTCTCCTTCACTGACAATAATATTTATAAGCAGTCAATAGACAATGAATACATAAGCAAGTAATTTAAAATCCAGGCATATTGGGCTAACATAAAACACATATATTCCATTTCACTGACTTAGGTATAAAAATGCCCATATATTTTTTAATACCCAAAGTAATATAATTCTAAGCCCTTCCTTCTCTTTTCAACTAGATATTCTGGTTAATTCTTTCCTCTTTTTGTGGGTCCATTTCTTATTTTTCATCCCTCTTCCTGATATAACTAGGCACCCCATAGCTAATCCTGTTTCTTCTCTGGTCATTGCCTCATAGCCCTCAGGCAACAATGCATTGGTACCCCGGACAAGTTGGGACACTCTTAATGATGGCTGGGAGACATTAGTGAGTGAGTGTGGAATTCATTGGCTATCGGAGCAGAATTTCTTTCTTGTATCTATAACTTGCACCTTGACTTCTGAGAACAAGATAGGTTGTTGGTTAGAAATCTCAGCTGGAGTAAGTGTCTTGAGAAGACTGAGAATAATTTTTCTAGATTCCCTCTGCGTTGGATGCCTCACAGATGATTCTTCCATGAGACATCATAAGAGCATTTCAACTGAATGATCACTTAGATCCATAGACTGCCTTGAACAGCGTATTTTCAGAAGATAGAACTTCCTTGCCCTATTATCTAAACTCTTTTTGCCATATTGAGTTCTGCCTCCTGATGAGATCTATATGCCTTTCTGAGCCTCCTCAAATAATGGAGGCTCAGTAGGTATTCATTCAAACTAATATTTTAAAATGCTTTCATTTGGTCTCTTTCTTGCCAAAAGCTTTTTACTCTTTGCTCTTTCTTTGCCTACCCTTTCAAGGTCCTCAGAGATGGATCTCAGAAGCCTTATTGACTATGACTCTGCTCCTATATCACTAGCTTCCTTCCCCAGGAGCTCATTGGACCTCTCCACTTCTGCAGACCCCTTGTTCATATTCTTCCTTACATGTGGCATGAAGTCCCTTTTGGCTCCAAAGCCAAAAGAATTGAAAGAATTTCCATGAAGGTAATGAAGTTTAGCTTCAGGGATCCTCACAGTCACTGGTCCTTTCTAAGATTCTGGGAGGGACCTCCACATAGTCCTTGCAAAATTAGCAAAAATAAGATATTTTAATTACAACTGACAAGACAACTCTCTCTTTTCCTCTAGTGTTGGGTGGTGATGGGTGACATTTTGGGAGTCTAGCATGAAGGAGGTTAAGTTGGAAAAACATTTAGTTTAGGTAGGCAATCACTTCCATGTATTGTTAGGTTATTGCTGGCCACTCTGGTGTAGGAATGGCTCTAAGGAATCTCCTAAGAGAATCTCCCATTGGCCACTCAGTTACCTCTCTGGGAAGGGCCAGGAATTCAGTTGGGGTATGTATATCTCCCTGAGTACCTGGCACAAGAAATACACAGTAATAAAGAAACAAGATGTGAAATGCATGGAGCCAGAAGATTGTCTGTGGAAAATTCTTCCAATAGCCAAATGTAGAAAAATGTAAGCCAAATACTTGGCTACAGAAGCCTTTTCTAGAATTCAGTAGTTCTCCTTTTCCATGGAGGGTAACAGGCCAAGACCCCCAGTGGATGCCTGAAACTATGGATAGTTTCAAACCCCATATATAATATGCTTTTTTCCTATACATACATCCTTATGATAAAGTTTAATTGGTAAATTAGGCACAGTAAGAGCTTACCAACAATAATAAAATAGAACAATTTTAACAATATATTGCCATCAAAGTTTTGTGAATGTGGTCTCTCTCTCTCTCTCAAAATAGCTTATTGTGCTGTACTTACACTTCTTGTGATGGTGTGAAATGATGAAATGCCCACGTGATGAGATGAAGTAAGGTGAACGATGTAGGCATCATGATGTAGCATTAGGCTCCTAGTGACCTTCTGAGGATAGGTTAGAAGTAGGATCATCTGCTTTCCCACCATGGTTGGCTGCAGATAACTGAATCTGGGGAAAGTGAAACCACAGGTAAGGCGGGGACTGCTAGTATACTCTACGATGCACTGCGTGTAATTGCACATGCACTATACATATTTTTCCTATTTTACAGCAATCATGTGAAATAGAATTTATCAGAATTCTTGAATTTGTAAGACATAAGCCTGTGGCAGCACTATAAACAACTAGTATACGTCAAATTACGTTTTATGCGTCCTAACTATCAATAATAAAAAGCAAATGTCAATTAGTTCTGCTAGAAGAATGACCGAGTTATCATTGTATTTGCTCCATAGAAATTGTTATAAAATCCAGGTCAAGTGAAGTGACAATTAAAGCGCATATAGTTAGAAAGTGTAGAGAGAGGGGTGCATGGGTTGTTCAGTTGATTAAGCATGTGACTTCAGCTCAGGTCATGATCTCAAGATCTCAGAGTCCTGGGATCAAGTCCCCTTTTGGGCTCCCTTCTCAGTGAGGAGTCTGCCTCTCCCTCTCCCTCTGTCCTTCCCTCAACTCATGTTCTCTCTCACTCTCAAATAAATAAATAAAATATTAAAAAAAGTGTAGAGCAAAATACTAGGAACACATGTCAGTTAATTAAATTAAAAAAGTGATATTTTTAGATTTTTTTGTCTGCTTCTTAAGTTTGAACTCTATGGTGCTTTCTTATACCTGATTTTACATTCACGAGTTTTTGTTATGTTCTTAAAACAGGGCCAAAAACTGTATAAGCTTGAAACCCACCCCCTCTCCATAAAACCTGAATCTTTTCCTGGCAACAACCAAAATATAATTTATTATCTCAATAAAGTATCTCCACAAAAAATTCCCATTAATGGAGTGCTTGCTCTGGGCCTGACATGACTCTAGGGACTTTATATAATTCTCTTATTTGATCCCTGAGACGACACTGTGGGCTGAGATGGTTCTCATTTCAGCGAGCTACAGAGAAAGTCACTTTACTCAAGGTCACCCAGTTCAGACCAGTGGTGTCTCCTGCTGCCTGTGGGCTGCCCAGCGTGCTTTGCTTCCATAACTCTCTGCATAGCATAGTGTGGCGCTTAAACCACATTTTTTTCTCATGTTGCCTGCCTGCTACTTTATATTTGTGCTCCTTGATTCCAGCTGTATGTTCCTTGGAGACAAAGAATAGGACCCACATTTCTTCTATATCACCCTCGGCTCACAGCAGGGAGGTGCACTTGGAGTGTGACCACTTTAATTCTTGACAATCACACTTGATTAGAAGTCACATGTAGCTGGCAAATGCCTCAAGACAAGGACAAGAACCACATCAGGAATAAATGAGAAAAAGATTTGTTTTCTGCCTCAGGACAATATACCATCACATGATGCTCGTGGAGGACATCACTGATTTTCCATTAAAAATGTAAAAAAGAGTCAATATGCAGTTTGAAGCTACAGGTAGGTTTTGGGTTTCTGTTCTGAGCTGTCACTGATGGCGGGTGAGTACACGTGTGAAATGGTGGTTACCATGGCAACCAGCACAGCAAGATTTCCCCCCCTCCTTTGGTTTATGAATCCAAATCAATAAATGTTTATAAATAACTCTCCAGTTGGCCAAAAGAAGTTAAAGCATAAGCCAGAGCAATCCTTCTGTCCCGTGAATGTGAGTCATAGATATGTTGGCCATATTCTGGGGACAGAAAAAGGCTATCCATGGAATAAACAATTGGCCACATCATTTTCTTTGCAAAAGCACTCAGGAAAAAAAAAACACTGAGTGAAAAACCTATTTAATGTTGCTTACCGACAACAGGAATACAAAGTGTGCACATCCAAGGGAGTACAAAGACAAAAGTGAGGACATCCCTGATGCTGCCTCTAAAAGAGAACATTGATGTAATGGGATCTAAATGATTATATTGACATTTCAAAGAGAGTAGGTGGAGACATTAGCCTGTGTTTATGGGTTATATGTTCTCTACGATATGCAAGTAGGATTCATACAAGAGTGGGATTTAGTATAAAGAGTCCCAACAAAATCAAATCAGGCCACCAACTATTGTGAGGCTTCTTTCTATAGCACTCCAAACAGATGGTCAAACAGCCTCTCCCGGGATATTTTTAGTGAAAGGGAAAGTCATTTTCCTCTAATCTCTATCTAGTAGCTGTTGAATTTATTTCCTGAGCCAAAATCTCCTCCTACTCTCATCCCTTAACGTCTATCCTTTGTTCTTTGCCTACAAACCTCCGAAGGCAGTCACTGAAATTTTCTTTAGTCTCTTGTCATTGGTGTGGTTCCAACCTTTCTCCTTTCTGGGGTTCTTTCCTGCAAATGCTCTGGACTCGTCGGCATTCTCAAAACGTGCACTCCCAGGATGGTGTGTACAAAGCCTCCGATGTGGGTGAAGATTGCGGTGAAGCTGCCCCCTATGCTCTCTCTCCCTCTCTGGACGGGGTTGAATTTATGTTCACGTGCTTTATTGTGTTTTGTTTTACAGCCACACTGCACCCTTGGCGCACATGAGACTTCTGGTAGGCTAGAACGCACAGGGAACCCCACCCCGGAATAGGAACAAATTACATAAATATTTCTTCCAGGAAGAACCTACTAGGGCAGGGATTCCCTGGCAAGCCACTAGCCTGAGAAGCAGAAAGGAACAGCCCTTCTGATCATTTTGGCAAAGATTTTAACTGGCTGACATAAAGTGGGGAAGGAGTAATTGTCCACAAGATGTGGTTTGAAGGGTGTTAGAGAAGTCTCCTGCCCCCGAATGTCTCATTTGTCCAAGTGCCAGACTGATTAGAATTTGGAAATAGTAAACATTTTCTGGCTGTTTTGTTCCCCCAAAGGACATATTAAATCACTAACAATTTAGTGTGAATGAGATGATCACATTTTTTTCTTCCAGGGAAGAGGCAGTAAGAAAAACACTAGCTTCCTGAATTTGGAGAGAGGAAAGAGATGTTAAAATAGGAGAAATCGTTTAGAAAGAAGTGGTAGGATGCTCTGGGCCAGTGCTGCTGCATGGTTCATGTTTTCTATGATGAAGGGAAGGGTCACTTACCCAGAATGCACACCGATGAAGGAAACAGGTAGATGGAAGCGAGACCACAGTGCTGTTATCATAGTAAGCAGACCTGAGATGATGGGAATGGTTGGAATGTGAAACATGGCGGGGGGTGGGTCCCCAATAAAGGGCCAACTGTTGCTCAGCTCCAGTCAAATACTGGAAAAGAGGAATCCAGGCCCTATGTTGGCAGAGCTTTCAAATTTTCCGTCACTGGAAGTCTATATAAAATCTTCTAGTTTGGGAATGTTGACTCAGAGAGTGAAGCAAATATCTCTTAATAGAATCTCAAAGATACAACTCAGAAACACCAAGAGTAGAGTGGTGATAACCAGGGTTTGGGATGTGGGAGAAATGGGGGGGATACACTGAGTCAAAGGGTCTAAAATTCCAGTTATAGGATTAATAAGTTTGGGGACCTAATGTACAGCATGGTGATTCTAGGTAATAATGCTGTATCATATTCTTGAATGTGGCTAAGAGAGTAGGTCTCAAATGTTCTCCTCACAAAAAAGAAAGTGGTGAGCGTGTGACAAGGTGAAGGTGGTAATTAATACTATGGTGGTCATCATTTTGCATCTTACAAGTGTATCAGATCAACTCCTTGCACCTTAAACATACGCAATGACATGTGATGGCCATATCTCAACAAAGCCGGAAAAAACAAAATGGAACAAAAAACAAAAAAACCCAAACCAACCCCCCCATCCCCAAATATCCCTGTGGCTAGACATAGCTGAAGCTACCATTTTGTGGCCTTTAATCTTAGGGTGCATATCAAAAAAGATCTGTAGCTACATCTCCTTCAGTGAAGCAAGTAGCAGAAATTCCAGAAATAGTAGCATAAACCAGATAGAAATTTCTGCCCTACCCCTTCTTAGGCCCGAGAATCTACTTGAGAGCTTGCAGTGGTGTGTCTCCTGTCATTTGAGGGAAAATAGCGGACGATGCCTGATGATTCGTTTTTGAGCAATCCAAGAGCATGAAGCCGTGACCATCTGCCTGCAGTGACAGATCAGAGAGGAACAGTTACAGTGGGAGCAATGGTACCCACTGTCCCTTGCGAGTGCACGCACCTGCTATCCACCTATGTCTGCAAAAGTCAAGGAACCCGTCCAGGATAGAATCGCATCACAGAGAAGGTTTGAACAGCTAGTGGGGAGGGAGAGAAAACCCAGTTAAGTCTTCAGCCCATTCAGGAAAGCGATGACATACACGTATACAGACACAAGTGCGTGTGGTTTTTCTTTCCTGAAACTTCCTGATAAAATTAAAATATCTTGGAGATTTCCCCTACCTCCACATCCTGATCAGCCTTACACTTCCTCTCATCTGCATATTCAATGGTATGGATAATGCATTCAAACAGACCCCTGTTGAAGGATACTCGTCTTGGTTCTAAGTTGTTGCTGCTACTAAGAATGCTGCAGTACATTTCCTTGTCTGCACATAACTTTGCATATGTCTGAATATATTGTGGGGTAATGACTAAAATGGAATTGCTGACAAGCAGGATGTGTGCTTTCTATTTTGGAAGAATTTGCTAAATCGCCCTCCGGACAGGTAATATAAACTTATGTGTCCTCCAACAATGTACGCTACACAAAGTGCTGTCAGTGGGCCAGTAACACAGTCCCCTCCAGGGAGCTGGTTAGGAATGCAGATTCTCAGGCCCAACCCCAGACCCTCTCAATCCGAATCTGCATTTTTGTAAATGGTGGTCCAGGGCCACAGAAGTTTTGAGGAGTCCTGCAGCCTCTTCATTAATAGCCGCCTCTCTGTGCCTCGTCACAGTTTTATTTCGTATTTCCTTTAGCATGGGTGAAATTGAACATCTCATTACGTGTTTAAGGGTCATTCGTAAGTCTTTATACATAGCAAGGAAATTATTTCAGTATCTGTCATCCGAGTTGCAGATGCTTTTCTATTTGTCGGTTGTCTTGAATTTCTAATGCCTTTTCCTTGTTGAGCAAATTCCTTTTCTTTTTATATAGGTAAATTTATCTATTTTTATAGTTTCTATCTTCTGAGTCATAGGAAGTTTTGCCCACTCTATAATTATTTAAAATTTTTCTTGGGCAGCGCCAGTGGTGCAGCGGTTTAGTGCTGCCTGCAGCCCAGGGCGTGGTCCTGGAGACCTAGGATCGAGTCCCACATCAGGCTCCTGCATGGAGCCTGCTTCCCCCTCCTCCTGTGTCTCTGCCTCTCTCTCTCTCTCTCTATGTCTATCATAAGTAAATAAATAAATAAATCTTTAAAAAAAATAAAATTTTTCTTTCCTCTATGTATGCCTTTTGGTTTTATTGTTTACGTTTAAATACTTTTTTTTTTAAACCTAGTACTTATTTTAGTCCAAGGAATGTGATGTGGCTTTAGTTTAATCTTTTCCAGGTGGTTTCCTCCTCAATACGATTTATTGAATAATTCCCCTTTTCCACATTTATTTGGAACACCACTGTTGTCATAAGATAAATTCCCCTAGGTAAAAACTTTCTCTATCTCTTACTTACTCTGTTATGTCACCTTTTGATCTTGATTCTCTGCTAAATGGCTGAGTATACCTTCCCAGGTCTCTGCTCCTGAAGATCACAGTGGTTAAAATTTATTTGTCTTGTATCCCATTGTACTAGAGTTCCTGCAGGTGACAACTCATCTGATAAGAAGATGCAGAATAAAGGCTTACTGGGGTCTGAGAATACATTTTTTGTTTTAGTTTTAGTTTTTATTTAAATAATGCCTTTAAAGACAGAAGTAATAAGAGGGATAAGAAATTCTAGAGTAGATCGCCATTTTTAGAATTTATTATTCTGGAGGTGCCTGGCTGGCTCAGTTGGCAGAGCATGAGAGTCTTGATCTTGGGATCATGAGTTTGAGCCCGACATTGGGTGTAGAGATTGCTTAAAATAAAATAAATATTTTAAAAACCCTTTAAAAAGGAACTTATTATTCTATATCACAGATACAGTGGCTTACGCTGCTTTTCCAGTCTTAGTTCTAAGTTAGAAGATTAGATTCAATGTAAAATCTTTCACCCTGTCCCCCTCTTTTTGATTATCCAAAGCTATCCATTGGTTATCTGGCACTCTTTATATTGCTGGCCTGTTATCTTTATCACCTTCTCATTTCCAATTCACTCGTTTCTTTTTTTTTCTTGAATCAAACTTCAAAGTATTTCAAATAAGTTTGTTTTTGTTTTTGTTTTTGCAAGAGAGAGACAAAGAGAGCCCATGTGCAAGTGAGCAGAGTGAGGAGGGGCAGAGGGAGAAGGAGAGAGAATCTTAAGTAGGTTCCATGCTCAGCTCAGAGCCCAATGCAAGGCTCCATCTCATGACCTTGAGATCATGCCCTAAGCCCAAATCAAGAGTCCGTCACTTAACCAACTGAGCCACCCAGGTGCCCCTTAGATAAGAGTCTTAGCACATCCCTTTTAACATCTCTCTTTAAAGAAATTTGTGTGTCATCTGCTAACAATTAAAAACAAGAGCCAAAGCTAAAATATGTCACTTAAAATAGGAATAACAGTTATTACTAATGTTTTGTAATATTCCTTTTAATGTTCCTTTTAATTACGATAGAGTTATTTTCCTCTAGTGACATAAAATGAGGACACCTTATGACCAGAACAAGGCTGCTTCCTTGTGGGTCTCAAGATGTTCTTCCAAACACAGTCGTGTGAATGTTAACAGCTGATTTTGTGTGAAATGTAGGCAGTTTTCCACGGGAGAATTACATTCAGGGAATTAAACAGAGGATTCCTTCTTAAGGGCACCACACATTTTAATGACATTTTCATTTGGAGGAAGAAACTCCAATAAACTCGATATTAGAGGGATATGTTAAATTTCCTCTTCTGTAATCATGGTTGTATTCCTCCTACATATTTTGGACTGTGAAAACCTTTTGTCAGACTGACTTAATTTTTGCAATCCTGCAATCTGGGGACATTCAGTGGTTCCTGGTACTGTTAGCAACCAGCACATAATAGCATAACGTACAGTGTATTGAAATCAATTTTCCTCTTTAGGGATTCTGTGCGGTAACATTGTTATAGAGTCTTGGCTGAGGACTGCCAAAGGCTGATACCATACTGCTCTGGTGGTCATCCCTACTATCTTAGTCTGGAAATGTGTAGCCTGAGAGTAGGGCTTTTGTGCAACTGGGATATATAAGAAATTGAGCCCAAGAAGTAAGAGTGGGGCAGGGGAATGGGGAGAGTGAAATAGAGAAAGCAGGGAAGCCAAGACAGGAAAGCATGATTGGACTGGTGACTGCTATTGTCAGGTGGGGACTTAGCCCACTGAGGACCCCTTGAGAAATCTTCTAGAATATTCTTCAAGAAGAGGAACAAGGAAGTATTTACGTCTTGCTTCAACTTCCCTTGCTCAAGCAATGTTCTATCCCAGGGCTGTGTATGTAGTAGAGCTGCTGGGTGGTCTCTGCAGGCATCCTGGATGAGCACTGTGGGCAGCCAGCAAGACAAAGTTCACTCTGCTGAGGCTAGTATGTCAGGCCACACCTGAAGTTACCTGGCTGCCATGGCAATGGGCAAAATATTTCCACCTGTTGACATCTTCCAGGCCTCAGTACTAATAAAACAAATTGCAGTACACGGAGATAAGCTCTGAGGTTCTTTGGTTGCCTACTATTGCCAGGAACCTGTCTCATACTGCAGTGGGCACTACAAAACTCATCCAGGGTCAGCAAACTACGGTGAAGACAACATGTGAGTCACACAGATGGTTTTATAGGCATTAAAGTACTAGTCTAAGCCTTTGGCAGATGAAGGGCACTATTTCACAAAACCTTCTCCAGAAGCCTTAAACTATTTCTGGAATGAGGTGGGAAATACACTCTTACACACACAGATGCATCCATGCACAGACATGGACATGCTAAGGGCAGTCATGGTGGAGAGACAGTACACCAGTCTATAAGATCCTCCTGAGTTGTTCCTGGAGACCCAAGTCAATGGGATCTCTGATTGGGGGAACATAAGGATATGTGGCTGTTTAGAAAGAGATAAAACTTACTTCTCAAGGAGGACTGAGAGGATGATCCAGCCTGATCCTGATACTGGGAGAAATGGCACATGCAATGAGCAGGGGGGGTGTGGGTGTGCATACCTGCTCAGCAATGTGGTATGCAGAGACAGAACTCTGACTTGGCTGGATGGCTCACTTTTCATGCCCGGCTCTCTTCCTCTCTGCATTCTGGGTTAGCTTGTCAGCCCCTCTGTCTTGTGTAGTGGCACTAATGCACATTTATTACATGCCAGGCACTAGTGTAAGATCTTTACAAACACACGCTCACCTAGCTCTATAAAAGTTTTCAAAAAAAAAAAAAAGTATGAAATACGTGGTATTATCTCCCCCATTTTACAGATGAGGAAGCTGAAGCCCAAGAGGCCATAAAATGCACAAGTGGGTGGTAGAGCTGGAACACAGAGTCTGTGCTCGTAACCACCGGCTGCTGTCTATCCTGGGCCCTTCTGTCTGCCATGAAGATCGACAATACCATTTTACTCTCTTTCCTAATCTCCCACAAGTTTCGTCATTGGGGTGTCTGATTCTGGCTTATTCTCTATGAGCCTCTAGTTGGTTTGTGTTTGCTGTTTCCTCAACTAGATTTTGAGAAACCCAAGGGCAAGGTTGTGGGCAGAAGCTTTCCGAAGGCCTGATGTTGCCTAGCAGAATCTGAAGAGCATGAACTTTCAGAGAGTCCCCAGGTAGTCCTTCAGGGTTTATGGACTCTGTGCATAGGCCAGCTTTGGTGTCTTATTTCACATAAAGAACAGACCATAAACAGCGAATCAGAAGTGGGGTAGGTACACCTATGGCAGGGGAATATGTGAAGACCAAGGACGTGACTCCCAGGCAGAGGCAAGGATTGCCATGTTGCTGCATCATGAATGTCCACCTTGTCCCTGCAAAGGAAAGTCAATGATGGTCCATTTAAGAATGTAGCAAAGTAGGGGGCACCTGGGTAGCTCAGTGTCTGGCTCTTGATCTCAGAGTTAAGCATCTGACTCTTGATCTCAGGGCCATGAGTTCAAGTCCCACATTGGGCTCCACACTGGGCATGGAGCCTACTTAAGAGGAAAAAAAAAAAAACAGTAGCAAAGTGTTTAAGACATCTTAGGAAGTTGCCTTCCCTTATCAAAACAGTTCAAATAAAAATTACTGTTGCCTCTGCAAAAGATGAACTTGTAGTTGTGTAGACATTGAATGGATGAAGAGCAGTCCAGTGGTTGGAGGTGCTGACAAAGGTGAGGTGCTGCCACAGTTCTTGTCCTTTTAGCATCAGCTTAGTGCTGGACCCTTTGTGGGTCACCTTCTTCATAAAAAAATAAAATGAAAAATTCTGTCTTAAGAGTACACTGCCACAAATATTAATATAATCTAGACTGGATTCATTATTAAGCCTATTATCATCCATATACAATAACATAATAATATCATGAGTCTATATTCTTTTATTCACTTTTTTCTTCTGATTAAAAAAAGAATTAAACATTTTTGTGAGCTCCAAACCTGTACCTACTGTGCCCTACTGAGCCCAGGGCAGCTGGCCTCCATCAGGTGTCTCTATTTCTTCCAAGGGCTTAGCGTACATCATAACTTTATTTTTAAAGTAAACACCAGAAATGAATCTGGTAGTAATTTGCTACATGTAGAAACTAATTTTAAAAAGCAAAGGACAAATTTCATGCATGTTTTTTTTTCTTTTCTTTTTTTCCCCTATTCCTTCACCCCTCCCATTTTTCTGTTTTTAAAAATCAAAACTTTAAAATTTGTGAGATGGTTGTAGATTCACATGCAGTGGTAAGAGGTAACCCAGAGAGATCCTGGGTTGTAAAGATACCTTTCACTTGGTTTCACACAACCTTTCTTCCTTTGTAAATGGTGCAGACTTCCTGCTAAGAAATTACATCAAACTCACATCAAAACATAATTCTCAATCTATTCTAAGCGTCCAGGACAAATCTTTACTTGTATTTAATAAATTGTCATTTGACACTAGTGACATTAGTTCCTAATGTTTTTTCAAGTCCTAAAATGTTTTAGATTATGCTTAAATATAAATTCAATGCTATAAACTATCACTCCTTCTAATTTTTTTTAACACTTCAGTGCCTTTCTCTAAATGTTTTGAATGAAATGCCAACATTTATTGTTCTTGAATGATCCTAACCTCCACCAGATGACATCGTACAGGGTGGGTTGCTTTGACATTGAACTTAAAGCTTTGTGCCACATGGTAGCATAGGAAAAACAAGCACATGAATTTCCTACCTCCTCCTTTCTTTGGGGGAAGAAATAGGAAATGAAGATAGTTCATAGACAGAGAGCAAGCTTTCTCAACCAGCACTATTGACACTTGAGGCTGGATAATTCTTTGGGTGTATTGGGGAGGCAGTCTTCTGCGCCTTGTAGGATGTTTAGTAGTATCTCCAGCATCTGTCCAGTAGGTGCCATAGAATCCCCTCCTCCCACAAATCTTCCAGTTGTGACAACCAGAAATGTCTCCAGACATGGCCAAATGTCTCCTGGGGGCAACATGGCTCCTGGTTGAAGACCACTGGCCCAGAGGATCCAGAGAGGTAGAGTGGGGTGGTGGGAATAGGATCCTAAAAGATGTCTTTTAGGGCCTTTTGTGCATGCACATACACCAGAGTATTTGAGTCTCTGTGGCAGAAAATATGGTTATGTCTATCGTCACCCTACCTGTGAGGCAGTCAAGGCTACAGTAATGAATATACCAGAGAAATTAACCGCCTTTTACAGAAAGAGGGGAGACAGTGTTTAATCACAGAGCCTAAGAGTGCAATTTTTATGCTCTTTTGGGAAGCCGAGTGAAAGCATTTACCACGGGCCAGGCATTCATTGCCTTATTCCTGATTCTCTCTACAGCCGTTTCAGGTAGGCATTAGTATCCCTAAATTTATGACAAGAAAATGAAATTCAGAGAGATCAAGCCACTTACTCAAGGCCACAGCTCCTAGGCAGGAGCCTAGCCTGCATCTGAGCAAACTCCAAGCCTCTCTTTCTTGGCTGCACTTTTTGCCGGAAAGTGGACTATGAGAGGCAGGGAGACAGGCCGATGAGGTGAGCAGAAGAGCCAGGGAAAGGTTACAGACGAGGCATTTGTCTGCAGAAAGACGCCCAGGGTGACCAACAAGAGCTACTCTTTTAGCAGAGGGAGCTGAGATTCCTAGATGGATGCTAACATTGGACCAGTTCTGCCTCTCTCTCTCTCTCTCTACTTTTTTTTTTTTTTTTTAGGGAACTTGAGAAAGAGAGAGAAGAGACAGATGTCAGGAATTCAGCAGGAGTAGGTGTGTTGTGAAGAGTTGTTCTGTGCTGTCCATGCCAATGAGCATTAATCTAGCTGAGGCTGCCCTTAGAAATGTAGCCAGACAGTGTCCTGGGGGCAGAGGGGGGAGGTTTATTTTTTGTTTTTATTTTTAAAAAATATTTTATTTATTTATTCATGAGACACACACACGGAGAGAGGCAGAGACATAGGCGGAGGGAGAAGCAGGTCCCTGTGGGGACCCCAATGTGGGACTCGATCCCAAGACCCTGCGATCAGGCCCTGAGCTGAAGGTAGATGCTCAGCTACTGAGCCACCCAGGTGTCCCCAGGGGAAGGTTTATAGAAAGGCCAAAAGAAGAGAGATTTTGAATTCAGCCTTGGCTGAGAAGGCAAGCTAGTATTTGGAAGCGAACGTGTCCGACAATACACCTGCTCAGCTGCTTGATCTTCCCATTTCAGTGGACCCACCAGGCAAAGCAGCAAAAGGTGAGAAAGTGGGGCACATGGGGGGCTGGGGAGACTGGGGTTTAGAACAGCTTCGGATCCTTGAAAGCAAACATAAAAATCTCTGACTCCAAGTCTTTTGAATAGAAAATCCAGCCCTCCAAAAATAAGAAGCCATTGATAAAGTTGGGGTAAATCTTGTCTGAGTTTGGCAAGGAGCATGACGGGGTCCAGGCCAGGGGTGGGGTCAGGCAGCAGCTGAGGGCGTTTGGACCATATTCCTCTTTTCAAAGGCCCCTGGGCCAGCTGGAGGCTTTACAAGGGCCCCCACTCAGGCCGGCCAGCAGGGAGTTGAAGTAATCTAATTTTAATTATGTGACAAAAGCATGAAGAATCATTTAAAGGTCTGTCAGAGGGAAACATGGCTCCAGTCTGCCAGGAGTCCTTAGATGGTAATACAGAGACCCATGGACTAAATGCTAGGGTTTGGTGCTTAAAAAAATTAAGTCATAATCGCCAGATTGCACACTATTGAAACAGAAGGGCTGAGGGGGCATCCACTGCTCTCCCGGATAAAAGCAGAGGCAACTGCAAGACAACCAGCTGCATGACAGTAATTCTAGGTTGTTGGGGGTGGGGAGTGATTTAAAGAGTCTTTTAAAAATAAGGTGACTATTCTCCATCTCTTTAAAAACAAGCAAGAGAGCATTTCTGTGTTCTTTCATTGGATCCTTAAAGCAAGTTCTTGGTCATAAGTAAAAAGGATTGATTTTTGAGATTCCAATTGGTTTTAATTTACCACTAATTATTTATATCTAAATGAAATGCCCTTTTGTCTAAACTCTAGGTTCTATTGCACTGTTTTAACATGCTGTGAGAGCTGAGAGTCTCTTTTTCTCTGAATTGGCTGACTTTGACCAAAAGATCCTAGAGGGCTCGAGGCAGCCTAGCACAGGAGGACGTCTTCCACCTTTGCTGAATAAATGTGAAGGTGGTGTTGGGATCATGGAACAGATTGAGACAAGTGGCTTCATCAGAAGGATTGTCACATGTTTCTCAAAGCCCACACTGACGTCTGCTCAGGCTCAACCCTGGGGTAAATGCAGTAACGTTTATTGAAAAGTTGGTCACAAAAGGCATTCATTGGGAGATAAGTGGAGACCTCCGAGGATCTGGGTGAGCAGATGCAAGATTATCTTGCCTCACCATGTCTCAATTGACCTTGCAGCTCCCACCAAATGGGAAAGTAGCTTTCCCGAGGTACTTTCTAAAGTCTTGGCCACAGGCTTTCTTCCCGCTGCCCAGTTTTTTGGGGAGAAAAACCTGTTCTCCATTTCCCCCAGGGACGATGTTAGTCAGGGTGAAGCTAGGTTGTGCTGCAGTGACAAATAAAGCTCAAGTTCTCAGTGGTTTGACATAAGGAAAACATACTTCTTGCTCACTTCTCTTGGTAACCCCTGTCCATGCGGTGAAGTCTGAGTTGCTTCGATCTTATAGCTGGGCCATTCATATCATGCAACTTCCAGGTCACCCTGGAAAGAGGAAATGAGAAATTGAGGCAGCTCATTGGCCTTAAAATGCATGGTGATCGACAAATATTACTTCTATTTTAAGTTCTTTGTCCAACTATACTTGGGCCCCCAACCCAATGCAAAGAAGTGGGGAATTATAGGAGAGCGTGTTAATATTTTGGGGATATTAACCAACTCTGTACCCAAGGACCCTATTTGGCCCCATTTCCAAGGACACCCCTCTTGGTTATTTTGAAGCAAAAGGAAAGGAGTTCATCACGAGAGACTGGGTTTGTATGAGATAGATAGTGGTCTGTGTTACTGTTGACCAGTGAGAAATTTTTTCTTGCTTCTCTCAAGTGACTACCTACAAAATATTTTAGATTTGAGATGCCATATGCAACAGAATGATTCCATATGCAAAGAACATGTGTTGTATTTTGTTTTCCTCTCATGATACCAACAAATCAACTAGTCAAATATATATGGTAACTCTTGGCAGCTTATTAATAAAAATGCATATAAATGCAGAAAAGGTGGGGCATAGGTTTAAGGACTTTGCATCTAATTTAGAAGGAGAGAGCAGAATGTTCCTGGGGCATCACCACAGCTTCCAAAACCAGGTTCATGTTCAGACAATACATATCTGGGACCAGTCTTGGAGCAGTGGTGCATTCGAGGAGCAAGTGGAAGTACAGATCTTTCTTAATTTAACATGGGGTTACATCCACATAAACCCATCACTAGGGGATCCCTGAGTGGCTTGGTGGTTTGGCGCCTGCCTTTGGCCCAGGGCGTGGTCCTGGAGTCCCGGGATTGAATCCCACATTGGGCTTCCTGGATGGAGCCTGCTTCTCCCTCTGCCTGTGTCTCTACCTCCTTCTCTCTCTGTGTCTCTCATGAATAAATAAATACAATTTTTTAAAAATCACTAGTTGAAAATATTGTAAGCTGAAATGAAATGCACCTAACCTCCTGAACATCATAGCTCAGCCTGGCCTACCTTACATGTGCTCAGAGTACTTACACGAGCCTACAGTTGGGCCAGATCATCCAACACAAAGCTTTTTTGATAATAAAGTGCTGAAGATCTCATGTAATGTATTCAACACTGCAGTGAAAGGGACAACAGAACGGTTGTGTGGGAAAAAGTGGCTATCAGTGTGTGGGTCACCTTCATGTTGTCTCACTGCCCCTGCCCTACGTCGCAGGAGAGGATCATACCGCCCATTGCTAGTGGGGTGATGGTGGAGAAGCAAAAATAAAAACACAGGGGCACCTGGGTGGCTCAGTTGGTTGAGCATCTGCTTAAAAAGTGATTCCATCCTCTTATTTGACTTTGCCAGGATCATGCCAGGAGATTCCTCTCAGCCACACAGTCACACTCTTCTCTCTCCAATCTAAGTCTCTCACATCCAAAGTTGGTCCCTAGTAAAACCCTCACCACCAAGAGCCCCTATACTTTTCTGGCATCTCTCTTCTCTTCCTGGGGTCTCCGTCTAGATGTCCCGCCACTAGGAGAGTGGAGTGGGAAGCAGGTGGATGGTACAGAGTGACCTCCAGCAGCGGGGAAGGGGAAGCTATACCAACCCATGTACTAGTAACTGGTGCTCCATGTATCTGCCTCCTTGTGACTCCCAGAAGCCCCACACCCACTCCTGGACTTGCCAATCCTCCCACCATCCACCTTATTTAACATCTGACTGCACCACTCAAAATCCGAAGGCCCAAATGCAAAAATTTTGCTCAGAAGAGCCTTTGCCATAGAAGAGAGAAATGAACACTTTAAAGTGGGTGTAGACATAATTTTGAAAAGGAAATTGAAACCCAAATTCCCCCCAACAGAAAAACATCTCTTTTCTTTCTTTTTTTTCCTAAAGATTTTATTTATTTATTCATGAGAGACACACAGAGAGAGGCAGGGATATAGGCAGGGGGAGAAGCAGGCTCCCTGCGGGGAGCCCGATGTGGGACTCAATCCCAGGACCCTGGGATCACACCCTGATCAGAAGGCAGATGCTCAACCACTGAGCCACCCAGGTGCCCCAAATGTCTGTTTTCTACTCAATTACAAAGAAAAACTTGAGTTTGTTTCCCTCCATTCTTCCGATAAAGGTTCCTCCTCTATCCAAAAGTAGAGCATTCCTGTGAAGCCTTTCCTATACCCAGATGGTATAAAGTGAACAAATTAAGTTACCCTTAATTTGTCTGGGAACATTTTTAAGTGTCCCCAGACCTAAAAAATAACCTTTCTTAAGCTTTTCTGATACCTTAGGACACATCTTGGTAACAGATATACAAAAGAAATCAAGATAAAACCCAAATGCTCTCAGACACAGTTCAAGGCTCCAGCGATGTGGCATTACCTCTCTATCAGCTCGCTGCCAGGCAGATGCTCAGCACTACTTGGACTTTTTCTATAAAAGTGAAAATTCACTTTGGATTTCTTTGAGTGAGTGAAACCCGGTACTAATGTGGATCGTCTGTAAATGTGAGGTCATGTAACATGAACCTTGGAAAGGTAGGGGATGCCTGTTGTTTGAACCTATGGAGAATCTGCCTTCCACAGTCTCCCAGTTTCTACTCCGTGTTGGAGAACTTGGTCCTAGTCACATAATCTCACAAAAACTCCCTTTTGCTCTTCTGAGTGATGATCCACCCGGCCAGCCTTCTCCAGTGCACCTTGCGGTCTCTGTGGTCCTTGCCTGGTTCAGGCCAACTGACTCCTCTGAGGCTCAGATGTTACCTATTCTCAACTCTAACCTGCCTGCCCTGTAGTCCTCAACCCCGGCTGCATATTGGAATCATCTGGACAAATCTCGGCGCCCAGATGTCCCTCCAACTGCTTACATCACTCACTCCGCAGGTGGGACCCAGGCACCAGGATATTGTAGACTTCCCTAGCTGCCATTGATGGGAAGCCAAGGCTGAGAAACTGCTGCTCTAACCCCATGTCTCAAATTTTCAGAGGTGTCAAAATTCCCTGGCAGTGCCTGTGAAAAATGCAGATTTCTTTTACTTTCTGAGATTTTTGACTCCTTGGGATCCGGATACAAATGGTTCCCAAAACACTCTCTGAGAAACACGTCTCTCCTGGGCTCAAATACCAAGTCACATCATGCTGCTGTGTCCTCGTACCCATTTAAACCATATTTTATATAGGAATTTTCATATATACATAAAAATAGAAATATGATGAATGTTCCCTATTGCTGCATGACAAATCACCCCATAACTTATTTGCTTACAACCACAGCACTCATGCACTTTGCTCATGAATGCAGTTCAAGCAATGCTTGGTTGGGGCAGCTAGTCTCTGCTCCATCTGTCATCAGCAGCTCAGCTGGGCCTGAAAGAGCCATTTCCAAGATGGCCATGTGTTAGTGCTGGCTGTTGGCTGGAAGTCAGCTGGGATTGTTGACTGGGACCTTGGTTTCTCTATGTGTAGCCCTTTTTACAGGATGCTTGGGCTTCCTCACAACATGGCAGCTGGTTTCCAAGTATAAGTGTGTCAAGAAATAGGAAGCAGATACCACCAGTTGCCTAAAGCCTGGGCCAAGAAACTAGCATAGTATTTTTTCATATTTTATTGGTAAATCAATCAAAAAGCCTTCCCAGGTTCAAGAGTAGAGGAGATAGGGCTCATCTCCTGGTGGAAGAGGTATGCGATATGTGGCCATCATCAACTCACCACGATAGACTACCATGTATCTTCCACCTACCTTTACTTATATCTACCTTTGAAAGCTGGCCTTTTCCTCTTATTGAAGTTTAGAGGTCTACCTTGACCTCTATAAATGGATTCCATCTTTTTGAGTCTACCTAAGTCCCGATCAACTTCCTTCATGCCATCTTCCCTCTGTTTTGCTTGTGTCTCTGAAAACTCACAGCTCTTGGATTCCCAGTCTCCCTTTTGGGATTCACTGACTCTGGATTGGAGAGCGCCCCCCCCCCCCCATAGCCACTTGGCATTATCCACCCAGAAGATCTCAGTCTCTGCTCGCTTCTACACCTCTTCCTCGCTTCCATATCTAGGTATATTTTTCCAGTGCCTTTTCTCATCCAACAGGTAGGTTGAAACTAGACCACTTTTAGGTCCTGGTCTCTCCTAGTCTGCCTTGTCCTGTTGTAGTTAAGATGGAACATGACAATCATCTCCTGAGATAGCTCCAAACTTTTTGCACACCTGTATTCCCTTCTTACCACCTTTCTTTACTCATGTCACAGAATTTTAGAATTATAGGGTAGGAAGGAGACCTATAGTACATCTAGAATCTAGCCCCAAGTTTTACAGGTAAGCAAATCTGTGTTCCTTCTCCATATTTCCACTTGAGTTTCCATTTAAATTCTGGAAATAGGCTTTTACTTCATTTAACTAAAGAGACTTTCTCATTCTTCTGTTGAAAGTGTACATTCTTTGAAAGGGAGAAAGAGGTGGGTAAGAAAGGTGGAGAGGGATACAAAGGAGAAGACTAAGTCTATATTCCAGAAATGGGCTAGTGAATAAAATTGGGTGGGGGTGTGATAGAAATAAGTGTCCATGTTTGTCCTATTAATATAGGACAAACAAACCTATTTACAAATTATTTGAACATATTCACGCAGTTGTATGCTCTTTGTGTTTGCTACTGAGTGGCTAACAGTTTAATAAAAGCAAAACAACATTACTGTTTTCCTGCTACACTATTAGGAAGAGAGAATGTGTTTCAGAGCAAGGATAATACAACTGTGGGTCTGTACCTTACAGAGCCTCACCTAGCGATTGTAGCAATCTGAGCAAGCAACACATATTTGCTTCCAAATTAATGGAGGTGAATAATGGAAGTGAGCAGGAAGAGGGGGGCAGGCAGGTGTCTGGTAAACCAGGGGGCCCTTGCCTTTGACCTTGGTTGTTTGGTTATGTAGGCCAGAGGTGAGCTCAGTGTGTAACTGGGCTGAGAGACAAGGGAAGTCTTTAGCTGATAGAGATGAGATTGCTTAATTTGACTTTAAAATTAGGATTTACAACAGTTTTACACTCTAAATGTCATTTTCTTGTCACAAAGCCCAATGTCTCCACTCATGACTTGTGGTATCTCTGCAGAAATCTCAATCCCTTGAGCAGTGTGGTATACAAAGGAAGCACTCCACAAATGCTAATGATTCCTTACAATGACAGGTGTCCACAACACCCACAATTCTCTGTCACTCTTGAGATTGTCACAATTTATTAATTACAACACATGGCTTAAATGATTATTAGATGTGTGGCACTGTGTTAACTAGGCCCTGCAGATAGAAAGTCATACACATGATCCTGGATCACAAGGGTACTGATAAATAAATCTGTAGTTATTTTAAAATATGTTAAGTGTAATGATTGGTACCTTTTAAAATGTACTGTTTCAAATTCAGAAAGAATAATTATAGTGCTCATTAAGAGTCTTGAGCAGTAAACTTTCTTGGTTCTGTTTTAAACATTTCCTTCCTTATTTCAGGCTTTAACTTTGGAAAGTCAGAATAATTTCCCCTACAACAGCCTCCTCTATCATGCCCCATGCTGGCCCCTTTGTTATTTTTATTATATAGACTCAAAGAAGCATAGCCTTTCAGAGCTGGAAGGAACGTTGGAGACATATCCCTTTCCAATTTTCTCTTTGAAATGTGTGTCATGTTACTTTCCATTCCGTTATATATATTATGCAGCTGTTCAAGTTCTGAATGTGGGGAAGGTCACTGGTATAAATAGGATACCTCACCAAATGGGGAACGTGCTCTTGGGACTTTTGGAAGCCAGAGAGCTCATACTGTGAGTACCAGTCACCGTCACTAAAATGGAGATTTACTGTTCCCCTTGCCGCTTGGCCATGGCAAATGGGACTGATGAAAGGGATTATGGAAATTGAGGGGAGGCCGACAGAGGACTCAGAAGTCAACTCCTTTGCCAAGTTATGTCCTAAGACTGGTTTGGTGTTTCTCGGGTCCAGATCCTTGGAAAGGATTTGGAAAAAAAGTTCTTAATAAGCAAACTGATGTAATGAGCCTGGTAGTATGTAGGCTCATCTCCCAATATGATTAACTGACTTCAGAAGTGCAGAAAAACATAATCCAAGGTGGTTGCACACTTGTGAGGTCTTTAGCAATAAATACAGTGTCTTCAGAATCTTGGCGTGTAGCCAATATGGCTAAATCAAGTTAATGTCTATGTTAATTTCTCCAAATTTGTGCTACAATATATTTAAGAAATATTGACTGATTTTTCTTACTCTAGAGTATATCCTACATTAAGCGTATGAGTGATAGGAATAACTTTCTTAACTTTGGAGCCTGCAAATTGGAAAATTCACAATGGAAAAGAGTAGCATTTTCAATCACATAATAATGAAGAACATTAGTCGATCCAATACATACTTAATGCACTGCCATGTTGTGACCAACTCTGTGCCCCCTCTGTGCTCCGGGCTTTGCTATGCTTAATCATTACATCTCTGATCATTGAAAAAGAAATAAAAAACAAAGCATAAATGTAGTGAGAAAATGCATTTATGAAATCAGCAAAGTGCTCTTGTATTTGCTATATAAATTTCAGTAGAATCTAACTTAGGATACTGATATGCCAAGCTAGGTCTTTAAAACATGAAAAAGTTAATGAGAGAATAAGAAATTAACAAATTTAAACCTAAATAGAAATGGGATCCAAGGGGACTAACTGGGATCCTGGAGCATTTCAACGCCTGGTGCCCTGAGAGCATTTGCTCAGCCAGGTGAATGTAGGTATAGGTGTTCTAAGTTTCTTGGTTCTCATATCATCTAGAGGAGACTAAATCTACTGATTAATTTTAGGCTTTGTTAAGTAAGCATATAAGAGCTTTTTTAAAAAAAGTGTAGAATGGATAGGGCATACATAAAGTAAATAGTATAGCTGATATAAGTCAAAATATATTACTAATTATATTAAATATAAATGAACTAAGTGCCCAAATGTATTTTTTGTTTGTTTGTTTTTTCAAAGATTTATTTCTTTATTTTGGAGACAAAGAGAGTGCACATGATCTCAAGCTAGGGGGGGAGGGGCAGAGGGAGAGAATTTTAAGACTCCCTGCTGAGCACACAGCCCCTTGTGGGGCTTGATTCCAAGACCCTGAGATCAAGAGCTGAGCTGAAACCAAGAGTCGGGTACGTAACTGACTGAGCTACCCAGGTACCCCCCAAATGCATTTTTGACAATATAACTTAATCTCCTACTATCAAAGTATAAGAAAATATATTGACCCAAATGTAAGGAAAAAAGAGGTAATTCTAGTCATAGCAGAAGGTTTTTAGCATACAGCTCTCAGTAATTCATAAATTTAGCACATAAGAATTAGATAAACTAGAAATTTAAAAAAAATATCCCTCAACATAGTAAGTAGATTAAAGGACTATAAAATAGAAATTAGATAGTATTTTGAGCTGAGTGATTATAATACTAGTATATTTCAGCTGCTTGCAGAAGGTAGTTAATACGTTTTATAATGGAAAAAATTAAATCTTAAATATAAGCTAAGAAGAGTGCTTGAAATTCATGAGCTAAGCCTTTGTCACAAGAAGTTAGGAAACAATCAGCAGAATAACCCCTCCCCCCCACACAAAAATACAAGGAAGGAAATAAAATACAGAAATAAGTAAAAGAGACAATAAATAGAGAAATTATAACAGACTAAAAAATGGAAGAGGATGGTTCTTTGAAAAAAATATAATACTGGCAAATATCCAGTGAAATTCAGTAAGAACAATAACAAAAAAGAAGGCAGCCAATAACAGGAACAAAAATGAGTTTTCACTACCAATGCTATAGTTATTTTACAAATAATAAGAGAATATGAACAACTTTGTTATAAAATTTTTGAAACTCTAGGACCTAAGCTGATGACCTCATTTCTTACTTCCATGAGAAGCTTGAAACAATCACAAGAGAATTTCCACAGACCTCTGCCACCCAACTCACTCCATACAAGACCCTCATTTGCACCTACAAACTTCCTATTAAAGAAGTTGTCCACATTCCTGTCTAAACACGTTCTCTTCATTTGTGCATTAGATCCTATCCTTCTCTCCTACTTAAGGGCATTGCTTTATCAATTCTCCCCTCCTTGTTGTATATTTGATTTTTTACTCTTTACAAGATTATGTCCATGACCAGGCATACACATTTCTCCATCCTAGGGAGAAAACGCTCACTTTGCTCCAGATCTCCAGTCTATCCATTTCTCTGCTTCTTTCTATAGCCCAAAGTTTAAATATTCCTCTATTCTCATCTCTCTCCTCACACTCATGCTTTTCTCCTACCACTCCTCCAAAACAGCGCTTGTTAAAGTCATCAAATGACCTTGCTGCATCAAATGGCCAACCTCTGCCCTCACCTTACTTAATCTATCAATAGCATTTGACAGAGTAATAGTGCACTTTTCCTTTCTTTTTGGAATATCTTTTCCTTTGACTTCCATGACAACATAGTTACCTAGTTCTCCATCTGCCTCTCTGTGTCCTCATTCCCTGCCTCTTTTGCAGATTCCTCCTCTTCTCCCCAAACTCTTAGTGCTGAGGTTCTTCAGAGTGAATCCTTGGTCCCTCTCTTCTTATTTTTATGTACACTTTCTTCCTTGGTCATCTCATCTGAACAATTATTTTTAAATACCATTTTTTAAAAAGATTTTATTTGTTTATTCATGAGAGAAACAGAGAGAGAGGCAGAGACATAGGGAGAGGGAGAAGCAGGCTCCTTGTGGAGGAGCCCAATGTGGGACTTGATCCCAGTACTTCGGTATCATGATCTGAGCCAAAGACAGACGCTCAACCACCGAGCCACCCAGGCGCCCTCAAATACCATTTATAAGCTGAAGACCCCCAAATTTATATTTCCATCCCAGACTTTCAATCTCAAGATTTAACTACCTAGTTGACAATGCTACTTAACTGTCTAATAAAAGCCTCAAATTCAACATGTACCAAAATGAACTTGGGATTTTATCTGCTGAACATGCATTAATGCATGCATTTCCAGTGATACGTGTGGAAAAAAATTGAAGCTAGTTTTATACTCCTCCCCCAATCCTTATACCTCACATATAATCTATCAGAATATCCTGTAGCTTCTACCTTCAAAATATATCCAGAATGGGAAGCCTGGGCTCTCTGTGAGGAGCCTGCTTCTCCTTCTGCCTGTGTCTCTGTCTTCTCTCTGTGTCTTTCATGAATAAATAAATAAAATCTTTTTTAAAAACTCACAAAATATATCCAGAATCTAACCACTGCTTACCACTGCTAGCGCTATCACCCTTTCCTGAACCACCACCATCTCCCTCTTGGATTATTGGAATAGCCTCCTAACTGGTCTCCCTGTTTCCATGCTTATCAGCTGCACAAGTGGTCAAGATGCAAGTCAGATCATGAGTCTCTGCCTGAAACTCTACAATGGCTCCCCAGATCACTCAGAGAATCCAAAACCCTTCAATATTGACGGAACCCCACATGATCTAGCCCTTTAACCTTCTGACTGCCTATTTACTTGTTCTCCCATTGCTCACTCCAGTCCAGCCACACTGACCTTTACATTTACTCTTGCTCCTTCCTATTCCTAAATATTATTCACCAGATAGCCACATAACTAATACTCCTTACTCTCTCTCTCTCTCTTTGGATGAAATTCTTTTTTTTCTCCTTATCTCTTTTAACTCTTTTCTAAGCTGTTGTCTTTTCAACAAGACCTGTTCTTATCACCCTATTCCACTACATCCCTCCCAACTGATCTTTAGATCTTCTTTTTTTTTAATTTTTTAAAAATTTATTTATGATAGTCACAGAGAGAGAGAGAGAGAGGCAGAGACACAAGCAGTGGGAGAAGTAGGCTCCATGCACCGGGAGCCGGACGTGGGACTGATCCCGGGTCTCCAGGATCGCGCCCTGGGCCAAAGGCAGGCGCTAAACCGCTGCGCCACCCAGGGATCCCTCTTTAGATCTTCTTATCCTGCATCCCCTGTTCCATTTTTCTTTATTTCATAGTACTTTTCATCTTCTAACACAGTGAATGATACTTATGAATTATGCTCAGTTATTCTTTTATGTCTCTCTCTGCCAAAATTTACACTTCATGAGAGCAAGGATCCTAGTTTGTTTTGTTGATGTGGAACTGTGCCTGGCACATCGTAGGTGCTCAATAAGTATTTGCTAAGAAAATTAATATGTAAAAATGTAAATTCCTATAAAAATCAAATCTATCAATGTATTTGTTCCCTTTTAAAATGTCAATACATCATGACTAAGTTAGGCTTGTCCTAAGAATACAAGGTGATTTAACATTAGAAAAATCAACTGACATAATTCATCATCATATTCCTACAGAAGATACATCATATAGTTTTCTTGGTAAGGTAAAATACTGATAACATTCTGCACCCATTTATAATAACAATTTAGAAAATAGTTTTAAAAAACCAATAGAAAGGGGATCCCTGGGTGGCTCAGTGATTTGGTGCCTGCCTTTGGCCCAAGGCGTGATCCTGGAGTCCTAGGATCGAGTCCCACATCGGGCTCCTTGCATGGAGCCTGCTTCTCCCTCTGCCTGTGTCCCTGCCTCTCTCTGTGTGTGAGTCTCAAGAATTAATGAATAAAATCTTTTAAAAAAATAAATAAAAATTAAAAAATTAAAAACAAACAAAAACCAATGGAAAGAAACTTTCTAATGTTTATCAGGATATCTAAAAACTCTTTTAAAATGAAAGCTTTCCCTCCATTTGGGATTGGGCAAATACATCCACTATCACCACTTCTACCAGTTTCAAGCTGAAGTAGTAAGACAAGAAGAAGAAGTAAAAGGTATTAAGATTGGAAAGTAAAAAACAAATTTGTCATTATTCGTAAGTAATATGTTAATGTATGTAGAAAATGCAAAAGACTATACAGATCAATTATAGAATTAATAAAAGAACCACCAAGATTGCTAGATACAAAATTAACATTCATCATTTACTTGTACTTTATGTGCTAGGTACAAACAACCATACAATAAAGAAAAAGGATACTTTTAAGGTGAGTGTACAGCAGACCTAAGAATAAATCTAACAAAAAGATGTGCAAAAGATCTTTATGGAGAAAATAGTAAAACCTTACTGAACATTAAAGAAGACCTATATAAATGGAAAGCTGTACCATACCATGTTCATGGGTTGGAAGATTTGGTATTAATTAAACATGTCAATTTTCCCTAAATGCAACTATAGTCTTTTCAATCCTAATAACAGTTAAAGCACATTATGTATTGAGATCGACTCACTGCTTCTAAAGTATAAGGAAATGCAAATGATAAAAAAAGTAACCCAAACACCCTAGAAGGAAAAACAAGGGGTGAATTTGTCCTTCCACATGGTATAAAGCTATAGAAATTAGGTAGTCTGATACTGATGCCAGGATGGTAAACAGACTCATAGACTAGAATAGAGAGCCCAGAAACACATATATGCTCATAAAGGAAGTTGATAAGTGACAGGGAGCTTTGTGTATCAGTGAGGGAAAATGGGCTTTTCAAATGGTCCTCCCGGGATAAGTAGGTAATTCATACGGAAAAAAGTAAAAGTGAACCCTCACTCATTTCATACATAAAAATAGAGTCCCAGTTGAGAAGAGATCAAATTGTGAAAGGTGTAATTATTATAAGGCATATAGAAGATAGGAAAATTTCAATGACCCAAAAGTAGTAAAGAATTTCTCCATCATGAAGGAAAAACTTGCTAAATTTAACTTTAAAAAAATTAGGAATTCTATTAATCCAAAGACATCATAAAGTCACTGAAAAAGCACAAAACACAGAACAGAAAAAAATATTTGCAACATGGATTACTAGAAAGACAGTCTAGGATCTTGAATATATTAAAAATTATTACAGATTAATAAGGGAAAAATTGAAAACTCAGAAAACAAACTGGGTCAGAAAAATTCCCACCCAGAGGGACACTTCACAAAGAAGGAAATAAAATAGGTGGCAGACATATGAGAAGGTGCTCGACCTGACTGGTGTTCAGGGAAATGTACTTAAAGCTACAAATACCATCTCATTTTACCTATCAAAAGAAAAATACAAAATAAAATGTCTATATTCCTTTTTAAATTAAAAATGTCTACATTTTAAGTATGTCCTCTTAGGAAATTTCGTATTCATTTTAAAGTTTCAGAATTATGTTACACATGAATCATTAAAATCAATGCTTCATATATGTTTTTTCCTTCTTTAGGAGATTTATCAGAAATGAAATTACTGCATCAAAGGCATATGAATCAAAGAAGAACTACATGAATGGAGAGATGTTTTATGCTCATGGATGGGAAGACTCAGTATTGTCAACATATCAGTTCTTCCCAAGTTGATCTATAGATTCAGTGCAACCCCAATTAAAATCCCAGTTTTTGTGGAGAGAGCAACCAATTCTAAAGTTTAGATGGAGGGGCACATGACCTAGACCAGCAACAACAATAATGAAGAATGAAGTTGGAAGACAGTACTCTACCTAACTTCGGGACTTACTACAAAGCTACGGTAATCAAGAGAGTGCAGTTTTGGAGAAAAAATAGATAGATCAATAGAAAACAAAAAAAAGATAGATCAATAGCACAGAATAGAGAGCCCAGAAATAACCAAACCCTCATAAACAGTCAACTGATTTTTGACAAAAGAGCAAAAGCAATACAATGAGGCAAGGGCATTTTTCTCAACAGATGGTGCTGGAACAACTGGATGCCTACATGCAAAAAGCAAATTAAAAAAATATATGAATCTAGACACAGTCATTATACTCTACTCAAAAGTTAACTCAAAATAGATCAAAGAGTAGGGTGCCAAGTTCGCTCAGTTGTTTAAGTATCTGCCTTCAGCTCAGGTCATGATCTCAGGATCCTGTCATAGAGTTCCACAGTGGGTTCCTGCTCAGTGGGGAGTCTGCTTCTCCCTCTCCTCCCCGCTGCAACTTGTGCGCTTGCTCTTTCTCTCTGCATTCTCTCTCTCCAATAAATAAATAAAATCTTTTTTAAAAAATAGAGCACAGACCTAAATGTAAAACTGCAAAACCCCTAGAAGATAACAAAGGAGAAATCTAGATGACCTTAGGTTTGGTGATAACTTTTTAGATACAACACCAATACATGATCCATGAAAGAAAGAACTGATGAGCTGGACCTCATTAACATTAACATTTCTTGCTCTGGAAAAGACACTGTCAAGAAAATGGAAAGATAAGCCACAGATTGGGTGAGAAACTATTTCCAAAAGCTCTATCTGATAAAGGACACATCCAAAATATACGAGGAGCACTTAAAACTCAACAATAAGAAAACAAACAACTTGATTAAAACATGAGCCAAAGACCTTAACAGATATCTCACCAAAAACAAAAACAAAAAACCCTACAAACCCATATATATTCAGTTGGCAAATAAACATGTGAAAAGATTCTCCACATCATATGTTATCTGAGAAATGCAAACTCAAACAATAAGATATCACTAGACACCTATTAGAATGACCCAAATCCAAAACACTGATGATACCAAATTCTGGCAAGAATGTGGGACAGCAAGAACTCTCACTTATTGCTGGTGGCAGTATAAATTGTCGCAGCCACTTTGGAACATATTTGGCAATTTCTTTTAAAACTAAACACACTCTCACCATATAATCCAGCAATCAGACCCCTTGATAATTTCTTGAAAGAATGAAAAACTTATGTTCACACAAAGCCCATGTGCTGATGTTTACAGTAGCTTTATTCACGGTTACCGAAATTTGTAAGCCACCAGTAAGTCCCTCAATAGGTGAATGGACTAACTGTGGCATGTTGTGACAATGAAATATTATTCAGCACTAAAAAGAAATGAACTATCAAGCCACGAAAAGACTAAATGAAAGAACATTAGTGCAGTTACTAAGTGGAAGAAATCGATCTGAAATGGCCATGTACTGTATAGTTCCTACTATCCAAAATTTTGGAGAAGGCAAAACTACTGAGACAGTTAAAAATCAGTGGATGCCTGGGGTGAGCAGGGAAGGAGGGTGGGATGACTAGGAGGAGCATAGGGGATTTTTAGGACAGTGCAAATAGTCTATATGATACTATAATAATGGATACATGTCATTATAACATTTGCCCAAACCCATAAAAGTATACCAAGAGTGAGTCCTAATGGAAACTATGATCTTTGGACAGTAATGATGTCTTAGGGTAGGCTCTTCTGTTGTAACAAATGCACCATCCTAAAAAAAAAAAAGAAAACAGAAAAACACAACACAACAAAAACAAACAAACAAAAAACAGAAAAGCAAAAAAACAAAACAAAACAAAAACCCACCATTCTGTGGGGGATGTTGTGGCAGGGAGGCCAGGTATGATGGGGACAGGGTGTATATGGAAAATCTGTGTACCTTCTGTTCAACACTGCTGTGAACCTAAAAGTGCTCTAAGGAAATAACATCTATTTTTTTTAAAAATTTTTAAAAAGGGGTGTGAGCATATTTTTGTAAATCTTGATTCACATCCCCCAAATAGGGGGTAAAGATTTCTATGGCACAGGGACTTGACCATCAGGATGTTAGAAGGTAGTGTTGGAGGAACCAAGCATGGAGGGAGCTACTGGGGGTTATGGGTGGCTGGGATTAAGAAAACTAAATGACGGAAGTAAGAGAATAAAATTAAGCTGGATGTGAAGCATTTGTTTCTCCGGGGAAGGATAATGGTCCTTCTGTAGGCAAGTCCTTTACTTCTGTCCTGGCTCTGTCCTCCACAGCCTTCTCAGAGCTACCTTCTGAAAGATGGCCACACAAACAAGAGCTATTCCAAGAGGCTTTAAACACAATAATGTGACAATACACTCCCAGTGGGACATACCATAAGGACAAAAGGGGAAAAAAAAATCTCAACACTGGTTTCAGTATTCATATTGTCTAGGAAAGATGAGCAGTGGCATTGTTTCTTTAAGTCTGTTCTGGGTCTACTGCAGGATGAAGCAAATGAATAATGATGTGATATTCTATCATTTCCAGTGTCCTTGCCAACCAGTCATATTGGTGTAGGAAAAAGGTCATATTTAAGATAAAAAAGGCTAAATAAGCCATTTACTCCTAAATTTGAATTGGAGGTTCAAGATATTCTCATTATGTATTTTATCTTTTTAAAAACTTTTAAACTTTTTCTAAAACGATTTTCTAGTTCTGTCTACAGAAATAGCCAAGAAAATAATGATGAACCTCATAGCAATGAATATCCTCAGCAGACAGATGGTGATCTTGCAATACCGTTTCCCACTAAAAGGAAAGTGCTCCTTGGAGAAATGATTGATTCCAGATATGGGTCAGGAAATGTACAGGAGAAACCTGGTATATCTTCTTGGAGCAGAAATGAAGGAAGAAAGGAAGATGGCAAAGACAACTTATTTACTAAGATGCATCAGAAGAACATAGGAGCCAACTCAAAGAGGCCCCCCTGACTAAAGATTGAACAATTTAAATATCAACTAAGAGAATAAATGCAGGGGTGCTTGGGTAGCTCAGTCAGTTGAGTGACCAACTCTTGGTTTCAGCTCAGGTCATGATTTCAGGGTCGTGAGTTGGAGCCTTGTGTCAGTTGTGCGCTCAGTGGGGAGTCTGCTTGAGATTCTCTCTCTCTCCTTCTCCCTCTGTCCTTTCCCTGCTCACACATGTGCTTGGTCTCTCAAATAAATAAATAAATAAATAAATAAATAAATAAATAAATAAATAAATAAATCTTTTTTTTTTTTTTTAAAGAGAGAACAAGTGCAATAGATTGAAACACATAAAATAGGTTAAAATCCACAAGTTCATGATAGAAAAAACAACAAAAACACAAAATCAACTCAGACTAGTTGCCAAATGGTTACCTTTTGGGAATGCTTGTGAACCTGAATATTAATATGAAGCTAAAACACAAAGAGAAAGGATCCAGCATTTATCCTGATATTTCTCTATAAACAGTATCCCTGGTTAAATGGTACATGAGACGTAATGTTCCTCTATATAATTATTCCAGCTAATAAATGGAGAAGGATTGATAGCATATTACCATTTTATATCCCTCAATGAATTAATGTATCTACATGTTACTCATTAGTGGCTGCCAACATCACACAAAGAGAAACAACTACATCCTCCACATGAAGACCTCAACTACCACTTATAAAGGCGTCTTAAAAAAAATTTCATCCTAAATCTGATCCAACTAGCCACTTATAGGAAATTGTGAAGAGAGTGATCCGTTAAAACACCATGGAGATATAAGAAGCAAATCCAAACAGGGATATTACAGGATGAATCACCCGGCTTCTCCACAACACACAACAACAACACAAAAATCGAAGGAAATAAAATGATTTAAAGAGGACGCTGTACATTACAAGAGACTTAAGCCACTTAGTCACCACTGCCAGTGATTGGCTTTGTGGATCTTGATTCAAACAAACAATGTGTAAGAATGAAAACACAGCCATTAATGCACATATGAAACAATAATTAACATGAACATTGGTTACTAAATAGTTGATATTGATGAATGACTTAATTTCTTGGTATTTAATAATTATGGTTATTTTGAAGCATCCTTATCTTTTAGAGATACATGCTAAAAATTATATGGAGGAAATTTAAAAAGAAATCACCCTAGTAATGATAGAGGAGTCACCACAGATAGGAAAGAGACATAATTCATTTCAGGAAAGTTTCATTTCCTCCCCACCACATCAGAAGTCAGAGTTTATTCTATTGAGCCATGGAGTCACAAATAGAGCCTACATAGGAAGGTGGGACATTTTTTTAAAAAGATTTTATTTATTTATTTGAGAGAGAGAGAGAGTGCACAAGTGGTGGGGGGAGGGGCAGAGGAAAAGAGAAACAGACTCCTTGCTGAGCAGGGAGTCTTAATTCCAGACCCCGAGATCATGACCTAACCCAAAGGCAAATGCTTAACCTACTGAGCCACCAGGGCTCCCAGGCTCTCCTTTTGCCTCAGACTGGGAGGAGGTTGGATGGGGAAATGGCACCATGTTGTTCTAGTCTCATCCTTCAACACTTTGCTTTGAAACTATGCCCCTGTATTAGCTCAGGTTGCCATAACAAATACCATAGGCTGGGGTGTGTGTGGGGGGAATCAAACAACAGAAATATATTTTCTCACAGTTCTAGAGGCTGGGAAGTCCAAGATCAAGGTATCAGCTGATTTGCTTTCTGATAAGAACCCCTCTTCTTGGCTTGCAGATGGCCATCTTCTTGATATGTCCTCATATGGTAATGGTAAGAGGAAGGAGGGAGGAAGAGACGGAGATGGGAGAGAGAAAGAGGGAGATGGGGAAAGAGAGAAAGAGATGGAGGAAGAGAGAGGGAGATAGGGGAAGAGAGAGGGAGAGAGAGAGGGAGATGGGGTAGAGAGAAGGGGAGGGAAGGAGGAAAGAGAGAGAGAGAGAGAGAGAGAGATAACTTTGTCTTCTTATAAGGCCACAGTTCTGCTGGATTAGAGCCCTACACTTATGACCTCATTTGACATTAATTACCTCTTAAAAGTGCTATCCAAATTCAGTCACATTGGTGGTTAGGGCTTCAACTCTGGAGAGACACAATTCATTCCTACCACCTCCCCTTGAGGGACTCTCCTCTCAGGGCTGGGTCCTAGCCAGTTCTCTGTGTTGGTAGCCAAGTACCTGAGAGGCTCCAGCTACATGAATATTTGCTGGGCTTCATGACAGCCCATATGGCTCTGCACTGTCTGCCAGAGCTTGACTGAATTCATTAGCTCAAATCAAAGAAGAAAGCTTAATAGAATACTGCTTTTTGCTAGTTCTTCCCTCATAAGACCAAATACTGAATGGAATTAATCAGTCACATGACAGAAATAGGGAAGGTTTTTTTGTTTTTTGTTTTTTGTTTTTTTTTTTTTTTTGGTCTTGTTTTCACATTCAGTTAGTTTAATTTTGTGAAAGCTTTTTCTGCAAGGACTGTGCCCAAACACTGGACTCACCTGCTTTTAGGAGTCAGGATAACGAACATGACATTAATCTAGTGAAACAACGACTCCTACCAGAAACTCTTCACAATCAGGAGCAATTGGAAGGCAGAGGAGGAGGAAGAAGGAACGAGAAAGACAAAAGAAAGAAAGAGAAAAAGAACAGTAGCAACAACAACAGAAAGGCACAGTGCAAGTCTGGAGGAAGAGGGAGCCAGTGCATGTTGGGGGCAGGAGGGACAGCGGGAGACCTCCAAGGGGGAGGAGGGGCAGACAGAGTGTTCCAGAAGAGAGCCAATAATCCCAAAGGACAGGGAGGGAATGGCTCAGGAGCCCTTGATGTTGGCAGTTCTTAAAATAAATAGCTCTTTTCTCTCTCTCTCTCTGAGCTTGATCTTGATTTGGGCTGAGAGCATAAAAGATTAAATCATCATCTTTCCTAATTGTAAGTGTAGTGAAATAGTGTCCACACTTAGCTCTTCTCAGCCTCAAATCACGGGGTAAGTGTATTGGAAATGGAGAAGCTACAAGCCCCAAGTGAATGAAATTACTTTGACATTTCGGAATGATGTCAATACAACTGTGGAGTGAAACTGTATCGAGGACCCAAATGTCTTTATTCCACAATGTGCTCTTTTTAATTCGTAGGGCATTGTTGGTTGCCTCCCCCAATATCTATCTTCCCTTCTCTGCTAATGGAACCATGGCTTTTCTTGAATGGCACCGAGCCCCACCCTGGGGAATCCACAAGCATAGGCTAAACCAGTTTTGGAAATCTCACTCCCCAAAACAACCAGACTTGGGACTAGCAGTGAGGTATAAGGGGAAATTGGCTTATGGGTTTATGAGAGAGATTTTCTTAGCCATAAAGAAGAGATTGCCTTCTCATTTTGGATGCTGTTGTGTGCGAAGGAGCTGCTGGGGCCAGATTGTGACCAGAGGTAGCAGGGTAAGAGAACCACAGAAACACTGTCTTCATGTTGTTGAGCCATAGGACAGACTCTGAAACTCCGTATCTCAAAACTTCTTTGCAGGAGACAATTAAATGTTTTGTTACGTGGATCCCCACTGGCCTGTGGTTCTATCACTTACAACTAAACACACTTCGCTGAGAATATTAAGTACATACAAAGCTAAAGAATATTAGAAGGACTTGGTTCAGCAATGAGATACAAACCCCAAAACAGCAGTAGTTCAGAGGAGATAGAGATTTCTTTCTTTCTCTTTCACGTTAGCCTCTGGAAACAAACCGTCCAGTTGGTATCGTATCCTATGGCATGAGAAACTCAGCAGTTGCTCATTCTGGCTTCATGATCAGTAACCCATGACCTACATTTTCAAAGGTCACCTTATGGTCTAGGTTGGTTGCTCCATTTCCAAGCCACCATCTATTTTTCAACCAGCAGGAAGGAATAAGGAGGTAAGAACAGGACACACATATGGCTTGTGTCTGAGTCCTTAGGAAATAAAGGATCACAGGTAATAACCTCAAACAGCTGATCTATATAAAGGAATCTGTGTAATGCAGAAGGAGATTCTTCCTTCAGAGCCCCCCCCCCCAATATGGTGCTTTGGAGGGTGTTGACCAGAGGTAGCGCTGCCTGGAAAGGCTGGAGCCAGCTCTGGTAGGTGGCAGCTGCAGGTGCCATCCTGTCTCGTGCAAGCAGGGACATTCGAGAATGTGAATATGTGAACAAACATGAGTGAAATACTCTGGCGTAGAAGCTTGAGGTAGAGGGGAGCAAGAGGTCCTGGGAAGGAGGGGACTGCAGAGCCAGAGAAATATATTTTTTAAGATTTATTTATTCATTTGTTTGAGAGAGAGAAAGTGAGAGAGAGAGCAAGGGGGAGGGACAGGGGGAGGGGCTGGAAGAGAAGCAGACTCCTTGCTTAGTGTGGAGACTGACTTGGGGCTTGATCCCACAACCCCAAGATCAAGACCCGAGCTGACATCAAGAGTCGGATGCTAAAAAAAAAAAAAAAAAAAAAAAAGTCAGATGCTTAACAGAGTGAGCCACCCAGGGGCCCCCAGAGAAATATTTTTATTATTGCTTGCAGGGTCATTTTCTCTCCAGGCCAGTGTACTCTGGACCATATAAGCCACACAGCTGCACCTCGGAGTTATATGTGATGAAAACTGAGCCATGGCAACAGGGCAAAGACATCAACAGTGGGAGACATGAGCAGTGTGGACTCTTCAGCTCCTCAGAACTCACCCCACTTCCAAAATTAACCCCTCTCCTTTGGTGGGTCCTGACCCAGGACTTACGGGGGGCTGAGATGGCTATAGGGCTCCATAAGAGGCAGTAGGGGAGCAGAGGTCTGGAGCCAAGCTCCCAGGGAGTCATGCTTCAACTCTCTGGAGCACAAATGAGGCAAGGTGGATAAAAACAAATCTGGGTTTGAAGCTGACCTCGTGCCTCCTAGTTCTCTGTGAAGTTTCTTGACCTCACTCAACTTCAGACGCCTTGCCTGTAAAACAGGATGTAACTAGTGACTGTCTGCAGCCGGTGGAGATTTCTTTTTGTTCTTTCTCCCCTTTCCTCCCTCTCTTTGACCATCCCCAGTCTAGGTGCTGAGTGAGTCTGGAGTGAGACAAGGAGAAAGGCCAACCAAGGCTTTGTGTGGACACCTGCACAGTCGTGAAGCTTTTGTGGTGAGCAGGGGTCATGTTGGCAAGAGGAGGAGGGGTGTCCTGTAGATGTTCCACAAGAGGGTGCTACTCTTTGGACTCACAGAAGGGCTTGCAAGCCCTTCCCAGGACACTCAGGGCACTTGGGATCCACCCACACCCTCGTGCCTTCTGCCCCCACGGGGCACCCAATCTATGGGGAAGAACAAGGGGAGAAGAAGCCAAAAAGATCTGGAGTGAAGGAGATGGAGGAAGAGGGACCAGAAAAAGAAGAACCACTCAGATGCCTTCTGAACCAATGTGCTGGAAGGTTCTCAATGGGGAAAGAAGTATCACGCACTGTCTTCATGCTTTTTTTTCTAGTTTGACAATGGACTTTTCCTGCACATCTTTGCACATGTTGTGGCTTTGACTGCAGAGGCGATACAATGTTCCAATGTATCCAAAGTACTGAGCACAGTTTCTGGCACGTGGTAACCACTCCACGAAGGCCAGTGACCATCTTTAGGATAGAAGAGGCCTTGGTTCTTGTCTTGATCTCGCTGCTAGTCACCTGAATTTCCTGGTTGATCAAATGTGGGCTTTCCATGAGATGATCTCTAAGTTCTTTTTTAAAAATTTTTTTATTTATTTGAGAAAGAGAGAGAGAGAGAAAGAGAGCATGAGCTGGGGAAGAAGCAGAGGGAGACTCCCTGCTGAGCAGGGACCCCCCGCCCCCATGTGGGGCTCCATCTCTGGATTCCAGGATCATGACCTTAGCCAAAGGCAGACACACCTAACTGAGCCACCCAGGCACTCTGATCACTGAGTTCTTTTTGAGCTCTCCTGTCTTTGTGGGGTTGGGGCTGGGGCTAGGAAGATGGTGGTGGAGTACATATAGCCAAGATTCGGGATGCATTTTGACATGATCTTGGTTGATGGGAATCCAATGTGTCGGGGGAGAAAAAGGCCAGAGTTTCTGCTCTGAGGTCCACCTAAAGCCACCTGAATGCTGAACCAAGAGAACTCAGCGGTGAGCCTTTCTTCTTCAGAATCAAAATGTGTCTACTCTTCAAATGCTCTTCTCATATAGGAAACTCTACCAGTTAGAGAATTGTTCACAAGAATTCTCTCTAAAAGTGGAAATATTTTTGGACGAACATATGGTGGTACCATCTATTCTGATGAGAATGGATTCGATCAAATTGATTTTCTTTGAACCTTTAACTGACATGAGCCACGTTTAGGAAATGGAGTCTTTGATATTAGGATGATGGAGGGAGAGAGGAAGGTGTGTAGGAGAAGGGAGATCTCTGTGGGTACCTTGGTGTACTTGGCAGGTCGAGTGGTGTCTAACAAGCTCCCAGACTGCATCGGTGTCCTAGGGCTACTGTAACAAATTACCACAAACTTGATGGCTTAAAGCAATTGACATGTATTTTTTCCTATTCCTGGAAGGAGAAATCCAAGAACAACAAGGTGTCATCAGGGCCAAGCTCCTCCAGAAGGCTCTAGGGAAGAATCCTTCCTTGCCTCTTTTGGCTTCTGGTGGCTTCTGGCATCCCCGGCTTGTGGCTGCATCACTCCCCTGTCTACCTCCCTGTTCACATGGATTCCCTGTGTGTCTCTGTATGTCCTCTCTTCTTATAAGGAAACAATCCCTGGATTTAGGGTCCCTACTAAATCCAGGATGGCTTCATCTCAAGATTCTTAACTAATGACACCTGCAAAGACTCTATTTCCAAACCAGGTCACCTTCTGAGGTTCTGATTGGCCATGAATTTGGAGTGGGACACTCTTCAACCACTGTAGAGGCCTTGCAAGAATGGGAGAGTGGGAAGGAGCCTTCTAGATGGTGCTGGAGAGGAGTCGGAAGAAATTGCAAAGTTAAGACTTTTTTTCTAGAGCTAGCTGTTTCTCTCTTCTCTTGTCAGATGAGACCTGGCCTCTCCTTCCAGAAAATCTGGCCGGAGGGGCCAGAAGATGCTTCTGCAGATGCCGACCTGTGCTGTTGAGCTCTCTCCCATCCCTCAGACCTGCTGGATAGCTGGAGAACACTCTCTCCTCAGCTGGCCTCCTCTCTATCCTGCCCCTTCTCCCCTGCCTGCTTGCTCCTCCCTACAGAGGATCCCGATGCCCCTTGAGATGGCTTCACGAGGATCGGCTTAGAGAGTTTTGAATGTGACATACTGGGGTCTGAGGGTTTTGTCCAGGAAAGAAATTACTAGTGGCATTCATTCATGTCAGTGGTAGTCTCTAATTGTCTAAGAGTTTTTGTTAGTTATTGACATGATTCAAATGTGATTAGATCCCCTCAACCTCTCTCCTGAGTAGTATTTTGAAATTTTCATCTTTCCTTGAAATTTTCATCCTTCCTACGAGGGCTTGGTCTGGCAGCTTCATCAGCGCAGCTTCTTTTTAGGCAGCATGCAAGCCCAAGGGTGAAGTGTTGGATTCTTATTAGCATTTTCCAGCAGCCAGGCTGTGTGCTCCTATGCAGATGTGCCGAATGCTTTCCTTTTATGTAAATGTCTGATCCACAACAGAGCTATCCTCTGACTACTTTCATCCTGCTTAGATCTTACAGGGCCCTTTTAAGGTAGCAACCATTTGGCAGTTCTAATCAAAGAAGCTGGCCTCCTTATATCAAGAAGTTAAAATTCTGACATAGCCCTAAAATTTCTTGAGACAAATAGTTCGTGTATTTTCAGCTTGATGGTACATTAGTCGTGAGTTGTTTTTTTCTTAGCGTATGATAAAAGATCAACTGCAGCTAGCAAAGAAGGATTTAATAGGATACTGGGGTTTCTTACATAGTCAGGGGAAACCAACAGCCAAACGGTGAAAGGGATAAGGATGTGGCTCGACTCAAGAAAGAACCTTGAGAGCCTTGAAATATCACAAGGATTTGGGCTTTGTCTACGCTTCTGTCTACTTATTGATCTCATTGTCACCACAGGTGAGCCCCAATTTTATATCTTTCTGAGGCCACAACTAGAGCAAGACTGACTCACTCTCTCTTGGTCCCACAGTCAAATAAAATGCCAAGGAAAGGGCTGTGATTGGTTCTGCTTAGGCAAGACCATCACTCCTGGGTCCAGGGGTCACAGATACCTGGAAAAGTCCTTTCCTTTGGACAATTCATGAACTTATATTGAGGTCATGGCCTCTAAGTCACCTCTTCTTTTAGGCAATGCAAATCTTGATTATTTTGCTGTGCGCATGCCTCTTTTTGAAGAAATGATGCTTTGACTACTATGGTGTTTTTCCTTCAATAGAACCTTTCCAGAACAGTAGAAATAACCATCCCAGCAAAAAAGTCTGCTATTCCAAGTTTATTAAAATGGGTCAGATATTTTGTTTAAAATTCTGTGTTAAGTGCTATTGCATAAAGAATACATGGTGTTGTGGATATAGATTTAACAAACACTATAATATTGCATCCAGCAAGAAAAAATCTTTTCTGTTTTAAGTAACCTTTCATTTGTTAAGGATCTAAAGCTGAGATTTAAAAGGGTAATTGAGGAATGCCTGGGTGATTCAGTTAGTTAATTACCTGTGTTCGGCTCCCATCATGATCACAAGGGATTGAGCCCCACATTGGCCTCCCTGCTCAGCGGAGAGTCTGCTTCTCCCTCTCCCTCTGTACCCCCAATCATGCTCTCTCTCTCAAATAAATAAATAAAATCTTAAAAAAAAAAAAGAGGTAGTTAATAAAAGCAGCTCTGGGCTATGACCCCATATTTTAAAAATAAGAGTATCGGCAATAGGTGTCACCATCCTTTAAAAAGACAGGTGTTGGGATCCCTGGGTGGCGCAGTGGTTTAGCGCCTGCCTTTGGCCCAGGGCGCGATCCTGGAGACCCGCGGTCGAATCCCACGTCGGGCTCCTGGTGCATGGGGCCTGCTTCTTCTCCCTGTGCCTGTGTCTCTGCCTCTCTTTCTCTCTCTGTGACTATCATAAATAAATAAATAAAAATTTAAAAAAAATTAAAAAAAATAAAAAGACAGGTGTTGGTTGCAACAGAAAAGCAGACCTGATTCTTCTCTCGGCTTTGTTGCACTGAATCATTATTTAATGGAGCAAAATTCTTCCCTTATCCTGTGCATTCCACATTCCTGGTTCCTTGGAGCAGCTAGCACTTCATTCAGGAATACGTCTTTGCCCCCTTTGAAGGGTGAGGATGAAGGCCAGAAGTGCCATCTCACTGGGATATAGCACAGAGCATGAGACTTGGAGGCAAACAGTCCTGGGTACAGATTGATACTCGATTACTTACTGTGTGAGACTGAATATAATATGGAACATATTAAAGTTTTGATTTTCTAATCTGTAAAGTTGAGATCATTCTACACAGCGTTGGTTTGCATTTTAAAGGAGATTCTCAGTGTAGTATGCTTGGCACATGATTACTGGGCAAGAGTTCTGTTGGGTCCCAACCATACTCTGACCTCACCCCTTTTCTAGGTTGTCCTCATCTGTCTCCTTGGTCCCTTGTATGCCCCCAGCCCAGGGCAGGTTGGAAGGGCATTGGGGACCAGCCTCACTCATGTCAGCCTTACTTCCTGTGGCATCACTTCACTGGAAGCTTCCCTTCCCTCTTTACTGTTTTCACATGAACACTGGGTCATTTCTGGCCGGCTGACCTCACACAGGAAGAGCACCATCTGATATGGAGTGTCCTCTGTCCCATGTGTCTAGCTGTCCCACTGGGATGAGAAGTTAGTCTTGAGTAGTGTATTAGTCTTTCAAAAGCTATGACTTGGTATGTGATCCAGTTCTTTCTGTCCAACATTCATACTCACTTGTGGGCTCATTCCACATATCCCCCATGTTCTTTGGAGAGTGTCTTAGAAAAAGAACACAGTGTTTGTGTAAAAGCATCAGCAGCAGATTGAAGGACACACTGAAGTGAGGGAGCTGGCTGGTCCTTTCCACGGCTGGCCTGGTCCCTGGAGGGTGACAGGAAAGAGAGTCAAGTGGCAATCAGAAATAGTGCCATATAAACCCTCAGGCACCAGGATCCTCATCCAAGAAACCGCTATGAATGTCAAGTGCATCACATTTGCTGAGGCAGGATCTGAGGCCAGCCAAACTCTTGGCCATTGCCAACAGAAGGATGATATATTACGGTTGTTTTCTGTGCTCATTAATATCCGGTTTGCCCAAGGCGACATTTCTCCCAGGGCTAGAAGGAAGCATACATGTCTTCAGCCTTCTCTGGCTCTGGGTATCAAGCTTAGTTTTACAACAGAAGAGTCCATGCTCATTCTGGGGGTCTATTTATGTCAACATAAATGTCAGGAAGAAGAACCCATGAGGCAGCACCAGTGGATGCATGAGGATGAACATGGGATATAATTTGGCACACTCAAAAATCCTGCCCCTTCCAGAAGGGCCGAAAGGAATGGCAGTGACCAGCTGCCTCTGGAAATTCTGATCAAACTTCCCAAGAAGTTGTACAACCACTGACTGGTACCTTGGAGCCTAACCTGTCTTTTGCTGAATACTGTATATTCTTACAGCTGAGGACTCAACTGTCGGGCTCCAGGCCAAGGACTGTCCTATTTCTGTTGAGAAGAGTCAGGAATGCTTGCCATTTAATTCTGTCTCAGATAACATTCAGATGCTTCAACCCATAAAAATAAATCCAATTCTTTGAAGTCTGACGTGTGTTTTGGATCTTTATACGGAGACAATGGGAGCTATATTTCATTATTGGCTTTACTAGGAAGAGCAGGGACTAAATGTAAGATGAAGCTTGTAAAGTCCTTTTAGAGTATTATTGTCTTCATGATTGGGAGGAAATGCACCAGAATTCAGTAAAATAATAAAGTAGATTTTTAAAGTTCTAAAGGCAACATTTGGACGGATAGTTATAAAATACTGTGCAAGGGTGCTTAACTTTATTTCTCAATTCGCAAAAGATAAGAAAACCACTTCTGATTTGCTTTAGATCCAGACCCTGAAGGTCTGAGAAGCTGCTCTGAAGCGCGCAGCACAGCTCGTGAATTTGTCCAGAGCGCCACCTAGTGGAGAGATCTGCAGAAGCGACAGGGAGGGACAGTGCAATGACTTTAAGAGAAAGCGAAAAGCCTTTGTTGCCTCATTTTAAAATAACTTTTCTAGGGACATTGGGTGGCTCAGAGGTTGAGCGTCTGCCTTTGGCTCAGGGTGGGATCCCGGGATCCTGGGATCGAGTCCTACATCAGGCTTCCTGCAGGGAGCCTGCTTCTCCCTCCGCCTGTCTCTGCCTCTCTCTCTGTTTCTCTCAGGAATAAATAAATAAATAAAATCATTAAAAAATTAAAATGACTTTTCTAATATGTCCACATAAACTTTGCCTTGATAAATATAACATAGTGAACATAACCAACCATTTCCTAACGCAAATAGAAATGATAATGCTTTCTAAAGGATGACCTTTTCTAAAGAAAGGTTTAGAAAAATCAGTTCACTATGTAGAGAATCCATATTTTTAGAGAATCAAATATTTTAGAAAATCAAAACTTTCAGAAAAATCGGTTCTGTATGGCAAGAATCAGTATTATAAGTTAGTGCAGTTAGAGATTGTCACAACTCTCTCAGCCATTTTTTTAAAGATTTTATTTATTTATTCATGAGAGGCACAGAGAGAGAGAGAGAGAGAGAGAGAGAGAGAGAGGCAGAGACACAGGCAGAGGGAGAAGCAGACTCCATGCAGGGAGCCTGACGTGGGACTCGATCCCGGGTCTCCAGGATCACACCCCAGGCTGAAGGCGGCGCTAAACCACTGAGCCACCTGGGCTGCCCATCTCTCAGCCTTTGTTACATGTATTTCTAATATGTCTCTTTGTTTCATACACTTTACCTCTTAATGACAAAAATTTAGTGCACAAAATTTTATAGAATTGATGCCACTGGTTAATGAAGTTGCAGGTTATATAGTTAGAGAAGTGGCCCATATATATGTGTGTGCATATATGTCTATGTATGTGTGTACATATTCTACATACTATATTCTGTGCATATATATTGAAACATTCAGAGTGTTTGCTACCCAAACCTCCCAGCTGTGAGCTCCCCGAGGGACAGCAACCCTGCATACTGGCCTCTGCACCCTGGGTGCCTAGTATAATGCTCCCATGACTATGGATTTAAAGCAGTGGTTCTCAACTTTGGCTGTGGCTTTGGGATCCTCAGGAGAGCTCTCAAGAATACTGATGCCAGGTCCCACCCCAGAGACTCTGATTTAATTGCAGTGTAGAATGTGCTGGGTATTGGGAATTTAAAAAATTCTCCAAATGATTCTAATGTGAAGTCAGTGTTGGGAACCACTGATTCTAGGAATTCTCCAAATGCTGAAATGGCAGTCTCACTTCTCATCAGTGGGTGAAGGCAGGAAGACGAAGAAAGTGGGGGGCCCCTGGGTGGCTCAGTTGGTTAAGCATCTGCCATCCACTTAGGTCATGATCTTGGGGTCCTGGGATGGAGTCCCATGTTGGGAATCCCTGCTCAGCAGGGAGTCTGCTTCTCCCTCCATCCCTACCCCTCCCCTCCACTTGTGTTATCTTTCTCTCTCAAATAAATGAGTAAAATCTTAAAAAAAATAAAAAAAAATTAAAAAAAAAGGAAGTGAGTAACACAGAAGCCCCTGAGATTTGCCAGTAAACACATCCCTAAAGAGTTGCCTGGGTCACAGTAGAGCATTGTGGGAATTTTTCTGGCATGATGGTCACAGTAGTTGGGATGAAAGAACAGAAGAGCTTGAGGGTATTTGAAGGTTCCAGAATTAAACTTCACCTCTGCCACTGGTTTACAAACTATCGTATAAACAAGTAATTCACAAAAAAGGAAATAAATTAATAAAAATATATTAAACATATTTAATTTCAGGAGTAACAGTATGAGGGCAAGTGAACATTTCTTCCTCTTAATTACAATAAAATTATGCTGATAATACTCCGTGTTAACAGGGAGAGAGTAAAACTGAGGTTCCTTTGACAGCATGGGTCAAGGATGATCAAAATGTTTACCCTTTGACCCCATGATTCCCCTTCTGAGAATCTAGTATAAGGAAACTATTCACAATTGAGGAAAATCTACATGGACGGAATGCTCATCATGGTTATCTCTAATAGTGCAATATCAGAAACAGCCAAAGTATCAAACAGGAGAAAGGTTAGGAAAGATATGTAAGCGATCTACCCACTGGGTGGAATATTACACAGCCATTATAAATATTGATAGAAACAGAGATGCACATAAAAATATTTGTGCTCTGATGGTAAAAAAATTGTGGCATAATACAGTTTGCAAACTATGATTCCATTGGGTTTTTTAGAAAGTCATATTCAACTCCAAAGCATTCCTCTCCTGGGAGTGCTGTTGTTCTGACACACTAAACATTTGTTTTGTAGGTTGATTGGCCTACGATGGCTCCGTTTTGGCTTTAGATCTTTGATCTACACTGTCTATCTTCTGGGGGCACCTGGGTGGGTCAATCGGTTAAGCACCAACTCTTGATTTCAGCTCAGGTCGTGGTCTTGGGGTCCTGGGATCAAATCTCACATCTGGCTCCGTGCTCAGCATGGGGTTTGCTTCTCCTTCTCCCTCTACTCCTCCCCCTGCTCTCTCTCTTTCTCTCTCTCAGATAAACAAATAAATAGAATCTTTAAACTGTCTACCCTTTGAAATGGCTGTTGGTCCTTTCCATCAGAAGTTACTAGGACTATGGGTACACACACTTTGTATGTGTATGAGCATTGAGTATTTTATAAGACTGATGAATCACTGACGTCTACCTCTGAAACTAACAATTAAAAAAAAATTTTGACTGCCTATCTTGCACCTTAGAAGAACCAGAGATCATAAAAGGGGAAGCTATTAAGTCCAGTGAGAGTTCTCCCTTCATATTACATAGAGGAGAAATGACAAGCCTGTTCCATTCATCCTTGAAGTGATCTATTCCTAAGGTCCTTCCCCTTCAGGTTGGAAATTTCCAGATGTTCTTGAATTAAAGAGCCTTGCTGACCACCTGGTTGGAGGCATGACCTGTGAAAGGGAGACCAGAACCTCCACCTTCAGGAATGGCAGACACAACCAAATAGGAACGTGGATGCACAGAAGGGGAATCACTACAAAATGAATCAGATTTACCTCGCAAATCCATCTGTGACAATTCCAGAATTCGGATGGATGCTAGAGCTTTGGAGTAGAATGGAAACAGCTACATATGAGAAGGCAAAGCTGTTGCTCCACAGAGAAGCCACTGCCAGTGAACTGAGAACCCAGCCAGAGCTTCCAGACTGTTCAGCAAAGTGTGCCACGGACAATCCACAGCCAATTAATTAACACTGAGCTCCATGCATATTAACTTGTGGTAGAGTGCTTGTAATCTATCATCAACCTATTACAAAAGTTATTAGCCTATTATTTTAGAAATGATTTAGTCCATGTCATTTCCTACATTATGGTCTGAAGGACCAGAGAAGCCAGGCTGGATCCAATAGAATGCCTTTCTTCTTTCTGCTTTAAGAAGAGAAAGGAGTTTTATGGTGTCTCCTCACTAAAATTCCAACAGTTTATTGTTTCAGGTGTAACCCAGGGGCTCAGATGATTATTTCAGCCTTTCTCCACCTTTTGGCTTTTATTTTTTTCTTTGTTTTATTTCCATCAGAGAGAATGGAGATCATTTTAAACAGATGAGCAGCAGCCCTGAGAGTGAGATGATAAAAAGTGGCTATTTGGACTTTAAGATTATTTTATTTTGCTCATTTGTTTGTTGATAATTGTGATTAAAAAAACAACACATAACATAAAATGCATCATCTCAATCACTCTAAAGTGTGCCCCAGGGTTAAGTATATTCACACTGTTGTGCAACAGATCCCTAAAAATTTTTTATCTTGAAAAACTGACACTCTATGCCCACTGGCCGCCATCTCCCCATCTCCCCCACCTCTTGGCCCCTGGCCACCACCATCCTGCTGTCTGTTTCTATGAGTTTGGCTACTCCAGAGACCTCACATAAGTGCAATCATATGGTCTTGTCCTTTTATGATTGGCCTATTTCTCTTCAATCATGTATGTCCTCAAGATTCATCCATGTGGTGGCATGTGTCAGAATTTCTTTCCTAAGACTGATAAGACTAATTTTATTACTTGTTTTCTTTTAGCCTACAAACATGCTCAATAATTCCATTTCATAACAATAGAAATAAAAAAATAATGATTTCCTCTCTTGTATGTGTTTTTTTAAAATTATTTATTTATTTATTCATGAGAGACACACAGAGAGGCAGAGACACAGGCAGAGGGAGAAGCAGTCCCTCACTGTGGGACTTGATCCCAAGACCCCAAGATCATGCCCTGAGCCAAAGGCAGTGCTCAACCACTGAGCTCCCCAGGCGTCCCTCTTGTATGTGATGTAATGAGCACCGAGTACTGATATCTACCTCTGAAACTAATAATTAAAAAAAAAAAAAAAACATTCATCACATAGGCTGCGATTAAAAAATAATTTCCTCTTTTTTTCTCAGATAAACCCTCAAACTTACATTTTTCTTTCTCATTATCCAAATAGAGCCCTAACTGCCCTGTGCTCAGTCCTTTGCTTTTTGGGATCTGGTTTGTAGTTCACCACTCTTCTAAAACTATTTCCTTGAAGAGTGTTGGAACTTTCTGGAATAAAAAAGTTCTTCTATAGCATGACGCACTCACAGGAAATCTACTTCAATTTTTTGCTTATGTTTTCTTCCAGATAAGGTTCTTTGTCCATGTCCTGCAGCTTTCTTCTTTTCCTTTTAATTTGTGTTTAGTTTAATTTTGTGTAGTGTGGCTTTTATCCATGGAAAACCTGTAGAGCAGAGAGAGATTACTCATGCTTCAAGTAGACAGCTCTGCTCCGACATCCAGTTGCTCTTCTATGGAGTGGGTTCTACTTGATGTGTTCCTCATCTTATTTTGAGGCCCGCTTTAAAGCGAGATAATTGTTTTCAGTTCTGTTTTCTGTAGCCTGGTGGTATGAAGAGGGATGGAGAGGCTAACATCCTGGCTGGGGCTAATATCTTGGCCTGGGTGCATGAGTTCTGAACGTGCTGGGGCCCGCTCAACCCAGCCAGGGGGACAACCAACCGCCATCAGGTTGGGCTCATGACCCCAATGCAACAGGACATCTTGGAGGATGGGAAGTCTTCCTCATCGTTCTCAAGACTCTCCAGGCCGCAACAGAGAGAAGGGCTTCTAATCTGGAAGACTTGGCCACAGTTTCTCCAGGGATGCCAATCCATGCCCTTGGTTGACTTCTCCACAGATCAGAAGTGAGAAGTCTCAAGAGTTTATTGACTCATTCCTCCTCTTTCCTCCGTTAGTGCTCCCAGGGGAGGAGAGAGCCATCTGGAACTACATGGACTGTACCACTCCAGAATCGTTGGATCCTTCCTCCGTGTCTCTTTTTCAAAGTATATGACGTGGAGGGACTTCTTTTTTCTTGTTTGATGACGCCTGCTAAGTTTTCATTGTTTCCTTTTGGCTTTTGTGTTTGTTTGCAATGTTTTGCTCATTGCTTTAGCAACTGGGGAGAGATTCTATGAGTTGGCTTTGTGTGGCCATCTGTGCCTGGAAGTCCAACAGCAGCGTCCTCATTATGAAAGGGAATGATCTTTTCTTGGTACTCATCCCCTTCTGCCTCCTCAGCATTTTTCCTGCAGTTGACTATACCCTTATCTGACCCGGTTCTGTGATATGCTCTGGTGTGACCCCAGGACCTCTTTTGTTTTGGACTCCTTCACACTAAAATGAAGCTGTTGGACTAATTGCCAATTTTCAGTGCTGGTTGCACATTGAATCACTAAGGGAGCATTTTAGCAATACTTTGGTCCTAGGAAATATAATTTATTTTGCTTCAGGTTGAATCTGACCATCAGTATTTAAAACAAACAAACAAACAAACAAACAAACAAACAAAAAAACCTGCACAGAAGATTTAATGAGTGGCCCTAATTGAGAGCCACAGATCTTTTCATGTGACAGACCCACCCAGCTCTGATGCTGTAAGGCTGTCCATCTCCTGCTCTCAAGAAGGCAGGTGTACTCACCAGAAATCCCCACAAAGTGCAAGCAGTCAAACAACTTTAGTAAGAGGAAAGATTCCATGAACAGGAAATGCAAAACAGAAAGAGGACTTAAGAATAGCAGAGGAAGGGCAGCCCAGGTGGCTCAGTGGTTTGGTGCCTGCTTTCTGCCTAGGGTGTGATCCTGGAGACCCAGGATCGGAGAGTCCCACCTCAGGCTCCCCACAGGGAGCCTGCTTCTCCCTCTGCCTGTGTCTCTGCCTCTCTCTCTCTCTCTGTCTCTCATGAGATGAGTAAATGAATAAAATCTTAAAAAAAAAAAAAAAAAAAGAATAGCAGAGGAAGAAAAGCCCCAAATAGGATGCTGATTCTGTTCCCTAAGCAAGAGTAGGACCTGGGAAGTTGTAATTTTAAAAAGCCACCCAGAGAATTTGCGTAATTGATGAGATTCAAGAACTGGTTATCTGGAGATACCCTTTGTTTGTCTCCTGCCAAACATGAGGTTTCAGAAAGGTCTTTCTAGCGCCTCCTGTCCCACTTTAACTCACGCCCCTGGCTTTTTCTTTTTTCAGGGCTGAGCTATTTGGAACAGTCTATGTAGCTTCAATCTGTCTTCCCCTTCCCCTCCCTCAGCTTCCAAACTGTTACTAGGACAGTGCGTCTCAAGCTTGAATGTAGATCAGAATCAGCTGGACGCCTTGGTACAACACAGATTCCCAAGCCCCATGGCCAGAAATTCTGAATTCCCACTCTGAAGTCTGAGGTTGGGGCCAGAATCTGTTGGGGTTTTTTTTTTTCCTTTTAAGATTTTATTTATTTATTTATTTATGAGAGACGTAGAGAAAGGCAGAGACATAGGCAGAGGGAGAAACAGGCTCCCTGTGGGGAGCCCGATGCGGGGCTAGATCCCAGGACCCCAGGATCACAGCCTGAGCCAAAAGCAGATGCTCAACCACTGAGCCACCTAGGTACCCCTAGAATCTGGATTTTTATCAGGTTCCCAGGGGAGGACCCTGCTGCTGGTATGGCCCACACCTCGGGAAGCACTGTACCCCAGTTATTGCCCTAAAACAGACTGGTATACTCATCCATCACAACCTAAAACCCTTTTGTGTCTACAGGATAAAGCCAACTATCAAGCAGAGCACACAGACGCTTCGGGTTTTTGGGGACATCTCTCTCTACTGAGCATCTCTGGTTCAGGCACAGCAAACATTTCCCTGTTCTACCGCCCCTGTGCCTGGTCCCTTCACACTTTCAGATTTTGCATATCCCGTCCTCTGCCTAGAGTCTCCCCCTCCTGCTTCTATATTGGGTAGACTCCCACTCATCAGTCAAGTTTCTGCCTAAATATCACTTTCTCCATGGAGCCATTGCAGATCCCTTCAGTAATACAATTTTCCTCTCCTCTCCTCTCCTCTGTGCTCCGATTTGGAACACATCACATTGCATCTTGATGATCTGTTTGCACATTTCTTTAATGCCTTCTGAGACCCTAGAATTAAAGCTCAACTTGTTCTCTTTATCCTTGTCTTCTGTGTATCCTGAAGACCTAGCACAGTCGCCAGCACAAAATACATGCCAGCTGAGCACTTGCTGCATGAAAAACTGGACAGTCAAGGGCAGACCATATAAGCCAAGAGTGGGGTAATGTTTCCCTTATAACATAAAAATACTTAAAATGAAAAGACAGACTGACTTGTTAGATGGAGGTTGGGCATGTCAGCTAGAGGGAACTGGAGAATGTTTGTAACGTTGGACACTATGGAAAATATGCATGCAGATTTCCAGAATTGTCTCAGACCCTTGTCTGCTCTACATGGGAATTAATGCCATTTTCCCCAATCCTTCCCCCACCCTTCCAGAAACACATTAGCATTTTAAATCTGATTGGTACAAAAGAGAGTTTGGGCGTGGTCTCCTCTTCTGACCAAATATAACTGCAATTATTTCAGCGACAAAAAGTCAGAGAAACGACCTGATAACACCCTTCACATTTGAAATATAGAACATGCTGTCATTTGGAGGATAGAGACCTGAGGTTCCTCCTTTTATTAAGATAAATGCAAGTATCTTAGGGCTTAATGACACTTAAGCAGCCACAGAAGCAAGTCAGTGTCATTCAAGAAAGAAAAACTAAATTACACTCATTTATCCTCAGGTTTCTAAAACATAGCAAGGCTGGGGAAACCCTACATTTAGAGACGGTTTTAAGGGTGAGGATATTTTTCCGTCACCGGCTGGTATTTTATAAAACATGCCATTGTGTTCAGCCTTGCAGAATTTATGCCATTTGGAGTAGTACATTCAGATAAAAGTTGGCTCAAGGAAAGGGAATTGTTGACAGCCCAGGGGCCGGTAAATGATTCATGAAGACGTGTGAGTTGATTTGTTCTGAGTTTTAATCTTTCCTTTCAGTAAAACCTTGACCGAGGGCTTGGCGATCAGCCTGAGCTTGTAGCTTCAGAATGGCAAAGTACCGTCATGAGTGGTGGGTGGTATTTGGGTGCCCAGAAATATTCTGGGATTCAACCACTAATGTGGTGCAGAGTAATCTTTTGTTTATTCGTCATTCTACAAGTTTGTATTGAGGGCTGGTCCAGTGCTAGGTGCTCCTGCTGGCCCTGGGGATACAGCAGCGAGCAAAGCAGACCCAGGTCCCTGCCCACATGGATCTTGCACTCTAGTTGGGAGACAAGCAATAAACCAAATACATCTGTATGTGTATGGTGTGTGTGTGTGTGTGTGTGTGTGTGTGTGTGTGTGTAAATCACCATGGAGAAGAAGAAAGCTGGAGGAAGGCTATAGAATCAGGAGAGTAGACAGCCTGTGGTTCTCCACCAGGGGGTCAGGCAATGGCTCATTGACCCCAAGGCGGTGGAGAAGTGACCTGGGATGAGCCTCCCAGGCTGAGGAAGCAGGCACAAATGAAGGCTCTGAGGTGGGACCAGGCCTGGGATACTTAGGGATGGTTAGGTGCTAGTGAGGCTAGAGCAGAGTGAGTGGGAGAGAGGACCAGATGATGAAGTCCAGAAAGGACCAGAGGACCAGATGATGAGGTCCAGAAAGATGATGAGGTCCATGGGGGAGGGGTTCCTCATATATGGTCATGCCATCCGTTGTAATGATTTGGGCTTTTATTGGGTGTGCAATGGGAAGTCTTTGTAATTAGAAAAAGGATAGGCTCTCTTTTATGCTTCAGCAGGGTCTTCCTGGCTCCTGTCTTCAGAGTAGACAGGAGGGAGACAAAGCCGAAGCAGGGGAATGAATGAGAAGGTCATGATAACAATTCCGGTGAGAGATGGGTATGGCTTGGACAGGGACTTTGGGCATATGTGGTGAGAAGTGGTTAGACTCTGGATACATTCTGAAAAAAGAGCCAACAGGATCTGCAAAGGATGGGACAGAAAATGAGAGGGAAAGAGAGAAGAAGCTTGATGTCAGGGTTTGGGGGCCCAAGCTATGGAAGCAGGGCTGCCATGCATTGAGATGGGCAGGGCTGTGTGAGAAGCCGACAGAGAGCTCTATTTGAAACATCCTAGGTTGAGATGCTGATGAGACAGTCAGGTGGCGCCTGGTCTTAGGGAAGATGTCTGTGTTGGTTATGAAGTCATGAGACATCTGCATATAGATGGCAATTTGTAGCAAGGTGATGTAGGTAGGAAAGAAAAGGAGCCCAAAGGAAAACGTATGTCCTGGGCTGTCTAAAGGGGAGAGATCAGGGATATGAGGAAGTCAAGGAACTGAGAAATAAAGATGTGGAAGGGATATCCACACAGATATTGACAGCGCCAATAACTGGGACAAGAGAAATGTTGGAAAGTGTGATAGTGACCCAGGAGCTAAAATAGTCGAGGAATAGACTGTCCACAATTTTGATTATTGTGCAATCAAATAGAATGACTCAAAATGCCATAAAACCCAGCAGGCCTGTAGTCTGAGGCATGTCGACTTCGATTAATTATCCGTGAGCGCCACCTGCTGGACACAGGCTAAAGCAAGTAACTAGAAGGATGAAGCCTCTAGGGGACAGTCCTCCGTGTGATTTTAATACATTTCGTGGCAAGTGGAGAAAAATAGAAAAGTTCTCAGGGCACTGTGATTAATTAGATAATCACTCTGGTATTTAGCCAGAGGCAATCAGTTTCACAAATCTTGGTTTTTGAAATACCTAGAGAAGAAATAGAAGAGGAAGGACTTCCAAGGGAAGCTGAGTTTGGGGAAGTTAGAGAATGGACGCACAAAGGGATAAAAAGAAAAGGAAGCAGGAATAAGACAGAAGAGTTGTCTCATCTATAATTTGGCCTTTGAAGAATATATATCCATTCTATTTTTTTTTTATGTGTACATGTATTTTATGTGTACATGTATTTTTTATGTGTACATGCCCCCACCCAACCCTACCCCCACCCTAGTTCATTAAGGTTTTCTGTAATCAGATACTCATTTAAATATTCTAGGGACACACCCACCATACTACTGAACCTAGTACAGGTCCAGGCATAAAGTAAATGTTTAATATTTGCCAAAAATTGGAGTAAGAAAAAGCCCTCAACAGTAAAGCTAGTTGCATAACAATGTGAATTTACTTCACATACCAAGCTGTACACTCAAAAACATTAAGATAGTAAAGTTTACACTATGTGGTTTTTTTTTAACCACAATTAAAAATAAAAAAAAAATTTTAAAGGGTAATATAGAGGATCCTCGCACTGAAGAAATGTCCGGAATCTTGACTTTATCGATGCCAATATCCTGGTTGATAGTGTACAACAGTTTTGCAAGGTACCTAGACATATTTCTTTATTGCTTAAAACTGGTGTTAGTTTGGTTTTTTATAATTTTTAGGTGAGAGCATCCTAACTGATAAAATGGCTTGGCTAGGGGTTTACTTCAGAAGTGGCAATGTTGTTGGGTACTGGCAAAGATGTTGATATAATAATTCATTCCGTCAATAGGAAGAGGAGAGAAACCATGAATCCATTTTGACATGTACTAAATGAGCATTTGGGAAAATTCAAAATATGTTTGTGAGTGCGAGATTCTCTTGTCAAAGAATAAGAAAATGAATACAAAAATATGTATAAGCTCTCTCAGAGAATGCAGAAGCATTTGGGGACAGAGCCACCTAATGTGGCCATTTCTGTCCCTTCAACCCAGCTTCCATCTCTGTGGGTCTGCTAAGCCAAGCAGCTCCTGGGGTCTATAGGAGGCTGGAGAGCTAGGTCCTAGGTTTGATCGGACTCCAGTGAAGAGAGCCAACATACATCTTTCTCTCCTAAGAGCAGGATGATTGCCCGGAGGCCAGTTTTGGGGAGCTTAGGTTTGACAATGGTGGATATTGGGAAGAATATAGATTTTGGAGATAGAGGAAGCCCCTGGTAAAAGGCGCATCTGCCTGACAAGGTATGCTTGGCCACTGGGCTTCATAACGCTAAGTAGTGAACAGGGTTAGTTAAGCCCTTCATGCCAGTGAGATTGATAAAGTACATGGAGACCAGTGTCAGGGAACTCACCCCCATGTATATCATTGGGAGTTGGTGGCCTGACTTCTCATGAACTCCCTGGGATGGAGTTTGCTTCTCTCTTCCTGTCACAGCTGCTTTCCCTGGGGAATTTAAATGATCTTACCTGGGTGCTCCAGTCAGACGTCCAGCAACAGCAATGACAAGGAAGGTCTGCAGTCAAAGAAGGTCTAGAATGACAAGTTGTAACAAATAGAATACATACTCAAGGAAATGAAGCTGCTAAAAGAGACAACAATTTTGTAGGGAAAATTGGGACAGGCAACGGGGGCAGGAATTTTTGAAGCTAAAAAATATGATTTATCAATTAAGCAATTCCAAAGATCAGTACAAGTTTGCTGTTGAGACCCAAATTAGTGGGCTTAAGAAAGCAAGTCCAAGGACTATTTCAGTGATGGAGGGGGGGCAGGGTATAGATAGATAGATATAGATATAGATACATATAGATATAGATATAGATATAGATATAGATATAGATAGAAGATAAGAGACTTGGAGAACAGGCCTAAACATCTAATTCTGTAATGGAGCTCTAGAAGAGGAGCCAATACTTTAAGAAATAATAAAAGAAAATTTCCGTAAGTCAAATAGATATTGGTGGCCTATAGATTGAAAGGGTGTACTGATTTCCAGACTCTGTATATGAGAAAAGACACAGATTTAGGAAAAATCCCAATACAGTATCTGAGTTCAAGAACCAAAGAGAAAATCATAAAACCTTCAGGCAAAAAAAGACTACATCACTTTCCAAAGAAAAAGAATCACACTGGCCTTGGACATCTCACATGCAATGCTGGAAGATGAAAGACAAAAAAGGAAGGAGGAGGAGGATGACAAAGGAAGAAGAAGAAGAAGAAGAAGAAGAAGAAGAAGAAGAAGAAGAAGAAGAAGGAAAAGAAGAAGAAGAAGAAAAAGAAGATGCCAGTAGAATCAGGGATGCCTAGGAGGCTCAGCCGTTAACCATCTGCCTTTGGCTCAGGGCATGATCCTGGAGTCCCAGGATTGAGTTCCACATTGGGCTCCCACTGGGGAGTCTGTTTGTCCCTCTGCCTATGTCTCTGCCTCTCTTTTTCTCTGTCTCTCATGAATAAACAAATAAATCTTTAAAAAGAAAAGACAGGAGAATCAGATCTGGACTTTTAGAGAAAAGAACTGTAAGCCACAATCCTATACCTAGCTAAGATAACCCTTTCCCATATCAAAGAAACTTGAAGGAGGCATGAGTTCAGAGATGATATCATTCAAGTGGTCCCAAAGGAAGAATTTTCATAAGGAAATGCTCTAAGCAGACCACAAATCCACAAAACCCAGGGAGATATGACAATAAGGCTAGAAGATGACAGGAAACCATCAGGGGCAATGAAACTTGAGATATTTACATCTGTAGTATGCCCATATCTGGGAATCTAGATAGAAGTGTAGTAATGAACTCCTGAAACAGAAGAACATCCTTTATGGATAATTTAACAATATTAAATCAAAAGTACTAAATTATCTCAGATGTGGGAATTGGAGGGAGTAGTAACTAAAATCACTCAAAAACTTTCAAGTTAAGACCAGGTGAAGAAGAGGGCACCTGGGTGACTCAGGTGGCTGAGTGTCCAACTCTTGATTTTGGCTCAGGGTTGTGAGATCGAGTTCCACCTCGGGTTCTGTGCTCAGCGTGGAGCCTGCTAGAGATTCTCCCTTTCTCCATCTCTGCCCCTCCTCCCTTCCACTCTCTCTCTCTCTCTCTCTCAAAAAAAAAAAAAAAAAAAAGGCCAGATGAAGAAGGAGAAAAAATACATTGAAGAGTATTCACTGATCATATTGAGGTGATATAGGGTATACTGGAGAGATGGTTGGTTAGCAACCACCTCAGGGAGGGCTCAAGCTGGCTGGTTGTTCAGAGGTTCCAGAAGATACTGTGACTGTCCCGGTGTTTCCCACTGAATTGGGAGCATTGCCTGTGTAAGCTCTTCTATGTCCCTTAATCACATGGAGTAGCAGGCTTTTATCAGGTTGAGTGACATGAAATTGCCAATAACTGGACCATATTGAACCTCTGGGTTTTATATTACAGAGAGCGGAATGTAATATTTTAGCCAAGCCAATACTCCAAGCCTGTCTACCCAGGGCATCACTTCCTTCTTGCTACATAGCCCATCACTTAGAGATGTTAGTCTTTCTAGCAACTGATTCGCAGGCCAGCAATTGTTTGCCTTGGCCTGAGGACTCAAATCCAGATGAATTTCTCTACCTCTGCTGAGGCAGCTGCATGGAGATCACTTGTTTGTTTTCTGGTTTGGATTTCCAGCATTCAGGCTGGACAGATTACAAGTTTGGAACCATGAAAGAAGAAGCAGTTCCTCCTTGAAGAATCACACAAACGGTTCCAAGCCGTTTGAGCTAATCAAGCAGTCACTCGTTGCTGGGGTATCTGTGGAAACGGCAATTTCCTGCATCGTCAAGTTCTCTGCAATGGTAGAGGCAAGAGGTAAAATGAAAATTTCCATTGCATAGAACTTAGAGGATGAAGTTGAAGACGTGGAAGACAAGTGTAATAAACTAGCATTTGCATGTTGACTGCAGAATGACTTACAATAACTTGTGAAACTGAGAAATTGAAAGTAACTGAAACCTCCTGTAACAGGGATTAATTAAATAAATAACAGCAGTATCTTCCAACTTTTTTAGAAATGCAAATCCCCTTCAATGGTTTAAAAATATTTTCAGCTAATGAGTGGTGTGTGAGAGAGAACTGATTTTATTTATTTATTTTTAAAGATTTTATTTATTTATTTGAGAGAGAGAGAGAGAGAGAGAGAGAGATCACAGGTAGGGGGAGGGGCAGAAGGAGAAGCAGACTCCCTGCTGAGCCGGGAGCCCCGAGAGGGGGCTGGGTCCCAGGATGCTGGGATCATGACCTGAGCTGAAGGCAGATGCTTCACTGACTGAGCCACCCAAGTACCTCTTATTTATTTATTGGAGAGAGAGAGAGAGAGAGAGAGAGAGAGAGAGAACATGCATGCGATCAGGGGAGGGGCAGAGAGAGAGAGAGAAAGTCTCAAGCAGACTCTGCACTGAGTGCAGAGCCCAATTCGGGGCTTAATCTCAGGACCCTGAGATCATGACCTGAGCCAAAATCAAGAGTCTGATGCCTAACCAATTGAGCCTCCCAGGTGCCCCAAGAAAACTGATTTTAAATAAAAAGATATTTTTATAGTTTTGACCCATATATTAAAGGCTATACTATAAAATTCCTTTGAAATATAATAGAATCAGAGAGATTATTAGTTAATAAAAACCAGTTAATGTAACATGGAGTCTTTTTTTTTTTTTAAGATTTTATTTATTTATTCATGAGAGACACAGAGAGAAGCAGAGACATAGAGGGAGAGGCAGGTTCCCTGCCAGGAGCACGATGTTGGACTCGATCCCTGGATCTCAGGATCATTCGATCCTGAAGGCAGACGCTCAACCACTGAGCACCCAGGTGCCCCATCGACAGGGAGTCGTAAGAAGCAATACATATATACCCTAAGTAGTTTATTTTAGCTTACAACATTTACTTAGACTTTCACTTGAAAATATGTTGGATATAACAGCAAGGCATGAACAGAATTCTCACACCAACCACATTCAGAATGCATTAATCCACAACCGAAGTTTTAGTTGTTTTAATTGAAGGCCGAAGTCTGTACATTTTATGGAATGATGTGAGCGTAGAACCTTTGAAGATTTTTTGTACAATCTGATCTATTCCCTTACAGACCACTTTTAAAATACAGAAGCTGTTAAAAATGAACTATAATACCAGTACAAATGGCATTAATAGACTTTAGAAGAAACATAACTGACTTGGTAAATATTTAACTCAAGGCTTGGGGGCAGCTGTGCTTGGGCCTGTCACTCGTCTCAAGGGAGCAGCTTCCGTGGGCAAATGTGCGGTGTGCCTGCTTGTAAATGGAAGCACAGGGCACGCTTGGGTGGACCTCAGAATTTCCTCGCAGGCTTGAGCAAACCCAGAGCACTGGGCGCCACCATCAGATACAGAAGGTCTGGGGTGGGGCCTGAGAACGTGCATTGATTACAAGTTTCCAGGTGACGCTGGTGCGGCTGGTGGTTTGGGGGGTGTCACACTCTGAGAATCGCTGGCTCGGGTCAATCCAGGGAGTTGGTAACAATCCTCTGGGCTGTCTTTCTCCCACCGAACAAGTGAGCATTGTTGTTTATTTTAAGTTAAGTGAGGAAAAGGCATGAATTGTTGTCATGTACATTTTAGATGATATGTCGTGTTTACTCCCAGGAATGAGTTGTATTACATGGAGAGGAGATTTATGTATTAATTACTAGAAATTATTAGGCGTTGAATTACTGCTTTCCTGACCCTGATGTTTAGAATGATGGCATTCTGTGCTTAAAATAGCCAATCGCTTTATTTTGGGAACTGTAATTTCTTGTTTCTGAATGAGGAGAGAAAAGGTTTCAGATGCTTCACTGCAAATACTTTTCTGTCAACGATACTTTGCAAATGCAGCTCTCCTTTATTCCCGATCTATGAAAAGCCAGCTTGAAGATAAGATGTACTTGTCATTCTTGTTTTCTATCGCATGGGCTCTGTGTGTGTGTGTGTGTGTGTGTGTGTGTGTGTGTGTTTTCTTTTTTTTTAAGATTTTATTTATTTATTCATGAGAGACACAGAGAAAGAGAGGCAGAGACATAGGCGGGGGGAGAAGTAGGATCCCTGCAGGGAGCCTGATGTGAGACTCGATCCCAGGACCCCGGGATCATGACCTGAGCCGAAGGAAGACGCTCAACCATGGATCCGCCCAGGTGTCCCAATCACATGGGCTTTTGAAGGATCCTTGAGGTCTCTGTGAGCTAACTGGTCATCACAATGACACGAAGTCAGGAGCAGAGTCTGGAGGTTGGTCTACAAAACTGGTTGCATCCAACCTTGTGTTTGTTTGCACTGGCCGTCCTGCACCGAAAGGACAGCAGGACAGAAAGCACCTGTCGGGAAAGCGAGCAAGGCAACCTGCCCTTCCAGGCCTTCAGACCGTTGTGCTTTCACTGGGGAAATGCTCAGTCATTTGACTTACCAGCCTTTTAAAAACAGAAAGTGAACCTGCATTCTGTCTTTTGCCATGGAACTCTTAGAAAAGCAATAATGAAATAAGAAAACAGTATTACATCATTAAGGACAATACTGTTCAAGTCGATTTATTTACATGGAAGAGTGAAAAAAGCAAGCTGCAGAAGAAAGTTTATATAGCATGAGTCCATTTTTGCAGAGAACAAGTGTTGGAATACGGCCAGCAAAATGTTCCCAGCAGTTATCTGAGCTAGAGGACACCACGTTGGATTCCTGGTGCTTTTTGCTTCTTATGTTTTTGCCATTCCATATTACTTGCATAATTTAAGAAAGAGGCAGCTATTATTTTAAAGAAATAAATACAAGTGACACAGAGAGACCATAGCTGTCCTCTCCCACAGTTTATTTTAAAATAATGCCCTTTCCTGGGGCACCCGGGTGGCTGAGCATCTGCTTTTGGCTGAGGGCGTGATCCCGGGGTCCTGGGATTTAGTCTCTCATGGGGCTCCCCGCAAGAAGCCTCCTTCTCCCTCTGCCTGTGTCTCTGCCTCTCTCTGTGTGTCTCTCATGAATAAATAAGTACAATCTTAAAAAAAAAAAACAATGCACTTTCCTGACCTGAGATGTGTGGCATCTACAGGTTACATGAGTGCAAAGTGATCTATCCACTGACACCCCATAGCATCACACATCTTTAAAATGCAGTATTTACCACATAATTACTACTTCAAATACTAGCTGTTTACTGAGTAGGAATAAAAAAACACGGAAATAGGCCCAGTCATAAATTACTGGTAGTCACTATAGAAACACTCTAGGATAAATTCTATTTTTGTTCCTGTGATTGCAAAGTTACTTTTGATCTAACATAAGAATCTTACAAAGTGTATTATTTTAAATATATGTGCAATATTTTAAATATACCCTTTAAATATTATTTTAGTTATAAGTTATCCACAAGCGTTTCCTCTCCCCCCTTCCCCCTAAAAAACCTAGAGGATTTGCTAAATATCAAGATTACCTTCTGTTAGATGGGACCAGATCATCTCTTACAAGGAAATCTGTATAGGCATTTTTTTTCTGTTGCCCTCCAGTTAAAATGATTTAATCTTGTCTTCCTGACTCATGACTTCCTGAAGGTTGTTGTTGGCTTTGAGTCAAAATACCCTGTTGGTTGTTCCAAACTTTGTGTTTTAAGAATGAGAAAGCCAATGATGTTATTTCAACACATAAAATTAATGTGATCCCAGAGACTATATTTTAGAAATCTCTTTCCTTCCTATTACTCTACAGTATAAATCACCGTTACAAAAAAAAAAAAAAAAAAAAAAGGATCATGGAAGAAAGTCACATTGACATTTGAAGTTAAGAAATAAGTTGCAGGGATGGGTTGATAGCTCTGGGGGCAGCACACATGAGTTCAAACGCAAGGGGCACCCCAATGGATGCTGGCCCTCTGTGACCGTGGGAGGTGCTTAGAGCCTCTGAGCCTGTTTCTTCATCCCAAAAATCTCCGCTTGTTTTGGTGAATAGTTAATATGCTTAGAGCTGCAGAGCCTTTCCCTGTGTCCAGGTGTGTGTTTCCATAGCCTCACTTCCCACCTTGACCAAGCGTTTCTTGCTGAGTAGATACACAGCTAGTGATTTGGGATGTGTGACTCTGGCGTATTTGACTCTATATGGAGAGAGGTTTCCAAGCCAGGGTATCAGTAATGATATTCACACCTAGAGTTCGTGTGTTTTAACTCAGCAGACAGGTCACCCAAGTCACTATTGCTAGCATAGGCAAGAGCATAAAAGTTCAAGAGAAAGTATTATTGAAGTATTTATCAAATTGGGGAATTTAATTTACAATAGTTACTCTACATTTGCATTGGATGTATGTTTTGGTCACTTAAACTTTATTATTTACAGAGATGGGAATGACCCCCAAATCTTTCCCTAAGTGGCCTAGTGCAAGTATTTTAGCTACTCTGATATTTTATAAGATTAGCACATATCACCACAAGATAATCTCCAGACAAAAATCTCAGGACACATGGAAACCATCGTGTTGCTCACATGGGATTTTGTATAAATAATATTTTATAATATTATGGCATATTCTAAATGCCATTTTAATGATCTGTATGCTTATCTTTGTGTTTGGTTAGCTTTTTAAAAAATTCTCTTTGTCTCATGGAGGATTAGAAGCAGTACTTTTAAACCTATTATTTTATTTGGTACATCATAAAGGAGGTTATCCCAAATTAACATATGAGATGATGGAGACACAGTCCTGGACCAGGACTCCCCATGTCGCACTTGTATGATGGATGCTCTGAAGTGTCTTAAAAGTTTTGTTCTGGAGTGAGTTTTGAAAGAAATCCCTCCGCCACCACCATCATACGTCACTGGCTGCAAGAGTCGTCAATCCTACAGGCTATAGGAACACAATATCCCAAAGGAAATGCCAAAGGGAATAAACAGAAGGTGCTCACGGTCCTCAAGTCAAATTGGCACTGCCCCCAGCCAGGGATTCCTGTCTTCTAGAGTTGTCCTGCTTCTGGAAGATCTATGGGTACACTGACTCACTTGCTAACAAAATACTCACACAGCACTTACATGCCATTCACTTTCTGAGGGATAAAAGAAAATGCAACCGTGAACCAAACAGACTCCTCTCCTGTCCCATTAATATTGAAATATCTAGTTGGGGAAGCTGCGAACGTGTCAGGCAATTACAGCCCAGGGTGGCAAGTGCAAAGATGAGCAGGCCAGTGTGCCAGAAGGTGACTATGAGGAAAGGGCACCAACCCTGACCAGGAGCTCCGGAGGAAATGGTCTGAGTGGGCACATGAACAAGAGAGCATTAGCCTGTTCAGCTCAAGTAGTGGGAGGAAGAGGGGGAAGAAGGGAACAGCCTGTGCAAAGACCCCAAGGCTAGGGACAGCATGCTGAGTTTGACAATAAAAAGTTCAGTGCAGGTGAGTTGTAAGAGCAGAGATCCTTACCAGGTGCAGAAAGGAGTCTTGACTTGATCTTGATAATGAAAGGAAGCCAAGAGAGGTGTTTTTTTTTTAAAAAAGATTTTATTCATTTATTCATGAGAAACACACACAGAATCAGAGACACAGGCAGAGAAGAAGCATGTTCCCTGCGAGGAGCCTGATGCAGGACTCAATCCCAGGACCCTGGGATCATGACCTGAGCCAAAGGCAGACGCCCAATCACTGAGCCACCCAGGTGCCCCCAAGAGAGGGTTTTAACCAGAGGACTCTGATATAAAGATCAACAAGAATTGTGATCCAGTTGAAGGATGGTTGGGTGGTGAGAGGGGATGCATGTGACAAGGCGTGGGGGGGATCTTCCCAACGGAGATGTATCAGACCTCATCAGTGGTTGGATGTGGATGGTAAAGCAGAGGGAAGGACCCAGCCTAATCCCAAGAAGCTAAGGGACAGGAATTCAGCTCAGAGTGCCCACAGGGAAGCAAGCCTAGGGTCTCCTCCCAGCTCACCCTCTCCTGGACTCTCTCTCATTCCCTAGACCTAACAAAAGTTTTTCTTTCTTCTTACTTAATTCTCAGAATTGGATATTGTTTGCTTATACTATATGGATGAAGCTATAACTCCACCAGCTTCAAGATACCGCTTTAACCCTTCCCAACATGAAAAGTGTTAAAAGAAATAACTGAACACACAGATCAGAAGCATACAGGTCATTAACATGCATAAAACACATCCCTGTAGTTTGTCGGAAGGGACCCTCAGAGGATGGGCACAGCGCAGGGCCCAGAGCCAAAAAGAAGGGTTTCATCTGGCACAAGCACATTGATATAAGCTGGAAAGTATTCATAAAGACATCTTCACGATGTCTAAAGCTTCACTGGAGGAGAAAGCCAACTTTATAATATGGAAGTGAGTCAAATCTTGTTTTTTTTTTTTTTTTTTTTTTTTTCCCCTTTTGCTAGCATCGGCATTGAATTCCCTCAGCTGAGTTCAGCTCGGGCAGCTCATACAATCCTTCCTCACCCCTCACCCCCGGGGCAACCCAGTGGGGTGAGTTCAGGCCTTCAGAAAAGCACAAGACAGACGAGAGTGTCACAAGTGGGGACAATGGGTGCTGCTTCATGAGATTCCAGCAAGGTGACCTATTCAAACACATCATCCACTTGGTTGTAGGACAAGTCTGACTCCACCACCCCAAACCCTTCATAACCAAAGTTTCTTTCACTTGAGGATGTATTGCTTTTCTTCCTCTTCAAGGGCCTTCCCCCCTGTGGTTGGGGAGGCTCAACCACCACCGAACCCACAGCATCCAGTCCTTGGCCAAAGGGAACCTCAGCCCTACCCCTCTGGGCTGCATCCGAATGATTGGCCGGGGACAAAAGTCGGTCGCTCCTTAGCCTTTTTCGTATGTCTTCTTCTTTAGTCTGAAAAGCAGTATGAAAGAATAAAAATGAGCCCAAATAACTTCCTCCTGAATATGCCTGAAAAGAGCCTGGGTGGCTTTTCCATTTCATCACTGGATCACTCAACAAACATTAGGTTGAGGCATGGCAGTGGAAGGCAGACACAGGCCAAGGTAGGTAGGCCTTGGTCTCTCTGAGCGGCCAGGTAAGGGGTGGAGACAGGGGCTGGTGGCCCACAGCTGTGAAGGTGGCCTCCCCGCAGGATAGGGGACAGAGAATGGTGGGGACTGGTGTCCTCTGATGGTCTGCACGGCCTTCCCTCCACTTCCAGCCTCCACCCCACACCTCCTCCCACTCCCACCCCAACTGGAGCCCTTTACTTTCCACATGAAGAAAACCCCATCCTCAGAAGTGAGCATTGCTTCCCGAGGCTACATCGATGGAACCAGCATCTGGCCAGCTTCAAGCTGTTGCTCGACTCCTCCACCACACAAAGAATTAAGGTAAAATTAAACAGCACAGGAAGCCCACAAGTACTTAATTCGAATCTTAGAGCAGCAGGTGGGAAAGGCCCCTGGAGCGCAGGTCAGCGGGGCGCAGGCTCCCGGGGAGCTCGGGTACCTTCCTGCGGCTCTCCACCGCCCGCATCTTCTCTTCCAGATCGTTCATCGTGAAAGCCTTTGCTTCCTTTTTGATCTTAAGCTTTTTCAGCCTGGCTGGTGGCTTTCTCAGCGGCATCGTCGTGCTTACCTGGAGGAAGACAGTTTTCCAAAGGGAGAAATGGACTGTATTCACTGGTGGAGGAGAGAGCCAGGAGGGGTGCGGAACACGGTGCAAATGTCGATCCTAAGAATCTAAACAGATATGTTGGCAGAGCTACAAACCACAATGTGGACGCTGGTAACAATAGAACTAATTCCTTAAAAAAAAAATCTATTAGATGCCTAGAAGGGGAAAAAAAACAGGCTCTTCCTGAAATCCATGAAAAAATGCAAAGGTGTTCTGGAACCCCATGAAGGCTCACAAGAAGAAAACATTTGGGAGAAGAAGCACAAGGCAGATGAGCGATGAACACGTAGTTCATGGTAAAAACTGAAATCTGGGGGCGCCTGGGTGGTTCAGCTCATTAAGTGTGTGCCTTTGGTTCGAGCCATGATCGCAGGGGCCTGGGATGGAGGCCCCCTCTCCCTCTCCCTCTGCCCCTCCTCCTGCTTGTGTACTTTCTCTCTCTCAAATAAATAAATAAATAAATAAAATCTTTAAAAAAATACTTACATCTGATAGTATTGTAATATTCCACAGGCTCCAAATGCCTTTCATTTGGGATCGAGATGGGTTTTTCTGGGTCTCGTGCGGGAGAGAATTCACAATTACTGAGCAGCGACACTGGGCTAGCCTTTGCTGTCAGTACTTGGAGAAGGTTCTCATGACAGCAGGACAAATCCCCAACTATTTCACATGACTGACTACCCTCTCTGTAGTTCAAGGCAGCGATAGTGACGTTCTGATTACAATTTCCAGTTATGAAAGAATTAAATTGTTGTAGAGGGTTTGTAAAGAAAGTTCTAAATACGTGTTTTTTCTTTTTAAAAATTAATTTTTCATAACCTACGTCGCTCATGAAAAAGTAAAGTGATATATAAATAGTCTTCTGTTTAACCACCTGGCCCCCTAGTTGTATTCATCAGCATGAACTATTTGAAAGAGTCTGGTATGTGTCTTCTCCACACGCATGTACTCATCTACCTTTGTATGTGCAGGACATCTGTAACGTTAAACCAAACAGAAATGGGATTATACCCCCACCAGGCTCTGCAATTTGCTTTCTTCACTTGGTTTCTTATGGACATCCTTCGAGGTCAGACTATATAGATTTATGACAAGTGGGGAAGGTCTCAACGAACTCCAGGGCTTCATTATAAATAAACTGATTATTCTAGGCAATTTCTCTAAAGACTCATAAAGATCAAGAACCTATTGATATCCGATGTAATATCTAAGAGACCGTCTCTTTATGCTGTAAAACTGCCAGTACTGAGAAAATACACCCAACAGAGAGGTAGTAGCCTAACATAGTAGAAAAAGATACCAGAACAAGACTCAGACAGACCTAGGTTTGAGCCCTGGCTTGGCCACAGGGTGTTTCTGTGGCAGTTCTCAAGCTCCGTAGGCCTTGCTTTCATCATTTTAAAAATGGGGTTAACATTTATTTCACGGGATTTTCTATTTTAAGGAGTTATACAGTAATCACTCAGGAAATGGTAATTACATTTCATTCAGTGAAAGCAGTAACTTTTAAATCTTAAAAAAAAATTCATTAAAAGATTTTATTTCCTTGAGAGAGAGAGAGAGAGAGAGTGAGAAAACACAAGCGGTGGGTGGGGGCAAGGGGTGGGAGGAGAGGGGAAGCAGGCTCCCTGCTGAGCAGGGAGCCCAACATGGGGCTCCATCCCAGGACCCTGGGATCACAACCTGAGCCGAAGGCAGATGCTTAACCACCCGAGCCCCCAAGCAGTGACTTTTTTTTAATGAAGTTTTAAATTTTAATTCCAGTATAGTTAACATGCAGTGTAATATTATTTCAGGTGTACAATCTAGTGATTCAACACTTAAATACACCACCCAGTGCTCATTACTGAGCCTTCCTGAATCCATCATGTGTTTCCCCCATCTCCCATCCACCACCCACCTCCTCTCTGGTAACTATCAGTTTGTTCTTATAGTTAAGAGTGTTTCTTGGCTTGTGCTCTCTTTTTTTTTCCCTTTGCTCATATGTTTTGTTTCTTAAATTCCACATATGAGTGAAATCATATGGTATTTGTCTTTCTCAGATTGGCTGGTTTCTTAGTATAATGCTCTCTAGCTCCATCTAAGTCGTCGCAAATGGCAAGATTTCATTCTTTTTTATGGTTAATATTTCATTGTGTATATATACTACCTCTTATTCATCCATTCATCAGTTGATGGACACTTGGGCCATTTCCATAATTTGGCTATTATAGATGATGCTGCTAAAAACATTGGGATGCGTGTATCCCTTTGAATTAGTGTTTTTGTATTTTTTGAGTAAATACCCAGTAGTACAATTACTGGATCATGGGGGGGGGGGTCTATTTTTAACTTTTTGAGGAACCTCCATACTCTTTTCCACAGTGGCTACATCAGTTTGCATTCCCACCAACAGTGCACGAGGGTTTCCCTTTCTCCACATCCTCACCAACACCTGTTGTTTCCTCTGTTTTTGATTTTAGCCATCTTGACAGGTGTGAGGTGATCTCTCATTGTGGTTTTTTAAAAAAGATTTCTTTATTTATTCATGAGACACACACGCACACACACACGGAGGCGGGGGGCAGAGACACAGGCAGAGGGAGAAGCAGGATCCATGCAGGGAGCCCGATGTGGGACTTGATCCTGGATCCTGGGATCACACTCTGAACCAAAGAGGACACTCAACTCCTGAGCTACCCAGGCGCCCCATCTCATTTTGGTTTTGATTTGCATTTCCCTGATGATGAGTGATGTTGAGCAACTTTCCCTGGGTCTGTTGGCCATCTGGACGTCTTCTTTGGAGAGATGTCTGTTCATGTCTTCAAGCACTGACTTTTTTCAATGACAGCACACAGAATCATCACCAAGTTACAGTATTTGTCTTGAATGGTAGGAATGGAAACCCAGATCACAGGGGCCAGCAGGAGGCCTGAGCTTTAACCTGAGTTGACCACTAATTCCCACGGTGTCACCTGAGACAAGGTACTTCTTTTCTTTGGACTCTTATTTCCTCACATGTAGAAATAACGAAGAGGGTGAGAACCACGGGGTTCCTTTCAGCTTTAAGAACCATGATTCCCGGAAAGCCTTTCAGAGGGAAGCATTTGTTGAAGTTTTGGCTCAGTTACAGCCATCAGACAGTTTTATGTGGTGAGAAGTTTTTCACTACATGAAAACTGCGGGCTGTTTGTCAAAGCAAGCTCCCCCTCCCCCATCACTGTATTATTTTTATGACAATTGGCTCTCAGGCTCCCTGCTGGCAAAAGCCATTTGCTGCAAAGAGGGATGTTCTTGCTGTAGTGGTTCAGCTAAAGATACTGTGAAATTAGTATGAAAACAGTTTTTTAGGGAAGTTCACTCATCGAGGGCTAAAAGAACATGAAATGCTAATCCCAGATTCAGTGAAGAAAGACTGTAAGGCTTTACACAGAAGTCTGAATCTTGACTAAAGGAGTAGATAGGAAGTTCTGAGAGACTTGGGATTTCTGGTCTGGGTGGACTCTTCCTGTGGCTTTCTCCTAGCTATACCTACAAAATCAAGTACTTCCTCTCACTTCTGGAAGTTAATCCTACCTGTGCAGGCTTCATTCTTTCCTGAGTTTGACATTTTAGGTAAAAGCCTTGCAAGACCCAAAGGAAAATATCTGCATTCCTTTCCACTGGATTTTATGAAGTCAGGATTTACCAACTGTTGGCATTTAAAAATAACAATGGTCACATTACACATAGAGAAGTGTTACTACTAGAAACTCTAAAAAACCGGCCTACAAAACCTACTGAAGTTACTAGTTCAATTATTGTCTTTAAGAATACCAGCAGAAGTATTGCCACCCCAAAGATGCTGTGATAGGGTTTGGAACTTGTTTCCAGCCAACCTTGCTGGCAGCCACTCTGGATTCCTTGGAGCTGCCCTAATTAACTGTTGACCTGCAGATGAACCCACCTTGGCCATGTTCCCTCACCAAAGTCTGGTGCCCAGAATGGGTCAGAGCTTCTAGGAGACCTGCCATTCCTGCCCTGTCCCTGTGAGACCTCCCAGGCCAAGCCACCACATTAGTTGGCATTAATCCTACCAGGTGCATGTTTTCCTCCTTCAAAAACTCCCCAGGAGGTTCAACAAATACTGTTAGAGACTCTGATGCAAGAAGAATCAATTTCCTGACTGCACTGAAGGTTACCAAGCACAGAGGTTGCCCAGAGAAGGGAATCAACTTTGACCAGAGACAGAAGGAGTCGATAGAGAAATTAGAGTCTTATGTTTGGAGACCCTGGGCATGCTAAGAGGCAGGGAGAAATGAGTTTGGGATAAAAGATGCCTCAAATGGATGATACCAACGTGGATTAATGAGAGCCAGTTACATCTCTTATAGAGATCTATACCAATCCAAACACATAGCTACATGTGTATATAAAGTCTGTACATATTTATCATACAACCACTTAGGTCTCTTTAGAATGTTTTAAAGTATCCTGAAAGATACTCTTTGTCTGATATTTCACTTAATATTATATTCCTTACATATCATTACAATTCCTTCCAAATGAGAGTAAACTCTTAGTACGAATCTGCTTGGAAGCATGTTATCTACAGTGAAGGGGGAGGCACTAGGGAATTGCTGTAATACTTGCCAACAAGCAAATGATAAAAAGAAGAAAAGATGAACAGGGGCCTGAGGTGGACAAATACCCCTGTGGGCCTCCAGGGAGAGAGACTGGCCCGCAGGCTGGTCTCCTTATTCAGTGGATGAGTGGAGGACCCTCAGTTTATAGCATCTTTTCTTATATTTCACTCTGCATGAGAAGCAAAATAAAGAAGGGGATGGATCTAACATTCACTTGTATTTATACTCTTGGTCTATATAAGAAATCTTGTTTTTAAAGTTTTCTCACATTTATTATTCCATTTCTCCCCTAATGTTTGATTTAAAGGATTTTTTTGGTACCAAAGAAGAAATTGTGTCACATGTCTAGTTGGCTTCATCGCACTGTAGTAACTAACATTAATATCCTTTTGCTTTGTATTTTTAGCCAATTTTATCATCTGTTCTTTTTTTTTCTGAAAAAATATTATTAAATATTGGATAGTTAAAAGTGTGAACTGCCTAATAATATTTCTGCTCTCAGTATGTTCCTTCTTTCAGGATTTACTCATCTTTCTACATTGGCCTCCTAACTTTTCCTAAAATATGAAGATGTCTGATATACATTTGCTCTCAGCTACACCTGAATTGAGAGACTCTACCTCTGATACTGAGCAATTCTATCTCTCCTTCATTTCCATATATTCCTAGGTATACCCTTAGTCCTCTACCTGAAAATATGTTATTATAACATTATGATAACATATTTATAACATTATAATAACATATTTTCAGGAAGGTTTTAGAGTTCATTTTCATAGTGAATGGGGGAATTTAATTTCAGAAGATTTAATTCTGCGGTGCCTGGATGGCTCAGAGGTTGAGTGTTTGCCTTTGGCTCAGGTTGTGATCCCGGGGTCTTCAGATTGAATCCCGCATCAGGCTCCTTGCAGGGAGCCTGGTTCTCCCTCTGTCTATGTCTCTGCCTCTCTCTATGTGTCTCTCATGAATAAATAAATAAAATCTTTTTTTAAAAAAAGCTGTAATTCTTTCCAGCTTTAGGATGAATTAGACGGTTGTGTGCACACGTTGGTAGAATCCTCAGGGGTGGTTCTCAACCTGGACTGTCCACTGGAGTCACTTGGGAGCTTTCAAAAACACTATAGCCAGAGCTCACCCCCAGCCACTGGTCCCAGGTGGGACCTGGGCACTGGGGTTTTTAAAAGCATCCGAGGTGATTCTAATGTGCAGCCAGGTTAAGGACCATGGCCCTCAGCAATAAAACACAGCTGTGTAGCTGTGTTGCTGCAGGTCTGGATTATGCTGGGACATCACGACCTAATTGCAAAGCAAAAAGCAAAAGAAATGAAATGTGTTATTCTTGCCTACCTCTGTGGTCCTGCCACATTTAAATCTTTTTGAGAACACTCCAGCTAGGCTCCTAACAACCATTCCATTTCTATATCATATGAACACAGTCCTCATCCTGGGCTCACTTAATGATGTCATTGAAAGTCAAGCCCATAGTTTTCATTTTTCAATAGATACATTTCTTTCACAACGTAGTTTATGTTAATTAACCTTGTCGGTGCCCTTTTAAGGAAGGTCTCAGTCTGAACTCATTCTTCTCTGGAGTTTGAATCACTGAAAAATGTTTTAATTCTATTCCCATTGCTGTTAGCATCAGGGTTCTACAGCATTTCCCTAAAGGAGGCATCACTTAGCTACTGAAAGTTTCCACAATCCATCCTCCTCCAGATTACTCTCCTGTCTTTTTCCTTTTGACACAACTTCCTTTTTTTCTGACCCCTGGAGACTCACCCACAACTAGGAAAAAAAATCTCTCCCCTCCTTTTCCATGTTAAAGACCCTTCTTCTAGTACTTTCAAATAAGATACGGCATTCTAAAGTGCCTTGTATCACAATAGCGTGGCCCAGACGTAAACTGCCATTTTACTGGCATTATCTTTTCCATTATATAATCTCTTTTTACCTTTCCTTGCCCCCTACATCCGCTTATTATTGGCAGCCTGATGATATCATTCATGAGGCTTAGCAATCTCCTCTCTTTTCCCCAAATACCTTCTGCAGGACTTATTTTCTTCTTCAAAAGAAAAATGCTACTTTGGCTTTTATTCATGAGTTCTCAGCATTTCCTACACCCAGAGAAGGAAATTACCTTTATTCAAATACTTAAGTGACTTGGTCTAGGTGGCAACCTTGATTTACATAATGCATTTTTTTTTATTCCCAGTTGATTGTTTTCTACAAGACTGGGATGGGCAACCATGGAGGAGCCTTTGATGTTAACCTCTAGTCCCTATTTCCATCATTTCTGTGTCTTTCTTTTCTTTCTCATTCATTTCTCCTTAGGTTTCTTTTCTCCTTAATTCTTCTTTTCATCTTGTTGAGGATGACTAGGGCTGCCTGGGAGCTTTGGTTAACAAGCAAACAAAAGAGAGAACAGAACAAAACAGCAGCAACAACAAAACCTGCCGTCCTCTTCATGGGTTTAGACAGAACTTATTAAAAAATTAAGGACTCGAGACTTGGGCCACAACCAGTTAAAATCAAAATTAAAATACTGCTCACACTATGATGATCAGTTGGATGAATCAACAATGAATCAACAAGGAAAAAACAAGAATATGAGGATTTTTGTCATTGTATTCATTTTCTTATGTTTGACCCCAGGTTGTGTAGATATACATGTGTAAGCATATCTATTATAGTTTTGGCAGTCATGCCTATTTTCCTATTTCCTATTTTCCTTAAATCAGAGTTCAGTTTTATAGTCATAATACCTAGTATACAGGCAATGCTTAATAAAAATTGTTCAAAGAATGAAGGTATGTTATTCAATGGGGCTTACTGTCTCTCAAATTCAGTAAAACCCAAGATATGTTTTGTTGGGCTCATTAATCATTGAAGATTGGGGTATTCTTGGGCTGTCTGGGTGGCTCAATCAGTGGAACATGCAGCTCTAGTCTTGGGATCATGAATTCAAGCCTCATTTTGGATGTAGAGATTGCTTAAATAAATAAGCTTTAAAAAATGAATAGAGTACTTCCTAAATCTGTAGAGAAGGATGATGTGTTGACAGGTGAGAGAATTTATGGGAGAAAAACTGGCTTAGCTAAAGGTCACAATTTGCATGTTGACTCGAAGATTTTGGGGATTCTAACTCGTGATCGATCATATTCTATTGCTATTATTAACAATAAGCTAATGCTAATTATGGAATTACTTGCCATGACATCATAGGATTCTCCATTTCTAAATACTTTGCTGTGGCTTTGTATTATTCCTTGAACAATTAATTCCTCCAGAATGTCTGATGACTTTTGTCGCTCTCGGCTTTCTAGGGGTTGGGGTTTATGGATTAATCCACTGGTCACTAGGTCTAAGGGAAAAGAAAAAAGAAAGAATAAAAATTTAAGTATGAACATTTTATCAATCAGATGCTAAATAGATGCCTTATAAATCATGCTACTTAACTAAATCTTAATCTCAACACTCTTACCTACATATGTTTCCATTATAAATCTTTGAATCATTTCAAGTTCAAATTTTTAATGTTCTTACAGAGGATACACATCAGCATAATATACTATTTACTTAGCAGGCCCCATATTAACATAACAAAAAGTCTTTTTCATGTGCTGCTATGTACTACTTTTTTGTTATAACAACACTTATACACTTGAGTATGACTACTTGGGTTCTTTACACTAATTATGAAGCTAAAGCGCAGCTAAGCAGAAGATATCCTTCCAGTGACTCCTCTGAGTTGCAGTTTGGTTTCTATGCTTTGTATACAAAGGATAAACAGTGTGATGTTGCCAAGAGACTTCTAGTTCTGCAACCTTGAGTTTACAATGACGCCATCTGCTAAATCTATGTAAGAGCATGCTTTTTTGAAAAGGGTATTTGAACCAAATCACAATTGAAGTCAAATGATATCAGCTAAATATTTATTATTGATTCTAAAAATGGCACTGAAACATTTTCTTGGGAAGCCTTTATAACCAGTACTAAGCCTCCCCACAGCTACAAATCACCCAATTCTACAAACAAGCAAGCAAGCATCTGTTTTTACAGACTCACATCATACAATAAAGGTGCAATGAGGAGTCCTCAGACGTGAGCTACCTTCTATTTTGTAATCATCGGGAAGTCCTGAGAGTAACCAAATTCATCCCATCTAGTAGACAGAGTCTTTTTATGAAAACTGATCTCACTGGTTAACAAAGACAGTTTTCACGAATGTGCAGGGAAAAGATTGCAAAACACACACACACACACATGCACACTAACCAGATGTCTCTCACTTCAGAATATTCACAAATCAACTATAATCTCATTTCTCGTCCAGTGCTGTGTCTTCTAGTGTTTGAAATAGACTCAATGTTCACTTTAAAGAGCTATATACAGATTTTGGTACAGAATGGCAAAGCATGTGTTTCAGGTGGGTAAACTAGTAAGCTAGAGCTTGAAACAATAGAAAAAAACTCAATAAAAAGAGGTAAATTATCTTCAAAGAATTAGAAGGATTTTTAAAAGATATTTATTTAATTATTCACGAGAGACACAGAGAGAGAGGCAGACATAGGCAGAGGGAGAAGCAGGCTCCCTGCGCAGAACCTGATGCGGGACTCCATCCCAGGACCTCGAGATCACGACCTGAGCCAAAAGCAGACACTCAACCACTGAACCACCCAGGCATCCCAGAAGGATTTTGTTTTTTTTTTTATTTTTAGAAGGTGGGCTTATCTGGAAAGGTCAAAATAATAATTAACTATTTACTGAGCACTTATGTGCCTGGCATCATATTAGATATTTTATATACTTTATAACATTGTGAATTCTATGATTCTCTATCATATAAATAAACTATATGAGAGAGGTGAATTAACTTGTGTAAGGCGACATGAGTAAGAAGAGAACCAACTAGGATTTAAATCCATGAATGTCATACGTACTTCAGTACCTATGTTCTCAGCCACCTCACTGCATTCTCTAAGGTCAAGGAAAGAGCTCCACTGTGTGGTCCATTTCCCTCCCAGGATGTTTCTAAAGAGAATGTCATCGTTGATGACTATCACTAACATTATACAATTGTTACATTATTAAAATGATTATGAAATAAAAAAATAATTAACTATCTCAATCAATTATTTTTCTGAGTCCACCCAAATGCTGGCTGGACATTGACAGTGGCTGACCTACAGCGAGACCCCTTGCTATGGCAGTCATTGCAACTAAATCCTCATGATTTCCTGGGACACTGAAGACGATTGGAGGAGTGTTTGAAAGTGACATTAAGCTTCTTTCAGCTTATGAAAGTAGTACATGCTTATCATAATAAACTTGGGAAATATAGAAAAGAATAAAAAAAGGAAAAAAAATGCGATCCTCTTACCATTCAGAGATTACCACGATTGATATATCAAATTCTATTTTTGCAAATTTGACATCATACTGAACATACAATTATGTTTCCTATGCATTTAACATATAAATTAGCATTTTCTCACAAGGTTAAAAATTCTTCATAAGTGTCAAGAGTGAAGCTATACAAGAAAACGAAAGTAAATTCATCTTTAACTCTGGCATAGGAAAAGGCTTTCTAACTATGACTCAAAATCCAGATTCAGTAAAAGAAAAGATTGATAAATTTTACATTAAAATAGTTTGCAAGGCAAAAAAGAAAAAAAAAAGCAATAAAGTTCAAGTGCAGACATTGCGAACCTCCTGATTTGATATACTAAACAGAGTACAGTATCATTTTTGGTATTTTTGCTCAAAATGGATAACCTGAAACTAATCGTGAGGAAATATCAAACACAAACTGAGGAAGTTTCTATCAAATAAAATGGCTTATATCTCCAGATACATCAATCTGATAAAAGACAAAGAAAAGCTGAGGGACCGGCTCCAGATAAAAGAAGAAAAAGACCACATGATACCTAAATTAAACATGAGATTCTGGATTAGATCTCGAACTGGAAATTTATTTATAAAGGACATTTGTGAGACAATTGATACAACTTGAATATGCAGATGAGATAATGCACTGCATAAGGGGTAATTTGCTGATTGTGATCCTTGTACTGTGATTATACAAAGACTATCTTTGTTTTAGGAAACATACTGGTGTACTTAGGAGTACAGTGTCATTATGTCTAGGATTTGCTCTCAGAAAAAAAAATCTATGTGTGTGTGTGAGAGAGAGAGGGACAGAGAGGGACCACGATGCATACAATTATATCACATACAAATGTGGCATAATGTTAGCATTTAGGGAATCTGGGGGGAAAGAATACAGGTATTTGTTTTTTTGCAACTTTACTTACATTTGACATTATTCATAATAAGAAGTTTGTTTTTTGTTTTTTTTTTAAAGGAAAGACTTGGGAAGTGTTCCTGTGAAACTTGAAATCTGTAACAAATACTCTAAAGACGGGCAGAGCAGGGATGCAGAAAAGAGACAGGAAAGAAATCAGGCAGAGGACAAATATAAAGCTTAGGGCACTGGCTCTTATTCATTCCATGGCAAAGTCTCTCCTGGAAACTAATCTACACCACATTTTGGGAACACCTGCTTTATTATTTTTTCAAAGACTTTATTTATTCATGAAAGGCACAGAGACATAGGCAGGGGAGAGAAGCAGGCTCCCTGCGGGGACCCCAATGGGGGACTCAACCCAGGACCTGAGCTGAAGGCAGATGCTCCACCACTGAGCCACTCAGGTGCCCCTGGAAACACCTGCTTGAATATTTCCACTCCTTCTACAGGCTGGTGTGTCTGACAGCACTAGCCCGCTGGACAGAGTGACTGATGGTACCCCAGGTCCCTGTGCAGTCCTGACAGTCCTTAGTCTGTGAGCGCCATAGACACTGTCCAGGAGGGATTCCCAGCGACAGAATTATCAGCAAGAAGAACTATACATTCTGGCCTGACACGCAGAGAGAGGAGGGGCCTCTCTGCTGTCCACCCCCACCCTTCCCACCGTCCTCTGAGGTCATGTCTGCCTCACATCAGAACCACAAGATCAAGGCTAATCTGAAATCTATCACAAGTAGAGTGAGCCACCAAAGTCCTAGGGAAAGAATCTCATTTACAAACCCATCTATTTCCTAGGGAAGACAGGACAGTGGTGAGGAGTGACACGAAAGCCTTCCCCTCAAATAAAACAGAGCACATTCCCTTGAGTTCTGTCGAGTTCAGTTTGTCTCAGAAGCTGACAAAATATAACTAGGGGCTCTTCAATCAACACCAGGGGGGTAACTTCAGTAAAGCCAAAACCACCATGGGAAAAACCAAAATAGTTTCTAAGGGGCACGCCAGGTCATAATCACTTGTTCCGTGTTTCTGAAAGATGATTGTTTTGTATACTTGGTGATCCTTTGAATGGGAGACAGAGGGGAAACAGTTTGATGTAGGTTTTCTATATATTTTTTCAAATGTAGAACTTTCTCTTGGAGAGATGTGAATACAGCAGAAGTTTACAGGAATTTCACCACAGCCTGTGTGACTCCTATTCCCAAGGCCTATTCCCAACTGCCAGCAAGGGCTCTCGGCTTAAAAAAAAAAAAAAAAAGAAAGAAAGAAAGAAAAAGAAAAAGAAAAAAAAAACAAGATGGTTTTGTGTGTGTGTTTTTAAAGACTTTATTTATTCATGAGAGGAGGCAGAGACATAGGCAGAGAGACAAGCAGGCTCCCTGCAAGAAGCCTGATGCGGGGACTCGATCCCAGGACCCCGGGATCACAACCTGAGCCAAAGGCAGATGCTCAACCACTGAGCCACCTCCCCAGCATCCCCCAAGATGGTTTCAATTGTTTTATCTACAAGATGATTAATGGTTCGCATTATTTATTCAAATAATGAAGGCCTAAAGCCACACCTTAATGTCTCAGAGATAGGGACTTTGCCATCTGGGGCACTGCCTGGCCCACAAAACTGTGATGAAAGGGTTGTGAACACACATCATACAATGTAATGATGAATATAAAAATGAGGGCTGTTACCTGAATTTATTCTTCCGTTTCTTTCACTAAGTGATGGGGAACTTTCTGGTATGGTTCCAGGTAAGCTTCCCAGGTTTTCCAGGCCGTTGGGGCTGCTCCTTGAATCCTTGGGAAATGCAGCTTCATCTTGGGGCCTGCAGCCCTCCCCAGAATGAGTCACGGGGATGTCAGCCTGCGAAAGGGAACCGTTTCATGAGAGTCAAGATTTCTTAGAAAACAGTTTCTTTAAGGGCCTTGAGATAGCACGATTATCCTGGATTACCCAGGTGTAACCACCAGTGTCCTTACAAGGCGGAGGCAGACAGAGACGTGACTACAGAAGTGGAGAAGGTGATGTGCCAGGAATGCAGAGACTCATCAAAGATGTTACTGGCAGCGGAGGGAGGAAGGGCCACCAGCCAAGGAGTGAGAGCAGTGCAACTCTAGAAGCCAGGACATGCAAGGAAGAGGATTCTTTCCTCACAGCCCCTGAAAGGAAAGAGCCCTGCCAACACCTTCACTTGAGCCCAGTGGAACTGATTGTGGACTTCAGATCTCCTGAAGTGGAAGAGAATAAAACTGTATGGTAGTGAGCCACCAAATGTATGATAATTTGTCATAGCAGCCATAGAAATGAATATAGTGTCTACAGGAATCTATCAGATACAAGCTACTATGCTGAGCACCCCAGATGACGCCACAATTAAAGCGTTAAGCGTGAAAAGTAAAGATATCGCTGTGTAAAAAAAAGGTTTTTTTAAGTGAAAGTATCTTTATTGTTTTTGTTGATTAAAAAATACAGGCTCCTTGTAAACATAAATAATATATAAGGAAATTATTGATGATCAGTCTATGTGTTGACTAAGCTAGTCCATATAGTATTATTACTCAATCAAACATGAATCTAGGTGCTGTGGTGAAGGTATTTGGTAAATGTGGTTAATGTCTTCAGTCAGTTGACTAAGTAAAAGAGAGTATCCTTGATAATCTGGGTGGGCCTCATCCAATCAGTTGAAGGTCTTAAGAGTAGAATTGAGATTTCCCTGAGGAAGGAGTTCATTCTGTGGACTGCACCTTCAGTGCCAGCCTGTCCTTTCTGACTACTTATGCTATTGTGTGGATTTTGGACTTGCCTAGCCAGCCCTCATAATTGCATAAGCCAATTCCTTGTAATCTATCTATCTATCTATCTATCTATCTATCTATCTATCTATCATCTCTCTCTCTCTATCTATCCAGCCTCCAGCCATAATTTTGATTCTGTTCTTTTGGTAGAAATAGAATGATCAGAAACACAGTAGAAAGTAAGCACCATTCCCTAGACAAATGCACTATTAACATCTCAGTATGTAACTTCTCAGATGTGTTTGCTCAAAGAAATATAATCTTTAAAAACAAATTGGAATTGGCTAATTAGCACCTGAAAAGATGCTCAATTTCACTAGTCAGTAAGGACTGCAAGACCAAAACCAGAAAGGGAGACTACCTCACTTCCACCAGGATGACTATAATGATAAAACCACAGAATAAGTGTGAACAGGCATGTGGAGAAAATGGAACTTTCATACAGTGCTGTGGGAATGTAAAATGGTGCACCCACTTTGAAAAACAGTTTTCTCAAAAAGTCAAAAAGAGAGTTAGCCTTTGATCCCAAAACTCCACTTCTCAGTATATAGACCCAAGCAAAATGAAAACATATGTCTATACAAAACCTGGCACACAAATGTTCAAAATTAATATTCATAATATCTAAAAAAGTAGAAACACCCCAAATGTCAATCAACTGATGAATGGGTAAATAAAATGTAGTCTATCCAGACCAAGGGATATTATTTGGCAGTAAAATGAGATAAAGTACTGATGTATGCTGCTACATAGGTGACATTTGAAAACATTATGCTGAGTGAAAATAGCCAGATGTAAAGATCGATCCATTTACCAAACATTCAGAATAGGCAAATTAATAGAAACAGAGTATAAATTTAGTGGTTGCTTAGGAAGTGGAGGTTGGCCACTAATGGATAGTGGTTTCTTTTGTGGGGAGGATAAAACTACTCTAAAATTAGATTGTGGTGATGACTATGGAGTGTGCATTTTAACTGGGTGAATTGTATGATATGTGGATTATATTTTAATAAAGATATTTATGAATCAAATAAATCAGGCTATATATTAAATGGTATTGTATTATATTTCTGTAACTTGTTTTTTTTTTCATTAACAATATATCAGAGACATTTGCTTATATCAGTATATATAGGTCTACCTCATTCTCCTTAATGGTGGGGAGTAGTCATTTACTTGATGACAGTAGCATAGTCTATTACATAATATACCACAGTTTGTTTAACCAATTCTTCTTCTCCTCTGAGTATTTGAGGGCCCCAGGATCCCACCTCCAAACCCCACTATTTCCAGCAATGCCCTGAAACACTAAATACCACATTGTATCTTGTTGGGGCAGCAGAAGGTGTCGAAGAAGAAAAGATGCTTGAATTGGGTCTTGATGAATGAGTTTCCAGTTGGCAAGATGAAAAGGTCATTATAGACAGAGGCTAAGCACAAACGAAGCCAGGATATGAAACAATATTGTGAGCATATGAACTTGAATTCTTCCAGTGGAGCAGAATCAGAAGAAGGCAGAAAGGGTAGGTGCTGAGGTAGGAAAGAGAAGTTAAAGAGTTTGATTTTATTTTAAATGTAACAGAAATCCTACAAAGGAAGTAAAATAAAATGATCAGGAATGTGTTTTTAGAAAAATCACTGGGGTTAGTTCAAACTAGGGGAGCTGAAGGAAGCAATGAAGAGACAGAGGAGGGCAGCCAGTAACAATGATGGCAATTGTCCAGGTGAGGTCCTATTGAATATGAATTAGGACAGTGGCAGTGACACTGGGAGATAGAGTTGGGCCCGGAAACATTAGGAAGGAAGACAGCACACTTCTCAGAACTTCCATTTAAAGGAGAGGGTTTTCTCTGGTTAAAAGTTATGACTCCAGGGACTAAACAGAAAGCATTTCGTTTGGGAAAACTGAATTAAAGAAATAGGACATCAGCATGAAACTCTTGGTACTCCCACAATAAAAATCATGGAAATTAAAAATATATATATAAGCACATTTGTTCACTTTCTGGAAGCTCTCCAAAGTACTTTCAAATCCCTCAGAGGCTAAAGTAGAAATCACAGCAGCTAGGTCATGGCAGCTCCAACACCTTCAAGGTCTTGTCATTCAATTAGGGATTCTCCTATGTTCCTAGGGAGACCCACATAGCTCCTTATCACCATCTTTACATAGCACAATCGCTCCAGCTAAATCAACATCACTTCATTGTGCTGAGGGTTAATTAGTTCTGTGCTTCAAGATTACACGGGAAGGCATGAAAAAGCGACCAACTGAACAAACAAACCAGTAAGCAAACAAAAAGTCAACAGAGTTGAAATACAAATGGCATAAGGAGAAAGCATGAGAGCAACTATGTGCTTTTCTTTCCCTCCCTGTTTGTCTTTCTTCATAGACACAGTTACTGCCGTGTAGTTCCTGTACAGAAAGCTGACCCAGGAAAAGTCCTAACGTATATTATGTATTATTATAATTATCCTATAACTAAAATCTTATTCTATCAGAGTCTTTCTCTTTCACGTGCGCAGACACATTTATACACACACATATCACAAATATATAAAAATATATATTGTTACATATAACAAAAGGAAAGGAGACTGATGCTTTTTCAGGGGCTAACAGTTCATACTGAGGGTAAAGCAAAGATCGTGTTAGGTATTCTTGCCCCTCTTTCCAAATAAAATACTAAAAACCAGCATCTGCACTGACAGGTAATTTCACAAGTTGTTTTGTTTTGCACACCCTTTGTTTCTTGAGCCTAGCAAGGCACAGAGTTAAACACAGGGATGAATTTTGCCATTTAACATTTCCCATTGGAGACCTTGAAAAATTCAACAACAACAACAAAAATGTCCATATTGGAGCTGAGAGCAAATTTGAATATTCTCAATTTCAATGGTAGTTTTTCACAAGTGCCACAACCCATAATGATCTCCCAATGGCTTCATCAAAGCCATGAATGCTTCACCCATGTATGCTTCCTTAGATCCAGTCTGCCTTCAAGATCTGTTAGCGACCACAGCTTAAATGGTAACAGATGAAACACAATCTTTTGACATAAAATAACATATACCAGCCTTCGGCCCTCATGAGCAGAAATGTCAAGTTTTTCTCTTTGGAAAACTAAGAATGCCTTTCTAATATCTTATCTATGTGCAACACATTCTAGAAATTTTAACCAAATTTCATAACCTAGGCTTGAGAATAGACAGAGTTCAAAGACCAGAGATATTTACAAATTAATTATATTATTTATGCCTCTCAGGGATATGGCAAAACAGTTTTCTTGTTCTTTTTAATTCACACAGGGTGTATATGTTCACACCAATGAGAAGTCTATGGTGCTGGCGGAAGGGGTGGGGAGGTGGGCGGGAGGTTTTATTTTTTCTTTGAGATGCAGTTGTAGCAGAAATACAGATTCAAGAAGTTTCCATATTTTGTATTGGTTCCATACATCAATGATTCCATACATCAATGATCCATACATCAATGATTTATATACATCATTGTCTTGGGGATAAAATCTTATCAATTTTAGTCTGTTTTATATATTTTTAAAAATATTTTATTTACTTATTCATGAGAGACACAGAGACAGAGGCAGAGACATAGGAAGAGGGAGGAGAAGCAGGTTCCATGCAGGGAGCCCGATATGGGACTCTGGTATCATGCTCTGAGCCAAAGACAGATGCTCAACCACTGAACCACCCAGGCATCCCAAATCTTATCAATTTTAGACAGAATTGAAAAGCAGTGAATGCTAAGCTAGCAGCTACACATGGGAACCATCAGCATTCCAAAAAAGGTATTACTTTTAACTACAGAGAGAGTTGTTTTGTTTGTTGTGGGTCTGGAGGTACTATAGGTTGTGTTCTAAAGCTTTTGGGAAACACATTGCCAGTTTGGAGTCATTTGTCAAGTGTCCCCTGAGCTGGAATCTTAAATCACATTATTGGCAGGTGCATTTTATAAATGTATTTGTCTTTAGACATGTAGGAAAAAACTATTCTTCAAAACTTGATTTTTCTAGCTTACATCTAGTGAGTGGTAAAAACAAATAGCAACCCTCCAAAAAACACCCCGGAATATCATCTTTTAAAATTTTGGACTGGTCAAGGTCACTTAGTCCTGTTTACTGGTGATAAATAAGACTTTTCTTGTCAAAGATTAGGTAAGATCTGTGAAAGGTCCTTAGAGATTATCTATTTCAATCTAGTCTGTTCCCTCTCATAATAAGCCCGGAACTCGGAGTTCATCATACAGAAGAACATTTCTCCAACTGAGAAAAGTTTCCAGGGTTTTTCTAATTATGCATTATTTTATTACTGTGTCTTTTTAGCACTTTAGACTAAGATACAAGGGAGGAGAAAGCCAGTAGGCAGGTCTCAAGAAGTTCGACCCAGAATTTTTAAAGTTGTACCACTACAAAACATAAATATTTCAAGCAAGCAAGCATGTTCATCTCATTTTAAAGACACCAGTGAACTACTGAACTTTCAGCCTGTGCATTTAGGAAGTTAGCAAAAGCAGCAGTGTTCTGATAGCTGGAGAGCGTTTAATTAATAATCATACATTTGCTGGATCAGATTTCTAAAGTCAAAGTGTTTGGGGTGGGGAAGGATGGATATGCCTGAATCGACTCTGAGTCGATTCCAGGCTATTTTAATATTGAATTTCCTCCTTGCTGACTGTCATTAGTTTAGTTATGTGACTAGGAGATAAGAAGATACCAAGCAGGAGCCAGGAGGGACATGGAGTCACTCAAGCAATGTTTGTTAGCGCCTGGTCTGCATCAGGCACTGTAGTAAGCGTGGGAGACACAAAGACAAAAAACCATTTCCTGTCCTCAAGAAGGTAGTAACTCAGGATGGGAAGCAGATAAGAAAACAGAAAATAAATACAATAGATGTTTTGAAACATGGTAGGAGAAGGTGTAAGGTTAACTCTGCCAGCATGGTGGCAATAGCAGGGGTGAGGGGGACAGAGGCAGGAAGGGGGTCTTGAGTTGTCTTGAAAGATGGGTATATATTTGCATGCGGTCCCTCAGGGAGGAGGGGGGAATCTGAAGGGAGGGTAAGCAACAGGTGCAAAAGCATGGAGATAGAGACCGAATGGGTTTGGAGAGCAATGAGTAGTGAGATTTGAATGAGAAATGAGTGTGGGAAGAGATGAAGCAGGGGAATGTGACAGGAGGCAGCTCAAGGATGGCTGGTAAGATGCGCTAAGGATTTAGGATTTTATCTTACATAAATCACTGTGATAATGACAGTTGTACTAACTCATATTAAACACTTATTCTGTGCCAGGCATTGGTATGATCATTTCCCGTGGATTTAATCTCTGTTGACAACTCTATAAAATAGCTAGTATTAGAATTACCCTCATTTTACAGATAAGCACAGAGAGGTTACATAACTTGACCAAAGTCACCCAACTAACAGTGAACCCAGAAATCAAACTGAAGTAATGATATTCTTGACCACTGGTTTGTATAACTACCTAATGGGTTGGCAACTGTTTAGTCACCAGAGGATGACATATCAGATTTTACCTTAGAACGATTGCTCTCAAGGTCATGCAGAAGCCTGGAGCACAGGTCGGGGTGGGCAGTGGAGGAAGGATCTAGAGAGACCAGTTAGGAGACTCAACAAAAATCCAACAGAGAGGTAATGACTTTCATACCCAGGGAATTCAGGAAAAAACACAGAAACCCTCCGAAGCCTGAGGAAGCTTGGCTTATAGGGACCTAATGGATCTGACATGCAGAGGATTGTCTTTTTAGCATTTCCTCCTGCTCTATGCAACAACATCATTTTCAGTAATAACCATGAAATGAAACAAATGATAATGGCCAGATAAGAAACACGAATAGTGAAAATTTCCTTCTGTGGAAGTCTTATACACATTCATGACAGTAAAGTAAATTAAAAAATAAAGATTTTTTCGTACAAAAAAGACAAAGGCACAATAAGTTAATATTTTAAATCACGTTAATATAGTTTTTGGAAAAAGGGAGAAAATGTATTCCTATATATTCATCCAAAGCAGTAATGAGTAATAAAGACGACCAAATTGTTTCTAAGAAGCCCATAAATCTATGAGGCAGAAGGAGCTTTTTTTAAAAAGAGGATTTATTTATTTATTTGAGAGCCAGAGAGAGAGCCAGAGAGAGCACAAGTAAGAGAGAGAGAAAGGGTGTGTGAGCACAAGCAGGGAAAGGGCAGAGGAAGAAGCAGGCTCCTGTCTAAGCAGGGAGCCCAATGTGGGGCTCCATCCCCAGACCCCGGGATTATGACCTGAGCCAAAGGCAGATGCTTAAGGGACTGAGCCACCCAGGCGCCCCCCAGAAGGAGCTTTAAACAAACATTTACCACGTGAGAAGGGAGCGTCACAGGGGTAGTGTTTGGGCTCAGTGCTGAAGGATAAGTAGGAATTCATCAGGTGAGCTGACTGGAAATGGGAGTCTGGGGAGGGCATTCCAGGAAGAGGGAATGGCATGGGGAACAGCATGGAACCATGTTGATAACTGGAGGAAGGGAGCACTGCAGGTTCCTGAGGAAGAGCCGAGAGTCTGCAAATGTTTGTAACTGGACAAGATAATGTTAGAAAGACCAGCGGGACCATGTGTAAAAGGTTTTGCACACTCCAGGGAATTTTTTCTTAGAAAGACAAGTGGTAGTGTAGGACGCAGATGGGGTAGGGTGCCAATGGGAGAGGCAGGAAGACCCAGTAAGAGGTAATAGGACCCTAAAGTCAGAAGAGGCAGTTGGGATAGAAAATAGAAAACAGTGTCACCATGGGTGGGCACCAGGGCCTAAGCCCAAGTCTCTGGTTTGTTTTATGATGTGCTCCAAGAACCCAGCATGTGTGCCACACACACAGTAGGTGCTGTAAGTGGCACCAAATGGCATCTTGCACTTTGTCTACTGAAAGAAAGGTGTGCTCTTTAGACAGTAGCTCCAAAAAGGTCCTTTCGAAAGGGTGACCGTAAACCCTGGTTTTCTGCAGACTGTATGAGCTTAAATCAGGCCCGGCCAATTTGTTAATAGTGTTCCTTTTCACTCTTAAAAGTATCTTGCTTTGATGACAGATTATATGGTAATATTACCTTTGGGTGACCCCTCTCCAATGTATACCATTGTGGGTTCCCAGCTTCATTCGTGGAATACTGATGGTGGTGAGGATGGGGAGACATCCTGGAGCTCATTTCTGCCGGGACCAACCCATCCCTTCATGCCCCACTCTGGAAAAAATTCCCCTTTGTGTCTCCAGAAGAATCATGGGGTTTGCAACCAAGAGGGAGAGAGAAAGAGAGAAGAGAGAGAGAGCATTGGAATGAGAGTCTTGAAAATCAGATTCTATCTCCGGCTCTGCCCCCAAATAAGCAGGGCAGCCTCAGGCAAGACGTCCACCTCTCTGGGTCCTCAGGGGGAAGCGAGAGGGCACAGCCAGACGAAGGCCTCTAAAATCTCTTTGAGCGCCAAGTAGTCCTCAAAGGGCCCCCTTTCCGGAATCCAACGGAGTGTGACGGCTCCCAGGAGCTCCGCTCAGCAGCCCCAGCTCCGTACAGAACACACCTGCTCCCCCTGCCTCTGCTCGAGGTGTGATCACCTTCTCAGGCTCTTGAAACACAAAAGGCTCTCAAAGCTGGGCCTCTGGCCGCAGGAGTCTGGGGAAGGGGGCAGTTGCCCCCAGCCCGCCCACCCACTGCCGGGCACCCAGCTGCGGGCCACTCCAGCCCCGCTCCCCGCCCCAAGCCTGGCAAAAGGCTTTCTGCCCACTTCGAGGTCGTGCGTGTTCGTTTTACCTTAAATCCCTCTTCCCAGCCCTTCCTGGGCGCGGGCACGCGTCTCTGGTCCTCCGCAGCCTGGGAAGGTCCGCAGCCCATGCTCGCCCTCCCGGGGTGCCCGCTGCTGCGCCCCTGCGCCCCCGCCCCCGCGGCTGCGCCCCTGCACCCCCGCTGCTGAGCCCCTGCACCCCCGCCCCGGCTGCTGCGCCCCTGCACCCCAGCTGCTGAGCCCCAGCACCCCCGCCCCGGCTGCTGCGCCCCTGCACCCCAGCTGCTGAGCCCCTGCACCCCCGCCCCGGCTGCTGCGCCCCTGCACCCCAGCTGCTGAGCCCCTGCACCCCCGCCCCTGCACCCCCCGCTGCTGAGCCCCTGCACCCCCGCCCCGGCTGCTGCGCCCCTGCACCCCAGCTGCTGAGCCCCTGCACCCCCGCCCCCGCGGCTGCGCCCCTGCACCCCCGCCTCTCCCACCTCCCGCACCCGGAGCCCGGGCTGGAGGCGCTCGGCAGCCGGGCAGTTGCCGGGATCTGTTGCCACAATAAACCGCCAGACGCAGACGCGGCCCCGGCCCTGCGCGGCGGCGGGACTTGAGTGACTGGAACCTGGGAGATCCGAGGCGCCGGACTCACAACTCGGATGCGAACCCCAGGGAGTGACGGGTGGGAGGAGCCGCCGCCCGGCCGAGTCCGCTTTCCAAAGGGCCCTCCGGGACGCTGGGGGCCGTGCGGGGGGCGGGGGGGCCCGACTGGCGCCAGCGGCTCGGAGGGGCGGGAGGTGCAGACGGACAGACGGACGGACCCCGACGGCGGAGTCACAGGCCGACCCGGGGGGGACCGTCACGCACCCAGAAACCGCAGGACGAAGACAGCCAGGCCTTCGGTTCGTGACAGCTCGGCAGGCGCGAAACGGGCCGTGCAAGTCGTTTTTATGGAAACTGCATTTGATGAGCTGTCAGTGGTCAGGAAGGTGCCGGGCTGTGCATATTGGTCGCGGAGAATTAAATGAAAATGGTGTAATCCACCAAAAGAGACAGACCGGGAAGACCGCTCACCTAAGCAACAAGTTCTTTCCTAGATTTTTCTTTTTCCTTTTTTTGCCCTATTACTTTTTTTTAAAGATTTTTTAATTTACTCATGAGAGACACACAGAGAGAGGCAGAGACGCAGGCAGAGGGAGAAGCAGGCTCCGTGCAGGGAGCCCGATGCGGGACTCGATCCCGGGTCTCCAGGATCAGGCCCTGAGCCGAAGGCAGGCGCTAAACTGCTGAGCCACCCAGGGATCCCCTTTTGCCTTATTTTTAATTAATTTTTATTTTCAAGAATTAAAAAAAAAAAAGCTGATATCATCTATCAACCCCTTATTTTACAGGCTGTAAACCCCAAGCTCAGAGAGGTTGAATGACTCAGATTGGGGTGGGGAGGCTAGCTCCGGAGTGATTTGGAATGAGGAACCGGTGGCCTGACTCAGTGGGTCCATGAAGCCACAACACCAGGAAAATTCTAGTAAGGATTCTTGGAGATGTAAAAATCCTGGATCCTTCCTGGGAAATTACTGGTCAGCTCTGTTAGAAGAGGCTGATTATTTTCTTAGGGCATTTAAACTCATTCACTGCCTCCCTTCCTGCTTAGATAGTTGTTACCTGTCAATTTTCCTTTCACGAAAATTGAGAAGAGAGGAAAGATGGGATAAAACTCAAATTGAAGCATTATAATTGTCGAGCAAGGAGCATTAAGGATTTGTGAATGAAGTTGAAACAAGGCTCAGATGGTGTTTGGGGAACATAGCTGAGAGTATTAACTCATGATTGTAGTAAGTCACATGAAATATTCCAACTGGGAACTGAAAAATTCTCAACTAAAATAATCTGACACAAAGGACACCAATGAAATGTTCTTGAGAAAGTTTAATGAAAGTTTGCAGGATGAACTGTGAGAAGGTTTTTTTTTTTTTTTTTTTTTTCCTTTCTTTTAAGGCAGTCTGTGAACAGAGATTTGCTAGGACATCAGTGTGAATAAATGGGATGGAACCCAAATGTGTTGGGCAGGTATCCCTGGAAGTTGTGAAGATGCTGTTTTTCTAGAAATGTGCTAGAGTCTGCTTGTACTGCCTCCTGAGAGCTGATTGTCAGGAAGATTTGGACCTCGTTACACACAGTCATTATTAAAAATTAAGTTGCATAAATTTACAATTAAATTAGTTATATTAAAAATAAAGTTGATAAATACAACTCATCAATTCCTAATTATTTTATTACAATTTGCTGTTATTATGTGTTTGAGTTTGTTCATGTTTATTGTGTCTGCATGGTGTGCTACTGTGGCTCTCTTTCCAACTCCACCTCCAGTGGCATCACATCGGTAGTTTGAAATCAGTCTAAGAGGAAGATGGACACCAATGAAAACTGATAAAAGGTGACAATCAGGACTTTCTGCCCCCCACTCCCATCCCCGGAGCTGGTTATTAAACATTTACCATCATACTGAGGCCCTTTCTCTTATATTCCAGAACATCAAGGAATAACTCTAGTGTGCTTACCCTTCTCTGATTTCTGCAGTGAAGTGGTCACCCCCACCCCCAGGCATGGAGTGTGTGTGTATATCATTTGTCCTTCTCCCTTCACACTGGAGCTTTGTACTGAGACTCTGTGCTGAAGGCCCTTAACGATCATGCTCTGGTCTTGGATAACTTGTTTCCACTTTGAAGGTTGCCAGTGTGAAAAAGTCCGATTTTCACCAAAACAGGGGCATCACTTACTCTTTTTTTTTTTTTTAAGGTAAGTTCTACATCCAAGGCAAGGCTCAAACTCACCACCCTGAGATCAAGAGCCACATGCCCAAGGACTGAGCCAGCCAGATCCCCCATCACTTGCTTATTTTAGATTTTGGCTACTATCCTTGGTTTTGCTCTTCAGTTTTGAATAATCTCGAGAAGGTGAGCTCTCTACTTCCCTACAGGATTTAAACCTGAGTTTTGATCTGAGCTCTTCCCTATCTCGGGAGTGAGGAGGATTTTATAAGGACTGGTGCCCCTCAGACTGTGATGTGCACTCCCCAGAGACCTTGACAAAATGCAGATTCCCATTGAGTAGGTTTGGAGCCCAGGCTCCAAGACGACATTTCTTTCTTTTCATTCTTTAAGATTTATTTCTTGGTGAGAGACACACAGAGAGAGGAAGAGACATAGGCAGAGGGAGAAGCAGGCTCCCTGCAGGGAGCCAGATGCGGGACTCGATCCCAGGACCCCGGGATCACGCCCTGAGCTGAAGGCAGATGCTCAACCACTGAGTCGCTCAGGTGCCCCAAGACCACGTTTCTAACAAGTTTCCAGGGGTACCTACTGTTGGTGGACCATCCCACTTGGAGTAGGGAGGTTATAGAATGCACCTGAATATTAAATCATTACTTCAAAAGACAAAAAGGAAAAATGGAAAGAAGGAGAAAGAATTGAGGAGGAGAATGAGCACAAAGGCCATACTTCACTTTACTTCCATCTAGGAAGTACCTTTAAGCATAAAATGACAAGTAGGAGCCCAGGGCCACGCCAGCTGCTTATCCCTCTTCTCTGGTAGAGGATGGGTCTTTGTGAATAACTAGGTCACAGCGAGGAAGGAAAGAAAATCCTTACTTGCTGTCACCCAAGCTCTGGAGTTAGGTTGTCCTCCTCTGTCTGTTCTGAGATAGGGGTCTTTGCAGGGATGGCGGGTAAAGCAGAGGCCAGACAGAGATGTCTCCTGCAGCGCGGAGAGCATTGGCGCATCAGGGCAGGGTCGGTGCCATCAGCTGAGGGATTTCAGGCTGTACTGAGTAGAACAATTCCATGCTGACCTTCCTTCCCAAACATGTCCCAGATGACTAATCACAACACTTATGGCTGACATTTTTGAGTGTTTGCTAAGGCTTAAGTGAGAGAGGGAGGCTGATGGCTATGTTGGTATTTCTATTTTGTTTCTATTTTATTAGTCAATTATTGACTTAAAGCACAGATTGGAAAACTCTGGCCCCCCCAAGCCAAATTGGGTCCACTGTCTATCTTCATCTGACACATGGCCTAAGACAGGTTTTTATGGTTTTAAACAGTTGAAAAAAAAATTGAAGGTACCTGGGTGACTCAGTGGTTGAGCGTCTGCCTTTGGCTCAGGTTGTGATCCTGGGGTCCTGGGATAGAGTCCCGCATTGGGCTCCCTGCAGGGAGCCGGCTTCTCCCCCTGCCTATGTCTCTGCCTCTCTCTGTGTGGGTCTCTTATGAAGAAATAAATAAAATCCTTAAACAAAAATTGAAAAAAGAACATTAATTAGTCATTTGTGACAATTTCATGAAGCTCAAATCTCAGTGTCCATAAATAAAGTTTTATTGGAACACAATCAGTCCCATTTGTTTACATATTATCGAGGGCTGCTTTTGTGCCGGGGGGGAGAGTTGAGTAGCTGTGACAGAGACCATATGGCCTGCAGAGCTGAGAATGTTTATTATCCAGCCTTTTATGGAGAATGTTTGCTGATCTATGATTTAAAATGATAAGGCAATTCCCACAAGGGTATTAAATAACTGCGTGGAACCCTAATGGCCTGCAAGAGAGTTTGTATTGCTTCCAGAAAGGCAAAAGTCTCCCAGGAAATAGATGACACAGAGGAGGAATTTGTCTCATTAACTAACTGAAGTCCCAGGCCTATAAACCATTCTGTTAAGTGGCTTCATTCAGCTGCTAACCCCCCCAGCCCCTGCCTCCCACCCCCCGTGCTTCGCTGGAGCGCCCTGTTCAGCAGGACATCTGGGGAGTGGGGAACACCACCTCACTATGTGGAAGTGCTGTTTTGTATTCCGGGATATAGTGCAGGGAACATTGTAGCTTCTGGAAAAAGAAAAGAGAGCACCAGATTGTCAGAAACGAGTGGCATTTTGAGTGTCTTCTTGAATTTAAAGACCTAATTAAAAACCCCCATCTCGTTCTGGTTCTCCATGTTCCTTTGTCAGACACTCCAACCCAAACATTGTTTATCTGGAAAACAGTCCTCTCCCTTATACTCACATCGTGTCATTCAGATGTGAGGGGTCCCTGAAGTTTGCGTCTCTGGCAGGTTGCCTCCGTGACAGTACCATGCACATTTAGAAACCTCCTGAATCTGTCTATGAACTACCACTAGTAAACGAGGACCAACTACCAGAATATTGTTGCAAAAAAGACACAGCGACACATCTGCATCATCAAGATCTTTGTGGTACGGTCTGGATGCTTGCAGCAACCTCAGCAATGAATTAATGGCATTGCCTCAAAATGCGGAGGGCAGGCACATCTCAGGCATCTCTTTAAAGGACTTGATATGACAGATGCTTGCAGAGAACATCCAGAAATAGAGAAGTGAGCCCTCCAACAAGGGAAGAATTGTTTGCCAAACTTTGGCATTGAGCCAACAAGCTCGATGTTTGCTCATTCAACACAAACTGGGTAAATGCAGAGAGAAAACACCAGTCTCAGGGCAATGGCTCAGAGAACGGCAGCTTGACCATAAATTTAGCAGTAACAGTGTCATGGAATTAGAAGACTTGCGTTTACACCTACCTTAAGAGCCAGTTCTGGACCACATTTAGGCATCATAGGAGTCTAATTCTGGGCGGAGAGCTTAATGGGGATGCGTACAAGGAGAAACAATACCCATTGGGCGGCAGTTGGAAAGGCAAGCTTGCTTTTGAGAAAGCTGTCACAGCTCCCAAGCTTACACATGGCAATTTTCACACACCGATATTTTCACAATTAAAGAACAGTAATACTGAAATGATTTTCGCTGTTTCCAATTTTGGCAGTACGTGGCCCAAAGCACCAAGACGTCTGGAATTGCTGGTGTGATTTTGTCGGGGCGGCCTCGAACGTATTGTTTGACGCTCCAGGGGGAGTTGGGCTGCTGGCAGACCTGAAAGACTAGGAGGAGGACAAAGCTCCCTAAAAGACTTGGATTCCCCCGCCCCCCCACTGGAATGTGGTGGAAAGAATGCTGGGCCAGCTGGCTCTGTTCTGACCCTAGTCCCATTCTGGGCTAGTGGGCCACCCTCCAGGAAGTATTTGATTTCTGGGGCCTGGCCTCTCCCTCTTCTAATGAAGAGGCCGGACTAGGAGATGCTGGATGTCACCTGGAGCACCTGGTTCAAAAAATGAGCTCGTTGGGGCCCCTGGGTGACTCAGTGGTTGGGGGTCTGCATTCTGCTCAGGTCATGATCCTGAGGTCCCGGGATCGAGTCCCTCATCCGGCTCCCCGCAGGAAACCGGCTTCTCCCTCTGACTGTGTTTCTGCCTCTTTCTCTGTGTCTCTCATGAATAAACAAATAAAATCTTGTCATCAACACAGATTCCCAGCGATGTGCACACCTACTGGATCAGAATCTCCACGGAGGGTGCTGTGGGATCTGTATTTTCCAGTTTTCTTGGGTTGTTCGAATGCACCAGTAGGTTTGCTGCACTGCCGGAAGAGAAGCAAGAACTCGGGCTTTGGAGAAAAGACCAACCTTTGACCTTTGGGAAATTATTTCAGCGAGTCTCATTTACTCATCTTTAAAATAGGAGATAGTGATAATACCTACCTCCCAGGGTTATGGTTAAAAATAAGTTGGAAAACAGGCATAGAAAGTACTTCATTGACTCACAGGGATGATGTATGAAACAGCAGCTAAGATGACCAAGGCTACATTTTGACATTTAGGGTTGACTTATTCATTATTGTAAAGGACATAAAATTCTAAATTTTATCTTTCTTTTTTTTTAATGAGATAAAATAAATTTAATAAGTGTACATACAAGGAATCCCCATAGGCATGAAGTTCCTGATAAAATTCTAAATTCTGACTGGAAGTTCACAACTTTATCAAATTAACATCACTGCGAGTGAAGAAAACAATTTTTGGTTGAGTAATCTGGCTTTTAAAACAAGATTTAATGTTTTTGATTTTTTTTTAACACCAGCTTGACGATATTTCACTTTTACACCAGTGAGGATGGTTCAACTGCTCTTTGCCTGTTGTGTCAATCTCCAAAAGCTCTAGAAAAATTAAGAAAAGAGCACAAGTATCAGGTGTCACCTACCACAGGCCTGACTCGAGCATGGCCTGGTTCTCTTCACAGTAGATGTCACCAACGTTCTTTTTTTATGGAGAAACCCCTTCTGAGCACAGACAGGCAGGGTTCACATGATCCCCATGATTCTGGGTGTCATCTTCCACCCCCTATCTTCCTTTGATCAGGCTCTGCAATTACAGTAGCTACAGCAAGCTGCCCGTTCTCTGTTCTCTTATAGAACAAGCTACAGTGAGGGCCTCAGATTCGGAAATACTTGGAGTGAAATTATAGCTCTTCTTCCCAAGAAGTCTATTGAGCTTCGCCAGGAGTCATCACAGAGAGGCTACTCTGGATTTCTTTCTATGCAAAGACTTGGAACTCAGGCAGAAATACACACTATTGGGGGTAGGGATGGAGGAGGAGGGAGGAAGAGAGTGAGAAAGAGAGAGAGAGATAGAGAGAGATAGAGATAGAGATAGAGAGAGAGAGAGAGAGAGAGAGATTGTTCCTAAGGGGACTACTTTCCCAGACAGATGAGGTGCTGAGTATGCTCTGGACCAGCATCCACTGGGAAAGAGGGACTCTGCAGGGCCTGTCATTGGCTCATGGTAAAGTCTGCATCAGGCACAGCTTTGGGCTGTGTATTGCAGGTGGAATTGTCATGGTGACAACTGTCAGAAGAAGAGAGGATTCAGGCAGATGCTGTGGACTTAAAATGAGAAAATGTCCATTCTTTAAAAAGTCTGTGTTAGAAATGCCAGAGTGGAAGGGGAATGTGTGAATGCCAAACTCCAGCTCAGTTCTGTAAACCATCCTGGGTGGCTGTTCATAGTTTTTGATTACAGTTGGGTAACTTGCCACCGTGTTTTTGAGTACTATTGGCTAACTATGCAGGACACAGAAAGGTTGTGCGGGTCCCTTCTCCATGGAGTCAACATCAGCCTGCTGCAGGAGGCTGCACAGGATCTGTGGTTTATGCTGTGTCCTAGTCCTTCTTGTTTCTAATTCTTTCTTGTGGGATATTCTTGTGGGATATTTTCTTGTGGGCCATTTGCCCCATTCTTATGAATCCTTCCTCATCACGTTCTTAGATTGCTACCCAGATGGGCCTTGCTCTCACACCTACAGACTCCTATAGTATCTCCAATTGCCTGATGTATTACATTAAAAAATATTTATTTATTTGAGAGAAAGAGAGAGAGTGGGAGGGACAGAGGGGGAAGGAGAGAGACTCCTCAAGCAGACTCCTTGCTGAGCATGGAGCCCGATGTGGGGCTCAATTCCACTAATCCTGACCTGAGCTGAAACCAACAGTCAGAGGCTTAACTGATGGCTCTTCCCAAGTGCCCTAGACATATTACATTTTAATTTGTGACCAAACCTCATTTGTTACTTTGGTCTAGTCAAGCCAACTTTATGATCCACACACATCCAGTCAGCCTGCCATTTGTTCTACATGATTGCTTATTTATTCATTAGACAAATATCTGTTGGGCACCAGGTGCTGTGCCATGGTGTAGGGATATGGGAGAAAGCAAAACAAAGCCCCTGCCTTTATGGAGCTTATGGAGGGGCAACAGAATAAACATATAAGTAGACATATATCATAAAGGAGCCGGAAAGTGGAAAGTATGATGCAGAAAAAATTAAACAAAAAGCACTGAGAAATAAATAGAAAACCACTGGCAGGGTACAGTAGAAATGACCCTTAGGTATGTAGGTGGGTGGAGAGGGAACAGTAGACAAAAATGCTGTGTGCTGGAGCATGCTTGAAACTCGTGAAGGGGAGTGTGTGGACTGGTGTGGCTGCAGAGTAGACAGGAGAAGGTAGGGATGAGGTCAGAGAGGTACCTAATATCAGTATCATTGTTCTTCAAACTGGGTGGGACCCCTAAAGAAATAGTACCATCCAGTTCTTATCCTCAAGGCAGTCATGTATGATTCCACTAATCATATGAGGTGCTTGAGGATCAGAAAAGGGGATAAATTATCAAGTGACAGGCCCAGGATGTAGCTGCCTCTAATACTTCTAAGTCCACCTTGCCTGCATGGATCTTGCTATTTCTTCTTCCCTTAGCAGAGTTTCTCTGGCACACAGCAAAGACTAATACTGTGTTTCAGGGCAAAAGGCCTCTATCTCCCCGCCAATGTATTTTCTTTGCAAACAGGTGGTGTTAGCAGCAATGGGGGACCCAGAATATTGCTTAGATAGTGATGTGCTGCAGTAAGCATCACAGCAGAGACCACTCTTCTCCCCTAACAGGTTTTGTAGCTAATGGCACCATGAGTTCCATTCAGGGTAGTGTCTGAAGACTCAAATGGAATAATTGAACAACTCTCCATAGAGGGCAGATCTAAAACCTTCCTGATAAGCTTATTCTCATTCCCCTCTAGATTTAATCCCAACTGGCTATTAATTAGACTGAGTATTCACCAGCTAAGTGCTGAACCGGCAAATACCTATCTCATATCTCATTTGAGATAGGTATTTGCTGTGATATTAGCAGTGAGACTCACCTAGCAGGGAGAATCTTATTTTAAGGGACACTAAACGATGTAGCCAAATTGTACTTTCAATGGTTCAGAGCAGATGTGATATCATTGAATATCGCTAGAAGGAAATACTCAGCGTGTTATTATCTTATCCTTCTGGCTTTGGTTGAATTAAATTCAGCAATAACTTAAGAATTCTTTTCTTTTCTGTTCTGTTGGGGAGGGGAAGAGAAAAGAATGTTTCAAAGTTGCTACAAAAGAAAAAAAGAAGCATCTCACCTGTCCACTTCCCTCCATCTGTTCTATAAAAAGAAACAGAGTGAGAAACAGAAAAGCTATCTCAAGGATATGATTATCCCATACCTAGACAGCTTCACAAAATCCTGGACAATGATGCCTCCCACCATCTTCCCTTTTCCCTGATGCATCATGGTCCTGGTAGACTTCTGCTTCTGGTCAAAATGAACATGGGAACACAAAACCACCCAGGGCCCAACAAGGCAAAATTGATCATATCAGATGTCTAATAACAAAAACTTAGCAGGCATGCAAAGAAACAAGAGAATATGATCCACAATTAGGAGAAAAATCAGTCAGCCCACACAGACCTAAAATGAACACAGATGTTAGAATTTGTAGACAATGACATGAAAACTTAGTACCTCTTGCAGGTTGCAGACTTCTCCCTGTGCCCTCTCATGATGGAAAGAGGGAGAGAGGGCTCTCTGGGTCCTTTTTAGAAGGGCACTAATCCCATTCACCAGGGTTCCATGATCATGACCTAATTACCTCTCAGGCCCCACCTCCTAATACCATCTCATTGGAGGATTAGGACTTCAATATATGAATTGGGGAGCAGGGTGGAATGGGACACAAGCACTCAGTCTATTGCAATGAGCAATTAGACAGTCCAGAAGAAAATACTAAAACTTGGAGACATAGCAATAAAGACTATCCCAAATGAAACATACAGAGAAAAAAAAGACTGGAAAATGAACAGAGCATCAGGAACAACTTCTCGTAACATAAAATGCCTGTAATTGCAGTTTCCCAAGGAGAGGAAAGAGAAGGGAGATGGAGGAGGATAGAAAAAATATTTGAAAAAATAATGACTGAAAAAGCTCCAAATTAGATGAAAACCCTCAGATAGAAGACACTCAAGGAAACTGGCACAAGAGGTATAAAATTACACTAAAGTATGTCATAGTCAGCTGATCCAAACCAGTGATAAAGAAGGGGCACCTGGCTGGCTCAGTGAGAGGAGCATTTGACTCAATCTCAGGGTTGTTGGTTCAAGCCCCATGTTGGGTGTGGTAATTACTTAAAAAATAAAATCTTAAAAAAAAAAACTAGTGACAAAAAAAAAAAACTAGTGACAAAGAGAAAATCTTAATAGCAAATAGAGAAAGAAAATCTACTAGGTGCGGAGTAACTTTTAAAGCACATGAAGTAGTTTTAAAGCATCTGAAAATACTGCAAGCAAAAGTGTGACCTATCATTTTATACCCTGCAAAAATATCTATCAAAAAATAAAGGCAAAACAAAGACTTTTCAGATATACAAAGAGTGAGAGAATTCATCACCGACAGATCCATATATGGAAACGTTACAGGAAGTCCTACAGAAAGAAGGAAAATGATATTCAATGGACATATGGATCTCACAAAACAATGAAAAACACTGAAAATGCTAACTATATGCATAGATAGATGAGATTTTATTACTATTTAAATCTTTTTAAGAGATCACTGATTGTTTAAACAAAAATAATAACAATGCAGTGTGGGGTTTATAATGTATGTGAAAGTTCCATGTATGACAGCAATTATAGCACAAAGGCCAGGAGGGGAAGAATGGAAATATACTGGGAGCATATGGGAAAAACAATAACATGCTTTCTGGGTAAGCTCCCAGATATTTGGAAACCAAATAATATTCTTCTAAATAATCCCTGAGTCAAAGAAGCAACCAAATAACTGAAAGAAAGAGTCTTGACAACTGTTTTTCCCAGTTCTTTGGGAAATTTAAACACCAGTGTGTATCATGATAGTATTTTGGGTAATAGTTATGACTAGTAATAGTAATTGGGAAGTGTATTAGTCTCCATAGCTCTGTAACAAATCACTAAATTTGTTCAAATTCAAGCCACTAAGTTTGAAACAACACACATTTATTATCTCACAGTCTCCATGGTTCAGAAGTTCACGCATGGCTTAGCTAGGTCTTCTGTTAAGGATCCTACAAGTGCAAGGAAGGTGTTGGCTGGGTCTTACCTTGGACCTAAGATCCTCTTCCAAGCTCATGTGGTTATTGGCAGAATTCATTTTCCGGCAGCTATGGAACTCATTTCAGCCTGCTTCTTCAAGGCTAACAGGGGAAACTGCTGCTGCATTTATCTCTGACCTATAGACCTTTCTTTAAAGGGCTCACCTGATTTGGTCGGGCCCACTCAGGATAATTTCCCTTCTGGTTAACTCAAAATCAACGAATGTATAACCTTAACTGTATCTGCAAATGCCTTCACCTTTACCATACTATGTAGTCCAATCGTGACTGTGATATCTCATCCTAATCACAGGGCCAGCCACATTAAGGAGAAGGGATTATATGGGGGTTTTCTGCCAGAGTCCTGGGATTTTAAGGATTATCTTAGAGTTCCATCTTTCCCACCGAGAGAGAAGGGAATAAGAATAGGAAAGGGTATTATTTGTTATTCAAAATATCTTGTAAGTTCCTGAGTATTCCTGGATGCAAACAATTAGTTTTGATTGGCTTTATATTATTTTTCTTCCTCAAGACCATTGAGAGGGTTTTGAATAACCTCAAGAATAATTACAGTAACAATAACAGCCACCATTTCTTGAATGCGTGAGCCTGACATTTTGCACAGTATCTTACATATAATATCACATTAGATCTTCACAACAAGCATGTGAGGTAGGTATTATTACACTCATCTTGTAGTTGAAAAGAAGATCCTAAAGTTTAGGAGTTTTAAGTAACTTGCCAAAAGTAACGCAGCTAGTAAGGGAGGAGTCGAGATTCAGACCCAGAGCTGTCTGATTCTAAATCCAGTACTATGGAGAAAAAATAGGAAGGCAGATATCAGGAGAATCTGTGTTTCCCCTGCTAGTTTTGCTTTTTGAACAGCTTGTCATTTCTTATTGAATTGTTTCCATTAAAGATAAATGCAGCCATCTTCAGCTTTTGGGAAATGCTCTCTCTGCTGGAAAGAACATATAGCAAAGACTAGTGTGTGTGTACACACACACACACACACACACACATATTTAAACTCTGCCAAAGCACTTTCTAATTTCAATTAGAAACATTATTCCCCATATGTACCTCTCTCCTACTTCATCTTAGAAGTTAGAACAAGACTGTGTGTTGTGAGCAATTGAATTGTGTTTCATGAGTCAGTTTCTGATTTGGAACGAAAATGCATTAGGGGCACCTGTGTGGCTCAGTGGTTGAGCATCTGCCTTAGGCTCAGGGTATGATCCTGGGGTCCCAGGATTGAGTCTTGCATTGGGCTCCCTGCAGGGAGTCTGCTTCTCCCTCTGCCTATGTCTCTATGTCTCTCTCTCTCTCTCTCTCTCTCTCTCTGTGAATGAATAAACAAATAAAAATATTTTTTAAAAAATGTATGTAGTTATGAAAATGTGTGCAGGTGACACTGCCTTAGCATTGTAATTATTATATGCAACTAATACATGTAACTTCCAGTCTGATTGTTGGCAGTGCTATTATTTTATACGTTTGAAAAATTTTTATTCCTGAATCTCTTTAGTCCAATGGAAAAGCTAGCTCCTATCAGACTGATCATTGCACATATGTTCTCTAAAATGGGGGTTGTTCTTTGAGACCAAATGGCTTCATGGCTCTGGTAGTTGCCTCCCTGTGAGGGGACAAAATGCCTCCTAGGAGAAGGGGAACAAAACGAGTAGATTGGTTGCCCCTAAAGAAGAGGTGCAGGTGAAGTCAACACATAAGATTTTAGCAAGAGGGTACTCTGATGCTTTTGTCTCTAGTTTAACTTGGAGAAAAGTAAATTTGTGGACCTGTCTTAAAACAGCAGCGTCTTCAAACATACAGGGCTATGTAATTAATATCACCACCAGGGGGCGATAACACCACGGCGATGCTGGCTGGAAATCATAATGAACTTGCCATTACTGTGTTCAAATCATCTATAAAAATAATCTTATATGAATGGATTATGTGCTACTCAAGGTCTTCGATACCATTAAGTACTGATATACTAATTACATATCTGCTTTAAAATAACGATAAAAATCAGCCTTTGCAGCTTGTATAGTTGGGCAGGCTTTGTGGGGAAAACTTTTATTCCCCTCTACTACCCTCCTCCCCCTTAGAAGGAAATTTAGCCTAACAGGGATTATGATGGGAATCATGAGGTAAAGAGTGGGGGTGCAATGGACAAGTTCAGGCAAGCTTCCAGATAATGAAATGAGTCCCAAAGACATGAAGAGTGAATCCCTCAACATCATTCTCCTAGAAACAGGATCAAAACCCATAGATGTTGAGTCACATCTACTAGGAACCCCATAAGACTATGCAGTCTTCTCAGTTAGGTTCCCAGGAGAAGTGACTCAACATCTATGGGCTCTGATCCTGTTTCTAGGAGGATGATGATCTCCTCCTCATCAAATGCCTCAGCATTTAACACAGGCTTATTGGGTTCCTAATATAGGCAAGGCACTGTGCTTGGCTTGGGCTGTACTGGGGGACTAATAACACCAACAATAATAATACAAACATAATCCCTGCTCCCAGGAACTCAGGGGCTGGTGGGAACATAGATAATGAGTTGATGCTCAAACAAAACTCTAATCACAAACTATATTAGATGATATAAAGGAAAGTCTAAGTTAGTGGTAGATTATATAATGGGAGGAGATGTCAAAAATTGACACTTAACCTGAAGCTCAAGGGAAGAAACAACAAAACCCTGGAGAAGAGTATATCAGGCCGACTCTAAGGTATATAGGATTATAGAAACAGGCTAGGGCCATTTCAGGCCAAGTACCCAGTAGGCCATGTCCAGGGTTTGGGATTTCATCCTAAGGATGATAATAAATGTTGAAAGGTTTTGTATGGAGGATTGACATAGACTCAATTACATTTTTGTAAGACCAATCTGGTTTCCATTTGGAGAAAAAAATGAATAGGAGTTAGAGAATAGATAATTATTAGGGGACCATTATAGTCATCAGGTGACAAACAATGAATGCTTAATAGTGATGTTGGAGAGGAATAAATAGATTCCAGATGTATTCTGAGTGAGACAGGGTAAAAGGTGTTGCTATTTTGGATGTCATGGTTAGAGGAGAAGGGGGGATGCAGAATGACACACACCCCCCACAGAGTTGGATTATGACAGGATAGATAGGTGACATTTATTGAATTGGGGAAGACAGGATGAGGAACAGAAGACCAGATGTTTAGTTTTAGACATGATAACTTGGAATTTCAAGGGGATATCAAAATGGGGATAAAAGGTTGGAGCTCAGGAGGAAGATGTAGAATAAGGATTCAATTTTAAGGATGATTAGCATAAGGCCTCATGAATAGATGATACCTCATAGAAAAACAGAATAGAAAGAAACAAGGGCCAGGAACTGGTCCTGGGAGGATGCCAAAATTTAGAGGTCAGATAGGAAATGGATGCATACAAAAGTGACTATATATGAACTGCTAGATATGTTCAAGAAAAATGAGGTGGATGTGGTATCATGGAAGCCAAGATGAGAGGATCTTTTGAGGAGGGACTAAGCCACTGGATCAAATGTTACGGAGTGATTACTAAGTAAGATAAGGCCCGTAGAGGAGAATTGGATTAAGCAACATGGAAGCCCTTGGTTACCTTCCCTCAGGCACTTGTCAGTTAAGTGATGGAAATGAAAACCAGGTCAGATTATTTGAAAAAGAAATGGGTACACAATACTCCAAAATAAATCATAGATGGTTTAGGGACTTTAATGTGAAAGAGGAAACTAAAAACTCTGAGAAAAGAATGTGGAAGAACATTTTCATTATTTAGAGTAAGAAACAACTTCTCAAATGATACACAAAAAAAGAACAAATCATAAAAGGTACATCTTATAAATTTGACTACTTTAATATTAATTGAATATTAAGAACTCTGCTTCATATAGATTATAAAAAACCAAGTTGTATATCCCATGATCCCTCTGTCGCATATTTAGAAATGTGGAGAAAATCTTGCCCACACACCCAGAGATGTGTGTAAGAATGTGCAAGGTAACATTGTCCATAAAAGCAAAAACCCAGAAACAGTTTAGATGACCAATCTCAAAAGCAATGATATATAAGCTTGTGTATATTTATTGAACAGAAAATGTTACACATCACAACTGTAGTGAAAGTGGTTAAACTACATGAATATCTCTCACACATGTAACATTGAGCCAAACATTCAATGTGCAGAAGATTGTGTATTGAGACGAGTTAGATAAAGTTCAAGAATACTATTTAGAAATATGAATATCAATATCCAAAGAAAAAGCAAAAAGAATGGAAAACATTCCATGGGGCAGAGGGAGAGGGGACAAGCAGACTCTTCACTGAGCAGGGAGCCTGATGGAGGACTTGATCCCAGGACCCTGGGATCATGACCTGAGCCAACTTCAGATGCTAAACTGACTGAGCCACCCAGGTGCCCCAAAAGTAATCTTAAAAGTAAAGGAGAGGTAACGAAATAGAATCTCTATGAGGGACAGCCCTGAACAACTTTGGATCTGAAAGGAAATATGGAGAGAATAGTTGGTTGAGGTAGGAGATAAGATCAAGGGAGGGTTGCTTGTTTTGACTGCCTTTTTTTAAAAGATAAAATATATTTGATATTTACAGTAAGGGCCAAGGCAGGCTTCCCCCAAATGTGCCATTTTGGCATATTTGTTATTTCAAATAAAAGTTACTTAAGACATGACAATGCAAGAAAGATACTCAGACCCTTCTCTGTCACCATGAAAACAGGAAATAAATCTCCCATATGACACCTTCCCTTTACTAAGAAGTAGAAAGACATCCTTACCAGGGATAGGAACTTTAAGGCAGAGAAATCTGTAGAAACAAGCCTTGTTACTTTTTCTTAATCTACTACCTCAATTTAAATTCTGCTTAGAATTCCTTACCAAATAAAGCTTCCAAACATCTGTTTTCTTTTTTCTGTCAATTTCTCACAAATTTATTTTCTTTGTCTGAAAGATATAACAACTGCCTGCCTTGGCCATCTCTTTAGGTCTCAATTTCAATACTGGGCCACCATATGGATGTAGTAAAAATTTCGGGATACCTGGGTGGCTCAGTGGTTGAGTGTCTGCCTTCAGGTCAGGGCATGATCCTGGGGTCCTGGGATCGAGTCCCACATTGGGCTCCTTATGGAGAGCCTGCTTCTCCTTCTGCCTACGTCTCTGCCTCCCTCTCTGTGTCTCTCATGAATAAATAAGTAAAATCTTTAAAAAAAGAAAATTTTATTTTTCTGCTGTTAACCTGTCTCAGGTAAATCAAATTCTTAGTCCAACTGGAAGACTTTGAAGAGTAGGGGAAGAGTTTCTCCTTCCAGGCAGTATCAATGGAAAGAAAGCATTCAAGATGGGGAGGTCGAGGATGCAAAGGATTAAGGAGATAATAACCCCGACTATGGTCCAAGAGAAGGCAAGAGGAAGTTGAGTTCACACTATTTTGATAGGAGGACAGACACTTTGTATGTGGATAACAAGAAAGAGGAAGGAGGGATTGAGATAGATATAGGTAGCTGGGTGAGTTGTGTAGAAGGAACATGAGACTGTTTTTATCTGATGGGTTCACTGTCCTTTTTTGAGTGAGAAAAGATTATTTGCTCAGAAGAATGGTTATAGAGGAAGGGTCATAGCTTGAGAGTGGGTGTAGGATGGATTTGTCATTGTATATAGTTGGGCTGTGCTGGAAGGTGAGAATCATGAGTTTATGGTGATATTAGTTCTCTCATTTGTATAATCACTTTGCTCAGAACTAAAATCAGGGAATATGTTCCTCCTTGCCCCCACCATGAGATATATGGCAATGTGCCAATGGCTACTCAAGGCTGAAGGATAAGCATAGCACAATTTCTGGAAGGTAAATTTTACATGATACTTATTAATTTAGAACATTTTTATTTAAAATCCAAGAACACATAAAAATGGATTATTAGAACACAAAGTTCAAATAGATTTTTATGGCTAATCAGAATAGTTTAAATGGGTTGTCATGATTACAAGAGGTGGCTCTCCCTCAAATTCCTAGGCACGTGACTTGTTTGCTCCCTTTTGTAGGTAGAGGTACTTGAGTGAAAAGTCTGAAAACCAATGACTTAGGCTGTAGTGGGTATGGGAGTCACACAGAAGCCAAGTGGAGATTAGGAATCATATTTTTGGACTCAAAAGCATGTGATTTTTCTACCTTCCCACATAGCATCTAAAGATTGTTCTTCAAGATTGTTCATTTCTGTGTTAGAATGTTCTGTTAAACTGCATTCTAAATGATGCATACGATAATCTTGTATTTCTTTTATTTAACAGACAATTGTGACTGTGGTACCAGAATTCTGGCTGTCAACAGAATTTTATTAAAACCCATGGCAATCTCTGCCTGTCATTTGGCTGGTGGACTACTTGACTATTTTGGGCCTTTCTTTTGGTTGAATTCAGAGCTGTGCAAATTGGGCTCAAAATTGTACTAATTCTGGACTCTGTTTAGGGAAATACATTTGCATCTCTATCATCCTTGCTGTTTGACAGATGAGTAAAAGGAGTCACAGAGGTGTTGCTTGCTCGAGATCCTAAAACTCACAAGCAGAAGCTGCTAGTTTCCTATTCTGTCAGAGTAAATGGTGCTACTATTTTTGGTTCGGTGTTCTTTTCCATTTCTGGTTATCGTGATCAGAGAGAGACAAATTCTACTTTGTTTCTAAGATACCCTCCGATCTCTTTCAGGCAACTCACAAGCCAGCTTTGTCACTGAAGCTCTCAGATAGTAAGGTCCTTGGGTGATGGTAGCTGGTGAGGGATTCTATGATAAATGTTACAAAATAAATGTACTATATTACCTCAAATTCTGTGCCAGGAATTACAATGAAATCTGTGGATTTAACCCTTCCCTTAATAACTTGTCAAAACCTGTTATCTCCTTAATGCTATGCCCTTTGAAATGAGCCAGAGGTGAATAAATCTCACCAATATTGAATAATGGGCATTGAAAAGCATTTAAATAGTGTTTAAAGGGGTAAAATTATTTTAAGTATTTAGGAAAACTAAAAATTCTATCTATATGCTAAAAAGGATAATATGATAATGGAGTCTAATAATATAGAAGTAATCAGATTAGGGAGCAATTCGCCATTGACAGGAAATAAGAGACTGGGATCTGGTGCCATTGGCATCCTAGGAAGGAGCTTGGTTTCATGGGTACCAGAGAGGTGCACCAATTCCCTGCAGTGACTGAGAAAATAAAGGGGAAAGAAGCAAAGTAAGAGAATGTTATAGATACAGCCTGAATTTTCCATCCTGAGTTTTCAGTTGGGAGGGTATCTTACAAGGCAGGGCATTTGTGCCGAAAGTTACCAATCTCTTGCCTTCCCCACCACCTACCATTGACCTATTGCTGACTATTCCTAATTGGGAATAAAAGGAAGATGGGGGTAAGGAATAGGATCTTAATCCCTAAATAGAACTGTGTGTCTGTGGCAGACTCTAAGATGCCCTTGCCCCCCAAATCCCCACTTTCTAGTATACAGGCCTTCATATAGTATCACTCCTTGAGTTCCAGCTGGCCTAGTAATCTGTCTCTAATTAATGGAATCCAGCAAGATGTTGCATGTCACCCCTGTATTTAAACCACATAAGATGGCAACTTCAAGTTGCCAGCAGACTCTGTCCATTGCTGGCTTTGATGAAGCCAGCTGACATGTTGGAGAGACCCTCAGGGCAAGGAGCTCAGGATGGCCTTTGGCCAACAGTCAGCAAGGAACTGAGGCCTTTAGCCCAATAGCCTGCATGGAATTGAATCCTACCAACAATCACAGCCTAGAAGTGGATCCTTCTACTGTCAAGCCTTAAAATTAGACCCACCTTGACTGCAGTCCTGCAGTCCCAAAGCAGAGAACTCAATCAAATGATGCTCAGGCTCCTGACCCAAAGTACCCAAACCACGAGATTAAATATGTGCTGGTTAAACTGGAAATTACACCAACAGGGAGAGAGAGAGACCATCCTCTTATAAGTGCATGACTTCGTTATGCTCTCTCATACTTCCATACTTCTGCCCAGCTGTGCTTTCTGCCAGGATTGTCCTTCTTTGTTCGTTCTTCCCTTCATCCTGCAGAATCCAATTCTTCTTGCAATAGTCAGCCATGGCACTTCTTCCCTGAAACCTTCTTAAATAGACTCTTCCCCCCCGCCCTTTGGCACCTAATACCCTCTCTTGTCACACTTCTATATTGTCATTGATCACATATGGGTCTGACTACTCCTCAGAGTGTGAGATCCTTGAGGGAAGGAGCCATGCCTCCCCAATTATTTCCCCAACATCTTCCAGAGTGTCTACTCCAGAGTGTTTATAATATTTTTAAAAAGATGTTATTTAGTTATTTATTTTAGAGAGAGAGAGGAAGGGAGGTGGGGGAGAGAGTGCACGAGCATGGAGAGGAATAGAGGGGGAGGGCAAGACCCCCCAGAAGACTCAATACTGAACTTGGCATAGGGCAGGACACGGAGCTCAACCTGGGACCCAGAGATCACCACCCCAGTCAAAACCAAGAGTCGGATGCTCAACCAACCGAGCCACCCAAGTGCCTCCAAAGTGTTTACAATATTAATATTTGCCAATTGGATTAAGAACATCTAGAAGAAAAATACCCTGACCATACCTTTGTGAACATGCCAAGGATCACAAACTCACCCTGGTCAAATCTTGTTGTCATAGAAATTTAAATAAACAAAGATTTCCCAGTTTGTGCTGCTGGCCCACCAATTTGAAAATTATACTCATTACATTAATATTTCAGCACAGGCAAAAGAGATACTGAGATAATTTGTTGCCAGGAAATTTTATTTCAATGAAACACAATGAGCATTACAACCCTTTCCAGACTCTTATCTCCCTTTGCATCCATTCGTGCTGTCCCACTTCCACATGCCTCCTCCCATCATTGTCTTTTGTTTCTCTTGTACCCAACCCTCTCTAGTCATGGCCTCCATATTAGGCTCTGTCTTGCTTGAATTGTTGGTAGGCGTGTAGATGGTTGGTAAAGGTGGCCTCTTACCCCTCCCTGGAACACCAGCGACTTTGCAATCTGTGGACACCCTGTGTACAATATCTCTTGCACCACTTCTGTCTAGGAGACATTTCTGCTGGCCCTTTGGCAATATTGACCAACTGCAAAGCCTCATAATGGTGTGCTGGGAGAGTCCCGTAACGCTTAGACATTAAGCACATGGGCTCCGGTTAGACGGTCTTTGTTCAAATCCAGAACTTCCCATTCACTGGCTGTGACACCTTGGGCAGGCTATTTCTCTGTGCTTCAGTTTATCAGTAAAACAAGGTGATAATAAAAGCACTTACCACATAGAATTGTTTCAAGAGGATTAAGCGTATCGATATGTCTCTGAAGCTCTTGAAATAGTCCCTGGCACTATGGAATTTGCTCTTGTCGAAGATTCCAAAGTTTGCCAAATAATAAGAAATGTGTGAAAAGAGACACACATACTAAATTCCGCCCAAGACAATGCTAGAGAAACATTACACAGGAAACATCCAGTATTGTGCCATTGGGCAAATCTGGGTTACATTAAAGGATGCAATTGTGCGGGTTTTGATGCCTATTCCTGACTTTCTTGCCTTTTCTTTTTTTGGTTAAGATGACGACATCCTGGGGTGCCTGGGGGCTCAGTTGGTTAAGTGTCAGATTCTTGGTTTCCACGTCAGTCCTGATCTCAGGGTCTGCACTCCGTGCAGAGTCTGTTTAGGATTCTCACCCATCCCCTTCTCTGCTCCTCCCCGTCTCTCTCTCTCTCTTTGTCTCTCTTTACATAAATAAAATTCTTTTCTTAAAAAAAGATGATGACATCCTTCTTTAAGGTATCTCTGCATCCTGGTACCTTCATCCCAAGGATCTTGGCAATTATCCCTTACAGGACAGGACAGGACAGGACAGGACAAGTGTTACCTCCATTTTTTGAACAGAAACTAAAGCACCAAGAGATACAATAGGAGCTGATGGGTACACTTTAGCTTACATGTATCTAAAATCCTTTTAGGTACAAGCTTTCCCATCAAACCTACTATGAATGATGACAGTCCACATTAGTTTCTCCTTTTCCTAAAGTCTATAACATGCTCATTGCTTAATCATACCAGTTGTTGTTTTTCCCTGTTTCATAAATATTAGTTATGTTTCAATCGAAACATAACTGAAACCTTACTAAGGCTGGGGACTATATCTTGCACATTTATTTTCACTCCTCATATAAAACACCTGATGTTACATTCTGAGAAATAGTTGATCAGGGATCTGGAAGGTAATGGGTAGAAGAAAATCTAGAAGTCCATGCCAGTCTCCAGGATAAGGGGAGTGCCTATGTGTTGGTAGGTAGGTGGCTTTTCCTCAGATGTACTATCAACTCAGTGTACTTGGCTTCCACCTCTCTGGGCCCTGGTAAGTTTCGCATGGAAGTTAATAGTGATCACACCAAGAAATACATGACCCCGCCCAACCCACCCCAGACCAGGCAAGTCTGTCCTTTGATTATTACTGGTCCACATAATTATTGCTGACCTGTGGCCAATGGAAATCTGCTTTTTCATTCCAAGAAATTTTTGGTGTTCCATGCTAAAAAAATGCTTTATTTCTCTAGTTCACTTGGGCTCAATAAAAGTGAAGCTAAGTCTTAAAAAAAAGTTTGCACCATTATATTCCAAAATTACTGCATCAACCTTATGAGCATTCAATGTAGTTGGAATTCAACATGCCTGCAAGCAATGCTTAACATATTTTCTTTCCTAACTTCTGATTTGACCAGTAACATGAACCCTTACGTACTCATGCCCACCAATGATTCATAAATGTCTTTACTCTTATGGAATGTACTCTGCTTATTTGGCTAATTACAGTGATTCTTCACTTTTACTTCATTGTACAGTTTATGCTTGTTTTGCAATGTGAGTCAAATTTACTTGTAAATTTCCTTTCTCACCTAGGTCATAGTGAGCTTAAGCTAATTACATATTCATGTTCAACTTCCCTTTTTCATAACTCATTTTGCCTTGTTGACTCTCACTTCAACTTTCCCTTCCTATATGAAGGTCACATTTTTAGAACAGATGATCTCTATTTTTAACAACCCCTGGCCTTCACATTGCCCTGAGGTCATGGAGTGGAAGGGGCAAGAATGAAATTTCGGATGTTTGACACTGGTTTGAGATTGTGACTCCCCTGCCATATGCCTGTGAGCAAGTGTTTATTCCTTCTTTAAATTTCATTTGCCTCCCTGTAAAGAGGTAATAATATTTCCCTCATAGGGTCACCGTGAGGATTGAAAGAACTAACACATTTCCAACCCTTAGCACCGTGCCTGAGACATACTAAGTGTTTAGTAAATGTCAGTTATGATTATGCACCTTTCCTTCTACCTTTGGCAGCTCTGCCCTTTTTAGCTAAGTCCTTTACCCTCTTCCTAACAAAGTAGCCTAATAGCATCTCACCAGTTTAGCCTACTACTGAAACAAATGTAATGCTAATGCAAGACTCATGGATTGTTAGTGATGTTTGTGTCATAGATAACATTAGTCCACATTTATGTCAAAGGGAGGAATTATAATTGCCTCAACAAGCCCTGTATCCACTTGCTCTGAACTTGATTGTTAATCCTGTTATAATTCCTGACCTTGACTTTGTATCAACTTCCCTTTGTAACCAGTCTATGCCTCCTGCAATCTCAAGCAATTCTAGACTTTCTCCTTCCAGGCAGATCTGTGGAAGGCTTCCTAGGGTTGTTCAGTCATCAACACCCTGCCCCCACCTCTTTCAGGACATCCTCCCTCTTTGCTGCAGCAGAGACCACTATCTCCATACTATTCCTCCAGGGAGCCCACCAGAATTTATCAGAGGAAGCAGAGTTCTTCAACAGTTTAGGAACCCAGCATCTTAATCCTCAAATATTTAATGAATAAATGAATAATCACATTAAAGCTTCCAACAGTCAACTGGCAATTCAAGTAGTGTAGGGGTAGGATTATTAATGTATTGAGTATGAAGAGATTACATCCCATAGTAAATCTGAAATAGAAGCAGGCAAAATCCCTGTATTAGGCATTATCCTGCTGGCTCCAGAATTGGACTATTTCTTCTGTAGTTATGAATCATTTCCCCCTGCTTTTTTTACTGGATTTTTTTTATTACTGATCAAAAATATGGGTTCATTATTCATGTCATGTCTCTTATCATAAAGATCTAGTCAGACTTACTTTTCTGTCATAATCATTTTCTATTAATAATTGCCTATTGGGATGTAATTCTCATGCCATAAAGCTCTTCTTTCTAAAGTGCACAATTCAATGGTTTTTAGCATGGGCATCACTACCTAATTCTGGAATATTTCATCATCTCGAAAGAAATCCTCTATGCCTTATCAGTGACTCCCCATTCCTCCCTGCTCCAAACCCTGGCAACTACCAATCTATTTGTTCCCATGGATTTGCCTCTTCTAGACATTTCATATATGATACAATGATACAATATGTAGTCTTTTGTGTCTGGCTTCTTTCAATTAGAATAATTATTTTCGAGTCACCCATGTTGTGGGATTTATTAGAACTGCATTTCTTTTTCTGATTAAATACTGTTCTATTACATGACTATGCCACATTTATTTACCTGTTTCATCAGTTGATGGATGTTTGAATTGTCTCCACTTTAAAAAATATATATTATCCCGCTACCTTAGAGGAGGGTCATTGATGATATCTATTTTTTAATCATATCATGTATATATTATATAGGCAGACTTGCTGATAAAATTTTGTGCATCTGTGGTTATTTTAAGACTCTCTTTTTTTCATCTCTTCTTGATTGAGGGTGACCTGGAAATCCCTGCCAGGGTATTTTCCCCAGATTTGACAGCCCTTTATTAATAGTCAAATTTAGATTATATGTTTATTCATGAACAGACAGCTCTTACTATTACAATTCTTACTATGTTGTTGTCAGCACCATACAATGCACAGGTAACTATATAAATATTTTATTTTAAATTAAAAAAAAATTTAAAGTAGTGTCTACACCCAGTGTGGGGCTTAAACTCACAACCCCGAGATCAAGAGTCACACACTTATGGACTGAGCCAGCAGGGTACCCCAGTGTATGAACATTTTAAATCAATCGAACTCTTGCAATTGTCTTTGTGTGTACATTCCCCCTCTTGTAGACACTTAGATCTCCTCTGCAGAACAGAGTAGGAATCATTCCTACAAATATTATTATGCAAACATAAATGCTTCTACTTAGTCTACTCCCAGATGTACCTGGGTGTGAGGTGAACATGAATCCCCAATATTTCTGAAGGGAAGTATCTTCCTTTCTAGAGTGTGACCCCCACGAGTTTCCAAACATTTTCTAATAAATCATTTCTCTCCCTTAGTCTAAATCCACTTCTCATAAGTAATAACCTGCAAGAGGCCAGCAGAACTCTGCCACCTTGCATATACCTCACAGCAACTCTCTGCTACTGAAGCAAGCAATTGACTTCCAAACTCATTTGTAATTTTTTTTATAGCATCGAGCTCAGATTTTACAAATGTTATTGACATTTACCACTTAAGTATGTAGATTAGAAGTAACAAATGAACAAATGGGGTTGAGGGGGGCGAGGAGAGCAGGGAAGCACAGGTGTGGATCTTCCCCATCAACCATAATTCTTTTATCACTCCCTACCTCTCTCCAGACCTCCTCACTTTCTATAGCTAACATTATCTTATCTCTTTCCCCAAAGCAATGCTTTGACAAGAGGAGCTCTGAGCCCAGTTCAGTTTACCAAGACTTGAGTATGACGTTACAAAAAGAAAAATAGTACCCCTCCCCCTTGAGATTGCCGTAAGGGTTATATTAGTTAATACACATAAAGTGCTTAGAACATTGCCTGACCCAACATAAGTGTTTGACATATGTTAGTTTCTATCATAGTTTTGATTATCATTGCTATTTTTATCATTTGACTCTGCATCTTAAAGTAGCCGAGACCAACACTAGGAAATGAGGAGGGGAATTTGTCTTGGGAAAAGGGGGAATCATTGTTATACTATATCACTTACATTTTATCAGCTGTTAGAATTACATTTAAAATGCTATACTTGAAGGACAAATCCCTCAAATTCATAAGGATTTTATTTATCTATGTGGCAGCTACTTTTCTGATGATATATATAAAAATCTAGGTTTTATAAAGTTAATCTGTTAATCTAAAAGGAGAACGACTCACAATACAGATAACTTTTCCTTTCTTTTGGCCTGGAATGCAAACTCTATGCAGGAGATGAGCCAGCCTCTCGTGACTATGGAGCAATGAACATGAGGCTGGAAGTCACATTTTAAGGACATCTGAAGAAAGGTATCACCGTGGAGCTTCCCTTCAGGCTTTGGACTCCTACTTCTACAGTAGCTGATCTAAAAGGACATAAAATGACATTTGACTAAGCCACTGTATGTTTGATTTTCTTTCTTTTGGCTTGCCAATTGTTCAAGCAGAGGCAGTATGTATGGCTGTCTATATGGAATGATGTGAGGAAATAGGAACTGAAATTTTTAGATAAAACAAAATAATCTCTTCTACTACCTTGAAATAATGCAATAAACAGTCATTGTTTGTTTTTTATATATAAAGTTTTCATGTGCTTTTTAAAACTCAAAATCTGGAGGGGCACCTGGGTAGCTCAGTGGTTGAGCATCTACCTTTGGCTCAGGTTATGATCCTGATCCTGGATCAGGTCAAGTGGGACTCAATCCCAGGCTCCCTGTGGGGAGTCTGCTTCTCCCTCTGCCTGTGTCTCTGCCTCAGGTCATGATCCTGACCTTGGATCAGGTCATGTGGGACTCAATCCCAGGCTCCCTGTGGGGAGTCTGCTTCTCCCTCTGCCTGTGTCTCTTCCTCTTTCTCTGCGTCTCTGATGAATAAATAAATAAATCTAAAAAAAAATCAAAATCTGGAAATAACTATATGCATTGGAATATGTATGGACCTTGTCTTATTATTTTCTGTATTGATATTCTGACATCTGGGGCCTTGGTGACCAGAGAGAGACTGGCCCTCCCAAGTCCAGCTAGCTCCTTGGGACGGTAAACTTTTTGTGGAATGTGCCTCGGATACACAAGCCAACTAGTTCAGAGCCCATACCCACCACCTCCTTTTATACTCTGGGCCACTATCCACCTGCCCTAATCAACCCAGGGCCAGAAACCACACAACTGGAGACAACCCCTGTGCTCTAGAGCACACCCAAATTATTCAGACCAGCCAATCCTACACCTGCTCAGTCTGCTTACCTTGCCTAGACATTCCTTTTCTAGAAAACCTCAATAAAGGCTGCTGCCTGTGATGCTCCTGCCAACCTGTGCCCATGTGTCTGGCCTTGGTGCTTCCCTAGTGGCCCTGCCTGGCATGCTGTATTTATTGTGGGACTATGAGTATAATAAAAATGTCTTCCTTCATGGCAATCGTTTCCATGTCTGTGTCTTACCATACCTGCCTAAGACAGATCTTGGGTACCATTACAATTGAACCCCAACTCAAATGGCTTCAGCATTAATGAGACATACTGCTTCACTTGACAGGAAGGTCCTAGATAGAACATATAGAAGGGTTGGTTAACTCAGTGTCTAACTTATGTTACTAAGACCCACTTTCTTTCTGCCTTTCTGCTCTGTCTTCCTCAGAGTATCAACATGATCTTTGGCTAACCTCCTCAGGTCAAAAAATAGTTGCTTCTGTTCAAGGTATTATGTCTAAATACTACTACAAAGGGGAGCAGAGGAGGGACTGCTTTTTCCTATTTAAGAAAACATTTCCCTGGAAGTCCCTCAAACTGGTTTCTTTCCGTGCCTCATTTAGCCAGAACTGAGTGACATGCACACCTTAAACTAATCATTGACAAGAGGGAATGGGACCACCAGGATTGTCTAAGGCTGATGAAGATTTACTCCTGAGTCTCAGAGAGGAGGGATGGACACCCAAACAAAAGAGTCTTTCAACTAAGAGACAATACATTTCTACAGTAACTTACCCTTTAACATAAAAGAGATTTAATATAAAAGAGATTCTCACTGCATAGAAAGAAGGGGCCCAAGAGCATAGAGAATAAAAGTTATTTTTTCTGAGTTAATATACTGAAGTACATTTTCTGGAACAAAAATACTCCTTTCTTCCAAATTTGCCTGCAGATGAACAGACTGATGCAGTGTTCTTCCTGAGGGTCCATGGCTCCTGAATATCCTCATCAGCATATTCTGTTGCATGTCTCCCCTTTCCCCCCTCTCTCTTTCTTCTTTTCTTTCTCTCTTTGGTCTGCTAAAATTGTATACATTTACTAACACACTTCTCTAGTTTCAAGGCTGCCCCAACACACCTCTCTTATTGTTTTGGGATGAGCAGAACCAAGGTTTTGATTTTTACTTTAGAAACTGAGCCTCAAGCTTATTTGCCATAATTTGACAAGACTTTGAGATCGCCTTCATGGAGATGGGATGAATGTGTCCTGTGGGTGTATAAAAATATCAGTTAGCCAAAGGGGTGGACTGTGATGGAAGGCTGAAGCTCTTGTTGCTGTTGTTATGGTCCTCTTCCTGACATCTCTTTTCCAACAAATATTCCAAGCACCAAGCCTTCCATCTTAAGCTCATTCCCTTCAGGTGTGACAACTACAAGGGAAGTATTTGCCAACTATGTCCTGACCACGAGGTCTATGATCTAGTCATTTCATCTAAGGAGGCTTGAAATATCTGACAATTCAAATGAAAACTAGGGGAGAGCAGAGCATTGCAGTTACTCCAGTTGTATCCCCAAGCGGGGGTCTAAATTAGCTATGGTGTGGGTGTGAGGGACACAAAGCTATCTTCTTTTGGCCATCTGGAAAGTAGACAAGGAACTTCGTGATGTCAACTGTGAGTTATCATAACATCAGATGGGAGGTGGAATTATCGTGGTGAAAGGAAAGGTCTGGAGCCATGCTGACTTGTTTTTGAAGCCTGATATTGCTGAACCACCTTACATGGGGTCCCCAGCTTCTTTCCACAAAGGACGAATGTATGGAAAGTCCCTGCCTATTACAGTGCCTGGTATGGAGTACATAGTTAATCAGTGGAAGCTGCTATACTTGTTGTTTTTTGAGTAGGCTCCATGCCCAGTATGGAGCCCAACTCAGGGCTTGAACTTACAACCATGAGATCAAGATTTGGATGCTTAGCTGACTGAGCCACCCAGGCACTCCTGGAAGCTGCTACTTTTATCACAAAAGTATATGCAACATAAGCTACCGTTTTCTAGACTTGATTAATTGGGTAAGTAAGTTTCCTTATTTCTAGGCTTACTCAGGCTTCCCTGAGGTGAATTGACCCAAGGGATAAAATTATCTAGAATTCCTCCATCAATATTTTTCCATTTGCAGGCTAATATCAGGCTTTATCATTTTGCTTGGTATTACTTATGAATGTGATAAACTTCCTACCCACTAGAGTAATAAAACAGTAGCATCTATATTTCAGAATCCATATACCATGGGTTAAAATATTAGATGTGACAGCTAGGGTCAGAATGAAGTTTTGGTGATATCTTAATGGTATGCTAAGAAAAATCCAAAATGCTTGCCTTGTCCCCATCCTCAAGCCATCAGAGTGGGCACTGAAAAGATTTTTATTAATAACACATGGGACACCATATCAGAATAACACCAGTTTAAAATTCTTCCAAGATGGGGCAAATATAAAGAAGACAACCAATAAAAAGTGTAACCAGAGAGAACTTCTCCATGGGAATAGAATTTCAGTGAAAAATTCCTACATACCAGTTTAGTAAACTATTTTTAAGTTTATTCTTATGGCTTAAAGACCATTTAGATGTTAGTCTACATCCACATCACCTGTGCTGAGCACTGACCTCCTAAAAGGAGAGGATTTTTTTTTATCACTCCACATAACATCCAGCTGAAGCACTAATAAATGTTCTAATCCAGATGAAGCGCTAATAAATGTTCTCATAGTGAGGACTTGGATGATTTTGGTTTGATTTGATTTTTTTTTCCATTTCAGTGTGAGAGGATCACAACATAAGAGGGTAAGACATATGAGAGATTATAGCTACACAGATACTGTATGAATTGAAACCTTGAAAAACCCGCTGCACAAGGACAAATGACCAGATTAGATCCTACTTCATGTGCAGAGAGTCAGGCTACAATCCATGCTGTTGGAGTGCTTTTCTTCCTGTTTTAAAGCTGCTTAAAACGTGTAAAATATTGTCACAATTTATTGCAGTTAAATACCCTCACCTTTGCTGCAGATAGATGTAAGTGCTGTAAAGTGGTGTATCTCTCTGCTAGAATCTCATGAAATTATTGCAAATCAAAGTGACACAAATGGCTCAGAAATAAATGTAAAATGAAAGGAAAAGAATGGTATATATTTTGAACCTTATGTATATACTTTAAAATCTATATTTTGTGTTATATTTTCTTCTTGAAGAAAAAGCTGTTGAAGATCCAACTTTAAAGATGGTTTAAATATCATGTATCTGAATTAGAGGCTCCCTGGTACTGAATGGTGACCATATATGTCGAAGGAAGCCTCTGCAGCATATTAATTTCTTTTAGTAACTGATCTTTACTTTGAACAGAGATGGTGGAAAGGTAGTGATAATTATTTGGAAGACAGCAAGTAAAGGGCTAAAATAGAGCAAAGTTGTGGTTGGTCAGGTTATGCTGAGGGCAAGTGTCTATAAATGGAATTAAGAAATGAAATGGGGCAGCCTGGGTGGCTCAGCAGTTTAGCGTTGCCTTCAGCCCAGGGCCTGATCCTGGAGACTCCGGATGGAGTCCCACGTTGGGCTCCCTGCATGGAGCCTGCTTCTCCCTCTGCCTGTGTCTGTGCCTTTCTCTCTCTGTCTCTCATGAATAAATAAATAAAATCTTAAAAAGAAAAGAAAAGAAAGGAAATGATTTTGGACCTGATAGGTGGAACTTTGGACTTGGAGCAAACCCATTCTTCAACTTAAATTTAGTCCTAAGCCCCAAAACAAACAGCAAAAGACTATATTTTCACTTATCCCATAATTCCCCAAGCACAAAAGTATCATAAATGACTAATCATCATTGACCATCGTGACTATCAGCAACTTCTTTAAAAGCCACAAGACGGGGAATGGCTTTTGAGCCTAGGGTATGCACTTTGCAACTTTTTACTTACCTAATGCAATATTGTCACTGTCTTCATAAGACTTCCTAACTTGCCAAGTGAAAAAGGAAGAGGACAAGGTGGGAAAGTGCTCTAGAGTCACAGACCTGGTTCAAAGCTCCTGGTGCCATTTGCTGTCTCTGGGCTTTAGGGAGAGCCCTAAATGCAAAACAGCAATAAAGATAACTAAACTTCTAGGGTCATTGGAGGATGAAGTGGGGATGGTTTGTAGAACATGTTTTGGACACAATAAACAGTGGTTGATGATATTATGGTAACCCAACTGAGTTGACATCATATGTTATATTATTTAAATAATTCCTTTCAAGATGTTCACTAGCAAATTCAGGGAATAAGTGCAGGCCCCTCATTCCTTACTCCCCAATATCCTCCTCTTGACACCCGGAACTGCTGCTGCTCCCTACACTTCCCTGGAGAATGTTTCCCATGTGGGCCAGCTCCCCTCTGCTGCTATTGATCATCTCGGGCCACTTGGGGAGAACACCTTGTTTTTCCTTGTCTGTCTTGTCACCACCTTGGAATAGGTCCTTTATCCTAATTCCCCACTGTAGGGCAGACACCAGCCTTTGCCTTAATTAATGTTGGTGGAAAGTTCAGAAATAATGAGTGGGAAGCATCAGGCAGAAATTTACCAACACAGCCAAGGTCCTGAGCCATCCCCCAGGTGCCTTGCCAGGTCTCAGCAAAAAGAGCTTTGATCTGCTCTGGATCTTATAGCTCAGACCCCATCTACTCCAGACCTCCGAGAGGAGTGCACTTTCCCTCACTCCAATTTAAGACCTGCCTCTGAGTCCACTTTTCCTACCACATGATTAACTCTGCCTAGAAGAAAACCCACATGACCTAGAAGAATATGCTCTGGCCATGGCCAAATAATGGTGTCAATAATAACTGGGTAGAGAAGAAAGCCTCAACTCAGATATGCCCCAGAAACCCAGAACTTGTGCCTCCCCTCCCACAAGCTTCCAGGTTTCCTGGGGTGTCACACAGACTTGTTGAGCCACCGGAGTTGCCAAGCAGATGAGAAGGCAACTGGAACCCATGTCTGGGTCTTGAGATTCAATTCCAAGATCCACCAGCTGGTAGCATGGAGGTTGTGCGTGTCCTGTCTTCCCTTTCACAACTAGCTCAGGAACTGGAGCAAAAGGAATCTGTAGGTCTATAGACAGCTGAAGGACCTGGAGATAGGAAAGACAGAAAAAGCAAAGTGGGCCAGAGGAACGGGCATGGCTACTTTGACATCTCCCTCCACCTCCATCTATCTATATGACACATACCCATATATGTGTGTGTATATATATATGTAATATTCAACATGTATATACATACTATAAAGTCATATATGACACACACCCATATATAACTATATAGTATGTATATACATATTGAATATTATAGTCAATTGGGTATAATATTTGAATATATGTAGTGAACATACACAATTGAATATATGCCTTTATATTAGAGTTCTCCAGAGAAACAGAACCAACAAAATCAGATAGACAGATGATAGAAAGATAGAAAGAAAGATAGATAGATAGATAGATAGATAGATAGATAGACAGATAGATAGATCTTTTACAGGAATTGGCTCATGCAGTTGTGCAGGCCCAAACTCCTACAATCTGCCATCAGCAAGCTGGAGAACGCAGAAAACCAGTGGTGTAATTCAGTCTGACTCTGAAAGCCTGAGAATCTGGGGACAATGGTGTAAGTCCCTGTCCGAGTCTGAATGCCCAAGAACCAGGGACACAGATGTCCCAGGGCAGGAGAAGATGAATGTCTCAGCTCAAGCAGAGAGAGCAAATTCTCCCTTCTTCCATCTGTTCTATTCTCAACTGATGGGGTAATGCCCACCTCCATTGATGAGGGTGATCTTCTTTAATCAGTCTACTGATTCAAATGTTAATATCTCCTACAGATACTCTCTCAGACACACCCAGAAATAATGTTTTATCAGCTATCTGGGTGTCCCTTAGCCCGGTCAGGTTGACACGAAGAATTAACAATCATATGTGCTATCACTCCTGTGGTTTTGTTACGTTATATAAGATTGCATGTTTCTAGCAGACTCGCTCTAGTCTGTCTCTATCTATCTTTCTCTCTCTCTTGCTGGCTTCTTAAGAAGCAAGCTGCCATGAATCTGACAGTTGTAAGGAAATAAATTCTGTCACCCACCTAGGAAGCTTGGAAGAAGGTTCCTTGCCCAGTTGAGCCTCCAGATGGCAGCCCTGACCAGTATCTCAAACGCAGCCTTAGTGGTCCCAGCTAAGCTGTCCCTGGACTCCTGACCCAAAGAAATCTTGAAATTCTGTAAATCTTTTAGTTTGTGGTAATTTCTTATACGCCCCCATAGAAACCAATACAGTCAATAATTCTACAGAATATGTCTTTTTTTTCAATATTAAAGCCTTCAGTTCTTTCAATATTTCTGGATCCTTATGTTTTGAATGTTTCCTATAAACACATAATAGAAAAAAAAAATTAACCATCACATTATTCAATTGAATATATATGTGTGCATGTATATATATCTGTATATATTCAATTGCTCTCTTTGAATCTTTGGGTTTTACTCCATCTATCGTTATCTCTTTTTTAAAAAATTTTCAACACTATTTTCTTTCTTGCTTCCACCTGTCTCCTAATCTCTCCTTTAAATAGAGCCATAATATGAGACTTAATCTTTTTTTTTTTTTCAGTAAACTCCACACCCAACATGGTGCTTGAACTCATGACCCTGAGATCAAGAGCTGCGTGCTCTACCAACTGAGCCAGCCAGGCGCCCCAAGATTTAATCATCTTTATTTGTTTTCTTCTAATTTGTTTTCCTGTTAACGGTTTTTTATATGCAGAGTGGCTGAGCCTTGTATTTGATATTTATCTGTTTTTTACTTACATAGCCTTCAAACACCTTTTTCCCATGGTCAGTGACCTTTTACAGAGAAATGTCCCCACCTTTGTTCTAAGTAAACACTTGAGTGTAGCACCAAACAATGCTGCCTGACTACTGAATGCTGGGTCGCATTCTTTGCAGCCCAGCCAACCTGGCAGGGAAAACATTCAAGAGAGCTCTTTGTGTTAGAGCAAAGCAGTGGGATAGGACTAAGGCAAAAGTGGTAACGCAGGCAAAAGCTTGCTGGCATCTGTGGGATTGATTCCTACAGGTTTAATATAGCTCAAGCTAAGAGAGTACATGCTGTTGCAAAGTCAAGCACCACTAGAACTGCCTGTTAAGATTGGCAATGGACACCAAAGGCAAAGTGCTTGGAACAAATGTATGGTTTTTCTCCAAGACAAGCTGGAAAAACATGCCCCATCAAGATACTACCATGCTGATGTGTGCCTACAACTCTGTGAATGCAACTGAGAAGAGCGGAATGCTGAGGATTTTGTCATCAGAGGGAGAAAGATTCGGGTTCAAATCCCAACTATGTCCCTGCTACCTGAGCTGTCCTTGGCGAGGTCATGAGGGAGATTTCAGACACTGAGTCAATCTGGTGAGAGAGATAGAATGAGGCTGACAAAATGTTCAACATTTTATATAGACATAATCGATTCCAGTTTCCAACTATATCCAAACAGGACCAGTCCCATCTGAAGGAAAGAAGCAATACGTTTTACCTATGAAGATGATTTTGTTCAAAGTTTCTAAGGATTATAGTTAATTAAAATGACTGTAGTACTGTTTCCAGTGTGTGTGTGTGTGTGTGTGTGTGTGTTTGGAAGGGGTGAACTGGGGGTGTTCCTCACACCACCAAGAAATTCTTGGATACCGGCTGCAATTCAAATTAATAAGCTGCAGGTTGGGACGCCTGGGTGGCTCAGCGGTTTGGCTCCTGCCTTCAGCCCTGGGCGTGATCCTGAAGACCCGGGGTCGAGTCCCACGTCGGGCTCCCTGCATGGAGCCTGCTTCTCTCTTTTCCTGTGTCTCTGCTTCATTTTCTGTATCTCTCATGAATAAATAAAATCTTAAAAAAAAATGAGCCCCAGGTTAAGGGCTCGGTCAAACAAGACTGCCTTGCCCCTACCCCCTCCCTTCAGGGATCAATCACAGGTCTAGAAGGGAAGTATCACCAAATATATGGCCTTGCTTTGTTAATGTATTGGAAGACTCAATATAATTAAGATGCAATACTTCTCAAATTGATATATAGATTCAATGTAATTCCAGTAAAAATCCCAGCAAATATTTGTGTGTGTGTGGAAATAGACAAATGTATTCTCAAATTTGCATGAAACGTCAAGGGAACTACAATAGCCAAAACAATTTTGTGAAAGAAAAAGAACTCGCATTACCAGATTTTGCTTTAGAGTTATCAAGGTAGTGTGATTTTTTTCGTAAGGATATATATGTTCAATGGAATAGAAAATGCAATCCAGAAACAGACCCTCACAAATATGGTCAACTTATTTTTAACAAGGGTACAAAGGTAATTTAACAGAGAAAGGATAATCTTCTCAACATATGGTCCTAAAGCAATTGGATATCCACATGTGTCACACCTTATACAAAATTTCACTTAGATTTTATATTTAAGACTAATTTTTTTAAAAAATTACAAACTTTTAGAAGAAAACAGAAGAAAAGTCTTCATGACCTTAGGTCAGGCAGAGTTCTTTGATATGACAATAGAAAATATAATCCATAAAAGAAAAAATATAAGATATCATCAAGATTTAAAAATGAAAACATTTTCCTCTCTGAAGGACAATGGCAAGAGAATAAAAAACAAGCCATCGACCCAGATAAAATATCTTCAAATCTCATATTCATCAAAGGACTTAGATCTAGGATATATGAAGAACTCTCCAAACTTGACAAATAGCCCAATTTATTTTTTAAAGATTTATATTTATTTATTTTATTGAGAGAGAGAGACTGGAGGAGAAAGGCAGAGGGAAAGGGAGAGTCTTTAGCAGACTTTGCACTGAACATGGAGCCCCCTTGGGACTTGACCTCATGACCCTGAGATCACAATCTGAGCTGAAACCAAGAGTCAGACACTTAACCATCCAGGCGCCCCAGAAATAACCCAATGTAAAGATGGGATCTGAGTAGACACTTCTCTAAGGTGTAGTGATGTCAAATAATTACAGGAAAAGAGGCTCAACACCATTACTCATCAGGGAAATGCAAAAATAAAGCCATGATGAACTACAACTGCTTGACTATAAGAATGACTAAAACAAAAATAAAAATATGAAATTTGCAATTCCAAGTGATGGTGAGGAAGAAATGCAACTAGAACTTTAAGGCATCACTGATGTGAAATGGCCAATCATTCTAGGGAATGACTGCTTGACAGTTCCTTATAAAGCAAAATCTACCCTTACAATCTGATCCAGCAATCCCCCTCCTAAGTATTTAGCCTAGATAAATGAAAACATAGGTTCTCACAAAGCCTGTAAGTGGGTGTTTATGGAAGTTTTCTTCATAATCACTCAAACCAGGCAATAACCTAAATGTCCTTCAGTGGGTGAATGGATTCACAAAACATGTGATCCATACAGTGGAATACAATTCACCATAAAAAGATACCAACTACGTGGATGAATCGCAAATGCATCACGCTGAGTAAAAGAAGCCAGTCTCAGGGCTACTCGCCATATTGTTCCATTTATATCACATTCTGAAAAGGCAAAACTAAGAGATCAGTGGCTGACAGGGGTCAGGAACGGGGGAGGGTTTGACTACAAAATTGTTGAACGAGGGGATTTTGGAAGTGATGGAGCTACTCTGGACCCTAATGGTAGTAATAGTTCCACTGATGCATGTGTTTGAACCTCAATGAGCTATACACTCAGAAAGTTAATTTTACAGTATACAAATTAAAAAAATAGACAAGACTATACTTGGATTATAAAGAACATCAAGAAAATCATTAATATAAACTATAAGATGGTGCTTGCTTTCTGAGTGAAGGGAAGTTGTACTTGGGATATAGTATATGGAGGAGATCTTAGGGTGACTGGCCACATTCTATTTCTTTACCTTATAATTATTCACTTGGCTACACACTTATGTTGTTTTTGATATCTATTGTTTAACAACAAAAATGTATGTAGATATTGAGCCAACAAAATTTCAATATGATTTTATGTAAAATTTGTTGAGAAAGTGAGTTCTAAGGACTGGTAATGTCCTATTTCTTAAGCTGGATGATAAATATTTAAGCATTCATACTATTAGTATAGTTTAAACTCTATGAGTGTTATCAGTAAAGTTTACACTCAATACATATGTTTTATATACTCTTGTATGTATGATCTGGGTCGTGGTATTAAAAAAAAGCCTTTAAATTACATATTACCCAGAGCATTTTATTTTATTTTATTTAAAGATTTATTTATTTATTATTTATTTTTGATAGACATAGAGAGAGAGAGAGAGAGAGAGAGGCAGAGACACAGGAGGAGGGAGAAGCAGGCTCCATGCCGGGAGCCCGACGTGGGACTCGATCCCGGGACTCCAGGATCATGCCCTGGGCCAAAGGCAGGCGCTAAACCGCTGAGCCACCCAGGGATCCCCTACCCAGAGCATTTTAAAATACACTGAATAACTCTGTATTATTTATTAAACTAACATTTTCCTAAACACTTATTTTATGCCCAGTATATTCAGGATCTTTTGAAGTACACAAGAGAAGTTCAAAGTATTGCTTGAATATTTTACATTGAGAATGTATTCATGTATTACTGATGTAAAAAGATACGTTGAATTTAATGTCAGAAAACTACAGAGCTTGTTTCCTGCTTCAAAAAATTAGAATCTTATTCAGGAGATGAGAACACAAATGAAAAGGCCTTGAAGAATGCTAGACTGATCTTCTGGACCCTCTGCTTTGCACGGTGAGCATGTTGATAAGTGTGCCATGGGGCAAAGATGAGCACTTCACGGGAGAATTGATGCACATTTGTTATATCCCAAACTATGTGGTTATTCACCGCAGCCACACTTAAAGGAAAGTTTGTTAGACTTTTAAGCCCATTCGTTCCAGGACGATATATAAGCACCGAACAACTGCATATCTTAAATCACAATTCAACAGGAACATAAGCTATCAGAAACAGAAATTTATTTTACAGGCAGCTTTTCAGGGTTGCTCCTCTTTTAAATGGCAAAACACACCTACTAACGTATTTAGCATAAAGAGGCTGGAGTAAGTAAGACTCCAATTTCTCTATTTCATTATAGTTCATTACATTTTATTACAGTTCATCTGCCTTGTGACTATTCCCCATCACCCCGATACTTTAACATTCCTTTCTTGGCTGTTCTTTTAGAAATGGAACAGCCGAAGATTATTAGCTCACTATTGATTTAGAAGAGTCAGTGGATTGTTTGCAGGCACCCTTTTGGGGAGCACTAGCAATGAGTCTCATGGGGATTTCTGTACTTTCTGAGCCTCTTGGTTGAAGCCAGGCATAATTAGGGGGCCATATCATTCACTCACTCACTCATACATTCATTTACTCATTCATTTAAAGATTTTATTTCTTTATTCATGAGAGACACACAGAGAGAGGTAGAGACATAGGCAGAGGGAGAAGCAGGCTCCCTGTGGTGAGCCCAATGGGGGATTAAATTCCAGGACCCTGGGATCAGGATCTGAGCTAAAGGCAGACATTCAACCACTGAGCCACCCGGGGCCATATTATTTAATGTCCAAACTGGGACACTTTCTAAAAGGAGTGCCACTGGTAATTACCTGAGGATAATGTATACAAATGGGGGTCAAGAAGGACATATGCCATCCTAGTCATAACCAAACTGGAAATGTATGGAGGAGAGCAATCAGGGTGTGTGTGGGGGGTCACAGATAATTGAAATGGTGGTGTGTCCAGAATGTGGAGAGGGGGCCATGCATGTATGGCCAGACGCATGGGGGCCAAGGTACAATGATCACTGGGCAGGGCTTCATGCATTGGATGAGTAACTGGACTGAACAACCTCGATGAGCTTGATTCCTATTACTGATGGAAAAGCACCGGCCCATCAAGGCTGTGATTGTGGGTGGTATGTGAGAGTCTCTGTTTTGTGGTGTGAGAGTGTGTGAGGCTGTGAGGGGCTGTGGCAGCAATGGCTTTTGTCAAGGCCCCTCCTTTTTTGCTCACTCTCTGGATATTGCTCTACTTTTATGATAATGCCAATTTTTTATGAGGTTGACCCATGGCTTACCTTTCTTGAGTTGGCATAAGATCTGGTATTATTTCTAGAGGGTTCAGAGTGAATTTTCCTTCCTGCAACAGTTTATAAAGTCACACCGGTGGTTCATGAGCACACATGTGGAGGTGCTGGTGAGATGAGCTCTCTGCTTGACTCACAAAGACAGAACCGGAGGGGAACAGAGGGCCCTGGAAGGTCCCGGGAGAAGTAATGCATCATATACAGTGAAGTGGAAGCAGAAACAATCTTGCCTAAGTATGAAGCAATTATGCCCTCACCCTTTTCTTATCATATCTTTGCCCACTGGTCTAATATGATAGCATTATTATAATCACTGCCACCACCGACATGTCTAATATACACATACCTAATGCTCTTTCATTCAACAGCGTGTATTTATGGGTGCCTACTATTTGCCATTCTAGATGCTAGGGTTAGAGTGGGGAGCACAACACGCAGGCTCTGTGCCTTCACTGAAGCGGGGATGACAATAAACCAACATGAACATGTAAGATAATGTCAGAGAGTGAGTGAGGTGTGCCATATAACCAACAAGTTTAATTCACATTTATTGGGGATTTACTCTGTGTCTGACATTGATTTACATGCTCTAGGCATATTAGTTGATTTAATCTCCTCAGCACTTTTATGCTGCCAGTGACAATGTTATCCCCATTTTATAGATGAGAAGACCAAGGCACAGAATGGAAGGTTAGGTCACTGTCCAGGGTCAAGTGCCAGTAAGTGGTAAAACTAAAATTTAAATACAGACCATCTAGGGGCATCTGGGCGGCTTAGTCGGTGAAGCATCTGCCTACAGCTTGGGTCATGATCCCAGGGTCCTGGGATGGAGCTGGGTGTTGGGCTCCCTGCTCAGCGGAGAGCCTGCTTTTCCCTCTCCCTCTGCCTGCCGCTCCCCCTGCTTGTGTTTTCTCCCTCTGTCAAACAAATAAATGAGATCTTAAAAAAAATAAATACAGACCATCTAAGTCTGAGCCTACATTCTTAAGCATTTCATCACATGGAATTCTGCAGTGCTAAGAGCAGCAGAGGTCCATAGAAGGGTTGAAGGTGTTGGGTGGACTAAGGCTGGGATGAGAAGCCTGTGTTAAATAGGGTAGTCAAGGAAGACTTCTCAGAGAAAAGGGCACTTCAGTAGAAACCTAAGTAATAAGAAGTAGTCAGACATGTAGAGTCTAAAGGTAGAATTTTCCAGGCCCAGAAATCAGCTAGGACAAGGATCCGAAGGCAGAAATGACTTGAATTGTTTGAGTGATAGAAAGGGAGCAGTGGGGTCGTCATGACTGTCGTGATCAAGGAATCCAAATTTGAAGCAGAAAAATCCGGCTTACTATTTGAGTATCAATTTCTTTGTCTATAAAAAGGAAATGACACAGCTGACCTTACCCACTTGTTAGAGAGTTAAAACAGTAGCATTATTATAATCGTGGCTATTAATAACATGTCCACAGTAAACAGGGCTTGGTTCTGTTGCCTTTTCCCACAAGAACAGCCCATGTCACTAGTTAATATTTCACTGAGCAGGCACTGTGTACCACACATAGCACACATGCAATCAAAGTCCTCACATCTGGCTTGGAAGGTCCCTACCATCCCCACTTCGCTGATGAGAAACTAGGGCTCTTAGAGGGTGACACCACCAACGACAACTACCTCATGGCCCCAAGCTGTGGGTCGAACCCAGTTATGCCCTACTTCAAAGCACAAGGTGTTTCTTCCACCCTCCTTTGTCAAGTGCAAACTCATCCGAAGCAGGCAGGGAACCACATCTCGTCTGTATTAGAGTATGGCCTACAGATGCAGGCCCTGGGCAATGATACATCTTGAGGTGGACGTTATGACGGTGGCCCCAGAGCGATGATGGTGACGGAGAGCAGAGTGAACTGGAGCAACAGACTGCTTCAGCTGCAGTCCTGTCCTCGGATGTCCAAGTGCTCCTGACAAAAGGACGCTCTTCCCCTGCTCGGAGGCTGTGCGGGCTTGGCCTGAGAGAATCAAGAATAAAGCTGATTGCAAACTTGGTGCATAACAGAGAAAATAAAGACATCATTTACTGACTGATTTGGACTAAGAAAAGATGTATTTACTTGCAGTTTATTATGTTGAATGTGACAGGCATACATTTGTGCTTTTTATTGAATGATGACTTACTACATACAGGAATTGATGCAATTTGTAATGCAGATTATGTTTTTAAACAAAAAAGGGTGCAAATACACTGATGACTGTCACATGACTTGCTCTGCACTTCTCAAAAAGTGGCTTGAGCGTGGGTGGAAAGACAAATATACCCGAGATGCACAAATGTAATTTCCAAAGAAGATGATTCTGGGCAGCTTCCAATTCAGTCGGGCAGATTTAGACAGAAGAAATCCATAGCTAAGAAAAGCGAAGTATCTTAAAATAGCAGGAATTGGAGTAGGATCATTTGAATCACTCCCATTAACTGCTGAGATGCCTCCAGACAGAGCAAGGAGAGCCACGGCTCAAATCAGGATGTGCGATGAAAGTACATGTTGAATCTCTGGAAGATCCCCAAAGCGAAGCACCTGGGAGTCACATTTTACTTCTAATGATGGGAGGTGGGGGCAGGAGAGGCGACGACGACGAAGGGATCTCCGCTCTTCAGTGAAATGCAATCAGAGGAGAGCTGGGCTCACAGCTTCTTTTCTGAGTAATGAGTTTTGTGACCTCATCAGCTTCTAGGCACTGCGCCAAATGTTGCCCGTCTTGTGATGCATTTGTGCAATTCCTCGAGGTTGTGCGTTTTCTACTTGAAGTGCATTTGTGAATTTACCCTGGGCAGGATTCAGTCCCCCCCCCACCCTGCCCCCGAACCCCAATCAACCACCGTGCTCATCTCCCTCCACACGCAGGGGCGCAGATGATCCGAGTCTCTTTTCGATGAAGGTGAATCCCATTAATTGCTTTTCTTCATCTGACTGTTGGGGCTTCGTCACCGACTTCACTGGGAGCCCAGCCATTAAGAAAGAGTGTTCATTCATGCTAATAACTTTCATGCAAACGGCTCGTGAGTAATATTCGAGACAATGTATGACTAAAGGTGCAACCCGTGCAAAGATCTGAAAATAAGCGGAGACTTTTTTTTTTTTTTTTAATTTCAAGACTTTTATTTGCCTTGGGGTTGAAGGCAGAGCAGGGCATGACATCATTTCCAAATTGTGTTTCACGGCTTTCTCATCATTTAAAATCTGAGCTTTTTTTGTTTAGCAGACATGTTGTAGCTTGCACAACATGACATGTCAAAATGGTTTCTTCTCTCAAAATCTTGGAGCTTCGCAATGCATTCTGCAATGGAGATTTCGACTCCCATCTCCCCGACTGGGTAATTTATCCCAGGCAAATCTTCCCTCCGGAGGATGGGCAAACCCTGTAAGCTCACGCAGGCTGGAAAGCCCTGCCTCTCCTGTGAGAGCAAATGCTACGCCCCCGTCTACATTTCAAAGAAAAGCTCGGCTTGCCAGCTCTTGTCAAAAGTTAGCACAGACAGCAATTCCATTTAAGACTGGGCGCAGCGTTGGAGGCTACAACAATTTGGGTGTACACCGCAAATCCCCACTCCAGCAAATGCATGCTGCAAATGCTTGCAGCAGGGGCTGGCTGGCACCTTATTCTCCTAGGTGGTGAGGCCTCCCATCTATTTTTAGGCAGCGATCACGGAGTTTCTTGCCTTGCCTTCCATAGATCTGCTTTTGCCTCCTCTGATTACCCAAAGGGGCTGCGTTGGTGCTAATGATAATCCATGGGTGAGGGAAGAACTCTTTGTCACAAAGACTCCGAGCTCCTGAGTGTGGATGCTCCCCCTCACCTTAGAAGCTGGCATTTTGACGTGGAGGTAGTTTGATCAATGGCATTTGGTCTGCTTTCATTTTGTTCCAAATTCCTGGCAGGAAGGAAAGTAGGCAAAAGGGAACTGCAAAAACCTCCACCATCCTCAATTACCCTCCTTGACCACTGCTCAACCGCACCGTACCCTCAGGGCCATCCAGGATAAATCTTGGGGGCTGGTAGGGGTGGCTGGGGACCGGTGAGGAGAAAGAGAAGAGGGCCGAGAAGGCACCTCCCTGTTCTTGTCTGGAAGTAAAGAAGTGGCATCTGGACAAGTTCCCCTTCCGTCCTACGGGAACACCAGACCAGTTTGGTGTTTGCACTCTTGTACAACCTATATCGGTTTGCAAATGCTGCCATGACAAAGAGCCCCAAGTGGGGTCTTGAGCAGCAGACATGTAGTGTCTTGCTGTGTTGGAAGCTGGAATTCCATGATGAGGGGTCAGTAGGGCTGGTTCCTGAGGACCATGAGGGAGAATCTGTCCATACCCCTCTCCTAGCTTCTGGTGGTTTCCTGGCAATCTTTGGTGTTCCCTGGCTTGTAGAAACATCAGCCCCAATCTGCCTTCATCTTCACTTGGTGTTCTCTCTGTGTGCATGTGACTGGGCCCAGATTTCCCCTATATATGAGGACACCGGTCATATTGGATTAGGCCCCACCCCAGTGACCCTACTTTAACTTGAATACCTCTATAAAGACATTTATGTCCAAATAAGGCCACCTTGTATGAGGTATTGGGGGGTTAGGACCCCAACATATCTTTCATTGGTGGGCGACACAGTTCAACCCAAGAGAGAGCCCTGAGTCTAGTACCTCTCTTTTTTGATTCTAGTACCTGCGCATGTACGACCTCTGGCATACTGGTCATGCTTTTTCCAAATTTGCTGCTGTTGCTGGGATCCCTGGAACACGATCGTGGATGTTCTCAGCATTGTCTGAACCTGGTGTGACATAGAAAAATGCAAAGCTTCCCTTGTCCTTGGCTTTGACTCCCACCTGCTACTCACTAACAGGGAAGTGACTACTCAATACTTGTCTCAAGGACCAGGACCCCTATGGGAAGGAGGGGGTTACCCAACAAATTCCGGTTTTGAAGGCCCTTGGTAGCTGGCTGGCCCTGAAGGCTGAGCCCTCTGCTCCATCGTAGACAGAAGCAAGTCGTACTGGCAGCCTCCTTTACTCCCAGATCTGCCACACACACCTATATGCACCATTTCTACCTGCATTTGAGGGGGATGGAGAGTCAGTCAATCAACATCCATTCTGGGATCAGAACTCAGTTCCCATGTCTCAGGTTTATAGCTGGTATTCTTCTCTGTGACTGTTTAAATTCTGGACCTAGCCAGGCTGCCTCAAAGTTGAGTGGATGCTTTAGGCCAGCTGTCACATCCACCTGGGTTACTAGGGTCCATTAGATCCTTTACACATATTTTTTTTCCTCAGGAGCTGATTCCTTGCCTGCATTGGTTTAATCAGGTCCTACCATCAAGTGGGCTCTGTGTTCTGTCCCCATTTTTTCTAAAGTAGGCTCCACGCCCAGTATGAAGCCCAACGCAGGGCTTGAACTCACAACCCTGAGATCAAGACCTGAGCTGAGATCAAGAGTTGGACACTCAACTGACTGAGCCACCCACGCACCCCTGTCCTCATTTTAATTCAGCACCTCAGTGTTCCCTCCAGAGTCATTCTATTCCTCAGAGAGCCAACATGGCAGTGGACGTGGCCAGGAATGGTTGTCTCGCCTTTCGCACAGAATCACTGGCCAGAACAAAGCTTGCTATGATCTGTGAGATGTTTCACAAGTGTCGGGTGTTACTCTGATTAGACAAACCTGATAAAATCACACACAGTATAGATGGAATGCTGTACATTCCGGCCCTCACAGTAGCCCTCTTATGTTATTGGCTCTTCCCATTTTACAAATGAAAGGACAACAGTGAGTTTCAGTGAGGATGCAGTTAGTGAGGGATCCATTTGAGACATGAGGGTAGGATTTCTGATCCAGAATCCGGTGTTCTTACCAATATCCTGGGAGTAACGGCCATGAAAAGGTGCCTCTCAGATCTCCCGCTGTAGGAAGCATGGTGGATTGATGGTCCAAGTCCTACCTCCAAGTTGACCTCTACATTCATGTCCACGCATGCTTCCCCAGGGTCGCTCCAGACAATGACCTGGCTCATCAGAGTCCTGATGAAGCCTAGTGCCCTGAGATGTGGGGGCCCTCCTTCTGGCTACTTTAACTTGCAGACTCCATAGTTGCCTAGCCCAGATTTTCTTAGAATTGTACTGCAGCCTGAGCTTCTCCTCAGTCAGCTTCCCTTCCTTCCCCCTCTCCTTCAGAGGGCTCAGCCCTGCATCGTGTTTTATATACTGCCCCCACATCCATTGGCTCTCGCTTCTTTTTCCCACACAGACATGAAGCCCAATAAATCTCTTGCGTGTCTGACTCTGTCTTGTTAGCTACTCCTCAGAGGTCCTGAATGAATGCACCAGGCCTCCCCACTCAACCTATGAAATGATGAGTTCTAATGTCAGTTCATTAGTGGTGGAATATCTTTCATGAACTCAATGTTTTCAAGGCTTACCTGGGGAGGGAAGGGAAGGAGGAATTAAAATGGCAAAGAATGAAAGAAGTAAGGGGGAGGGATGCAGAATGGTTCTACACCGTGGTCCTTGTCTCCAAGATAAGACTACCACACATGGAACATTAGGTAGATACAAGACAGCTGTATCATTAACCAAATCATCAACAGCCAGCTTACATGTGGAATACTGTGATTGTAGAAATCAAAAGAGATAAATATTAAGAGACCTGGAGTTTTCTAGAAAGATAAGTTGTCATGAAAAAGGGAGAATGCTCGAAAGTGGGCTTCAAAGAATAAGTAGGATCTTCATAACTACCAGGTAGAGGGTGTGGCATTCCAGGTGAGGGAAACACTGCATGTGGAGCAAATTTGACAGTCCTGGGAAACAGAGAGATGAGCTGCATGAATTTGGGCATTTTTAAATTTTAATACCCCTCTCTGGGCCTGTGTTTTCTCATGTATAAAATAGGAGGTAATAGTATTACCTGCTTCACAGGGCTTTTATGTGGGTTAAAGGCTTAATATTTTTAAAGCATCTAGAACAGCCCTTGGGAAGAGCAAGTATAATTTAAGTGTTTGTTAAATAAATTGATGGAGATGAATTAAACATGATTCCAAACTTTAAAACGTGAGTGATTGAAAGGGTGTTGGTGTCATTGACAAAGACAGAAAATGGAGCAGATGAAGCTTGTTTGGCTACTGGAGATAGAATTTTTGGATAGGACTGAGTGAAAGAAGGAGATCTAAGCGAAACTGTCAACAGAGGTTGGTTCTGAGATCGAGATTTCAGATTCATTGGCATTAGTCGTGGAGCTGAACTGAGAGATAAAAACCTGCCTCATGACTCAAGCACATGGGGGCACCGCTGTGCTGGCTGAAAGGAGTTCCTCAGAGCTGATCTTAGTTGTTGGTCTCACTCTGGGGATGCAGAGCCACCCCGTCCGTGACTCCTATGCCAGTGATCCGTGTGATACCTTTGTTAATGCATAAAGTAATCTGGCAGGTATAGAAACAACTAATAACTAATAGTTCATTTAGTCTTTGAAGCTCTTCCATCTGTAGTTCCCAATTTTCTTTCTCAAGCAAACAAATCTGCGCAAAGAGGGCTGTAATATTTAATTCATTCACATCCAGCTACACTATAGCTTGGATTGGTTTATTATGTTAGTACACAGGCATTTGGGCAAAGCAGGTAATCTTTTAAACATAATGATGAACCGGACTTCCTGCTCTATATCCTCCTGTTTCAAATGAGAAATTTTCAGGTTCTTTTGACTATGACGTTGAGAAATGTAACTTATGTCACAACATGACACATATACGTAAAACTGAAACCGTTACCAAGTATAGTGCACTTCATTATCTTCTTTTCTCTTCAAATCCATTCCAGTCTAATTTATTTTATTTATTGTAAAGTGTGCCCTTTGCCACCCGCTAAACCCATTTTGTGGCCACTGGGGGGTCTTGACCTGTAGTTTGAAGAACAGTGGCTCAGTCTATATGACCATCAACTGTAGCGTGAGCACTAGTAAGCCAGCAGAAACTGAACTTCTCAAGTGAGTAGTTGAAGGTCAAGGCACACTTGCTGCTCCACTGAGTTTCACTTTGAGTCCTATTCTAGCACTCAGGCTCTTTCCTTTGTCTCTTATACTCCAATTCCAATACCAGGTCACTATTTGGAGTCCCAGCCCCAAATCCTCTTTTGTGTTTTATCCCTCCTCCACTGAAGTCTTGTTTCTAAACTCCCAGCAATGTGGTTGTGTCCATGCCTGCTCATGGACTTCCCCAACTCTGACTTCGATTGTCCAACACCTACCATGGCAGCCTGCAAAAAGTCAGCTTTTATTGGCCATCGAATGAATGTATGCATGGTAATGGGCTGTTGCCTACCGCAGAATCAGCATGGTGCAAACTTTCTGTCTCCCTGGATTTCTTTCTTCAGCCTGTGATAGTCCCGTAAGGAGCATCTCAGTTCCCTCTGCAATCCCACCTTGAGTTGACCAATCCCAGCTCTACCACTGAGGGAAGGACTGGCTAGGAGTCTGAAGGGGACCCTGCAGTGGGAGGGCTTGAATGACAGCCTGGGGAACAGAGTGTCTGAGTTGGAAAGCTGGGGGAAGCAGAGGAAGAGGCTGGGCCAATGAGAAGCTTCACAGAGGGATGGAGTCCCTCCGACCTGGCCCTTAATCCCAACTCTTTCACTTCCAACTCTAGACCTCACTTTCTACAACATTTCAAATCATTTTACCAACCTAATAAGCAGGGCTGCTGTAGGGACAAAGTGAAATAGCAGTTAATGCACTTAGCAATTCTTATTTTTCAGTTTTGCTTGCAGCTAAGCTTGGTAACATTTTAAGTACAGAGTTTTTAGATTGGCTGTGACCAGCCTTAGGCAGATTCTTGTATCCTCTTTCCTCCTGTTTTTAGTATTCCCCTCCCTTCCCACCTCCTACTCCCCTAAAAAAGGAATCGACACTAATTATTTCTGCTAAGGTAACTGGCAGTAACCACCTGGAGAATTTCCCTATCCTATGAATGTTGACATTTTAAGAGAAGACTGAGACTAAAGGTCTTCCTAACACAATTGAGCAAATTGCTACTAATTGAATTTCAGATATTTTGTGAAGGTGGAGAGTATTATTTTGACCAGAAGGATCTCATTGGCACTTCTTAAAACATTGGGGTAATTGGGGTTGAATTCAGGTTGAGAAGCTGGCACAACTCATGGCCTCTGTTTACACACTTGACTTCAACCCGAGTGATTTATATAGCAGACATAAAATATTCTTCACTCTTGCCCAAAGATCAAGATTTTTCATATTCTTAGAGAAAAATCAGTGAAGTTAATAGCTGCTTCACTAGGAAACGCCAACATGTCATCGTATAATTTAATACAACTCATTCTAATTATTAATTCACTTACCCCCCACTGCCCCGAAACTCTGTCTCTCATCTCTCAAACTAACTCTTACAACACTATTTTTTGAAGAACGTACAATATTACATGCGGAAATCTGGGTAAGGCATGTGTAATTTAAAAGTGGATTAGGTACTCTTATATCACACTCTTCTGTTTACACCTCTCCTGAGATGGTGTATATGTGTGTATTTGTGTGTGATGTGTGTGTGTGTGTATATGTGTGTGTGTATGTGTGTGTGTGTATATAATCTGGATAGGTTTATAATATTCAGACATATGCTTATAAATATTCATAAGGCAATTCATACATAAATGAATAATTTAAGTTCCTTAGCATCACCCGATCTGTTTATAGAATTCCCTTTCTGTCCCAATTGAGCATCACCTCAAAGTTCTTCTCAAACACCTTCTCTCAGCTAGCATTCCAAATATGCCTAATGTGACTGAAGTTTATAGAACTGCATTTGTTTCCTACTATTGTGTAATGATTGGCTTAACGGCTTAAACAATATGAATTTATTATCATAATTCTAGAGGTCAGAAGTCTTAAAATCATAGTATCACAGGGCTATATTCCCTTTGGAAGCTTTAGAGGAAGAATCTATTTCTTTGATTTTTGCAGCTTCCAGCAGCTACCTGCATTCCTTGATTCTTGACTTCTTCCTCCATCTTCAGAACCAGCAACTGAGCATATTCAAATCTCTCTCTGACTTTGTTTCCATCATCACATCTCCTCTGACTTTGACCTTGCCTCTCCCTTATACTTGTGATTATACTGGGTTCATTTGGAGAATCCAGGATACTCTCTACTTCACAAAATCCTGAACTTAATCACTTTTGCAAAACCCTTTTTACCATATCAGGTAACAGGTTCCAAGAGTTGGACATGGGCATTTTGGGGAGTCCATTACTGGTTCTACCACAAGTACAAAAGAAAAAATTATAACATAATAATTTTCTGTACATCTAACGTCCATCAAATGGAAAGAATGGAGTTTGCTCATGGTGATATGCATGCTTGTTCTAACTTTCTGGGTGTCATGCTTTGAATGACTTTACCATTTGAAACATCAAATAGGTATTGGACCTCAAAGAATGAGTACAAGAGACTGTAAACAGGCCTCCAAGGTTTAAAAGTCTTAACAATAAGGCACAAATGTTTAAAATTACTTAAAAGTTATTAATAGTTTAGTTCCTTAACATAATTTTTTAGTGTTAGGCATAACTAGCTTAGGATAAAAGGGCATTGTCATATTGATATTCTCCTTATTTAAAGAAACCACTAAAATCATTATATTTAAAATCAGTCATTCTTTATTACATCATTGATTTATTTAGCTAGCCAGTGTTCATTAAGCATCTGCAACATGCCAGGTACTACACTGGGCACTGGGGCTTAATGCTGAGCAAGACTGTGAAAAGACCAAGACTGGTCTTTGACCTCATAAGCTTACAGTCTAGTAGAGGATAGGAAAAGTAGGGAAGTTATTACAATACTGTGTGGTAAGTGTGTAAAAGGAATGTTTTCCACTACTGTCTCATTATACCCACATTTTAATGCAGGGTATATCCCTTCCAAATTACTATACCATTTCTGGGTGTCAGGACCCCATCACCTTCTGTTGGGAGAAGAATTTATGAGTATCCTACCTCTTAATAAATGGACAGGAGCAGAGATACTACACATATATCTCAGGCAGAAAGCAACAAACTATTGAACTGTTATAGTGGAAGCTGTCAAGGACAAGATGAACAGCTGACATGCCTTTCCCATATGGGGAGAGTGTGGTATGTCCAAGAATAGCATCAAGTGGTCTGCAGGCATTGGTTCAGCTTCATCAGGAGTCTCTGGTGCTGTACACTATCGTTAGCAATTCTCCTGTTGTTGATCCCACTTCTCTGTATTTGTCCTGCCTACCAGACCTCTCATTCCCAGCTCCCACCTCCTCTAAGGCCATGCCCCTCCTCCATTCCATCACATTCCTGCTCCTCAGCCCAAGGGACACTCCATTCAAATGTAGTTGGTGACGAGGCAATGCTCCATTTTCTTTTATCTTCTTTCTACTTCTATTTTTATGGTCTAAACTCTGTTCTCTGATTCCCTCAGGACTTCTTTTCAAATATTCAAAAGCCTGTTTAGAGGTAAAAAAAAAATACTGAACGTTGACTGTTTCCTGCTTTTTAAATTCCTGTTTTCACAATCCTACTTTTCCTCCAGGCAAAGCAAATGCCTCTGACAAACAAAGGTCACGCAAGCACAAGGGTGGGGAGAAAAAGGCAAAAACACTGATATTTCAAGATATTATCACGCAATTAGTATTACAGCAGAGGAAGTTCAGGATGCTGCAGGGCTGATATCCAATCAGATTATGCAGGGCCCAAGGGAACATTAAGACAATTGGACTATCCAATGGTTTCAGAGGAGGAGGTTATCAGAAGATTTAAATTTTAGAATCCCAATTTTGCTACAGTGTGCAGAATGGGTTATAGAAAGAAAAGACTGAGAGCAAGGACAAGAGTTAGAACATGAATGTGGAATCAAACTGAGAATTGGTGGTAGGTTGCACCAAACTAATATAATGTGATTGGGAGGGCTTGGGAGGTTTTGGGAGATCTTTAGGAAGTCCAGGTGGTAAAATGGTGGTTGATTAAATGTGGGGGATAGAGTAAAAATAGGAGTCATGGATGACTCCCTGGATTCTGATGTGAACAATCAAACTTCCCATTGCCATGACATAAGGAACAGGGAAAATGAGGTGGGGAGCCAATATAATGAGCTCAGCTGGAGGCATGTCAAACTGAACACTCAAGTGGAGAAGTAAAACAGGCAAATGAATATAAGGTCTGGGGCTCAAGAATTAGCCTTGGGTTAAAAATAGAGATTTGGAATGAACCAGGGTAAAGTTGATAATTAAAAGAAATGGAATAACCAAGAATGTGTGGGAGACTTTTTTGAATATGAGGAAACAAAATGAATTCAATTTCTTTAATAGATAGAGAATAATTAAGATTTTCTCTTTTTTTAGTTTTAGTTTTCAGTTATATTCATCTCAGAATTTGTCTATTTTATCTAAGTTGTGGAATATTAGTATTCATAATATTCTTTTACTGCCCTTTTAATATCTGTAGGATCCATGGTAATGTTACCTCTCTTATTCTTGATATTTGTAATTTGGGGCTCTAGCCAAGGCAATAAGGTGCATAGAAGAAATAAAAGCATTTAGATGGGAAAAAGTAGAAAGGAGTAAGTAGATACAGGCATGAGGAAACTTGAGTGTAGTTGATATGTTCACTACCTTGATTGTGGCAATGGTTTTACGAGTCTATATATGTCAAAACACATCAAATTGTACACATTAAACATGTTCTGTTTCTTGTCTAATGATTTTATGTTAAAGTTGCAAGGGAAAAAAAAGGCATACAGATTGGAAGTGAAGTAAAAGCATCTTTACTTGGAGGTAACATGATGACTTATATAGAAAATGATAAATATTATACAAAACAGCCACTAGACAAATAAATTTAGCAAGATCACAGGATGCATGACCAATATACCTAAACATTTGCCTTTCTATAAGCTAACAGTAAAGAATAGGAAAATAAAAATTCTTTAAATTCTTTTAAGACAATTTAAAAAACCGTAAAACACTAAGGAATGACTTTAATTAAAGACAAACAATAGCTTCATGTTGATAACCATAAAATATATCTGTGAGGAATTTTAAAAGATCCAAATAAATGAAAGACATACCATGTTCATGGATAAGATAATTCAACATTTTTAATATATTGATGGTCCTCATATTTATCTGTATATTCAATACAACTCTCAATCAAAATCATAACAGAAAACTTGTCAAAACTGAAAAGCTCATCCTAAAATTTATCTGTAAGTGTGAAGGATTTAGAATAGCCAACACAGTCTTGAGAAAAAGGAAAAAGAAAAAGAAAGAAAGAAATAAAAGAAAGAATCAAAGTGGAAGGCCCACAATGTATGATTTAAAGACCCAGTATAAATTTCAGTAATGAAGACAGTGTGTTAAGTGTGTGAAGACAGTGATTTTGAATATGCATATAAAGCAGAGGAATGTGATAGAATCTAGTCATAAGATCACATACGTATATGGCCAATTGATTTTCAACAAATATGTCAAGAGAATTCAATGAGGAAAGAAAAATTTTTATTAATAAGATAGTTCTGGAAAAATTGAACAAATGCAAGAGAAAAAACAACTATGAACCTATCTAATGCTTTATAAAAATTAATTCAGGATGGATCATAGATCTATACCTAAAAGCTAACACCATAAAGATTCTAGGAGAAAACATAGAAGATTATCTTTCTGACCTTGGAGTAGGCAAATATTTCTTAGAAAGAACATAAAAACCCTGGTGACAGGCACTAAGGAGGGCACTTCATGGGATGAGCACCGGGTGTTATATTTTGGCAAATTGAATTTAAATAAATTTAAAAAGAACATTAAAACAAGAAAAAATAACAAATTGGATCACATCAAAAATTTAAAAAGTCATTGTTAAGAAAATATTCCCAGTATATATATCTGACAAATATATGTATCCAGAATATATAAATCAAAAACAAAACTGAATTATTGAGACCAACAGTTTCTGTGAGAGCCTACTAAATTTAGATGGGAAGTAGGTACCATTGACAGTCATGGTACTCTAGAGCCAGGCTGAGGACCCTGGCAGAAAGGTTTCTTTTTTTTTTTTTTTTTCTTTTTTGGAAGAAAGGTTTCTAAACAAGAGTAGCCTTTCCCAGACAAAGAACTCTCAGAACATGATCCAGTCAGTCTTATGATTTCATTTATTCACCAAAATATGGTTACTAAAATCTTACCAGAAACTTTTGTAAGCCAACTTACAACACTATATTTTCATGCAATATCCAGTTTAGCTAAACCTTCTGAATTTTGCAACTACAGAAACCCTGGAGAATTTGAAAAGCTGCTCCAAAAGATTTCTGAAAATCTTGCATGTGGGTGGGTAATCAGGGCTGTGGTTATTTTAATTCAATAAAGGATAAATTTAGAAAGTTATCAGAGAGCCTAAGAATCTCAGAAGGAAACATTTATACAGTTTCTTTTCTCAGGGAGCCATGCTTCAGAGAATAGTTTGGGGAGTCCAGTCAGAGGTTTATATGAGTGTTTGAATTTCTGCCTTTGAGTCTACAGTTTTCTGAGAATGATTGTTAAGGCAATATTTGCATATTGTAGAGGTTTTGTAAGGCCTTAAAAAATCAGAAGGATAAAAATACTTATAATTCCACATTCTGTTTTTCTTACTCATATCATCATAGTTTAGATTATTTTATATCTTGCTCTTTTTCTCCTAACATTTTATCGTAAGCATATCTCTATATTTAAAATGATCTGCAAACTATTTTTCCTTAACTATTTCCCTAATTGTGGATATTTAAATTGCTTACAGTTTTTCTTCTTTATGCAATGATGAATAATGCTGTAACAAACATCTCTGTGCATTAATTTTTTATCTGTTTCAGAATTTATTCTTAGAATTCTACCCAGAATTCTATACTACTGTGTCAATGGATATGAAAAATTTTAAGGATTTTGACACTCCATCAGACTGATTTCCAGAACCTTTGTATCCTGTAATGAGTACCCTAAGAGACCTTTTTCACCATACCTTTAACAGCACTGGGTATCCTCAGTTCAGAATCTATGCCGATTTAGTATGTGGAAAACACTCTTATTGGATCTATTGTTTAGAAATGAGTAAACCAGTTAATTTTTATTTGTTTTAGTGGCCCATTGCCCAACTTTGAATATATTTATTCCAAGTTTAAAAAGGTACTTTCCTATAGTGGTGTTGTCTACTCTGATAATCTTCCTAACTCTTTCTTACTAACACTCCAATTTCCTCCTTCCAATTATGGATACAATTATGGATACAAGAGATTGCTTTTAATTGCATCAGAAACTTGTAGAAAGCTGGTTTAAAATGTTCCTATAGTAAGGATTGAAAACTATTCGTTTTCTAAAGTTACCAGAGTAACCTTAATATGAATCTGGATGGCATGTGACTTGGGCTTCAGCTCCTTATCACTTCTTAGGAAGTTATCAAATTCCTGTATTGGCTGGGCACCATTAGAAGATGAGCACTCAAAAAAAAAAAAAAAAAAAAAAAAAAGATTAGCACTCTATGTCTCCGGACATGCTTCTCTATATCTTTTGGTAAACTGCTAGACCATTCTTAAGCATCCAAATCATGGGAATACAAAAACACCAATTTCTTCTTCTCCAGAAACACATTATCCTCTCTAGTCTTATAGTATAAGAAGAATAACCCACAAACAGAGTAGATCTCATTGGTTCATGTGACCAAATAGTAGCAGCCATCAGACAATAGGATTTTCTTGTTTCAATGAAAGGGAAACACTGGGTAAAGTAACATTGGAGAAGTAGGTGGGTAAAAAGAAATATTAAGAGACAGTCACAGAGAAAAAAATCATAAAATGGAAAGTTACAGAAAAAGACAGACATGGGAAGAGGCAATCAGACACAGTGAGAAAAAAACAGATTGTGCATCTTTGTATGTAGGGGGAAGGGAGAGAGAGAGAGAGAAGGAAGAAAAGGAAGGAAAGGAAGGAAGGAAGAAAAGGAAGGAAGGCAGGAAAGAAGGAAGGAAAGAGAGAGAAATACTAATGTATAACAGGGGATTTAACTTTAAATATGCAATGCTGATATCTCAAAATATACCTTTGCCTGCAAGGCTCCTGCAGGTTCACTCCAGTACTTGGAAAGCCTGACCTGATTTGCATGGTTTCTCAGAGGCTTTCCATGGTCCTTGTCCATGAGTCTGTCCCTTGTAGTTGATTACCTCCAGGCAGAGTGATGCTTCTTGGTGACAGGAGAAGGCAGAAGCATCCAACTACTGATCTGATTATTTCATTAGATGACTCTAGAATAAGTAAGTAACCAGCAAAAGAGAATTCAAGGTGAAGGAACAAAATCCATAGATAATATATAAAAGATAACATTTACATTTTTTAAATAACTAGAAAGCCTTAAGAAATCCTAGGAAACTATGACTAATTACTAATGAGGAATTAGGATCTTTTGGATCTGCTGTTCTTTGGTAGAATGTTTCCCTATGCACCTCTTTGGAGGAAGTCCTACTTGCCAGCCTCTTCAGATTTCAGGAAGACACACATGCTATAAAAGGACCTGAAGGAAGAAAATAACTTCATATATTGCTGTTAAGCTCATGGTTTGCACTTCCAGAAGAGCAGGTGGGCAGCATACTCTGAGAAGTGCTAATGATCCATCCTCAAGGGAAGCCCCTGGAATATATGGCAGTGATTTTGAAGTAGAAAGAGAAAGCAAGCTTTTCTGGAATGTTATCATCAGTTAGTCATAATTGGTTATGCTTGTCTTGGTTTGATATAGGATTAGGAGATGAAGGTCCCCATGTACAGCAGAAGGAAGACAGGTAAGCTTGGGAATTTCCTTAAATTCTTCCAACTTCCTACTTATCCCCATGGGAATAGACTGTGCAAAGTAATAATACAACCTTTGCTTATTGATGTTTAAAGAAGTTAACGGAACTTGGCTGAAGGTTGGCATGCTCAGGCCTCCTGAAAAGGAGCTCTTCTTGAAAGTGTGTGGTTGCTTCCTTGTCACTGGTCTGGTCCAATGTTTTTACCAGCCTTGAGATTCCCTGACTTTGGCATGCCATCCATGCCTTGCTCTATAACTGCATAAATGGCATATCTAAGCCTGGAGATCTTTCTTTTTTGACTCAAAAGAGACCAGAATCTTTGGAGACTGTGGAACACCATAGACTAGGGTGATAGAAGAGCCCTTACAGGATTTTCTTAGAAGAACCTATTGCTTGATACATCACTTCTAAGTGTGCAGTCACAGAAAGTTCATGGGAAGCATTTTCCCTTTTACGATGACTGGTTTTCTTCACCATTATTCCAGGCCAATTAAGTTTGGTTTGGGAGATAGGATTTATTGACATTATTAGCACAGTTGGCACTAGTAATGATCATAAGTTTTTAAGAGAACACTGGGGAATTCACTGTTTAACTTAGAACCACATGACCATCTCTCTCCATTTATTCTTTAGGTCTTGAGGTTCTAGCTCTATTAAATTCTCAGGACATTTACTTGTTCACTCATGTTTACTTTCTCGAAACAACTTAAAAACTAGCTTGCTTTCTTAGAAAGATGATTTTTCACAAAACATGATGTATTTATCATAAACTATAATAAAAGTGCATATGGTTAAATAAAATCACCAATAATAAGAGTGTTGTGGAGTAATTAGACATCCTACTTTTATTGCTTAAAATTGTATAAGAAATACTGAAATGCAAAAGATTTTAGTGCCTTAACATCATTCTGGTCATAGAGTTTAAGGTTAATTGATATTAAATGGTGAATGAATGAGTGAATGAGGGATGGATGGATGGATGGATGGAAAGATGAATGAACAGATGGCCTGAAGTTTTGATAATCCTTCCTGATATTTGTCCACAGTGCCAGACTGTTTTTGATGCTTTGGAAAGGTAAACAATGATTATTTTTATGGAACTTACTGAGAAAAGTTAGCCAAAATAAGTATTGTTTCACGTCCATCCATAATTTATAATAGGCTCTAGCACATTTCGCATCTAAAGTCTGCAGATTTCTGCAATTATCAGAAAAAAATAGACAGTAGAGTAGCACTTTTTTTTTTCCAGCACAGCAAAAACAATAAAGGACATTTTAGAACAGGTATAAACTGGTTTTTATGAATTTGAGACTTGCTTTGCAGAATATTTGCCAAGAGTTGTGTAAGACCAGCATGATGAAATGTGTTATTTGTTCAGACCAACAAACATTCACTGAGAACCTACTCTGTGCCAGGAAGTGTACTCGACACTGTAGGACCGAGAGTGAATACAACGCTTTTGCCTCTGAATATCATACAGTTTCATGGAGAAGATGACTTATGAACAGATGATATTGGTACATTATTGTAAAGTGATACAATTACCACTAGTGATATGGAAGGAGGAGTAGACCACAATATTCTTGGAAATAGTGAGTATGCTAGTCATCTTTATTTCTTAGTGTCTAGAGAGTCTCTGGTATACTGTAGGGGCTTAAAATGTAGGTTTTGAATGAATAAATGAAACCTGGAAGTTGGACAAAAATTTCTTGAAGGAGATGAGGTCTAGAACATCAATAATGATAAAGATACTAGTGATAATGCCTAAGGTTTTTTGAAAGTTTTACCATGTACACTGTTTAAAATACTCATTCATGTCATCTTCACAAAAACTCTGAGATATATACTATGATTATCCCTACTGTACCAAGAATAAAACTAACACAGAGATAAGTTAAAAATGCGCCCAGTATCACCTACTAAAAAGTATTAGAAACAAGATACAAACCCAGCCCTTGCCTCCAAAATAAGGAGGAACATTCCGGTCACCAGAAATGGTAAAAGCAAAGATAGGGCAGTGAGCAATCAATGTTTGCAGAGATCTACTAAGGAGCTTGGGTTTTCTGCTGTAGACCAGAAATCACTGAATTGTTTAGTTAACGAAGCAACATGGTTAGATTTGTGTTTCAGGTGAGTCATTTCAGTTGCTGGGTGGAGGGTAGTTGTAAGCCTTGGGGGTATGATTGAAAGGGTACTACAGGATAAAGAAGAGTTCACCATGTGAAAGATGTGAGTGCAAAGAAGGGTTTGGGGCACTGGGCAGAGCATGTGCATACACTTCATGATGAGACAGCATTTTCAAGGAATCGTAAGTATAGAAATCTGTCTGTAACATGAATTTTAAGGGTAACAAGAGACGAGGGTAATGAGAAAAGATGTTGAAGCAGTCAAGGGGGACCATATTCAGGAGCCTGATTTTTTTTTCTTAAAACAAAATGTAACCACAAAGAGTTTTTAATCATGGTGTGAGATGTTTAAATGTACGTTTTAAGAGATCCCTCTGTTTGGTGGAAAGTAGACTGGAAACTTGTAAGCCTGTGAGCAGGGAAATGTGTCTACAAGTTGTCACAGTAATCTAAGCAAGAGATGATGGTGACAGAAGTGGGGGCACTAGGGCCTGAGAGATACTTACCAGATGGAATTGACAAGACTTGTCAGTTGATTAATCGATTGATCATCAAAGGCAAGAAGTGGTGAAAGGAAGAAGAGTCGCTGTACATTCTGGTTTGTCCAGAACTGTCCTTAGTGGTGCCAGAGCAATTACTATTAGCCCTTCTTTTCATTCTCTTGAATGAAGTGGTTCATATGGCAAATGTATGGTTATTCTAGTTAGAAGTCAAAGATGTCTCCTGGAGTTTGAGTTGGTGCAACAGATGGATGCCATTCACCAAGAGGGAATGAAGGAGAAGGAGCAAGTATGAGAATGAGGTGGTGAGGCTGAGTTCTGGACAAAGTCAAGTTAAGTGTCTGCAGTGAGAAGAGGATAGGAGTCTTGAAAAAATATGGCATGTCTGGGCTAGAGATGTATCTCACAGAATCATTTGCACAAAGTGGTGTGTATATTGGATCCAATGGATTCTTCAGAGCAGCTCCCGCAGGCTAGGCAGTGCTCTGAGACATTATGTCTTTAGGACCAGGTGGGTGGTGAAAATTTGGGGAAATCAATGAATTAAATATTTCCTGTGTGCCTACAATTGAGTGGATGGATGTTTCTCATGCAAGGCTGGTTATCGGAAGGCTTCTAACAGGAGCATGCTCATACACTCCTAACTGGTGTAACTGGGACTGCTGCTCCCAGTGCCCTGGGGGCTTAGGGTCATGCTACCTCCTTAGAGAAGAATATGAGAGTTTGTTCCTGTCGTGAAGGAGCTTATTGTCAAGTTAGTGAGATTCCACTAACTATTGTCTCGTTAGTGACACATGAGAAACAATTAAAATGATGAGTTTATTTTTAAAATGATACATTTATATATTCTAAGTTGGCAGTACAAACTAAGAGTGTTTTAGAATTTCAAAGCAGAGAGAGAACATTGTAGGCTGGAGTAGTGGCAGCCATTTGTCGACTTGGCATTACATTTTCCTGAGATGTTTTTGGGAACAGGAGTAGAAGGACCCCAATGAGCAATGCTTTGGTGTGAGTTTATGCCAGCTCTTACACTGCTACCGTCTTGCTGCATCTCTGGATATCTGAGACATATCTTCATTAATATCATTTCTCCAGCTTAACTAAAGCTGGGGAGACCATGTGGAAAGCTTCAGGGAGGGTGTGCTGGGTCTTGGCATTTAGGAACGGGCATCCCAGGCTTGGCACATGCAACAGATAATGAGCAGAAAGAGTGGGCTGAAAATGAGTCTGGCATACGTGAGAAACATTAAGGAAATTGGAAGTACTTGAGGGTTCATGTTGAGCAATAAGAGGAGGCAAGGCTCAGAAAGATCCCCTTCTCTCTGCCTAGGCTCTCTTCTGCTTGGCTTAGCTTAGCCAGCTCCTACTTATCTTTAAGACTCAATCCAAATGGCCTCACCTCCTTGAAGGCTTCTGTGACTCCTCCAATCAGGTGGTCCTCGCTGTGTGCTTCCAAGGCACTTGTTTACACCTCTTACCATAGTATGAATCACATTGCCCTGAACTTGTTTAAGTCTGATTCCTCTATTAGACTATGAGTTATTTGAGGGCACAAAGCTTGTTGTTGTTGTTGTTGTTGTTGTTGTTGTTGTTTTCTACCTTTCCTGGCCCTGAATACAGTGCTCAGCATATAGAAGGAACTTGACTGCTGTTAGCAGATAAAAGATTATTATTTATTTATTTATTTATTTATTTATTTATTTATTTATTTATAAAGATTTCAATTATTTGTGTCATGAGAGACACAGAGACGTAGGCAGAGGGAGAAGCAGGCTCCCTGCGGGGAGCCTGATGCGGGACTCGACCCCAGGACCCTGGGATTACGACCTGAGCCGAAGGCAGATGCTCAACCACTGAGCCACCTAGCCGCCCCAGCAAGATAAAAGATTTAAATGACAGATATGGGGAGGAATTAGCTCTCCTACCAAACTAATTAGCTCAGAGTCCTTTGGACGTGCTTCCTCCGTTTCCTGCCTCTGCCCTGTGCACAGCAACATCACCTTCAGTGCAGTACTCTCCTCTGCTCTTAACTCTACATTTTGTACATTTTTCCAGATACTGCTTAAAGTTTTTATGCAGCTTTTCCTGACATGTGACATACTTCCTTGTCAGCAGTCTTCAGCTCCTCTGACCTCAGACTCTTCCTCTCCTAGACCTGAATTCCCACATTTTATAGATGAAGAAACGGAAACCTGACCTCCGCCTGAAGCTGGGCAATGTGCATTGTCTAGAAGGGGAGCACAGCCCCAGGAAGCTCCTTGCCATTGCCCAGGCGAGGAGGAATACAGATGAATGATCCAAAGGAACCAAAACAGAGGTCTTCTCTGTGCAGTGGCAGCCTCCTTCCACCTAGGCTTGGGTTGTGTTTCCATGTGATTATGCATCAAAAGCCCTCCAGCTCAGCCCTACAGCTGCCTTTGCTTTGTGACCACAGTGGGTAAACCTCTAAGGGATACACACTGACATCTTCTTGCTGACCTTCTTGCCTGGGCTTCGAAACGCAACCAAACGTTAATAACACCACTTTTTCATTAGCAAGTTCTTAGTGGAGCCCTATATTCAGGTAAACCCCGATAAAAGTGCCAGGACAAATAGTTCAAACACTCCAGTGTCTCCGAGTCGCTGTCCTACCTGTAGTTAAACGAAAAGGAATGATCGCTGCTTTTCTGCCCTGGAGAGCTTTCACCACTTTCAAAGTGGGCCAGTAACTCCCCGAACAGAAGAGGAAGCAAACTATATTTAAAGCAGTGCCTGCTTGTTTCTGTTTTAGCCATTTTGGCAAACCACTTGAAAAATGAAATCTTTTGGCCTAAACTCAGTTAAATCTCAGATGCCTGTGCCAAGACAATTCCAATTTAGCATCACCTTACATTATTTAAAGCTGTGAGTGAGGACATATTCATAGGGGCCATTGAAAAGAACTGGCTTGGAATTTGTGTTTGCTTTTGTTTGTTCTCAAAGAGGGAGTTGGAGACCAAAAGACATGGTAAAAGGGGGTGGGGGAACAAAGACAATCCCCTGGTTTATCTATCCAGTGAATATCTTGAGCACTTCATGCCTGATAGATACCACACTAGGGGCGAGACGTGAAGCAATAAATAAGACCCAATCTCTGCTCTCGAGAGGCTCTTGGGGATTCAAATATTTATAACCGAAATGAGAAATCCTCAAAATACAAAGTGCTAAGTGGTGTATGTAGGGCACCTACACTTAGGGAGGAGGATTCGCTTGAGCTGGAACTGAAAAAACAAGTGAAGTTTGCATGGGGAGAAGAGCACTCTTGACAGAGGGAAGAGCTTGTGAGAAGATGGGCATAAAAAGGCAGGGAATGTTCTAGAAGCACCAAGTGATGGCAGGAGACAGAATGGTAGGGGAGCAGGAGGAATGTAAGTTGAGGCAGATTCAAAAGAGTCTGATACATGATAGTAAGGATTTGAGATTTATTCTGTAAGCACATGGAGTCATCAGTGGTGCTTAACAAGGAAGAAAGTCAGCAATACCTGGAGAGCATGTGTCAGCAGACTCCCTCTCAGACAGACTTACCCGCTGCCATCACGTTCCTTGTTTTGGAAAGAGGAGGCTAATGCTGGAGTGGAGGATGCTCTGCACGTGGAGATCTCGGCATGGCAGGTAGGAGAGCACTGCAGGTATCAGATGAGAGATGAGGAAAGTCTGAACTAATGCACTTGGCAGGGGGAACCATATCAAGAGATATTTTGATGATAAAATGAACAGGATTCAGTCCGGTTAAATTTAGTCATGAAGGTGAAGGAGGGATTAAGGAGGGTTCTGATTTCCAACGTAGGTGACAAAGGATGGCCAATGTAACAGATGGGACACAATAGGAGTGGTTTGGTCAAGTGGAGGGAAGTAAAGGGCGAGTGAAGGGAAGATGAGCTTGTCTGCAACCTGTCAAGCCTGGGGCTTGTCTACGGAGCATCTTGGTCGATGGTTCACCAGACTTGATGCTCGGTCTACCCCAGACCTGAGGATTCAGAATGTCTGGCTCCTCAGTGATTTTGACAAGATCCTCCCACCCTGCCCTGGTTGAAAACTGACAATGTATGTGGCCTGCCATTGTCCTTGAAATACAGTCCACATGCTTTTCCATGGCCTATAAAGCCCTGTGGTCCTGGCCTCGACTTACCTCAAGGCCTCATCTTGATCCTGCTTCACTCATTCTGCTTGAGCCCCACTGGTCTTGTTCCTATTCCTGGAACTCCTCAAAATCTCTTCATCTTCCTAGAACTTTATCCTATGCTGTTGCCACAGACCTTCCAGATCTTCCCCTTTATGACTTGTTTGCATCATTAAGGTCTCAGCTTAAAGTGATTTCTTCAGAGAGGTTTTCTCTGTCTACCCAATCTAGAGAAAACAGCCCTTCTCAGGTCACTACAACATGAATCTTTGTGTTGCCATCACAGAACTTTAATAGTAAAAAATTATGTTGTTTATGATTTGGGGTCTTTGTGGAGGGTGCTTGTTTTTCCCTTCCACCCCCACTGCTCCCTGCACACATGCTGCCAAAACAAAGCCATTGCTCTTATAGCTCTGGTGCTTAGAAGAGTCTTTGGAACAGACTGGGCACTCAGTAAACATCTACTAAAGGATCTAATAAGGGAAGTGGGGGAAGGAGGGAGAGAGGCAGGGGCACCACAGGACCCCAGAGCATTTGGATCTGACTCAGAACAAAAGTACCAAGGAGGTCTTCAGAAAGCGGCAAGTTTGGGTTGAGTCTTGAAAAACAAAGAGTCACCAACCAACCTGAGAGAATGGATTCTTTGAGCAGGAGTAATCTGAGATGAGGCACAGAGATGTGTTAGGGCTGGAAGCTAGACCCTCGCACGGGACACCACAGAGCATCCCTTAGTTGTTGACGTGTGATGCCACAGGCCTTCATTCTAGATCTTCAGCGATCTGTGCAGAAGTGATACGCCTCTATGTCACTTCCTTGCTTCCATTTCTCAGTCTGATTTATTCTGTTAAATTCTTATCAATTACAAGCATAAAATTAGAAGAGGTCATTTGAGAAAAAAAAAGAAAATGAAAAAGGAAAAGGAAACTTTGAAAGAAATCCTCTATTCCATTTTCTCCTTTTGGTCAACGCCTACAGGAACCTCACCTCTACTAAGGAGCTGGCCTTGGAGTGTTGTTAGACTGAGCCACTGCTGCATGCTGTTTGTGCAAAATGCTGGCAAGAAGAATATCGAGTGAGTGCTCTGGACCTCTCTAGAAAGTGAGATGCCTGCCTGCCCAGGGCATTCAAGAGAGCCAGATTCTAAATAAAATAGAGCCACATCTTCATGAAAACTGTTTTGTACACTGTATTCCAAGGACTCCTCTCTGCTTGTTTTCTTTAACTGGTGTTTAGCACATGCACACAAGGCTTTCCCTCCTTGCTTCCATTTTCCTCAAACAGGGTCCTCATTTCTATCTCTTTCCTTTAACTCCACATCAGAAATAAAAACTTCACAAATTTAGAATCACTTAGTTATAAACATAAAAATGAAGCAGGCACAAATTTGAAGTAATGGAAGTGAACGTTTTCCTTATTTAGCATTTGTCCAAGCTTCCATCATTCATATATCACTGTGGTGGCTTTTCCCATAGGTATGGTGTCATACTATTGCTATTTTTCTTTGAATAAACTTCTTTTTTCATTTTGTACTCATCTTAAGCATAATGAAGTCATGAATAAGATGCAATATTTATTTTTTCAGATTGATTTATTTTAGAGAGAGAGCACGAGTGAGAGGGGCAGAGGCAGAGGGAGGGAGCATCTCAAGCAGACTCTGCATTGAGCTTAGAGCCCAACATGGTACTCGATCTCATGACCCTGAGTTTATCACCTGAACTGAAACCAAGAGAAACCAAGAGTCAGATGGCTTAACCAACCAGGAGCCCCAAGATGCTATGCTTATAAACTTTCCAATGGCACATTAAAATAATCAACTATCAAAATTAAAAATTAAAAATGTGTGTCTTTCTCAATGAAGCTGGGGGGAGGGAAAGTGTCCTTTACCAACTAAACTTATGAAGTTTCCAGAACTTGGGAGGCATTGATACAAGGCTAAGACCCAACCAAGTTATATCTGCAATGGTTGACCTGATTGCTACTGAGGATGTTATGTGGCTTCTGCAGGCATGTTTGCTGCTCTTTTACCGGGATCCAGTATTACTGAATTCTAAAGAGTGTTTTGCAGATTGATCAATTAGTTAATATTCATAATCATGCTTTGCAAATCAAGAGAGTCAAAGACATGCTAAATACCATGATTTTGAAAACACTTTATAAAGCAGCAATCTCCTTGTATGACTCAAAGAAGAAAGTTCCCTTTCAGGCATGTAGAACAGTGTCCCTTCCTCAGCATCATATCTCTCTTCCTTTCTCCTGCTGAATATTTCAGTCTCTCCAGTTTTGTGGCTTTTATCCATAGTCTTTCTAGTTTTTCCTTTGGGACTCCATGGTGTGGATCATACCATTTGCTCTGAAGGTGTGACTGCATGTTTTGTGACCTTTGTATATATACATTTATCTAGCTTTGGAAGGCGAAGTGTTCCATATCAATGAGTCTTTAGATAATTAAAGCTTATCCTCTGTAAGCTCCCAAATATTTTTTAAAAATCTGAACTATTTTGATAGAACTCTTTCTGAACATATTACACACTTGATTGCCTTATTATATAAATGTAATATAATTTCACCCAGGGAGATGGCATTATGTGTAAAAGAAGGAGCATCTCAAATCAGCCTGCATTTGTTTATTCTTGTGGTTATTCTCTTTGACCCAAGAGTGACACCATCACATGCTAATTAGGTTGATTTTTGTTGTTGTTGTTCTGACTCTCCTGTCTTCAAAGAGCTCACAATTTTATTGGAGGAATTGGATATGTAAATATATCGAAGAGATAATTAGTGATAAATATTGTGAGAGTCAAAGAACACAGAGGATCAAGGACAAGTCATGGTCTTATTTGGTCAGGAAGAATGAATAAGAGAAATAAAAAGAAGATGCTTGGATCTTTAAAATGAGAAGGCCATCTTAGGGGCACCTGGCTGACTCAATTGAAAGAGCATATGACTCTATCTCAGTGTTGTGAGTTAGAGCCCTGTATTGGATATAGAGATTACAAATAAACAAACTAACTAACTAACTGAAAAAAAAAAAAAAAAGAGGGAGAGAGGCAGAGAGAGAGAAGTCTATCTTAAGGACCAGCAAGGCAAATGTATTTGAAAGGAGAGAACAGTATGCTTCAAGACACAGAAGTCTGATAGAGTGATTTGTCTGCTGATAAAATTTGCCAAGACTGGAATATAATGAGTATATTTGTTTGCCCAGCCCATTCAATTTTGTTCTGATTCCAATGAGGAGTCCTGAAGATTTGTTAATTGGCATGGTAAGATCTCACTTTTAGGACTATCACTTTGGAGCATTCTGGCATTCAACAGCTATTTAAGTTTAGTACCCACAATATACAGAGATTTATCTAACCTAAAGAAGTTAGGTTATCTTTCTATCTAAAGAAGTGACCAAAGCAGACGAAATCCCTGCTCTCATAAAGGCAGATTGAGGGTGAAATGTAGATTAAGCTAATTAGGAAATAAATCGAATTTGTCCAAGAGATACGTTTTGAGAGATCTTTGCATGTGTAACTGATCAAAACTGATCAGATGTAGAAGGTGATTCTAGAAATACTCCCAGAATTCAGGCTGAGGCAGTGGATTGCTGGTGGTGGGCGCTAATGGAGACAGACCAGCCACTCTTTGAGGGAAGAGCCTATCTCATCTACTTTGGAGAGCATTCTCTGGCACTGCAGACCTAATCTTCCTCCTAGTCTGATCCAGATAATCGTCCTCTCTTCCATACTACCTCTATATCTTGTATATCACTTCTAGTTTTGTTTCTATTGTTAGATTACCACTTATGTATTTGCTTGAATATCTCTCCTACTGTTCTCTGAGATCTCATTTATCTCTGCAAGCTCAGGACCAAGCACCCAGATACTTGGTACTTCAAGAAACCTTATTTGAATTATCAATAGGGAATGAAAGAAGTTAAGGAGGAGAACAAGGGTTTTTGATGGGGGTAGGGTGGGCAAAGCAATAACCGAGCAGGATGATTGTTTAAGTTTGAACATGTTGAATTGGGAGGGTCTTTGGGGTATGAATATAAGAAGAAAGAACAGAGCCTTTGATATATATGTGGGATTCGTCAGTATGTATTACAATATGGATGTGGATGATATTCTGTGATGATATTACAATATGGATGTGGATGATATTCTGTGGATACATATTGCAGTGTGTTTCTAAGCATTTTACTCTCTGAGTAGAAAAGAGAGGGCTCAGAATAAAAGAGAGGTACTGGGATTGAAGGACAATGGGGTAATCCAGAAGCCAAAAGAGATCAAGACAGGGGGACAGAAAAAGAGTTTCCAGAGAGGTAGGAGGAAGACAAAAGTCATGTCGTTAAAGTCAAAGAAGAATAGAATGTCAAGGAAGCCAAAGCCAAATACCACAGAGATATCAACTAGATAAGATGAGAAAGTGTTCTCTAATTCAGCAAACCCTTGGCTAGGATTCAGTGTCATGGTGTAACACTGGGGCTAGAGCCAGGCTTGTAGCTAGATGGTGCAAAACAATACACCTGCTGAATGTAATCTGTTCTTCCAAGAAGCTTCAAGAAAGGAAGGAGTGGGAGAGAGTAATTGCTGAGGGTGATGGGAGCTATCACAGAAGCCAGGGAGAGGATCCTAAATTGAGAAAGACTGATTGTATTTTCTACTGAAGTGACAAAAGGAGACTGGGGGCATGAAAAAGGAGAGCTGGTAGATGAAGGCCCCTGAGGAGCATAGGAGATACAGAGAACAGGGGGAGGAGTTGACTTTTTAACAGGAGGGAGGCACCTCTTCTTTCAGGACAGGAGGGAGGGGCACACATAGATACTTGTAGCAAAGGGGGCAGGACTTTGAGGGAATGCATAGAGGATGGCTGAATTTCCTCTGTGAAGTCTAGTGCATGGATATCCAAAGCCAAGGAAGAAGAGAACAGAAGGAAGAGGGCAGAGGCCTCAAGAAAGGTTTTGAAGGCTTGGAACCACACCTTGAGGAACGGAAGGAGCTGGCCCTGGTCATTTGGAAAAATACCAGGGAAGCAACTGCCCCATGCACCTGCCCCGCCTGACTTCCATGGTTTATTCTAAGTGCCTGAATCTCTACCATACAGATTCCAACAAACCCTCTGGTGTCTCCTTGCAGCCTGCCTAGGAGGATGATTTATCTTTCCCCTGTGCTGTGAGGTGGGAAGGAAGAGCTTCCAGTAGGAAGCAGCTAAAAAACGCTGCCCCTTGTAAACAAAAGATGCTTTCTTTTCTGCCCCTGTCAACGGTTCCCTTTGAAGTACTTGGCTGGTGGGGGGTTAAGCGTTACTTTCTCTGCACATAGAAATTGCCCTGAGACTTGATCTTAAAAAATTTCCTCTGGCTTTACCTCCTACTCCCAACCATGTATGTGGGCTACCTGAGGTTGTTTACACCATGGAAAAAGGTCCTGAGAAGCTGTTCTTTTATTGTCTTTGAGTCAGGTTTTTTTGTAGTTATTCTGTTTCCTAGTTCCATTTGTCATTTACTGGTAGAATATCTGCCTGTGAGAGCCCTTGTACTAGTTTCCTCGAGCTGTCATAGCAAAGCATGACAAATGGAATGGCTTAAAACAATAGAAATTTATTCTGTAGGCTAGAAGTCCAAAATCAAGGTGTCAACAGGACCACACTTTCTCTGCAGGTGCCAGGGAAGAGTCCTTCCTCTTCTATTTCTGGTTTCTGGTGCTTGCCAGCAATCCTTAGCCTTCCCTGGTTTGCAGCGACATTACTCAAATCTCTGTTCCATGTTCCTATGGCCTTCTTCCTAGTGCATGTGTGTGTGCATCTGTATCTGTCCTATGAGGACACCATTGGAGCTAGGACCTGCCCTAATCCAGCATGACCTCATCTTAACTAATTTCCTCTACACCACCCCTACATCCAAATAGAGTCACATTCTGAGGTTTTGGAAGAATATGCATTTTTGGGGAGGACTCTAGTCATCCCAGTATAGCCATCTCTGTATTTCCTGCTATTAATGTACTATGTGGGAACTAGGATGTTAGTGTAGCTAAGCATGGCCTTCCACTCCCCCAGCCTTCCCCAACATCCAGAATCAGTCCACTCTTAGTGTTTAAACTGGCTCAGGCCCCTATTCTATTTTATAGGAACCTTTCTCACCAGATTTCCTAGTGAAGAAATGTTATTGTCTCCACTGTAAAAGGTCTAGCCATGTCTGTTCTCCTCTGGGTGCAGCTCACACAAAGACAGTGGAATAGTTTGGGAATTCCTGACTTATGGTCAGCCCCCAGCAGTGAGAAAGGTGGCCCTAGAATAGGGTCAGAGGTGCTTGCCTCTCAGCAGTAACTACTAGCATCTCAAAAATTTTTTCAGAGTCTTTGTACCAAATGCAAGCTATGCACCAACCTGAGACCCCCAAACTATCTTAAAGTGAAATATTAAAACTCATATTATTTTGGATTGTGGAGTATGTGTGCTTGCTGATAAGTGTATTTGCTTTCCACAGATCCAAGGATGATGATGATGATGATGATTATTATTATTATTAATTTTCCCCTTTTGGCCATGCTGAGTTGTAGTCATTTGCTGGCAATGTAGCCATGATGTATGATTTTTGGCCTTTCCTGACTTCCACTTTTAATTTACAGACCTCCACTTGACCTACTTACCAGGGAATTGAGAGCTTAAAAGCTGTAGGTTTCCTGTCCCTCCTTACCCCTGTGCTGAGCCACACAGATAGATGTGTGCCTTCTTCCCATTGAGTTTAGAGGAGTGTCCGTCAGGGACCGTGGGGGCAGAAATACATGCTGGTGCCTCCTTTGATGACTCTGTGCTCTCCACAATGAGCTGGTGGTCTATATACCTATTGCCAACATCTGACACACTCACTGCATTCTTCAGAAACTTTCCCTCACCTGTTGTTCTGATGTGGAGGGGAGTCTTCTTACCTAACATGTGGGGCAGCCACTGTCCAAGTCCTTAGCATGTTCTCTGAGGTGGGTTTCGCCCCGTCTCCAGGTAAACTGCCTCCCTTCCTACAATCAAGGACGCATGGGAGGAAACAAGAGCTGAATCAAGAGACTTGCAGTGGTTGCCAGAGAGAAAAGCACAAATAGAAGTATTTATAGGATGGAGGAAATGGAGCTAGGAGAAAAATGTATAGAGGAGTAAACAGAGGTGCTTATCCAAGGGTAGAATTACCTCTCCCCATCTCATCTCCATTCAGGATCTCCATCAGTAGATCTCCTCTACTTCCACGAATTCTTACTATGCAGCGCTTCTGTTCCTCTTACCATTGATTCTCACTCTTAATCCACCTTGGCTTTCTTTTCCCCCCTGTTGGAATATTTATGACTGGGTAGCTTGTAGTGATTTTGGTCATGTGTTAATTTATCTTTGAATACTTTCTATTTCCTTCGTGGCTTTCTCTTCAACAGCTTTATCCTGTTTCATTTCCCTCAGCACTTTCCCCTCTCTTCCAAAATTAGCTCTACTAAAATTTAATGTCTTTAGTTTCCCCTTCTGCTGTGGCTTCAATTCTCTGTGGTATCAACACAACTATTATTAGCCAATCCCTTTGCTGCCGGGCAAGGCTGTCTCCACACCCCACCCCACCCCCGCCACCCTCTGCCATTCCCTCCACTATGCCCTTGGTCCTAGATCCCCATGAACAGGGCTGATCTTGCTCCATCTTGTGCCATGGTTGGCATGAAAAGCTGGCCTGTGTCAGGGACACATCTCTCATGTCTGTTCTCTCTGCACTTGGCCTGTCCTACTTTATTGGAGAAGACAGGGTGTCCATGTGACGGGCCCCCCATTCTGACCATCAACTCTGTCTCAGCTGCTATGACAGTACGACTGCACAGTTACAACGCGAATTCCCTTGGGACTGTTGGAAGGGAACGCGCTGAAGAAAACCACAGACTGATTTTTGTAATGTGCTGCATTTTCTGACACTGCGAAATGTTCACGTGGAGTGTGCACGCGCTCCCTCTCAGCTTACCACTTTCAAGATGTTCAGTCTGGGCTTGCTCTCCGCTGTTTTTAGGGTATTTTATTCAGCATTAAACTTGAAAGCCTAATTTGATGGACACGACTGAAAGATTGATGCAGAAATTGTTGCTGTTTATGTTCTCCGCCTTCTGGAATAGTGGAAAAATACTCACCTCTCTTGAACATTTGCTCCACTGCAGTTGCCAAATTATCTAACAGCCACTCTCCAATGTGACAGCATGGTATTTATTTTTAAAAAATTATGCATTGTGGTGTCTGTTTCTGTCTGTGACAGGTTCCTTATAATAATGCTAATGTTTTGTCTTTACCTAGTGCCTTTTAATTCAAGAATCTTCCAGGGCTTTGGGTGCACATCACCTCTGTGGAATTTCATGGAAGAGGTGGCAAGGACAAAGATTAAGTTATAAGAAGAGCAGAGTTGTGTGGCAGGGCCTCAGCAGCTCTGGTCTCAACCACTAGGAAGGTCTTTTATCTCTAGTTGAGTACTCATTTTTCTTTCACTTTTCTTTTCGCCCCACCCCCACTCACCACCGCATCCTTACTTTTTGCTAGTGATAAGGAGCCTCCCAAATCTCTCTCCTTTGCTCTGCAATCCCCCCACCATTCACGGACTCTCTAAGATGGTGCTGGGGACAAGGCAAAGTCCTTTCACTCCCAAAGCACCATGATATCAGAAGTCCCATTCTTCTCTTTGGGTCTTTCTTGACCTCATTGGGATATTTATGACATGGGATGTTAACGGGTCAGTATGAGGATTGGGTGAAAAGATGTCCTATCTTTTCTAAAGGGAAGAAATACAACAAGTCCTACATGGACACTCCTCATCCAATAGTTCTCTTCCATAGCCCCATTTAGCACCTGTTGCTCCTTTGCTTGTTTATAAATAAATAGAAATTATGTTGACTCAGTTCCTTCCAATTGATACCCATTTCGAGCAAAATGCTGTGCAGTAGGAGTTGGGGTGTGGCACAAAGATGAGATTACGACATGTGGTCTACCCTTGAGGAGCCTACTGTCTATCTGAAGAATGCAGGTGGGAAATAAGCACATACATTTCAAGGAGGAATACAAGGCGCAGCAGGTACTACACCAAGAGAACACCATATATAGTTGGGAGACTCAGGAAAAATTTTCTTTAAAGAGATGGGAATTGAAATGGCTTTTAGGGGATAAAAACAAACTTAAAATATTGAGACTTGAGACCTAGAACAATGAAGATATACAGAGAACAGGGAACAGTCCATGTTGGCTGAAGTACAGAAGAACAGTAGGGGGATCAGAAGGAAAAAAATGAATAAACTATTATTGGTTGGAATTTCATAGAGGCATGTTTCGATTGTGGATGAGAATTTCTACATCAGTCTAAGGGTGAAGAGCAGCCTGTGAACAGGGCAGGGCCAAGAACAGAGCTATCATTAGGAAGGCCCATCTGGCAATAGTGTGTTTAAGAAACTAGAATAATGAGATTTTTAAATGGAGTAAGGGGGAAGTGATTTTATAGATGAAAGAGTTGTGACCCAAAAACATTGCATCTTTGGGCTCAGTAGGCCCAATACTTGATTTTCAAGACCCTAAAGTCACTTATTTTTTGTTGTCGGAGCAACCAGAGCAGAAGCATCCCCTACTAATTGAAGAACTCAGCAGTAACATTCCTGACTTATAGCAATGCATTCGTACTGTCGTGGAATAAATAAGGGGGAGCTTTTGGGGGAAATATTGCAAGGCTATCTCCCACATTACTGAACAAACATTAATGTCCTTTTCCCTTGTGTAGACTCAGCTCCATGTGTTCTAAATCTATTTCCAAGAAAAGCATTCTTACTAAGACATTAAAGCTTGCATTTTAAAAAGAAGAGAAAGAGGAAAGAATCAGGATCGATGTAACATGCGCACCGGGACAGTGCACCTGAACATGGATCTACCTCTGCAGAGAAACAAGATCCACGGGGCTGAGAATGTGTATTTCATTGTCCTATTGGAAAGGAACCTGTTCAGTAAGAATGGCCACTAGGAATTGCTAGAGCACTCCCTGTCAAAGGAGTGGTGTTTGCCCACTGGTTGTAATTGCAGAGACAACCTCAGGTCACACAATGTCTTTAAAACTTTACACATCAAGTAAGGGTGCTGGAGGATGGAAGTTCTCAAAGGGACCCAGACCTGGAGGATGCATTTTCCTTTGGGGTACTCTGTCATTTACTAAAATTTCTACTCCTGGTTGTTGTTGAGTTAATCTTGAAAACTACATGGCTAACAAATGCCCCCAGTTGATGCCTGAATACCATTTGGATTATAGTAACAGACAACAAGGCATGTAGCTTTATTCGTTTTCAATTTGTACGAAAATCTGTGTCTTTTATTTTAGGCTCAGTGATTGTCACCTTGTATGTGTGCATAGCGTGTGTGTGTGTGTGTGTGTGTGTGTGTGTGTACTGGAGTTTCACATCTGCTTTCACAGCACTTTTCCAACCAACAAGCCAAACTGCTTACCAAATTGACAGCTGTGACCTAAGCAGAGTTATTGGCCAGAAGGGAGTTTTTCCTAGGTTAGCTCACCGTGCTGAATGGAACCTTCTCTAGAGTTTGTTGAGAGGTTTTTGTTTTCGTTTTTTTCCAATCGGATCTATATCAAAAGACTTCCCCCAGATATGTAAAGTTTTTATAACTCAGCCTTCTTAGAAAAACAAAAGCTGTATACTGCACCTCATTTATTCCAACCACCTCATAGTCACAGTGATGTTGTGTCTATAATGCAAGGCAGGAGGGAAAATATGGCCAAATATATTATTCAACCAAGTTCATCTTGAAATGTCATTTTAAACAACTATATTTGTCAATATCTGATGTGACACAGGTAGCTAAAAGTAGTTATTCTGTTGGTTGGGTTGAACTGAGAAATCTTACTGTGTTTTAGCCACCACTTGCCCACTACTAATGGTCTTGCCTATTGATATCAGGTTGAGATCTCTTTGTCACCATCTTTACAGTTCTCTACTTAGAAATAAGCTGATTGGTCTTAAATTAGTAGCCACATATGGAAATATTTATCATTTAATTAAGGCAATGGGGTCTTAGACCTTTAGAATAATATGATTCACCACTTCAGAAAACAAAATGACCTGTAGTATTCCAGAAGCCAAAACTTTTTTTTGTGGAAAATAGAATTTTATCTCATATGTGTATATATATGAGATAATACACACACACACACACACACACATGCATGGATAGGAACATACATATATACATATATATCAGTGTGCTTAGAAAGACATATATGAAAAGCAAGTGAACTTTGAACTTATTTTTTAAATTATGAATTTTTTTTAAAAATTAAAACAATAGTAAGTTATATAAATGGTATCCAGAAATTTTCTTTCATGTATTTTAAAACTAAATTTCTTTTTAAAAATTTTAATTCCAGTTTAATTAATATTCAGTGTTATATTAGTTTCAAGTGTAAATATAGCAGTTCAGCAATTCTGTACATTACTTAGTGTTCATCATGGTAAGTGTCTTCCTTAATCCCCTCCATCTATTTCTGCCATTCCCCCACCCACCTCCCCTCTGGTGATCATCAGTTTGTTCTCCAGTTAAAAGTAATATTTAAGAATCTGTTTCTGTGTTTGTGTCTTTTTTCCTTTGTTTGTCTGGTTTCTTAAATTCCTCATATGAGTGAAATCATGTGATGTTCTCTAATGGACTTCTTTCATTCAGCATTATACCCTCTAGATCTACCCATTTTGATACAAATGACAAGATTTCCTTTTTATGACTGAGTAATATTCCACTGTATATACATTGACCACATCTTCTTTATACATTCATCAACTGATGGCCACTTGGACTACTTCCATAATTTGGCTATTGTTGATAGTGCTGCTATAAACATCAGGGTGCATGTGCCCCTTCAAATCAGTATTTTTGTATCCTTTGGATAAATACCTAGTGGTGTAATTTCTAGGTCATAGGGTAGTTCTATTTTTAACTTTTTGAGGAACCTCCATACTGTTTTCCACAGTGTATGCACCACTTTGCATTCCCACCAACAGTGTAAGAGTTTTTTTTCCCTCCACATCCTGGTCAACACTTGTTTCTTGTGTTGTTGATTTTAGCCATTCTGACAGGTGTGAGGTGACATCTCATTGTGGTTTTGATTTGCATTTCCCTGATGATGAGTGATGTTGAGCAGCTTTCATGTGTCTGTTGGCCATCCGTGTATCTTCTTTGGAGAGATGTCTGTTCGTGCCTGCAGTTGGACTGTTTGTTTTTTTTGGTGTTGAATTATATCAGTTCTTTATGTATTTTGGATACTAACCCTTTATCAGATATGTCATTTGGAAATATCTTCTCTGATATTCTGTAGGTTGTCTTTCAGTTTTGTTTATTTCCTTTGTTTTCATTTTGATTAAGTCCCAGCAGTTTAGTTTAGTTTTGTTTCCCTTGCCTCATGAGACATATCTAGAAAAATGTTGCCATGGCCAATGTCTAAGATAAAGCTAAATTTGCTTTTTAAACTGTATCCCTTCTTTACTCTTTTAAAATTGAGTTATAAAGGTATCTGAATGACATATAGCATTAGATTCATTTCAGGTTGTCTTTTATTAAACTTATCTAAATGAATTAATAGTCATTTTGCTATCATGATATTTTGAATTTGTTCCAGAATACATTATTAAAATGAATTTTTTTCTCAAAAATCTATAATAACCACTTTGGTAAATGATCATTAAAAACTCTACAACTATGCTGGTTGTTTTTAAATGTATATTTTATGTTCTTGAGTACAATATAAAGCTAAGAAAGAGACTGAGGGATTATCCGTCCTGCTCCCCAAATGGACATTTGGGCCTAGAGCACAGATGCAGCTAAGGAGCCCCTGCATTAGTTACTAAAATGGAAATTTTCATCGATACCAGCAGCTTAATTTTCCCCCTATCTTAAGTGTGCATTTTGTTCCCCTAAATGCTATGGTTTCTACAGAGATCATATTGTTTAATTTCCCCAGTTTCAGAGTTTGAAAGTGATGTATAGTTTAGTGACCATATTATTTCGACTAGTATCTATACATCTTAAAACAAGCTGGGGGTTACTATGTCAATTTTGTGTAGACAAAGTTCTTTGCCCTTGTCTCTGAAATCCTCCATTTCCTTCTGTGAAAATGTACTGGAAGTAATTTTCTCACATAATAATCTAGGTGCCACCTGACTCATCTGTTTGTACATCTCAGACTTCACTTTCCTTTTCCATAGCTCTTCTTTATTCACCTCACCTCATCTCCCACTCCATGTTAGGGATGCATCATTGGCTTCTTTCTTACTCTACATGCTTGCTCTGGGTGATCCAGTTTGCCCTCTCCTTGACTTCAGACATCCCCATGAACCATTTAGCTTCATGATCAACTCAGATCTCTTTCCCAAGCTCCAGCTCCATAATTGGGCATCTCTTCATGGTTGAGTATGTAACTCAAGCACAGCATTTGCAAAACTTTCTTTCCCATGCAAAAGCACTACCTAGAAACCTAGGGGTCATTCTAGACAAAATCTAACTGATCATTACATTACTTTTCTCCTTTAAAAATATCTTCTGGTCTACCTCTTTCTCTTCATTCTCATAGCCATTTCCTGTGACAAGGGCTAGGTCATCTCTCATATAAATTATCAGCAAATCCACCAATTATCCAAACTTAAGAATGGGCTCCATTGATGGGGATCTGCTAGAAATTCCCCTGCCTTGGATTCTTGGTCCTCCATCTCAGCCAGAGGCAGAAGCTTATGTTTTCGTAGGGAGCACATACCAAGGGATCAGAGAGACATGAAGGGAAAGAGAATTTGTACAAAGAAGCATGACTGCATTGGCTTTTATTAAGAGTGACTGATTATTTGATCCTGAAAAACCATCCTCTAAAAAAACACATAAGTTCTATCTTGGGACCATTCTTTTAGGATAAAAAAGAGAGAAATCATCCCTATGGAGTGGTAAGGTCCTGAATATACAGGGTGAGAATTAGTGAGTGCTGTGCAGGACCCTGTAAAGTCCCTCACCTTGTTAATTCCAAAGAGAACCCATGGTAGGAAGCCAGTGGCATGTGGCCCCTGGGAGAAGCAAAAAGCTCTCAGGATATTCCTTCTTTGACTCAGCTGGAACCCATGTAGAGTTGTTTTCCATGGCTGCATCTGGAATGAGAGAGAGGAGAGACTGGAAAGACCTAAAGTGCTACAAGACAAGTGTATGATATACCCTCTCTGGTAAAACTCGTACAATTGCAAGAGTAATCTTCCTAAAGCATAGATGTCATCATACCTGCCTTTCTTTATTATTTTTTTAAAGATTTTATTTATTTATTCATGACAGACACAGAGAGAGAGAGAGGCAGAGACACAGGCAGAGGGAGAAGCAGGCTCCATGCAGGGACCCCGACGCGGGACCTGATCCTGAATCTCCAGGATCACGCCCTGGGCCGAAGGTGGTGCTAAACCGCTGAGCCACGGGGCTGCCCTTCCTGTCTTTTCTTTAAAACACTCTTTATGGCTTGAACCAGTGGTTTTCATACAATGGTTGTCAGAGTCCTGGGGTCTAAAGTGATGCCTAAAACCAAGGAGGGGACCAGTGGCAAAGTTTGTATCCTCAGCTCCTGTTTCACTAGGAAATAAGATGATAGCTGCTAACAGCAGGTTTGAAATCCTTAGAATGAAAAGGATATGTCTAAATACCTTGCCACACATTCATCCATTGAATATTTAATGGTTGAACTGAGATTTTAAGGACAAACAGAAGGGCAGCCCAAAGGAGAGCCATTGAGGCTGGAGTAGGGATCAGAGTCAGAGAGAATATGGGAGCCTGATGAGGGCAGGATGGGGAAGGAGAAACCTTTGCTGAGCTCCATTGGTTTTATTAGGAAACTTCGTCTTAAAAGCAGTGGTGAGGAGATGCCTGGGTGGCTCAGCGGTTGAGCGTCTACCTTCGGCCCAGGGCGTGATCCTGAAGTCCTAGGATTGAGTCCCACGTCAGGCTCCCTGCATGGAGCCTGCTTCTCCCTCTGCCTGTGTCTCTGCCTCTCTCTGTGTCTCTCATGAATAAATAAATAAAATGTTTAAAAAAAAAAAGCAGTGGTGAGCCTTTAGAAGATTTGTGATTGAAAAACATCTGAGGTTTTAAAAGATCAGTCTGATCTTGAATTGGAATAAAGCTGAACTGAGAGGCATGGCTCTACAATAGGGGCAGGGTGCTATGAAACCAACAACTGAGGGGATGGTGACCAAATTCAGAGACTCCTCAGGAGCCCCAGATAGTCTTAGGGATTTGGATGACGGTAAGAAGGGTGGGGTTGAGATGAGGAGGCCACAGAGGGTAGGGCCCTTGACTCCAAAGGCAATGGCCAGACTCAGAGTCATAAGCGTGATGCCCAAAAGAACAGGTGGATCAAGAAACATCACTATAGATTCTGGAAAGACCCAAAGGATGGCCCCATCAACCAAACAGGGGGAGAAGTCTTGAAAGACTAGATAGATAATTACCCCAAGGAGATGTCTTTAAGCTAGAAGGGATGACAAGCTCATATGTTTTGTGCTATCAGCATAAGTGCAGGCTAAAAAGCAAGATGAAATTAGTAATGGGAAGTAAAGTATGTAAATTCAAAACCAATATATGAGCAATTGAGTCAGTTCTGCTAAATGACTCACTTAAGGTGCCTTCAAAACGGACTAATCTTTTATAATTTGATTGCCTTGTAGATGCCAGTTCCCATTGATTTTGGGAGCAGCACATATAGAAACAATTGCTATACTTGATCATGACTACTTCCTATGGCTCTGAAGGATCTTTGCAAATTGTCATTTTGGACTCAGTTTGAATACAGGTTTGAATACTCCCTTTGAATTACAATTAGAATATTAAAATAAATGCATAACACATAAGCATATTAATTGACAATAGGAAATGCAACTCCGGATAGCTGAGAAATTTGCACTGGCCTGATCAATGTCTTCTTCTCCTTTTAGGCAAGCTCTCTGGGAAGTCAGATCATCACAGGGGGATTGGTGGGCATGGCATCAGAATTGAACTGGACTGTTTAATGGCATAGAATTCTGATAGATGGATTTATCACTTGCTAACATGGGGACCTAGCTCCCATCAGCCTAAGAGCAGCTTCTCTAAGTGGTGCTTCGAGAGACCTTCCCAAAGTTTATCTCTATGACTTTTCTTTGTTTTTGTGGCATAGTGTTTTCACATTCAGCCACTGATTTCTCAGATATTTGCCCACACAAAGACCCACTGGTCAGGAATTGCTATTCTTTATATCAAGAGTTTCCAACCAAGTTGAAATAAGTGCAAATCCTGATGCTAAGAACCAAACTCAAGAACCGTTCAGCCTTCATTAGAGCAAGTCTTGTTATTTAGAAGTTAACCAGTCGGAAACTCATTGCATAGCGGCCTCTGATGAATGAACATCATCATTCCATTTACCCGATCACGAATGTGTCCTTTCCCAGAGGTGAGTAATTTTAATTTTCGTGGCTCAGCTGCTGAATCTGCAGTCTTTGCTTTTGTAACCGCACACTATGCAGGGTAAAGATAGAGGCAAAGTCAAGAAAGTGAAGACTCAAGGGGAGTGTCCTCAGTCCTTCCCTTCCTCTCCCTTAGTTCTTGCCTCTTCTCCTATTTCCCTTCCTGCCACTCCAAACCCAGCTTCCCTTCCTTCTCACGTCAGTACATCTGTGCAGAGTCCCACTGAGGGATGGAGTGAGATCCTGAGGTGGGCAGATAAGATAGCTGTGACCTGATTGCACCCTCTAATTTACTTATGCTTTCCCATGACTGGCACCTCTCAAAGTCATGGATCCAAACTTCTCCTCGCTGCTCTGTCTTCTTCCCTTGCCTCCCTCCTCATCCCCCCTTTGCCTAACTCACCCCAGTTACTCTTCTTTTTTCCCCACATGGAGATGAAGGCAGGTGGATGTGTGTGTAGGTGGTTGAGAAATTAAATTGGAGTGGAATGGACTGAAATGAATTGGAAGCCAGGAAAAAAGTCCTCCACCCACTCCAACAGAAATAGCCCCCAAGGAAGGAGATAGGATTGAGGGGAACCCCAAGTAGAAGCCTATCCCTTTGATCTTCATATTCTTTTCTCAGCTGGACTTTCCACTGTTAATGACTTCTCCCTTAAAAAAGGAAGTGGGGAGGAGATGACATCAATGTGTACTTCCGCTCGATCCAGGAGCTGGAGAGAAGAGGCTCAGCTCTGGGTTCAAGACATGCCTGCCAAAGCACCACATCATATCACCTAACCGAAGGCCCCTCCTTCTGCTTGTTTGTTGAAATAACAGATGGCATCCTGATCTATGCCCTACCTGGACAATGGATATGGGTCATGGTGAGAAGGTACCCTTGAATGAATTACATTGGTTTCAAGTAACTTTTTTTTTTTTTTTTTGAGAGAGAGAGAGAGAGAGAGAGAGAGAGAGAGAAAGAGTAGGCATGTGAGCATAGGGGGAGGAGCAGAGAGAGAGAGGGAGAGAGACTCCTTTTTTCTTCAAGATTTTATTTATTTATTTATTTGAGAGAGAGAGAAAGAAGGAGAAAATGAGTGAGCAGGGGAAGAAGTAGAGGGAGAGGGACAAGCAGACTCCATGCTGAGCACAGTGCCAGACACAGGTCTCAATCCCATGACTCTGAGATCATGACCTGAATGGAAATTAAGAGTTGGATGCTCAACTGACTGAACCACCTGGGTGCCCCCCGTTTTAGGTAACTTTAATGACACATCATTTCTATTTGAACAAGTAAGTAGGTGGACACTTATTACACAAAGGTAGCCAATCATCATGAGCTTGACACTTGATTAATGAAGATCTGATAAAGTTGCTTTCAGATATGTTTTCGGCTGTCCCTCTGGTTATACTGAAAATCCTCAGGTATTCTTTTCCAAGGTTATGGACCTTGGCAGGTTATGCCTCCCTTCCAGAACATTTTATGAGTACCTTATGGCAGCACCTCAGTGCACGGATATAATTGCCAACTAAAAACAGAAAGAAGAAAGAAAATTCCTACTTTAGAATGATGACAGGTTGGTGGGGTGAATGATGGGGTCATGGGCAGGAGGAACTATTGTTTCACTGATCTTCAACCACTGTTGCCTTCACAGTAAAATTCAGGCAGGACTAAGATGGAGTTTCCATTAACACACCCATCCCTAGTTGTCTGTTCCTTCTGTTCCCCAATACTGATCCGTTTTTTTTTAAGTGTCCTCAGGCTGAAATTTTCCCTGTTTGACATCAATCCAAAGGGAAATTGCCTGCAGTTTGAGGCAAATTGTAATTGTGTCTGTGTCTGCTTCACAAAGTGTATAAGCCTACTCTTCCCATCAATTTTCATTTTTTAAAAAGATTTATTTATTTACTTGAGAGAGAGAGAAAAAAAAATAACATGAAGAGGAGGAGAGGCAGAGGCAGAGGTAGAGGCAGACTCCCTGATGAGCAAAGAGCTCACCACAGACTCATCCATGGGGCTCGATCCCAGGACCCTGGGATCATGACCTGAGCCAAAATCAAGAGTTGGACGCTAACTGACTGAGCCACCCAAGAGCCCCTCAATTTTCATTTTAAGGGTCTTCTATACAGTGACTTCTTAGAGTCATTGACAGTTTGATAAAAGACTTTTGCCTGTTGCATTACTTAAGGATGAGCTACTTTTAATTTTGTTCATTTTAAAAAGAGAGAGTAGCCTCATGGCATTACCTGTGCCAACTTACATCACAGAAAGGAAACATGGTAAGTATTAGCAAAACGTGATAAATGGAACTATAGGTCATGATAGAGACAGACAGGAGGACAGATAGACCTAGTCATATCGGTTTATGTTTGTTTATATCTAGACAGATCCATTCATCTCTTCATCAGTGACTAGTCCAATTTTAAGTTTGACGAAAAAAACCCAGATTTTGTTAATGGGCCTTTCTATATTGTTTTTCGGCCCTATAGGTTACCTGACTTGTATTCTCCTTTGAAGGAACATGGACCCCACCTTCACACTGCAGAAACTGCCCACTCTTTCACTTCCAGTCTTCCTGATTGAAGAATCTTCTAGGCCACATCCTCGAGCTGTATCCAAGGAAGTCTGTAAATGTGGCAGGCTTGTTACCTGCAAGATGCCCTTTAAGGTCATCCCAACATCAATTCCATCTTGTCTCAAAGTGACATAATCATGGAGCGTGTGAAGCCAGACCAGGGGTGGGGTGGGTATCCAGGCTGCCCAGAACGTGGATGCCCGCAAACAGATCAGGGTGCCTGAGGGTTATTTTTGTTGGTTGTTTTTGAAATACAGTTGACACGGAATGTTACATTAGTTTTAAGAGTGCCTGAGTTTTCCTTTGAGGAGGCTCACTAAGGCTTCCTGATTGCCAAAGATGCTTCTTTGGATGCTTCCACACCATCGTGTTCTCTGCAGCTGCATGAACCAGACACCGGGTCACCTTGTCGGGATGGGGATGTTATCATAGTGCTATTACTTCTTCACTTTCCTTTCCTAAACAACAAAAAGCCACTTTTGGATGAGATCTTGTGAGCACAGAGTCCCTTTCCTTCTTTTCAAGGCAACACGTAACTAAAATTTATCAGAAAGAAATAAACAAGCCACTTGGCCTTCATCACTTGCTCTAGCTGATGCTAATTTATTATTCTGTTCTTCATTTTTCCTGGGTATAGAAAGAGAAGGGACAAAGGAAGACTGGATTTTTTAAAAATTTGTGTCTGTTTTCATCTAATTTGATGAATGTTATTATACCAAACATTAGAAATGTGTTAAGAGGAAATATTTGTTTACACCGTAAGCTGCATAAAAAGCAATATTGCTTCAGTCTTGTTAAATCAATTACTGTCTGGGCTTTCAGGAGTTGGCAAGCAATTCTACATGCCCCCAAAAAGAGCTGAAATTGCAGAATTATTATTTAAAACTTATATTATTCCCTGCCCTTCAAAAAAATCACACAAATATAATCCTTTTTGAAATCCAGATTGGACTATTTCAATAGAAAACACATTTATTTATTATTGCTGGCACTTCCTTAGTGTGAGGGACTCCTTGGGCCATTCAGGCAGACCCACCTTTCATAATGAAATCTATCCCTTAGATAAAGGAAAATAAACAGACTTGGTACCCTAGGCTAACGTGATTTTCTGAGTTTTGGAGGGCAGCAGCTTGTTTATTTTTATTTTTTTTCAGTCTGATAAGTTTCCAAGGCAAAATGATTTATCTCTGTCCAGTTCTTCTTGGGATATTCACTGGGCCGAAAGTGGATTAAGGAAGAAGTAAAGAACAGACTGAAATAGAATGAGAAGGAAATCTAAGGGCAACACTGACATGACGATGGCTTAACCCGATTACTGTGTATCCTCTAAAGAGAGCAAAAATCAAATTAAATTGGGGAAAAAGAAAGTGAAAAGAGAAGGAAATTGCAATATTTTGGTCTAAGGGAGATTGCATTGTAGGGTTAATAGAATTTAGGTGGCAACATCATTTTTAATACTAGATGGGCTTATGCCTGTAATTCCTGAATGTACTGTTCGTAGGCAAGGTGTGTGTGTGTCTTTCTCTGACATGACACAAGAAAAAAAATGTTCACAAATGATAATTGCCTAGTGCCAGCAGTCACATAATTCCCTTTCAAAAAGGAACAGGGAGAGAAGCTGTTGCCAAGGCAAGCTTGGAGGCTGTGAGGCCCCGGAGCTCTTCACTATCTGAGGTCCCACCCACAGCCTGTCATTTTTCTCCAAGGCATGGGTTGGCACCTGGGAAAAGCTCCCTTCCCAGCCTGTCATAGAGGAGCTGCCCAGCTAGGATTCAGCTTCTCCAATACGCCCCTTCTCTGTTCATTGTGACCCCGTGGACTTGGGATGCTCATGGCTCTCTGGAGGAGGTGCCCAGAAGTGTCACCAAGGGTTCTCATCCTCCAGACACACATAGACACGAGAATGAACCAGTGATGGTCCAAGATGAATGGAAGCAAATGCCAAATTAGTGTGCAGACCAGTTCTTCTCAACTTTGGTATCACAGCCCAGTATGTCGTCATGGTCAGTAGGGAGACAGGAGTGGAACTGGGGCTACCATTGCTGGAATGGTTCTTGGGATCCCATGACCTACCATATAAGAATAGCAGGTAACATTTATATAGTGCTGAGAGTGTGCCAGGGGTGAAGCATCTCAGGTGCATCACAGCAATCCTACAAGTGGGTAAGTGAGGAGAATGAAGAGTACCTACCTCTTAGTAGAGATGATCCATCTGATGCCTTTAGTGCCTGGTGTGAATACAAGCTGTCATTTGCATCATCCTCCCCAGCTGACAGATGAAGAAACCAAAGCTGAGGGGTGGTAATAAGTAGTTATTGGCAGGACCTGAATTCTAACTCCGGTCTGACTCCAAAGACCACGCTCTTGATCTTTCTTTCTGTCTTATTGCTGTGTGGTGAATGGCGGGTGTGTAGAGCCTGGTGATCTCTAACAGCAATGTCCAAGCATCGCTGCATTAAGTAACTCAGGGAGAATTGTGGGGTGAAGTTTTAAGAGGAGGTTATGCGGAGGAAGAGAGGCGTAGGGAGATGGTTAGCAGGCAAAGGAAGGCAGTTAGTGTAGATGGTGGAGAAGGACCAGGAGACAGTGGGTAGAGCAGTCTGGCTGGAGCCGATGGCCAACTGGACAGTACGACATTAAAGAAACTGAACTCCCTACACACTGCCAGGCATGTGCCCTAAGAGCCTCCTCCTCACACACCTAGTTCTCACTGAGGCCTTCTTTTCATCTTTTGATAAGGCAATTGTATGTTTAGTCAGCCACAAAACCCCAGAGCATCACAGTACCTTGACTTGGTACAGCCCACAGGAGCGATGTTCTCTACAGGAGAAATAATTCTAGGGGCAGGGAACGCACTACTTTTCAAGGAAGTTGGGCTCACTGATAGACAGCTGTCATTCTAGAAAGTTCACCCTATGTAATCTCTACTTCTTGAGACCCTGAGATGGCTATCCTGCACTGAGTTTCTTCTTTTCCAGGCTAAATGGCCCCACTTCCCCCATTTTAAAACCTATCCCAATGCCTTTGTTTTGCTGCAACTACCTCTTTTATAACTGCCTGGAAATTGCATGGCTTTAGGGAACAGGGAGTGAGTTCACATGAACAGCTCTCTTCATACATAGAGCGCCAATTAACTGGGGCAGGAAGGCTTTGAGAAAAAATGGAAAGTACCTCACCAACACATGTGTGCAAGGAGCTAAAGTATCCCTAAAATCAAGGAAAGCATGGTGTTTCAGAAGTTTTTTTTTTAATCTTTTTTTTTTAAATTTTATTTATTTATGATAGTCACAGAGAGAGAGAGAGAGAGAGGCAGAGACACAGGCAGAGGGAGAAGCAGGCTCCATGCACCGGGAGCCTGACGTGGGATTAGATCCTGGGTCTCCAGGATCGCGCCCTGGGCCAAAGGCAGGCGCCAAACCGCTGCGCCACCCAGGGATCCCGTTTCAGGAGTTTTAATACAGCTTTAAGCTTTAATAACTTGAGAAGAATATTTGCTCAGATCTTACAAAAAAAACACAACTGTAAGCTTAAATTATTTAAATTTCTCTTATACTTATTACATTTTATAAATTTTTCTACCAGGTTTATTGAAAAATAACTGACTTACATCACTGTATAAGTTCAAGGCATACAGCATGATAGTTTGATTTGCATGTGTTGTGAAATAAACTTTTAATATGTTTTATTATAATATTTGTTTCAGGCAACAATGACCATTTTCAGAGGCGATGAAATTCCCTTAGAGATGTGTGACTCCCTCTGTTCCCCTGTACACAATGGGAATTTTCCACTGCCAGCCTGAGGCTGAATATAGAATATTGGTTTGAGTTGTAGGAGGTCAAATTAGGAGCTAGGAGGCCATGTTTCAGACATCTAAAGTTACTCTAATTCTGACTTTTGAAGCACCAACATCATACTGTTTCCATGGTCAAAGTTATCTTGTGGCCCGATATGGCTACTGGAGTGCCTGCCATCATGGCTATGTTCCATTAAAGCAGAAGGAAGAAGCAGAAGAGCAAAACAAGACCCTTCTCCTTTCTTGTATGGAACCTTTCCAGAATTCCTACATGACACTTCCACTTACAACTCATCAGCTCAAACCAAGTAACATTAAAAACTAATCTTTGCTGAAGAAACTCAGGGAGAACAAACACTGGAAGACAGTAGACATTCTCTTCTTCAGCGCCTTTGTATCAGAGCCCCTGCTTCTCTGTATCTTCACCATCACTGAGTATTACCATATTTTCCCATTTTTTCTAAATGGTGTCATGTTGTGTTTATTTACATTGTTCTAATTACTGGAAAGGATGAACATGCATGCAGGTTTATAAATTACTTGTCATCTCCTCTGGCTAAGTTGCTATTTATGTTCATAGCCTATTTTCAATTCTTAATCATGTTTTCCTTATTGATTATTTAGGCCTTTCTTTTGTTAGAACTATAAACCAGGTATTATAGAAATATTTTCCTCAGTTTTTCATGTTTTTAAAAAATGTTTTATATCCCTCACAACCATTAAGATGACTATTATTTTTTAAAAACAAAATAACTGGCATTGGTGAGAACTTGGAGAAATTGGAACACTTGTACACTGTTGGTGGGACTGTAAAATGATACAGCACTCTGAAAAGCACTATGGCAGTTCCTCAAAAAATTAAAAATAGAAGTAATAATTCTCTTTTTAACTCACATGATTCAGCAGTTCAACTTCTGGATATATATATATATACCCAGGAGAAGTGAAAGCAGTGTCTTGAAGAGATATTTGTATATTTGCATTTAGAGCAGCATTATTCACAATAGCTCAAATGTAGCACTAACCCAAGTGCCCATGGATAGATCAAATGGATAAACCCAATATGGTCTATATATATATACAATGGATTATTATTCAATCTTAGAAAAAAAGGAAATTCTAACACTTGCTACAATATGGATGAAACTTGAGGACACTGTGTTGAGTGAAATAAGCCAGTCACCAATGGATAAATACTGTGAGTCTAGTTAAATGAGATACCTAGAATGGTCAAATTCATGAAGATAGAAAGTAGATTTGGCATTGCCAGGAGCTGGGAAGAGTGGGGAGGGGGAGTTGTTTAATGAGGACAGAGTTCATTTTGTAAGATGAAAAGATGTCTGGAGATATAGGTTGCACAACAATGTGGATATACTTAACACTACTGACCGTACACTTAAAAATGGTTATGATGACAGATTTTATGTCTGTTTCCCCATAGCTTAAAACTATTTTATGTCAGTTTTATAACCCTATTACTTTATCATTTTTTACCTTAGCATTATGATGAGAAGGCCTTCTTACCCTAACATGATAAAAATAGGTCTCTTGTCTTTTCTCCTTCCATGTTGGAGCGTGGGATACTGTGGTATAGTAGATTTGGTTTTATTCCTCATTTCATAAGACATTACCAGTGGGTGAGCCTTCCTAGGCTCTTCTCTCATTTACTGAACCTCTTTATTCATTTATTTTTAAGATTTTTATTTATTTATTCATAAGAAATACAGAGAGAGGCAGAAACATAGGCAGAGGGAGAAGCAGGCTCCCTGCAGGGAGCCCAATGCAGGACTGGATCCCAGGACCCTGGGATCACAAGCTGAGCCAAAGGCAGATGCTCAACCACTGAGCCACCCATGTGCCCCAATTGATCCTCTTTAATCCCCATTTCCTATTACAGTCCCCCATATAATCACTCCAATGTGCTAAATATGTATCTTTTAATTTGCATATGCTTTTGCTAAATATGTATTGGATTGTGTTCACATATTTTAATTGATCCAAATTATATTGTGTCATATTTCTCATTCTGTGTCTTGTTTCACCCTGTACTATGTCTCTAAGGTTCACCCTTGACGTTCAATGGGCGTGTGGTCCATTGCTTCTCATGGTTTCTGCTCAGTCCTTCTGGTGTGTGCTACATTTTACCAACTCCCTCTCCCAGCAGCTGGCACTCTGACTGCCTCCAGCACAAACAACACCGGATATCTGTGAGAGAAGGGTTTTAATGCATCAAAAGTAAGGACTTCTGTTCAACAAAGACTAACATAAATAAATTTGTAGATGACAACGAAGAAAATGGAACTTGCGGTGTCCAGTATCTAAATTAACAAGAGAGTAATATCTAGAAACACTCAAGGAACCTTCTCAAATCAAGAAGAACATAGATACTCCAGTAGAAATTGGTCAAAGAATGTAAGCTGGCACTTTAGGAAAATGGAAACCTGGAAAAGCTAATAAGTATTTTGAAGAAGTGTTCAAATTCATTAGTGTTCAGGGAAATGCATTTTATTTTATTTTTATTTTTTAAATTGCTATTTATTAGAGAGAGAGAGAGAGAGAGAGAGAGAGAGAGAGCAGGGGGAGGGGCAAAGGAAAGGGAGATGCAGATTTCCCACTGAGCAGGGAGCCTGACACGGGGTTCCATCCCAGGACCCCGGGATCATGACCTGAGCAGAAGTTAGATGCTTACTGACTGAGCCACCCAGGCACCCCAAGAAATGTGTTTTATATCAACCTCATGCTTATTAGCATGGTGAAACCAGAAACCAGATAATAACAGGTATTGGTGTGGATTTGCAGACATGCAGCCCTTCGTGCATGGCCGGTGGGAGAGTAAATGGTACTCAGATTAAGTACACACACACTCCTGACCCTGAAATTCCACTCTTCTACCCCCACATTTATAGTTTGGGTTTTTGTTTATTTTTAGCACATAAATATTTAATCCATCTGGGATTTATTTTGTTATAGAGTATAAATATTGAGCAATATTTATTTTCCCCAAATGTTTGGCCTGTTGACTTAACACTTTTGAATAATAACCTCCTTTTATGCCACTGCCATTCTATCGTTTACTAACTTCTTATAGATTCCTGGGTCTGTTTTGAGGTGTTAGGTTTCCAAACAGTGTATTGCGGAGCTGCCAAGCACTGACCCATTTGGAGAATGTTTAATCCCTCCTGTGCTTTATGCTTTGATGTCAAGAGCCATGAACTAACTGCAGATCCAAAGAAAAACCAGTCACAGAAACCAAAGGCTGTGTTGTCCTGGTACTTCTAAATTCCTGATGGATAGAGCTTTGGTTTGCAGGGTGGTCATTCTTACATGAGACTCTTCTCACATTCCTGCCCTCCTTCCTGGTCTCCTGATCTGCTAGCATCTTTTTCCTCCTATTTCTTTGGCTCAAGAAGTTAGATTCCTATCCTTTCTTTCCCCTTCTCTCTTTCTCTCTTTCACTGAATGCCCAACTAATCCTGTTTCAAAAAGAAAGTTTAAAGTCTTGAATGGAGTGGGGAAAACAGAAAACCTCTCTGGAGATTAGCAATTTAGCAATTTGGAGATTTCACTCAGCCCAAATTAAAAAAAAAAGAAAAATCCTTCAGAATTTGAAGTGCCCCTTTATTTCCTAACCACAAGCCCGGTGGCACTGGTTGAATTTTATTCATTCTTAATTCCTGGGCAGGCTCAGTCTCGTTGCCAGAAATAAGAGGTCTGACCACAGAGGGTTAAAAGACCGAGGAGCAGCCCAGACACCTGAAAACTGTCTTCACATCAGGGAAATCAAGTCATATTTCAAGGCTGTAGGAAAATGTGTTCTGCCTAGAGAGTGTCAGTCACTTAAATTTTAAAAGACACAGACGGCACTTAAAGGCTGTCAATCATTTCCTATGAAAGGAGACGAGAAACTTTTAACATATGAATTGCCAATATTTTCCACAGTAAATTAAATAGAATTTTTTTCATGTAAAAAAAAAAGATGATTATTTCCCAGATTAGGCTAGGTCTTTGTCAGGAGAATATTTGGAATAACATTACCTGTCATATTTTTTTTTAAGATTAAATAGATCTATTAAAGCATAAAGAAAAAGATCTGGTCTGTCTTCCCTTGACTCATGTTGTGTAGTTAACTTGGATGCTGACAATGTGCTTGAGTAGGAAACTATCCTGCTAGAAAAAGTTGACAACCAAATTGCGTTGTCCAATGGGGCAGCCATTAGACTCACAGGGCTACTTAATTCCAACAAAGTTCGACAAAACGTTAGTCTGGGTCACACTAGCCACATCTCAAGTGCTCAACAACTCCATGGAGTTCATGCGTAGAATGTTTCCCTTATCACAGAAAGTTCTGCAGGACACCACTGATCAGACCCTTGCTACACAAAGTATAGTGGTGGCCCCCAGCACAGGTATCACCTGGGAGCAAGGCAGGCTCCATGGGTGTGTGGCCTTTGCCAAAGGGCTCTTTGCCTGGCTTAATGCTTTGTCATCACCATCTTGAAATTGTTAATAGTCTTTAAACAGGGGTCCTCTGTTTTCATTTGCACTGCACCCCACAAATTATTTAGCCAATCCTTGGGAGCTTGCAATAAATGCAGAACCTCAAGCCCCATCCCACACCCACTGAATCAAAATCCAAATTTTTTTTTTTCAAAATCCAAATTTTAGCAAGACCCCCAGCTGAATGTTATGGACATGAAACTTTGAGAAATATGATCTAGAAGAGTAGTGCTCAACCATTTAAAATCTATGGAACGTTTTATTTAGATTGATGAAGATAAACTTTACACAGAGCCAAATGTATAAAATAGATTAAAATAATCACACCCACTAGGCAATGTGTAGTGTCATTGTTCAGCTATAAATAATATCTGGTTATTTTTTGATCTGTAGGGTCTTATGGAAGTACTTGAAACCCCCTGGCTGGAGACACTGGATGATGTTGACTCAACCCCAATCCTATACCTAAGAAGTGACAAACCCGAGGTAAGCCAGCTTTCTTGGAATAAGCAGACAAATTAGAACCCCGGTAACCATGGTATTACACAATCTTTGTATGTGATATCAGACAACCCACATTAGTGCATGCGAGAGCGCTCCCACTTTGTGCTAGGCACTTCAGCACATTACCTCATTTGAACCTCACAGGGCTACAGAGGAGGTGCTGGCATTAACTGCATCTTACACATGAGTAAGAGAGGCTTAGATTGGATCAGTAACTCAGCCAAGCAGAAGCAGGATTTAAACCCAGGTTTAGAACGGGGATTGGGTGGAATGAGCAGAGCACTCCTCTGAGTGGGTGGCAAACAACTAAGATAAATAATTATCAAGATAAATAATATTTGATTTCGATATTTTTTAAGCACCTAAGTGAATGCAAAATATCCATGATAAATGAATGGTCATGATTTTAAATAAAGACAGATTGCTGTTGGTGGTTTGTTTTACAACCCTGCGTTCTTTTTTTTAAATGATTTTATGTATTTATTCATGAGAGACACACACAGAGAGAGAGGCAGAGCCGCAGGCAGAGGGAGAAGCAGACTCTCTGCAGGGAGCCTGATGCGGGACAGGATCCCTGGACTGAGGATCACGCCCTGAACCGAAGATAGACGCTCAATCTCTGAGCCACCCAGGCGTCCCACAACCCTGCATTCTTGAGGGACAGGAACAGAGGCTTCCAGTCAGCACCACAGGGCCATGGAGCCTCCAACCAGCTGACGAAGGTTGACAATAGTGAACAGATTGAGTCATGCAGACTTTATATACAGTCACAGTTCCTGATTGTAGAGATCTTATGAACTTTTCTTATTTTGTCCAAACTAGGGGAGGTCGTTTTGATGAATGTATGAAGGGGCCACATTTTTCCTCGCCGGTGCAGTCCAATGCGGTCTGCTCCTGCCCTGGTGTGTCCAATTCCAGAGCCTGAGTTGAAGACTACTTCTGCCTACACCAGTGGCTGCACTGGTGCATCCTGGCTGCACATAATCAAGACATCCCCATGCCTGGGACCCATGGCTAGAGCCCTTTCAGTTTGTCTGGGTGGCTCAGAATGAGGCTTGGCATTGGGTTTGTTGCAAAACTCTCCAGTTCACTCTAATGTGTGGCCAAGGTTAACCACGACTTTGCTATACCTCACTGCCTCCCTTGAAGGATGACAGGCGCCTAGCACAGAAATGAAACTCTCTCTGAGCTTTCTGGAAGGTGAGGTCAGCTGGAAAACATATCATCTTCCACAAAGGAATAAGAATCATAGAATTTTCGATGTAGGGGCACCTTAGGAATCATACATTGTTGAGCCAAAAGGACCTCGAATGAGACTGCCAGTTTTACTGATAAGAAAACAGTCTCGGATACCATATGCTCTCACTTCTATGTGGAATCTAAAAACCACAACAATAAACCACCAAAGTCACAAATAGAGAGAACAGACTGGTGGTTGCCAGAGGCGGGGGACAGGGGTGGGGGAAATGGGTGAAGGTGGTCAAAAGGTACAAGCTTCCAGTTATAAAATAAGCAAGTCCTGAGCATATAGTGGGCAGCATAGCAACTATAGTGACTAATACTGTATTACATAATTGAAAGTGGCTACGGGAGTAAGTCTTTAAAGTTCTCATGACCAGAAAAAAAAAAAAAATGTAGCTGCGCAGCGATGGATGTTAACTGAGCTTCCTTTGGTGATCATTTCACAACTTACACAAATGTCAAATCAGGGGGCAGCCCAGGTGGCTCAGCGGTTTAGTGCCACCTTCAGCCCAGGGTGTGATCCTAGAGACCTGGGATCAAGTCCCACGTTGGGCTCCCTGCATGGAGTCTGCTTCTCCCTCTGCCCATGTCTCTGCCTCTCTCTCTCTCTCTCTCTCTGTTTCTATGTCTCTCATTAATAAATAAATAAAATCTTTAAAAAAAAAGTCAAATCATTACATTGTACTCCTGAAACTAGCATAATGTCATCTGTCAATTATATCTCCAGGGGAAAAAAAAACAGAGGCTCAGGAAGCTGACCTGACTTGCTAGTGAAGGGCAAAAAGACAGCAGCCAAGGACTCCTGGAACTCATAGCAAGCTCCTTGCAAGGTCCCCATCAGAGAAAAAAAAAAAAAATTCCCTCCCCCATAAAATTAAAAAAAATTAAAACAGTCCCCAAAGTCATTAACTTTCCCCCAACTCATGAGAATTACAGTAAAATTTGTCTATTTAATTCCATGTCTTAAAACATCCTCAGAATAAATTTGATTCATTGAATCCCAGTTCATCAACTGACAACCCGAAGGCCGAATGTTCTGTTTGATCCGGACAGCATTTTAAAAAGTTGACCCAGCATTTCCACATTGGGAGGTTTCACGTAAAATTGTAGATCACGTCCTTCTCTCGCAGGCGTGGAATACTGGCAAGTGGGTCTACATTCCTGATGGTAACAACTGGCCAGCGCTGAGTCACTGCTGCCTGTGGTGGGGACGTCCAAGCCCTCCCTTTTACTGTCACAGCCTCTACTATTTCCAGCTGCATTCATGACTCCAGGCTGGCTAAATATCACTGCAAAATATAAAACGAAAGTTGACATCTCCAAAATGCCAGAATCCTGCATGTGGTGTGTTTCGTGCATTTCCATTAGCGATTGGGCCAGGGGAGCATTTGACTTTGCAACCCCCCATCACGTCGTCATGGGTCCATCATTGTCGGTGGAGATCTGAGGAGGGTCCTTTACAAAGAGCTCAGGAGGGCTGGGTCTTCCATTCTTGGGCTTCCTACCACATGGCTTAGTTTTCACTCACCCCAACACAACACACACACACACACACACACACACACACACACAGAGATTTTTTCACTAGAAAACTCTGCTCTATGTCCTCAAGGTTTTCCTGCCTGCCTGCTTGGTTCATGCTATCCTTCTATCCTGGAATGTCCTCCCTCTTTTCATGTAAAGTCCAGTTGTCCTTCCAGGTTCAGCTTCCTGGATTATTACTCTGATCCTTATGATTTTCTCCCTTCTTGGAAACTCCCATGGCATCAAGTCAAGAGAGAAACAATGTGCTTTTTTGATTTCTCCGGGCCGGAGCCTCAGCGCCTAAGGTCAGCCTGCTTGTAGTTCCTGTGAATGTTCCCTAAGGTCCAGGTTGGTACTGGACAAACTGGATCTTCTCGGTGGAACCCTGTCCTTAGGACCCTACGGCGGAGCCGGCGCTGCAATCCCACCGTGAGCCACTAGAGGTCGCCCGTCTACACGCATCTTGCCCAGGCCAGGTTCCGTGCAGCACACACATTACTAGAGCCTTTGGAAGTAGGGCAGGCTCATTTATTTCCTCTCCAACACAGCCTCGGGCCATCAGAGCCTCTGATGTCAGGGTCCCTGCCGTGCAAGCTGCAGAATGAAAACACTGCAAATAAGAAAGGTCACTGCATCCTCTCTACACATTTACTTCTCACCTGAAATCTCCCCTTCACTAGCAACGTCCCAGCTCAGGGTCTGAATATTTTTCCTGACTCGATATTCTGACCGTGACTACGGTGCATGTGTGTGTGTGTGTGTGTGTGTGTGTGTGTGTGTGTGTTTTTACAGATTATTGCATCAGATCCGTGGCCCAGCGATGTGTCAAGGAAGGTTTCCATCCACCCTCTTCTCATCCAATCTCCAAGAAGTTTCTGACCAGGGCATTGATGCTTCCACACTGTTCTGCTTTAGCTACCGTTAATCTCTAGAATAAGAAGATTAACCTTTTAAAACAAGGCTCTTATCAAATGGCCAGCCTTAGTGTAGAGTTGGCAGTCAGGTTTTATTTGAGAGATTTCATGAGCCCAGAGCAACAATCTGAAGGGAGCATAGTGGGTCTGAAAATGGGACAGATGACACAGAGGGTAGGAAGAGCACAAGTGTAAGTACCTACAGTAACCTGGATCATGCACACCCAAGTGCCCAGCAGGGTGTCATGTTGGCGTTGCCAACCAAGATGCCGACATTAGCTCAGTCAGAGTGATTGTAAGGGCTTGGCAAGAGAGTATGCTCATTGCAGAGATTTAAATGGAGGTCCAGACCCTAAGAAGAAAACTAGCCTATATAGCTCAGCTTGGAATAGTGAAGATCTGAATTCAAAACCCTAAGTGCAAGCTTTGTAAGCAGGGCTAACATGTTTCAAGACACTGGCAGGTTCTAAGTAGCATTCAGACCCACTGGCAAACTCTAATTTTTTTTTTTCTTAAGATTTATTTATTTTTAGAGAGAGAGGAAGGGGAGGGGCAAAGGGAGACAACCTCTAGCAGACTTCCCACTGAGTGGGGAGCCCCATGCTGGGCTCGATCTCATGACCCTGAGATCATGACTGAGCCGAAATCAAGAATAAGAGACTTATCCAATTGAGTCACCCAGGTGCTCCTAGACTCACTGGCAAACTTTAAAGGAAAGACCAATTTGCTTGTCTATTTCATCCATCACCAATACCACCATCAAAAGGATGCATTTATTAGTAGAGGCAGTGTAGCATCTCCGAAGCCAAACCACCTGAGTGGGAATCACAGTTCTGACATTTACCAGCCATGATTTAAACTCTCTGCCTCAGTTTACTCATCTGTAAAATGGGATCAATAATAGTACCTACCTCACTGGATTACTATGCAGATGAAATGAGTTAATATGTGTAAAGTGTTCAGAATAATGCCAGGCACATAAGAAGCACATATAAAAATATAAGCCATTTATTTTTTATTATCTATTTTGCACAAAATGCATAATAAGGCTTCTCTTTTCCAGGCTTGGCTGAGACTGCAAGGAAGAATGCCAAAAGACTTTTCCAGAAATAGTACAGTGACCATGTCACTTTCAGTTCAACAAGTCTCTCCTTCCCTACACAGCCAAGTTTAGAATGATCTTAAAGGTATTTGAGCTATTTGTTTTCTGTTCCTTCTCTTCCCTTTAAACAATAGATCTAAAACACATGGAGAATAACAAAACCAAGAACTGGTTCTTTGAAAAGATCAACAAAGGAGACAGATGTTTAGCTAGGTTGACTAAGAAAAACAAGAGTGAAACTAAAATAGCTAAAATCAGAAATGGAAGAGAGTCATGACTACTGATTATATAGAAATTTAAAAAGATCATTAGAGAGTATTATAACCAGTCGCATGTCAAGAAATTGGATAACCCAGATAAAGTGGACACATTCCTAGAAACACACAGTCTACCAAGACTCAATCATGAAGAAATTGAAAATCTGTGCAGACCTATAACTAATAAGGAGATTTAATTAGTAATCAAAGACCTCACCATAAAGAAAAGTCCAGGACCAGATGGTTTTATTGGCAAATTCTACTAAGCATTTAAAGAATTAAAAAAAATGAATAAAAATAAAAAAATAAAAAGAAAGAAAGAAAGAGAGAAAGAAAGAAAGAAAGAAAGAAAGAAGAAAGAAAGAAAGAAAGAAAGAATTGCACCAATCCTGTGCAAACTGATCCAGAAACTGAAGAGGAAGGAACACTCCCAAACTCATTTTAGGGGGCCAGGATTACCCTAACACTAAAGTCAGACAAAGACACTACAAGAAAAGTACAGACCAATATCCCTTTTGAATATTGATGAAAAAATGCTTAACAAAATACTGTGAAACAGAATTCAATGGCAGACTTAACATTTTTAAAATGTCAGTACTACCCCAAATGGTCTACAGGTTCAATATAATCCCTATCAAAATCCCAATGACATTTTTTTTCCAAAATAGAAAAATCCGTTGTGATATTCATATGGCATCTCAAAGGACCCTACATAGCCAAACCAATCTTGAAAAATAACAAAGTTGGAGAGCTCATACTTTCTGATTCTATTACTTGCTACCAAGCCATGATGATCAAAACAGGGTTTTGCTGACATAAAGACATACAGACCAATGAAATAAAATAGAGAGCCTGAGCCCAGAATAAACCCTCATATGTATGGTCAATTATTTTTGACAAAATGTCAAGACCATTCAATGAGGAAAGGACAGTCTTTTCAACAATTGGTGCTGGGAAAATTGGATATCCACACGCTAAAGAATGAAGTTGGACCCTGATATTACAACCATTCAAAGTACATCAAAGATCTAAGTGTAAGAGCTAAAAGTATAAAACTCTTAGAAAAAAATATAGGGGAGAAGCTTCATGCCATTGGATGTAGCAATGATTTCTTCTATATGGCACAAAAAGATCAGGCAACAAAAGAAAAAAATAGATATTGGACTACATCAAAATTAAAAACCGTGTGCATCAAAGGAGACAATCCACAGATACAAAAGGCAACCCACGAAATGGGAGAAAATATTTGCAAATTGTGTATTTGATAAAGATCTAGTATCCAGAATATATAAAGAATTCCTATACCTCAACAACAACAGCGTAAAAATAGGCAAAGGATTTGAATGCCTATTTCTCCGAAGAAGACATACAAGTGGCCAATAAGCACATGAAAAGATGTTTCACATTACTAATCATTAGGGACGTGTATATCAAAACCACAATGAGCTATCATCTCAAACCCCTTAGGATGCCACTATAAATAAAACCAAAAGAAATAGAAAATAACCAGTGTTGGTGAGGTTGTGGAGAAATTGGAATTCTCCTGCACTGTTGTTGATGGGAATGTAAAATGATGCAGTGCTAGGGAGAACAATATGGTGGCTCCCCCAAAATTAAAACTAGAATTACCATCTAATCCAGCCATGACATTTCTGGATATATATACCCAAAAGAATTGAAAGCAGGGTCTCAAAAGTTATTTGTACCTCCAGTTCATAGCAACATTATCCACAATAGCCAAAGGTGGAAGCAACCCAAGTATCCATAGTTCCAAGAGTGGATAAACAAAAATGCGGTAGATACATACAATGAAATATTATTCATCCTTAAGAAAGAAGGTGGTGCTGACATATGCTACAACATGCATGACCCTTGAGAATATCGTGCTAAGTGAAATGAACAAATCAGAAAAGGACAGATACTGTATGATTCTACTTTGATAAGGTTCCTTGAGTAGTCAATTCACAAAGAAAGAATGATGGTTATTACCAAGGGTTGCGGGAGGAGGAACAGGGAGTTAGTGTTTAATGGGTAGAGATTTTCCATTTTTCAAAATGAAAAGTGCTCTATAGACTGATGGTAGTGATGAGTACATAACAATGTGACTGTACTTAATGCCATTGAAATGAATACTTGAACATGGTTGAGATGTTTGTGTATTTATACGTGTTTTCCACAATAAAATAATATGGATAAGAACTATTCACTCATTCCACAACTATTTCCTGAAGACCTACAATGTACCAAGACTACTTCAGGTGCTGGAGGGCAGCAGTGAGGTACGTAGATGGCCTTGCCTTAATGGAGGTTCCATCTAGTCAGAGCACACTAAACAAGAAATCAAACCAAAAACAGAGAAGTAGACAAGGTCATTTAGATACTGTTGAGTGCTCAGGGAAATTAACAGAATGATATGAGAGTGGATGGCCTAGAAGGTGGGGTTTACTGAAGATGGGATGATCAAGCAAAACATGTCTGAGAGGTGACATGCGAGCTAAGATCTGAAAGATGAGACATAGACAGGCAAGGAGCCAGGGTATGAATGAGATAAGCAGTTGCAAAGACCCTAAGGCAGCAAAGAACTTGGGAGTTCAAGGAGCAGAAGAAAGACCTGGGCTAGCGCATAGGGATAAGGGGAGAATGGGATAGGATGAATTTGGGGGGCCAGATAGTGGCTACATCTTAGAAGGCTCTGCTCCCTGGTTTAAAAGGTATAGATTTTATTCTGACGAGGAGCTACAGACCAGATCTCAACAGAGTGGAGACATGATCCAATCTGTGTTTAAATGAAGGAGAAAGAGTAAAAGCAGTGAGACCAGTGAGGGAATGAGAGGAGATGGGGGATGACTGATGGTCTCACAGTGGAGGTGGAGGGAAAGGGGAGATTGATCATTATTTCTAGTTTTTGACATGGGTGATGGTGGTGCCATTTACTAAGAAGCAGAAGACAGGGAGAGAAGCAGACTGCGCTAGGAGAAGAGGAGTTTGCTTTTACACATGTGACATTTAATACGAATATTAGATATCCAAATGGGAACACCAACTAGGCATTGATATGTACAAATTTGGAGATCGGGTGAGAGGCCAGGCATGGGGATTGAAACTTGGGAGCCATCGGTAAATAGCTGTCTACAGTCAAAAGCCCGATTGGTATTATGCTAAGGAGAGAGTGTGTTTGGGGTATTTTATGTGACTATTTGCCTAGAATGGAGAGTACAATTGAGCCCGTTAGTAAGAACGTCTCACACCAGTTTCCCACCAGAAGCAGTTTTGCTCTCCTAGAGCAGATGTGTAGGTCCACGCTCTGTAATACATGGAAGAAGATAAAAAATTGAACTGGAAGGGGCTGGTGGGGGGGGGGGGGCTCTTTCTTACATCTTTTTTTTTTTCCAACTCTTTATTTAACAAGCAAGTTTTTTTAATGAATGCCAAAAGCAAATTAATTGAATTGCTTTCCTAGTTCCCACTCTGAGCATGGCACTGGATAGAAATTATGGGAGGCAGATGAAAGAAATAAATGTGACTCCTTGTAGGAAACTTAACTACTTGGAAAGAAACTACTATCCCATTCTCCCCTTACCCCTATGCGCTAGCCCAGGTCTTTCTTCTGCTCCTTGAACTCCCAAGTTCTTTGCTGCCTTAGGGTCTCTGCAACTGCTTATCTCATTCATACCCTGGCTCCTTGCCATTCACCAAAGAGTCAGATCATCGACAGGTACTGGGTTACGTGGGTTCCGCCAAGGAAAAAGAAACCACTGATTTCATTCAGAAAAAGATTGAGGAAGTGAACCACGTATGTAAAAATGGTGGAAGGGTTCAAGAGTTGACTCTCAACTGGCCTCGGGACCAACTCCTGTAACGCTACAGCTGGTCACCAGGGAGCCAGTAACTCTGAAGGCAGCATCAGATCTGTTGAGCTCAAGAACACACTTGAATAACTGCCATTCAGGAATCAGGAAGCTGGAATCAGGAAGCTGCCAGCACTGTGCTATTATGGAAACTGCCTCTTGACATTCATAAAATTAAAGAATGGACCTGGAGCCCTCACTCCCCCCACCTCCTCCCCTGCACGTGCCCATGACTCTTTCAACACCTCGCAGAATGGACAAGGAATGTTGCTACAGAAATATTTTTCATCTCCACAACCTTTTTTTTTTTTTTGCCATTTGAAAACAGCCAGAAGCAAAGGAAGACAGTCTCCACCTCGCTGTAACCTTTCAAATCTAGCACAAGTGCACCTACTTGTCGGAACCGATTTCCTGTCCTGAGTTCTTGCTACAACAAAGGCTGAGAAATGTGACTTTCAGGTTTCTTGCCTCTGAGGTTCAGGGAGGCACCCTAGGATTGGTTCTAAACTGGGGATAATTTTGCTCCCCCCCGCCCCAACCAGCCCCAGAGACATTCTGCAATGTCTGGAGACATTGTTGGTTGTCACAACTGCAAATGAGTGGGTGCTAGAGACATCTAATGGGTAGAGCCCAGGGGTGTTGCTAAACATCCTGTGAAACAGAAGTCAGCTCCCACAACAAAGAATTGCCTGGCCCAAAATATCAATAGTGCTGAGATTGAGAAAGCTGGCTATAGAAAAAAGTAAAACAGAGATTGAGAAAACCAAACTGTTGTGTCCAACAGTTGTGAAGGGCCCAGATGAGTTATGCAAATAATTGGTCTCAAATTGCTTTGGTTTTGTTCTTCAAAGAAAGTCAATCAGTCAGGAGCTGGAGAGGTGAGAGAGTTTTTCATGAATGATGTGGGACTGGAATTGCATTCTGAAGTTTGTGAGGGATGATATACCCTGAGACAAGAGTAAGGAAGGAAAATAGCATGAAGTTTGCAGTTAAGAATAAGAAGGCTGGGGATCCCTGGGTGGCGCAGCGGTTTGGCGCCTGCCTTTGGCCCAGGGCGCGATCCTGGAGACCTGGGATCGAATCCCACGTCAGGCTCCCGGTGCATGGAGCCTGCTTCTCCCTCTGCCTATGTCTCTGCTTCTCTCTCTCTCTCTCTCTCTGTGACTATCATAAATAAATAAATAAATTAAAAAAAAAGAATAAGAAGGCTGGTTTCTAAGATGAAGATATGATCAGTGTGATCGCAGTGGGACATGGAGGTTATGAAGTTTTAACATAGGTGTTTCATCAGGTGGCGTTGGATTGTCAAGAGCTTTGAACATCTGCCTGAAAAGTTTGGACTGCAAAATGGCAGAGCTGAAGGGTTTAGGATCTAGGCCAACGTACACTTGAGCCTGATTCTTCCCCACCCTACAGTGAGACCCTGGAAGACCTTCTAAACTTTTCCCAGCATGCAGTTTCCTGATACCTTTACAGCCTCTCTGGTTTATGTAAGATCAGGATGGTGCTTGGCCTCATTCCTCTTTACCTTTCTAACAAGAGGGATCCTTTGGAGACTTGTAGGTTTCCTGATTCAGGAAGGAACCAGACAATTCTGGAACTTGAAAGCCATTTTTTCCAATGCAACCCCAGTGGTGGCTTGTCTAGCCTCTCCGTCAAAAGCCAGGCAGAAGAGTAAATGATCACATTGTAATTTTTTATTACATTAGGTGGACTATTTCTATTAATTTATTAAACACTACTAAGGATCATCTGTATATCTAGAGTCATATAAGTATTATCCTCTAGCTGAGGCTATACATGCAAGTATTAGACTGTCTTCTAGACTCTACATGTGCAAAGTAATAGAGTGACAAGATAATTACAGGTGACCCTGAACAACATGGATTTGAACTGCATGGGTCCACTTATATATAGTTTTTTTCCCTATAAATGTAATAAGTACCATACATATATTTTCTCTTCCTTATGATTTTCTTAATAACATTTTCTTTTCTCTAGCTTCTTTATTGTAAGCATACAGCATACAATATATACAACATACAAAACGTGTTAATCAACTATATGTGTTATTGGTAAGGCTTCAGATCAACAGTAGGCTATTAATATTTTTATTCAAGCTATGCCTTTTTTTTTTTTTTTTTTTTAGAGAGAGAGAGAGAGCCCATGGTGCAGAGGGAGGGGCAGAGAGAGAAAGAAATTCAGACCCCGAGCTGAGTGCAGGACCTGGCAGAGGCCTTGATCTCAGGACTCTGAGATCATGACCTGGGCTGAAATCAAGAGTCTGCTACCTAACCAACTGAGCCACCCTGGTGCCCAACTATGCCCATTTTTTGAATTGCTTGGTTATGGTTGTATTGTAAGAATTATTCATCTATTGCAAATACTAGACACTTACAAAGTATAGGATTTGCAAGTGTTTTCTCCTGTTCTGTGGATTGCCTTTTTACTCTCTCCATGATATCCTTTCATGCCCAAAAGTTTTTCATTTTAACAAAGTCCAATTTATCTATTTTTTTCTTTTGTTGCTTGTGCTTTTGGTGTCATATTTAAGAAACCATTGCCAAATCCAAGGTCATGAAAATTTACCCCTGTTTTCTTCCAAGAGCTTTATAGTTTGAGCTCTTATATTTAGGTCTTTGATCCATTTTGAGTCACATTGTCTTTTGAACCACCTTGCCTTTTGTGGAACTCAAATTCAGATGTTGCCCTGCCACCCCTATAACCCAACCTCCTCCAACAAATGTTCCCTGCTCACTGCCTACCTATGATGGTCTATTTAGGTCTTCTTTCTCTGGATGGCCCTCCATTCCCCACAGACACCTTTCTAAAAGTACCCCCACCCAAATGTTCTTTCACCAAGATCACTTCAAATATCTGGCTGTTTGCTAGTGGCAATGGGAAAGCACTGAATAAACTTGTGGGTACTTGGAATTCAGAACAGCTGACCAGTGGAAGATATGCCCTTTCTAAGATCTATTACATTTTACCAGTAGACTTTTTAGAAAATAGAATTTGTTTTTCAGAGCACTTTTAGGTTTATAGTAAAATGGAGAGGAAGGGACAGAGATTTCCCATGCACTTCCTACCCGTGCACATGAACAGCCTTCCCCATATCAACAACCCTTCATCAGAATGGTGCATTTGATACAACTGATGAACCTACATTAACACAAAAAATTTAGAGTTAACTCTTGGCATTGTAGATTCTATGGAAGGTTTGGACAAATATATAATGACATGTACCCACAACTGCGGTATCATACAGAGTAGTTTCACTGCCCTAAAAATCCTCCATGCTCTACCTATGTATTCCCTCCTCTTCCCTGATCCCTGGAAACCACTGATCTTTTTACTGCCCTATCCAGGAGGTCATATCTTTGGAATCCTACAGTATGTAACCTACCGGGGATTTTTACAGTTCATTTTTGTCTTACTTCAAACATCAGATCCACAAACTCTTTGAGGAGATTGTGATTTGTCTTCTCGTGTGTCCAGGAGGCATTCAGTCAGTACTTATAAATGTGTGAATGAATTATTACTTATGGCATTTCAATATCTTAGCAATCACCAATATGCACCATCTTTGGAAAGAATGACCCTTTCTGAAGCACCAATTTACAACAAACATCTAATGTGAAACTAAAGCAGCAGCAAGACGAGTCTGGAATCATTATGGAGGGCCTAGGTGTCCCTTTTCCAACAAAGGCTTGGACCATCTACCTGTCTAAGGCATAGAGACACTTTTAGAGACAGAGTCACAGATTGCAACCACGGGTGCACATCATATAGTAACTGTAGCTTGTAAGATTATTTCTATATGATTTCCTGTGATTTGGTTTATTCATCCTTAGGTTATCATGGAGAATTAGGAACAAGGTGACATCCTTGTTTTTATCCTTACTGTTACAGGAAAATGTTCCTTTGTAGGAATAATTCTTCAAAGCACTTCAAAATTTCCTATACTAGGATTATAAAATACACACACAGTTCTTTTTCCTCAAAGAATTGCCTGATTTCCGTAACATCTTTTCACTAAATTGTTTTGCCAATTGTGTGCTCAGTGTTAGGGTGAATTTATGTTTTTCTTTAGAATTGCTTGTTATCAGAAACTTGAAAGAGCTGAACCTGTCTTTGGTTAGGCAAAGACATTTTGCTTTGGTGACGCAAATACTAAAAAAGGTCTCTAATGTTAAATTATGGGAGATCAAATATTTCATGTTCAACAGTCACACAGCAGAGCAATTTATTTGCCAAGAATTTCTACACCAGATGTCTAAAAAATATATATACCTATTATTTCAAATGTTGGGCAGTTCAGCCAACAAGTTAATTATTGGTGTGTGTGTGTGTGTGTGTGTGTGTGTGTGTAGGGAGGTATGCATAAAACTGCCAACCATTTTTCCCCAAAGAATTGAACATTGCAGAAAAGCAATAATAATATGGCAAAAAAAAAAAAAGAAAATTAGAAGTCTTTTGCTTATACTTGAACAAATTTTTTCTGACTTCCTCTTGGTTGGCTTCTGTGGATGTCTGTGTATTGTTGATTTATTTTAGAGGCTGTAAATGGTAGAAGGCCAGGGCCGAGCTCATGCTCTTAAAGGAAAGAAAATTGTTGGTAGCTTTGGAGGGAGGGTAGGGCAAAGGAACTGTCTGGCAAATAATTAGGGAGTAAAGCCTCCATGTTTCCCATAGGCCATAAAAGGTTAAGAAAATATCAAAAAGCTAATAAATGATTATTTTCATTTTATACATCTTAAGTCCCACCATAAATCTATATGAACAGATAGTCTCTGGAAGTGTTGCCTGAAGGGGGAGAGAAGAGAAATTTGAGCAAGCAGGACAAGGAAATGGATGTTGCAGAGACTGGCCTCTGGGTAGGTAGGAGAGGGTGGCCCTTAACCTATGTATGCCTCCAGCCTTCTCTTTTATGGTACACACCTTGCTTGCTACTTCCCTCCTTAACTTCCTCTTTCTCTCAGCCTCTTTTTCTTATGTGTTATCTCATTTCTGTGGATAATATGTACTTGAAACATGTTTATATTTTTTGTATTTGTTCATCAAAGTTGTAGGGATTTTTCCCCCAGAATTTATTTTTTTAAGATTTTTTATTTATAGATTTGAGAAAGAGAGAAAGAACATGAGCAGTGGGGAGCAGCAGAAGGAGAGGGAGAAGCAGATTCCTCCACTGAGCATGAGCCTGATACAGGGCTCCATCCCAGGACTCCAGGATCATGACCTGGGCTGAAGCCAGATACCTAACCAACCAGCTGAGCCACCCAGGGGCTCCCTTTTTCTTCAAAAATTTAAAGTGAATCAAATATCTTCTGTACCATACACCCTGGTCTCTTTCCCCAGTCTCTTCCCCCTAGCTCCCATAGATTAGTCGTTGGTTGCTTATTTATTTGTTGCTTTATACACTAATTTAGTCATTCTTAACAGATAAAGCAAATTCCCTAACTCTGCCTCAGAAATATTAGTGGACGGGCAGCCCGGGTGGCTCAGCGTTTAGCGCCACTTTCGGTCCAGGGTGTGATCCTGGAGACCCGGGATCAAGTCCCAAGTCGGGCTCCCTGCATGGAGCTTGCTTCTCCCTCTGCCTGTGTCTCTGCTTCTCTCTTTCTCTGGGTGTGTGTGTCTCTCATGAATAAATAAATAAAATCTTTTTTTTTAGAGAAATATTAGTGGACAAAATGGAAATGTTTAAGAAACGTTACACTGGAATACCTCTCTTTGCTATTTTTTTTATTTGCTTATTCCCTACCTAGTGGCAGAAATGATTAAGGATTGCTTACAAAAATGTAAATACTTTGGAAAGACAGAACAAATGAAAAGCAGGTTGGAAACTGAGTCAAAGGAATAATAAAGATGGAAAGTTCAAAAGTACTAGGAATATGTCATCTTTTAAACTTGTCAAAAAAAAAAATAAACTTGTCGAGATGGCTCCTCTGCTCATTTTGGCTAACAAGACCTATTCAAAGAGACTGTTTTAGCAAAGGCTCTTTGGCCAACGTAGCAGGGGGAGCTCATCTTCCGAGACAAGATTTCTCACTGGTTTCCTGGTTCCTTGTTCTATCATCAGAGTGAAGGAAGCACAGTCATCTCAACTGAGAGGAGGCTTCTCCAACACAAAAGGAGGAATTAGGGGCACAAAGCAATAATATATAGGGCCAGAATTAGAAACCAATAAAGACTTGAACAATTCTGATGTCTACAGTTTGCCTGGTGCAGTACATTCTAGATCTCATTTATCTAATCAGGATTTCTCAGCCTCAGTACTATTGACATTTTGGGCCAGATCTTTGTTATACGGGGATGCCTATATTATAAGATGGTTAACAGCATCCCTGCCCCCTACCCAGTGAATACCAGGAGCCTCCTCCTGTTGTGACAAGTATTTATGTCTCTGGGTGTGGGCGAATGTCCCCTATATAGGGTAGAATTAGAAACCAATAAAGACCTTGGTCTTTATTGTGAACTATTAATCTAAATGGATTCAAATCTACTAGGCATCCTGATGAAGTGGAGAGATAAATGTTCTTCCTTCAGGGAGCTTGAAATCTTTATTGGTAAGATTAAGTGTATGACTTGATGGGATGAGCACTGGGTATTATTATGCTATATGTTGGCAAATTGAACTCCAATAAAAAAAGTTTTTTAAAAATTAAGTGCATGAATCTCAACATTAAATGAATGAAAGAAAGAAAGACTAAATCATTAAACCCAATAAGCTGGATTTCTTCTGAAAATCCCTTAAAAAAATCTTTATTGAGTCCTTGTTTGGTGCTCAGTGGCATGCATGGCACACCTATTTTTTTAGCCATTGTGAAGATCAAGTGAGAAGACGTGTGATTTCTTATTTTTTTATTCTTATTTATTATTACCTTTGTTATTATCGGTGTTTATTTAAGCTTCATAGTTTTCAGAGTTATTTTTAACTGCATTCTCTCTTAATGGTGTAAATAACTTAGCAGGATGTTGTTGTTTTGGCTCCTGTCTTATAGATGAGGAAAGTAAGGCTCAGAGAAGAGATGTATTCCACTGATAAACAGCAGGTCCAAGACTTAACTCTCAAATACAACGTGTCCCATCTCCTCCATATTGTCTGCCAAAATGAGAAGAAGTGGCTGGACAAATGCCATAGAGTGGGACATCCACAGGGGTCTGGTTGGGATCAGCTATGGACATCTGTCTTTTCCTTCCCAGACATAACTACTCCTAGAATTCCATGTTACACTGCCAGAAAATGAGAATCAAAAACCCAACTGGAGGCATTTGCATTTTTTAAAAAAACAATCTAGTACTCCTATAAGCCTGTGCGCTGCATTCCAATTTCTGTCCAAAGAGGCTTCATCAGCAGAAATGTTATGTCTCAGAAGTCACCTGGGCTTTGTGTACATTTAGCAGGGGCAATTCAGACCAAGGATTTCCTATGCTCCCTTCAAAAGCACTCAACCAAAAAAAAACAAAAAACAAAAAAAAACAAAAGCACTCAACCTTTTCAAGAAAACCTTTGGCTCTCTACAACTGTGTAATGGACCATGTCTACAGTTCCCCACTCAAGGCACTGTCATCTGTGCTTATGCTAATTTTTGCACAAAAGAGCTATTCACTGGGCCTTACTGCCAACCACTCCTTGCTCCCCTTTACTATGACTTCAGCCAAAATCAGTTGATGATGTAAGACCCTTCTCTGCCAAACCTGCATCCTCAAGGTTGAGAGTCACCAGGGATGGCTGGCCAAGAAAGAAAAAGATGCTATTAGAAGACTGAGGAATAGGAATCATGAAGTAAAGAACTTGTCCTTCTTCCCTGAAGACGTGACACAAGTTCTGAATGTCAAATTTGGATTTGGGAGAATATTGACCTTTACCATCAGAGAATCAACAGACGCATTCCCCCTATACATTTAGCAGCTCTTCCCTGGCCCTCCTACTTTATTACCACCACTCCACCTCCCTCTACCTACACATGCAGACCAAGAAAACACTTACAGCTTGTGAATATTTCAGCAGTGTGGTTTTTAAAGGTACATTAAATTTATCCTAGATGTTGTGCGTCTGATGTGGATAATGTTACATGATGGAATAAAGATCTCCAAAGAGCTATTCCTATTAATAAATTGGCAGATAAAATGTTAAGAGTGAGCCTCAACTCTTGATTCTCAAAAAGGGAATCATATTATCATGATAGAACTTCTCCTAGGAGAGTACCGGGACCTCTTCTGCCTAGAAAAAAAACATATTTTTTTTTTCTGTTTCAAGAATTATAGGAAAGGAAGAACTAGAAAGGAAAATTAAAATGAAACTTGCATTTTGAGAAGCAAGTAAATTAAAATACCACTTGAAGCCTTTAATTCGAAAACCCGAGAGAAGTTCCTTGTTAATTTAAAATTCACTAGATAATAAAACTCTCTACATTAATTGCAAATACTGTATCATACCGTATACTATACATACACATGAATTATATATCTAGCAATCATTTACTTGATGCTTCAAAACACAATCCTAAATCTGTATGCATTCTATCCAAGAGCTTTCAAGAACAAAACTCATTGTTTCCTGGGCTCAAAGTGGCAGAAGGGGAAATTACAGATCTGGGACTTCTTTGTCCTCTATCACTATGCAAAATCTTAAGCATTTGCAGATGTGGAAAGAAGCAGTCACTGAAAGTTTCTAGGAAAAAAATGTTTTCCACTCACTGCCCACATGCTATCATAACTTGGATTTCCTAGAAGAGGGCATATCCTCCTTGTCACCCATGAGCATTTTATTTTTTAATTTTTATTTATTTATTTATAAAAATTTTTATTTAAATTCAATTTAGGTAACATGTAGTGTATTATTCACCTCAGGGGTAGAATTTAGTGATTTATCAGTTGCATATAACACCCAGTGCTCATTACATCAAGAACCCTCCTTAATGCCCATAAGCATTTTAGAGGAATTGGACAAACTTCTTCAAAAAGGCAAAACTATATCTGAACCATTTCAATTGGAACTGAGGGCCTTGTCACATGTTTCAGAGTCTGGCTGATTTAACTGTAAAAGCACTAGAAATAAACCTCAGGTTAAATCACTTAATCCATCTGCGTTTCAAATCTCTCACCTGTAAAATGTGAGTGGTACTAATAGCTAATGTCTATTGAATATTTGCTATATTTCAGGCACTGTGCTGTGTGCTTTATATTACTTATTTCACTTAATCCTTCCAATAACCCTTTAACATAGGTTTCATTATTGTCCACATTCCCAGATGCAAAACTGAGGCTTGGTGTTTAAGAAAATTTGAGACGATCACACAACTAATGAGTGCCCTAGTAGGAATTCAAGACCTGGTACAACTCAGTATGAACTTTTAACTACATTCTATAAAGTTAAATAACCCTTAAAATATCCAGGTGAGTATCTGGCAAAGATAGTAATAAAACATTGCTGTGAGTTTGAAAATAAAATCTGCCCTTAGGTATCTTTGTTTATGACAGAGGTTCTCAACTTTGGAATATATTCAAATCACAAGGGCTATCTTAAAAAATAATAAAACCTTTTCTCATATCCCCATCCCATAAAAATTGAATCAAAATCTTTGGGATGGAGACCTGGGTGTCTGTTTTATTTTGTATTTTTAAAGCTTCTGGAGTTCTGATTCCCAGTATGATAGAGAAGCACATACTGCCCCATTTCTCCCACTGAATGCAGTTATAAAATTTGAACAGATTGCATGGAGCAAATATTTGAAGTCTCTGAAAAGGGAAAAGTAGTAGGTAAAAAAGCAGGTGGATTAGTGAAGAACACCGAAATTCTTAGTCCTACTAAACCATAAATGAGTTTGCCTTTTTGAGGGAGGGAGACTTGGACTCAAAGCATCCTAAAACTCAGAAGTGACCACCATTGGCACAGATAGAAAGATCTCCAGGAGAAAAATAAACACGTCTCCCAATAAACAGGGAGAGTGGGAGAAATCCCTGTTTTTCTAATTTTTTCCTTTATTTCTATGTTCTTGTTCTCCAGGCATTAATGACTAATAGGTATTTAAACTTCGAGGGAAGAAATGGTCTGAGGAGCATGAGGGGAACTTTGCCACTTATTTTTCTTGTATGTTGGCCCTAGAAATAAGCACATTGTAGAAAGTACTTGGCAAAGTGGACAAAGCCTCAGTTCTCTGCCAGAAGACCAAAAAGGGGAGCCTCAAGGAATTGGAATGCATCATGGAGATAGCAGAGGGTGAGAAGCTTGAGAAAGTGACCCTATGAAGGGTTTATGGATTTCTGATCCCATGAGCTCTACAATTATAGATTTGATGCTAACCAACATCTCATAAGCTCTGAGAGTGGAACTATGGGATAAATTACTGCCCAAGTCCCAGAATGACCACTGGATGGTGCAAATATGGGACTGATCCAAATAGTAATGCAAGACTTTGAAAATGGGATGGACATCAAAACTACAGAAGGCTGTTTGGAACTTGTGGCCTGAATCCAACTAAGTTGTTTGGCTGGTAAAATAAATACTTCAAAACTCTCCATAGATTTAAGAAAGACCCAGAGTCTCATAAAATAATTAAAAATGCCCAGGATAAAACTAAAAATTACTCAGCATAAAACTCAAAGAAGAACTAGAAAAATTTCAGCTTGAATGGAAAAAGGCAATCAACAAATGTCAACACTAAGATGATATAGATGTTGGAGTTATTTGACAAAGACTTTAAAGTAGCTATTACAAATATGTTCCAAGAAGAGTAAACCCTCTTGAAATGGTTAGAAAGATGGAATGTAGATTTTTTATCAAAGAAACAAAAGCTACAAAGAATAAATAAAATAAATTTAACATTTAGGCCTAAAAAATAGAATAACCAAAATAAAAACTCAGTAGATGAGGTCAAGAGAAGAATGGAAATGACAAAGGAAAGAGTCAGCAAATTGAATATATGTCAATACAAGCTATCTAATCTTAACAACTGAATGAACAAAATATTGAAAAAACATAAACAGAGCCTTACAGACCTCTATGACAATATCAAAATATCTAATATTCATTTTATTGCAGTCCCAGATGGAGAGGAGAAAATGAAGTGCAGAAAAAATATCTGAAAAGACAATTGCTGAAAATCTCCTGAATTTTGTGAAAGACATAAACCTACAGATTCAAGAAGCTCAAGTAACTCCAAATGGGAGGGCGGGGAGGAGGGAACCCCACAGAGAAATCTATGCCAAGACACATCATAATCAAACTGTTAAAAAACCCAAGACAAAGAAAAAGTATTAAACCAGTCAAAGCAAAAATGACACATTTCTCATAGGGAACAATGTTTCAATGACTACGTATCTCTCATAACAAATCATGAAAGCAGAAGGAAGTGGCTTGACATTTCTTTAGAAAGTGCTATCGATCCAGAATTCTGTATTCAGCAAAAATAATTTTGAAGAATAAAGGGAAATTAAAGGTGTTCTCAGAAGAAGGAAAACAAAGAATTCTTAAGTAGCAGATCCATCAAACCAAAACCAAAACAAAAATACCTTCTAAAAAGGAAGTTCAGACAAAAGGAAAATGATATCAGGTGGAAATTTGTAATATCAAGAATGAAGGAAGAGCCACAAAAATGTTAGATAAATAGGTAAATATAGTAGACTACTATTCTTTAGTTCTTTAAAATATGTAAGATGATTGAAAACAAAAATTATGTGTCTGATTGGGTTTTCAAAATACATAGATAATACATAAGACACCTAAAACATTAATGGAAGGAGGCAAAGGAATCTATAAAGTGGTAATTCTTCTGCATTCCACTTAAAGTGGTAAAATATTGACCCTAAGTGGACTATAGAAAATTAGGTCTGGTTATTGCAATCTCTAGAGAAACTACTTAAAAAAAAATCCAAAGAATTATAGCCAAATAAACAACAGAAAAATTAAAACAGAATACTAAAGAGAACATTCAAATAACCCCAGAGAAGGCAGGCATGGGGAATAAAATAGAAAACAAATAGTAAAATATAGCTCTAAGCCCAAACACAGTGAAGTTACTTAAATGTAAGTAGTCTAAGCACACCAATTACATATTGTCCATCTATCTGCTGTCTACAAGAAACTCACTTCAAACATAATGATAAATGTAGGCTAAAAGTAAAAGGCTGAGAAAAGATAAATCACATAAGCCTTAATCAAAAGAAGGATGAATAGCTATGATAATTATCAGGCAAAGTAGACTTCATGAAAATGAAAATTGTTAGGGATTTAAAGGGACATTACATAATGATAAGCAGATCAATTCACCAAGACATAACAATCCTGAATGTGTATGCGCCTTACAACAGATTTCAAAATACATAAAGCAAACACTGACAGAGTTGAAAGGATAAATAGGCCCATCCATAGTCATAGTTGGAGACTTCGATATATCTATCAGTAATTGACAAAATATGTAGACAAAAGTGAAAAAAACCAGCAAGGAGAAGTTGGAGAAAAGGCAACAGAGTAACATTAAAATGATCAATGGAAGAAGAAAGGAGTTTGAAATATTATAGGCAAACTCACCAACTTCAGAGTTTATGTACCGCAGTTATAAAAATAAAAATCCATATAGTACTTTCACTAAAGAACTTTTTCTACAAAACCAGAGGCATCCCTCTAAAAGCATTTTGTTTCCCTAAAATATGATTGACCTGAAGGAAGTCACATCTCCCTTCTTAACCTCCTTTTCTTCATGGGCAAATGAGGGGTAGGGGCTCCCCACTCGCCCCACCCATCCTCCCACATGATTAGATTTTATCCAATGTTCCTTCTAGCTCTGTGATTTTTCCTCTGCTTTTATTTTCTGGTGAATTTTCTTTTTTTAGGCTGGTGTTTTCAAATCATTCTTTACTGATGGAGCCAAGGTATCTTTTCATCTTCCTATTGTTTAATTTGCAAAGAAAGTATTAAAGATAAGACAGGGTGGGGACCTGAGTCACTGTCATTCAAACAAAAGGCTGTGGTCTGGAAATCTCCCCTCAGACACAAACATTTTGAAACAAAGGTAGAAACCAACATGGAAAATGAAAAAAAAAAAAAAAAAAAAAGTGGAACAAGTTCCAACCAAACATATTGCTTTATTTTCTGCTGAAATCTCTTTTTCCCCCTCTCATGGAGACACAGCTTAGGCAATATTTAACCAAATATTACTTATGTGTAATGAGAAACATGGTCATATTGCATTTGGAAAGTTGTAAGTTACAAACAAAACCTGACAAACTGTTCCAACTTTGATAATCTGAGAAGAAACAGAATAAATTAAAAGGTAAACCACATTCTTCTCAGCTTCCTGATGGGTTTTGTCCAAACAGCTTGAACAACTGCAAAATATTATTCAGGTAATTTCCAGGCATTCCGCTATTACCATGAGAATTTGAGCAAAGTTTATTGAACATATATAGTATTGCTCTAGTTTTAGAGCCTTTAGAAGAGGTAGGAATGTAAACGATAGGCTCTCTATTTTCTAGTTATTGTAAAGACTTCTCACTGGGCTCTTAAATTCCAAGAGGGCAGAAAGTGTGGTTGTTTTGCTTATCAGTTACTTATTAACCAATTCCTGAGACAGTGCTGCTGAGAAGGTGTGCTTAATCCTAGTTATAGGATATTAGGGAAAATTGATCACCAGAGCTAATCTTAGCTAGCTCCTTCCTAAGGGGATGCCTTTTCATGCAAAAATGAGTTATATGTATGTACCCTTAGGCATAAAATGATTGATTGATTTGTTTGTTGTTTTGTTACATGATTATTTGATATATGTACATAGGTAACAACAAACAACCTATGTACATCCTCCAAAACAAAAGGATTGATGAAAATTTTCAGTTTCCCTATTGGTTTTGACTGTCCAAGAGCTTCTAAAACCAATCACCTGGAGATCTTATTAAAATACAGATTCTGGGGGCCCCTGGGTGGCTCAGTTGGTTAAGCATCTGCCTTTGGCTCAGGTCATGATCTCAGGGTCCTGGGATCAAGCCCCACACTGAGCTCCCTGCTCAACAGGGAGTCTGGCTCTCCTTCTCCTTCTGCCCTCCCCTTCCCCCCCACCCCCCACCGCTGCTGCTTGTGCTCTCGCTCTCTCTTTCTCTCAAATAAATGATATCTTTCTAAAAATTAAAATAAAATAAAATGCAGATTCTGATTCAGTAGGTCTGGGAGAGGACCCAAGATTGGCATTTCTAATGAACTTCCATGGACTATGGTCTGTGGACCACATCTTTTGTAACAAGACAAAGAAAGTGGGCAGTTGCCAAATAGAAATGGTGTTCAGGTGCACGTGGAAGAAGTTAACATGGCTACAATGTGCAGCCTTGATAGGGTAATAAACACAGAATTTTATTTTTTTTATTTTTTTATTTTTATTTTTTAAACACAGAATTTTAAACTGGAAAATAACTGCACAGGTTATTTTGGAGGCATGAACCCTTAGGCATAAGGATGCTAAAAGTGACCTTCCTAAGGCCCTAAAACTGGTTGTGGATTTGTTTCCACTGGGACTGGGCCTTGGGACTCCTGATTTTAAACCTGTTCTTTCTGCAAGTTGATTGTATACCATCGTAAAAAAAAGTTTAGGAGCAGCCACTACATTTTCCTGGATGAAGGAAGGGCATATCAGCCAAGATGAGAGGTGTGTTCGAAGCTGGTAGCCAAACATAAATGAGTCTTGGGCCTCGTTAAGCATAGCTGAGCTACCTTCTTTCCCCAGATCACAGTCCTGGTGGCCTATGTCTGGTATAGATGAGGCATAGTGCCCAGAGCACCCCAGAAAATATTTTCTGCAGCCTGATTCAGGACATTTCCCCCCCCCCCCCCAAGGGAGCAGCTGGCTAGTAGCTCTGTTTGGGGGCAAGTTAGTTCAATTCCATGCTGCGGAGCCCTGAGAATGAATTTCTAGGGCCATCTCAACAGTCTGGCTTCCCTAGGCCTGCCTTGGAAAATGTCTGACTGCCCATTCTGATTTCACTAAAACTGGGGAGTGTTACTTCCTACATAAACCTGAGAAACTATTTTTACCTGGTTTTGTCTTCATCAGACTAGAGAGGGTGCTCACTGAAAACGTAAATAAAACCCACATTTTCCAAGTTGCCCAGAAATCACCAGCATTTTTCAAAAAGCACTCCTTGGGAGCTTGTTTTCAAAGGGAAATTTTCTTGCTAACCAAATCTCAGGATACTTATGAAATCTTAATTCTGTTCACAATGTGTCCATCGTGTCCGTAGTAACCAAATGGATTACATTTTGGCTCCCTGAGGGGAGGGCATACATGGGCAGGAAACACCAGTAATAATTTGGGGTTTTTGAGCTCAAGGAGGGTACTGGTCTGGCATCACTGGTAAATGCTGGAAGGTTTTAGGAGTCTCTGCCTAGAATTGTTGTAGCAATAAGGGTCACTGACTTATTTCTGAGTGAATGGAAATCTCATAATAAGTTAGTATGAACATATTGAACCATCCCCTTCTGAGAAACCGAGTCCTTTTCAGGGACTTTCTCTCTGGAAACTCTCCCTTTCTGCCCACTACTCCACTACCTTCAAGTCTTCAGTTGAAAGAGACAAAGCAAAGTCAGCAAGATTAGCACAGATCTTTGTGGTTCAATGGAAAGTACACAGGGAGTGAATACACACCTGTCTGAGTTTGGGCTATGTCTGTAACCAGCTGTGTGACCCCTTAGCAAGTTGCCTAACTTCTCTTCTATTTCAATTACTGGTCATAAAATAAAGAAATCAGACTCTGTGGTTTAAAAATATATTTTTTTTTAGCCAGAAATGTCTAGGTACCTACAGCTTGGTTTCTTTCTAGAGCTCATAAGCCCATCGATGGGGTTCTGACTTAAGAGACAAAAAAACTCATTAATGAGAAGAGTGTCCTATTTAGTTTGACATTGAATTCACTTTAAAAAATCAAGAGTACCTAGATGATGGAAACATATATTAAATACCCACCAAAATCAGGAGAAGACCATCGCTCAGCACATTATTAATTTTAAACTAATCAACTTGGCGGTTTGTGGTTGATGGTCCATTTCATGTTGGCTTGCTCTTTGGCGTGCTCTTTCTCTCTTTCTTCCTTTAAAGTGTCTCCCTCCCCTGTCCTCAGCTTCAGCTTCATCTGAGACTACTTTAACTGACACACTCAGGTGAGTCCTCTCTCAGTACCCTAACCCAGCCAGAGGAGCTCTAACTTAGAAACACAAAACCCCATCGTTTAACAACAAAACACCGATTCTCACAGGAAGCAGGTCTTGCCTTGTTTTAATAAAAACAGTCTTAGAGCACATACCCATGCACAAACCACACATGGAAAAAATGTGTCATTTGTACCTTTGGCTGGAGGAAAATGTTGATATTGTACCATGGTTAATAGAGATTGAATCAGCATTGAATCTCTAAATGACTCCCCCCGCCCCCCCCACCCCGCCACAAGTGGGAGAGGAGAGTTTAGTTCCAGGGAGAGAAAGGCAGAGGAAACTTAATCTAAAGTGACTTGGCATTTTGGTTCACCAAGAACCAGGGTGCTGGGAGTCAGATTTCAGCATACAGAAGGGAGGAATCCCAAGTGCATGAAAATGATGACAAGAGAAAGAACAGATAATAACATCAAGCCTAACTCTAATCCACCATGAGGCTCTGTTTGTTCTTCATTAATAATGGTGGAGTCTGGTGAAAAATGAAATAGATGAGCGAGAGGTCTTCACAGAGCGTTGCTTCAGCAAACGCGCTGCCAAGCTTACATGTGGCATGTTGTAACTTTACTACTCAGAATCATAAAAGAGCTGGGCATGATTCCCAGAACATTGCTAACTTTTCTTCTCTCTTTTGCGGTCCACATATTATAATTGTATGATTTCTTTTTTCCAGGGCCATTTTCAACTCTAGAAATGGAGAGAGTATGCGATGCACATGTTACCTAAGTTTAGATCCGTTCTCTCCCTAAGAGTTCGGCCCCAACGTTTAGCTCCCATGGGAACAGTGGTGGTTTAGAGGGTGTGAGAAAGACGGCCTGCCTCAGTCAGAGATGAAACTGCACCAGCACTGCAACTAGATTCAAACCCCTGGAGACATTATGAGGGTTGGATTTGCCCTACCCACCCACCCACCCTCACTCTTGGCAGGTTATCTTGGCAGAATATAAGATGTTGGCCAACTCATCTCAACTCATTCCTTTCTATTCACCCCCAAAGTTCTGGGGATCATCTCCTGTCCTTGCCTCCCTTCCTCTACCTCACAGAAGGAAGCATCCTACCTACCTCTCCACCAAGGCACACCCACTGTGTATGTCCTGAACCCATCTCCTGTCTCTGGACTAAGCAGTCCAACCCACGCATGCATTGATGTGGACTCATCCACACAACTACAGGGTCCCCTTCCACAGCTCGTTCCTCTCTGCCTCCTGGCCCCCTTAACTCAGGACCCCTTGCCCTGGCTCTTTAGTTCAGAAAGATGGGAATACTGTCTCAGTTTTAGCAGCCTGCATCCCCAATCCTCCTCCCAGCTTTGTGCTTGAGGCTGTTTAGAGGTCAAAGTCGTGGAAGAGGAAAATGAACAGGAAATGAACAGAGGAAAATGAACCCTGGAAATTCATTTCTTCACAGGCCACATCTCTAAGTTTCAACCTCCTTCCCCCACTCCCAATCTACCTGCACATCCCTAACTTTCAGAGCTCTTTTAGCATCTTTTCATTTTTGACAGAGGCAGGTCATCCTGATAATTTTACCTCTCCTCTGGATCTCTGCTCATGGCCTTCGAGCAACCCCTCTCTTTCCAAAACAACCTTCCCTCCACCCTGCCTCCCACCCTGCCTCCCACCTCTGTTCTCTCCAAGCTCCTTGAAGATGTATTTTTCCACATGAATAGACTCCATCTCTGGCCTAGCAGGGGCACCAAGGTTTACCTCTCCTGAAGATTGCATCTAAGAGCTCCGGACAATCTACAAGAAGCCACTACTGAAAGATTGATTAAGCCAAAGCAGGTAGATTGGAGATGGAAATTGAAGCTTGGAGAAGTGACCTGCAAGGGAATGAAGTTGTCAGATACCTCTCTCTTTCTTTTCCCCTCCTTTTCTCATAGCTTTGCCCTGAGGGCAGCCCTGAGCTCAGAACTGGGAAGGGGACAGCACTGGAGGCTGCTGAAACTGAGATAGTATTTCTAATTTTCTGAGTTGAATGCTGAGAGAAGAGGGTGAGAGTATGGAGAAGAGAGAGTTAGAGAAAGGGTCCCACAGTTCTGTTGATGATCCACACAAGGGCGTGCATGGTTAGATCCAAAAGAGCACAGCAAAGGCTTTGAGAGCTGGATGGATACCCACCTCTGATTAATCTCTGAACTGGCACACGTGTGGAACACACTCAAAGTAGCATAACAAAGGCTTTAAAAGATGAACTGAGATTAGAAGCACCACCCACAGAAGGCAAAACAGAACTTTCAGCCGGAACTTAACTAAGTTGATTGTCTGATGAATCAAACAAACAAACAGACAAAAAACCCTAACACTTTCCGGAGAATTATAATAAGAATCCACATAACAATATTCATGAGGGCCAGGATAAGATCCAAAAGTGCTCAAGAATACAGAGAGCTAAGAAAATGTGACCAATTCCTAAGGGAAAAATAAGCAATATATGTCAACACTGAGATGACCCAAATGTTGACCATTCCCAAACTGAGATTTTAAAGCAGCTACTAGAATTATGATCCATAAAATAAAGGTAAAAATATTTACAATGAATCGAACAAAACAACTCCTCAGCAGAAAAATATGCACCACAAAAAGGAATTAATCAGAAACTTTACAACTGAAAAATGAAAGAGCTCAAAATTCAAAGATTCATCCAGTAAATTCAACAGCAGAATGGAGATTATCATCTCAGAAAAAAAGAATCCGTGAGTTTGAAGATAGATCAATAAGAATTATCCAATCTAAAGAACAGAGAGGGAAAAAATAAAATGAAAATAGAGCCTCAGAGACCTATAGAACCATATCAAAAGGTCAAATATATATGTCATGGGAATTCCAGAAAGAGATGAAAAAGAAATTAGAGCTGAAAACTTCCAAAACTGGAGAAACACATAAATCTATAGATTAGAGCAGCTCAGTAAACCCCAAGCATGATTAACTCAAAGTAAACCACACCTGACATATCATAATCAAACTACTGAAAGCCAAAGATGAAAAAGAAAATCTTGAAAGCTGCTCAGGAAAAATGGCACATGACATGTGGAGGAACAATGATTCAAAGGACTGTGAAATCTCAGAAACCAGAGGCCAGAAGACAGTGGATCAATGTCTTCAAAGTGCTGAAAAACCAAGAATGAGACAGGGCTTATAACTGAGAGGCTGGAATGCAGGATGATTACTAACTCTGGTTTCAGGTCTTGGAAATGGGACAGAAATCTAGAGATTAGTGTGGTGGTGGGACTCAAACAAGAAAAGACCTGCTTGACAATCAAGGATTGTCTGGCAACTAGAATGTCAGATCTGAGACACACACACACACACACACACACACACACACACACATACGGTGTGTGTGTGTACAGAGTCCAAGAGCTTCTCAACAAGCTAGGAGCAGAAGCTGCAGGAAAGGGCTCATGGGGATGTCAGATCTGGCTAGATATTAGCTGTCTTCCGTACATGTCCAAAATGTCTCACCGTTATCCACACAATGCCCTCTGCCTCGATCCCCTACTTTCTCATCTCAATATGACTAATTTCTACTCATCCTCAGTGGCCTGGTTCACATGCAACCTCATTTATGCCATAGCAAAAATTTACCAAATACTTCTTGTGTACCAGGAGTTGAACCTCTCCATAACATCTTTCCAGATCTTCCTACTGATAGCAATTCCCCCCACGCCCAAATTTTCATATCTATTCATCATACTCATTTTACACCTTGTGTTAGAGCTAGCCATATTACAGCTAGCATGTATGTTGTGTATTACCTAAGGATAGAGGCTGAGTATTACTCAGCTTTGTGTTACCAGCAGGGTCTGTCATGGTAGCTGAAAGGTACTTATTGTTCAGGACTTTTCATGAGCGAAGTGAGTGGATACCTTTTTTCTCCTAAGCTAATTAAAAAGCTACCAGTTGTTAAGAAAAGCATGAATCACTTCTATCTTTAAAAAATTGCTTGATAAGATAATTATTTACTCTAGTAAATGATAAAAAAGTGGAAGGCAAAAAGAACACTGCTGTTTCTTAGAATTATCTCTCATAATTCTTTGGCATTTACTCATCCTCGAAAGACTCACAGCATGTACACAGAGCTGGAAAAGAACTTAAGTGTGAAAGACCAAACCCTTATTTTACAAAGTAGAAAACAGAGAGGTGAAGAGTCTGCTTTAACTCTCACAGTAATTGAATCGGACTGGAATCCAGATCTTTCCGGCTCCCTCCTCTGAAGTTCATGCTTCCTCTAATTCAGGGCTGTGAGATACAGATTTACTGAGATAAGAAAAGACCAGAGTTTGGTTGGGTGAGCCTGGATGGTTGGTTAAAGCATTGAAGAGGCTGGTCATCTCCTCTCAGGGGATTAAGGATCTACTGTGAACATTAACTCAATGTTTGCCTAGGCCTTCCTGAGTGACTAAGGCTGAATACCACCACGACTCCTGCCTCTCCGGCAGTTATTCTACTCACCATTTATATCCCCATCACTTGAAGTGGGAGGGCGCTCAGAGGAAGCCAGTCCTGAAACAGGGTGGAAAGCATGGTTGGAAAGAAAAGCTCTGCATCTGATCTCACTTCCATCAAAAACTGAGTAGAGGACACCGAAGAACCCTGTACTGCCTTTGGTGCCTCAGTGTCCCCACTTGTGAAAGGTTGTTGAAAATACCAGTAATTCTGCAAACAGAAATGGTGTGCATATTAGCTGGCCACCAAATAAGACAGATTTCAGATGCAAATAGTAACAAAAAGCTGGAGAAGTATGAAGAGTTTTAGGTATAAAAGAAAGACAAAACTAAAAAGATAATCCCCTTAAGACACCGAGTGTGCGTGTGTGTGTGTGTGTGTGTGTGATTCCCAAAGTAAGAGGGCCAGGGTAATACTGTCAATGCTTAACTCCAAAATAGATAAAAGGTTAAAAAAAAAAAAAAGTCTGCTCTATTGAGGAAAAAAGTCCTGAAATAACCTATCACTGGTGTTCAGAAGTCACAAGGTCATCATTCATCTTTATAAAAAGGGATGCTGAACAAAGACAAACAAGGTAAAGGTTTTGCTTTTACATAACATCAGGCCAGGTAGAAGAAATAGCTGTAATTCCGTAGGCCTCAAGCATGACAGAGAAATTTAAAGCTTTAAGAAATATCCTATGAAATGCTGTACTTCTGGTTTCAACAAATGCTTGGAGACATCATGAAAGTCCTTTTGAAAGGGACAGAAAATTTTGTTCATCATTTCTTTCAAATACTTAAAAAAATATTTTTTTTCCAAAATTTGACAGTCTCCTCTCTATCTTGACCTAAAATCAGTCAGTCAAGCAATCCACACCTTTAGAGGCTTGCATCTAATTTTGCTATCTCAGACTTTAATATTTCTTAACCTCGACGTGGAGTAAGGCTTTACTCTAATGATGGTTAACATTACCGACTCCACGAGCTCTGAGTTTGCCACTTGACTATAACTGCCCTTGTCATGTTCTTTTAAATCTGTTTATGTACACACAGGCATACATTCTTACAAAAGGAGGAATGGAAAGAAAAATCACTGTGTTTGTCCAGTGAAATCTTGATTCAGATGTACTCCTAGTTGCAGAGGTCAATGCATAAGAGACCAGGGTCACAGACTGACCTGTAGCAAGAATAAAATATCTTCAAACTCTCCTGTTTAAGAAGGAATATGAATTTGAAATTATTTAAATGATATATGCAGGTTTCTCTTAATATGAAAATTATATTTCCCTCAAATTTTCTAGTAGAAGGGCATCCTTCAGTATAGCAAACAGAAAGCTCATAACACTCTGGTTCAGTCTTCTATTTTCAGGCTAAGGGTTGTGTTTTGTTTCCTCTTTTGAATTATTAAAATCTGCATGCCCACTAATGCTCTGCACTTTGCAAAAGTATAATACTAAGAAATCTTATATTATTTTTTATTAACTTGCGGATTTTTCTGGAGGAGGAATATCATTTAAATATTCCCTAAAGAGAAACCAAAAGGGAGGGGAATTTTCTTGGGCTTTCGATTGTAGCTTATAGTGAATGGGAAAAATCAGTTCTCACTTAGATCTACATGGCTGTTTGTGAGCAGAAAATAGTTTTAGTTATTGTGCCTATGCAACCAAGATTTTCTGGGACAATCCCAATTTCATTCTTTTCAATAAATGTGCATTTCAATTACGCTTGTAGGAAATTATCCAACACTCATACTCACAGAGGTGATTAAAGTCCATTGTGGAAAACTGTTCACTGCAGCATTATGGGTAACAACTGGAAGCAAGTTAAATGCCCTTCAGTAGCAGAACAGTTTAAGAAATTTCATCCAACACCAAGCAGATTCAGGCAGATCTCTATGAACTGTCATGGAAAAATATCCAATATATATTGTTCATTGGAAAATATCAGGTCACAGAACAGGTGTTTAAAATATACCCAACTGTGTAATACTCAGAAAAATTCTACCATATATGTTTGTAAAGGGCTAGAAATTTTCTGATGGATATACAAGAAGCAAAGCAAAAGATCATCTCTGGGGTTGGGATGGAGGGTTAATGAAAAAATGGAACACTTTTACTCATCATTCATATATCCTAGCTCCCAGTATTTCTATGCCACCTTCTATTAATTAAACTCCCCCTGATGCCTCTAATTCTCATTGCTTCCCACTATGTATCAGACTCTGTATTGTCATAAAGTCCTACAGTTCTGGTCACAAGATGTGAGCTTGCATGAGACCGGTGTGAAATGGTTGGAAGAGAAAAGAAAAGTCACGGATCTTAAACTAGCAATGGGTTTGACTGCGAGGGCTGCAGCCAACAGGCGAATGTTGTGTCTAGAGGGATTAAGTATTCCAGTCACCAGGAATATCAACGATGTTCTGATCAGAGTTGGGTATAGGGGCTGCCAGGTGGAGGTAACACAGGAAGTCAAGCACGTGGGAGCATCGCCATTCAAGTTGTCCACTGTTTTCCTTGGACTTGGTTTGTGGTGGACATGGCTAATTGCAGTGTAACCCAATACCTATTTTCTTTGTCCTCCTCATAATAGAATCCAAATTTTGTTTGGGCCTACAAAGTATGCAGGTCAAAACACTCACTTCTTCAAACTCTCTTAATACAGAAGTGGCTGTGTTACTCAGTATTGGCCAATAGGTTGAAAACAAAGAGTGCTTCGGGTGACACTTTCTGAAAATTACTCTTTTCTTGATAAAATAAGGACAGACTCAGCTGACTTGTGCCTTTATCCCTTCATCTCTCAACTGGCCTGGGAACAGATTCAATGTTCGGGGGTGGAAAAGCCATCTTGTAACCACAAAGATGAAAACCAAATACTGAGAATGGTGAAGGAGCTCAGCTTTGATGACCTAGGGCAGATTCAGAGGTCTGAGGCTGCTGCCTCCTCTAGAGTTCCAGTTATAAAGAAAAATAGCCCTCAGTCCGGGAAAGCTACCGTAATCATCTCTATGGTCAAAGATAATCCTAGCCAATTCTGGATCCTCCAACAAAAGGGCAGTCACGATTCTGGATGGATCACGAGAGCTCTGGACAAGTGGGCTGTGGTCAGGCAAAGTAGGGGAGTCTGAAAAATGAACCAAGAACTCTAGAAACCAGGGCAATGGCCTGGGAAAACCCAGGGAGGCTGTATGATTAATGATTTCACTTGGAAATCATTAATCTGTTTGTAGAGTGGGATCCTCCAGGAAACAGAATACAAGGTGGCTCTGGCTGTTGTATAAAATAGAGTTCACTCTTCCCAGGATCAGCTGCTTTCTGGTGCTCAGCCTGTAGACTAGATCCATTTTCCCAGATCCTTGGCTAGGCCACGGTGATGAAATCTATGCACCATTTCCTTCATTTCTCTGCCAGGACTCTAGTAGAGCTTCAGGCTTCATTTGCATCCAGCTGCCCATGGGTGTCAGAAGCTGTTTGACTTAGCAGAGCCAGTAGCCTGGGGTTGGGTGCAGAGAGCAAGAAAGAAAGAGTTGCACTTTCCAGTCATCTGGCTCCTTGGAGTGGCATGCCATCTCCTGCTCCCTTCTGTTACTTTTATTAACTAAAGAAAAAAAAAAAAGAAAAGAAAAGAAAAGAAAAGAAAAGAAAGAAACAGAAACAAAATTCCATAATCAAGGAAAGGTGAGTAAAAAAAGATAAATAAATAAATAAGTGCTAACTGGAAGAGTTTCTTTTTTTTTCTTTTTCTTCTTTTTTTTTTTTTTTAAACTTACTCGGAAGAATGCATTATCTGTTAGTAAGTAGTGTAAGCAATTATCTTTAGCGTGGAACTGGTATATTTTAGGCAATCCTACTGAAATGGTGTAAACAACATTTCCTGTGTCAAAAGCAGAGATCCAAGTCTGTTTTAGAATGGTCCTAATCTCCATCTATTATAATTTCCACCAATAACTTGTCTTTTTATATATGCTGGCATCTGTGTGAAAGACAGCATCCCACATTGACCAAGTCTCCATCTGGTGAGAGGCGGGAGAACAGGAACATAGGCTGTCACTTTATGCAGATGGATTTCTATTAATACAAACAAGTGACCCTAAAAGAGAAATTGGCTAGCTCCAGCATAACTTTAAGAAGATTGTTCTGAATTTCCTGAAAGCAGGTTATTTCTAAATACATGGTGTTGCCTTTTAAACACAGATCAGGCATTTTGTCCTTCTAAGAGCTGGTTTTACAAAGTGGGCTTGCCATTCTGAGCCCATTTGCTCGGGGAGGGAGAGGCAGGAAAAGATTGCAGTGAGACAGACAGACAGGGTCTCTTGTGGGAACAGCCCCAGGTTTTCCTGATGAGTGTTTCGAGACCCATCAGGCTATGAATCCTGGAGAGAGGGCAGGGGAAGGGAGTAGTTTAACCCATCATGGCTCTCTGCCACCTGTCTTTTCTCCTTCCTTACCATGAGAATATGTGGCTTGCAAATATCCTCAGTGCATCCATTGGGTAAATTTATATTCTGAATCTACACATACAAACCTTTACCAAGGGAGTCTGCTTTTAGGGTCACTAGGAAGGCTTTCACTGACTTCTTCTTCTTCATTGACCCACCCCTGGCCAGCTGTGACAAACAGCATAGCAACTGGGCCATGGAGAGACTCTCGAGAGTAATAACTCCTAGTTGTAAACAACCCAGTGGCCTATCAATAGAGATGAGTGATGTTATATCCATGTGGCACAATACTATGATATAGTTAAAAATCATATTTTGGAATAGTTTTTTTTCAAACTGGTTATTTCAGTACTCCTTCAGGGCTTCTGCCCTATGTTTGGCTCTCCTATTTTATACTTAATACATTTCTTTAAATGGACTTAGTTTTTAAAACATATGTATTCCCACCCATCCTCATCCTGAGTGATGATATCTACGACATGAGTTTGAGGTGCTAGTTGTATTTTTCAGTACTCACTAACCTAAACAGGTAAGTTTAAATACTTACCTGTTAATACTTAACAGGTAAGTATTAAAATTTAAAATGTTCAATTAAGTTTGGCTAAAATCAGCTTAAAATCAGTATCCCCAGTGGTACTCTTCCCACTGTTAGGAGAAACCTTGCTTTAGAAGACTACCTGGTGTCCCTGGAGCAAAGACTACGCTATTACTTGAAAACAAGCAAACTGATCAAAATTTTGTGGAAATAATGTCTGTTCATGTGTGTGTGCATATGTGTATGAAAAAGATGCATATGAACCCCATATGTTAATAGTGGTTAGCTCTATTAGTATGTAATCTGGTCTCAGATTGACTTATGGGATTTTTTTCCACAGGTGTCTCCTTTATTTAAAAGTGATGATTAACTCATTTTTTAAAAATAGTTTTATTGAGATATAATTTGAATACTAGAAAATTCATCCTTTTGAGGTATAAAATTTGGCGTTTTTCAGTATATTCACAAAGATGTATACCATAGACTATACCTAAATCTAGGACATTTCATCACCCCCAAAAGAAACTCTGTACACATTACTGTCACTCTCCCATTGTCCCCTGAATCTAGTCCCTGGCAATCACTAATCTACTTTCCATCTCTACGGACTTGCCTTTTCTGGAAATGGCATAGAAATAGAATCACACAATAATATGGATTTTTGTGACTAGCTTCTTTCATTTCAAGTTTCCTCCATGTTGTAGCATTAGTAGTACTTCTATTCTTCTTATTATAGAAGTGGCTTTCTGCCACTTGAATATACCACATTGTTATTTATCCATTCATTAGTTGATAGACATTTTTTGCTACTTCTACTTTTTGGCTATTATAAATAATTCTTCTGTGAACATTTGTGTACAAGTTACACAGGGACATATATTTTCAATTTTCTTGAGTCTATACCCAGGAGTAGAATTGCTGAATTACATAATAACTCTAGGTTTAACAGTTTAAAGAACTACCAAACAGTTTTCCAAAATGGCTACACCATATAAAAATCCCACCAGCAGTGTACGAGGGTTCCAATATCTCCACAACCTCACCAACATCTGTACTTGTCTGTCATTTTTATATCCGCCATCCTAGGAGATGTGAAATGGTACCTCATTGTGGTTTTGATTTACATTTCCCAGATGACTAAGGATGTTGAGTATCCTTTCATGTGTTTATTAGCCATTTGTACAGGCTTTGCTTTATTGCACTTCACAGAGACTGTATTTTTTATAAGTTGAAGATTTGTGGAAACCCTGCAGCAAGCAAATCTATCAGTGCCTTTTTTTCCTATAGCATTGGCTTGCTTCATGTCTTTGTGTCACATTTTGGTAATTGTTGCTTTATTGAAGTGGTCTGGAACTGAACCCGCCATGTATCCTATGTATGCCTAAATATCTATTCAGATCTTTTGCCTATTTTTCATTTAGGTTGTCTTTTTATTATTGAGTTATAGGTGTTCTTTATATATTCTATATACAAGTTCCTTATCATATATATGATTTCAAATATTTCCCCCATTTCATTCTCTTGATAGTGTCCTTTGAAGCACAAAAGTTTTAGATTTTGATTAAGTTCCATTATGTTTTATTTTGTTGCCTGTGGTTTAGGTGTGATATCTAGAGTTCATTCCCTAATCCAAGGTCACAAAATTTATGCCCATGTTTTCTTCAAGGAGTTTTACCATTTAGCTCCTATATATGGTCTATAATCCATTTTGAGTTGAGATTTGTATTTTGTTTGGGGAAGGAGTCACATTTCATCCTTTTTCATGGGTATCCAGTTGTCCAGGCATCATTTGTTGAAAAGAATGCTTTTCCCCCATTGAAAGGTCCTTGGCACCCTTGTCAAAAATCAGTTGATCACTAATTCATGAATGTAAGGGTTTAATTCTGAACTCTCAATGCTATTCCATTGATCTGTATGTCTAGACTTACACCAGTACCTCACCATCTGGGTTACTATAGCTTTGTACTAAATTTTGAAATTGGGAAGTATGAGTCCTTTAACCTTGTTTTTCTTTCTCAAGGCTGTTTTGGCTATTTTGGGTTTCTTAAATTTCTATCTGAATTCTAGATTCAGTTTATCTCTTTCTACCCAGCAAAAGGCAGCTGGGATTCTGATACAGATTACATTGAATCTGTGGTTAATACTTAATACATAATAATACTAAGGTCTGATCCATGACCAGAGGATGTTTTTTCATTAAGTTAGATTTCCTTTAATTTCTTTTAACAATACTTTTTAGTCTTCAGTACATAAGTCTCACACTTCTTTTATTGAATTTACTCCTAGGTATTTATTCTTTTTGATGCTATTATTGTAAATGGATTCAAATTGTGTTTAAAACCTCCTTCTTTATAGTTCCCTAAATTTTAAAATTACTTATAATGATGACCTAATACTCTTATAATGAGAAAGAATATGAAAAAAGTTTCAGCCTCATGAAGATTTGAGAATCCTAGATATGGATTCTTCTGTGGATTTTTTTTTTTTGATGTCTGAATTTGTGTCGTAGTTTGATTCAAATACTTCATGTAGCCTCTAACGGAGCTTGAGAAGTTAGCTTCATTCTTAAACTTCATGTTTAGCACATTGTAAAGATGCAAAGTACAAGTGTATTACTTGCAATATACCAGATCCTAGAGATATTGTTTAATGGAAATGAAAGACATTTTGTTGGAAGTAAGATCAATAAACCTTCAGTTTATAACCTTTAGTCTACAAAGCCAATCAAAGCACTTCATGGTCCTATGCAGTAAAGAGGAAAGGAGAACAAGGATCTCAGTGAGAAGGAAAGAAGTACCTGTTTGCTTGGTCCAAATTTTGAGTGCAGCTGGCCTTACAGAGAAATTAGCTGAATTAGCTGCCCATGCGGGATCTCACTCCAGACTGTGATTTACCTCTCTCTTGCAGGTTTACTACATTGTAGCTTTAAATCAGTTCCCATCAGCTGAATCGCCAGGTGCCTTGGAGATCTTCATTGGAAATCTCAGCCAAAGACTTTGGTTTATGGCTTAAATCTGTCCTTTGCAGTATCATTGGTTGGTTGGTTAGTTGGTTGATTGGTTGGTTGATTTTAAATCAAATAGAACTTCTCACATTAGTGGTAGGGCTATTTCTTATGAACTCTTAGCTGTTCTAGTGAATATAATGAATATAAGACTTGTTTGGTAATTGCAGCAACTACAAGGAATCAGGTCATTTGTAACTGGTCTAAAAGATCCCTGATCACAGAGACAGTCTCCTGAGGAAGGCTGATATCTCTGCATCTAAAATCATCCTGACAAGAAAATTACAGGCCAAAAATATCCCACAAGGAGAAAAAGGGCCCAGAGGCAACAGTCATTCAGATGAGCTCTCTGGAAAATATTGTATAACCTAGGACTATCAGCCCTTACCTATACACTGAAACTCAAAATTCTCTCTATATACTTCTCTAGCATCATCTATGCTTCTCAGTAAGCCTATGTCACGAATTGAGAAAGAAATAAGCATTCACCCCCAGAAAGCACCCCTCAGTAATAGCATTCCACAGACTTTATTTTAGAAACAAATCTATAGTCCTCAGCCTCAGAGAAAGAGTGAAGTTTATAATACTATTCAAATCCTCTTAACTGCCAGCCTTTCAAACAAAAACCTGGGTAAATTGAAACCCTTCTCCCAAAGCCTAGACTTCCAATGTCTTGTATACCAATTTCTCCACCCTCCTTTCTCGACATAAAAAGCAACAAGAAAAGTAACCAAAGACATAGTCAGCTCCAGTGGCATCCTTAAGATGAAGCAGACAAGGTATGCTGACACCTGTCTGCAAAAGACCTGTTCCTTTCTTTCACCACCAGAACCTGTCCAGAGATCTGCAGCCCTCCAAGGACTCAGATGCTGCACACAGCCAAATAATGCTAAGCTCACCTCCCAGGAGAGGAAATTGAGTCAAATTGTCCAGGTAAGAAAGTTCAGGGTCTTCTACAGGCCTTTCCGGGGATGAGCAAGAGGCTATCATACCAGAAGGAAACTGAATTAAAAGGGTCAAGGTTTTAACCAAGAATCTCCTCATGAGGTTGAATGTTGTGTGATAACATTTTCATCAGTACAGACTCTTGGGCAAATTGTTCTGTTCATCTCTCCCTGGGAAGCTCAACCCAAATCCTCAGCCAATCTTTTTCTCAGCGGTCACAGAGCACTCCCTTGCCCAGCATCTGCACTTCTTTGCAAGACCTCCCTCTGAAGATGGATTCATGGGCCTATGCTCTTCCCTTCACTGCTCTGCTTGGCCCCGGGAAGCCAGGCCTCACCTGACGATGGGTCAACAACTATAGAGCCATTTAAGGTCAAGTCCTCCAAGAGAAACATTGCCTTTGTTTTCTGACACTGGCAGTGGCTAAGCAAGTGTCTTCTGGTGACCATGTTTTTTCTCAAATGAGAAACATTCTCAATTTTCTCAAACTGAGAAACAGTCTGACTTGATGATGTTTCCTTTAGACTTTAATGTTACCTACTTACAGAATGTTCCATGTTTTGGAATATTCTTCCTTTTCTGAATCTCCTCTTCTCCTTGTATTCTTTGCAAGTTTCCAGGCCAAGGAATCCTGGTGGAAGCAAAGGCTTTAGCAACTTTGATTTTTACTCTCATGAGAGGGTCAGCTTGCAGAATCTCAGATGAACATAATCCATTTTATTCAGATGGCAAGAATGGACTCCCCATTCTGGTCCATCTTCCTGATGGGATCAACTTGCTCTATCATTATATATCCACCCTCTCTACTAATAGGCACACAGTTTCCTTTAATGTGTGGCATCACTCTGACAGTTCTCATCATACATTAGCTGACTAAACACTTATTGGAAAATTGAATGACAGGTTTGGCAATGGTTCTTTAAAATTTCATCTACAGAAAACAGGGAGAGTGAAGATTCATCCCTCTTGGTCGTTTCACCAGACATGTCTGCATGAATCAACAAGGACTAAATGGATATCTTGGTGACTCACTGATGGCATATTTGGTGAATGTGGGATGAACATTGCATATATCTCTAATCAAGAGTGGATATCACTGACTATGAAGTAACCTACTTCTTTGCATTTCTCTATTTTCTTCTCCCCCCCCTTCTATTTTCAAAATGGGTATTTTAAATTGGGTTAAAAGACATTAATTTCCCCCTCTTAAACTTACCCTAACCACAATGACAGGTGCTTATTAATAGTTTAAAATGTTAACTAAATGAATAAATGATGAATGAGTGACTCCATAGAACAAAAATGGAGAATCAATTGTGGTATAATGCTAAGTAAAAATGAATAACTTAAAATTAGAGTTAGAATACTGCTGCAAATATATAAAAATTGACTATACATATGGACAGCTTTAAAAGACAACAGGACATATGAAAATATTGATTTTGTTATGTGATCAAATTAAAAGAATTTTCCATCTTGTCATATCTAACACATTGCAACAAAACAACACTAAAATAAAATTAATCTGATAGTACACAAAACTACATATGAGGAGTTATGAAATAAGGAAGCTAATAATATTACAGGAGATGAGCAAAAGATTTAAAGCATGGTCTCAAAGTATCTACTCCAATCCACCTAACCCAAAATTATAAACTATAGATAACCCCCTCTTGATGGCAGTCTTTGGATAATCCTAATTTTAGTTGAATAAAGACATTGATTTTTAAAATTTTATTTATTATTTATTTATTTATTTATTTATTTATTTGTGAGAGAGAGAGAATGAGCAGGGAGCAGGGCAGAGACAGCATATCAAGCAGACTCCCCATTGAGTGCAGAGCCAGAGGCGGGGCTCGATTCACAGCCCTGAGATTATGACCTGAGCCGAAACCAAGAGTCAGACATTCAGCCAACTGGGCCACCCAGGCACCCCAATAAAGACTTTAAATAAGGACAAGGAAAAACTGGCAAGGTTAAAAAGAAAAACATCCTTTTCCAAAACAGGATTATATAAACCTCAAAAGTGAGTATTAAGTTTAACTTTCAGGGCCAACATCAAGGAAATATGAAGAGTAGTCCCTACTGGTGTGACCCCTGCAAAAAGGATACCAGGAACATCAGACTTCCTTGACTTCATGAATTCTTTCTCTTAACTTTAACTCTTCTGTGATCTCTTAACATTTTGTGGGTCCTAGGTTTGAGCCTGGAGGAAATACATATTTTAAGCATCTGCTCCATCATCTAAAGCTGATAAAGCTCCCACACATATAGTCAGACTTGCTTTGCTTCCATGTGGATTTAGTGGTCCCCAATTTTTGATGCCCTTGACAGTTTTGATGAGCCCTCTCACGATTGTCTCTTCTCTTTTTTTAGTATTATTATTTTTTGCTGTTACTGGAATTTTATTGAAATAGAGGTTTACATGCAATTGTGAGAGATGGTAAGAGAGATTCCTGTACACCTTGCTTAGTTTCTCCAAGTGGTAACATTTTAAAAAACTATAGTATAACAGCACAATCAGGATATTGTCTTTGATAAAATCCATCAATCTAATTCAGATTTTGTGTGTATATGTGCAAGCTCATGTGTGTGTGTGTGTGTGTGTGTTAAGTTCTATACCATTTTATGGATGGCCTCTAATTTTTGCCAAATTACTTCCCCTAATGTTCTCTTCAGACATAGTTCATTCAGGATATTTTCAAAGTACAATCGACACAACATTTAATCTGAAGTGTTTTGCATCTGCCCCAAATTAGAGACTCATTGGTTTACAATTCATCTGTTCAATGGTCTACATCTACTTTCTTCTCAGCATTACAGGAAATGAATTTTCTTGGACTTAGATGAACATGAATCATCTTTGGGTTAATCTGTTCCATCTGGGTATAGATTCCAAATTCTTCATGGTTTATTCATTCATTCGAAAAATATTTACTGGTTGATTACTGAGTCCTTAAAGCAGTATCCAAGGAGCTTGGTGTACAGTGGGAAACAAAAACCGGGAACTCTGCTCTCAGAAGACTTATAATCTAGGTATCCCAGATCATGCCAATAATGAACTGCTAGAATCAAGTAGGTAGGGATTAGCTAAAAGGGTGGACGTGTTTTTAAAAGTTCAATGCATTTGCCTTAACAAATAAATGACTTTCATCTGGCTTTCCTGGGAATCCATCTACCTAAAGAAATAAGACAATATATTATTAATAGGATTCAAAGAGAAATACTGCAGGAACATTCCATTTCTGACATTCAAAGGGATTATGCAGCATAAACCAAGCAACTCAAGCTATTATCGTGAGGGGGAAGATTTTTCAATTCTTTATTTTGTCCTTTAGTGTGGCACTGGCCAAGTTTGAAGAACCTGGTACGTGGAGTTGTTCTAAGTGGAGAGAGGATATCGCTTCCATCCTTTCCAACCAGGCCAGAAGCTCGATGTAAAATGACACAACTTGGGAAGCCTTGGAGGGGAAAAAACAGAAATAAATAAAATAAAATAAAATAAAATAAAATAAAATAAAATAAAATAAAATAAAATAAAATGTTGAATTTGTATCACGCATCCAAGTTACAGTGTGAGTGAAATTTGCTATCAGGCTACCTGAACATTAAATGAACAAAAACTATAATCACTGAAGATATTAGATTGTTTCCAAAGTTCAAAGAGATGAAACTCTTAGCCTCAGGTTGACTTATTCAGAATCTTGGAATATATTTTGCAGCTAACTCTTTAGGGTTCACCCTTCCAAAACTCATTCTCTACCCAGATTCTTCTTAGGTTATTTTATGATTGAAAGTACCATATTGTTCCACCTGTCTTTTGCCATTCCAAAACTTACTCATCCACAATTTGGGCAAACATTTTCAACCAGATTCTTGTTCAAGTGCTTGACTTGACTCAAGGCTCTTTTTTGAGTAAGTGCTGGCTTTGCACAGACACCCTGTCATCAGCTGTTGTGCACAAATAAGGTAGCCCCCCATCTGGGCTAGCATACCAGTCAGGATACTAAATTTGCACAACAGAATGTCAGCTTTGCCACCTGCACACCTGTTACCTAAAGCATATGGCTCTCTCTTTAATCAACAGCACAAAACATAGACTCTACATGCATTCCTGGGAGATTTCAGTCCTGCTTTTGATCCAGCCCTTGGCAATAGCTTGCTTGAAACATCTGATATTTGAAGGAGAGACTATAAGACATGCTAGCTACACATTCCTCTAGGTACCTCAGTTAAAACATTTCCCTTTTAAGTGTAAATATTTCAAAAACAATGTATCTGGATGCTCTCTGTGATCTACCCTCCATAGAAGCTCTTGCACTAAAATGGATTATAATGGAGAGAAACACAGATTTACTTGTAGTTAATCTTGGCATCACTTGCAATTCTATATCTGATGAGCATATTTGAAAGCAAAGATGAGGTTGCAGAAAGCTGGAGGAGATTCTCTGTCCCTCATGAATCTGTGGAGTCATGGTATGGTTCTCAGTTGCCTAGCTCCCGGCTTCTTTTTTTGTGAAAAATAAACATCTAAATTATTCAAACCACGGTTACTTCGAGATATTTCTGTTATATGCAGTGAGAGTCCTGACCAATCGCAACTTAAAAATCACTGTGGTGCTCATTACTTCATTAAACAAGTATTTTTTATCATTGCAAATATACCTACCAGGCACCATTCTAAATATAAATAAGTGGATAAATGGTCCCTACACTGAAGGAATAAGGAATCAAAAATATATATAATGCAAGCCACATATGTAATTATATTTATTTATTTATTTTATATCTATATCTTTATTTAGTTACTTTTCAGTGAAGTTGTTGAGGAGTAGAGCAGCACACATATTCTGTGGCCAATGACTTTGGCAGGAAGGTTCCTTTGGAATCTAGCATGAAGCATATGGCTGTTTCCATGGGCATGAGTTACTTTTCCCCGGATTACTCAGCTTGCCACCAGGAGTCACTGTGTTGTTCTTTGCTTTGTACACATAAGGGCACCTCTTGTCTAGATAGAATTCAGTTTCATCTCAAGCATCAACACCTTCAATTTTAAGATCTGTATGTTCCCTCTGGTTCTGGGGACACTGCTTATAGTCGGCAAAAAGGGCCTTGCACCACAGCCTTCCACATATATTTGTTGTTTTAGGAGTTCTCTTCCCAGCAGGGCTCTCCAGGCTCCAAGATTGGGGTAAGAGCATCATATGTGTGATTTTAAATTTTCTAGTAGCTACATTTAGCAGAAAAGTGAAAATAACAGGTGAAACAGGTTTAATTATTTATTTTCCTTAACCCAATGTATCCACGATTTATTACCTTAAATCAATAAAAAAAATATAGCAGTGATATTACTCTTATCGATTGCAGGGTTTGTGAAATGGGAGAACCATTCAAAGGGTTGTCTTAACTTTGTCAATGGTTTCCTTTGATATGCAGATGATTTTTATTTTGCTGTGGTCCCCTTCGTCTACTTTTGCTTTTGTTGCCTGTGGTTTTGATGTCATACCTAAGAAATAATTGCTAAGGCTAATATCAAAGATTTTCCTGTTTTCTTCTAAGAGTTTTACAGTTATCAGTCTTAAGTATAAGCCTTTAGTCTATTTCAATTGGTTTTTGTGTGCAGCATAAGATAAAGGTCCAATTTCATTCTTTTGCATGTGGATATCCAGTTTTTCCATTGCTTGTCAGACTATCCTCTCTCCATTTTGTGTTTAGCACACTTTTTGAAGGTCAGTTGTGCATGAATTTATTTCTAGACTCTACTTCATTGGTCCATGTGTCTGTCTTAATGTCACTACCATACTGGTTTAATTACTGTAGCTTTGTAATATATTTTGAAAGGAAGAAGTGTGTTGCTTTTAGCTTTATTTTTCTTAAGATTGCTTTGATGATTTGGGATCTTTTGTGGTTCCATATGAGTTTTAGTCTCGCTCTATTTCTGTAAAAAATGCCATAGGTATTTTGATAGGGATTGCATTGCATCTATAAATTGCTTTGGGTAGTATGAATATTTTTAAAGATGTTAAGTCTTCCAATTAAAGAACATAGAATGTCTTTCCATTTATTTGTGTTTTAAAAAAATATTTTTCACTCTTGTACACTGCTAGTAGGAATGTAAAATGGTGCAACCATTATGGAAAATAGTATAAAGTGTTTTAAAAAAAAAGACTTTAAAAAATTTGTAAAGTTAAAAAAAAATAGAACTAATAGATGTTTACTGCAACATTCTTCACAATAGCCAAGATAGGGAAATAATCCAAATGCACAGTAATTGATAAATGAAAAAAGAAAATATGATATATATAGTATACATATATATATGTACACACATGTATATGTGCATGAGTTTACATATATATATACATACATGTGTGTATATATTTGATCTTGTTTTGTGGATGGTGGTGAGACCCAAAGGAAATAAGATCATTAATAACATGTTAAGAACTGGCTCAACACCAATCCCTGGGGACTACAGTGGATCCCTTCATATTATGTGACAGACTGTTATTTATCATTCATGCCTGTTGTTTGCATTCCTCTTGACAGTTTGCAATCTTTGCAGGAGCCATCCTATCAAAGTCAGTTTGAATGGATTTTTAAATTAGAGCTTTGGAAGGTACTGTATTAAATGTTTTACTGAAATCTAACACCCATCGTATCTATTTTGTAACCTATAGTCATTAATTAAAAAACGTTACCACTCACAAATACACACGCACACACACACACACACACACACACAATGGAATATTATTTAACCTTTAAAAAGAAGGAACTCCTACCATATGTGACAAAATGAATGCAACTGAAGGACATTATGCTAAATGAAATAGGCCAGTGAAGGGACAAAAACTGCATGATTCCACTTATATATGGTGCCTAAATTACTGAAACTTATAGAAGCAAGGAGTAGAATGTTGGTTGCAAGGGGTTGCAGGGATAGGGAAATGGGATTTTGTTCAACAGGTATAAAGTTTCAGTTATGCAAGATGAATAACTCTGGAAAACTGCTGCGCAGTATCTTGCCTAAAGGGAATGATGTGGTGTTGTACACTTAAAAACTTGTCAAAGGGTAGATCTCATCTCAAATATTCTTATCAAAATTTTTAAAAATGGAAAATAATAGTTATGAGACATTTTACATCTTTTTTTTTTTTGGTACCGGGTCTTCAAAATCCAGTGTATATTTTATATTTATAGCACATCTCAATTTGGACTAGTACATTTCCAGTGCTCAAGAACACAGGTGACTAGTGCCTCTAATTTTAAACAGTACATATCTAGGTGAGTATATATGTATATGTGTGTGTGTACGTACACACACAATCCAAAGTGTAGATATTAGCTTCAAATATTTCTGTTATTAAGAGTCATAATTTAGCAGTTCTTTCAAACTATATATACAGTTCTCCTCGTTTGTGGATATAACTACTTTCAACTTTTCTATTTCTTTTTATATGTATCACAATAAATTTATTTATTTATTTAAGATTTATTTATTTATTTATTTATTTATTTATTTATTTATTATTTAGAGACACAGAGAGAGAGGCAGAGACATAGGCAGAGGGAGAAGCAGGCTCCATGTAGGAAGGCTGATGTGGGACTTGATCTTGGGAGTCTGAGATCACACCCTGAGCCAAAGGCAAAGGCTCAATTGCTGAGCCATCCAGGGGTCCCACAATATTTTTAAACAATAGGCTTATACTACTATTTTATGATTTTTACATCTAACCATTAACTCTTGTCCCTTTTTTCTGGAGATGAAAATTTAACTCTCTTACACTTTCTCTCTTATATGCATACATACTTTCTTTTTCTTTATATTCCAAGTAATCATTATTATTATGTTTACATTATTCAAATTGAGATACAAAATGTGATATATTTACTTTCTATACAAATTTTTGTTTTTCTAGAGTTTATAATTGCCTTCGTGTTTTCATGTGCTTTTTGATATACCATGAGTTTTTCCTTTTAGCATTCCTGCATAGATATAAAATAAATTCTCTTAGCATGAGCAACCATAAGGAATTGTAACAATTTTATTTTTTCCTCATCAATATCTCTCCTGGAGCTCTCTAACCACCTGATATAATGTGAATCCTGGGCCCCTAAGCCTCAAACATAGTTTTCATTCTGGATCATCTTTTCATTGCAACACTAGGAAGTCCTTTTGACCCTGTTTTGATCTCCTGTTGCTTGGATTTACTAGTGTCTTCCTCTTTTTTGGTTTATTCTCTTGCTTGGGTGGAACACATTCTTTTGTCACTTCATGAGAAAGGATATATGGAAGTAGACTCTTGAGCTCTTGTATGTCACAAAACATTTTATTTCCTTCTGATACTTGATTAATAATACCTTGTTCCAAGAATACCTTCGACTGATTTTTCCTCAGAATTTTCAAAGTACCATTTTGTTATAACTACTGATTTTGCAGTTCAAAAATCCAGCTCCATATGATTAATAATCATTAGTCTTTGATCTTCTCTTTCCCCTAGCAGACTTTAGGCTTACTTCCTATTCCAGGTTCTAAAATTTCACTATTCTAGGAGTCGATTTTTTTCATTTTTCATTTGTTTCAGCCCTCAATGGGCCCTTTAAGTCTGTAAATATATGTTTTTCAGTTCTTGACATTTTTCTTGTGTAATTTATTTGATAATACCCTCCTTTCATTTCTCTATATTTTATTACTAGGACTTTTATTAATCTATTTAGATCTCCTAACTTACTTTTCTCTTCTATTTTCCATATCAATATCTCCTTATTACACTTCCTGAGAGATTTCCTCAAATTTACTTTCCAAGTCTTATATTGAATATTTAATTTATGTTATTCCATATTATAGTTTTCAAAAAATTATATTGATTCCAATCCATTAATATTTGTGGAGTATTTCCTTTTATAAGTTACTGTATTGGGGGCTGGTTATGGGGGGGAAAACAAAAATAAAAATATCTCTCAATTCAAAGAGCTTGTAATCTATAAAGATATATACAAGTATATATAAAATAAAAGCTACAGTAATTTGATTCAACAAATCTGAAGTGGAGAAGGAAGAAATATCATCAATATTGTTCTCATTTCTAAACCAGAACTGCAACTAATGAGCACAACAGCAAGTTACTTAAAATATATGGCTATATGATCCCCCACACTAAGAAACCTGACAAATTTTCCTTTCAGATGGACACTACTTAAGATCATACTTTGATTGACATTAGTTCAGCAATTCTAAAATATGTCTCATAGCCCATGACAGATATAATGAACATAAAGCTAAATTCAGAAGAAAATATATCCCATCCTGTTACAGAATATTTTGAGATCAAATAATAAAGCTCTTTAAAAGTATGTAGGATATTCAACTACTGGCACACCCTACATGAAGAGATCACTCAATTGGTTTTTGTCCTGGTTAAAAAAAGAATCCTCTAACCAGGGTCACATATGGGATTATTCACAAGTCTTAAATCTAGTAATAGAATGGATAATGGGGAGGCAAGAAGCAATATTTCACAGTTTTGACTCAAAATGTCTGGGCAGCATTTATAATAGAGCAACATGAAAGAATTGCTATTTGACACAAGCAGCAGGGGACTGTAATCCACTTTCCCAGCATTATGGAAGCAAGACAGGGTTCTAGAAAAGGAAGTTAGAAGTCAGAGCTGTATTGCTTTGAGAGAACCCACTCAAATAAACAGTGGCTTTTCTTCATCCTACTCCCAGCTTTACTGAGATATAATTGACATATAACGTTGTGTAAGTTTAAGATGTACAGTGTGTTAATTTAATACACTTATATATTGCAAAATGATTACCATCATAGAGTGGTTAACACCTCCATCCTGTCACATAATTATCATTTCTTTTTTTGTGGTGGGAACATTTAAGATTTACTCTTTTAACAACTTTCAGGGATCCCTGGGTGGCGCAGCGGTTTGGCGCCTGCCTTTGGCCCGGGGCGCGATCCTGGAGACCCGGGATCGAATCCCACGTCGGGTTCCCGGTGCATGGAGCCTGCTTCTCCCTCTGCCTGTGTCTCTGCCTCTCTCTCTCTCTCTGTGACTATCATAAATAAATAAAAAAAAATTAAAAAAAAAACAACTTTCAGGTATATAATATGATATTATTAATTATAATCACCATACCATACATTAGATCCCCAGAACTTATTCATCTTAAAACTGGAAATTCATATCCACTGACCAACATCTCCCCATTTCCTGCACTCCTCACTAGCCCCTGGTCACCACCATTCTACTTTCTAATTCTATGAGTTCAGCATTTTAGATCCCATATGTATATAAATTATATAGTATTTGTCTTTCTCTGACTTAATTCATTCAACATAATGACATCACATCCTATCCATGTTGTCACAAATGGCAAGATTTCCTTCTTTCTCAATAAATTCAAATAATAATAATAATATTTTAAAATAATATAATATAATAATATATTGAATATAATAATATTCAAATATGTAGTAATATAATATAATATAATATAAAACATATATATATTCTTTATTCAATCATCCACTAATGGACACTTAGGTTGTTTTCATATCTTGGTTATTGTGAATAGTGCTGCAATGAGCATAAGAATACACATATCACTTCAATACCCCATTTTCATTTCCTTTGGATATATACTCAGAGGTAGGATTGGTGGGTCATGTGGTAGTTCTATTTTCAATTTTTTGAGCAACCTCCATGGTGTTTTCCACTGTTGCTGCACCAGTTTACATTCCTATCAATAGTGCATAAGGGTACCCTTTAATCCCCATCCTTGCCAGCACTTGTCTTCTTCTGTCTTTTTGATGATAGCTCTTCTAACAGGTGTGAAGTGATAGTTCACTGTGGTTTGGATTTGCATTTCTCTGATGATTAGTGATTTTGAGTACCTTTTCATATGCATGTTGGACATTTGTATGCCTTCTGTGGAAAAATGTCTATTCAGGTCTTTTGCCCATTTTTAAATTGGATTATTTGGGGTTTTTTGCTATTGAGTTCTGAAAGCTCTTTTTGTATTTTGGATATTAACCCCTTATCAGAGATATGATTTGCAGCCATTTTCTCCCATTCCATAGATTGCCTTTTCATTTTATTGATTGTTTCTTTAGCTGTGCACAAGCTTTTTAGTTTGATGTAATTTTTCCTGTGTGCGTGTGCATGCACATGTGTATTCCACACCACCAAGTGAATCTGACACCAGCTGGGTGTCCTACAATTCAATTCCATTTAGTTCAGACACTCTCCACCTGGAGTACCTGAAGATAACTCACAAGTTATGTTACAGGCTCAGCCCTCCAACACTGCCCTCCCCACCACCACACAGTTCAGGTGCCAATCCCAAATCCACGTTGTCCTCTGAGATTCTGACCCTCTGGCTATAGATCAAAGGTTCTGGCACCCCCCTCCTTGGGTTAAATTAATTTGCTAAAATAGCTCCCAGAACTGAAAGATATGTATATATATATATATATACTTACTAGACTACTGGTTTATTATAAAAAGGTATAACTCGGGAAAATCGATATGGAAGAGATGCTTAGAGCAAGGTATGGCTCAAAGCTTCCATTTTGTCTCCGGGAATGCCACTCTCTGAGCACTTCCACATGTTCACTGACCTGGAAGTTCTCTGAATCCTCTCTTTTTAGGTTTTCATGGAGAGTTTGTTACACAGCATAATTGATTGAATCATCATCTATTCAAGACTCTACTCAGTCTGTGGCCCCAGCACCCCATCCCAGATCTAAGAGTGGGACTGAAAATTCCAACCCTTTAACCACAGGGTTGGGCCCCTTGGCAACCAGCCTTCATCCTTAGGCTAGCTGTGGGGTTTTCCAAAAGCCACCATTTGCATAACAATAGACACTTTTTTTTAATTTTTATTTATTTATGATAGTCACAGAGAGAGAGAGAGAGTCAGAGACACAGGCAGAGGGAGAAGCAGGCTCCATGCACCGGGAACCCGACGTGGGATTCGATCCCGGGTCTCCAGGATCGCGCCCTGGGCCAAATGCAGGCGCTAAACCGCTGCGCCACCCAGGGATCCCACAATAGACACTTTTATGTCTCTCACTGCTTAGGAAATTCCAAGGGTTTTGGGAGTTCTATGCCAAAAACAGGACAAAGACCAAACATGTATTCTTTATTGCAAGTCCCGATATCAGTCTTCAATCCATTTCAAGTTCATTTTCGTGAATGGTGTAAGATAAGGGTCACATTTGTTTCTTTTGCATGAAGTTATCCTATTTTCCCAAAACCATTTATTGAAGAGACTATCCTTTCCCCAATTGAACACTCTTGGCTCCTAAATAACAGCTTTTCATGCCCTAGGGTCCAGAAGTGAAAGCCAGCTGAAATTGGTGGATGGGGACATTATTTTGTCTGCAGATATAAAAGAAGCTTCCCCAAGGGATGTGCTGGCATTTGAGATTGCTAAAGAAAGCCTAACTGTTCTGTGACTATTATTCTTACTCAGATTTTTCAGTTTCAAGGACCCATCATCACTGGGTCCATGTTTTGAGAGTGGCTGTGAGTAAGTGATATGGCACATTATTAAGCGGTTTGGTCGTGATCTTTCACACTGTGTCTCTGTTATAGCAAACCACATTCTGTTGAGGAATAAACCTGTAGTAGGGCTGTGGACAGTCAAAAAAGGGGTATTCCTGCACACCAGAAATACATAGATCATAACAGTCCATTTCCTTGGCTTAACTGCTTCAGACCTCTATAAGGCTGATCCAATCAGCTGTGCTGTCTCTAGAAAAATAAATAAATAAATAAATAAATAAATTCAATTTGAAGATCAGTAGGTGGATTATCTCATCTCCCTTTGGGAGATGAAAAAGGCCCATGTGACTGATTATATTATGGGGAAAATTCCTGACGGATCAGCTAAGAGTCCATCTCTAGGGGAGGCTGAAAGTGCAGTTAGGTTAGGTAGGAAGCCTCAGTTTAGAAACTCGGCCTAAGTGACACCATTTTGGGCCTATGGTTTTCTTTTTAATAGTGTCCATTGGCTGGTTGCATGCCATAAGAAACCAAGCAGTTTGTGTGCTTAACAGATTTCTTCATTGAGAATGTTGTCTTTGTATCTCAAGAGGCTAACACAGTGTTTGGCACAGCGTGAGTGCTCCATAAATATTTGTTGAATGAATGAGCTCTAAGAAGCCTTAGACTAAGCAGTTTAGTTCTCTCCTAGCTACCTGCTGTGCTAAAAATCTCCTTGGCTGATTCTATATGATACTTAGGAGACCTTTCTTGTTTTTTTATATTTCATTTCTATTAGGTTCAAGGAAAAAAGTTGAATAGTACTTCAGCAAATATTTATGGAACACCTACCATGTTCAAGGCACTGTTGGGGAAATAAAACTCAAAGGCAATGTTTCCCCTACAATAGCTTAAAGCCTCAAAGAAGAAGTAAGATATATATATATATATATATATATATATATATATATATATATATATACAAATACATTCTCAGAATTACAGATTTCTAACTAATAAATGCATCCATATGCTATTGGTATGTCTCAAGTATTATATATGGGATACAAAATAAGCCCCCCTCCTGTGAATGCTTAATGTTGTTGAATGTTGAGACTAAATAACTCTGAGCCATCCCTGGCCAGGAGTAACAGTCTTACTTTCAAGGTTTTCCTTACCAGGTACAGGTATTCCCCACTTTTCAAAAGCTTGCGTTACACCACTTTGCTTTTAGGAGAGACCTACACTGGTATCTGCTTTCACTAACCAAAAGAAATCTCAAGAACATTTCACTTATATTAAAAAAGGGAAAATAGCATTCAGTGTGTTTTGCAATAAGCCATGATAGAGACAGTATGCACCCACCCTGAGCAGCATGAGAGGCCCCGCCAAACTCCTTCTCCCACCACACTCAGCATCTCAGCATCCAGCCACCATAGCTGTGAACTGTGTCTGTGAACATCGATGCTTTACGTCAATTTATTTTGTGCATCTATTAGCAAGATGTGTCCTAAGGTGTCAGAAAAGGATAAGAAACATTATTGGGGGGTCTGGAAATGCTCAAAAGTTTTTTACAAATGAATGGTAATTGGTTCTTCGTGTTAATGCCATTTGGGCTTACAGAAGGTTTCATAGGAATGCTCTACTTTCAGATAGTGGGGGATACTCGTACTTCCAAAAACAACTGTGAAGTTGCTGAGTATAGCTGTCTCCATATTCCCCTTCCCCAAACTATTCTCTTTTGTCTGCTTGCTGAGCCTCAGGAGGCTGACCTCTCTCCATACCACTGACCACATCACTCAGACTCCTCGGTCTACTCGCTTTTGGTTGGGTTGGGTCACTGGGAGACACTGGCAGGAGATGAGAGAAAGATTGGAGTGTCTGTTCACCTCTCTTCCTCCCTGCCTGGGAGTTGTTCTGATAGCAGCTGGATGTCTCTCAATGATGGATCCTTTCTAGAGGCCCGCTACTCCAGCTCACATTAGTGACACTATTCACCTTTGCCCTTGTGATGGTTAATTTGATATACCAACTTTCCTGGGCCGTGGGGTGCCCAGATATCTGGTTAACATTATTTCTGAGTGTGTCTGTGAAGATGCGTATGGATGAGATTAACATTTGACTCAGCAGACTGGGTAAAGAAGATTGCTCAGTCCAGTGTGTGGGTGAGTCTCACCCAATCTGTTGAAGACCTGAGCAAAATAGAAGACTGACTAAAAAACAATTCTTTCTCTTGACCTGACTGTCTTAGAGCTGGGAGATCAGTCTTCCCGCTGTTGGACTCAGACTAGGACTAGAGCAATACCGTTAGTTCTCCTGCTTCTCAGGCTTTGAGTCTCAGGCTGCAGCTCAAACCCATTGGTTTTTCTGGGTCTCCAGGTTGCCAACTGCAACTCTTGGGACTTCTAGGCCTCCATAACTGCATGATCCAATCCCTTATAATAAATAAATACATACATACATACAAACATACTTATCTTATTGGTTCTTTTCCCCTGGAGAGCCCTAAAACTCCCTTTAAGACCCAGAGATGTAACAGCTTCCCACTACTGTCAGCCTCTCAGGGCCTCAACATTGCTTCTCGGTTCCTACAGTCCTGCTCACACTTCTGTAAATAGTCCCTTCTATAAAGTTTCTCAAAACCTCAGTTGAGTGTGCCATCTGTCTCCTGCCAGAAGGCTGCCTGAAGCAGTTTCCCATAACCATCTTCTTGTTTACTATCCCAGCTGGGATGACACTAGAGTTCATGTCCCCTGAGTTCAGAGGTACATTAACACCCACTTCCCAAACCGCAGGCCTCCACTCTCACTCATGGATCTAGGTTTGCTCAACAATGGCCTGTCTCCTTCACTCAGGGAGAGGCTTGGCATCACCTTGAAAATGAAGAATTTGTAGGGCTCATTTATTATGATCGAGTTATCCAATATGGAAGTGCTGAAGAAGCAACTGACATGTAAGGATTTTGTTTTATCTAAATATAGAATGATAACAGGTTACTCATGCTTGGGACTGCCTACTTTGTCTTAATCTTTTGTGAAAACAAGACAGTCAGATGAAAGACGATAAGAAGTAGCTGAAATAATCATTTTTCACTGTGTTTTAGATACATTATGGATCAAATAGATTTGGGGAAAAAAAGGATTTGGGTCCATTGGTTTTATACTCCAGCCATTTTTAATAACTTTATTTATTAAAGAAAAAAGAAAACATATGCTTTGTTCCAAACAACTGACTTTCATACTTTTGTTATGAGATTTCTCCTATCTCACAACTATTTGTTTATATATCCAGAGTGGTATACCTGTTCTCACAGCAGGACCTTTATCTTATTTATCATTTTATCTCCAAAGCTATAACAATGCTGGTAAACACGGCACCATAAGCATTTATTAAAGGAATGAATGAATAAATAGCAATGCAATTTGAAATGTAACTCATTGTAAATTGTTAACTACTAAAGCTAATGTCCCTCAAGTGGCACAGAAGACTCTTCTCGTCTTCCTATAAATCGTCCTGCCCTTACATCTTTCCAGGCTACTTCTTATCTATTATATGTTGCAATCCTTTGAAATTGTTTAGCAGCCAGTAAAATGGCCCCGAATTCCATGGTAAGCTGTTCTTTCCCTTCTTATGGCTTGAAGATTGCCTTTTACCAATATAAAAAGAAGTTTGCTGTTTTCAAATCCTCACCTACAAGCACATGGATCACAATACATCCCCTCTACTCTTCCAAACTGCATGTCTACACAGGAGAATTAACAGTTTCTATAACCACAGGGAAATCTGAGGGTTTTTTTTTTTCTCACTCTGATGATTTATTACATAGTGATTTGGTGACTCAGTGGTAAACCTAAGAATTTTAAAGTCATGAGCAAATTTTCGAAATGGTCTTTATTATTCTTTGCAATGCACAGTTTTGAAGGGAGAGAATGGAAGCAACTTCTTTCCTGATTTTTGTGTGTTTTCCCCAGGCACAAGTATCAGAGTAATTCACCCTCGGGAGGCTGAATAATCTATGCACAATCATTTGCCACTCTTTTGGTTGTAGAGTTCAGCAGAAATGGATGTTCGCTCTGTCTAAGGTAGAGACACAGGGAATTCTAAAAATTTTCTGAAATATTCCCTGTTGAATGAGAAGAATGTTAAATTATTAGTAGCTTTAAGTGAATTATAAAACATCAATGGCTTAATACAATAGGAGTTAATTTATACTCATTTAACAATCCAATGAAGGGTTTCTGATAGATGGGCAGATTTCCTCCTGCAGTGATGCAGGGACCCAACTCCTTCCATATCAGAGCTCTTCCATGCAGTAGGGCGTGAGTCCTTGGAAACCAAAAGCCACCTGGAGAAGAGCATGGAGAATGTCCTATGAGAGCTTGTTCACATTTCATCATGGAGAGCTCAGCCATGTGGCTCTACCTAAATCCAAAGAAGCTGAAAACCTTGGGCCCCAGCTGGGTAGCTATTTCCCAATCACAATATCCACTGGGAGAAAAGACCCCAGATTTTTCTCTGAGCAGCAAGCTGACTCTGCCATAGGAAGCATGGCCACAGAGGATCTAATCCCCAGTAGAATTCACTCAGAGGAAAGAGGCACGAGCTGAACGTGAATACAGGAATATGAGAGATATCCTCATCACCCTCTCCTTTTAGTCTATATCACAAGTCCTGATGCTGGTACTGTTATCTCTCATTTGAGTGGGAAGTCCAGATGTTCCCACCTCCCAAGATATGGAAGGCATATAGTAGAAATATCAGTCATTTCCTTCCTGTACCCACACTTTCTTCTTAAAGAACAATCCACTCCTTTGTTCTAATGGTCTCACCATATAGACTCTGCTGAGGCCAATGGATCCCATGTCTTGTTCCTTTCGCTCTTGGTCATAGGTGAATAGAACAAGGTTAGACACCAACCCAAGCCAAGCCAATCAGGTACCATCTCTCAGAAACTGAGAGTTGGGATTCAAAGATACTTAATTGGTCTATGTTAAACTCCTAGGTGAGAAAAAACTGGTACTGGCCATTTCTGTTTCAGCCTGTGTTGCAATAGCTCAGAAAGTAGATCTGGAGGGCACCTGGGGGCTCAGTTGGTTAAGCCTAAACTTCAGCTTGAGTCATGATCACAGGGTCCTGGGATCAAGCCCTGTGTTGGGCTCCCTGCTCAGCAGGGAGTTTGCTTCTCCCTCTCCTTCTTCCTCTGCCCCTCCCTCTGCTCATGCTCTCTCTCTCTCTCTCTCTCTCTCTCTCTCTCTCTCTCTCTCAAATAAATAAATAAAATCTTAGAGAGAGAGAGAGAGAGAGAGAAAGTCGATCTGGGGTGGCACAGAGAAAATGAGAGACTGAGACACAATAATCCTGAATCTTAACATCAGTTCCTGGTTCTGTCAGGTTAGCAGTTTCCAAAAGTGTCTTTCCAAACTCTACCATTGAGTTAGAGTTAATTTGGATGAGTTTAGTTCCTTGTAGTCAATTAGTCTGTAAAACTCTTTTTTACTTGGCTGCAGAACTTTATCTCCCTGATGACAATAATGGAGTATAACTGTGAAGTAAAGCCCATCCATGGGATTTATTACTACACCCCAGAAATAGGACCAACCTATTTCTATGCCCAAACCTTCAGAAATTCCAGTGATGGCACAGAAAGATAAAAGGCAAAGACGAGCACAGTGCCAGTTAGTTGCAAGCCAAATGCCAAGTCTAGTGAGCTTTCTTTGGATGGTGTGGAAAACCAGATAATGTGAAATCATGCATTCTCTGAAAAGTTTTCTTCAAGGACAGAGATGAAAAGCCTAGAATGTTTTCATGACTATGTATGCATTGCTAGTGTGGTAAACAAAAACTGGCCCCCAAATATGTATGCATCTTAACTCTCAAGCCTGTGAATCCTACTTTATATGGCAAAAGGGACTTTGCAGATGTGATTAAATTAAGGATCTTGAGACTGGGAGGTTATTCTGGATTACCTGGGTGGGCCCCATACAATTATCAAAGTCTTTATGAGAAGGAGACAGGAGGATCAAAGAATAAGACAGAGATAGGACGTAAGACCCATCTCAGATTTCTGACCTTGAGAAATATAAGAGATTAAATTTGTGTTGTCTTAAGCAACTAAATCTGTGGTAATTTTTTTTGTAGCACCAATGGAAACTAATATAGCTAGTAAATAATTCCTTGCATATTATTTTAGAATGAGCTCAGCAAAAGTATAAAAGAATGCCCCCTACTTTTCCTGGCATTTTATGGAGGAAGAAGAGGATGCTTCCTTACCAAATGCTCTTTCAAAAACAGATGGGAGGGGTGGCTTACACAGGAAGGTAAGAGTAGGTCTTGATCTGCAATTCCAAGAAGACTGAGTCAGGAAGAGAAGTAGGTTTCATAGGGGTCATTCTTTTTTTATAAGTGGGTTTAGAGGAAGACATGACTTCTTAACCGGGTGTATCAACCATCTAGAATAAACAAAGCTCTCTCCTTGAGCTCTTTAACCACTTTTCTAGTGCACATATAGGTTACTAGTCCTGTCTTTATCTCTTTCTCTCCTTAATGAAAAAATTCAATTCTTGACACCCAGTTGTTGGTAGAGGCCCATGCTTGGAGAAGACATCATTACTATCTTTTATAACTTTTGTCTGACCTATTGGAATTTTTTGGCCTCTAGGCATCCAAGCTTTGCAAGTTGAGAAAAGTAAGGAGGAAAGAAAGAAGAAAGAAAGAAAGAAAGACAGAAGAAAGAAAGAAAGAAAGAAAGAAAGAAAGAAAGAAAGAAAGAAAGAAAGAAAGGAAGGAAGGAAGGAAGGAAGGAAGGAAGGAAGGAAGGAAGAAGAAAGAAAGAAAGAAAGACAGAACGAAAGAAAGAAAGAAGAAAGAAAGAAAGAAAGAAAGAAAGAAAGAAAGAAAGAAAGAAAGAAAGAAAAGAAAGAAAACACATCAATTATAGCTTCTTTCTTAGACAATTCTCTTGCAGTAGACAATGGTTGTTATTGGTTTCTCACTTTCCAAGCTTGGCTAATCAGAGTCCTCACTGGGACTGATAAACAGACATTGGAATTGCTGAGAGAGACAATACCAATCTGGGGTTATCTTCCCACCACATTGGTTGAGACTGTCCTTAGAACAGCTCTAAGGAGAGCCTAGTGTATATGAGAGAAGGAATGGGACAAAGACCTATGGCATTGAGTACTGACTGTTAATCCCTATGTTCCTATCCCATAGATTTCTCTTCAACTGTGTGAGCTACCCCAAACTTCTTTTCAGCTGCATAAGCCAATTCATTCCCTTTTTGCTTCAGTTAGTTTGAATTGTGTTTCTGATTCTTTTGACAACTAAATGAGCACTTCTGGTTATATTAGAAAATATGTCAGTATATAAAGGTTAAATTTTATTTCAGTGAATTCCAAAAACCTGTTTTGTAGTCAGAGAACATATTTTGTATAATTCCCATCCTTTTAAGATTTAATAAGAGTTGTGTGATAGTGCAGGCTATGGTATATCTTGATGAATGTTCTCTGTGCTCTTGAAAGGAAGGTTGATTCTGCTGGTGTAGGATGGCATGTTCTATAAATGTCAAACTGGTTCATGGGGTTGTTCAAGTTTTCTATACTACAGATTTTCTGCTTACTTGTTCTACCAGTTATCAAAAGAGAGGTATTGGAAGCCCCGACTGTAATTGTGGATTTGCTTATTTCCTCTTCCAGTTCCTCCATGAAATCATCCATTTGCCATGATGAAATATTTCTCTTTACCCTTCATAATATTCCTTGTTCCAAAGTCTAGTTTGGATATTAATATAGCTCATCAGTGTAACTTCCATTAATTGGTATTTGCATAATCTGTCCCATGCTTTCACATTTAATCTATATGCATTTTTACATTTAAAATTAGTCTTTTATCTGTAGCATATAGTCAGGTCTTCCTTTGTGATCCAGTCTGACAATCTCTGCCTATTATTTGGAGTATGTAGACCATTTAAATTTGACATAATTTTTGACTTTATTGTGACTAAATCTATCACCTTGTTATTTTCTATTTGTTCCATGTATTCTTGGTTACCTTTTTCCTTTTTCTGATGTCTTTTGGATTAACTGAATATTTTGAGGATTCCAATTCATCATAACTATTGCTATCCTCCTTTGTTTTATTTTCCAGTGTTTGTCCCAAGGTTTATAATACATATATCTTTAACTTACTATAGTCCATCTTCACATAGTATTATATTGCTTCATGTTTAATGTAAGAGCCTCAAAATAGTATACTTCTATTTCTATTCTCCTGTCTTTTATAATACTGTTTGACTTTGATATATGTTATCAACCCCAAAATATATTTTTACTAATTTTCTTTTAAAAATCAGTCATGTCTTGGAGCACCTAGGTGGCTTACTAGATTAAGTGCTTGCCTTCAGCTCAGGTCATGATCCCAGGGTTCTGGGATCAAGCCCCAAGTCAGGCTCCCTGCTCAGCATGGAGTTTGCTTCTTCCTCTTCCTCTCCTCCTCCCCCCACTGCTTGTGCTGTCTCTCTCTCAAATAAATAAAATCTTTTTAAAAAAAATCAATAATCTCTTAAAGACACTTTAAAATAATAAGATGTTGTCCTTTATAATTACCCACATATTTTTCTTTTCTTGCACTCCGTGTTCCTTCATTTTTGTATATAGATCCAAATTTCCATCTAATTAATGTCCTCTAACTAGTTCTGTTGGCAACACAGTCACTCAGCTTTTATTTGTCTGAAAAGTCTTTATTTTGCCTTTATTTTTGAAAGATAATTTTCTGAGTATAGAATTCTGGGTTGACAGGTTTTCTCAGTACTTTAAAGATGCTGCTCCACTCTTGTCTAGCTTGCATCATTTCTGACAGGAAGTCTGTTGGCATCTTTATTTTATTCTTCTACATAATATGTCTGTCCTCCTTCCCCCAGCTGCTTTCAGGGTTTTCTTTTTATTACTGATTTTAAACAATTTGTTTATAATGTGCTTTCATGTGGTTTCTTCATGCTTGGGGTCAGTAGCCTTCTTGGATCTGTAAGTTTGTACTTTTCATCAAGTTTAAAAAACATTTAGGCAACATTTCTTCAAATATTTTCCTATTCTTTCTTTTTCTCCTCTCTTTTGGGATTCCAATCATGTGTTTGTCAAATGTCTTGATATTTCTCACAGGGCATTGATTTTCTTTTCACTTTTTCTAGGCTTTAAAAAAATGTCTGTTTTATTTTAGGAGTTTCTATTGCTGTGTTTCCAAGTTCACTGCAATATCCAATCTGCTGTTAATCCTATTCACTATAATTTTTATTTCAAGTATAGTGTTTTTCATTTCTAAAATTTCCATTTTGTTCTTTTTTTTAGGCTTTCCTTTCTCACTCCTCATGTGCATGTTTTCCTTAATATCCCTGACCATATTTATAAGATTTATAACAGCTGCTTGATATTCTTGTCTGCTAACTCCATCATCTCCATTATTTCTGGGTTGGTTCTATTGATTAATTTTTTGTTACTAGCCATATTTCCCTGCTACTTTGAATGTCTGTTAGTATTTTTATTGGATACTGGACATTGTGAACTTTACATTATTGGGTGCTGGATTGTGTTGTATTCACTTAGTGTGAAACATTGTTCTGGCATGTAATTAAGTAGCTTCCAATCAGTTTGATCCACTTAAGGCTTGCTTTTAGCCTTTACTAGGGCAAACGCAGAGAGGCTGTTAGTCTAAGGCTGATTTAGCTCCACTTCTAGGAACAGCAATCTCTGAGCTCTGTACCCAATGCCCATTTTTATACAAGGGTTCTTTCTAACTGGTGGGAGAGTGATCTATTCTCAGTCATATGTGATCTTGGGAATTTTTCAGCATTCTCTTTGATGGCTTTTTCTCAAACTTTCCTGCCAAAAAATTGAGAAGATCTCTATGTACATATCTGCATCTTTCTCTCTCTTTCTCCTTTCCCTCTACTCTGTCTCTCCCTTTCACACACACACACACACACACACACACACCCCTAACACTTTAAGACCACAGAAAAATCCTGCTTTTCAAATTATTCTATGAAATTTATCATTCAGCAATGCTTCTTGCCTGATTCAATTTTTACCTTGATGCTTGCAAAATGATATTTGAAATTTTACTAGTTGGTCTCTGGCATTCAACTGTAAGCAAGAACCTTCTCTTCTCTCTGAATTACTTGTTTGTCTATTATTATTAGCATGAATGCATTATTTCTTATTTTTTCAATGATTTACATTTCATTACTATGGTTCATTATTTTTACATTATTATTATTATTATTATTATTATTATTATTATTATTTGTGTGTGTGTGTTTAAATTTTCCCAGACTAGGCCATTGAGAGCCCCTTCAATTTGAGACACATCTCCTGACAGTCAATTCTTATTTCCAACAAGATTAAGATGCAGGAAGTAAGATTCCTAAGATCAAATCACCAGCCTGTCCTAGAAACTATGATTATTTTCTTACTGTACATTTCCCTATAACTAGGATAGGCATTTGGCATCAATCTACTGAGTTAACTCTATATTTTTTCAAATCTTTCCTGATGATATATTCTTTTGTATACTGATTGCTACAAGTTTCTGTGTGTGTATATACGTATATACAAATGTGTCTGAATTAAAGAAATCTGTAGAGGGGTGCCTGGGTGGCTCAGTCAATTAAACATCCCGTTCTTGGTTTCTGCTCAGGTCATGATCTCAGTGTCATAAGATTAAGCCCTCCAATCAGGCTCTGCTGCTCAGTGGGGAGTCTGCTTAATAATTTCTCCCTCTCCCTTTCTGCCCTTCCTCTGCTGTCTCTCTCTCAAATAAATAAGTAAATCTTAAAAATAAAGAAATCTGTAGATACAACTCTGGTTGGTTTATTAGACAACTGCAAGACAAGATGTGACATATTCTACGTAAGTTCAAGGGTACTTAAGCAAGAATCCATCTAAATGTATAAAACTCATGGCTACGTAGTCTGATGATGATGATGGTATATGTGTGTGTCCACTGTTGTTAAAAACTACCATAGGAACAGGCTGTCACTTTTTAAAAACCACAGCGAACATAGCATTGTGTACAGTTGGTTATCAAAACCAGACTAAGCCTGATAATTGCAAGTAGCTGCTACTGGGATCAGTGAAGTCCAGCAAAATGTAGATGAGGGAGGAAGCTGAAATTAGAGTTAAAGCCAAGTCCAAAGTAGAGGCTTGATGTAAGGCTCTGGCCTCCAAGTCAGGGAGAAGCAGAGGTGGAAGCCCAGTACCCTGGAGAGCTCCCAGAACAAGACAAGTTTGCTGGGCAAACTGAGGCTTATCTTTAGAATGCCATTTTGATTCTTTGCTCTCTTTGAAATTCTCAAGCTTTAAACATTAAAAATGTTTATACCTGCATGTTCCCACTCCCCATATGCCCAACCTTTTCATGGTTTTCATTCTTGTAATGGTTGATTTTATGTGTCAACTTGACTGGGCCACAGAGTGCCCAACTACTTAAGTCAAGCATCATTCAGGTGTTTCTGTGAGGATGTTTCTGGATGAAATTAACATTTGAATCAGTATACTGAGTAAATCAGATTGTCCTTTTCAATGTGAGTGAACCTCATTCAGCCAGTTGGGGACCTCAATAAGAACAAAAAGACTCAACTAACTGCCTTCAGCTGAGACATCAGTTTTTCCCCTGCCTTCAGACTCAAATTGAAGCATTAGCTCTTCTTGGGTGTTGAGCCACCAGCTTTTGGACTAGAACTTTTGCCATTGGCTCTGCTGAGTCTCCAGCTTGCTGACTGTAGATCTTGGGACTTCTTTCTCCCTATGGCTATATGAGGCAATTCCTTATAATAAATCTATAGATAGGTAAATAAAAAGATAGATGATAGATAATAGATAGATAGAAGATAGATAATAAGTAGATGATAGATAGGTAGATAGATAGATAGATAGATAGATAGATAGATAGATAGATATAGCCTACTGGTTCTATTTCTCTGAAGAACACAAACTAAAGCAATCCTCTTAAGAGTTTTTGCAATTTTTACATTGAGTGGAGGGACTCTAATGGAATATTCATAGCTTTAGATCTACAAAACCCAGAATAAAGACCCTGGAACATAGCATTAAACAAATACACAAACAAAATTCATAGCATTTCCCTTTTACCTCAATGTGAATGTGGCAGCTGAGTGTAGTCTCTCGGGACATCTTCCTGCATGTATGTGCAGTATGTGAATGCCTCAGAGGGCTATGATCCAAGATCCCACAAACTCATATTTTAACCCTTTCCTGCCATTCAGCTTATGACACACAGCAGTCGTTTTGAGATAGCACCAAGTTCCACGGCTCTCCCTTCCCAGCTAAGCTGCCACATGTCACCAAGCACTGCAGTTCTCCCTTGCACATTTTGCATAATCAGTTTCTATTCTGTCGTGTTCTCTCACACATGGTGTTCAGAGACTTTTCTGGAAAATAGAGAATATTTTTCAGCTCAGATGAGTAGCATGATTTTACGTTGCTCAGACTGTTTGGTAAATGAAGTCAATTACTCATATATCTGTCAGATGAAGAGAAAGACACATGGATGAGTAGAACCTGCTTTTAGATCTGGAGACCACCCCTTTGCCTACATGGTTACTGCATGAGTCTGCAATAGCTTCTAAATGTTTCCCACCTTTTAATATATTCTACATTCTACAAGCTACTCTTTGATCAAACTGCTAACAATACCTTTTACTACTTGGCCTAGGGATCCAATTTCATCACTGATCTAGTAGCATCACCTCTTTTCTGAGACTCACCTTTCTGAAATATAACAATGGGATAATAGTGTTGTACCCTCATTGAAGGCTTATTAAGAGCATTCACTGAGAGACTGTACATGAAGTGCTTTGTGAATTGTAAAGTCTTAGCAGGTATTCATTATTTCTCAAAACCTTTCTATGGTTTCTCATTACCTAAAGTTCAAACTCCACTCTGGCATTTAAACAACTCTAAGACCCCAATCCACTCAGACACCTTTATATTGTTTTTACCTTCTATGACTCTCAGATATGAATCTTCTTTCCAAGCTAGACATGTGTACCCACGTCCTCACTCGATGTGCCTGATGTAGAATAATCAAGTCTGGAGAAATTCAGAACATTGAGGAAACGTGACAGAAACACCAGATGAGCTGGTAAAACTTAGATTTAAATAAACATTTTAGACATAGGTTTTTTTTTTTCCACTCAAATCAGAATGGGAGAGTGCAGTAACTCAGTGCCCTTAACTTGGCAAAAATGACCAAGGTTTGATTTCTGGCTATGATATTTTCCAAGTGTGTGGCCTTAGGAAGGTTATTTTGACTTTCTTAAGGTTTCCTTTCTTTCTCTGTTAAAAAGTTTGAACTTTACCAGATTGTTGGGAGGAGTGGATGAGACAATGTACATTTGGAAGGAAGGAAGGAAGGAAGGAAGGAAGGAAGGAAGGAAGGAAGGAAGGAAGGAAAGAAAGAAAGATTCAGAACGGTGAAGGATTATGCAATGTTGTTTCCATAACGGGTCATTTTGAGGACTGGTGAATTCTTAGTGCTTGACAAGACACTTGCAGAGAAGTTGTTTTGATCAACAAATCCTCATGTAATCCCTATGGTAGATAATTCCATTGTTCCCTCAAGAGGTCCATCCTCAAATTCCATAAGCAGTGGAATTCTAAGGGCAGAAGGAAAGCAGCTAAACAACCTAAAAATACTAATTTTTCTTAAACTCAGAGAAACAGATATTATCTGCACAGGCAGTTGCCTTGTCTCAGAGAACTCATGGGTGATTCAAACCTCTTTCCATTTACAGCCGGCTTTTGATCATTCAGGGACTGTTCACTCAGTTTGGGTTTTTTTCTTCCTCTTCCTGCCCACTGCCTCCTTCTCAATCATCCCCTACCCATTAGCACACCTTCCCATGGGAGGATCAGGAAAGAAACCATTGATTAACTCAAATAAGTAAATGTGCATAACTTTTTAGTAGGTTAAGCTGGTGAAGGAGCAGGTCAAGTAAGATGTGGTTTGTGAGCACTCTGTGAACTTCATTCATCTATGACCATTCTTTCCTCTTATCATAACCACAAAAACTAGAGGTGGGCTGTACTGGAGCCCCTTTGATATAAATTCAGCTTCTTTGGCAAAGAGCCATGAAGTGTAGGGATGGTTTGGGTGGTTTTTTCTTTTTTTAAGATTCTATTTATTTATTCATGAGATACACAGAAAGAGAGGCAGAGACACAGGCAGGAGAAGCAGGCTCCATGCAAGGAGCCCGGTGCAGGACTCGATCCCAGGACCCGGGGGTCATGCCCTGAGCCAAAGGCAGATGCCCAAAGGCAGATGCTCAACTGCTGAGCCACTCAGACATCCCTGTTTTTTGTTTGTTTGTTTGCTTTTTAATGTGGCTTTTCTTTTTTCTGTAATGAAAGGCTACTCATCTACTTAGGGCTCTTTGGACATTTAAGGACATCAGGCCAGGGAAGAAGATTCATCCAGAGTGTGGCCACTCTGGAGCAATTGCCTTCATAACAGAAGTGAGCAGGACTGAAGGGAAAGTGAGTATCCTTTCGCCAAAACCTGATAGAGATAGTGTATTCCTCACCTGAATTGAATTCAGTAAGCATACTTCTAAGACATATTCGCTCCCCTGAAAACAAGCTGCCTAAACATCTGTGGGGAGACAAAGGAAAACATGGGGAAGGAACCCAGATATGAATATTTCAGCAGAAACGTGGGAAGAAGTACACTGCAACTTGCAAACAGCCTTCTGTACTGCATGCCATAAATTAACACAATATAAATTTATACATATTTACACCACATAGTCTCTAACTATATAAATCCTCAATACTCAGACTTGTGGGGTAGGTGTAAGAGAACAGTCCATATGTTTATTCATGTTCTGTGGAGCTCTAGGGAACTCAGTGATTTTACACACACACATACACACGCACACAGACTATGTAACTAAAGGTGATTCTAAATGTTTAAATAAAATGAATGCCTAACAGCAAAACTCTATTTTTCAAAATGTTTCCATTTTCAAAGATATGCACAGCCAAAGAGAATTTTAATTCTATTTAACTGAGTATTTATCTAGTTGCCTTATGTGTCCCGAAACTTCAGTAGTTACTGATATGTACATAAAGAATGTGTGGAGTAAACTCTTTACTGATGAAAAAGACAATATAAACGACTTTTTCCCCAGGTTCTCCTATTGTATGAAAGAAAGCAGAATTAAAATAAAAGATTTCCTAATTTCTACTTGGAAGCTCCTTAGATGATTGATGGGAGATATTGTCATATCTGGGATGAGAATGGGAAATTGCTGAGATCAGAGTCAAAATAGCTGAGTTGGTTTTGGTCCTGGCTCTGCCATTTGCTGGCATATTCTCCTTGGACAAGTCCCTTAACCTCTTGGAGATCTGTATCCTTGGGAAGATAATAACATCTGCCATGAGTACCTCAAAAAATGGCAAGAGTCAAGACCCAGAGTCAGTATAAAAGTCCTTGGCAACTGTAATGTTTTTGCATGTACTGTCAAGTCATTGTTATGAGTTCTTTCATAATTTGATGCTAAGCAAACAAAATGCATTCAGTTTCTTTTACAGCTTTCTTGGAAGAAATCTGCAGCTGAGTTACTGTTGACACTCTTTGTTTCAGAAGAATGCCATCTACAATGGTCAGAGAAGCATATCACAGCGCCAATTGCCAACTTGCTTTGGCACATGCACGTGTGTAGGCAGGGACTGTCAATGTGTCTTGGACATTGCCCAATACCCAGTGGGCATTTATTAAATTTGGAATAACAGTAGTATTCTAGGGGTAAATGGCTGTCTGACACGAACAAGACAGCAATTTCCCCACATGTCACTACTTAAAGGTATAGCAGATGTAAAGTGAACAGAACCTGAATGTCCTGGCAGGCACCAATGAATAACAACAAAATAGCATTACACTCATTATAGCCTTTGCAAAATAACAACTGCTATGCAAGGAAGAATAGAAACTTCATCTCTGCTTTGCTTTACCCTGGCAGTAAATAGAATCCTTTTCAGATAATACTTTGTCTCTATTTCAGGATGATTTGTTTCTCCCACTTTGTGCATGAGATTATATTAGTAATACATCATTTGAAGGCTAGAGAGGAGAAAGTTTTTCTTCTGCTCCCTGCCCACATCTTTACAGGCATTGAAAAAGGCTACACATCACAGAGATGCCCTTAGACTCTATGTAGCAGCCAAGACATAATCCAAACAGCACACAGAGTCATTGAGTGATGCTATATTCACATTGACACTTCTGTCCACACCACCATTGCCACCATGCCTAGCAGAGCAGTGAGGGGTACTGCAGAATCACCCAGCTCCATGCACAGTGTCCTCATCCTTAGTTAGGGTTTGGCATATGTAAGAAACAAGAACAGCACATAAAGGACACACAAGAGCACCATTCCAGAGAAAAGCCCCACCCAGCCTCATCCTCTGGAGTAGAGGAAGGACCACTTATGAAAGAACAAAGATATTTTAAAAGTTCTCTTTCTTAGGTTTTTTCCTTTACCCGCAGACTGCTGGGGGTTACGATGTGAAGTTGGGAATGCCCAATCGAGAGTAAAATTTGAAACTTTGAGCCCACGGATCACTTTGCTAAGTCAATGATGAAATTTATGGATTCCTTTCCCAGAAAAATGCATGTGACACCAAATTGTAAATATATTGTGAATTTAAGAAGGCTTATTGCCACTTCTAACCCAGTTTAAGAGCTCTGCTCTGTAGAGTCAAGGGGATCGAAGATAGCAAGGAGTGATGGCTTATTAGGTTGATTCTTTCTATAGGACCAAAGTCAGGAGGGAGTGTCTATTACTTTCTTATTGCTGCCAGGACAAATCATCAGAAGCTTGGTGCCTTAAAACAATACAAATTAATTATCCGGAGATCAGAAGCCTGAAATGGCTCAGCAGGGCTGTGTTCCTTCTGGAGGCTCTAGGGGAGGATCTATTTCCTTGACTATCCCAGTTTCTAGAGTCTGTTAGAAACCCTTAACTCACAGCCACACTTCATTCCTACCTCATCTTTCATCATTATATCTCCTTCTCTGACACTAACTCCTTATACCACCTCTTATAAAGGCCCTGGGATTGCAGTAGACCTACTGGGTTAATTCAAGATCATCTCCTCATTTTAAAATCTTTAACAGAATTACATCTGCAAAGACCCTTTTGTGATGGAAGGTCACATATTCACAGTTTAGCGAATGGACATCTTTGGGGACTGTTATTCAACCCACCACAGGGTGCTTTGAATGTTTTACTTTGCACAAGACCATTTGATGTTCAGGCTTCAGGGCAGAAAAGCTAGCCAGAAATTGAAAATGGCCATGCAATTATTATACTTTCTCCAAGGTTCTATCCTTAGGAAAGTTACTGAATGGGAGCCAGATCTGGGCAATGGGAGGAAATTATTATACCATGGTGCTTGAGAAAACAAGATTCCTTTTCATCCCATAGCTCCAGAGAAAATCACTTGTGCTTACTGTATTTTGAATGAAACTCTGCAACCTAGATGATTGATAATTTTAATGGTAACAGCACTAAAAGAAGACAGAGAACTAGGAGATGGTCAAGCTAAGTTGAGATTGTGTGCTTAGAATAATTTATATCACTCTCCCATCCATTTTCTGGATCTTTGAAAGTCATTTTGCCTTAAATTTCCACATTACCTAGCTAATGTCCTCAACTATCCCTTTCATTTAATTTAGATAGATAGGATAATATACAAGCTAGGATCTGAATGCATAGAAAAAGAAATGAACACGGGCTATAATGTGTTAGGACTTCACAATTACCTGGAGAAACTTCTGCAGATTTCATATAACACTAAGAGGGTTATTCTTAGCAAAATTCACACTTGGTATGCTCAGTTTCAATATGAACTCAATATTTGAGGAAAAGAAAATTAAATCAGCATTTGGGTGGTTGTTTTCTTTTCTGATCTACACCAGACTGGTGTGTCTGGATCCTGTGATCAAGATAGATTTTCATTACCCTGGTTTTTGTCTGTGACCTGTCAGAGCGGACGATTGGGTCAGAACTGAAAGGCACCACATATGCTTCTGAAATGCTTAATTGTAGCAACACAGAAACATTGAATAAGCTTCACATTGAAAATGTTGTCAGTTCTCTTCCTAAGCCCCTCAGTGTTAAAATTGGGCAAAAAATAGACGGTTGAGCAAAGGCTGTTGTTTCCCTGATGTTCTCAGAAGCCAGTTCTCAGTTCTTGGCTTAGCCTAGTGCCGAGTTTGAACTGAAGCTGGTGAGCAGAAAAATGCCATACAATTTCCCACAATGGAAATCAATTGTAGGCTTTGCATCTTTCTGGGGCATTGCAGTAGAGCTCTGTTGATCTGGTTCTTTTGCTTTAAATGGAAAACCCTCCAGGGAAGTTTTGTGTACTCTAAACAAGATCTCTGTAGGATCAGATAATAGGATCTGTGTGAATGTAATACAAAAGCGCGAGAGAGGCGCATGCTAATGCAGATTAGAAATTATTCAACTGAGACTTTCATTTACTGAGGCACATAATATAAAAATGCCACTCTCTCAACTGCCATTTTATTGTGATTTCTCAAAAGCTTTGGGGAAGATTATTTTAAAAACAAAACCAGTTTAACTCTCAAGAAGTCAGGTTGAAAAACAGAACTTAGTATGTTTCCCATAAATACTTGTCTACACTATTTATTTTAAGTTGCAAATGCATTGAAGGTATCTCTCAAAATAAACAATAGTGGATTTGGACATGATTATCACTGATTTCATTTGAGTGATTGAGGAGTAATTGATTTGAAAGAGGGTCTTTTTTTTAAAGAGAAATATAATTAGATATCTTAATTTAATGATCCAAGGAGATAATACATATAGTGAAGATGCTGCTTTTAGTACTATGATAACCAAAAGAGACTATGTCATGAAATTCCATAAATGCCAAGAATGTTAATCTTGGCATATCCAAATATGTCAAAAATGTTAGTTCTTGGCATTTTCTTTCCTAATGTAGTCATGGTTCTGCAGAGATACAGACGAATAGGAGATTAGATAGATAGATAGATAGATAGATAGATAGATAGATAGATAGATAGACAGATAGATAGATTTATTGTAAAGAATTGGCTCATCCAATTATGGAGGCTAACTAGTCCTAAGATCTGTATTCAGGAAGCTGGAGATCCAGGAAGCCAACAATCATCAGCAGTTTGAGTCTGAAGGCCTGCAAACCAGGATAGCCAAAGCTGTATGTTCCAGTCTGAAGACTGGAGGCTCAAGACCCAGGAAGAGCCAATGTTTCAGTTTGAGTTTGAAGGCAAGAAAAAACAATGTCCCAGTTCAAAGATAGATAGGCAGGGAAATTCCCTTTTACTTGATAGCAGGTGAGATTTTTTAGTTCTAGTCAGGATTTCAACTGATTAGAAGAAGCCCACCCATATGAGGTAGAGCAATCTGCTCTACTCAGTTGACTGACTCAAATGTTAATCTCATCCAGAAACACACAGACACAAAAAGAATAATATTTGACCAAATATATGAGTGCTCCATGGCCCAGTCAGGTTCACATATAAAATTAACTGTCATACTTCCTGGTTACCATCACTCATCCACCCACCCAACCATTTGTTCAACATACAGTACATATTATATGCTGAATTCAGAGCTAGAGACTAGGGACACAAAAAGAAACAAGGTGGAATCTGTTTTTGGCATGAGAGCACAAAGAGCTCCCAAGTAAACTGGTCAAAGTTATTTTAAACCACAAAACAAAAACAAAAGAACCATTTAAAGTCTCTGGGCTGGGTTCTAAGGATGTATGGCAAATCAAGAAACATTTATAAAGGAAAATCTTCTAAACTCAGTAAGAACAGTGATATCTGAACCAACACCATTCCCTTCGTCCCTCTGCCCAGCTCAGTTAGATGAAAACCATGCTGTAGACAGATGCAGTCAAGAACACAAGGATCCTTCTCTCTCCAGCTCCCACTCAAAGGGCAATGCTAGCATCTCTCATTCTGTCCCCAGCTACTTGTTGCTGTATGTAAGTTAAGAGGTAAGAGTAGCTAAGAGGTAGGAGGGGTCCTCTCTTCCAGCCAGCATGCATTTTTGGGATGCAGGCTCCACTTGGGTAGAGTGTAACTGAGTATAGTGAATCCCTTGTAAGGAACAATTCATAAGATGATGGATCTATGCCAAAAAAAAGACAAGTTGAAAAGACCTAAGGCTACTGTCCCCAGCCTCCTTCACCAAGTGCTCTACTCCAAAAATGAATGAAGTGCACTCAAAATGAAGCACACCATTCCTCCAATTTCCAGCTCCAGAGATTCCAACCAGATGGAGAATGAGACCACAAAGCAAAGAGCTCCAAATCACTTCCTAAAGGAACTGACTTCATTTGCAATAGTGTGGAGAAATCGAAGCCTAAGGACACTCTCAAAAACAATGGATTTGTGGTGAAAGATAGTTGAGAGGGGATTGGTAGTTTCCTTAGAGATAGAAAGTTAACTCTAGACCAGTTGGTTGGCTGAACAGAACTGTGGAAAGAATCCTAGAAATTGGTGGAGTTTAAAAGCTGAGTGTAGGGGAGGGAGGAGCAAGATGGCGGAGGAGTAGGGTCTCCAAATCACCTGTCTCCACCAAACTACCTAGAAAACCTTCAAATTATCCTGAAAATCTATGAATTCGGGCTGAGATTCAAAGAGAGACCAGCTGGAATGCTACAGTGAGAAGAGTTCGCGCAGCTATCAAGGTAGGAAGACGGGGAAAAAGAAATAAAGGAACAAAGGCCTCCAAGGGGGAGGGGCCCCGCGAGGAGCCGGGCTGAGACCGGGGCGAGTGTCCCCAGGACAGGAGAGCCCCGTCCCGGAGACGCAGGAGCTGCACCGACCTTCCCGGGCGGAAAGGGGCTCGCAGGGAGGTGGAGCAGGACCCAGGAGGGCGAGGATGCCCTCGGGTTCCCGGGGACACTGACAGAGCAACTGCGCGCCCAGGAGAGTGCGCCGAGCTCCCTAAGGGCTGCAGCGCGCACGGGGGACCCGGCGGGACCCGGAGCAGCTGAAGGGGCTCGGGGGCGGCTCCGCGGAGGGGGCTGCGCGGCCCCGGGAGCAGCTCGGAGGGGCTCGGGCAGAAGAAGAGGCTCCGTGCGGAGGGGGCTGCGCGGTTCCAGGAGCAGCTCGGAGGGGCTCGGGCGGCGGCTCCGCGGAGGGGGTTGCGCGGCCCGGGAGCGCGAATCCACCAGCGCAGGCTCCGGAGCACAGGGCGCCGGGACACAGCCCAGGATCCGGCCTCCCCCGGGACAGGCAGAGGCCGGGAGGGCCCAGGACAGCAAGGACGCTCCCGCCCCAGCTGAGCAGAGCAGCGGCCCCGCCCGGAGCCTCCAGGCCCTGCAGACGGAGTTCCTGCCGGAGCTGAATCCAGGTTTCCAGAGCGGCCCCGCCACTGGGGCTGTTCCTCCTGCGGCCTCACGGGGTAAACAACCCCCACCGAGCCCTGCACCAGGCAGGGGCACAGCAGCTCCCCCAACTGCTAACACCTGAAAATCAGCACAACAGGCCCCTCCCCCAGAACACCAGCTAGACTGACAACTTCCAGGAGAAGCCAAGGGACTTAAAGAACACAGAATCAGAAGATACTCCCCGGTGGTTCTTTTTTTGTTTGTTTGTTTTTGTTTTTGTTTTTGTTTTTGTTTTTGTTTTGTTTTGCTTTTTGATTTGTTTCCTTCCCCCACTCCCTTTTTTTCTCCTTTCTTTTTCTTTCTCTTTTTCTTCTTTTTTTTTTTTTTTCGTTTTTTTTTCTTTTTCTTCCCTTTTTTTTTCTCTTTCTCTTTTCTTTCCTTCGTTCTCTCCTCTCTTTTTCTCTTTTTCCCAATACAACTTGCTTTTGGCCACTCTGCACTGAGCAAAATGACTAGAAGGAAAACCTCACCTCAAAAGAAAGAATCAGAAACAGTCCTCTCTCCCACAGAGTTACAAAATCTGGATTACAATTCAATGTCAGAAAGCCAATTCAGAAGCACTATTATACAGCTACTGGTGGCTCTAGAAAAAAGTATAAAGGACTCAAGAGACTTCATGACTGCAGAATTTAGAGCTAATCAGGCAGAAATTAAAAACCAATTGAATGAGATGCAATCCAAACTAGAAGTCCTAACGACGAGGGTTAACGAGGTGGAAGAACGAGTGAGTGACCTAGAAGACAAGTTGACAGCAAAGAGGGAAACTGAGGAAAAAAGAGACAAACAATTAAAAGACCATGAAGATAGATTAAGGGAAATAAACGACAGCCTGAGGAAGAAAAACCTACGTTTAATTGGGGTTCCCGAGGGCGCCGAAAGGGACAGAGGGCCAGAATATATATTTGAACAAATTCTAGCTGAAAACTTTCCTAATCTGGGAAGGGAAACAGGCATTCAGATCCAGGAAATAGAGAGATCCCCCCCTAAAATCAATAAAAACCGTTCAACACCTCGACATTTAATTGTGAAGCTTGCAAATTCCAAAGATAAGGAGAAGATCCTTAAAGCAGCAAGAGACAAGAAATCCCTGACTTTTATGGGGAGGAGTATTAGGGTAACAGCAGACCTCTCCACAGAGACCTGGCAGGCCAGAAAGGGCTGGCAGGATATATTCAAGGTCCTAAATGAGAAGAACATGCAACCAAGAATACTTTATCCAGCAAGGCTCTCATTCAAAATGGAAGGAGAGATAAAGAGCTTCCAAGACAGGCAGCAACTAAAAGAATATGTGACCTCCAAACCAGCTCTGCAAGAAATTTTAAGGGGGCCTCTTAAAATTCCCCTTTAAGAAGAAGTTCAGTGGAACAGTCCACAAAAACAAAGACTGAATAGATATCATGATGACACTAAACTCATATCTCTCAATAGTAACTCTGAATGTGAACGGGCTTAATGACCCCATCAAAAGGCGCAGGGTTTCAGACTGGATAAAAAAGCAGGACCCATCTATTTGCTGTCTACAAGAGACTCATTTTAGACAGAAGGACACCTACAGCCTGAAAATAAAAGGTTGGAGAACCATTTACCATTCGAATGGTCCTCAAAAGAAAGCAGGGGTAGCCATCCTTATATCAGATAAACTAAAATTTACCCCAAAGACTGTAGTGAGAGATGAAGAGGGACACTATATCATACTTAAAGGATCTATTCAACAAGAGGACTTAACAATCCTCAATATATATGCTCCGAATGTGGGAGCTGCCAAATATATAAATCAATTATTAACCAAAGTGAAGAAATACTTAGATAATAATACACTTATACTTGGTGACTTCAATCTAGCTCTTTCTATACTCGATAGGTCTTCTAAGCAAAACATCTCCAAAGAAACGAGAGCTTTAAATGATACACTGGACCAGATGGATTTCACAGATATCTACAGAACTTTACATCCAAACTCAACTGAATACACATTCTTCTCAAGCGCACATGGAACTTTCTCCAGAATAGACCACATATTGGGTCACAAATCGGGTCTGAACCGATACCAAAAGATTGGGATTGTCCCCTGCATATTCTCGGACCATAATGCCTTGAAATTAGAACTAAATCACAACAAGAAGTTTGGAAGGACCTCAAACACATGGAGGTTAAGGACCATCCTGCTAAAAGATAAAAGGGTCAACCAGGAAATTAAGGAAGAATTAAAAAGATTCATGGAAACTAATGAGAATGAAGATACAACCGTTCAAAATCTTTGGGATGCAGCGAAAGCTGTCCTAAGGGGGAAATACATCGCAATACAAGCATCCATTCAAAAACTGGAAAGAACTCAAATACAAAAGCTAACCTTACACATAAAGGAGCTAGAGAAAAAACAGCAAATAGATCCTACACCCAAGAGAAGAAGGGAGCTAATAAAGATTCGAGCAGAACTCAACGAAATCGAGACCAGAAGAACTGTGGAACAGATCAACAGAACCAGGAGTTGGTTCTTTGAAAGAATTAATAAGATAGATAAACCATTAGCCAGCCTTATTAAAAAGAAGAGAGAGAAGACTCAAATTAATAAAATCATGAATGAGAAAGGAGAGATCACTACCAACACCAAGGAAATACAAACGATTTTAAAAACATATTATGAACAGCTATACGCCAATAAATTAGGCAATCTAGAAGAAATGGACGCATTCCTGGAAAGCCACAAACTACCAAAACTGGAACAGGAAGAAATAGAAAACCTGAACAGGCCAATAACCAGGGAGGAAATTGAAGCAGTCATCAAAAACCTCCCAAGACACAAGAGTCCAGGGCCAGATGGCTTCCCAGGAGAATTTTATCAAACGTTTAAAGAAGAAATCATACCTATTCTCCTAAAGCTGTTTGGAAAGATAGAAAGAGATGGAGTACTTCCAAATTCGTTCTATGAAGCCAGCATCACCTTAATTCCAAAGCCAGACAAAGACCCCGCCAAAAAGGAGAATTACAGACCAATATCCCTGATGAACATGGATGCAAAAATTCTCAACAAGATACTGGCCAATAGGATCCAACAGTACATTAAGAAAATTATTCACCATGACCAAGTAGGATTTATCCCTGGGACACAAGGCTGGTTCAACACCCGTAAAACAATCAATGTGATTCATCATATCAGCAAGAGAAAAACCAAGAACCATATGATCCTCTCATTGGATGCAGAGAAAGCATTTGACAAAATACAGCATCCATTCCTGATCAAAACTCTTCAGAGTGTAGGGATAGAGGGAACATTCCTCGACATCTTAAAAGCCATCTATGAAAAGCCCACAGCAAATATCATTCTCAATGGGGAAGCACTGGGAGCCTTTCCCCTAAGATCAGGAACAAGACAGGGATGTCCACTCTCACCACTGCTATTCAACATAGTACTGGAAGTCCTAGCCTCAGCAATCAGACAACAAAAAGACATTAAAGGCATTCAAATTGGCAAAGAAGAAGTCAAACTCTCCCTCTTCGCCGATGACATGATACTCTACATAGAAAACCCAAAAGTCTCCACCCCAAGATTGCTAGAACTCATACAGCAATTCGGTAGCGTGGCAGGATACAAAATCAATGCCCAGAAGTCAGTGGCATTTCTATACACTAACAATGAGACTGAAGAAAGAGAAATTAAGGAGTCAATCCCATTTACAATTGCACCCAAAAGCATAAGATACCTAGGAATAAACCTCACCAAAGATGTAAAGGATCTATACCCTCAAAACTATAGAACACTTCTGAAAGAAATTGAGGAAGACACAAAGAGATGGAAAAATATTCCATGCTCATGGATTGGCAGAATTAATATTGTGAAAATGTCAATGTTACCCAGGGCAATATACACGTTTAATGCAATCCCTATCAAAATACCATGGACTTTCTTCAGAGAGTTAGAACAAATTATTTTAAGATTTGTGTGGAATCAGAAAAGACCCCGAATAGCCAGGGGAATTTTAAAAAAGAAAACCATATCTGGGGGCATCACAATGCCAGATTTCAGGTTGTACTACAAAGCTGTGGTCATCAAGACAGTGTGGTACTGGCACAAAAACAGACACATAGATCAGTGGAACAGAATAGAGAATCCAGAAGTGGACCCTGAACTTTATGGGCAACTAATATTCGATAAAGGAGGAAAGACTATCCATTGGAAGAAAGACAGTCTCTTCAATAAATGGTGCTGGGAAAATTGGACATCCACATGCAGAAGAATGAAACTAGACCACTCTCTTTCACCATACACAAAGATAAACTCAAAATGGATGAAAGATCTAAATGTGAGACAAGATTCCATCAAAATCCTAGAGAAGAACACAGGCAACACCCTTTTTGAACTCGGCCATAGTAACTTCTTGCAAGATACATCCACGAAGGCAAAAGAAACAAAAGCAAAAATGAACTATTGGGACTTCATCAAGATAAGAAGCTTTTGCACAGCAAAGGATACAGTCAACAAAACTCAAAGACAACCTACAGAATGGGAGAAGATATTTGCAAATGACATATCAGATAAAGGGCTAGTTTCCAAGATCTATAAAGAACTTATTAAACTCAACACCAAAGAAACAAACAATCCAATCATGAAATGGGCAAAAGACATGAACAGAAATCTCACAGAAGAAGACATAGACATGGCCAACATGCACATGAGAAAATGCTCTGCATCACTTGCCATCAGGGAAATACAAATCAAAACCACAATGAGATACCACCTCACACCAGTGAGAATGGGGAAAATTAACAAGGCAGGAAACAACAAATGTTGGAGAGGATGTGGAAAAAAGGGAACCCTCTTACACTGTTGGTGGGAATGTGAACTGGTGCAGCCACTGTGGAAAACTGTGTGGAGGTTCCTCAAACAGTTAAAAATATACCTGCCCTACGACCCAGCAATTGCACTGTTGGGGATTTACCCCAAAGATACAAATGCAATGAAACGCTGGGACACCTGCACCCCGATGTTTCTAGCAGCAATGGCCACGATAGCCAAACTGTGGAAGGAGCCTCGGTGTCCAACGAAAGATGAATGGATAAAGAAGATGTGGTTTATGTATACAATGGAATATTACTCAGCTATTAGAAATGACAAATACCCACCATTTGCTTCAACGTGGATGGAACTGGAGGGTATTATGCTGAGTGAAGTAAGTCAGTCGGAGAAGGACAAACATTATATGTTCTCATTCATTTGGGGAATATAAATAATAGTGAAAGGGAAAATAAGGGAAGGGAGAAGAAATGTGTGGGAAATATCACAAAGGGAGACAGAACATAAAGACTGCTAACTCTGGGAAACGAACTAGGGGTGGTAGAAGGGGAGGAGGGCGGGGGGTGGGAGTGAATGGGTGACGGGCACTGGGTGTTATTCTGTATGTTAGTAAATTGAACACCAATAAAAAAAAAAAAAAAAAAAAAAAAAAAAAAAAAAAAAAAAAAAAAATAAAAGCTGAGTGTAGGGATGCCTGGGTGTCTCAGTGGTTGAGTGTCTGCCTTTGGCTCTGGGCATGGTTCTGGCATCCTAGAATCAAGTCCCACGTTGGGCTCCCTGTAGGAATCCTGATTCTCCCTCTGCCTCTGTTTCTGTCTCTCTCTCTCTCTCTGTGTCACTCATGAATAAAGAAATAAAATATTTAAAACTAACTAAATAAAAGCTGGGTGTGCAAAGAGACAGTTACAGAAACCTCTGCCACTCTGCTGAAACTACTGTCATTTCAAAGTGACTATAAGCTTACCCAAAACTACATCCTGTGAAGAATAATATCAGAGGTTTAACATTGAGGACAGAAAGGAAAATGGGCTTCACCAAAATAATCTAGTAGTTGCTAAACAAATAGGTAAGAAAGAACAAGCCTGGGAGATTAAGAGTGCAATATCCAGAGTTGTCATAATATTGCCTAAAATGTCCAGTTTCTAACAAAAGACTATGTGACCTGTTGAGAAATAGGAAAGTATACACCAAGCATTGGAAAAACATCCAGGAACAGAAACTGCTTAAGAGAGCAACAAGATGTTGGTTTGAACGAAGGCCTCAAAGTAACCATTATAAATGTGCTCACAGAGGGATCCCTGGGTGGCGCAGCAGTTTGGCGCCTGCCTTTGGCCCAGGGCGTGATCCTGGAGACCCAGGATCGAATCCCACATCAGGCTCCCGGTGCATGGAGCCTGCTTCTCCCTCTGCCTGTGTCTCTGCCTCTCTCTCTCTCTGTGACTATCATAAATAAATAAAAAATAAATAAATAAATAAATAAATAAATAAATATGCTCACAGAACTAAAGGAAACCATAGTTAAAGAAATAAAGGAAGAGGGATCCCTGGATGGCTCAGCAGTTTAGCGCCTGCCTTCAGCTAGGGCATGATCCTGAAGTCCCAGGATCGAGTCCCACATCAGGCTCCCTGTGTGGAGCCTGCTTCTCCCTCTGCCTGTGTCTCTGCCTCTCTCTCTCTCTCTCTCTGTCTCTCATCAATAAATAAATAAAATCTTAAAAGATGAAGGAAGGTCTGGGGAGAGTGTCACACAAAATAGGGACTATTAGTAAAAAGATAGAAATTACAAAAAGGAACCAAGCAAAAATGATGGAAGTTGAAAAGTACAATTGACCAAAGTGAAGATTTCACTAGAGGGACTCAACAGTAGATTTGGACTTGCAGAAGAAAGAATTAGCTAACTTGAAGGTAGATCAATAGAGAGTACGCAATTCAAAGAAAAGAGAGGAAAAAATGAAGAAAAAGGAATAGAGCCTCTGAGAAACATGGGACACCATGAAGTGCACCAACATACATGCAATAGGAGTACTAGAGGATGATAGAAGAACAAGGAGAGGAAAGAATATATGGAGACATAATGGCCCACACTCACCAAATTTATTGAAAAACATTAATCTATCATCCAGGAAGTTCAATGAATTCCAAGTAGGCTAAATGGGAAAACATTCACAGACAAACACATTATATTAGTAAAAACGCTGAAAATCTGAGACCAATGACAGAATCTTGAAAGCAGCAAGAGAAAAATGTCTTGTCACTTGCAAGGGAACCTCAACAAGACTTATAATGAACTTCTCACCAGAAACAACAGAGGTTAAAAGTTAATGAAATAATACTTACAAAGTGCTCAAAGAAAAAAAAAATGTCAACCAAGACTCCAATATCTAGCAAAGCTATCTTTCAAAACTGAATGTGCAAAAAAAGAAGTTCCCAGATAAACAAAAGAAGAAATTTTTGACAGAAGAATATGAAGGGAAACTGAGTATTTCATTAATACTAAAATAAAAGTAAAAATACTGAAACCAATTCTTCAGGCTGAAAGCAAGTAACCCCAGATGGTAATTTGAATCCACATAAATAAACAAAGAGCACCAGTAAATATCATTATGTAATTATAGAAGACAGTCTTCACCTTTCCAATGTCTTCAAATGTCTTCTTTCTTTTTTGCACTGATTTTAACAGCAATTTTTTGGTATATACATAACATGTATATAATGTAGTGTTGGCCCTATAACACATACAAATGTAATATCTTTGCCAATAAAATCACAAAGGAAGTGGGTGGAAACAAAGCTGTATTGAACTAAGGAAGTGAGTCCAGATGGTAATTTGAATTTACAAGAACAAATGAAGATAATCAGAAGTAATAAATAAGAAGGCTAATATTTTTAAAGCTATAACTATGTAATTTGCTCTCCTTTATTTTCTTTTTTAAAAGATATCAAATTATAAAAAGTAATCATTATAACAATGTATTCTTTTGGTTTGTAACACTTATGTATGTAACATATATAACAATAATACCACAAAAGAGGGAAAGGTAAAAAAAAATTTAAAAAAAGAGGGAAAGGTAAAAAAGCTATATAGGAGTAATATTTGTACATCTCATTGGGATTTATTATAAATATGAAACTGATTCTGATAAGGTAAAATGCATATAGTTAGTTATCCTAGAGCAATCACAAGGAAATAACTCAAAAACTTTAGTGAAAAAAATCATTACAAGAATTAAATGATACATTAGAAAATAATCACTTAATACAAGAGAAAGCAGGAAAGAAGAAAGAGAGGAACAAAAAGGGACAAGATATAAGAAACATAGTAAATAAATAGTAAAAGGACAGATGATAATATTCAATGTGAATGAATTAAATATTGTAATCCAAAGGCAGAGATTGTCAGACTGGATGAAAATACAAGATACAATGTTATGCAATCTATAGGAAACACAATTTAAATTTCAAGATACAAATAGGGGCACCTGGGTGGCTCAGTGGATTAAGCATCCAACTTTTGGCTTCAGCTCAGGTCATGATCTCCATAGGTAGTGAGATCAAGCCTTAAGTCAGGCTCTACACTCAGCAAGGAGTCTTCTTGGAGATTCTCTCTCTTTGCCCTCCACCCACTTGTGCATGCACTCTCTCTAAAATAATTTTTTTTTAATAAAGACACAAGTAGATTGAAAAAGAAGGATAGAAAAAGATAGTCCCTGGGATGCCTGGGTGGCTCAATGGTTGAGTGCCTTCCTTCAGCTCAGGGCATGACCCCAGGGTTCTGGGATTGAGTCCCACATCGGGCTCCCTACAGGGAGCCTGCTTCCCCCTCTGCCTGTGTCTGTGCTTCTCTTTCTGTGTCTCTCATGAACAAATAAAATAAAATATTTTTTAAAAAAGATAATCACTGAAAATAGTAACCAAAAGAAACCTGAGGTACTAATATGAGCCAAAATGGGCTTTAATTTCTTTGGAAAAAAAATATTACAAAAGCCAAAAAAAGATATTATATGTTGGTTAAAAAGGTCAATCCCTCAAGAAGATATAACAATTATAAACATATCAGTACATCCCAGCCCCCAAATATATAAAGCAAACATTGACTGAATTGAAGGGAGGAACACACAATTCTACAGTATTGAAAACTTCAATACCTTACTTTCAATAATGAATAGAACAACCAAGCAGGAGGTCAATGAAGAGATCATGGACATCAATAATAGTATAAATAATTCAAGTTAACAGACATTTATAGAACACTTTATCCCCAAACAGGAGAATACACATTTTTCTCAAGTGCCCATGCAACATTCTACAGTATAGGCCATATCTGAGGCCATAAAACTAGTCTTAATAAATGTTAAAAGACTGACAAAAAGCATAAAGTATCTACTTCCACCACAATGGAATGAAACAAGAAATGAAAATAGAAAGTCAATAACAGAAGGCAAACTTTGGAGCTTATTACAGAAAGGAGGAACCTCTTGAGGCTTGTGACATATGGAATTATAGAACTAAAGTCAAGTATCAAAGGCCCTTAAAGAAGGAGAGGAGCAGAAGGTGGCCTCCTCTCTACATCTCTAGCACTGTCAACAACCACTCCTTGACTCAGGTATTATTATCCAATGCAGGTAATCGTGTGCACACATTGTGTTATTTCCTGCCTCTGTGATATTGCTAAAACTATCCCCTCTGTCTGCAAGGCCCTTCTTTCCTTCTCCCTCATACACACTCCCAAGCTCCCCTACTTTCCTCTCCTACTTATCTCCCCAGACTCAGCCCATTGTTAATTCAGCTAATAGTTTTTCACTCACTATCTACTAGGCATCAAATCTATGTTAGGAGTGATCCAGGGTTAAGCTAAACAGGCAAAATTCTTACTTTCATGAAATACATTCTAATGGAGGGAACCAATGTAACAAGAAAGGAAATCAATAAACAAGATGATGGCATGTCTGTAGTAAGTGCTACAAAGGGAATGGTGGGATGATGGGAGGTAGGTTAATGTGGAGGGGGAGGTGTGGTAGTGTTCATACAAATGCACTAGCAGGGCTTCACATGTCTCTTTCCTCTTCTTACTAGGCACAAAACTAGACCACCTTTCCCAGCCTCTTTCTGTATCCAGGTAAGGCAATTCTGGCCAATGGGATATGAGTGGAAGTGACGTGGTTAATTCCTGGGTCAAAGTTTTTAAGACACGGCTATGTCCCCTCCAATCTGCCCATCTGTAAGCAACAGTGAGGCCCAAGGAGATGGCACGGCCACAAGGTGGAACTTTGTTTGAATCCTTGCATCAAGAGAGCCACTTGCCAACTAGGAACGGCCACCTTGGACTATTGCAGAAGTGACAAACTTCATTGTACTTCAGCTACTCTATGCTTTGGAGTTTGTGTCCATAGTCTAACAAATCTGAGCAAATGCAGAACATTTTAGCTATGGTGCCCAGGAATCCTCTGTCCAAGGAGCTAGTGTTAGATGTGAATAGAGAATGAGAAGAAGATAGCCAAGACAAGAGCAGGAGCACTCCTGGTAGCGGGGAACAGCAAGAGTAAAGGCTCTGAGCAGAGAAAGAGCATAGCATGTCCAAGGAACAAAAAAAGAAGCCAGTATGACTACAGTGTAATGAATGGGGAAAGAATGGAATTAAGTGAGATAAAGAAGTCATCATCTCAAACATTCACCATGATCACTACCACCTCAGGTGGGTGACCATTTTTGGAGCTCCCGTAGTAAGCATGAGTCTGCCTCTTTTACCACCCTATTATCCCCTTATAACAATCTGTTTATGTGTTGGCTACCCTCTAGACAGTGAGCTTTTTTGAAAAAATATTCCATTCATCTGTTTATCTTCAGCATGCGTGTCAGCATGTGTAGGTGCTCAATAAGTGTTTCTGGCATAAACAGATTGAAGAAATGGTGGCCTCACAGTTCTCCCCATGACATTTACTGGGACTCACGTGATGGGAGTTGTGTTAGGGAGCAAAGAAAGATTCCGAGAGACAACTCATCTCCATACACACTGCTAGTTTTACCAGTGTGATCTGACCTCCTTTCACGAAGACTTTCCCTCCTCCCACCCACCCCTCCTTCAGATTCTTTCTAAGGATGACCCATTTCTAAGTAAGATTTCTTCGAGATAACAGGTTGTTGGGAGCCTTCATTAAAGAGGAAGGTTTCCCCTTCAATGAAGATGACTGGAAACAGTGAAAAGACTCAGTTTGAAGCTGAGGGCCCCCTGCCAGTACAATGACCCAGTTAGAAACCAAAACAAAGAACAGATAAATCAAGGGAACAAAAGTCTCCCCATTGCACCCTTCCATCTTCTACTCGCTGCAGTGATTTCTATGAAGTTTTAAACTTGAGGAGCTAATTTAATTCCCCAGAATTGGAAAATGCTGTCCAACTACCTCAAAAGTTCTTCCCGGAGAAGTGGAGATAGAATTTTATTCACTGTAATTATGTGAGGAGGTCAGTTTTTATTCTCACTGCTCAGAGGGCACACTTCCCTCCATTATTTCACATCCCTCCCTCTCCCTCCCCTCTTCACCACCATCCACCTTGGAAAACTCATTTTCACCTTGCAGCTCTCAAACAACTCAGCAACAACTTTCCATTTATTAATATTGGGGAGGGTCAAGTGTTTGAGGGTATAACAGGGGCTGACATGGTGGTGAAAAGGGAATTATATTCTTTTGGGAAGGGTTTTTTTTTAAAGATTTTATTTATTTATTCACAAAGAGAGAGAGACAGACAGAGACAGGAAGAGAGAGAGAGAGAGAAAGAGAGAAAGAGAGAGGCAGAGACACAGGCAGAGGGAGAAGCAGGCTCCATACAGGGAGCCCGATGGGGGACTCAATTCCAAGACTCTGGGATTATGCCCTGGGCCAAATGCAGACACTCAACCGCTGAGCCACCCAGGTGTCCCTGGGAAGTGGTTTTTAAAATATTTCTACGAATGATCCCCTAATGGCAAAGAAAGATGAAAGAATACATCTTAAGGTCTGAGGTCAGAGCTTGAAGTAGGCACAGACAAGCTTGAAAAAATTTTAGTTTCTTGTTTTATCTTCAAAATTGCTACAAGACTTTTTATCACACATGCACACATACACACACATACACACACACACTCCCTTCTATGTTTGTATTAAAATTAAAATATTCTGTCAATCAAATCTTTGAGTAAAATTGGCAAGACAAATGCCATGAAGTTTATCTTATGCCTTCAGATGCTAATATCTCCTAAGCCCATCATTACTCCCTGAAGATACCCCCATTTTATTTTATTTTGTTTTTCTGAAGATTTATTTATTTATTTGAGAGAGAGAGAGATAGAGGGAGGGAGGGTTAGGAGGAGGGAGGAGGGAGAAGGAATCTCAAGTAGACTCCTCACTGAGCACAGAGCCACAAGCAGGGCTCAGTCTTGTGACCCTGAGTTCATGACCTGAGCTAAAACTTAAACTCTGACTCTCAACCCACTGCACCACCCAGTTGCCCCTGTATACCCCTATTTTAGAAACCTATTCCTGGGACATTCATCCTTGTAAATTCCAGACAAGTACGTGTGGGGTGTTGAGCTACCTTTAAGTTTCAATGAGACTGTGGAAGAGCAGATTCTCAATCACCCATATTTTAACACAATCTCAGTTGAGCATTTCTAGAAATCTGTTAGGGAGGATGCTGGAGATCGAAGCAGAAAGAATTTACCCTTATGCCACTCTTTATGGCCACTGGTGGCTAAGCATACATTTACAGCTGTGGTATTACTTATTTCCTTATGATCCATGTGTAGATAGTTATGACATGAGCATGGAGCACTGAAAGGTTGGCAGAGGTTGCTCAAGACAGCTCCTAGCTCACTGGGCTTCAGTCTTTTGTGGACCTCATTCATTTCCTTTATTCTACTGCCTAATTCATTTTCTTCTTTTTGTCAGGACTCCAGAATGGGATGTGACTAGTTATTCTTACCTCACCTGAAATTTCTGGGTGTTACAGACCAGAGAATAATTGTAGCTTCGGATATATTTTTTCCAACTAAAATGTGATTTTGTTTTTCTGTTGCTCTAGCAAATTGTCATTTTCACTGCAAAAAAAATGTTATCCAATAAATATTTTTCCTGTCTTGTCAATGCATTATTGAAACACAAACCTTATGGTGCAGTAGGACTCCATGCTATAGAAAAATATTTTATGATTTCCATATTTCTTTTGCGTTGATTTTTCTTCCAATATTTTTATTGAAGACCTGCCAACCTGTTGACACTCAGCCTGAGTTCAATAATTTTTCTTTTCTTGGAAACAGGAGGGAGAGCTTCCTCTATGTCCCATATGGTGACAGGTGCTGAAGATGATATTCCTGCCCAAGAAATACACACCTCTGTTATTAAATAACAGCAAAGATTTTTTTTATTTCTCAGTAGTATTACATGAATTGTATCCTAAGAACTATCACTCAATAGCTCTCTACTTTGTTTTCACTTTATATATGGAAAGACTGAAGTTCCTACAGCTTATAGACTGTTACCAAGTTAAAGAAGACAATTACTGATCTAATTTTTTATCCATTGGTATGGTCTCCAAAACACCTGATGGAACCCCAATGGGGTTTTTTGGTTTTGGGAGGGATTTAAAAAGATTTTATTTATTTATTTGAGAAAGAGAGAGCATGAGTGGGGTGGAGGGGCTGTGAGGAGGAGCAGAGGGAGAGGGAGAAGCTGACTCCCCATTGTGCAGGGAGCCAATCCCAGGACCCTGAGATTACAACCTGAGCTGAAGGCAGATGCTTAACTGACTGAACCACCCTGTAATGCCATGGAACCCCAATGTTTTAAAATCATTTGCCTTGAAATTTCTTAACAATAGTTTCCATTTTTAATCCATCTTTATGTCTTCATAGCAGAAGGTGGAAATTCTAACCACACTATTTTGTAGTATAACTTTGATGAATGCTAGAATAAAAATCAGTGCAGGAAACCAGGAGTTTTGCTATATCATCACAGAGTTATAATGATATCACAGAGATAACATTCTGAGGAAATGGTGAGAAGTTACTGCTGTATTTGTAACTTCCAAGGTTAAAGATATTTCTCAAAACATTATTTTAGTAACCTATTAAATTTCGTCTTCAGTGAATCCAGCTAAATCTTTTAAAATCATAGTTTTCCCTGTATTTTCTCTTGAATGAAACTGTTACTGGGGCACCTGGTGTCTCAGTTGGTTAAACATCTGCCTTCAACTCCGGTCATGATTCTAAGGTCCTGGGATTGAGCCCCAAGTTGGGCTCCCTGCTCAGCAGGGAGTCTGCTTCTCCCTCTCCCTCTGCCTGACATTCCTCCTGCTTGTGCGTGCTCTCTCTCTCTTTCTCTGTCAAATAAATAAATAAAATATTTTTTAAAAGAAGCTGTTACCATATTTGTAGCATTTCCTATGCAAATGTAACCTAAACCAAGATCAGCCACCATGCAAGTGATATGAGTTTATACCTGTCTTGGGAAAAATGGCTGTCCCTGAGAGGTGATCTATAGGCACATTCAACTGTCTTCTGGGAGCAAGGCCCTATAAAGAAGACTTGAAAGAGTTAATACATTGGAATCAGAAAAAAAAAAAAAGAAAAAGAAAAAAGAAGAGGACACAAAGAATAGAACACCATGATATGTCACCCATGTTTGCTTTCCAGCTGCAGCTTTCAGGATGCTTTAATGGTTTCCTCAGAAGATCCATTTCTTTAAAAAGACAGACAATCCCAGAATAGCTGCTAAGGTAGCCACTGGGGAATCTTGTTATTAGCTTTCTTTCCTGATCCCCAATGATGGTCAATAGTTTCTGGTTGACCAGCTAATGAGGGATCCCGGGAAGGAGAAGTGAGGCAGTATACCTTGAACATCTTTGCCAGGCATGTGACCAATATCTTGCATATGCTGTTAGGGTAGTACTAGCAACAGTATAAGATATTATTCCCAATTTACAGGTGTAGAAATTGAGGTTCAAAGAGGTGAGATAACTTGCTCAAGTTCACATAATGTGTAAGTAATTGATCTGGAATTCAAACTACAGTCTGCTTAATCCAAGGTTTGTGTTCTTTCTACCACACTTGGCTTTGTCCACAGGCAACCTCTGGAGTGGTAAATTGCAGCAAGAACTGTTAAGAACTCAAGAAAGAAAGGCATTCCATCTAGAAGCTGCCCTGTGGAGTTTCCCTAGGCAGAGCCATTATGTCTAGGGAATGCTGTAGAGAATCCTCTGCTGTAGGCAGAGATGTAGGGTCCCCACAGATCCTTGGAGCCCTGCTAGGAACTGGCTAGGGACATTCTCAGAGACCTCCCACCATGCTGTACCCTTCAAGGATAGTGGGGTGGGTGATTAGTGACCATAGTCTAGTCATTCTCTATCTTATGCAGAGAAGGTACAAAAAGGTTAAGTATTTCACCCCCAGAAAACCCATAACCAAAAATCCAGAAACCCTGATTTTAAGCTGGAGCAAAATACAAGGCTCTCCAAAGTGCCCTAGCCCTCAGATTCTCAGCTACAGGAGAAAGTTAAATTTCTTTTCTGTTTAATTGTCCTGAGTTTTCCTATTTTGAGCTTCAAGAATTGTTTTTAGGAAAAAAAAAAAAAAAAGATGAGCAATTGGTCTGCGTTTACTTTCCTCATGTAAATCTTATTTCTCCCTAACTTCATCTGTTCAGACCAAAACAGTCCTGATGGTCTTAGTCTACTTCACACAGAAACATCAAGAACATCCTCTAGCTCAGTCCGAATTCTCTTAACCATCTGTCAGGTTAGTTGCCCTTGGCAGAGTAGAACCACCACAGACTTCAAGCTCCATAGCCTCAGGAACCATGTGTCAATGTTCTATTCCTGGTGCCCAAGAAAATGCCTGAAACAGAAGTTCTTTTACCAGTACTGTTGCATTTGATGCATTTTTAAAAGAAATTGGAGAGTTGGAGAGAATCTACAGAGGATGTAACTCAACCCCCATCCCCCGCCTTCAACAAAAGAGAAGCAGAAGAACCAGATGGATTGTCCATGGATATACAGGTAGTGAGTGGCAGAGCCATGGCTAGCAGCCACATCTGGTCCACTGCTCTATGCCACAGCCTCAAAACTGAAGCAGGCTCAATAGTTTAAAATTGACTCTCTTTTAATAACTTAGTTCTGCTTTTAGAATCATATAGGATCAGATGTGATTTGTAGACTAGCTTGCAAATGATTAAATGGCCCCCACTTAGAGCACTATATTAGATAAAATGCTTTTGGCTGCAAGCGACAGAAAATCCAAGTTAACTGGCTTAATAAAGAATTTTATTGGCTCACTTAATTGGAAGTTTAGAGGTAAGTCAGGTCTTACATATGACATGTTGCAGCTCTTAGGCTGTTTCCTTGAGATCCTATGGCTCTGCTCCCTGTTCTTTATTCTTAAGCAGTCAGTGAAATGGTTATAATAGTACTAGGCCTCTTGTCAGTGCTCTACAAGATTGAAGGAAGGGAAGGGTATCTCTTCCTATGTATCTCTCTCTATTAGGGGCAGGGAAATGTACCTGAAGCCCCTTAATAAACTTCTTCTTACCATGTGTGATGGTTAATTTATTGTCAACTTGGATGGGCTAAGGGTTGTCCAGATAGCTGGCAGTATATTAGTTCTGTGTTTGTCTGTGAGAGTGTTTCTAGAAGATGCTAGTGTTTGAACTGGTAGATTGAGTAACGAGCATCACTTTCATCCATGGGGATGGGCATCATCCAATCCACTGAGGCCTCAAATAAAACAAAAAGGTGAAAGAGGGGCAAATTTAGGAATACCTGGGTGGCTCAGTTGGTTAAGCATCTGAGTCTTCATTTCAGCTCAGGTCATCATCTGAGGATTGCGTGATTAAGACCTGCATTGGACTCCATGCTCAGCAGGGAGCCTGCTTGAGAGTCTTTCTTTCTCTTTCCCTCTGCCTTTCACCCCATGCTCTCTCTCTTTCTCAAAATAAATAAATAAAATCTCTAAAAAAAGGGGGGGGTTGCAAATTTTCTCTCTCCACCTGAGCTGGGACATCCATTTTCTTCTGCCTTCAGATGTTGGCTCTCCTGGTTGTTAGGTCTTTGGACTTGGACTGAATTACACCGCCAGCTTTCCTTGTTCTCCAGTTTGTCAATTCCTATAATCTCTCTCAATCTCTACTCCCCGGAGTGTGTGTGTGTGTGTGTGTGTGTGTGTGTGTGTGTGTGTGAACAAACTGGTTCTATTTTTCCAGAGAACTCTAATCTACCACATGTAAAAGAAATAGACATAGAAAAGGATCATCAGAAAAAAGAAGGCTTACAGTTTCTGAGAGGGGATTCATGACCATGGCTACAGCCCCTGGGGAAGGAAGAAGCAAAGAGTCACAGTCCTGGGACAAGTAGAATACTAGACAGTTTACTACAACAGGAAGTCAGGAGCAAGGGTCAGAGGAAAAGCCTGGTTTAAAAGAGAAACAAATGGAAAAGCCTGGTTTAAAAGAGAAACAAATACGGGGCAGCCCAGGTGGCTCAGTGGTTTAGTGCCTTCCTTCAGCCCAGGGTGTGATCCTAGAGACCTGGGATCAAGTCCCACATCAGGCTCCCTGCATGGATCCTGCTTCTCCCTCTGCCTATGTCTCTGTCTCTCTCTGTGTGTGTCTCTCATGAATAAATAAATAAAATCTTTAAAAAAGAGAGAGATAAAAAATGCAAAATGCAAGTGAAAGCAAATGCCATGTGATGTTAAACACTAGGCTGTTTGTCAGAAAATCTAAGACTCCATCCAAGCAATGATTGCTCTTGGGAAGTAAAGATAGGGCAGGTTCCTTTTTTTTTTTTTTTAAGATTTTATTTATTTATTTATGAGAGACACAGAGAGAGAGAGAGAGAGAGAGAGAGAGGGAGAGACACAAGAAGAGGGAGAAGCAGGTTCCATGCTGGGAGCCCGATGTGGGACTCAATCCCAGGACCCCAGGATCACGCCCTGAGCCAAAGGCAGATGCTCAACCACTGAGCCACCAGGTGCCCTGATAGGGTAGGTTCTGAAGTGAGAGGTAGTGGGAGGGTTGGAGTGACATGTTATGGGCAGAGGAAGAATTCAGAGGCAAGAACCAGCTCAAAGGCTCCTCTGTATGCTCTGTCCTGCTTATTTGTGTCTCCTGCCTTGAATTTTTCACAGAGTTGGCCAATAACCGGGACGCTTTGCTACCTTTTTTGATTCCCTGCCCCCAATTACTGGCCTTGATGGTGAGCTTCAATTTCCAGCCCCACTCCCTGGCCCTACATAGAGGCCCAGGTTTAGTTCTTATTAACCCATTTCTATCACGACATTTGTAAGTGTCATGATCCATTCCTGATTGATTCATCTGTTCATTAGTCAATCATTTCTTAAGACATATCCTGTTCAGAAAGAGTGAAATTTTCTTCCTAGTCAAGAAAACATTGTTGGAGCATCACAGAGCTCAGAAAGCCCTTACAAGTTGGCTTTGTTCAAACTTCCAAACTCCAATTGTACTTGGGTTTACAACTCTACATTCTGACTTTGTAAATATCTTCTCACTTTCTCTCTTATAGTCTAGTGACTACAAGTTCCAAGAGAACTGGGTCTATGTCTTATGAATCCTCTATCCAAAATGGTGCTTGAACATCCTACTAAATAGTGATGGATGGAATGAGCCAGATAAACAAACTAAAGTCCAGGATCACCCAGCTAGTCAACAGGTGGCAACCAGAACTCCGGTTTTTTTGATTCCTTGGGTTTTCTGTATTACAAAAGCAAAAATATATATATAACATTGTCTTTACAATAGCTATCTGTGTTTTATCCTACCTTCCTTCAAAGCATACTAAAGGATTTTTTCATTCATATTCCAGTGGGGAGAGATTATTATTATTATTTTAAAAGTGCTTCCCGGAGGACTCGCTGAGGTAAAGAATAGTGAAGATACCTTGTCACACAGCTCCATTCAGTTTCAAAGACTTGTCTCATTTGCTTTTCAGACTAATAGTTAAATCTCCCTATTCCCACTCCAAGGCAAAGAAAATGCTGCTAGCTTTGTCAACAGCAAATAAAACACGGGTAACTACTTTACAGTCAGTTTGTGTATTTATCTTTCAGCATCTATTATGAATCTATTATGAATCAAGCTATACTGGGCATATCTGGGAAAGAGCGTGTGAAGCTTTCTCGCAGAACAAAAAACAATAACACCCATATTCATGGATTGTGATATTCTGGGATAGCCATATGTGACTTTTGTGTCTTCAAAATATTTTATTCTGTTGATACATAAAAGGTTTGAAAATGTTGTTTTCTCGGCCTCTGCTGTTCAGGGAGGCTAGCTGGCAGCTAGCTGGATTTTTTTTTTTTTTTCTGATTCATATGCAAAGCTATATGGGAAACCCTCTTCCAACATAACAAGTTAATCATTTCTTCAAGAGTAAAAATGCATGGCCTGCTTTTACTGGCCACAAAAGGCACTGGGCTTTAATAGAAAGCGACTGTTAATAAGCAATAAACCAAACGGGCCTTTGCCAGTGCCCAGTTAGTGGCTGTTTTTAATAGTACTATTGAATCAAGTAGAGCTCTCTCTGCCTCTGAATCAGGTCTGGCATATCAGCATAAGAATATGCTGTATCGGGTGCCCTGGGTGGCTCAGTTAGTTAAGCATCTGCCTTCCTCTCAGGTCATGATCTCAGGGTTCTGGGTTAGAGTCCCACATTGGATTCCCTGCTCAGTGGGGAGTCTGCTTTTCTCTCTTCCTCTGCCCCTTCCTTCCCTCGTGCTCTCCCTTTCTCAAACAAACAAATAAAATCTTTAGAAAAAGAAAATGTTATATCATAAGGAGAAGGAAAATATATGGTTATATTTTATTTATTAATATCTCATCTAGACACAGAAAGGATTTAAGGCACCTTACCTAAAGACTTACAGGATAAGAAGAAAAGTAAAACAGGTGAAGTAAGTGATAAAAGTAAAGCCAAAGGAAAAGGAGGGCAGTATATAAAATGTACATGGAGTTTGAGATGCATAAGTCAGTGCCAGAATTTTTCACCTACAAAATATGCATAGGTATGGCTTACTTTCGGAGAACCAAGCACACACAAATCCAGTCTAAAAGAGAACTTATGAAGCTAATATTTACATTTCAGAAGTATTTTTCAGTTTATAAAAGAATTCATCACTATAGGCATATCTCCTGTTATTAAACAGTGTATTTTTAAAATCTTTTACAAATTAAAGGTTTGTGACAACACTACATCAAGCAAGTCTTTTTTTTTTTAAAGATCTATTTATTTATTCATGAGAGACACAGACTGAGAGAGAGAGAGGGGGGCAGAGCTATAGGCAGAGGGAGAAGCAGATTCCTCTCAGGGAGCCTGGTATGGGACTAGATTATAGATCCCGGGATCACAAAGTGAGCTAAGGCAGGCACCCAACCGCTGAAGCCATCCAGACGTCCCAAGCAAGACTTTTCATGCCATTTTTCCAACAGGATTTGCTCATTGTGTGTCTCTGTGTCCCATTTGGGCAATATCATAATATTTCAAACTCTTTCATTATTATTATATCTATTATGGTCATCTGTGATCAGTGATCCTCGCTGTTAACTATTGTAATTGTTTGGGGGCACCATGAACCACCTATAGAAGATGGCAAGCTTAATAAAGGTTGTGTGTATATTCTGACTGCTTCATTGGCCATTCTCCTGTCTCCCTCTCCTGGACCCTCCTTAGTCTCTGAGATACAACAATATTGAAATGAGGCCAATTAATAATTTTACAGTGGCCTCTAAGTGTTCAAGTGAAAGAAAGACTCACGTGTCTCTCACTTTATTTTAATTAATTTTTTTTTTAGATTTTATTTATTTATTCATGAGAGACACAGAGAAAAAGGCAGAGACATAGGCAGAGGGAGAAGCAGGTCTCCCATGGAGAGCCTGATGTGGGACTCAATCCCAGGACCTGGGATCATGACCTGAGCCATTATGACCTGAGCCAAAGGCAGATGCTCAACCACTGAGCCACCCAGGCGTCCTGCATGTCTATCACTTTAAATCAAAAGCTAGAAATGATTAAGCTTAATGAGGAAGGCACATTGAAAGCCAAGATGGGTCAAAAGCTGGGCCCCTTGTGCCAAGCACTTAGCCAAGTTGTGCGTGCAGAGGAGAAGTTCTTGAAGAAAATTAAAAGTGCTAATCCAGTGAACACACAAGAGATAAGAAGGCTGATATGGAGACAGTTCAAGCGATCTGGACAGAAGATCAAACCAGCCATAATATTCCCATAAGCCAAAGCCTAATCCAGAGCAAGGCCCTGATTCTCTTCAGTTCTATAAAGGTTGAGAGAGCTGAGGAGGCTGCAGATGGAAAGTTTGGAGCTGGAAGGGGTTAGTTCATGAGGTTTATGGAAAGAAGCTGACTCCATAACACAAAGGTATGAGGTGAAACAGCAAGTGCTGATGGAGAACCTACAGCAAGTTCTCCAGAGGATCGAGCTAAGATCACTAACAAAGGTGGCTGCACTAAACAAATTTTCAACGTAGACAAAACAGACTTCCATCGGAAGACGATGCCAGTGAGGACTTTCATAGCTAGGGAAAACTCATCGTCTGGCTTCAAAACTTCAAAGCACAAACTGACTCTCTCGCTAGGGGCTAAGGAGCTGGCAATTTTAAGTTGAAGCCAATGCTCATTTAGCATAGCAAAAATCCTAGGGCCCTTAAGAATGATGCTAAATTTACTCTGCCCATGTATGCTCTATAAATGGAAAAACAAAGCCTGGATGACAGCACATCTGTTTACAACATGGTTTGCTGAATATTTTAAGCCCACTATTGAGACCTACTGCTCAGGACAAAAGATTCCTTTCAAAATATTACTGCCCATTGACAATGCATCTGGTCACCCAAGAGCTCACATGGGGAAGAACAAGGGGATGAATGTTGTTTTCATGCCTATTAACACAACATCCATTCTGCAGCCCATGGATCAAGGTGTCATTCCGACTTTCAAGTCTTATTATTTAAGAAATTCATTTCGTAAGGCTACCGCTGCCAAAGACAGCAATTTCTCTGATGGATCTGGACAAAGTCCATTGAAAACCTTCTGGAAAGGATTCACCATTCTAGATGTCATTGAGAGCGTTTGTGATTTATGAGAAGAAGTCAAAATATCAACATGAACAGGAGTTTGGAAGAAGTTGACTCCAACCCTCCTGGATGACTTTGAGGGGTTCAAGATGTCAGTGGAGGAAGTCACTGCAGATGTGATAGAAACAGTAAGAGAGCTAGAGTTGGAAGGGGAGCCTGAAGATGGAACTGAATTGCTGCTAAATTCTCTTATGATCAAACCTACATGGATTAGAAGTTGCTTCTGATGGGGGAACAAAGAATGTGGTTTTTTGTATTTGAGTCCACTTCTGGTGATGATGCTGTGAGGATTGCTGGAATGACAATGAAGGATTTAGAATATTACATAAACTTAGTTGACCAAGCAGCAGCAGGGTTTGAGAGGATTGACTCCAATTCTGAAAGATATTCCGCTGTGGGTGAAATGCTATCAAACAGCATCACATGCTACAAAGAAATCATTCATAAAAGGAAGAGTCAATCAATGTGGCAAACTTCATCATTCTCTTATTTTAAGAATTGGCCACAGCCACCCCACCTTCAGCAATCACCACCCTGATCAGTCTCAGCAGCCAGCATCACCAAGGCAAGACCCTCCACCAGCAGAAAGATTAGGACTTGCTGAAAGCTCAAATAACATTTAGCATTTTTTAGCAATAAAGCATTTTTTAATGAAGGCATGTACATTTTTAGATAAGATATTATTGCACACTTAATAGACTAAAGTATAGTACAAATATAATTTTTATATGCACTGAGAAGCCAAAAATATATTTGATTTGCTTTATTGCAATATTTTCTTTATTGCAGCAGTGTGAAACTGAACCTGCAGTATCTCTGAGGTGTGCCTGTATATTCCTATTTAGTGATGATTTTGCATTTAAAATACATTTGTGTTGGTTTTTTTTTCATTTGTGTTGTTGTAAATAAAGCTCCAGTTTATCTATATATGGCATTTTGAATCCTTTCTGCTATGACAGGCATAAGTAAATCGTTTCTATTGCAAAGGGCATGAGTGCACAAACATTGCAGGGTATGGTGCTGACAACTACCTCAGAGTTATTTAATCAGAGCATGCATGGTGGGTGCCTGGGTGGCTCAGTTAAGTGTCTGCCTTCAGCTCAGGTCATGATCTCAGGGTTCTGGGATGGAGCCCCACATCAGGCTCCCTGCTCAGCGGGGAGTCTGCTTCTCCCTCTCTCTCTGCCCCTCCCTTCACTTGTGCTCTCTCTCAAATAAATAAATAAAATCTTAAGAAAAAACATGCATGGTATGCAACCACCACCAGCAACAGCATACGCCTCTCCAGTAAGGCCAGGACGCTGCTTCCCCAGTCAACTGCAGGAAGAAATCCCACATCTGCAGGTTCTCATCCTAACTCCTCCCTCATCCTCTAAAAAAAAGTCCCATCATAATGTTTATAAGGTTGTGACTTCCTTGAGAACAGGCCTATCCACCTGAGAGCACCCAGCTCACCACTGTGAATACAGTAGGCACCTAAAATATTTCCTGAATTTTGCATGGGGAAAGGAAGGAATAAATTTCTTACTCATTTCTGCATCCATAGGTTTTAAAAGTCAGAGGAAGTAAGATTCAGATTCCTGCATACATTTCAGCCCAGCAGTAGATTAATTTCAGGCTCCTCACTCTGATGCTGCAGGATTGAGACAGCTAGCAGCTCAGCAGTGACTTCTAAGGGCAGGGACAGGTGGAAAGTGTAGGGAGATGGGGTAAGAAAGAGGTGACACAGTTGGTCTGAGATAAAAAAGATAAAAGGGTCAGATAGGAACAAGAAACCATAGTCACTGCCATGAATGGTCTCAAGGCAAGTGGGAGGAGCTGCCCTTTGACCTTTCCATATTTATATCTCAAGAAGCAATACTCTGTAGGGTTTTTCTCCCTTCAGGACTGCCTTTGACATTCATTCTAATCATAAACGTCAGAGTTGTTACCAACGAGTGATTACCTCCGTAACTTGGAGGTTGCCAGGATACTCCTGGATACTAAAGCCTCCTGAGGTCAGTCTTGCTATATATTTTCTTTTAGCTATTTTTTTTTACCATCTGATTTACCAGTCATTTCTTTGACTCTGTGTGTGTGTGTGTGTGTGTGTGTGTGTGTGTGTGTGTGTGTGTGTGTTTAGGGAAAAATAACTTATTTCAGCTAAAAGAAAGCTTCCTTTTTAAGTTTTTACGAAGTCAAAAGAAATTCTGAATTTGAGATCATATCTTTAAGAATGCTCTGGGCTATTCTTCAAAGGTAGTTCTTAAAATATATTGGAAATAATGTAGTTGAGTTAAAAGCAAAGTACTAAAGTTTTGCTTTTAAAATAACTAGTATGGTACGGAGCCACTTCCTAGTTTTCATATAAAATCCTTGAGAAGCTAAATCCAAAACGAAAAAAAAAAATCTGTGCCTTTAAATTTTTTCCTGCTTAAAGTTTGTCTTTTTTTTTTTTTTGGTAATTTATTTTTGCATTTATTGTTGGATAATGATGTACTGCAGAAATATATAAAACACAAGCTGTCTCTTATTCTGTTTGGTGATAAAATGCTCAATTAAAAACAGGTTATGTTGCATGCCCTTGGCATCCTGTGCTGATATCGTATTGTTCAGTACATGTCACCCTAAATAATTTCACATGCATCTGTTTTATTAGTAGGTGCTAATTAAACATGCATCTTGTGGAGTGACTTCACATAGGATCATTTTGCAGTTTCCTGTATTATTTATGTAACACTTTGTAGGATCTGTGTGTCACAGATCCTACTATAAACTTTTCCTCCTAAAATTATTAATGAAAAATGAAGTCCCTCTCTAATAGTATGTTTCCAGACATGCTTGGAAAAATATTCCAGGGCAAAATTTAAAACAAACAAAAATATATTACTAATATACACTATATTATCCATTTTCCAGAAGATTTATAAGCCACTACAAATGTTCATTGGTTGAGAGTAATGCTCTCTTTTCAATGAAGATCCACAATTCTCCCCGGTATCCATCCGGTCCTACTGTCAGGACCAAAATATCCATGCAGATCATGGTCAGTATGAAGATGCCTGATGATGAGCTCTTCTGGTGCAGGAAGCTGCCTTACCTAACAGCTCTGCATGGCACAATAGATCATATGCACTGCTCCAGTCTGGCCAACGTAGGGCCGCTTCTTCTGTCCCTGGCTTCTTTCCAAATATGTGTCAAAACTTCAAATCCTCAGCCATTAATCGTTTTAGAAATGGCCACCATCCTTTCTTCTGTTCTCCGTGCAGTGTTACACCACCACAGTGGTCTATCATTCAAGTCAATCATTCTACAGCTAGGTCATGTAGGTAGTTCTGTAACTTTAGGGCCCTGGACCATCCTGGGTCTTGCTCTTTTACTTTTTTTTTAAGATTTTATTTATTCACTTATTTTGGAGAGAAAGAGACAAGGCAGGGGGAAGGGCAGAGGGAGAAAGAGAGAATCTCAAGCAGACTCTATGCTGAACGCAGAGCTGGACACGGGGCTCCATCTCATGACCCTGAGATCATAATCCAAGCTGAAATCAAGGGTTGGATGCTTAACCAACTGAGCTCCTCAGGATCCTTATCCTTCTTGCTTTCTTTTCTGAAAAGAAAATAAACCAGCATTTCTCAGAATACTATGTCCATAAACTGAAAAAAAAAGTGTCTGGGAAGTAAGTTTTGACTCTCTTGATTCATAAGGTGTATTAGTATATGAAAGGTTCTAAGAAGCCCTACAGCAAAGAAACTTGTTTGGCTCTGCTTAACTTAATGTCCCACAAGTCATGGGATCTGAGAACCTTTCTTATGATCATATGTTGCTGCCTTCAGAACTAGCAAGAAAATGTTTTGAGAATGCCATCCTAGACAATCTTTAATAGACTGTTCTAACTATAATGGATACTCTAGGATTCCCTTCTGGGATTCTGCTGTTCCTCTCACAAAGGATCTGAATGCTTAGGTCTCAGCTCAGTTAAACTAAGTGACTCCATATAGTCAATAGTGAAAAAAAAATTAAAAACTGGCTTAAGCTTGAATCTGGGCAACGGATCTGCCCACCAGTCCCATAGTTCATGGCATTTACCACACTCACACTGCAGAATACAGTACATTAAATCTCTTAACGAGTGACTAATACGCCACCGTGATGGGACAGACGCTTGGGGTTTTAGCCAAGTCTTGTAAATTTAGCAAAGAATATCAGAGCAACTCCTTCTGTTACCCTAAATGTCATGGACTCTTACATTTTCATGAAGAACACGCAGGTCTTGGTTTTAAAGGTCTTACATGAGCACTTTCATTGAAAATCATAAAGTTTGCATACATTGAGAACATGAATACTGCAGTTAGCCTATCTGGAAAGTTCCAGTGGGCACAGGGGATTCTGGAGGGTGGGGGTTGGGAGGTGCCCATTAGATCATACCTCAGCACTCTGAGAGCTCCCATGAGCAGATGTCAGGACCGATCCCCACAACGAATTTTTAAATATAACACATATTGTCTGGCTCTACTGTCTAGAATTGAACTAAGTAAACTACAAGACCCCCAAAAGCAGAAGCGAGTTTGAAGGTTGGCCTCCATGTTTTGCTCCACACACTTCACTACACCAGCATAATCTAAATAGCTGCTCTTCTAAGGAATCACTCCTTGTTTCTGAATCTAGACTACTTAATTCTTGCTGTGGTTTTACTTCAGCATGAAGTTCATGAGACAGAAGTCTGTGGAAGGCAGACTTAGTTTTGAGATGTCCATATGTCTCCATGATTGCTGGCACCCTACTCCACCTAGTTCCACCTGAGTTCTATCCTCATGCTTTGGTTTTGATTCTAACTTTGCTGTGCTCCTGACAGCTCAACTATTTTCAGAGAAATGGCTTCTCATCATTGGTTCTATCTTGCCTTGGCTCACCTAAATCTGGCCTCCCATCCTGAATCCAACTACAATTACAGAAAATACTATATCAACAGGTCCATTGAGGTGTGCTGGGGGCATAGGCAGAGAACAAAGAATGTCCAGTATGTACAAATAGACTAAGTACATAGCAGTTGGACTGAGTCATTTTGCAATCAAATGGCCACATTCGAGTATAACACTTGTGTAAGCCTCTTGGGTATAGTTTCATGAACTTGCCTTGTATATGAACTTGAGCCACCATGGATTGCTCAACTCAATGCTCATCTTCAGGAAGCCTTTCTTGACTGCCTGAGCCCAAAGAATCTCTCTCTTTTTTTTTTTTTTTTTTAATTTATATAGCTCCGGTTGTTTGCACCCACTGCCAGGAACTTACCATTGTCTCTCACTGGATTATCCGATGGTCTCTTTGGCTCCATTTTTACACAGTACAGTCTTCCTAACTAGATGAGAAGTGTTATCTTAAAAATGTTTATATCTCCCACAATAAAATAACAAGGAAATATTCCCATAATTCTATCAATTAGTGTGACATGGAGCAATGAGATATCTATTTAAGTGAACTGGAAATTGAGATAGAACATGTGTGTTGAGTAGGATTGATGGAAAAGGAAGAAGACATTTAGAGGCAGAATGAAAATGGTAAGAGGGAAGTTCAACTATCTGTTCCCGAGTCTGGTTTAAATTGAACATTGCCATCTTCTTTGTTCCTCAAGGCTTTCAGAATTATCTTCTTCTTTTCATAATTACCTACACCAGACAAATTATACAGCAAGGGTTTTCCAAAAACTCCTAATGCCCCCCTAAAACAAGCACAACAAAACTCCTAGGAGGGGCACCTGAATGTCATAGTCGGCTGAGCATCCAACTCTTGATTTTGGCTCAGGTCAGGATCTCAGGATCTCAGGATCATGGGATGGAACCCTGGATAGGGCTCTGCACTCAGTGGGGAGTCTGCTTCTCTCTCTCTCTCTTTCCCTCTGCTACTCCCTCTGCTCTCTCTCTCTCTCAAATAAATAAATAAATTATTTTTAAAATCCCAGAAATTCAGAGTTAGTGCCTCCCTACCCCTCTGACAGCTCATGAAATGCTCAACTAAGGTGAGAAGAAAACTCTGCCAAAAATTCTTTCCTCATCTCTCTAACTCAACATGAGCCTCAACAATCTTTTGGAAGCTAAGACTCGTGTTCCAAAGAGCACAGTGCCCTACTTAGAATGGTTGTAAAGTCAGAAACTCTCTTCTAATTATCACAAACAGTAATTTGGTTTTTCTTTGAAATAATTTATGCCTCGGAGTGATTAGTTTGTCCTCTTTACATATTCATATCTTTGTGTTAATCTATTATCTGTAGCTATGCCTTTTCCAGTTTTGTAAAAAAGCATTTTTAGAAGGATAAGCACTGGTTTCTTCATGGTAATATTTGATTAACCTCAATAAGTGATTTGGCAAATTGTTTGCTTTTAAAGATGTAAATGTAAATGTGAGGGGAGAGTTTTCTTTCCAAAATAATTATGACAGTGCCCAGGTGACTTAGTGAGCCAAGATACTCCTAAACACTTGGGCCTAGCCTCCACTTGGGAATCTGGCTGCAAAATGCAGAAAGACTCTTCAATTTACTTTTAGACTGATGGCTGTAAGCTGTCTAATTGCAAATGAGTAGTTGCAAATGCCCCACTCCTCAGAGGCTAGGGCAATTTCCTTCAGTCTGTAATTATTAACAGGGGCAAATGAATATCCATCTGGGAGGATATTAAGAAAGAATCCCCATAAAGAACTAGTAGCATAATGAACTCTATCCCAAAAATATATCAGATAGGTAGGCCTGTGGGTGGATTGAAAGGGAGACCTATATGGTTTTACAGTTACCTAAAGCAGCAAAAATTATAGAAGTCAGGACAAGAGGATGCCCCAGAAGTAAGACTCGTTTATCTCTAATTATTGGTCTGCTATCTGTGTTCTCACATCTACCTCCACCTGATACTGTCCAGTGGAGTCAGGAGACCTATATCATATGCCTGGCTTTGCCTTATCCTTGCTATGTGGCTGGGGGAATTTTATATCATCTCCGAGTCCCATCCTGGGTTTCCTATTCTGAAAATGAGGACAAAAGTGTGTTGCCTCCACTCAAGATGGTAGCCATGAGGATAATGTGTAGTAATTTTGGAACTGTCTCAGCGTCCTTAAGAGCTCTGTGTCTGCCTCATTGACAAGACAGGTCTAAGGGAGACCTCCCCCAAGTCTCCCTCCTTGTGTTCACAGATGGAACCTCTGTGTTTCCCTGCATTCTGTTATTTGCCATCCAACCCCAATTACAGACTGCTCTGATGAGGACCTTCTGCTCCTCCCCTTGCCCTTCCCACATAATCTTCTTCCAAGTACTTAGAACTTCCCAAGATGGCCTTCAGCCAAAATGTAGTGTCCGGATCCTTTTTGATCCACACTCAAGAGTTCTAGACTAGACCAGTTCAATCATACTCAACCCCTTGTCCTAAAACTCTGACAGGGACATGGCCTCAGGCTTCAGCTTGCCAGGAAGGGATTTAGGACCGGTTGATATGTGAAGGTGCTGTAGACTGTATAATTCTACAATATTCTATTGTAAAGTGGCCATTGCCAAGGTCATTTTCATGGATAATCCAAAAGATCCTTATAGTTTATACAATACTGGGGTGTTCGCTGAACCTTCTGAGGCAACCCATTCCATCTGTGGATAGCTCCAATGATTGAACTGGAATGTGGGTTCCAGTGTGGTTCAAGTGCTACTCATTGGTGCCATACAGAAACCTTATCAGCATTCTGCATAATAATTATATACATATTTAAAGACATTTTCTTTTCTGCCCAAAAGAAATCTGTTTTTTTTTCCTGTTGTTTCTCGTGGATATACTGCCTAATTCTGCATTGCCTTGTTTTCTTCTCTCTTAAACACCTCCAAAACAAAGCAAAACAAAACACCCACCTCCAGTCTTCCTAGCTTGATTGTACTACTACTAATGGCCAGTACTAACATTTAGCTAATAATCTGCCAACTTCTCAACAAGATTCTGATGGATGCTTTTGCGAAATTTTTAGTGAAGGTCCAAATACAGACTAAGAATGAAGTCCCAAAAGTCTAGCTTATTTCCTTATCTGCAAGCCTGGTGCATTATCAATGAGAGAAATCAATTTTATTTGACATGATTTATTCTTAGTGAATCCGTGCAGGTTTCTGGTGATCACCACTTCTTCTCAAAGTAAGCCATTTTAGCATCTTGACCAGAATTCATTTTCATTCTCTTTCTAGAAAGCAGAATGGGTTCTCAGTTTTTGGACATTCCTTGTTCTCTTTAACTCCTCCCAGACTAATGACAACGTTCCAGCCATCTCTTTAACAACATCTCTCATTTTTATCTTTTGATAAGAGACGAAGGGAAGAACACCATTTGGATTGAAGAATAAATGCCTCTAACTGTGTGTGTCTGGGGTAGGCACTTTCTGTGTAAACCTGTTACTTCTGAGGTCCAAGAATTCTCTTCAGAGAGGCCGGTGAGTTGAGACAGGATCCTCTACCACCTTGAAAAGCCACAATCCACAACCCTCCTGGTTCGTGCATGGTCCCAAAGAGCATGCATTATTTCCTGGTAGACAGGGTCCACAGCATGCATAGAAAGGAAATAATCATGAGCAGAATCAAGAGGGATAGGCGAGTAAATGAGGGATGAAATGAATGAACATTAGAACCTGTGTTTTAAAACTTCCCAATGTGCAACGCCCCTAGAAAAGAGAGAGAGAACTATATTTGTCTCCGTATTTCTCCACTTGGGTTTGGCATAATCAGCAACATCTCTTCTGTGAGGGAGAAGACAAGTGTCTGCTGGTCTGGATTAAGATGCATTAACAGGGGAAGCATATGGTCATTTACACAGGGCCTGTTCCCACTCTGTGCCAAGGTTAACAAATTAATAAAAAGGAAGCGTACCGCGTAAATGTTGAACCTCATTAAGCATGAGATCATCACTCCGAGCTATCTTTGTTTTACAAGAATCTAAATGAAAGAAATGCAAGCCCCACTTCCATACATGCTCGCTGAAAATCACTCTTAGAATAGCTGATCATACTTTTGAGGACAGACAACAGCAGTTTTTAACTGGAAGATGGTGAAGACAGCTTCTGTTCTAAAAGAGTTTTATTGAGATGGTATTGGAAGAAACAGCGTTATTTATTTAAGTACTGCATTGCATTTTTCCTTTGTTCTTTCAACAGGTTAGTAATTACAGAAGTAGCGATTAGCCTTGATACAGAGTACACAGAACGATAAATGGATACTGTGCACAGTGGAGGGGCTCTGCCGTGCCAAGCTTATAATTTTCCGTTGGAGCTAATTATCCTTATTATACTGCATGACTCTTTTTTCTTGAGTTATGAGTGGAAAAGTGCTGAATAGAAATTTTTTTCCAAAGTGCCCTGAACTGTTCAGGGAAATGGGAACCACAAACAATGAAAAGCTTGTTAGACAATGAGAGCGATCATCTATAAAGGGATTCTGAAGGAACTTCTCTTTTCCTGCACTATAGAAATGTAAAGTGCTTATCAGAAAAATGATCTGGGGGGGGGGGGTTGTTTTGTTTTTGTTTTTGTTTCAGTTTTCCCATAGGGATGATAAGAGAAAGAGCTAGACTCGGCCACCGGCCTCCTCCACCAAACCAACAGGAAGAAAGACGGGAAGGCTTGGATATTTGCCCAGGGCCAGGAAAGGCATGGAGTGTGGGGGTGCTGGGTTGAGACGCAGGGGTACAGTGGAATTTGAAGTAACCTACCTATCTGTGAAGTTAACTCCCCAAGGGCCAGACAGCTCGGTGTGAGGAAAGGCGTGGAGATCCTCCCTGGCCCAAGTGCCACCTGTGAACCGAAGTGAGCCGAGAAACTCGAGTCTGCAATCCAGCTACAACAATCCCCCCCCCTCTCTTTTCTCTTTTCCATGGCCCCCTCCATTATACTGATGCATCTGAGCAGAATCCCACAGATGGTGCATGCTTTTATGAGCTCAATCCTGAAATTTAGTTTGAAATTTCCCCAGTGTCCTCTGTGCTTCTGTCTTTGCAACAGATGCACTTAAATGTTAGCAATTTATTTGTGGCCTGTGCTACAACCAGAGCTAAAGAGGGGAGAGAGGACTGTCATAGGAGGAGAAGCAGAGCTATCAGAGCAGCAGGATGCTCCACACCACCTCACGGCGGGCCCAGCCAGCGAGCCACACAAAAATCAATTTTGTCTTCCCCTCCCGTTCAAGTTGGCGCTATGCAGAAGATGTTCAATCCAATTATCCGGGAGGAAGTTCTCTGCTTTCTTTAGCCTATCCTGCTAGCTTTCCCACGTGACAACATCTCATTTTCCGTTGTTACCATTTAGCATGCCTCTAGAATCAGAGGGACGGGATGCAAAAGTTCATGAGAGTCCAGGAGGCAGATTCTTTTTAAGGACACAGGAGCTCTGTAAGGTGACACCATCTAAGAATACAGCGCTGGTTCCAGGGTAACGTGTGAGTCAATCCTTTTATTTAGTATGTCAACAGTTATATGCTCATTTAGCGGTACTAAAATATTCTTGAGCAGAAAGTTATGGGCTTTCTGTGTGGGCTAAGAAATGTCAGCCCAGATAAGCAGGCAATTAACAGGAGCATAATGTTATCTTCAGCTAAAGCAATCATCACACATGTGATTAGGAGGTGATATGCAATTTCCCAGAGAGGGGCATGCACTAGTAAAACACAATTAAGGCTGGGAAAATATATGGGGGAAGAAGCCACTTCCATTGTTGCACTGGGATAAAATCCCGTGTATGCTTGTGGTATTATTATATAGGTCAGATAGGCCACTGGCCAAATTGTCCAGATCCCGTTCCCTGTCCAATGGTATTGGAAAAGCCGCTCTTTGACCCCATGGCTCACAACCTTCTGTCCTTGATACAGAGTGAATCTGGTCGCCTTCTTCACCTTCACCTTTTCCACAAGACTCTTCATTAAAATGAAGATGTTCCAATGTCACCAAGTCTAAGTTTTTAATCATTGTTGTCTCTAACGAATTGGGTTGAGTTTGAAGTTCCTTTAACAGCCAGCCCTGGAATTTTGACTCTGCCATTTGTTTCTTGGATGACCTACACAGGTGATTTCAATCTGACCCTCAGCACCCTCTTCCATGAAGGAGAGACACTAATAGCACATATTTTAAAGTTCCTTAAACCACTCTGCAGGAATGTGGCAAACACCCCTTCAGTAAGAGGCTACACTAGTATCCAGTTTCTTTGCACACACAAACTAGGTCACGATGCTTGCCTGACGTGTCTGATCTCCAGTGGCCTGGTTGGTAAGTACAAAGCTTTAGAGTACTCCCTCACTCCTTCTGGTGAAAATTAGTTTTCTAAGGTATTCAATTAGATAATTTATATTTTTAAAAAAGCAAAAAAATTAAAATTAAAAAAATTTTTTAAAAAAGCTTAGCACTGTTGGTGACATTCTAAGAGCTTGTAACAAACATTTGTTATTTATAGTCATCATCATCATCATCATTATCATTTTAAATAATAACAATATTTACATTTGAATAATATAGATTAAGTAAATTTATATTTAAATAATGACATAATTAATAAATATATGTTTAAATAGTAATTTAATAATATTATTTATAATTATTATAATTATTTTATAAGCATCATGATCATTTAAAATGAAGCAGCATGCATCACATAATAATGCCAATATTGTACTCCTGTATTATAAAAAGACAATGATGCCTTCAGTAATGGTCATCACCATTTGCAAAATGTTAAGTAGAGAGGTTCGCTATGAGTATCAATAGGAAATAAGCTCCAAATGGAGAACGGTTTTTCTAAAATCCAGATCTGATCATATCACTCACCTGCTTAAAACCTTCCTTGGCTCCCACCGTTCTTAGTTTAAAACCCAAACCTCCCAGTGAGACTTCAGGAGGACCTCATGATTGGCTGGGTCTTGCCTCAACACGTCCCTCCAAGCACAGGCTCCTGGACTGCAGTGTTCTTTCTTCCCCTCAGCCACCTCAATGGCTGACAACCACATGGCCTTTAGGGGCTCACTTCAGGAGGACTTCCTCCTAGAAACCTTCCCAATTCTGCACGCCTGAATTGGCTGTCTGGCCTGTCTGATCTTACAGCCTGGTGGAGGGCTTTTATTTTTGTTTTTGTTTTCTGTCAAAGAATTCTCTAGAATTGCCTCTTTTCTTCTCCCTCACTAGCCTGGGAGCTCTGTGGGGGATTGTGAGCCTGTTGAATTCACCACTGTGTAAGCACTATGTACTTATGGTTCATTTACATAACAAATTTTCTTGAGTCTCTACATATGCAACGCTAAATCCTCCATCCTCTGTAATGTGAGCTGCATAGCTCAAATGGATTAGTAATTTAAAATTAGATTTAGCCTAATACACATACATACCATTCTGCTCAGATTGGCTTATTCTATTACTTTATGACATTAGGAAATTCTAGGTGGTGGTCAAGGTTTGGGACATCTGCCAATAGCTTTACACAAGTCAGTTTTTACTATTAACCACAAAATGCCTTGGTGGGTGGAGCTAATGAGAGACATTCCAGGCAGGGCAGTAGGAGACAGTCTACTGCTTATGTTTTCATTGGGGGGGGTATGGGAGGAGGATGAAGCCCCTCCCACCAAGCCATCCTAGTCCCCCAGGGGCTGGGTTTCACCAGGGCCCTCTGCCCTGGTGAAATCTCTGGCTGGTTTGGAGGGTTGGCAGGGTCAGCTTTAAGGATCCATGGTGGCCTCCCAGACTTCCCAACCTCACTTCCCAATTAAGCGTCGGAAGCCAGCTTCTGGAAATTCCAGAACACAGGAGCAAAGAGAGCTGGGCCTCCACACAGATCTTGCAAGGCTGCTGATCCTGAGAGGGCGTTCTGGGTTGTCAGGCAATTCTGACAGATGGTGCCATTCCCCCACTAAATTTCAACACCTGAAGTTCAGATTCTCTGATTAAGGGAAGGAGGCTTTGTGTTACTTGTTGACAGTTATGAGCTATAATCATGTTTAAATCTCCCTGCAAACTGTATCTGTTATGCCAAAATAACTCTGCAAAGGTTTACAGCCTGCTCAGAAGAGTAACTCCTGACGTTACTAGATTTTTAAACAGCTGAGATGTAGCGCTCAGGAATTTACGTCCATGGAGATTCATAGATTTTGTTAAGTATATACCTCAACCATAAAAATGAGAGGGGCCAATTTTGTTTATGCTCTTAGTTTATTGTTTGCTTGGCTAAAAGTCAGGTTGCCATCCTCCGAGACGACAGAACATGAGTCAATGACTAAGAAAACTTAAAAAGGCTTAGATATGGCTGCTTTTAGCTTTCTGAATTGCTGGCGCCCACTTAAAATAACAGATGTGCTAATATTTCCCCTGTGTTACACAAATGCTAAGGGCAGTGGAAAGCTGATCTTCTCATATTTCTTAACAGTTTTAGTTCGATTATGACCCTGCACTGCAAATGCTAAGATCTGCTGGAGCTTTATACTACCATTATTTTCCTACCGGTTGAAGCTGACAGGAGATCAGTGAATGAATGGAAGACTCAGACACTCCTTTTCAAAGATTGTGAGGCTTCTGTTAAATTCTCCAATAGGACAGATTAATTATACTAATGTGCCAACATAATTATGATAAGGATGTGAATAAAATGAATGTACAGGAATAAAATGTATTTGCCTATGTAACTGTTGAGTTCTGCCCTAGGGGAAAAGAAGTCTGGTGTTTATGTTTAGTGATTTTTTATCTCCATTCTGTCAGAAGCAATGATCATACTGTTGCAGTTAAAATGCCATTCCCCTTCAGATAGACAAGCAGAAAAGTCACGTATGTCCCAGAATATTTCTACCAGGGGAGCATCCGTGTTGGCAGGAAAGGTCAGAGTGATAGCGTTAAGGTCACTAGTAGGGTTTTAAAAGCACAAGCTTCTCCAGTTCTTCTCTATTCTTCTCTACTCATCCTCTAAGTGCCTGACCAATGCCCCATTGTGAGGCAGCCACACAGGACTTGAAGAGTATGGCCAGATTGTACAGTTGGCTGCTTCTAGGGAGTAACTCAGGATGCCCTTTCTCTTGCCAAGCATTACAAACAAAGTCAGGCAAACGTCTGCCTGCTGGAAGAGTACACCATCTTGTAAATCACCTTGATGACTTAAGTCAAGTGACTCCAGCTCTCTGGAGGAGTCACTAAGTTCAGGCAATGCCCTGGTGGCACACACCACCTGCCTTGGACCTTTTTATACTCCTTTTTTCACTTCTCTTCCTGACATATTTGCTCTTTGCTCTGATTTCCCTTCCCTTTTTTTTAATCTTAATTTTTACTTTATTGTGATAAAAATACGCAATATGAGATCTACCCTCTGAACAGATTTTTAAGTATGCAAGACCAACTTGTTAACTGTTAGGCACCATGTCGTATAGCAGATCTCCAGACCTCATTCATCCTGCATTACTGAGGCTTCATGCCCATTGATGATCAACTCTCTCTTTCATACTCCACCTTACCCCGGGCTACATCTCAGCTGTCTGATCTCTGCTTCTCCAAGTTTGACTATTTCAGATACCTCAGACAAGTGGAATCATGTAGCGTTTGTCCTTCTATGACTGGCTTTCCTCTTCCTTCTGACTCAGCAACCTTAGACCACAAATTAAAGAGGGAGCAATGGACAGTGAGTTGAACTCCAAAGTACAGAGGCACTTGAACAGTGATTTGATGTGGGGAGTTGGGCTTTATACTCCTCTTGGAAGTACACATCACTGTCTCCTGAAGCAGCTAAGCCAGTGAGCATCAGTTCTTGCTGACTCATGATTCCACCATGACCGGAGAGTCTTTGAACCTTAAAACTGGGGTTGTCTGTGGAATTATTAAAGACTTCCGAGACTTCTTTACAAGACTGAAATTACATCCTTTATTCTCTAGATCATTCTGTTTTATGAGCTACAAAGTAGTTCTGTGATGGATCCACTGGTTGGAGTAAGCACAGGCCTCTCTTCCTGGTAGGACTCTGGTTCCATTACATGGGGACTTCACTATTTCTCTCCATATTCTGGAAATAGAGGGCTTACTTTTGTTTGTTGGTTTTGTTGTGTTTTGATTGAGTAATAGCCTTCTATCTTTTTTATTTATTATGTATTTATTTCTAGAGATTTGTTTGTTTGCTTATTTATTTATTTATTTATTTATTTATTTATTTGAGAGAGAGAGTGTGAGCAGGGGGAGGAGCAGAGAGAGTCAAGCAGACTCCACATGGAGCACAGGGCCTGATGTCGGCGGGTCTCCATCCCCGGGTCTGGAGATCATGACCTGAGCAGAAATCAAGAGTCGAACACTTAACCAACTGAGCTAACCAGGTTCTCCAAGTGATAGTCTTTTATATGAAGTTCCAGATTTACTTTAAGATTTTGAAATAAAATAAAATAAATTTGCATGAGAGTTTTGGTTAGGTTTTGTAGATTTTTTTCTGGTGAAAATTTTTTTTTAAATTATCATGACCAACAGCTTCAGTTAATTATGGCTATTGATCTGTGTGATGTGGTGTGGTGTGGTGTGGCAGTGGTCCTTTTGACTTTTGCTCTATATACATCTCATTAAAATCATGACAAATTAAGTATAAGTTAAGTTATAAACATTTTGAGCTATAATAATCTGAAATTTAAAAAAATTAATTTACAAAAACATGTATTACAAAAACCAGATTATCTTTTATTTTTAAGACTTTATTTATTTATTTAAGAGAGAGAAGTAGTGAGAGAGCATGAGCGGGAGGCGGGGAGGAGAAGACTCTCTCCATCCCAGGACCCTAGGATAATGACCTGAGCCAAAGGCAGACACTTAACGGACTAAGCCACCCAGGCGCCCCTCAAATTATTTTTTTTCTGTAATACCATAGATTTATTAACCTTATAAACCACCTAAGCATTTCTTAAGTATAATTGACATATAACATATCAGTGCAACACAATGATTTGATATTTGTATTTGATATTATATCACAGATATAATGAATCAATATTATGTTGCAAAATGATCACCACAATAAGTCCAGGTGACATCTATCATAGTTACAAAAAAACTCTTTATTCTTGTAATGAGGATTTTTAAGATATACGCTCTTAGCAACTTTTAAATATGCAATATGGTATTATTAACCATGGTCACCATGCTGTATATTTCATCCACGGGACTTATTTATTTACACCTGGAATTTCCTACCTTTTGATATATTTCACCCATTTCACTCAAGTTATCTTTTAAAAGTATATTTCTTCTAGAAATCGGTAAAATGCTGGCTATTCCAAAATGATCCCAGTTGAAGAAATAGATTCAGTAAACGGGATACTGTTTATCGTGTAATAATACTAACATAGTATTTATGTATATTTTAAGCACTGAGTAAAATAATCTTATGGTCTCTAGCCATCATAGAAAATCAGCCGAGTCCCTAAGGGAAAGTTATTATAACCTGCCCCTCCCCATACACACACACACACACACACACACACACACACACACATGAGCACATCTTTGGACATTAGCCTGTAAAGCATCTCTAAAGGTCTTAGGGCCAATTAGCAGTTTCTATAAAGATCTTTACTTGTGGAATTACAGGGAGTCAGGCATGTCTTAAAAGGATGCTGAATATTCTTTAGTAGCTCATACAGAAATTTTAGCTGCCTTTTAAAGATAATTTCCATTTTAAAAGAAGCAAACAACAACAAGGGGAACATATACAAAAATTTCTGAGAAACACATGTACATTTAGAAATTCAACGTGTAAGTTTATCAACAGCAGTGGCAAGAGAATTGGACGCGGGTTGAAGAGAACTATGTTCTGTCCTTGTCCCACCAGGAACTCTGGTGACATGTGTACTCAATCTCAATTCTTCGAGCCTCATTTTCTTTCCCAGAAAAGGGAGATAACATCTTTCAGCCTCCTGGGGTTATTGTAAGGCCAAAATGAGAGGATTGACATGAAGCACTTTGAAAAGTTGAAATCTCTGAGTAAATGCAATATCTCATTATAAAAATAATCCAGACTCTGAAAGGTCTGGGGTCATTGAAAAATAAATAGATTATTCATAAAAAATAATATGCTTAGAAAGGTCAGACAATAAGTTCTATGGCTGTACATGTTCTTTTTTAAAAATATAGATTCTCTGCCATTTTTTGATAGTTGAGCATCTCTCTCCAATTCCCCTCATGGCCTCTTAAAGAAAACTGTCTGGTGTTTCTGGGATTAACTTTAGCTAATTATTTAAATCACATAAGCCTAAGAGCTGAAATACACCTTTTTCTAGAAATTCAACTTAATGAGACACTTTCCCATCCTAGAATGGTTTTCTTTTTTTTTTTTTTTTAAGGTTTTATTTATTTATGCATGAGAAACACAGAAAGGGAGGCAGAGGCAGAGACGGGCAGAAGGAGAAGCCGATTCCTTGCAAGGAGCCTGATACGGGACTCCATCCCAGGACCCCGGGATCACGCCCTGTGCTGAAGGCAGACACCACTCAACCACTGAGCCAACCAGGCATCCCTAGAATGGTTTTCTAGTCTTGATTTTTCTTTCTTTTTAATCTTTTTCCCAATGATATAAGCAACATGTGATTATTTTAGAAATTTGAAAAATAGAGAAAAGCAGAGAAAAAGAAAATAAAGTTACCCAGAATCTCATCATGTCTTTGAAAAGTTACCTAAATCAAGAAGCAAAATGTCCCTCTTCACACCACTAGTCCCAATCCCCAGACACAACCACTGTTGTCCCTAGGAACATATCTATCCTTTCTTACTTCTCCCAACATCACCAGCCCAACAACAGAACATCCATATATGAACAGTAATAATCGAATCCAACTGCTTTACAGTCTTCCAACTTTCTATCATATAAAACCATAGCTTTACACATATTTTTTTCGGTTCTGTCCATCTGAAGCTATATTTTAGTTAAGAGCTTATTAACTCGATTTACAACTTTTCTGTACTGCCACAGATGGAAAGTGGCCTCCATCTGTGCTCTGGCCCCCAGGCTCCCCAAATGCGTGGGGCAGGTTTGCACCAGGGAGCCTGCTGCAGCGTGTGGTCCCTCGTCCCCTGGCTCTGGCTGGCCCTACAGAACCCCTCAGCCGCCATCCTGCCCTACATGTCAAGCCCAGTCCAGGACTTTCCTAGAAATACTGAGGCATTCAACAGAAGACTCAAATAGGAGAAAGTGAAAAAGGTGGCAGGGGACCTAACAGTACATTTATCCCTGTCCTAACAATTATGACACTGTATTATGAAAGCTTTTTTTACCTAACCATTGCTGCACAAGACTGTGAGCTTGTGAGGGCAGCTGCTGGGTCATGTTGCAGGCACAGACAATAGCTCTTGAAGCAGCAAAATGAGTGGCTGAACAAACAAGTGAGCAAATGAGAGTCCTGAAACCCTGAAGTGAAGTGGAAATACAAGATGACTTACGGCTCTCATCAGCCCACAATTCTGAAAGCAGACCTCTGAGACAGTATGAGTGAGGCGCCTTTGGCCACCTCATTTCACAGGCATATCTTCCAGTCTGTTTGTGAAAATATGAGTGTCATTAGCCTCTAGTCACATGTGATGTTTCCACCCTGAGTATGACCACTAACACGGAGTGCTCTAGTGGAAGTGGTAACAGCTTTTTAAAATTAATGCATCATCCATACAACTGAGATAAAACTTGGTTGCTTTTAACACTGTGGATGTATTATCAAGCTCCACTGTTTGTTCTTGAGTTTGACCACATATCAGCCAGAATTGTGATTTTTTTTGACCCTTTGAAGTGATAATGCAGTAAGGAATCAGAAGAGAGCAAATATAAGGTAGGTAAGGGTCTGTTCATGCATTTTAAAGGCAGTAAAATAAGTCGTGTCAGCTAAATTCAGAGTAAAGTTGCTAGTGTTGATAAAATGGCAGCCAAAATCTAGGAGAGCGTTCTGCTGGCAGGCCCAGAATGACCATTTTTATCTCTAGGATCAATGTTTATACAATATAAAGGAATCATAAAACAAAAACACAAGCATCACTGAAATGTGGGGTCAATTTCTCAGCTTGCCTTTTGCAATCACAGAATCAGCCATGAAGCTGGGCTTGGATTTTCAGACCTATAATCTGGCAATTCTATGTTTAGGGATTTTATCCTGAGGAAATAATCAGCAAGATGCACAGATACACAAAGATACTCATCATAGCATCGCTTATATTAGTGAAACACTGAAAGCAATGTTAATATCCTACTCTAGGAGAGTGGATACATAAAATGTGGTGTTTGGAAACCAAAGGACAAAACATTACAAAACCATCCAAAATCACTGAGTACACAAAATCGTGGAGGGCGGGGGGGGGATAATCACAGCATATCCCATAGCATAGTGTTAAATGAACAGTTTGTAAAACAGTATCCAATGCGATTCTACTGTTGTTTATAAAATTCCCAGGTATGCATTGAAGTCTGACCAGAGTGATACACAACAGCGTTTTACCGTGGTTATCACTGGGCAGTAATTAGAGGAGTTTTTACTTCCATCTTTGCTCCTTTCTCTATTTTATAAATTGCCTACGGTGAACTTGCGATAAAAAAAATAAGGTTTTAAAAAAGGATGACAGGGTTTCAATTTGTGATGTTGAAGATGATCACGTTCTACACTGGACTTCCATTCTGCAAAGATCCCACCCAACACTCTCCTTGCCCACTTCGTGTTGTTGGATTGTCTCACTAGATTGGATGCTCTTTTGAGTGTATGTCTAGTTCATTTTCATGTTCCCAACAGGAAATACAGAAAAACTCGCAAAGCTATCCTGTGTTTTCTCAAAGATCCAGACAAAATTAACCTGGGGAAATCCTGAATTCTATGCCACCATGGAACATGGCCTCCATCCTCTCTTCTGGTATGGGGCACACAACAGTCACTTAGGTTTAAACATCATAGGAAACACAATGTGATGGGCTCCACCTGTGTCTGTCTAATTTACATATACTTTCATAAGCATTTTACTATTTACTGTAGAGGCGCATCACTCAGGTTTAAATAAATAGTTGATGAAACATGGTATTGGCGGCCATTTCAATAAAACCCTGAGAATTAGTCCCTTGTTCAGAACATAATCCTCATCACTACATTATTTCAAAGAGGAATCAAGTCTTTTTAAAATCTTTTTCCAGGACTGGTCCCTCTCAGGAAGTGAGAGAAATGCTTTCACACCAGCGGTTCTGTGTTCTTCACTGGGGGTGGGGGAGCGTGGCGGGGAGGGAGTGCCCATCACTCTACCTGAGCCCTTGAGTGGCCCTGTTTGTAAAGATGCATTTAACACACACCTTAGGAGATTTATGAGACCCAATCAGTGTCACAGTGACCAAGTCCATTTCTTGGAAGGTCTGTAGCAGGTTTAGACATCCGTGCATGTGACTCTCTGGCAGGTAATTAGGGACAATGCAACTGGTCTAGACTGGGACTTTTCTGGTTCCAGCACACTGAGCCAATCGATATGCATTCATCATTACATGCTTATTGTTAACATGATTCAGCTTCAGTGACTCATTGGCATCACACACAGGACAGTCTGTTGTGTCTCGAGACAGGCAAGAGAGTTTAAGGAATTAAGAAACATTCCCCCCCCCCTTTTTTTTTTTGCCTAAAGGTGCTGAATACTCCAGTGATGAGCAATAAGACCTCACTGGTGAGGTAGAGAGCAATGCAAGCTAATGAAGTATTTCGTTCAGTGTGCGGATGGCTCCTTCTCAGCATTGTCTGCATGGCTGAGCTAGCACACAGCATATGCTGCTTAGAATTGTAATTATTTTTCATTTATAGATGCCTCATCCTTCCAACTTCGTTATATGCTCCAGAAGGGTAGGGGCCACATTGCTTCCGTCTGGGTCTCCAGCACCTTACACCCAGCCACAGGGAGAGTAGGCACGCGGCAATGGTGACCAGTGATGGTTGTATCTCAGGTGACTGTGATGGTGCTACTGGCAAAATCTGCTATGCTGACCAAATAAAGGTAAAACTTTTAAGAGGTGCTGTCAAGCTTGATTGCCCAGTGAAACTTCTTTGGCCTGCTAATCACTGAAAAAAACAGGCTCTCTCACTCATATGAGATTTCCCCTCCTTCCTGTTCTCAGCTAGAAATACCATGAGAACAGACTGTCTCACAGTGTTTTCAGATTTCCACTTCTAGTCCCTGCCAAAAGCAGGAAGTGCAGAAGTGGGCGATAATTCTTTTTTTCTTTTTAGAACACTTTATTAAAGAGTTTTGGTTGTTACTTGTTTTTCCCCTTGAACCTCATTAGAATTAATTTGAGCAATACTTTGAATTTGCATAATGATTTTCTTATAAGGCACACAAAGGGTTTTGCTTATCAATTCCACTCCGCGGGAAGGGAAGGTAGAAAGAGTACAGAGGTACAGAATATTAGAGTTTGAGGGCACCTCGGGGATTTTCTACTCCAGCTTTTTTTTTTTTTTTTTTTTTTTTTTTTAACTAATGAGAAAATTGAGACCCAGAATTATCACTTGTGAAATTTCTTGCTCTGTGTTGGCACCTACCCCCTTGAGCCTCACACTGTCATTCCTCTTCCCCTCCTACCACAGAGTGACACCCTTGTTCCTCTCATCTTACACTCATACCACCTGACCTCCCACTCACCCACCAAACCCCACCCCCATCTACTCTGTCCTTTCTGGTCTCCTGCTCCTTACACATCAGTCAACACTTTCATTTGGTGGGAATCAAAAGCAGATTACCATCACTAAAAGTGCCAAGAGTGGTTCTTCACTGTGTCTGACAAAACTATTGAAAATGGAAGGAGAAAGGAAGAAAAAGAAAAGAGGAAGAAAGGAAGAAAAAACAGTAAAATATGAAAGACAAAGAGAAGGAAGCATAGTTTCATCAGGGGCCAGGGAAATTATTTCCCTATTACTGGCCTGGTATCTTCTTTCAAAACCCTACAAGTTCTCAAAATGCCAGCTGTGGTTGCTGCTCTATGCAAGGTGCCATTTTGGTTCTATCTCCTTGAGGTATTTATTCTCCCTCACCTTGCTCTGCTATTATCGCCATATCTGATGAGTGTATCAGAGCCCAAAGAGGTCAGTCCTCCAATGAGAGCCAAGGTGAAAACCAGAAGTTGGCCTTCTAGGGGCCATGGGTTGAATTGTGTTCCCCACAAAATTCCAAAGTTGAAGCCCTAACCCCCAGCGTGACTATATTTGCAAATAATATTTTTAGGAGACAAAGTTCAATGAGGTCATAAGGTTGGGACCCTAATCCAATAGGACTCGTGGTCTTACAGAAAAGAAAGAGTTCTGTCTCTGTCTACCCCCCACCCCCACCTCTGAGAATTCCCGGAAGAAAGGACATGTGAAGACACAGTGAGTAAGAGACCATCCACAAGACACCTCAACCTACTTTGTAGGTATAATGATTTCCCCTCATTAGACTATATCTCAAATAACAGACCTAAACTAAATTGTCATAGGACTGAAACAAAGTGACAACACAGAGCAGGTCGCAAAAAGGCAGGTGATCATTCATGAGTGAACCATGTTCACTCCAAGGCAGATTTCCTGGGAAGCTCACAAAGCTATAGCTTTAGGATGGACACACTTGCATGGGCCCCTTCCTAAGCCTGGACCCTGATTCTGTATTCATATATTTTTATTTTTTAAAATAGAGCCATCTGTCTCTCCTAATTGTATGTATCTCACACCCCACATCTCACTCTTGCACCCAACAAGTATTTATTTTGCTGGGTTTTATGCTGGACACTGAGTGTATTAGGTAGGGAACAAGACAAGGCTGTCACAGCACAGTGAATGATTTTCATAAATAGATTATTTGTATAATTTAGGTAAGAACCATCAAAATATGTAATAGTGGGGATGGGAGAAGAGGAGGGAGTCTATGCCCACTCCACAGGGTCTCAGTAGATACAATCTGGATTTAGCTTGCTCCTGCATGCCCCCAAAGGCACCAGCGATGAGCACACTTCAGAAACTGGAGGAAAACATATCTATTGAGGACTTGCTTTGCTTCAGAGAAAGTACTCAGTATTTCACATATGTTATCTCAATCATTTCCTTTTTTAAAAGGGATTTATTTGTTTTAGAGAGAGAGAGAGAGAGTGGGGGAAGGGACAGAGGGAGAGGGAGAGAGTGTCCCAAGCAGACCCTGAGCTAAGCGTACACCCTGATGCTCCAGTCTTGATCTCACGACACTAAGATCACAACCTGAGCTAAATCAAAGAGTTGGATGCTTAACCGACTGAGCCACCCAGGTGCCCCTCAATCATTTCTTACATCCATGTGGCATTAGCACTAATATCTCCATTTAGTGAGGACATGAGGCTCAGAGAAGTGAAATGATCTGCCCCTGGTGGGGCTACCTTTATTACTTTTACGTCCAGTTCCACCTGACTCTAAAGCTTACAAAGCTTCCAGTTTGCCAAACCTACTGATGAGTCCCTACGGCTAACAGTAAGGGAGGAGATGATGGAGGGAGAGCGGAGAAGGGATCCTCAAGCTTTCTGACTTATTCCTCCACAATTCTTCAACTGGCACTCTTTCCACATTGCTCTCACTCACATGGGGTCCAATTTCAAAGTGCAGTGCACAGTGACTGCAAGTGAGTGCAGGCTTCGGGCATCATCATGCCTTTAAGTGCTGTGTTCCAGAACTTCCTCTACTCTTTAAAGGGCTTTGAGCTCTGTAACTCTTGGGTTTTTAAATCCACGAACACCCTGATTTATATTGATTCATCCTTTGGAGGCCTAATTCTATGAGAAAAGGAAATCATTCGAATTTTGAACATTTTGGAACTGAATTAATCATGCCTCACTATAAAATCTTCACCCCACATAGCCCTTATGTAAGCTCTTTTCCTGTGCAGACAAAAAAGAAAGAAAAAATTGTGTCAAATGATCATAAGCCACTTCTCCTCTGGCTATGAGTATAACAAGAAGTACTAGTATGACATGCAGTTTTTCTCCTTTTATCTTCTTAAAAGACCAACCAGAAATCCAATGTGAAAAAAAAAATCTCATGTGATACTAAGTTTGCAAATTTAAACTAGGAGTTCTGTAGTCAAGACATGTAAAAGTTTCCATAGCAACATGAACTCTCATCTTTAGGATTTTCAGTTCTATTAAAGCCATTAAAATCATACTTTTGTGTATACATCAAATATATATACAGTGTGGTCAGAGTTAAGGTGGAGGCTTGTTTTCTGCATTTTAATTCTAAATGATTCCTGTTATGGACCCATATGCCTAGTTTGAGAGTGCACCTTTTGTAAAGGGATACTATTAAGCAGCAGGTTGACGTCTTTTGTTCTTTGCCTCATTTTTTCCTCTTTTTATATTACACTCCTTCAATAACTGGGATGCCAAGGGGATGCAACCTATCAGAGCCCAACTGCTATAAGCTACACCAGAAGCCCACCTTACTGTAATCGTGGTGCCACCTCCCCTGCCCCCCACATAATGCAGATCCAGCTTCCTCTGGGAGCCAAGACAGAGAGTGGCCAGGACTAAGTATAGGTTCTCCCAGATTCCCCTGGACTGACCTACTCACACAGGCTGCCTCCACAATGTGTTTCCGGATCACTTTTTAAAGCTGGGAAGGAAACTGGCTCTGCCAGAGGTCACAGTCAGCCAGCTCCGGGAGGAAAAAAAAATGTCTCCTCAAACTAAATCTAAGTAGAGAATCTAGTAAAATCCTGGATCAGCTGGAAAGGGTAGTTGTACTCAAGATTTCATGAGCTATCCATAGAAAATCACACATGTAATGAACATTTCCTTGAAGCAAAAAAAAAAAAAAAAATCCTAATAATTGTAAATTCTTGCTCTCGGTGTGGATGGTGTTTATTTTTCCAAAATAGGGTGAAGCAGATGGGGATGGCAAGGATGCTGGCAGATTCCCATGAGTTCCCCCAATATGAAGCCGTGTTGGACAGTTGAGGACATCTGGAGTGAACATGGGGGAGGGAAAGGAACATTTCTTCAATGCACTTTTCGTCTGAAATAGTATCACGGTGTCACAGCCACGCAGAAACCCTGAATGGAGCAGACGAATGGATGTGCAGAAGGCTTAAAGTGAAACCAGCCTCCAATGATTGGGGCTATTTTTAGTTTTCTAATGAAGAAAGCAGCTGTATTCAGAAAGGCTGTCACTCGCTGCTTATGAGACCAATTTGTTCTGTTCCGGGGGTTCCAGCATTCATCACCAGTGAGGCTCCCTTGGGATCCTCCCAGAGGGGCCCAGAGAAGCTGTTACCATGCATTTGGGGTTTTTAAAGGATATGGAGAAGATTCATGAGAATCTTAGTTTATAGACCTATTACGACTGGCAACTAACACGCTAAATAATAGGCTAAGCCTATGCCTCTCTGGTACAAACCAGGTCTCCTACAATTCGGTTTCAAAGCCTGAAGGAGCAAAGGACACAATCCCAGCTTACTCTTTTGATGACCTAAGTGGTGAGGCTCTGTCTCTTTCATTCTCTTTGGCCTGAGCTGCTAAACAAGAGGATAGAAGACAGTAGATGTTTCCCAGAAACTGAAAGGCAAGCACTGAAGGGTGACCCACTTTTAGAAATAAGAGCGAGCAAGAGAGTGATTTACTGCTGTATCAAAGAGGAATTGAAGGAGTCTAGATATCGTGAGCGAGAAAGCTGTTATCTGAGATCCTGAAAAAGTTGGATTTCAGCACAGAGCCTGTCACCTTCTGAGGGGGGCTGCAAGATTCCACGCACCCTCGTCTCTCCGCACTGTGACATTTATGCATGAACTCCACACAGGGCTTTGTCTAACATCAGACCCCAAATAGGACCTTCATTAAAACTACTCGTATTTGGCAGTAGAGTATGTCTCTTATTTCTAAATATTTAACTTGCTGGCAGAAATTGCCCATTATGTTAGCAGGAACTCGTGAAATTGCAATAGCCCTGCAAATGTGGGTCATAAATCATACCCACCTCTGCCTTGGAAAAATGGAGAGGAGGGTGGCAAACTGAATGGACAGAGTTCCTCCCCTGAGCAGTGATAAGGATGAGGGCCCAGCAGAGTCCAGAGCTCCTCATCCTGGGTACCCAGTGGCTCTCTCCAATGTCAAGGTACCTGGATGCCACCTACAAGAGGACAACCCACAGCCATTCAGAATGGGTTGGGGCTTTGAGAATAATCAGCACACATCCCCAGGTTCAACTGAAACAGAAACGAGTTTGAAAATCTCTTGTAAGTTAAGAAAAAGAGAGAAAGAGGTTTTGAGGATGTAAACAACTAAGCTAGCAAGACAAATCATCAATAACCACCAAATTGTAATACCCAAGGCTGGCCTTGCATCATTTGTAAAACAAGTCAGCCTCCATGATATTTGAAGTTTCCTTCTGGATCTTAAATTTGGACACAAAAGATGACAGAAACCCCTTCCCCACAAAAGCTTTCATTTAAATGTGTAAGTGCTCTCACATTGTGCAAGTTCTTCTCACCCAGTGGGTCTCAGGCCCGGCTACATATTAGAATTGCCCGGGGAGCTTTTAAAAGCTAAAATGCCCAGACCAATGCCTGGACCAATTAAGCTGGAACCTCTAAGGTGGTGGTACCCAGGCCTCCAGATTTTTAAAGCTGCTCCACCGCATTTGCTCCTCTCAGATACTCAGAACAGCCATTCAGGACACTCATCACCCTAGACCGGTACTGCGCATTACACAGTCACTTAGCCACATGGGCCACAGGAGCCGGGAAAGGGGGCTTTGTCCAAGCTGAAATGCTTGATTGGAAAAAACACACTGGGTTTTTGAGACTTAGTGTGAAGAATATAAAATCTCGGATTAAAATATTTTTGTTGTTGTTAAAGATTTTATTTATCTATTTTGAGAGAGAGAGAGAAAGAGTGCTCGCACATTTGCACTTGTGTGTGTGTGTGTGTGTGTGTGTGTGAGTAGAAACAGAGAGAGGGAGAGAATGTCCAGCAGACTCTGAGCTGAGTGTAGAGCCTGGTGTGGGGCTTGATCCCACAACCCTGAGATCACAACCTGAGCTGAAACCAAGAGTTAGACGCTTAACCATCTGAGCCATCCTGGGGCCCCTAAAATAATTTTAAATTGATGACATGTTGCAATAGTATTTCAGATACACTGAGTTAAATAAAATACATTATTAAAATGATTTTTACTTTTTTTTTACTTTGTTTAGTGTGATGACAGGAAATTTAAAATTACTTATGCAACTCACATTTATTTCCATTGAACAGCACTGTGCCAGCCCTATTTTAAGCTACTGTTAATCTTTCTCTCTAATATTCTCTTCCCCACCCTAGAGAGTCTCAATTCTTTTGACTTTTTCTCTTAAATTATTTTCCCACTGTGAAGGGCTATTACTCTTCTCTGAACCTCTTCCCTGGTAGACCTTAGAGTAAATAAAATACATTTGGGCTTAGAATTTGGGGAGCTGGTGGGTGGAGGTGTTTGTGGAATAACATAAAACGTCCTAAGCTGGGATCCCTGGGTGGCGCAGCGGTTTGGTGCCTGCCTTTGGCCCGGGGCCGATCCTGGAGACCCGGGATCGAATCCCACGTCGGGCTCCCGGTGCATGGAGCCTGCTTCTCCCTCTGCCTATGTCTCTGCCTCTCTCTCTCTCTCTCTGTGTGACTATCATAAATAAATAAAGAAAAAAAAATTAAAAAAAAAAAAACAAAAACAAAAAAACGTCCTAAGCTCAGAATACCTCTTTCAACTCTATAAGGCCATTCTATAATGCCAATTCTATAAACCCAATCTATAAGGTGGGTTAAAGTACTAGTTCCCATGAATCTTTCGCCAAATATTCCCCTAAGAATTTAATACACCAACACTCACCATATTTGCAAAGAGTAACATACAGAAGGAATGACGTCCAGCACAGTTAGCCTGTACAGATCACAAGGTGCCTGTCTAGATTGCGAGTAGGGAAGGTGAGTAAGAATAAGATTGGAGGCCCCACATTAGGCATTCTGTGCAATTAGAAAGCTCATGAGGACCTAGAGTTCTCTCCGGAAGCTAGAGAAACCTAAGCAGCATGCAAGAAAGATTTTGTCCACTAAACAACTTTGCTGAAGGATTATCCCACTCTTTAAAAATTTTTTTTTGTTTTAATTCACTCCTTAGAGACAGGTAAAGTGGAATGTGATTATTCATTTTGCCAAAAAAATCCTCCTTTAGATTAAGATTGGCTGTCTTTTGCCTTTAAATAGCATCTCCCCTGGACATAGTATTCTATTTACAAAAATTCTACTTAATCACCTCCATAGCAGAGCATGAAGCACCTTGTATTCCAGAGAGGATCTGCAAATTGTTGAACGCAATGAAAAGATTCTCATCCCTTTGCCTTCGTCCAAATGCATCTCAGGATTTTTGTCTAATTTGTCACCACTCGGCAAGCACCCATGGATGGAGGCTTCAGTGAAATCCACCTCTCGGGCCAGCACTTCCCTCTGTCCTGGGCACTTGGCATTTCTTCCCAGGGTGTCCTTGTAAAGGGCTGGATGGCCGCCTTGTTTCTGACATCCCCTTCAACTGCCCAAAGGAGCTTTTAGATGCTGGAGCCTTTTCCGAGGGACTGTTACCACCCTGAGGGTCATCTTCCCAGCTGGGGGTCCTCGGCAGGGTGCCTGTGCACATTCTCTGTTTTTTCATGCAAGTCATCATGGAAAATGCATAATGGTGTAGGGGTGAAACCACATGGTGGGGGGGGGGCTGAGCAAAGGAAGGGTGATTCCAGCTTCTAAGCTCTTCCCTTACTTAACAGAACTGCCCGCCCCCATCAGTGGTGAGCACTGCCTCTTTCCACTCATTTCACCCATTCTCACTTAACCCTTTATATTCCATTTGAAACCCATTCCGACGTGCAGATTTTCTGTTGCTATCCATGGGACACTGACGCCAGGAAATCATCCTCTGCCCTCCGGCCCATGCTATCATTCCTGCGTATATACATCCATCTGGTATTGCCAGACAGTGATGATTGGAAACCTGTAGGCCCGAGTCCAGGGGAAACGAGGGGCTTGGTGACCTCAGGCGGGGCTTGGAGTTTAGCTGCACCGTCCCTCCCCATATCATACCATCACATCTGGCCCTTGATTCTATTTTTGCACCCATCACAGGGAGCTGGAATTTGTTATTACAAGCATATCTCCCCTACTACTCCTTGGGGGAAGGAAATGTATCTTATTTCTCTCCTTATCTTTAAATGTAGGCCAGTGCTAGTCACATTGGGTACTCAATCAATGTTCAGCAAATGGATGAATGAATTAAGTATGCTAATCAGTGCTGCTCAGCAAAGGGACTGACAAAAGAGATACGTCTCAGACCCAAATCAGAAACCCAGTTAGTGAACCATTAGGAATGTGGATGTTTGAAGCAGAAATGGACAGTTAGGCTGGGCTTCCCAGGGAAATGCGCAAAAGGCAAAAAGAAGCCTAGCAGCCGGCCAGTGAGTATGGTCAACAAACAGCACAGGGCAAGAAGGCTGGGACAGGGCTGAGAGATTGACATGAGCCCGCACCAAGGGCGCTGGGCCATGGGGACCTTACTGGGAAGCATGCACAGGACAGTACACAGCCTAAGGGTCTGAGGGAGGGTCCTCGGATGCACAGCAACCTGGAGGTCAGAGTATGGGGAAAAGGGCATGAGATGAAGGGTAGTGCTGAAACCCAACGCTAGTAAGAAGGGGCTAAAGGAGACAGAAGGTCCTCCAGTCCAGCACATCTCCTGTCTGTCAAGCGTTTGAGAATACGCAGTTCCTCCCGAGGACTACAGTTCCTGGGTCACTGACCAGGGACTCAGAGCATTTTGATGTGGGCCAGGGATCACCGACTCAACTCCAACCCAGAATCCCTTTTGCTAACTCACCAGTAAAGGCATTTTCCACTGCTGATGGTTTGCATAGTCGAAATCCTGCATGCCCAGCCCAGTATCATCTGTCCTAGAATGGTTGTACACACACGTTCTCAGGCGCACCCAGACCCCCTGATCAGGGGAGGCCCAGCAATCTGTATTTTCACCAACACTCAGATTCTGAAATGAATTCTGAGCAGGTTAGGCTCAAGAAACACCATCCTTACAGATATTGATGGCTCTAGAAGCTTCTTCCCCTGATGATTTTCATTCATAGCCCAGGTTAAGAACGCTGGCTTTTGGCTTTTATCAATTTGCATAGCTTGAAGCCTCTTCTCTCTGGGCTTGTTACCTCTTCTATAAAACTGAGACACTACTATCTTATTTACCTTAATGCAAGGTACTGGTTTAGATGACTCCTTAAAGTACATTTCAGCACTAGAGAAAATGATCGACTGGTTCCTTGAAAAAGAAAAGGAGAAAGAGAGAAACAGAGAAAGAAGGAGGAGGGAGGGAGGGAGGGAGGGAGGGGAGAGAGAGAGAGAAAAGAAAGAGAAGAAGGAGGGAAGAAAAGACTAGAAAAGGCTGAGGTTGTGAAGAGCAAGCCAGCTAATGCTCTGCAGGACAAAGCAAGGCTTCTAGAGGTGGCCATGGAATATTTATAGCTGAATCAAATATATAGACAAGTAGCACTTGATATCTCTCTATTGATAAATAGATTTTAATACAAGGACCATTTCAAAACACTTTTATATAAAACTAAAAGACTTTCGCTGTCTGCAGTTTCCATAGTGAAAACTATGCTAAAGGCCAGAGCAGAATCAGACAAGGTAGGCCAGAATGGGACAGGCTTGGGTCTTTTTGAGATAAGTTTGGCATTCTCTTCTTCTTTCCTCTTTTCTCTACCCCTACCTTCTCAGTAGAGAAAATTCTGGAAATCTCCCTGTTTCCAGACAAACCTGGGACAAAGTAGACTAACTGACAGGAAAGCCAAGGGCCTGGGGGTGTGGACACTACCAAAAATAAAAGCAGAAGCAATAGATCCATTGATGTCCCAAGAAGCTGAGTCTTGGTAGGGAGCCAAGGCCGCACTGAAAAGTCACTAGGCACAGCCAGGAACATAGCAGTGTCCAAGTTTCTGTGTCCAGAGTGGGACAAACCTAAGGAGGAGTTGCTTGTGTGGATGAATCTTCTGGAAGCTGACTGTGCCAGACTGGGATGACAAGTAGAGTGGCTAAAAGAGGACTGAATATCCATATCAGCTAGGGAGGGATGTAGGGAGCCAGGGTTCAGTGCCAGAGAATGTCCACTATCAGGTCTATACACATAGATCATGATAGGAAGGGTGCCCCCCTTGGATTGTGCAGTCTCAAAGTGAACAACTATGCATGGCGGCCCCACATGATAAGTATGATATCAAGAGATATCATTGGGGGTAGCCCTCTATTTCTTCCAAATCTTGTCTCTCTTTTTTTTCTTCAAGGACTATTATGTTAAAGACACCACACAGAGGACATGAATGTAATCTATCTTCCAATTCGCTTTTCCTGTCATTTCCCTTACCTTCTTACTAACTGGTTCCTTAGGTTCTCAAAGACAGGGGAGCTGGGATCAGAAATAAGACTAAGCATTAGCAAGAGCCATTTGAAATTCTATTAGATAACCCTTTCAAAAATATGTTAACTTTGAATCAATTTGGTATAAATTTAAACTAGAAAGCTTGGATCTTTTCTGTTAATTTAATTCTGTTAAAGAAGAAAGAAAGAAAGAAAGAAAGAAAGAAAGAAAGAAAGAAAGAAAGAAAGAAAGAAAGAAAGAAAGAAAGAAAGAAAGAAAGAAAGAAAGAAAGAAAGAAAGAAAGAAAGAAAGAAAGAAGCAGATGACAAGATCGTTTTATTTTGCAAACTTCTTTTCAGAGAGGTTATGCAAGATCCCCAAAGTGTGTCCTAAATAAAATCTTGGAGGAAAATGAAATCTATATCCTCACTGTGATAGTTACTCGTGAGCCCTGAGAAAATAGAGTCATTTCACGAAAGAAACATGAGCAAACGGGTGGCTTGGAATGTGTCTTGGCTTGAGACGGCCAAGATACAAAGAAAACGAAAAACGTACCTGGCATCTTGGCCACGTTTCCTCCTTAGAACAGAACTTCATTTTATGGAAGACATAATTATCTCCTAACTCCTCCAATGCTGGCTGTCTAGCTAATTCTATAGAGACAGCCTATTTAAATGTTCTAGGAATGCCATGCTGGTACTGCTTGCATATGAAATGCAAGGCCTCCCGAAGATTTTACAGAACGGTGGGGACTGTGGTGCATAATTCTATGGAGTGAAGAGCTTGTCAGACCTAAAAGTAGGTACCTTTTACTTTTTTGTAATTCCATGCATATTTTAGAGACTATATACATTTGCTCGTTCTACTTATGGCTCTATCAAGGTTAAGACAGGACTCAGGCTTCTGTCTGAAATGAGTAACTTAGAAAGCACATTCGGTGAGCGTCCTGTCGGATATATCTATAGCACAGGGCTTTCAGAAACAAGGGGTAGTGGGTGCAAATACCCACATTCAGACACTATGGAGCTAGGACACTGTAAACTCTCAAAAGGGGAGGCCTCCACGGAGTGGTTCGGACTTCCTGTATCAATCCGTGTTCCAATGGCCCCAGTGCGTGGGAGACACAGAAATGATCCCCTACCTGTTCTTGTGGCAAGCTACATCTGTACAAGTTCCTGAGAATAAGGCCAGTGATTGGTTCTGAACAACCATAACAGAAGCAAAGCTTCCCGGGCTGTCATCAACTAATGCCAAGTTCAGAAAGAAAGTTTGAGTAGCCTTAGGTTTATGTCTTCATTTAAAAAAAAAAAGATTTTATGCATTTATTTATTCATGGGACACACAGAGAGAGAAAGGCAGAAACACAGGCAGAGGGAGAAGCAGGCTCCCTGCCAACGTGGGACTCGATCCCAGGACTCCAGGATCATGCCCTGAGCCAAAGGCAGACACTCAACGGTTGAGCCACGCAGGCGCCCCAGGGTTATGTCTTCTTGATAACTGGGAAGACATACAAGGAATGGAGACCTCTCTACTCTGCTCCTGAACTTGGTAAAGTATCCTCCCCTACTCAGACATGGGAGTTGCTCCAGTATCATTTTTGTGGTCCTGCTATTACATTTTAAGAATCCCAGGAGAGGGGATCCCTGGGTGGCTCAGCGGTTTAGCACCTGTCTTTGGCCCAGGGCGCCATCCTGGGGTCCGGGGATCAAGTTCCACGTCGGGCTCCTGGCATGGAGCCTGCTTCTCCCTCCTCCTGTGTCTCTGCCTCTCTCTCTCTCTCTCTCTCTGTCTAGGTCTATCATAAATAAATAAATCTTAAAAAAAAAAAAAAAAAGAATCCCAGGAGAGGCCTTCATGTTTTCGGAAAAGCTTGTTGTGGCAAGGGCAATGATATTCTGGAGATGGGGAGAAGGAATTCAGGGGGTGTCAGAAGCAAAGGAAGAGCATGGCCATTAGGGTCTTGGGAATTCTCAAAGAAAGGGATAGAGAAATAAACTCTAAAGGAGCTCCTTCTATTTCTTCTTTCTGACAGAATGAATCAATGCCTCTATTTTTTTCCCACTGAATTCCAAAGCATCCCCCACGGATCAGCATTAGCAGAGTCATTAGACACACCCACATCTGAGAAGCACCTTAATTACAGAGAAGCTCAGAGCATGGTGTCGCAATTGCATCCCCCTCCAATCAGAGAGTGTGTCTGTGTATGTGTACAGAGGGCAAGGGAGAGACTCATCCTCTCTTGTATGAGGATTTTCTTCAGGCCTAAAAATAGGCCCAGCACTGTTTGGCCACTTCTGGGGTTGGGGGTGGGCGGTGTGGATCTCCATCTCTCCAGCCTGCTTGGATAGGACCCCGCACCCCACTACCTCTTCCAATGCAGAGCAACAGGGAAGAGTGTGTGCCCGGCCGGCTCCTTCTAGCTCCAAAATCTGGTTATTTATCCAGCCTCCATCTGTAAAATGGGAGTAATAACAGTGCTGCCTGTAGAGAGGAACTGTGAGAACTGAGCAAGGTAACCCATGCTTAGAGCTCTGCTTGGCTAGTAGCAAACACTCAGGAAATGCTGGTGGTTACTTTATTGTCATCATTTTGTTTTTCTCAGCATTGCTGAGTCCTCCAGTGATGACCGTTTCCTTTAGGAAGCCAACTGCCTGGTCCTAATGGATAGCCAGTTTGAGGATAAATACACACGTTCATCTGAAAGAAAAATTTCCGGGCTTGAAAAATAAATGTTATCCTAGGACAGGGGTTGGCAAACTTTTTCCAGAAAGGGCCAGATAGTAAAGATTCCACACTTTTCAGGTCATCTTGTCTCTGTTGCAATGACTCAACTCCACTGTTTTAGTGCAAAGGTAGCCACAGGCAAATTGTGAATGGATGAGTGTGGCTATGTTCCAATAAAACTTTATTTATAAAAACAGGCAGCCGTTGGCCCACAGCTAGACTTTGCCAGCCCCTGTCCAAAGCTATAAACTCCCAGAGAGAGGAACCAAACCCATCATATTCACTTCTATGTCCTACTGCTCAGCATCGTGCCTACTACATCCTTGTTGCTCACATTCTGATTATTTCTGAGTAAATGAATGAAAACTCCAGAGGGACCCATTTTTCTTTTTTTCTTTTTTAAAACGTTGGACTTTGGCACATCTCTTAGGGAAGTGAAATGCACACTTCTAAGTTCTGCCAACAGATATGACAAAAGGGTTTCGGGGAATAAGATACCATATTCATCTAAGGGGTTCAGGCTCTCCACAAATAAGTGTTACATCCCAAAGAAGAAGAAGGAGAAGGAGGAGGAGGAAGGAGAGAGGAAGGAGAGATGATAATGACCCAGACTCCAGCAATCCCCCTGGAGCTGACATTCTTAAAGCTTTATCTGATTGTCCATTATGGACTTAAATGTGGCACAAATGGTGGGCATCCCCTTTTGCTGGGCAACCCCAAGCCCAAGGAGTGTGAGACCTGAAATTTCCACCACTCTGTCCAGATTCCCTGGAGACAGGAAGCCCAGGCATGAGTCCCCTCTGGAGTCAGACAGGCTCCTGGACCCTGAGAGCTGAAACAAGTGACTCCCTCTCTTTATGCTTTGAGCTCCTCACCTGCAGAAAGGAGACAGTAAAAAAAAAAAATAATAAAAAATAAAAATAAAAAAAAAAAAAAGAAAGGAGACAGTGATGTTAGTGTCTTCTGTGGTTAAGGTGAAGATGATACAAGATGATGCTCAGCATGTTGTCTCATTAACAAGCCCTCAACAAAGATTAGCTTTACTGTTTCTGGACCAACACCTCCCTCCTGTTGAAGACATCGCTTTGGGCAGCCTTGCTATGGTTTTGAACAGACAGTCGCTGCCTAGGAAAGGAGGAGCCTGAGAGGGGGTACTTCCTACTACCCTCCCATCCTTTACTCAACTTCCTTCCTGCTCTTTCCCTCTCCACCTGCTGGTTTGCACATCTGCAGGAAGTAGTGGCAGTACTCTGAACACTTTTAGGAACCAGGACATCCGCTGGAAGCTGGAGAACATACTCCCAAGTGTTCAAATTAGTGAGAAGGGGCACACTCTGAAGCACACTTGAACAAGCAGCAAAGACTGGAGAGACGTGTCCCGTGCTTTCCACGCTTAGCTGGTTTACAAAAGACAAGGGTTCTATTCCTGGCTTACCATGAGCAGGTTCTGAGGCCTGAAGCCACACAGAGCTTCTTCCTCTGCCTCAGTTTCCCCATTGGAGAACAGGAGATAACAATTTTAAGATCATCTGGGGAAAAATGAAAATCCAGGTTAAAGTACTTGGCAAAAATGAAACGTGATTGTCATAGGGCGGCATCACTTAACAATAATAGTTATACAGGTATCAGGATAATGATATAAGCCACTGTAGGTCTAAAATAGTTCTAGAATAGCTCTGCCTGGAGGCTAACTGACCTCAAAGCACCTTCTAACTGATTCTCTATGACTACAATACACCCTCATCGATTTCAGAATAAATGTGGCAGGTGTGGGGGTCGAAGCCCATCTGAATTACTGAAGAAATAGACTTTATTGCAATCGGTCTATCAAATCCAGGCCTTTTAGAAATAATATTAAAAAATGGATGTAGAATAACCAAATGCTCCTATGACACGTTTGCTTAGTAACAGATAAAAATTATTTATAGTTGCTTGTACCTGGGGGGGGGGGGGGTGTTTACAGAGAGTTGCAGGGTACTCGAAAACTATTTATTCTCTTAATGTAAATTTTTGTCTGCAGTCCCTGGCCTGGATCCTGAGGGTGGTGTTGTTTTACTTTTTTAGTTAGGTGTAAAAAAGAAGATAGGAACTCCTTTCATTTGCTTAGCAAGCCCTGTCTTCATAGATACTGCAAATCTCAATCTAAATATTTCCTATCTAAATCACACAGCTTCAAATTTATGGAATCTGCATCCCTAATGTCCAGGGCCCCAGACTGCCATGCAGATTCACAGGAGGGCTGAAGTCTCAGCCCTGGGCCTTTCGGGGAGCAGGTGTTGGTACACAGAGGGATCTTTCCCTTGCCACTCCACCCTGACCACAGTGCGTGTTTGGCAGCCAGGTTACGTATAAAACCTTGCAATCTCTGACTGGCTAGGAGAAAAAGCAAATAAAGTTAAGTGACCTACTAGCCCGTGTTTGGATGAGGACTTTAGTCAAGGTCCAGAACTTTCGGTGGGAGGTCAGTCGAAAGCCAAGGGGCTGTGATTGAGCTCACGTAGTTTATCCCTTCAATGGAAGTTGCCCATTCATGGGGGTGACCTCTGTATTGATCAGACTGAGGTTTATAGGGAACAAGGACAGGTTCAAAGCAGAAGGGTAAAGGCCAATGAAGCAACCTCCCGTCCCAGGGCTGTGTGCTGGGGAAGAAGGTGGTATGGCGGGGCTGGCCAATGCACACTTAAAAGAAGTTCAGCCAAGAATCAAGATAGGACAGGTGTCTGGCCAGCGAGAGCAGGGACCATCCAGGCTCCACCAGAAGATTGCTGACTGTCACGATCTTGTGACCCTCGCTCCAAGCCCAGACCCCTGTTACCCTCAAGAAAACGAATAAACGAATGAATAAATATTTGTTTCTGGGTTGAATGAATAGAAGTTTCCAGGCCACACAAAGTTATGTGTGGGAAAGTCTGGGACAAAGCACATTTACGATAGTAGCAGCAGAGATAATGAGACAGTATGCCTCCTTTCTGAAATTGCTTGCCTTGGGGCCCAGGTCCTAAATGTCCAAGGGTCCACCCCTTGTTCAAAGGAGAGCCCACCACGATGGCTCTTCTGAGATGCAACCCTTGTGATCTTTTTTTAGGGGTCTCTTACCTTGCAAGTGGAAATTATAATTTTTTTTAAGCTGGTGGTACACCAGTGGCAGGCAGGTTTGCTGAAAGTCATCCACTTTTTAGGATCAGCCAAATATTAGCTTGCATCCAGTAGATGGCACTTGGATAATGAAAGCCCCTGAACTCCTTGTGGAATTTGATAATGGCTTTTTAAATTCATGTAAACTTTTAAAATACGATGAATCAAGCCACAATCCATAATTGTGGTTATGGATGGTCTTGGATATAAATAACACCATCACTCCCTGAAGGCTCCTGCTTTCAGTCTGAAATTCAGGAAGAAGAGCAATTTTCTGCGAAAATCTAAGGCAGGCACAATTGTTCTGAGTCCTGAAGAATCCTGAAAGAAATAAGGTCACAGGGCCTTCCCTGGTGCTATGATGTTTATGTTCAGTGATTTCTTTCTCTCCTATTAAATGTACCATCTGGAAGCAAGCTTACCATCTGGAAGGACTCTAAGTAGATTCCAGATGGATCTCCCTTTGATCCAATCGATATAGACAGGAGAACACCGAGAACAAACTCTATTCTATGTTTCGAGTAGGCTGCTATATTTCAGAGCGTGGGCTAACCAACCAAGCCCCACACTGACACATTAGGAGCAGGCATTGCAAGAAGACAGGGCGAGCCCTGAGACACAGAAACGGCTGCAGAGAAGGGCCAGGAGGGACAGGTCAGAGGTTGAAGACACCCAAAGTCCTTGCAACACTACAGGTCACTGCCTCAGAGGATGGTGTCATCATTTCAGGCTTTGCTTTCTTTCCCCAAAAGGTCGCGGTCTATTTTCACTTGTCTGGCACATTTGAGAAAAGAGGAAGAAAAAAAAAAGTTAAAGATTAGCTCAACCTTTTCTCCCTGTGGCTGTGCCAAGCTGCTACACTCACGGTGCTACAGAGTGGAGGGATAGAGTCAAGTGCAAGGTGCCTGGTGTTTCTTCTGAGCAAGCCAGTGGCCCCAGAGCTGAAACCAGAGAACCGAGATGCGATCACCCAGTGACAAGAAGGAGGGAAAGGCTGAGGAAATGTGGACGGCAACTCTGCCCTGACATGTGAATGAGAATCTCTACCTCATGGGGTTGTTGGAAGGAACAGAAGCATGCAAAGCACCTGATAAAATACAGAGCATGTAGTAGATGCTCAGTAAAACCGTAGAGTTGGTTTTCTTTCTTCCTCTTTTTTAAAAAAAATTTTTTTAATTTATTTATTCATGAGAGATATAGACAGAAAGGCAGAGGGAGAAGCAGGCTCCCTGCGGGGAGCCCGATGTGGGACTTGATTCCAGGACCCTGGGATCACACTCTGAGCTGAAAGCAGGTGCTCAACCACTGAGCCACCTAGGCACCCCCTCTTTCTTCTTTTTTTAAAGTTAAACAATGCCTACCAGGCATGGTTTACAAAATACGTTTAGAACACTCCTATCTTTGAGTGTCATGAAACCTTTGTCTCAATACTGTTTTACTCACCAAGATGAGAGTCTTAATGAATGGTCCAGAGTTGCACATCCAATAAAGGGAGAGCTCATACATGGAAGTGATGGGATCATAGTCTCACTTCAACTGGCCCTTCCCTGTACCAGGTGCATCAACCTTTTATGGCTTCAATGCTTTTCCTTCCTTCTTCTATGAGTTTACTACGGTTCTGCATCTATGATCTTAGAAGTGATACAAATACAGAGACATTGTAGTATTTTTTTCAGGAGCACCTCATTTTGGGATTGTTCTCAATGGTTGTATATGTAACATTGAGCAAACCTTTCTGATTATTTGGAGACACAATTAGTTGTGTGTGAGTGTCTGTGTTTCTACTCTGGGCTGAAATACAAGCATTTAAGCCCTGATATTATCCAGAAAGAGAATAATCACTGCTGTAATTCTATGCTACACATAAAATTTAGTATGCTCTACATTTGGTAAATTGCACATAAAGCAAAATACTTATGGTATTTAGTGTAGATAGATGATGGTGATACATAATCCAAATTAGAAAAGGAAAAAAGAAAATACCCTAAAGAGGGAAAAAAAGGTATCTTTTTCATGTTTTATGATTATCCAATGTTGGGTTATATGGTTCTAATTTGTTCCTATAATTTTACTAAGACTTCTGGGTATTCTCCTCATAAAGCTCTATTTATGAAGAGCTTAAAAAAATTAAAAAGTGAACCCTTTTCAAGGGAGAATTTTTCTATGTGATTGGTCATAGTCTAATTTTTGCCCAAAAGATGGCTTTCTTCCAGTCCTGCTTAGCTATTGGAACAAACCTGGGTACCTCAGCCACAGAACTGTATTTTGTCTAATAAAAACATTGTGGAATTTCCATAACATATTTCAATACCCAGGAGATTTCCATTTCTTTATTTATTTGTGTGTTTATTTAGTTATCCAACCCTATTTCTGAAAGACATAATAAAAAAAACAGAAGATAACACCAGGGAGGTATATATTGAAATCGCCCTGTCCCATGGTCCTTGGTGTATGTGCCGAGGAACAAATGTGCCCTGTCAGTCTTGGCATGTGATACACCATAGGCTCTTTGCACAAAGTTGAGAGACCCAGAGGTCAGTGGCTCCTGGTGGGAAAAACACGATTTGGCACCATAGCTTTCCCTTCCTTCTCTGGGAGTGGGGGTTTAATTAACCATGTTGGAAACGTAAGCTAAACACAGATACCGTCGCAGTAGGAGGCAGCAGCATGAAGGCCCAACCTTGGGTTTTGGGCCTTAAGCCAATAGGTATTCAAGAGAAAAATGGTGCCATCTGCCCAGCTCCTCTGGGGATTGCTATGGCCAGGCGACTCACCATGCGGTGTTGGTGCTTCCCTTCTCTCGTGAATTAAGATTCGTTATGAGTGCCTCTTGATCTCTTGTCACCTCATAACACATGGCAAACAATATTTGAATAAGGACCCTGGGGAATATGTATGCAGTCCCTAGAGTAGAGGTACTAGTTCAAAGAGCTTAGTCCTTTCCTCCTCCTACTCACAATGGCTAAAAGAGACTTATTTTATTTTTCATTTATTTAATTCCAGTGTAATTAACATAGTGTACAATATAATGATTCAGCAATTCTTTATATGACTCAGTGCTCATCTTCATAAATGTACTCTTGATTCCCTTCACTTGTTTACTCCAGACCCTCACCTGCCTCCCCTCTGTTAACCACCAGTTTGTTCTCTGTTGGTTAAGAGTCTGGTCTTTGTGTTTGTCTCTCTTTTATTGTTGTTTTTCGTTTTGTTTCTTAAATTCCACATTATAAGTGAAATCATTATGGTATTTGTCTTTCTCAGACTGACTTATTTACAATGAAGAGACTAATTTTCCTGGTGGTCCTATAACCCGTTCCTGGTACACTGGAAGGCAACTGCAAATTTGGGCCCCCGAGGAGGAAGGAAGAGAGGACAAACATGTAAATGTCTCATTACAATGCAAGTTAGTATTGGAAATACTATCAATAATCTCTGTCGTTATCATGTTTTAATGACTCCTTTCAACTTAAAATATATACTAATCTTGGGCAAAATATAGTAAAATATATACTAATCAAGTTCGAGAGAGGAGACACAAAATTGCCACTGGCTACCACTGGCAGTTTCTTACAGTCATCAAGACATTCCAAAGTCTGGTCTTCAGCTTTGAAGATCTGGACATTTTATTTTATTTTTTTCAACATACCTAGATGCAGGAGGTCTGGTTCACATGAACCAACCTCATAAGAGACTGATGCATAAACCATAACATCAATTTTAAAAGTTTTTAATGGAAGCTATTTTTTTCTTATGGCTGAAATTTTAAAGTTTATCATCTAGATCACCCATTTCTCAATGTCAGAAATGTCCGTTTGGATCCAGAAGATTGTTTAGGAGCACAGAATCAGAACAAAAAGGGATGGCTGGATTGTCTTTAGAAATACTTTAACTAGGCCATGGATGGACTATCCTTGCCTTACCACGGAGTAGTCCTCTGTCGTGATCATGATGCTCATAACTCCGAGATCCAGTGTCTCAGTCTTTGGATAACTAAATAAACACAATTTTTACCTTCTAACTTCCACTTCTAAAAAATCTAAGTAGGTCATATTTTATGGACAATATAACATATCAGCTTAGTAAAATCACACTCTAGTCCTGTCCTGAAATTATGATCAAATCATTTTAAGTGATATCAATGGTTTTTCAGAACTTTCTTTCTTTCTTTTTAAAAAAAATATTTTGTTTATTTATTTGACACACAGAGAGAGTGTGTACAAGCAGGGGAGGGGCAGAAGGAGAGAGAGAAGCAGACTCCCCACTAGGCAGGGATGCTGATGTGGGGCTCAATCCCAGGACCCCAGGATCACAACCTGAGCTGAAGGCAGATGCTTAACCGACTGAGCCACCCAGGTGCCCCCAGACTTTCTTTTTTTAAGTGATTCCTACTGTTGGCCTTATCAATTCTGTACAGATTCTGAGTGTTGTCATGTCAATTGTCAATATTTTCAAGTTCAAGGGGACACTTTACTTCACTTTGCTTTACCAGCATCCTTTGGTGATAGGTGGTGAGAAACGATAATAAGATCTACATTCACCTGAATATATGTGGGTCAGCACTTTCTAATAAAAATTTCAGAAGTTTAAAAAAAGCTATAGCTATAGCTCCTCAATTCAGCTTACTTAGGGAAAAGACTAACTTGATTTAGCAAAAGTCTTAATCACAGCTTTTTTTTTTTTTTTTTAAGCTCTGATTTAATGAAAAGGAGTCTGAATTAGAATGAGTTCTCTATTCTAGTTCCCTTTCCATTCACTTTGGCCAAGACCACTAACCTCTCCAGGTCTGTTTCCTCATTTGTTTTAAAACCAGAGACTATAGAGCCCACTTGTCTCTAGGGGCCCTCCCAGTGTTAACTATCTTTAATGCGTGTATTTGTAGCCTTCAAGGAAAAAACAAAACAAAACAAAACAAAAAAACCCCTAAACTACCCGTTTTTCAAGCCAGTAAGAGTACTTTGTACTAATTTGATGATCCTGCCCCAGTGAAACACAGTTTTCATTCCTGAAACTCTTAGAAGTTTAATGACAAAAAAAAATATATATATATATATATATATATATATATATATATATAAATTTCAAAATTAGTTCTATGTCTGCCTTTAAAAATATACAGCAGGGATGCTGGGTTGCTCAGTGGTTGTGCATATGTCTTTGGCTTAGGTCGTGATCCCAGGGTCCTGAGATCGAGTCCCGCATCAGGGTCCCTACAAGGAGCCTGCTTCTCCCTTTGCCTATGTCTCTGCTTCTGTCTCTGTGTCTCTCATGAATAAATAAATAAAATCGCAAAAAAAAAAAAAAGAATATACAGCATCTCTGGGGTGCCCAAGTGGCTCAGTCAGTTAAGCATCTGACTCTTGGTTTCAGCTCAGGTCATGATTTCAGGGTCCTGGGATGGAGCCCCAGATTGGGCTCCCCATTCAGCGAAGACTCTGCTTGTGGATTCTCTTCTCTCTCTGTTTCACCTCCTGCTAGTGCATTCTCTCTGTCATCTCTCTAAAATTAATAAATAAATCTTAAAGAAAAAAAAGGAAATACAGCATCTCAAGTTGGGCTTGAATGAATGCTGGTTGTTCAAAAACCTTCATTGATCACATATTATTTACTTGGGTTTGGGAAGTGAAGGGGAACCACAAAGGTGAAAACAGTGTGGTCCCTGCCCTCAGACTTCAGACATAGCAGGGGAGACAGCATATGCACATCTACTCTGTGATATGGTACCAAGTGGATCCACTTATATGAAGCCCCCAAAGAATAGAGCAATTAATTCTGCCCAAAAAGGAAAGGGAAAAAGAATTCTTTCCAGAGAAAGTGACATGGAACCAAGCTTTAAAGGATAAAGTAGAGAAAAAGAGTAGGGTTGGAGCATGGAGCAGGGTGGTCTGGAGGGTGAGGTGGTAGGGGGGATAATTGCCCTAAGATGTGGCTGGAAATGTGAATAGGAATGTAAGCAAGCTTTGAATGATACACAAAAGTATTTGGACTTTATCTGTAACCAGGAGAGTTCCATGGTCAGATTAGTATCTGGAGGAGGCCAAAATGCTGTAGAGGGAAGTTTTGACCAAGGAAAATCTGGAAGCAAGGTTATTATAATACACCAAGCGGCAAGGAATGGGGGCTTGTTCTAAGATGGTTAGAACAGGAAGACATGGATTTGGAAGAGAGCACAGAGGAAGAGGAACATTCAGGAACAGGAACTTGACAGTTCATTGCATGTGGGAGGTGACACGTAAAGGTGAGGGCATGAAAACAAGACTCAGGTTTTTTATTAGATTGGTGCTACCCAATGGGCAGTGGTCTTTATGCTTACAGACACTCTAATCTGTGCCATACAAACAAGCAGTGGTTGCAAAAGATGAGTGAACTTCCAACAAGCTGCATTTGGATAATCATGAAGGCTCTATAATAAAACCCACAAGCAAAAGGATTCTTAGTGTCTACAGACTTTTACATGGCTCTGAGTTATTAACTACCGAAGAAAATCAAAATGACCAAAAGAATGTTGAGCTTTTGCAAAAATGTGGTTTTGAGAGTTTGAAGTTATATTTTGTTTAAGGTTATATTTATTTGTTTGCTTTGTGTGGGTCATTTGGGGGGGGGGGGTGTTTAGTGTTTTTCACATGCAACTTTGTTTGCCTAAGACATTGACCTTAAAATGGAAAAGATGCAGTAATAGCACATCAGGGTGGACAAACGAAGGAGAAGCAACCAAAGCTGGGAGGCCAGCTCCATACACTAATAGGCCCTCTTGCCTCCAGGGAAAATTACTACAGGGCAAGTACACTGCAGCATGCGTTAAAATATTTTGCATTTTTACACCCAAACAAGATACAAAATAGATTATTTTAAAATTAATTTTGCCATTGACATGTAATAAACCATTCTCTAAGTGACTGTTCTGAGTGATTGTTCTAACAATCCTTATTATCCAGCTGAATCTCACCAACAGTGAGGATTATCGTTTCTATTTAACAGGTGAGAAAACGTGACGCATAGAGAGGTTAAATAACTTACCCAAGATCATTAAGCTCACAAACAGAGGGACTAGGGTTTGGGCCAGGCAATCCAATCCCAGAACTTATGACCTTAACCTCTCTGCTCTGTTACCTCCAATTAAATACAACTAAATATTTTGCAATATTTGCAAGTAATAAACAATTAAATGTAGAACATTTGCTGACATGGGGAAGTGTATAACCTACTATTTTGTGAGCCAACAAAGCTGTAAAACTATGTATGGGGTGACATAATTCTAAAAATTATATTACATATATAATACATGCATATACATCATAGGCATAGAAAAAATATATACATCCATAGTTTAACAGTGAGTATCTCTGTGTGGTGAAATTATTGGTGATTTTTATTCTAGTTAATAATTTTCTGCATTTCTCAGATTTTCTAAGATCAATTTTAAAAAGTTGTATTTGAACTTCCAGTTGCCAGGCCAACCTGTAAAGAGCTTGAAAGTTGTCCCCCCTGTCCTCACGACAAAAAAAGAAGTGGATCAAGCTAAAATTCACTGACTCTTCTGAGATCCACCAGAGAATTGAGGTCACAGAGCAAACTGCTGCCCTCCCCAAACTGGAGAGACAGATGGGCAGATACAGAGCATCACAGCTGACATGGAAGAGAAATCTCCAACTGGAGCCAGTATCTGTAGGAATAGTTGAAAGGAATACCTTGTAGGAATACTAGAGGCTCAGTGTATCTTAGCTTGAGAGCTAAGAATGTCTAAGGAGTCCCGTCCTAGAGGTCCTCCTAACACTTCCCCGAATTTTAAACTCCAGGAGCCGTACCAGGGTCACATTTGTGAAGATGGGTGGAAATTCCCTTCTAGCTTCTGGCTGGGGGTTGGGGGTGGGAGGAGTAAACATTTTGAAATAAACCCAAAGCATTCTGTTCTCCTTCAAAAAGCCTGCCCTCAAGAGAAACTGTTTAACCAAATGTAACCAACAGGTGCTTTACAGAACATAACCATCCCCCCGGAAGGGAAATACCCAACTCCTGGCCCCTCTAGCCTTTGACATGGGGGAAGGGAAATACCCATCTCAGGCTCCCTGGAAGGCAGACCTAATGACAGGACTGCAGAGCACTTCCCCTGCCCCCACACCTTACCACCACATCAGTTAGGGCTTCTGTATAATAATGGGTGATGACAACTAAAAGACCTGCAAGCCTCAGACCCTATTTAAGAAGTCTCTAGGAAATCCCAAAGACAGCAGGGCAGACAAAATAAAGACACCAGAGGAAACTTCACACCACAGCTACAGCAAAGAGCAAACATAGCCTAACTGCTGGCCAGATGCCCATAAAATCTCATGTTAAAAGTCTAGCCATCCCAGTTTCTTTCACCCCATAGAGCATGTACAGCTTTCTTTCTTTTTCTTTTAAGATTTTATTTATTTATTCATGAGAGACATACAGAGAGAGGCAGAGACATAGGCAGAGGGCGAAGCAGGTTCCCTGCAGAGAGCCCGATGTCAGACTCTATCCCAGGACCCCGGGAACACGTCCTGAGCCAAAGGCAGATGCTCAACCACTGAGCCAGCCATGTACCCCATGTTCAGCTTTTGACAAAAAAATTACATAGTTTAAAGGAAAAACCAGGGTCTGAAGAGACCAAGCAAGCATCAGAACCAGACTCTGGCATGCCAGAGAGTTGAGGATGATCAGAATAGGGATTTAAAAATAACTGTGATTAATATGTGAAGGGCTCTAACAGGAAAAGGAGAAAACATGAAAAGAACAGATGGGTGATGTAAACAGAGAGATGAAAACTCGAAGAAAGAAGCAAGAGTAAGTGCTAGAAATAAAAAAAAACACCATAATAAAAATGAAGAATGTCTTTGATGGGCTCGTCAGGAAACTGGACATGGCTAAGGAAAGAATCCATGAGCTTGAAGATATGTCAGTAAAAACTTCCAAAGCTGTAATGCAAAGAGAAAAAAATTAAAAAGACAGAACAGACTACCCAAAAGCTGTGTGACAATTACAAAAGGTTTAACATGCATGAAGAGGGAATACCAGAAGGAGAAGAAAGAAACAGGAAAAAAATTTAAGTAATAACAACTTGATAATTTTCCAAAATTAATAACAGACTCCAAATCGTAGATGTAAGGAGATGAGAGAACACTAAGCAAGATAAATACCAAAAAATCTATGCCTAATGTATATCATATTCAAATAGCAGAAAATCGAAAACAAAGAGGAAATCTTGGAAGAAGCCAGAAATTTTTTTTAAAAACCTACCTATAGAGGAGTAAGGACAAGAATTATATCAGATTTCTTTTTTAGAACCCATGCAAGAGGAGAGTGGAGCGAAATACTTAAAATGTTGAGAGAAAAATCTACCAACCTAGGATTCTCTATCCAATGATATGATCCTTCAAAAGGGAAGAAGTAATGACTTTCTGAGACAAATAAAAATTAAGGAAATTTGTCACAAGTAGACCTGCCTTGCAAGAAATGTTATGAGACATCCTTCAGAAAGACTGAAAATGATCCAGGTCAGAAACTTGGAACTGCATAAAGCAAGGAAAAGCATCAGAGAAGGAATAGATGAAATAAGCCAAGAGCCCATACTCACACTGAAGATGCAGGAGCCCAGAGTCACCTACCATTGTCACCACCACTGCCCAAATCAGAGCTCCGTGAGGACAGGGAACACTCTGTCTCTACAGTTGCTGGAACTGCCCTGCCCCAATAGGCTCCCAGAAGCTTCATTAGAAGCAAGACACACAAAAAAAATAGCTTCTTCTCTCTTTAGTTAATCTCCCACAAATAATCAGAATGGTGTACTTTCTTGGCCACCAGGCACCATCCTCACCCTTTGACCATATAATCAGAGTAGTAGCAACATCATGCATCTGCCTTGCAGCATGCAACTATTCCTATTAAGATGAAGACACCCTCACCTTCTTCCTAAAAAGAGAAAGTGCAAAATCATTTCCACTACCATAGTTACATCTGGGAGATATAAATTCTGCTTCTAGAAGTAATATCCAGTTTCAGCCACAGTCCTAATCATTATATTCTATTATCAAAAGACTAAATTGTAGGGGCACCTGGGTGGCTCAGTGGTTGAGCCTTCAGCTCAGGGCATGATCCCAGGGTTCTGGGATGGAGTCCCGCATCGGGCTCCCCTCAGGGAGCCTGCTTCTCCCTCTGCCTACATCTCTGCCTCTCTCTGTGTGTCTCTCATGAGTAAATAAATAAAATCTTTTTAAAAAAGACTAAGTTGTAAAGTTAACCACCAGCAAAACTGACAGACCTATAGCTAGAGTGACCAGTACAAACAAGAGAGAAGACTCAAACAACCACCAACATTCTCTATATAAAATAGGAAAAAGAAAGGAGGAAAAAATATTGGTTGTACACACTTAAGTATTGTGGGTTGAATTGTGTTCTCCCTCAAGAAGTCCTAGGCTCCAGAACCTGTGAATGTGAACTTACTTGGGAATCAGGGCTTTGAAGATATATTCCAGTTAAGAGTATAGGTGAAGACACACACGGATGGAAGAGGCCATGGGACGGTGGAGAGAATTATGAATCAAGGAAGGCCGAGGATTGCCTGTGACCACCAGAAGCTGGAAGAGATGAGGATGGGCTCTTACCTAGAGCCTTCAAAGGGAGGATGGCCCTGCTGACACTTTGATTTCAGATTTCTAGCCCCTGAGAAGGATGAAAGAATAAATGTGTCTTGCAAAACAGAACAAAGCAAAACTTGTATTTACAATTTTTAAAAAGCACCGCACCCCCCCCCCCCCCATCCCAATCCCCAGTTGTCCTTGCCTCGAAGGAGCAGCTGGGACACAGTTGGGCATCTGGAGCGCCTCCCCTGGTTGAAACTCACTTGGAGCATGTTTTGTTGTTGTTATTGTTTTAATTTATTTATTCATGACAGAGAGAGAGGCAGAGACACAGGTGGAGGGAGAGGGAGAGAAGCAGGCTCCACTCAGGGAGCCGGACGTAGGACTCGATTCCGGGTCTCCAGGATCACATCCCAGGCCAGAGGCGGCGCCAAACCACTGGGCCACTGGGGCTGCCCAGGAGCATGTTTTTCATGAACTGACTCAGTCGTGCTTTTTATTCCCTAATACGCACTATCCTGACTTTGTTCTTCAAATATGCATCTAGTTTTCAGGTAAGTGCTTAGCTACTATAGTATTTAGAAATTTAGATTTATTTATTTATTTGTTTGTTTGTTTGTTTGTTTGTTTAAAGTTTTATTTATTTATTCATGAGAAACACCGAGACAGAATCAGAGACACAGGCAGAGGGAGAAGCAGGCTTCCTGCAGGGAGCCAGATGTGGGACTCGCTCCCAGGACCCCAGGATCAAGATCTGAGCAAAGGCATACACTCAATCACTGAGCCACCCAGGTGCCCCTAGATGAAAATATTTGAATAGTTTTTAAAAGTATTTAATTTTGTCTATGAATTTATGTGATCCACTATTTCTTTTGGTTGGGTGTTGTTTTTTGTTCTTTGGGGGGAGAGGCCCATCTAATTCTTACCTATATTAGGGTCCCAGCAGGAAGCAAGTGACATCTTAACTTTGGGATAATTTGAGAAGGTGTATGCAGGGTGTGGGAAAAAAACAAAAGATAGATTGCATAGAATCCTGTGACCCGTTACAGCCAGCACCACCACTAGGACCAAAGGGACACATGATATTTAAATGCAAGAACATATCTTAGAACAAATATTTGGATCCCACCATGTAGTAGAACACAGGGTGCCGGCTGCAGAGGATAGAGTACTACACGCTCTCCTCCCTCCTCATGGGACTTTACAAGCAGGTGGGAGACACAGACACTCAGCAAATGACTACACAAATTAGTATCACAGACAGTGGGTGAGTTCTATGAATGAAAAGTGGAGGAGGCTATGAGATACTTGAGCCGAGATGGGACCTGGCTCCCACCATCAGGAAAGGCTTTTCTGAGAAAGTGATGTTCAAGCATCTGAGATCTGCAGGATGCAGGAGAGTTTCCAGCTACAGGAGTGGGCAGGGAGGGACACGTGTGAGAGACGGTGGGAATGGTGCCGCGGAGACCCTGACACTGGAAAGGACATGGATATGGATCATCAGAAGTTCCAAGAGAAGCCCCATAAGTTTGAAGCTCATGCCCATGAGGGTAAGGAAAGAGATGTGGAGCTGGAAAATGCGAAGGGACCAAATCAAGCCGAATCTCTAAGGTTAGATTGGAGATTTGGAATCATATGAAGGGACAAAAAAGAAAAAAAGATTTTAAATGGGGATGCCAGGATCTGTCTGCATTTCTAAAAGATTCTTAAAGACAAGGGCTGTATTTTGCCCATTTTCTAATCCTGTGGGGTAACCTTACACGGAATTGATGCTTAACATATTTATTGAACTGCATTTCAATTCTGTGAGAATGGTGTTTTGGAAATTGTGTATAGTAGTAAAAATTAAAGGAGGGAGTATGGAATTAAATTTGGGACTAAGCAATAGTTGCTTCTTTCTGGAAATCTATTTTCTCTGATTACTCTATGTCAGGGTCACAGAAAATGAAAAAAAAGATGCAATTGCTTAAAACCACATAATATCAGCATGGAGAAAAAGGTATTTCTCACGGATACCGGTTAAAACCATCCACTATGAAATCAGACTGTAGGAATTTGAATCCCAGTTTACTTGCTGTGGGTCCTTGAGCAAGTTACTTAGCCTCTCTGTGCTTCAGTTTTCTTAACTGTGAAAAGAGATTAGAGCAGTGCCTCGTTCATCTCTTTGTTGCGCGATTACATGAGAATACATTAAAAGCTTGTCAAAGACTGTTGGGCACCGTTAAGTGCTCAATGAATGTCACCTATTACTAATTGCATACAAATTTCATGGTGTGTACAGAGAAGTTGCTTTCCCCAACTGTAAAATAATTTGCTCTTTAAGATGTTCCCATTTCTTGGTTCTTAACAGTAGCTGTTGCTTATGTGCTCATAATAATTATACAATGGCAATATGACTTTTACAGAAATGTTTAATGCATCAGGGTTTGGTCGGGCTTATTACACCAAGTAATAAGATCTCTCCCTAATAGTAAATTGTTTTCTGATATGTTCTGGATAATGCCCTTTAAGAAAGGCTTAATGCTAACGACACATAAACCCATGGCACATCATTTTCCTTGATTTCCAGGTGATTAGAAGCGTTACTAATCACGTCTGGAGTTCACATACAGTCAGAGTCTTTATTTTTTTTCCTCGTGTCCATATGCCAACTTGCAGAACACTGTGCATTTAAAGATTTTTTTCATCCCCATACTCTCCCTATATATTTATAAGTGAAAAATATACACATCAGTGTATGAACACTCATGCAGATTGGTCATCAAGGCTCATGGAGGTTAAAAGTTATCCTTTAGCTCGGTAGACAAGATATTCATTCTCCTTCTCCTAGCTACAAAACAAGATTTCCAGTCTGTCAATTTCATAAATCATTCTCCAACTAGTCCATGACAGATAAAGATCAAAGAACAAGTTAGCACTGAACTGGTTACAGATTAGAAGTCAGTTGACAACAGGCCCCATTGTTTTTTCTGTAATGTACCCCAAATGGGGACGCTTTTGTGCATGGGTGAGCATGCCCATACTTGTTGACAGAATTATTTTTAGAAAGTAATGCTTTCCCATTTATAAAACCCAGAGAGAGGCTGCTGAATGTGTAGGCAGCAGTTCTCAACTCTGGCTGCGGATCAAAATTACCTGTGCGGCTTTGAAAAGTTTGCAGATCCCATGACCTCACTCTAGATCCATGGTTCTCAGCCGGGGCTGCACATGTGAATGGCCCCGGGGAGGTTTTGAAAACGAGGATCCCTGCCAGGAGGCCCCACCCCAGCCCAATTGCATCAGAATCTCTGGGGGTAGGGCCTAGAGAGAGGCATTCCTTCATCAGCTCTCCGGGTGATTTCTAATATATAGGCCAGGCCTGACAACCACTCTTCTAGATGGGTTGAATTAACTTACTCATTTAACAAACATGTTCTGGTGGCTGCTATAGGCAAGGCATTGCTGGCAACAGAGCAGTGAAAGAAATAAACACTCCCTGCCTCTCCCGGGATTAGAAATCGAAATCAAAATTTTCAGAGTTGGGGCCTGCCTAGGCATCTGAAATTTCTAGAAGCTAATCAGCCAAGACTGAGAATCAGGGAGTAGCAGAAAGAGCAGGGAGTCTGATAGCTGTGTTTGAATCTTGGCTCCTCTGCTTATTGGCTCTTTGATCTTGGGTAAGTTATGTAACTGTTCTAAGCCTCTGCTTCCTTATCTTTAAAATGGTGGAAAGCAAATCTTCTACTCTAAGGCTGTTATGAGCTTTAAATGAGAATTTTAAAAAATTGATAGAAAACCTTAGTGCAGTGGCTGGCACCTCCTAGACTTTCAGTAAACGTTAGTTTTCTCCCTTTGTCCTTAGAGCAATATGTGTGCTCAGTCCATATGATGTACCATTGAAATATGACAGACACACTGGCCACGGCTTTCCTGGAGTTATGGTGTAATAAACAATTAGACGCCGCGTCATACCAGAGCTATGCCTAGGTGGGTGCTATCGGCTTCCTTTATTGCTGCAGGGGTTCTGGATGGAGAGAAATAATCACTGAAAGTCAGGAGGCAGAGATTTCCTAAAGAGGGGGGAATTTGAGAAGGGGCTTCGAGGGGTGTAGGTTCTGCCACAAGAGGAGGGGGGCTGGTTTTGCTAGCTGGGGAAACAGCAGAGCAATGGAAACTTCTAGATGCTACTTGAAGGCAGGTCATGTTTAAAGAAGACAGTCACCTTCTCAACGTTATTTGACACGTGTCTACGCATGTCCCCACTCGGGAAAGCGCAGTTGGGCTTTCTACCAATATCTGCGTGAATAGCAGCAGCCGACGGGTTCTGTGTGTTCAAGAATGTGGATGAGGTTTATGTTTTTAAGGACACATCCATTTGTTTCATATGCACATTCCTCAATATGTTATTTAGGACAACTTCGCGGGCATCTATTTATTTTTACTTGCATTCTCCTGGGTGTGTGTGTAGGGTGGGGGTGGGGGGTTGGAGTGTGTGTGTGGGGGGGACCAGCGTGCTTCTTAGACACAACTCACCAGCCTAATAAGTAACAATGAATTTCCACAGCACGAGGAACAAAGAGCTGAATCAAGATGACATCATCCGTCTCCTAGTGAGTTTTCATTCACGTTGACGTTTAAGTCCTGCTAGAGGTTTGCCCAGAGTATTGGTCCCTGACCAATTGCACGCGGCCGGAGAGAGTGGGATCGTTTGAAAGCAAGCCTGTCTGGCGGCTGTGTGAGCAAGACCGAGAGCGAGAGAGCACCTCGCGGGAGCCGCCTCCGCGGGGGGAGCCCCCCAGCCCCCCCCCCCCCCCCACGGCCCCCGGGCCTCCTCGCGGCCTCCCACCCGCCCGGGCTGACCTACTTTGGAAATGGTGTGAACTCGGCTGAGCGCCAAGGAGTCGGGGTGCGCGCAGGCCTGGCCCGAGGGCTCCCGGCCGAAGACAGGAGGCTCTCCCGGGGTCGGGGGAGGCGGCGGGGGGCTCCTGCAGAAGCCTTGTGCGGGGCTGGGGGTGGGTGGGGGGGGGGCTCTCTTTTTTTTTTAATTCCCAGGGCCTTGGCTGTTACAATTCATCTTTCTGCTCTGGGAGTGCGAGCTGCTGATTGGCCGAGCCCGGTGCCTACGTCAGAGAGAGGCAGCCAATCAGAGCAGGCCCTGCCTGTCTCCTGCCGCAGGCCGCGGGGGGAGCGAGGAGCTGCGGCGCAGGGTCCGGCCCGAGCTCCGCGCAGCCCGCGGGGTTCGTGCTCCCTCCGGGGCGAAGCCGGGAGGAGCCCGGAGACTCCGGGCTGAGTCACAGATCGCGCCGGGGTTGGGGGGGGCTCCCGAGGCCTGCCCTTGGCCCCCACGTGGAGCCCTGGCTAGGCCTCCCTTCCGCCCGGGCTCGTTCTTCTCGGAGTATCTGGCTTTTGTAACCAACGTGGTTGGCTCTGGGGCGTGGGAAAAGGAGGAAAACCAGGGGGGAGGGAACGGAGATGTTGGCGATTACCTGCCTCCACCACTTTTAAGGGGGATGATGACTCTAGGTCATCCCTTTGTCCCCATCCCTGTCTTAAAAAAAAAAAAAAAAAAAAAAAAAAGGAAGCCAGCTCTGAATCTAGGGGGAATTATCAGCACTTGTAAATCAGCTTAAAAATGACTTTTTCAAATAATAATAATAATAACAAAATTTAAAATAAATAAATAAGTAAATAAATAAATAAATGACTTTTTCTGTTCCAAGGCAGCTGCCCTGAATTCACAATAGGTAGTTCCCAAGTGCTTACCATCTGATAAGATTCTTCTTAAGATGATATATTTGTTGAGACACATGTGGAGAGAATGGGATCTGGCTTATCAACTTTTCCCTCGGGATCCTTACAGCGCGATAATTTATTTGTGCTGAATCCACTTGGGCTGTTATCAAATATGAAGCGAGAAATTCTACATTAGCTCTGACATTTGAACTTGAAGTGGGGTATTCAGTATTTGTCTGCAACCTCGATTTGAAATTATATACAGTTGACCCTTGAGCAATGGGGAAGGGCTGGGGGTGTGGGGCACTGACCCCTATGAAGTTGAAAATCCTTCTGTGACTTTCGACTCCCTCAAAACTTAGCTAATAGCCTACTGGTCACCAGAAGCCTTACCCATAACATGAACAGTTTCGCCAGAAGCCTTACCCTTAACATGAACAGTCAATTAACATGTATTTGGTATGTTATAGGTAAGCTGGAGAAAAGAAAATGTTATTAAGAGAATTGTAAGAGAAAATACATTTACAGTGTTATAGTATAAAAAATCCACATATGAGTGGACCCACACAGTTCAAACCTGCTTTGTTCAAGGATCAGCTGTACATATAACAATTCTGACCTGCAGCTCGGAGTTTCTGAGCTGCTTCTCTCCTTGTTTCTTTGGAATCTTTAAAACCATAAGGACCTTCTTTCCCGCATGATTCTCCACTCTGAAGTCTTCTCAGTTGCCAGGGACCACTGTGAAACCCATCACCTCCACTCTCATCCCAGCATTCCCGTCCTTTTCAGCCCTTAGTTTATGGAATACAATCAATCGAGGACTCGCAAAACTTTCCTGAGAGAAAGACCTAGCAAAAATGTTAAGTATGGAATTATCACCCTGAAATGCTATGCATGATTCTTCACATAAATTCACAGTTGGTAGCACGTTGGTAAATGTTGGCAAAATGTGCTCTAAGGGTTTTAAAACAGGAAAAGATGAGCAAATCTTGTACCTATCCTGAAGTCTATCCTGAATCTCTTCCATGAATTATAGCAGGACTCCCCGTTGCTGCTTCTCCCCCCTGCCACTGGTTTGGCGGACAGGTTGCATGGGGGAAATGAGAAAGAGGGGAAAATGATAGAATTCCAACACGACTTTGGCGCACAACAGTTACTGACTGTACCCACCATATGGACCAGGCCAGATCCTTACATTATCTATGGCAACCTATTGTCTCTTTCTTCAATCTAACTCCTTGGGGCCTTTTGCCTGACAGATGTAAGAATAGAAGCTACAGTGGAGCTGACAATTTATATCAGCAGGAACACTCACACAAGCCTTACCCTGGCAGCGGGTTTTAATTTAAAATGCTGAATGAAGGTTTCTGTGTCTGAGACTCGATGGTTGCCAGGCAAAAAAGACCTGCACTCCTCTGGCTGGGAGATAGGTATGTGTGTTAGGGGACCAGCCCCAGGCCAAGAATGGCCTCTTGGATGCAGGAGGAGAGCCAAGGAGCCAAATGCTGAGCCAAATGTGAGCCAAAGAGAGAAGGGCCCACAGGAGAAGGATGACAGAGTCAGGAGGCCACATGTCTGTTAGTGTCTGAAGCTGGAGGACTGTCCATAATGATGGGGACTGGGCTCCATAGGCAGCTGAGTCACATGGGATGGACAAGCCTAATGTGATCGAGTAGACACATCCATATTTTTTCCCCCTGAATGAGTTGAAAGTGGCTTCTGCTTTAATTTCACAGACCAAGAAAAATGTTTCAGGCTTCAGAAGTTCTCTCTCCCTGTTAACTAATACTCATTCCTTAGGAAACACCTGGATGTGCGCAATGCTATGTGATCTGTCACTCAAGCGTGGGACAGCCCTAAAGGACTGTGGAGACACAAAGGCTAAAACGTGTCTTCACGCCCTTGTAGTAGTGCCACATCTTCCTCCTCCTTTCTCCTGTGAAGTTTTGCAAATGCTTCTATTTAGAAGTGCTATTTAACTGTCACTAGATCAGCCACAAGAATAATGAATATAAAGAGGAAGGGGGAAGGGTAAAGGGGTGAAGATTTGGATCCTTGGAGAAACCGTAAGATGCTGGAGCATTTCATGTGGTGTAGCCATCCTCTGCCTGACGAAGAGACCACTCCCCGTCAGCTGAAAATTCCTGAGCTTCTATTTCCTGAGGTTTTTCAAATTTTCAAGGAGAGGTCATAGAGCTGGAAGTTCACAACTGGCCTGCTGCCATCCCCTCTGGTGTCCAGGTGGTCTGGCCTATGCAGTGACTCTACCTCTCTTCTCCTCTTTCTTCCTCTCCATCCTACAATCACCTATTTAAAGAACCACATTGAATCCATAAGATTCAAAAGACAGACATAGGAGGAAAGCACATGTTGTCAGTAGATATAGTAGAGATGAAACAAAAAAAGATATAGTAGAGATGGTAGTGTTCGGGCAAGAGCAGGACTTGGGAAAGAACATCCCATTAACTCTAGGGGGAGAGAAACATTGTGATGAGGAAGGAGAGGATTCTAGTTTAACATCTGGGGTGAAAATTTTTTGAAGCCTTCCAAAGATCTAGGTGAACAAACCTGAAGTGTGTTTGGGGACATAGATGTGATTAGATTTTGCTTTATCATCTTCCATACAAGAAAGCTCATTAGTAGGCAGACAATAGAGTGTTGTCAGCTTTTCACTGGGGAATACAAGTAGAGGATCTCGTCATCTCCAGCTCTCAGGAAGATGCACAGGGGAAGGTAGGAAGCTGTACCCAATGCCTAGAAATAAGAAAAAAACAATGTTAAAAGGTCTCCTTCTCAAAGAGAAGCAGGTGTTGAGAGTATAAATACCAATTAATGCTTAGTAGGGACTCACATGTGCTGGTGACAGAACTATGGTTTAGCAAGGAACTCTCTTGTCACTGGGGAGAAGGGTCCTTGTGTTGGAAATATCTATACTGCATCGCTGTGGAAAGGATGTTCATTTCATCTAGGAGATGACAAAAAATAAAATAAAATATAAAATAAAATAAAATAAAATAAAATAAATAAGCTAAAATCGGTCACCAGGTATCAGAGCTGTGGGAAAGTGATTTTCTTCTTTAGATTCTGCACGGAGTTCTGCTGGCACCCTGCATTAATATAAAAATTAACAACACACTACTCACTTGGAACGTAGCATCTAAAAAAAGCTCACATTGTGCTTTAAGCCTTTTATTACAAAATAATGGAAGTCATGAGGTTAAAGTTTGTTCTTGCAATTTTCTCTGAAACATCTGTACAATTTTATATGGGGGATGAATGTATATTCCATGCAGATCTTTGTCAATTGAAAATGTGGTTGAAGAGCTAGTGGTTCAGGGACGCCTGGGTCGCCTGGCGGTTTAGCGCCTTTGGCCCAGGGCGTGATCCTGGAGACCCAGGATCGAGTCCCACGTCAGGCTCCCTGCATGGAGCCTGCTTCTCCTTCTGCCTGTGTCTCTGCCTCTCTCTCTCTCTCTCTCTCTCTCTCTTTCTCTGTGTGTGTGTGTGTCTCTCATGAATAAATAAAATCTTTAAAAAAAAAAAAAAGAGCTAGTGGTTCAATACTAGGGCTCACTCCCTCACCCTACCCTGATCACATATATATGATTTCCTGCTTGTAAGCACTCCGGGAAAAAAATTTTTTTAAATGAGAAATACCTTTTATGTTCACATTCATTGTCATTATTACTATTTTCTGTGTCTCAACAGTATGGCTCATTCCAACCAAAAGACCCCAAGGGAATAAAGGAGAAAGGCTAAGAAGCAAATTCCATTCAATAAATTACTATTGAGCTCTTACTATGTTTGGCACTAGGAGGCTCAAATCCCTACAGGGTGTGCGGCCCAGTGAGTGAGCTATGTCAGGCAGATATACAAATAACTATAAATCAGGACAGAGTGGGCTAAGTGTCTTACCAAAGTTGGTAAAAATGTGGAGCGGGGGTGGGGGGGGAGATTGCCATTTGAAAAGGCTCAGCAAAGGTTTGTAGAGAAAGTGGTAAATGGAAAAGGGTAAGTAAGCCAGATGTCAGCTGGGTTCCCCCTGCTGCTATGTTGGTCAGACTGGCCCACATCCTGACTCCAGCCTCCAGATTTGGCCCTCTGCACCATGGCCTCCTGCCTCCACACTGCCTCTTTCACCATTCTTTTGTTCCTTCCACTGAAACTACCCTTATTTTCTTGATTTCCACTACAGAATGCTTACACCAAGCCTCTGTGAGATGCAGTTATCATGGAGGTGTTGGAGAGACAGGGGCGACAGCCCAGTAATGTCTGTATATATCTTGAAACTGAACATTAGTCATCCTTGTTTTCTTTTTTTAAAAAAAGATTTTATTTATGTACTCATAAGAGACACACAGAGAGAGGCAAAGATATAGGCAGAGGGAGAAGCAGGCTTCCTGCGGGGAGCCCAGCATGGGACTCGATCCCAAGACCCCGGGGTCATGCCCTGAGCCGAAGGCAGATGCTCAACCACTGAGCCACCCGGGCACCCCAATCATCTTTGGTTTTAAAACTCCTTCATGCCCTTTGTTATTGTCCTCTCATTCTCTTTTTTGCACCTCTTTTCTTCTTTGGGGAGGAAGGCAAAAAAAATCCAAATTCCTTTCATTGCTTAACACAGTAATTTTTAAAAAAGATTTTATTTATTCATTCATGAGAGACAGAGAGAGACAGAGAGAGAGGCAGAGACATAAACAGAGGGAGAAGGAGGCTCCATGCAGGGAGCCCTATGTGGAACTTGATCCTGGGACCCCAGGATTACTCCCTGGGCCTAAAGGAGGCACTAAACTACTGAGCCACCCAGGCATCCCTTAACACAGTAATTCATCCTATGTTTTATTCTGCACTCTTCCTTTATTTATTTTTTTTAAGATTTTATTTATTTATTCACGAGAGACACAGAGAGAGAGACAGAGGCAGAGACACAGGCAGAGGAAGAAGCAGGCTCCATGCAGGGAGCCTGATGTGGGACTCGATCCCGGGTGTCCAGGATCAGCCCCAGACCAAAGGTGGCGCTAAACCGCTGAGCCACCAGAGCTGCCCTGCACTCTTCCTTTAAACTAAGGGTCGGGACCTGCTTTACCCAACAAAACAATCCATCGGTCTACTATTTTCTTACAGAAAGACTTGTTTTTACCCCTTCCAGGAAAAATTCTGGTGGATATAGTTTTATTTTTACCTGGCTGCAGTGCCAGTTTTGCAAGGCAGCACTGGAAAATGAGGACATTCCTAGTGTCAGGAATTATAAGACCTCGAAGAATACTTACAGGTTTTTCAAATACCTGTGTCTCTCATTTTACATATAAGAAAATAGGCTCAGGCCTCCTCAGGGAGGTGTATGTATTTAATGGTGGAAGGACATTGTCAATTCATTGCTTTTTTTCCCCCCCGCCGATGGCGAGGACATCATGATGAAGGTAGAAAATTGGACAAGGCATTCATTATAGCAGGTGTAGTCAGGAATGTTGCAGGGTGGCAGAGGTGCTCCGTCTTCACCAAGATGTGCTTAGTAAAGGTAGCTTATTTGCTTATAAGTGACTTCATAAGCCACCTGTCCCACTACACCGGCCAATAGAAACAACCTAGACTTTTTTTTTTTTAAGATTTTATTTATTTATTCATGAGAGACACACAGAGAGACAGAGAGAGAGAAAGAGCCAGAGACACAGGCGGAAGGAGAAGCAGGCTCCATGCAGGGACCCCGACATGGGGCTCCATCCCAGGACCCCAGGATCACGCCCTGGGCCGAAGGTGGCGCTAAAACGCTGAGCTACCCAGGCTGCCCCAACCTAGACGTTTTACATAACGATGTCTCAGTCTCTACCAGTTTAGTCTCCTTGAAGTTCAAAGACTGTCATTTCAAATTTCAACTCCCTGTTCCTGTGGGCTGACTCAGACTCTGTAAGTAAGCATTCAGTCCTGTGGAGGATGCTCAAGGTTCTAATGGCAGAAGAGAAATGTCCTTTGGCCTGTTGCTAGAAGTCTTCTGGAAGACAGTGTGAAGTCCTCTTTGCACATTGGTGACCACAAAGGTGCAACTGGTGCAGCCTGACATTCTGAGGGTGGTATGCTGGTACCTACCCAATAGCATGTGACTGTTGTCTGAGATCTTCAACCATAAAGGCCTCTTCTTCCCAAACCTAGGCCACTGGGGACTTCAGGTCATTCAGATAATGGAAATTCAAAGGATAAGAGGACCAGGAGATGTTTCCCTGGGGTAGAGTATCAAGGTGACTGCAGGTCTTTAGGAGAACTCCAGCCTTGGTTCAGTGCCCTACGCAGTTTGGAAAGCAGTACTAGCTCACAGACAGTATGTAAGAGATGACTCCCGGGTAGGGCTTCTGGTTCAATCCAAGTCCTGCCATGGTCCTAGGTGATTCAATATCTGTCCAGGATGATCTGTGCAGCACCTGACTTTTTAAACTTAATGATGTTCATTTGGAGATAATTGTAAATTCACATTCGGTTGTAAGAAACAGTAGAGAAACCGTGTAGCCTTTTGCCCAGTTCACTCCTATGGTAACATTTTGCAAGACAACACCGTGCTGTCACAACCAGGATTTTATTTTATTTTATTATTTTTTTTATAACCAGTATTTTAACATTGATACAATCAAGCCTCAGAATATTTCCATCACCACAAGGATCCCTGGTCTTCACCCCTCATAACCACACCAGCTTCTCTCTACCTCCCTCTCTTCCTTGACCCTATTAGCAATAACTAATTGTTTCTCCATTTCTATAATTTTGTCATTTTAGATATATTATATAAATAGTGTTCATCCAGGGTGTAACCTTTTGGGATTGGCTCTTCTAAGTCAGTATAGTTCTCTGGACATTCATCCAGACTGTTACCTACATCAATAGTTCGTTCTTATTACGGCTGAGTATGGTTCTGTGGTATGGATGAACTATGGTTTTGTTTAGCTATTCACCCATTGAAGGACATCCAGGTTGCTTACCATTTGGGGCTATTTCAAAGAAAGTTATCATAAACATTAGCGGACAGATTTTTGTGTGAACATAGGTTTTCATTTCTCTGGGATAAAAGCTCAAGACGGCAATATCTGGGTCCTGTGGTCATTGTATATTAATTGTTTAAAGCAAACACAAACTGTTTTCTATCTAGACTGCTTTGGGGCTATCAAATGTATGAGTGATCCCCACATCCTCAGCAGCATTTGGTAGTGTCATCATTTTTATTCTAATGCATGTGTAGTGATATCTCATGGCTTTAATTTGTATTTTTCCAACGGCTAATGATGCTGAACATATTTTTATATGCTTACTTGCCATCTCTATATGCTCTTTGGTGAAATGTCCATTCATGCCTTTTGCCCCTTTTCCTAATTGAATTGTTTGTTTGTTACTCTTGAGTTCTTAGAGTTCTTTATAAATTCTAGATACTAGTCTTTTGTTGGAGATGTGGATTGCAAATATTTTCTCATTGTCTGATCATGTCTTTTCATCTTTCTAATAGGGTCTTTACAAAGCAAAAGTTTTATTTTTTTTAAGATTTCATTTATTCATGCGAGGCACAGAAAGAGAAGCAGAGACACAGGCAGAGAAGGAGGAGAAGCAGGCTCCATGCAAGAAGCCTGATGTGAGACGTGATCCCAGGAATCCGGGATCATGCCCTGAGCCAAAGGCAGCTGCTCAACCCCGAGCCACCCAGGCGTCCCATAAAGCAAAAGTTTTAAAAGTTGATGATGTCTGGGGCACCTAGGTGGCTCGGCGGTTGAGCATCTGCCTTTGGCTCAGGTCATGATCCCAGGGTCCTGGGATCGAGTCCCACATCGGGGTCCCCTCAGGGAGCCTGCTTTTCCCTCTGCCTGTGTCTCTGCCTCTCTCTGTGTCTCTCATGAATAAATAAATAAAATCTTTTAAAAATTAAATAAAAGTTGATAAAGTCTAATTTATCAGTTTTTTCCTTTTGTGGATCATACCTTTGGAATCACGTCTAGGGCTTCTTTGCCCAGACTTAAATTCCAAAGACGTTCTCCCCTTCCCCAAGAAATATATAGGTTTACGTTTTATTTTGTTACTATCTGTATTTCCATTTTGAATTAATTATTTCATAAGTTAAAGGTTCACTTTCTTTTTGTCTACAAGTATCCAATTGCTCCAGCACTTGTTGGAAAAGCTATAAGGTTCCTGCAGAGTCACAATCTACATTGTAAAGCACTTTGTGAAGTGGTGACATCTAAAGACCTACAAAAGCATAGGAATATCTGGATGTTCTCCATGTCTGAACCATGTCTGCACACAGTTTTTCTTTTTCTTTCTTTTTTTTAAAGATTTTATTCATTCATTCATTCATTCATTCATTCTAGAGAGAGAGAGCGAGGAGGGGTTGGAGTAGAGGGAGAGGTACAAGCAGACTCCACAGTGAGCATGGAGCCTGACTAAGGGCTTGATCTCATGACCCTGAGATCATGCTCTGAGCTGAAATCCAGAGTCGAATGCTCAACAGACTGAGCCCTCCCAGGTGTCCCAATACACAGTTCTTCTATGTATATGAGGATGGTTAGACAGGCCATGCCAACAGTAATACTCAGGATCCAAGACACAGAAGGAAGTCATGTGCATGACTGGAATGCAGGTTTACACAAACTGAGGAGGCCTAGCCATGTTATGACTCCTGGTATGGACCCCAGAATTCAACTGCCCTCATAAAAGGTAGGCTTCCCTGAGAAATCCACTACCATGGGACAATGGTAAAGAAATGGACCCAGGAACCACTCCACGTTTGGATGGCCCACACTGACTCCTGATTCCCCCAAGTTGACTTCACACCATTTGTAAATAAAACAATAAAGACACTTTGCTCTACCCAATTTCCTTCTATCAGCTCTCTGTCTCTGTTTCCCCTTCCCCACGGCGGGTTCTGAAGCCACCTCCGATCACCTGTCCTGATATGTCCCCACCTACCTCACTCTCACCTTCTACTTCATGGAGAAAACAGAAGCCACCAGGAAGGACTGACTCCACACCTACAATCTGGCACACATCTGTGCCCATCCCTACTACCTTCCTGCGATGGAGGAGGAAGTCCCTCCTTGGGAAGTCAGTACCGGCATCCGAGCTTGTAGTTCATCACTGCCTACGTGCTCAGTAACCAGACTCATCAATCATTGCCTCTCCTCTAGTTCTTCCTTACGCCATCACTCCTAAAAAGCTTGTCTTTGAGCATAAAGAGAGAGAGAGGGATCTCTTGCTTCCCTTCTCATTACCTCTCCACCTCTCTTCCTCACTTCAAAGCCAGGATTCTTGAATGTGTTTTCTATGCTGGCTGCCTATACTTCCTGCCATCCCATTCTCTCCTCAACCAATTGCAGTCTGGTCCTTGTCCTCACGATGTTTAAACAATTCTTGCCAAGATCTCCAAAGGCTTTTTATTGCGGAAGCCAGCGGACACCTCTCAACCTTATCTTACTTGACTTCTTTATAGTATTTGCACAATTGAACATATATCTTCTTTTCAAAAAAAAAAAAATCCCCTTCTCTTGGCCTCTTTTTTTCCTTTCCCTTTATCTCTCTCGTTACTCACTGGTCTCTAGTAAGTCTCTCCCTTCTCTGTCAGTGCTCCGTTTCAGGCCCACTTCTGTGCTCCCTTTAAACACTAGTCTGGATGCACATCTGACCCTTGACTCCTCCCTCTCCTTATTCCCTATGAGGAATACATCCCCACATCCTTCATCCCACTGCTACGGTGTATTAGCTGGCCCTGGCTGCCACAACAAACTATCACACATGGGGGGCTTAAACACAGAAATTTATTTTCACCCAACTCTGAAGGTGAGAAGTCTAGAATCAGCATGGTCACTTGCTGGTGACCTTCCAAACCTTCCAGGCCTGGAGAGGGCTGCCTTCTTACTGCATATTCACCTGGTGGAGATAGAGCCTAAGGACTCTGGTGTCTCTCTTCTAAGGACACTAATCTCATCACAAGGGCTCCACTCACCTGACCTCATCTAAGCCTAATTATCTTCCAAGGCCCCGCCTCTAAATATCATCATATTGGGCCTTAGGGCTTCAATGGGTCCATTGTGGGGAACGGTACACAATTCAGTCTGTAGCACATTGCTCTGAAAATCTACCTTTCCCATCTCTGCTGCCATTTTTTTTTCTTACCTGGATTATTTCAAAAGTTTCTCAACTGGCCTCTTTGCCTATTATCTCCTTCAAAATCATTCCTCATACTGCAGCGAGACTGATTTTTTTTTTTTTTTTTTTTTTGAGTCAGAGATCAGGCCAAGTCCAGTCCCTTGCAAAAGATACTTTAGTAGTTTCTGATAGACTTTCTGTAAAGTCTATATAGGCTCTGGGTGGCATAGAAATCCTTCCATGTTTGGGCACCGGTTTATCTCTCTGGCCTGACCACTCTTTCTTCCCCCTTGTACTCAATGATACCACCAGAGTACAGCCCTTAGGGGTCTGTGAACACACTTGCTTATTAAATTTTCCACATTCTCAAGACTCAGCTTAGATGTCACCTCCTCTAGGAAGCCTTCCACGACTGTTAGGTTGGATTAGGGGCTTTTCCTAAATGTCACCACAGTTCCACAGTGTGTTTACCTCTATCACAGCACTTAGCCAGCATTGTAAGAGTTGCTTTTCACCTGTCTGTCTCTCCCTCTTGCCTGTAAACTCCTCAAGGGTAGCAGGTCCTCCTAACTCCTCACTCGATGCCAAGTCTATGGTGCAGTTCTGAGCGCAAGCAGGTACTTCGTGTTTGTTTATTAGGTGAAAGCAATTTGGTGCAACTTCTTTTATTGACAAGAAAACCACCAAAGAGAGCATAAGCTCTCACTCAAACAAAGCTAAGCTCACAAGAAGCCCAAAAATCAAAGAATGTCACTGTCAATGAGTCAGTTATCAGAGTTTCCAGGGCCGTCATTGACTCTACTGGAAAAAGTGACAAGAATCAAATTATTTCACTTATCTTTGGGCCTTTGTCTGTAAAATGAAGAGGTAGCACTAAATCATCTCCTAAATTTCCTTCTAATGCTAGAGGTTTATAATTTCTTATATGGAGACTGTAAATGTCTGGTTGGAATTTTTTTCAAAAATCACAAACTTGAGATCTTTCTTGCTCTATCAGAAGAGAATTTGAGGCTAGGCTGGTACAAAGACCCTGGATGATCAGGGTTTCTTTTCACTGCCCATTCATTTTTTTTTTTCATTCATTCAATGTTTACTGAGCACCTTATGTGTGACAAGCACATAATTCTTTTCAGTTTAGACATTTCACAAGTGCTGATAAACAATAAGTTAAAAGGACCCAATTCTCTGTGAAGACAATTTAGTATATCATTTTCCAAAGTTCAGATGGAGATGCAGTGACTTCATAGGGGAAAACTACATAGAAAGCACTAAGAAACTCCTCTCTTCGATTGCATTTAGCAATGGTTATGTAACTACTACATTGAACAAGCATGACTCAGAGGATATAATCAATCATAAAGCAACACTTCAAATTTATTCCACAGAGTTAACACTTTCTCTGCTCTTGGGTGAAATTTAGAGCAACTTTTTATTCTTTGGTGGCTTCCACGTAATAAATTGTCCACTGGTCAGTAATTAACGTGTCGAAAGCCATGTCGTGGTAAAAACATCAATCTGGTTTTGCACTTAGGCTTCTCCTCTCCCCAGCTCAGCCTCCTACAAAAGGCTGCAATCCAGTTAGGAGAGCAGCCCATGGCCTCACTTTTGCCCATGCTGCCCCCTTCATCTTTTAATGGGGATTTCACACTTCTTTCTGGTTGGTATAGTGTGAGGACAATGAAGAAAGCAGAACAGGAGAGTTCTGGGACACCTCGGTGGCTCAGTGCTTTAGCATCTGCCTTTGGCTCAGGTCATGATCCCAGGGTCCTGGAATCGAGTCCCACATCAGGGTACCTGCATAGAGCCTACTTCTCCTTCTGCCTGCGTCTGTCTCTGCCTCTCTCTGTGTGTGTCTCTCATGAATAAATAAATGAAATCTAAAAAAAAAAAAAAAGAACGAACAGGAAAGTTCTTACTTGTCTGGTAGTCTTGGGAAGATCTAGTATCAGTGTTCTCTGGCCTTGACAGCTATTCCAAGTTGCCTCTCTAGTTGGTTTTTCAAGACACCACAGGGTAGAGCTTCTCTCACTGCCTTTCCCTGTCGACAGATGGATATGTCTTAATATGGCTGATCGCTTAGTCTTCCCTCAGACTGTGGGAATCTGGCACCAGCTCCAGCCTTTTTGTTCATCTGGTCACCCATCCAGATGACCCTCTTAGAAAAGGCACAAGATAACCTTCGTGCCTGCTTTCTTTTGTGGGTGGTCCACGTCTCATCCAAGGAAGCCACTCATATTTTCTTTACCCCGGAAGACTTAGAAAGGCCAGGGGGAGAAATCCAGCCACAGACTAGTCTGTACAAAATTATCCTCTCCTTGTATCCCTACCTCTCATTTTTAATGTACTTTTTCACCGATGTAAAAAGTTGAAAAGTCATGTAATCAGATGTTGACAACCTCTCTTGCAAATTTTGCAAATGAAGGTCACATACCTCACTTTGAAATGTGGTATCAGTGGCACCTGGGTGGCTCAGTCCTCAAGTGTCTGCCTTTGGCTCAGGTCATGATCTCAGGGTCCTGAGATCTAGATGCATCATCAGGCTCCCTGCTGAGCAGGGAGTCTGCTTCTCCTGCTCCCTCTGCTGTTCCCCTCACTTGTGCTTTCTGATTCTCTCTCTATGTCAAATAAATGAAATCTTTAAAAATAAAATAAAATAAAATGTGATATCAATCTCAGTGTCTTAGTTGAAACTTTCATCCTTTTATAGTTATGCCCGCCTTGCAATGTTAGAATGACCAATCTCTAATCCAGTCTCTGGTCTATATTTGCCATGTCACTGTGACAAGTAGCCTTTTCCTCCCTTCATTTCATTATCTAAGAGAAAGTTAATATGTGCTTTTGTGTAATTTAAAGTACTTACTTTCATATTCTGGAGACTGGGCACCATATGAGTTTCCCAGGGCTGCCATGACAAAATACCACAAATGGGGGGAGGGTGTGTGTGTGTGTGTGTGTGTAAGCAACAGCAATTGATATGTCACAGTCCTGGAGGTTACAGTGTGAAATGAAAGTGTCAGCAGGGCCACAACCCTCCAAAGGCTCTGAGCTAGAATCTGTCCTAAGTCTCTCTCTTAGCTTCTGGTGGTTACTGGCAATCTTTGGCTAGTGGCGGTCTCACTTTAATTTCTCTCTATGTTCACATGACAGTCTCCCTGTATGTCTACGTGTCTGTATGCCCTTCTTATAAGGGCATCGATCATTGGATTTAGGGACCACCCTAACCCAGTACGCCATCATTGTAACCTGATGCTGTCCGCAAGGACCCTATTTCCAAATAAGGTCACATTCACAGGTTCTGGGTGGCTGTAGATTTGGAAGGACACTATATAATCCAGGATCAGTACTGTAACATTTTCTTTAGAAAGGTTCAATGTCAGTGCATATATGATGTGGCATATTTCCCCCCAATAATGGTATTGTTGTTTTGTTGGTTTTTTTTTTTTTAATGGAGGGATTGCATTAATTTTGGAAAGGCCTATAGAAATAGTACCTCTGGGTTTCACTGCATAGCAATAGTCAGATTCATGGAGGAATATAACAAAGGAAGCATACAAACAGCTTAATAAGCATGAGTATATATCGTATGGGAGAATCGACGCGAGCTAATAATAGCTACCCTTGAGATGAGAGAGCGGATGCTTTTTCCATAGCTGAATCGTGAGCAGGATGATGTAGTATTTGTTGATTTTGCCATGTGACTTGTGAAAACAAAAGAGGTAAAAGAAGACAAATGACATTGTAATTCTCAGTGATTTGACTATAACTACGTGTACTAAGGCTGTAACAACCCTAGTAGTGGTGTGTTGTTCTATATAATCATCAATTTTTAAGCCTCTGCAACATTTTAGAAATTCTTCCCAGGAGTAGACTTCCTCCTGTATCGGATGTTCCTTTCTCAGAAAGTTCAAGTAGTTGCTGAGAACCTTGCTCAAATAATGATGGTATAGCAGACTCGCAAATGAAAGCAACTTCATGATATCTATCAAAACTGGGTTGTTGTGGTCTTTTGCACAAACTTCAAATACAGTTTCTTCATGGTTTATCAACTAAAATCTATCCTGAGAAAGTGTGGACCTTTAGAAAGGTGCAATGAGTGGCAAATGTTTATATATATTTTATTTCCTATCCATTTAGTTTTTTCTAGTCTTGTTTTAAAAAGATTTTTATTTATTTGAGAGACAGAGAGAGAGAGAGAGAGAGAGAAAGCACACAAGGAGGGGGAGGGGTAGAGGGAGAAGCAGACTTCCCACTGAACAGGGAGCCTGATGGCAGGGCTTGATCCCAGGGCCCTGAGATCATGACCTGACCTGAAGGCATCTGCCTGAGCCAGCCAGGTGCCGTATTATTTCTGGTCTTGAGTAACTTCTTCCTCAGACCTCTGATTTTTACTTGGCCAAGGGTGCCTTGCAGAAAATCATATATTTACCCCTCCTGGCTAATTTCACGAGCTTGTGATGCAACTTTAGAGACTTGGAGTGACTTCATTAAACAGCAGGTGTTTCTTACTCAAAATGGTTTTAGACATTTTTCGTGACTACTTTTACTGTTATTTTACATGTAACTTCTTTTCTGGGTATGGCGAGCGCCACCAGGTACCTGCCTACCTTTGCATGTACAAATGGAGTCAGTAGACACTTATCCATTCTCTCTGCACATAAAATTTATGACAAATTTAAACCGTCCTTTAGGTAATTGTTTTTTGTTTGTTTGCTTTTTTTTTTTTAATGTCTTACTGTGTTAGTGCATTTTTGTTGCAATTTGTATTGTATTTTCTTTGTAAGCCATTTGGATTCTGGTGAAAGCGTTGTGTACGTAAATAATGGAAACAACACCCACACCATTTCTTAGCTCCTGTGGGTGCTGCCACACATTTTTTTCTTCCTGTTTTCTTTCTTTGCCTTCTTCTTCTTTTTTAAATCACCATAAGAATAGTTCTTTGGAATAGAGATGATGCAACAGTCTTAAAGGTACAGCCATTGCTTTGTTATCAATTAACGAAGAGTAATGCTTTTTTGAAAAATTGTCCTCTGTAACCGACAGCCAACATGATTGTTTTGAACTTCATGACATTCAAGACATTTTGTGCTGTTTTAAAACATAGTGGCAGATGTGATACACATTGTATAATGTTCCACCATAAATTGAGCATAGCAGGAGGTATAATGCCCTCAAAGTGAAATGGTTATATGGTAACCAGAGAGATTATTGAGCTTCTATAGGGCTTGGTCTCTTTTTATAAAGTGAGTCAGGCAGCAAAGAAGATTTTTCTCCACTTTGGAGAAGGGGCCAGAAGTGCAAGTTATACAAAACCACTGAGCCTGTTTGTACTCAGTAGTCTTCTAGGACTTTTGGAATACCTATTACCTAACAGGCTCCAAGGGCACTGTTTGGAATTTCAAGGTCCACTCAGAAGCAGGCCCATGGAGCCCAGAGTCATAAATGGTAGGAGAGAGAAGGAACTGAAGCCTGCTTCTCTTGGTCTCTGTTGGCTGCCTCCTCTATTGGAGGAGACAACTGGGTGCATGACATTCTGTGACCACATCAGCACAGACCATGGGAAGGAGGAAGTAGCCAAGATCTAGTGGGGAACAGGGGCCAGAGCCTGTCCTCAGAAGCTGGCCCATTCCCAGGAGGCAGCCAGGCAGGCCAGTGCACGGCGGTCAAAGGGCATGACTAGTCAGATTGGGCCAGGCTATTTGAATATCAGAGTGAGTCCTCTCTGCCAGCAGAACACAGTTCTGGAAGAAGTCCAGGTGACAATATTCAAAATCAGGCACAGTTCCAGGTGATTGGTCCAGTCACAGCAGGCCCCCTGCCAGAAACTGAAAAGAGAGTAGGAAATCACATCCTGCTTCTGAAGGGAAGGGGGAGAGCCAGAGTTTGGCAGAGCATCAGGACCTGAGCAGAAGAAGCAGGGGTCCAGGGCAAGGCTCCAGCCGCTGCAGAGAACTAAAATGCATAGCAGAGAAACTGAGGCCGACTGAGGTCACAAGGCTCTGGCCGTAGTGATAAAAGAACCCTGAGACTCTGAGTCTATACCAGGAACCAGATTTCCAGGTCTCTAGGCAACCAAACCCGTTCCATCTATTAATAGGTCTCAAGCTGATGACACTGATCAGGACTGGCTCTAACTGGTTGGGGGGGTACTAAGAGCTTCTAGAACTTTCATGTGTGTAAGAATTACCTGGGATATTGTTAAAATGCAGATTCTGATTGAATAGGTATGACTGGGCCAATAGTCTGAATTTCTGACAAGATCCCAAGTGGTGCTGCTGGTGTGCTGGAGTAGCAAAACTCGAGAGAATCCAAACTCGCTGTTATTCCCTTCTCTACCTGCCACTGCTGTCACCCTGCTTCTCCTTTTTTTTTTTTTCCTTAAGATTTTATTTGTTTATTTGAGAGAGAGCATGAGCAAGGGGAGAGGCAGAGGGAAAAGCAGACCCCCTGCTGAGCAGGGATCCCGATGCAGGTCTGGATCCCAGGACCCTGGGATCCTGACCTGAGCCAAAGGCAGATGCTCAACCACCGAGCCATCTAGGTGCCCCTCCACCTGCTTCTTCTGCCCCAGCAACACATCCTACCTCCTCACCCCTCCTCACTGTCAAGTCTGACCATCTTCTCCTTTCCTTCCCTTTCCTCCTGCCCATCCTCCCAACCCGTTTGTCCTACTGCATTTCCTCTGTCAAGACCACTGACAGAAGAAGAGCTTTTGTTCAGATAATGAAAGGGCCAAGATAACAAAAGCCAAAAAGAGTTTTCCCATTGTTAGCACACAACTATATGCTTTTATGTGATAGACACAATTAATCCAGATTCATGTCTTTTTCAGTTACTGTTTCCTATAGAGCGTAAAGAACATGTGACCTCTTCCCCCCCAATGTCCTCCAATGGTGAAGAAATATCTTCTGAGTGCTCACTTTGACAGCCCATACACTAAAATCAGAACAATATAGAGAAGATTATCATGGGCCCTGCATAAAGTTGACACACAAATTCCTGAAGAGTGCCATCTTTTTAAAAAGTCATCAAAATGGACACAAATTAAGGAGAATTATACCGTGCTTATGAAAGAAAGAGAGCAATGTAGGAAAAATGTTAATTCTACCCAAATTCACCTATAAAAACAACCCAAATCTAATAGAAACCTCAGAAGAGTTTTAGCAAAACCTAAATCAAAAACTTTAAGAAAGCAAATGGCCAAGAATAGCTAAGAAAATTTTGCAGGCAAAGAATATAGTGGGGGTGGGGGGGGGGAATTGGGTGTGAGAGGGGAGTTTTCACTCCACAACAGCTTAAGACTTCATATGCAGTCAATTATTAAGATGGTGTAATAGTAGCTAGCTCTATTTAACGTGATCCTAAGTGATTTGATTGTATTTGGGCTCTTTTTAGTTTTTTAAGATTTTATTTATTCATTTGACAGAGAGATAGCAAGAGAGCACAAGCACAAGGAGGAGGCAGAGAGAAGGAGAAGCAGGCTCCCTGCTGAGCAGGGAGCTCAACGTAGGGTTTGATCCCAGGACCTTGGGATCATAACCTGAATAGAAGGCAGATGCTTAACCAACTGAGCCACCCAGACCTGCTCTTTTGATTTTTTACACCAAATATGTACTAGTTTTGTGATGAAAAATGAGCCAAAAAAGCCACCAAACGCTTTGAAAAAAGGGAAATAGCTACTAAGATTTTTTTAAAAAAATCAGAATGGTCTCACATATTTATTTCATATCCTATTCTCTGACCATGTATCTGTACATAGTATACCCTGAATGTCATTCCCCTTACAGCAGTAACAGGTCGCTAGCTCCTGGCTTACGCTGAAAACTAATGCTATGCTGTAGGACTGGTTACCCAAGATCTCTAAGTTTAGTTTCCACCTGCAAAATGGTGATATCAGTAGCTCCCCAGCTCACCCGGGAGGAATGGCTGTTGGAATTGTACAAGGTCATCTGTGAAAGTGCTTCATGAACAATTGAACACCATGCAAATGCAAATTGCCATTACTGGTAAGTATTTGAAAATGAGCAGTTACAGATTTTAGAACTTTGTGCTTGCTCTTGTCAGTATGATGGCACCACAGGAGTCCTTTGTGCTCAACAGGTAAAGGGAGTTAGCTGGGAAACCCTCATTTATAGCAAGCACTGCCTCTCTCCCATGTCCCATCTCATCACACACCATTGTCCATGTATTCGATGAGGGTCATGTATTGATTGAGGGCTAATAGGCAGTAGGGCCCAGAGTCATGATGGTGAAAGCGACATTGTCCTTGCATGCGTGCATGAAGCTTATAGATAAACACAGAATTTGCAAACAAGAAAAGAAGCAATTTCAAAACGGTGATGAATGCCAGCCGTGAGGTGGTGAAGTCTGGGGGGCCATGAGCTCTTCTGGGGCCCCTGCCAGGGTTCTGATGGTCCCAGATGGCTCTTTAGTGGTGGAATAGTTAACATGATGAGAAGGGTGAGGAGCTGGGGAGGAGGCCTGAAGATGGGGCACAGGGGAAGAAAAGCATGTCCCAGAAACAGGGTAGGACAATTGAACTGCCCCCAGGGGCAAGAAAAAAAATAATGGGACTACTTTGGGGTTAAAAAGAATACCCTAGATCATTTTGAAAATCTCCTTCCTAATGTTGCCTAGCCCTGGATCAGTGTGGGCTCAGCATCATGTGGTTTTGTGATGAGTTTTAGGATGACCCCCTCCTCTGCTTCAAGCTGCATGACCACTCCCTTGCTGGCCTTCCCCCCTCACTGCCTGGACTTTCCTTTTGAAAAGATAGCACTCTGAAGAGGTGGAAAGAGGCTTTTCTCTTTTGAAGCAGCAGCATTATTAACAGAGAAGGAAAAGTCTCCCATGAGCTAGAGCAAAATCCTGCAGATTGGTTTATGAATCAATGTAGCTTAGGCTAAAGCAACCTAATTTCCTGAAAGCCACTCCATGGCTTTAGGCTTCCAGAGGGGCGGAAAGCTTGTATGATATTTACTTTTAGTTAAAATTAAATGGAAATGGCAAAAATACCCAAAGCAAAACAAAAAACCCCAAAACAAAAACCCCGAAGAAGAATTCTTCTGGAAGGTCGTATCATTAAAGAAAAAAAAAAAATTAAAGCCTGCAAAGCAATGGGGGGAAAAACCATATATATCGCGTTAAAGGAATTTTGGCAGGAACACATATCAAGGTATTAAATTATTAACTATTTCTGAGTAATTGGGCTTCATGTGACTTTTATATATTTTTTATTGTGAAATACAACACATGTTTGGGAAAATGCACGATATATAAAAGTTTCATTTAATAAACTCTTGTAAAGTGAACACTCACATAACTGCTATCCAAGTTAAGAAGTAGAACATGGCCAGGGTGTCTGGGTGGCTCAGTCTGTTAAGTGCCTGACTTCTGCTCAGGTCACAATCTTGGGGTCCTGGAATCGAGCCTGGCATCAGCCCACTGCATGGGCCCGGTGTAGCGTCTGCTTCTTCCCCTCCCTTTGACTCTCCACCTCTGCTCCTGCTCTCTCTCTCTCCCCCTCTCATAAATGAACAAAATCTTTTTAAAAAATCAACCAAAACCAAACAAACCATGACTTGGAAACCCTCTACCCATCTCTTTCCGATCTCAACCCACCCTCTCGCCAAGAGGTCACTGTTGCCCTTACATTTATGATAATCCTTTTTGTCTTTAATTTTACTGCCTAAGTCTATGTCACTAAACACTATAAATGCTATAAAGTTATATTACTATATCTTTTACTGTTTTTTTGAACTTTGAGTAAATGAAAGCACACATTTTTTCTTTCCTGTGGCTTCTATCAACATTAGATTTCTCAGTTTCATCCCTGTTGCTGAGGGTACTATGGTTCATCAATTTTCAATGCTGTTTGATATTCTAAGGTTGGATATACACATTTTCTTTGTCCACTCTACTGTCAATGGACAGTTTGGCTTGTTTCCAGTTTGGAGCTGTCATGAATAGAGAGTTGCTATTCTTCTGGAGTTCACATGCACATATTACTATTGGGTGTATACCTAAGGGTAGAAATCTGGGTCACTGGATATGCATATCCTTAACTTTTGTAGATAATGCCAGTTATCCAAGAACAACCATAGCAACTAATGTTCCCTGTAGCAGTGTATGAGAGTTCCTGTTGCCCTACCCTGGAGTTTTTTATGTAATTTTTTCCTTCAGCTTATCTGAATTTTCTATTTTTCCTCTGTAATACATATCTATATACCTTTAATTAGATGAAATGGTTTAATTAGGCAAAGTGCTATTCTAATATTTCTTAACATTATCTTTCCCAATGGGAATATTATTTTTAAAATCTTAAATAGAAGTAAATCACTTGGAGAAAAAGCACACAGGATCACAACTATGTGGCCTAATGAATTGTCACAAAGTGAACATACCTCTATCTACCACCCAGGTCAAGGGAGAGACCTTTCTAGCACCCTCGAAGCCATCTTCAGGCCTCCTTCTGATCACACTCCTTCTCATCAAAGGTAAACCATCATGCTTAGTTCCAACACAACAGATGAGTTTTTTTTTTTTAAAGATCTAATTTTTATTTTATTTATGATAGGCACACAGGGAGAGAGAGAGAGGCAGAGACACAGGCAGAGGGAGAAGCAGGCTCCATGCACCGGAAGCCCGACGTGGGATTCGATCCCGGGTCTCCAGGATCATGCCCTGGGCCAAAGGCAGGCGCTAAACCGCTGCGCCACCCAGGGATCCCAACAGATGAGTTTTGTGTGTTTTTGAACGTTATACAAATGGAACAATCCAGTATACATTATTTTGTGTCTAGCCTCGTTTTTATTTTCTGTTAATGTGAGATTCATCCATGTTGGGATGTGTAATAGTAACTTGCTCATTTCTTCTCCTTTTCTTGCCAGAAGAAAGAGATACTGACTAAAGTTGCTGAACTGCTCAACACGTTTTCAACTCATGGAATACATTACTGACCAGAGCCATACTTGCATTAGAGCATTTTTGGTCATTTGTATTTTTGTTGTTTTCACACAAATAATAAGCTTTGGGGTTAGAAAAATTATAGGGAGAATGAGTGGGATACTTGTGAGCTGCCCTCTGGCTTCTGCAGTAATGACTTCTCTTAGAATCATCTTTTCATGAGAATGGATGTTTTCTCTCCCTTCTAGTCCACCTAAAATTCAAAACAGTATCACATCCCCAGGCTGCACACTTTTATGTAAAATAGAGCTGTCACAGGATTTTACTGGAAAGTTGATTTATTTCCGAGGATCATGAGAATCCAAGGATGAAACTGGCATGTGGCCACAGGGAGAGAGCCCTTGACCTAGAAGCAGGGACAACTTCAAAGCTGTGTTGGTACATAATGGAACACGGCACTTTTAGCATGAATTGTAGCCTCAAAACTTTCTAGGGGGGAAAAAACCCTAAACCGGTCCTCCAAAAGGAAAGGTAAAATCAATATATATATATATATTATTTATTTATTTACTTACTTACTTATTTATTTATCTTTTTACTCTTTCAAATAAGCAATGCTAAACCCTTCTAGAAAAACAATTGCTTAAATCTAGCTTCCAGGATTCTTTTTCTTTTTCTTTTTCTTTTTTCTTTTTCTTTTTCTTTTCTTTCTTCTTCTTTTTTTTTTTAAGAACAAAGTGTCAGCTGAGCTTGAACTCTTAAAACAGAATCTTGATATCAATCTATTTTTTTAAAGCAGCCAAATAAGCTCTCTGATGGTAACTCTGTGAATTACTGTGTGGGAATGAGTAGTAAACATAATTTTTCTTCTTCATTTTTTCTTTAGGCCTTGAGATATAATTATTAAAGCTTAAAATCTCCCTAGTGATATTAGCTAGATAATCAAATTTAGATCACAGGAATGAAACCACTTAAAATGTGCCTTCATCACTGTTCTCCTCAACATAATTCACTCAAGATAAGTCTGCTCCTGCACCCCCAAAATCTGTTGGTAGACCATGAACCTAGCCAGGTAAATTCAGCATGAATGCTCAAAATGATCAAATTGATTCTCAAAGCAAAGAATGCCATGTTAAAACACAACAAAGTAAACAATTTTTCCCACCGCAAGAGTAAAACATAGCTGAAATCATGTGCGAAGCAACATGTCAAAAATACTGAATAGAATTGCAAAATTTAGGAGACCTCATTGCTAACCTAGCTATTGAAGAGTTTACTGATTAACTTTCTTAAAAAAAAAAAAAAGGAAAGGATAACATTTCTTAAGTAGCTGATTAAGAATCATTTTTATTAATGAATTGCTTATGTACCCATTGGAAAAAATACCTATGAACGTATAAGTCATTTTTAATAAGGATACAGTTAATTTTGTAGAAATTTAAACTATGTGAAATCAAGATTTCATTAAATTGAACAGTGCTAAAGTGCTTTTTATCCTTTCTTTCACTGAGGAGATAAAAAAAATCCCCTCTCCTACCCTCTCCCCTCCCCCACCTTCCTTCCACCCCTTTCTCCAAAGGAGGCTAGGAGAAACTCTTAGACCAGGAAGACACTGGGTAGAAAGTTATTGTTCTCTTTTGCCAATGCTTTTTAATCCCTATCTACCAATCTTCCCTGCTATTTCATAAAAAGAGGATCCCAGCTGTGCCAAATCGTGTGATAGCTATATAATCTCGACACAATCCACAGGGGTTTAGGACAGAAATTAACAAATATATTTCAGCTTGAAACTTTACCTAGAAAGAATATCAACTAGTTTCCCAAACATTCGTAGACCAGAGATCCCATCTTCTTGCTTTTTAAAAACCCGAGAGTGAGGATTACCATGAGAAAGGCCTTTTTTAGAATTGGATTTTGCTTGTCACAGAAATGTCCACCTTCTGTGGGTGCTCAAGTAGAACAAGGATTGAACTGAGAAATAGATATCTCAGGTTCCAGTACTGAATTTGCCACCAACTAGTTGTATAATCTTTGCCAATTTCCTGCAATTCTTTGGCCCAGATTCCTGTCTATAAAATGAAAAAATTGAACTAGATTCTGTAAGTATCCTTCCAGTTCTAATAATATGGTATTGTATAAGTTATATTTCTAGACTATGATTAAGTAATAGACCAGTTTCTCCTCATTATTCCACAGCCAGTTGGGTTCACACAGCCAGTTGAGCGAAAACTTTTTCGCTCTTGGAGACACACTGAGAGACAAGTGTTGGGATTGGAAACCCAACTCATTGCTGGTACCCGTCTGGGGTCACTTCTCAGATGCACGGTCAATTGCATGTGCATCTCATCTCTGTAGGTTCCTTTTAGAGCAATCCATTATCATAACTGGTCCTTTTCTGGGCATTGGAATCCCCATGATGTTCTATGGGAACACAATAATATTGCAATAATATTGAAGTGAAAATTAAGGCTAGGTGTGGAACTCTGGGCTGACATATATGTTTGGGTCGCTCCCTGGAGGACTGAGGATCTGTAGATCCAAGCGTCTCACTCCTTCTAGCCTTGGAGAGCTATCATCGGGGTAGCGCCAACATTTAATAATTGTAACTAGAGCTCGGAGGACAATTTGAAATAGTAAGTTTTACAGCATCATCCGTGAGACCTAACATGGGAGAGAATTTTCCCGCACTCCGAATGAGAGCGGATGCCGCCATGAGGAGCTGCAAATGGGGAGCAAATCCACTCCATCCTACTAGGAGCCCTTCCTGTTTTGTCAGCCAGCATGGTTTCCTAAATCTCAGATTGCAACAGAACTGTTCTGCAATTCCATGGCTAGCTATTTCGGGAGCCTAACACAGCAGGACAAATGTGCACAAGTCCACACAGTATGACAGAAGAATTAAAAATGTATTTACCATCTGTTGGTAGTTTCCTTGCGGGGCTTTTTTCTTTTTCTCTACTGCAGCCACAAATTGGGTCTTCTTACTTCCTTCCATGCTCAGAGAGCAGAGTTCTCTCTTCACATCATTGGAAACGCAGGGCTTTTTTTTTTTTTTTTTCCTTCTCCCCCTCTTTCAAATTCCCCCAGAGTGCTCACTCTGGGATGATTTCAGGTTCTCGGATCATTTCCTTCACATATAACGTGGAATGAGTCTGTGAAGAGGTTGTAGCATCTTGCACATTTTTTATGGCCAGGTTACTTTCAGATCCTACACTTGAACTTTGGGCAGAGTACTCTAGGAAGCTCCAGGGGGAAACAAGAGAAGTCAAGCACAGGCTAAGTGAAAGGAAGTTAAGTCTTTAAACGAAGCTTGGAAATTCATATTAGCCCTTTACAGTCTACTTAATCCTTATCATGATGGGACATGCCAGATGGGAGCCAAAATTTCTAATAGGAAAGGGTCTGAGGGATGTGAGCCTGGACTTCAAGTGAAAGCCATTTGCAACCATGTGATAGTATACATAAAACTCATAAGCTGGAGTACAGCTTTGCTAGTTGAGAAAAAGTAGAGCTTTGTCAATTAATTAGGTTGACTTGAAGCCATTTGGTTGATGTAGGAATGCTCAGTTCTCAACAAAACTCACTAGCTTGAATTTCTGAGATACACACGTTTGCTCCAAAGAAAAATCTAATAAATAGAGGTTGGTATTAAAAGTGTTGCCTTAGCCAAAATATTGCTATGTGGTGTTATGACTCTGACTGACCTATTTCACTCAGGTAATGATTTGTTAAACATTCTCAGGCTGCAGGGTGGATAACTTCACCTGGAAATCAGTCCTGGGTGACCTGGGATACTGGGTAGGACCTTTAAACTCCAAGCCTCAGCTTAATCACCTAAGAAAGGGGATCATGATCTTTACCTCAGTGTATTTTTGTGGGATTAGAGGAGACAAAATTTACAAAATTCTTATCATGTTGCCTGGCATAGAATAAGTGCTAGATAAATGGTAGCTTTGATTATGATTATTAGAAACTGTAGCTATGATACTATTTTTATCAAAACCTGCTGTCAGGCTCATACGTTCTCTTCAATAATGTTTTTGAATCTTTAAAAAAGATTTTATTTATTTATTCATGAGAGAGAGACACACACAGAGAGAGGCAGAGACACAAGCAGAGGGAGAAGCAGGCTCCCTGCGGGGACCCTGATACAGGACTCGATCTCAGGATCCTAGGATCACGACCCGAGTCAAAGGCAGACCTCAACCACTGAGCCACCCAGGCACCCTGCTTCTGAATTTTGTGTTTTAAAAGTTCTTCATGAATCTGAGCCTGATTGGGAAATTCAGCTCATTCTGACTCAGCTTTATTGGTTATACCAGATGTAGTTAAGCGCAAGATCAAGTAAATAGAATATTACCATGTGTCGGACAAGATGATTTGATTTGGATTAGCTTCTCATGAGATCATTTTTGTGTTGGGCCTTATAAGGCTTTGTACATAGTAGGTCTTGAAAAATATTGATTCACTAATTCATTTATCGGTCAGTACATCTTTAATGGGTATCTATTATGTGCCAAGGACTGTTCTAGGCACTTGGGGTTTATCAGTGAAAAAGGCAGACAAAAATCCCTGCCCTCCTGACAATAAACAAACAAACAAACAAAAAGGAAATGACATAATGTTTTGTTTTTCTTTTCTTAAAGATCTTATTTATTTGTTCATGAGAGACACACACAGAGAGGCAGAGACATAGGCAGGGGGAGAAGCAGGCTCCCTGCGGGGAACCTGATGCAGGACTCGATCCAGGACCCTGAGATCACAACCTGAGCTGAAGGCAGAGGCTCAACCATTGAGCCACCCAGGTGCCCCGACACAGAATGTTTTAAGGTAATGCATTTATGGAATAATAGAGCATGGCAAGGTGGATCAGGAAAGTCAGAGGGTATAATTTTAAATGGGGGGTGGGGGTCACATTAGGATTCTTGGAGAGGTTGTGTCTTTTAAAAAAAAAAAAGACTGAAGAAGGCGAAGGCGTGAACTGTGGGTTTTCAAGGAAAAGCATTCCAAGCAGAGGGACCAGCAAGCAGAAAGGCCCTGAGGCAAGAGAGTGCCTGGCTTGTTTGAGGACCAGCAAAGACGACAGTGAGGCAGGAGCCCTGGGAGCAAAGAGAGAGAGTGATAGAATATGGCATCTGAAAGATTGAGGGCGTCCTGATTGCGTGGGGGCTTTGTGGGCCACGAGAGGACTTTGACTCCAAGGGGAGTAGAGCCATTGGATGTTTCTGAGCAGAGTCGTGGCATCACCTGATGCAGACAGTCAGCTGTGGTGCAGGGTGGTAATGGTAGAAGCAGAAGGACAATTTAGGAGACTGGTATAATCATCCTAATGAAGGGTGGTAGTGCTTTAGTTTCAATGATAGCAGTCCAGGTGGTGGAAAGTGGTTAGATTTTGGATATATTTTGAAGGTAGAGCCAGTTGGATTTGGGGGGCAGATTGGATGTGGGCAATATAAGAAAGAGAGGAGTCAAGATACTTTTTGACCCAAACAGTTGACTCAAGATAGTTTTTGACCCGAACAGTTAGAACAATGGAGTTAACCACTTACTGAGGTTTATATGCAAGAACTGTAGTATACAGCCCATGGTGAGTCTGAGAATAGATACCTCGGGATTCTGGGTTGAGTGTAAATCACAAAGACTGAGGTTTGCATAAGCACTTTTATAACACTCAAATGAACAGTTAAAAAAAGAAAAAAAACAACAAGCAGCAGTGCTTTGGTTGTATTTACTTAATGCCAAACAATTAACTTGGCTTTTTAGCCTTTTTCTTCACCCTATTCCACACTGAAATACCACTTCTGAAGAGGGATGCTGCTGGTACATTCTGGAGTCTGGCAGAGGGAGCTGAGGACTTTTGAGCTGAGGCCCAGCAGGGAGTACCTCAGACCTCTGAGGCCTCCCTATGCACCTGGTGCCAAAAGCCAGCCTTCTCTGGGATAATGGGGAGGTGGTTCTGGAACTCTCTTGACAACTTTCCTATTCCATTGGACCTTTCGTGTATTGGTACTGTCATAAATAAAAGACCAACCACACATCCTGAACTGATTACTTCGGTGTATCTATAGAGGAAAGAGATAAGACCATATAGGTAAATAAAGAGCAAAAAAGAATAATGCAACAGACCTGGGATCACGGATCTATAAAGGGGGCATATCAGTTTCTCGGGGCTGTTGTAAAAATGACCACAAACTGGGTGGCTTGAAACAAGAGAAATTTATTCTTTTACGGTTCTAGAAGCTAGATGTCTAAACTCAAGGTGTCAGCAGGGCCGTGTTCCCCCTGGGCTCTCAGGAAGATTCCTTTCTCGCCTCTTCTAGCTTCCTGTGGTCACTGGCAATTCATGCCGTTCCTTGGCTTATGGTAGTATGATATCCAATCTCTGCCTCTGTCTTGGCTTGGCCTTCTTCTCTATCTCTACTCTGGGTCTCTGTGTCCCTCCTCTTCTTCTTAAGAGGACAGCAATCATATTGGATCTAGAGACCACCCTAACCCAGGAAGATCTCATTTTAACTAGTTACATCTGCAATGACCCTATTTGCAAATAAAGTCCCCAACTCGCAGTTATTGGGGTTAGGACTTCAGCACATCTTTTGTGGGGACACCATTCAATCTACGACAGAGGGCAATGGGAACTCACATGAAGAAATGACCCTTGGGGCAGGTCACATAGTAGAATAATGAACAAAAGGGAAGCAGTTGCATGCTGAAATCATCAGCAGAGGTCAGATGGTTCGGGGAGTAACAGGAAGTGTTCCGATAAGAGACGCTCTCACTTAGGATACTCTTTCCATCTGTGCTTATGGCCCTGATTTTTTTTTTTCTGTCAGAGCTTTAAAAAAATATTGTATAAATAAAAAGAATAAGAAAATAGCACTTCTCTGACTCACACATTGGGCAGAGCACAGACTCTTGTGATAATCAGGAAAGACTTCACAGAAGTGTTGATGCTTGAGCAAGATCTCAGAGTATGAAGATGAGGCGCCATGCAAGGAAGGGGTGCCGGGAGGAGCCAGGGCTTCCCATACGGGCAGAGAAGCACATGCAGAAGCGCAATGGTAATTTCAGTCATTAAACTACCTCCCTAAGCAGGGTGAAAAGCCTTTAAAGGCAAGGCTGATATTGTCTGCTCCATCTGCATTACTCAGAAACAGTTTTAAAAAACGAAGGGGGAAGTGTTTCTGGTTTTAATAAATGCACAAATGAACACCCGATAACCTGGAAGAACACTAGAAGCCTATAGAGGGAGGAGTTAATTGCTGGACACACTTGCCAAAGCACAAATATGGAAACCCCACCCTCAGCCAGATCTGGAGAAATCAAAGGGCTGAATGTGGTATAAATTCCTCTGCCCTGATTGCATAAGGAGCTCCGCCAGCATTTTTCCTCTGATATATTCCTTTCTGCATAAAGGACTGAGCTGGGTTCTGAAAAACCTGATGGTGAACTGAGATAGGCAATTCTGAATCACCACCACGATCTAGGAAAATTAACTCCTCACGGATCTCTCCAGATAAGCACCCGAGCTTGTTGCCTCTGACATCTGCATCAGGATCTGGCCAGGATTCGTTCATAGAACGACTCCCCCTTTTTGGCATAAGACCGTACAGGATGCCAGTAAAGTTCACACTGGGTCATCGAAGTCTCTCTAAATGCACGATGATTCACTGCTGGGGGTGGGGGAGAGAGGCCAGTGAGGGGGAAGGAAGTGCTGAGCCGAGAGGCGGAGCGATGTAATTATGAAATTGACTGCAGAGCAAAGCTCGCTCGGGGAGTGACGGGGTCACATGTTCTTACTCTTGGTGTTTAAGCTACAACTTTTAAACCAGGGGGAGGGGATGGGGCTGGGAAACAAGATCACACACAACGTGATTGGCTTTGGGAGGATGCTTCAGAAGCCTGGGCATATTTATGAGAATCACAACGTATTAATTTCTCTTTAGATCTGACAAAGGAAACAAGCTCTCTGGTGACAGTACGGTTAGCGGAATAAAAATCTGGCTGTAGTGCCAGGAGTGAACAATTTGTCTTCTTCTACTTGATTTACTCGCACTCTGGCTGACAGGGTCTTCCATTCTGTGCATTCGTTTTGTACTTAAAAAGGGATTGTTTGTAATTTACAGTTTAAGTCTTAGTGCTATTATTCTGCTCTGTCAGAAAGCATCTGTGGCAGTAGCTTTTGTCCCCGTGTCTGTGCCACAGACACCAAGCAAATCTGCATGTTCAGGCGCCAGTCTTGAGACCTCCCCCAAGTCTGCCAGCAGTGAAACTCGCAAGGGCCCTGGCAGCAATGGATGCTTTCTGCAGATCACAGACAGCCCTCCCTGAAACCCCCACTCCACTTGGCCAGTGTCCTCCGTGAACCCCAGTTATTTAGGTCAAAAAAGCAAAGTTTGCCAATGCATTTTTCTCTAACCCTGACTTTTGGGGGGTAAACTTGGTAAATTCCTCATCAACTAATTTTCTTAACCACCCCCCACCCCTTCTCATTTGGGTCAGCTTCTCCTGGCCGATATTGGCTCAAGAGAAATAAAGTAAGTGAGAGAGCTTATAGCTATGTATCTTAATGTCATGGTGCTGGAATAACAAAGAACTCCCATGATCTGATGTTTATTTTCTTAGCCTGCTGCTGCCTCTGATCTTATTTTGAAGGCACCATAAGCTTAACATGTACAACCCGTTAATTGCCACTACCGTTAAGTTCAAACAGTGGTGGCTCTGGGCTTTGATTTTAACTTGGAAAATGTATTTCTTTTGAGGAAACAAAATGCCAAGTTGCTAATGAAATGCCTTTAATAGATTTCCAAACGCTCCCAGCCAATAGCTAGCAAAGTTCAACTCATTCTGAACCTCAAAATGTTTGTTTTCTTCTCATGTTACAAGAGCTATGTTCTTTAGATGATGAAGACGCTAAATTCTGATACTTCATAGGTCACTGCACTACATTCAGTCTTGGTCACAGTTATACTGATGGAAATTTATCTAGGTTTTGCTTGCAGAATAAATCATAATGGCTGAAAGTCATCTCATTTCCTTTTGACACACCCCATTGTACTGCATATATTAGAAAGTGTTTTGTAAAACATAGATTTCCTTTTGATGGCCTTGATTTGTTTTCTAGTTAAGTGGGATTATATAATTTTCATTATCAATGCTCGTCTGTCACTAGAAGGTATCAACTCCAAACCATTTAGCCGCAAGCAGCAAAACCAGCTGTAACTCTAGAATGCTTGTACTTTCTAAAACAGAGTGTAAGTTTTCTAACAGCTTCCCAGGGTGGCAAAGTACCTGAGAATCTCTCAAAAAAGACCTAGTTACAGATGAGCCTAAGAAATTTTTGCTTTGCAGGCCCATACTAAGTTCCACTGGTGAGATTTCGGCTCACTCTCAGGGGTCGTTTTAACCAGGGATAAGGTCCGGGTTATATTATAGAGTGCAAAGGAGAAACCTCTGGAAGGTAGAAAATAATTAAGTTATCTACTACACTCCTACAGAGAGCCATGCCAGGATCCTCATCTCCAATTGCGGGTTGTTAGAACTGATTTCTGTATCTCTCCAGCCCCGTTATCTCTACCAGTGTTGTCCATTGGAAATACAACCCACAGCCCTTCCGCATGCGTAATTTAAAATTTTATAGTAACCACATTAAGAAGTGAAAAGAAGCACGTTAAATTAATGTGAGCAATAATACATTTTACGTAATCTGTGGGGAATATTTTCATTTCAACATTTAATCAATATGAAAGTATTGAGAGATAAGTATGTGTAGTTATGTATGTACATGGACGTACTAAGTTTTTAAAACCCAAGGTATATTTTAGATTCACAACATATCTCAGCTTGAACTAACCACAGTTCAAGTGCTGAATAGCCTCATTGGACAGTGCCGATCTCTCCTAGAGCACTCGTTTTGATTCCTAATTGTAGACAGAATCTTATTTAAAATTGCCCAACATGTGTACTGTTAAATCCTAAACTGTTGGTAGACTACAGTGACTTTAATTTCACTCCTGACTATTGGTGATGTCATTTGCATTGCCCCAAAAGCCAGTCTTGTTACAGTTTGGTGGAGGGTCAAAAAAGATGATTCAGGATTTTTAAGAGTCTCTGCTATGCATAGAGCCCAGTGACTTTAGTTTGGGTGTGGTGAGCTGACCTCAGAGTCTATTATGTGAGCAATCTGCCCTTTTGTTTTGTATTTTATTTTACTTTTCTGGCCTCCCCAGCTTTCTTTGGGAGTGCAAGCTAAGGAAGGTCTCTTTGTTTTGCCACTACGCTCTGATTTGCTCAGATTTTAAAATGACACATGTAGGATAACACCCTTCCTATAATAGCATGGTTAAAGGTCTGTCAGTGTTTCCATTAAAAATTCGAGCTTTCCAGGATTTATTACATAGCCATAACAAATGACTCCAGGCAGAAACTTGGCAAGTCTTTCTATAACGTAGGAGGAAATCTTTTTTTAACAATTTTTAAAAAGGAAAAAAATAAATAAGTGTTTACCACTTAAACTTACTCGTGATTCTTTTGATAGGAAAGGCATTCAGATAAAATGCACTTCTTTACATTTTGTTTGTTTTGCAAATGTGAAATATCAGTATTGGCTTGTAAGTCAAATTTTGCCAGCGATTTCTACAATTGCCCTCCTACCTGCCAAATTTTCTTTTTTTTTTTTTTTTTTCAATGATTCTAGTACTGGATTCTCATGGTCCTGTGTCTGATGAGTATAATGATTTGGAGAGGTGCTGGATCACTCGACTGTGAGTCTTTATGTTCCATCATGGTAAACGTGGACGGTTTAAAAAGATAAGATTTGTTCTGGCGGGAATTCCCTGCAGATAGAGATTTCTTACTCACCTATATTCTCAGGGCCTAGTTATTGTAGATGTACAATACTCAACTCCTGGCAAATGAATGATAAACACATAAAAAAGCAGCTTGAGAATTAAGACATAGTCTCTATTCATAAGTCTCTTATTTAAGTATTCACTTAGTAAATAATCACTATCTAGTACCTTGGGAAAATCTTTGAAACTGTAAGCAACACGCAACTGTATCTTTAATGTCTATGCCATCCCTTATTTTTGAGTATCTCAGTGGATTATTATAGCAATTAAATGACCCAATGCTATGAAAGCACAGCCGGTTGCAAAACTTTTTTGAGGCTTGGCTCTCCATTGCCTTCCCCATCTCTTGGGAGTGTTTGAAGATGCTATACAGAAGGCTCTGAAAAGTGTGAAATGCTATGTAGATATAATTGAAATGTAAATGCTCACCACTGCAAATGTTAAGGTTAAGCCATCCCCCCCCCCCCATTACTGTGAAAGTAAAACCTGGTAAAAAGTATACATTCTTTCTCCAACATATTTGACTCCAAATCAACCTGATTTATCTGATGCAGTGTAGGGTTGACTGACCCCAATGTTTTGAAGATAAACAGGAGATACTCTTAGAATGACCTTATTCCATCTTGAGTTCTTTTTTTTCCCCCAGTTTTACTGAAAAGTAATTGGCATACATCACTGTGTAAGTTTAAGGCATACAGCACGATGGTTTGATTTGCATCTATTGTGAAATGTTGTTTTCTTTATTTTCGACTGGAGAAAATATCGTTTCCAAGTATGACTTTTGAAGTCCACTTTAAAAATAAATGAAGTCTAAAACTCTGAATAAGTATATCTGTATTTTACTTAACTTCCAATCTGTTCAATTATTTAGTTCTTATAACCTGGTAAGCTGTTTGTGTCTGCTTGTTTTTGCTTTGTTTTGTCTTGAACTATGTAAGAGGCTACTTCCAGTGAAAACACAGACTACAATTTAAAATCCCTTACCATTTGGAGGGCTTGTACGCTTGTTTTATTAAGCACTCTTGTGCTCCCTCTGCTGCCGTGAAGAAAACCTTCACGTTCAAGACCCCAGGACATTCCTCTGAGTGTCCACTTGGCAAAGAAGATGCAGATTTGTACATGAAATCAGGGCTCTTCTGAAAGACCGTACTATTTGACCAAAGCATAAAATGTAATCATGTTTCATTAAAAAGTACAAATTAATTAAAGGGAGAGGGCATAAAAAGGGAATACATAGAAAAATTAAGCTCTGCATCTGTGGGCGAATTCACCTAGGCAGAGCGCTGTAGTATGGACTGCATTCTTCATACTACAGCGTGCTCAGGAATCACCAGGGGTGCTGGTTAAAAGGCAGATTGTGATTCACTAGGTGTGGAGTGGAACTCTCATTCTGAATTTCTAAAAAGCTCCCAGCTGCTGCTGCTGCTGCTGCTGCTCTGGAGATAAGGCTTTTTGAAGCAAGATGTAATACATAATGATATGATATAATATATACTTGATAGCCAACTTTAAGCCCTCAAAACTAGATACTATCAAAACAATGAGGTAGATATAAAGGATAAAAATGATTTTCCGTGGCGTTTGAGCAACGCAGAACACAGACTAGGAGTAAGGCTAGGCAGGCCTTATTTCTCAATTTCCTTTCATTTTAAAGTTTGCCTTATGCTCATATGAATACAATATCAGATTTATGAATAGGACTGGTAGTACTACATATTTACCTACTGGCTTCTTCGAAAGCCCTGCCCTTTCACTGAGTTTTGATCTGCATGAGAAAGCCCTGTTTTTAAAGGATCAGGTGTCAGTTATTTGTACATTTAATATTTGCCATCTGAAAATAAAACATCTCAGTACTAAAGGCAATGAAACTGTATCACGAGAATACTGTTTACGTGAGACCTTGCAGGAAGGAATAGTTACAGACTTTAATGGCGCTTTATGGCTTTAATCCTAATGGCTAAGAAAGTAAATGACACATTTCTTATTAATTGTTTTTTACTGTTTGGGTAATATACATATTTAGCTTCCTTAAGGGAACATTTAAATTAATCGACTCACTCTAATCTGAATTATGTGTTTTAATTTGGTTAAGGTTGTTAAAATAACTTAACTGCCTGTGTCATTGTAATAATTAAAATATTAGCTGTTTTTGGCTGGAAATTCTCTCAATGTAAAATCTCTAAAAATAGAGTGGAGGTGGATTGGGCAGTCTGCAGAGTAAAAACATTGCAGTTAAGCCAAAACCATGGCCACCAATATTCTCCCTTGCAAAAATATTTTAGATGAAGTTAGTTTTCGTGAAGGCTGTCTGAAACTGAAATGAATAGCAGAGGCTCTCTGTTTAACATTCGCAGGCCAGTGATGATAATAATAATGCCTGTAGCGCAAAGCGTAGGCCTTCTGGGTGCCCAAAGGCCTGCCTCTGATCCTTCCTGGGGAGAGGACCCTGGCGAGCAGGGGGAGGAGCCAGTACCGGGTTCTGCTCTGAGACATCAGCCTTCACCTTGATAATGCCTGTCAACAACAAAACACCAGGAAGAGCCTTTTCAGGAAACTGATTCTAACTGTCCACTAGAGGCTGTAATGAGACCAACAATGTCACTTTGGAGCAACCTGGGATTTAAACCGTAACAATCATTGCGTTTTAAATGAAAAAAAAAAAAAAGACAGAAAGAAAGAAAGAAAGAAAGAAAGAAAGAAAGAAAGAAAGAAAGAAAGAAAGAAAGAAAGAAAGAAAGAAAGAAAAAAGTTGTAGGAACGAGTAAGAGTGAACAGTAGTAGTTTGATTTAAATAGCCATGTATGCATGTGCATGGCATTTCAAAACGTGAGGAAAAAAATTATTTCCGGGGCTCTACACCTTCCTAGCTGTGAGCACGCTTATTTTAATTTCTGTAGCACGTCGGCTCTACAATCCAGTTGTTTAGAAGCTGACACATTTCTCTTGGTGATTCTGTATCCTGCTTCGGTTGGTGACTAACCGTTAGGTCATAAGTAAACTCAGCCAAAGGTTTCTCCCCATACAGCTTACAGTCAGGAGTGGTGGCTTCCAGAGAGAAACTTATGGGCAGAGATCATGTTTCCAGACACTCGGGCTCGAAGCACCTGAAACAGGTCAAACGCTGCCCCGACACCTACTGGTCTTCCAGAATCATCTGCAGCAAGCACGCCCGCCCGCCGCGCTGAGCTCCCTCCAGCACGGATGTCACTGCGCTTCCTCCAGGTGCCACACCTGTTGGCAAGGTGCACCCCTCGACAGCAGGCTCCTCGCCACCCAGCTAACACCTGGCGGCGGCACGCGCGGAGGGGGCGGGGCGGTGGGCCGCGGGGACCCGCGCCGGGGGGCCGAGCGCGGAGGAAGTTCCCCAGCGTGGATCCCCGAGAACTGCCATTTGACGTTCGGTTTGCTTTCTGTGTCTCCTGCACCGGTTACCTCATTTCCGATTAAATTAATGATCCGAATGAGCCGCGAGAGCAGCGCGCGGGTCGTCTTCCGAGGCTGGGGCTGGGCGCTACCGAGCGGATTTCCAGACCTGCAGAAAGCGAAACGGGGTGGGGGGTGGGGGGTGGGGGGGTGGGGGTGGGAGGAGGGGGCACCCGCTCCGGCAGGCGGGAAAGGTGACGGTGCCCATGCGGGCGCGGGGACCCTGCAAACTTTCCCGAGTCGCACGCAGAGGCAATCCCCGCAGCCCCGCGGGCCCGGTTCAGGGGCTGAAGCCGCCGCGCGGCGATCCGAGTCTGCCCCCTTAGACGATTCTCGGCGCGCCCCGGACCCAGGGCACGTCGGGATCACCCTCGCGCCCCCTCCCCTCCGCCTGCGGGCCGGAGCCCGACACCCCCCGGAGCGCCCTGCAGGCCGCCGCGAGCTGCACCCCGCCGTCCTCGCCCCGTCCCCCTCCAACTAGGTGCAGGGACCCGGGGAGGCGCGCGAGGACCGACCGGTCACCGCTGAAATTACCTCATCGCTTCAGCTCCCCGCCCCTTTCCCAAACCTGGAAGAAGCGTCCCTCCGGCCGGAGGCGCCCCCCCCGCCCCCCGCTCGCCAGCCGGTCGCCGGCCGCGCGCCGCCTCCCGGGGCCGCCTCCCCGGGCCGCGCGCAGCCAAGGGTTAAGGGCGCCGGCCGGGCCGTCCGCCGCGCCGTGCGCTCGCGCTGCTCCGAGCCGCCCGCCGCCCGCCGCGGGGCCCCCCCCGCCACCCCCCCACCCCCCACCCCCAAGTCGGATCCTTGAGCTGCGGCGGCGGCAGCCAACTGCTCCATATTTGGCTTCTATTACACATTTACATACTGGAGCGAGCGAGCGAGCGAGCGAGCGCGAGAGAGCGCGAGGGAGGGAGGGCGGGCGGGCGGAGGGAGGAGGGAGGGGAGGGGAGCGGGGGGGTCGGAGGAGGAGGAGGGCGAGGAGGAGGAGGAGGAGGACGAGGAGGAGGAGGAGGAGGACGGGGAGGAGGAGGAGGAGGAGAGAGCAGAGTGTACCGCAGACATCATTTCTACTACAGTGGCGGAGCCGTACAGGACCTGTTTCACTGCAGGGGGATCACAAAACAAGCCCCGCGGAGCAGCCGCCAGAGCTACAGCAGCCGCAAGACACTGTTTCTCTCCCTCTGCCCCCCCTTCCCCACGCAACCCCAGATCCATTTACACTTTACAGTAAGTGGCTATTTTTTTCTCCTCTGATTCTCTCCTCCCCCTCCCCCATCCCCTTCGCCCCTTATCTAGATTAAAATTGGCCCCTACCCCCGCTCTCCAGAGAGGGGCAAAAGCAACAACCAGCAAACAAACCCCAAACCCCAGTCGCCGGCACAGAAAACAGCTGGAAGAGGAGCGAAGGAAATCGACGCGTCGTGCTGTGTCGTGTGTGTGTGTGTGTGTGTGTGTGTGTGTGTACATACCGCCTTCTCCCGCTCCAGCCTCCCGGGCCGACACCCCCGCTCGGGGCGCAGGGACTGACGGCAGGGGGGCTGCCGGGCCGGTGGGCGCCCGCCCGGCGAGGGGGCGCGCCCGGGCTGGGGGTGCGGGAGCGGGAGCGGGAGCGGGCGGGGGAGCGGCGGGGCTGCCGGGCCGGCCGCGAGTGCGGAGACCCGCGTCCCCCTCCCTGGAGGCGGCGGCGGCGGCGGCGGCGGCGGCCGGGGGTCGCGCTGCCCTCTCGCCCGCCGCCCCCTGCGCAGCCCGGGCCCCCGGGAGGGCGGCGGAGCCAGTGGGTCCGGAGGGGGGCCGGGCCTCCCCCCCGCCCCCCGCGAGGGCCGCCCGGCCCCTGAGCCCGGGGCGGGGGGTCCCCCGCGGAGGCCGGCCTCGCCCGGCGTGTGGCTGCGGCCCGGGACTCTGCGCGCGGCCGGGCGCCGGGCGGTGGGAGCGCGGGGGGCGCGGAGGGGTGGGCGCGGGGGGAGCCGACGTGCGGGTGCCGGGAGCGCGGCTGGAGCGGCGGCGGCGGCGGCCCTGCCGCCTCCTCCTCCTCCTCCTCCTCCTCCGCCGCCGCCGCCGCCGCCGCCGCCGCCGCCGCCGCCACCGCCGCCCTGTTGGTGCGGCCGCTTCCTGATCATGTGCAGCCGCCGCCGCCCGGAGCCCGGAGCCCGCGAGCGCCCCAGCCCGGGCCGGCGCCCCCGCCAGCGCCCGCGGCGGCAGCGGAGGAGCGGCGCCGGGAGTGAGCGGCTGCGCGGCGGCTGGGAGGGTGAATGAAGCCAGGAGGAGGGGAAGGAGGAGGCGGCGGCGGCGGAGGAGGCGCTGCGGGGATTGGGATGCGCCCTGGAGCCCCGCTGCTCGCTCACTCTGGGCCGGGCCGGAGACTCCGCCACTCCCGCGGCCGCCGCCTCCTACGTGGTTCCAGCGCCGCGAGCAGGCCGGTCCCGCCGGGGGCAGGGAAGGGGCCGGCCGGGCGGAGCGAGAGGTGAGGCGGCGGCGTGAGTGTGAGTGAGTGCGTGCGTGTGTGAGTGCGTGTGCGCGCGCGTGTGTGTGTGTGTGTGTGTGTGTGCGCGCGCGCGGGTGGGGGCGCCGGGGCGGGCGCGGGGGGCAGCGGCCCCTCGCCGGCCACTTGGCTGACTCCGCGGCGCCCCGACCCCTCCCCGGCCCCCCGCCCTCCCGCCGCCTTCCGAAACTCCGGGGCTTGTGCTTTCATTTTATTTCAGACCACGTAGGGGGCTGCCTGGAAGCGGTGCAACAATTCAGGTTTTCTAGGGAGACCGAGCAAAAGGACCTTCGTGGGGGGTGGAAGTAGGGTGGTGGTGGAGATCTTGCCAGAACACAGCAGCAGCAGCAGCAACAACAACAAAAAAAATCAGTTTCCAGGGACCGTGGGGTTCGGTTCAACCCTGTGGCTGCTCTGTGTTGTTGTGCTTTCTTAGTATATAATCCTGCAGATAAGAGGGTAATATAAATACTTCGGGAGATTGGGAAATTGCTGAAGAGTAGTAAGGGGGAAAAAAAAAAAAAAGCCAGTCGGAAGCTGGTTATATAATGCGCGATGTGGCTAACGAGAACGGCAAGCTATTTTTATTTTGTTTACCGTATGCTGTGCAGTAAGGGACTCCTCCAAACTGGTTCTGTCCCCGAAGAGATTCGTAGCTTCCCTGCGAGATCCGCAGGATACGATCAGTAGAATTAGACGACCCCCTTGCACCCGCAGAATAAAAACTACCGCCTTAGAGTGGCAGGCTCCCTGCGTGTCCCTTGGTGCAGGCACGGGAATGTGTATATGCAAATAAGCTCTCCTTTGGCAATCGAGTAGTCACATCTCAATGACATTTGTGTTTTGTAATGCAGGCTGCTCTTAATATTTAAACATTGTCGGTACATATCGCACAGAGCAGTGGGTAGTTACTTGATGGTTATTTTTAGGCAGAGCCAGTTACTTTTTCAATAGTGTTAGTTAGCTAAGCCATTTCTGTTTGGGTTTCTGAGGAGCCCTGCTGTTCGTTCCTAGAAGCCCCTGTGAGCCCACCCTGTGGTTTATTTGTAGTTTGATACTTGGACTTTTTTTTTTTTTTTTTTTTTTTTTTTTGGTGGAGTGAAGCCTGTGCCTGAGGAAACCAGCACCAAAGAGAAGGTTGAGAAAATCCTGCACATGAACTCTTAGAAAGGGATTGCACCATAACAGCTAATGCTGTGGCATTTAATCTCCTCTGATTGTCCTCCAAGTGTGCGTGCCTCAGTCAATATTTTAGCAGCTCCACAGACGAACAGGCTTGGAAGCCACCTTCCATGGACAGCAGAGGGTGGAGGGCTCCCCCGAACCTCCCGGCTGCCTGTCCTTCTCATCCTGTAGATAGTGTCAGTGGTGTAGGCTTTCCCTGCACTTACTCTGGCCCTGATCACTCCTGTAATTAGATCAGGCTGCCATGGCAACAGACAGTGTTCCTCCATCCATTCAGGTGGGTTTGTCTTGTGCCTGGACTACTCCAAGTGTTTTATGCACAGTATTTGTGCTGCTCAAGCCAGAGGAGAGAGTTCACTCCTTCCAGTGTGTCTCCTTTCAATCATGCAGGTGGTGGTGGATTGAGGGGAAAGGGGGAGGGTGTATAGGGGAGGGTGGAGAGGATGCCCAATGACACTTCCAAGCTACTAAACTTTTCTGAAGGAGACCAGCCAGCGGTTCTTGCTGGATGCAGTGGGTAAATGCCTCTCTCCCCACACAGTGAGAGGAGCCTGGCAATCCTGCTGATGTTGGTGGTGAACAGATCAACAAGTATTTGGTACTTGTTAGAAACCTTTGAGCTTAGGAAAGCAACATTTCTTTTGCAGTCTGGGGCCTTTGGCCTGGCGGACGCTTAACCCCTTCAAGGGCGAAAGCACCCATCCCTGAGAACCTGTATTGCCAGTAGTCAAGGGCTGGTTTTCTAGAGAGTTTACTGGGTGGTGGAAGTGATTTATTTAGGAAGCCTGTCCCCATTGCCACATTTCAAAACTGTGCCGTTACAATAGGCATTCTTATAACGAAAAATAGGACGGGCTGGAGGAGCCACTCTGCATGTGTACATTTTTAATTTGGACCTCTTGGCCATTCCTGATCCTCACTCTGTTAGTAGTAAGTTCAAAGATTTTTCTCTCGGGTGAGAGGTGGTAGAGGCCTATAGCTAGTAGACTGACAGTGAGTGGTGCTTTTACACAATAAACAACTTGTACTGTATTTTGAGATGTAATTTAATGAGCACTTAATCATTTGTAGAGCCGTGAGCAGTCTACTCTTTGCGTTAGGACACCACCTCCTTAAAGCCACCAGGCGAAGAAAAATAATATTGTTGCCAAAAAAATAGCAAGGAAAGAAAAGTGAGTAGCTTCGTTTGCTGAAGCTTTGTGTTGCACAGGGATCCACCTGAGGGGGAGTATTTTAATAACCCTGATATTTGCAAGAGAAAGTAATTGAGAATAATAATGTCTTGATTTGGTTGTGATCCTGCCTGTCAGTTTTCAGTTTTTACAGCCCCAGAGCTAAATTGGTAAATCCTTTCTTGCCCTGGGACTAGGATTCCTTCCCCACAGGGGGTTTATGACTTTCTACCATTTAGTTTATGTGGTTGGTAACTTGATTGTGGCCTGTTCAGATCTAGTGCTGCTGTGGTTAAGAGAAGCTTTTTTTTTTTTTCCCTAGGAGGTAAATAGATGGGAAGCAAGGGTATGAAATAAGGCAGAGAAGTTTAAGTTTTACACATTTTGGAGGTCCCGGATTATATTGTGCAACATACAGAAAATTTCTTGCAGTAAGACATGAATATGTATTTTTGAACACTAAAATAAGTATGAAAAATGTACTTGATTGGAAACTGTGAAAGTCAGTATTTTCCCCTCCGAATTTCGTTTTACGAGGGTTTGGGTTTCGGAAGTGATGCCTTGTCAGGAATATTATAACTAGGCTCCAGAGCTTCTAAATTGTCTTTTAGGGAGAAATTCAAGAAAAACTCTTTAACCATCAGATTATGTCAAGTGCCTGTAGATGGCCTTACATTTCATTGTCTGTGAGTCCTGGGAAAGGCCAGCCTTAAGAGATTATTAACATTAGTGAACACATTTCTGTGACTTCTGTATTTGTTGTCATTACAGACTCACATTCCTTTTATGTAGCATGCCTTTATTTTTTTTTCCATTGTGAAATGTCAAGTGGATTTTACTTTTGCCACTTACCTTGAGTGACAGTTTCTGATGACTAACACATGATGACAGCGGCTCATTTTGTTTCCTATTAGAAGTTAGTCAATAAACATATTTTATCAAAACCCTGGAAATTAGTGTAGGAGTGAATGTTAATTCTTTCAACTCTAGTTGTGGGCAGTAACACACAGCTTAGACTCTGAAACAAATGCTTGCTTACTAACGTGACACGGTGCAAGAGACGTCATTGCAGGGTGGACATCATTTTCAGGGTGGACATAAATAATGTGATTTCCATGACTTTTTATTTTTGGAATTATTCAGTAATTTGAATGATTGACTTGCGTGAGAGATTTAGATAGGTACAAGCTTAACTACTTCAAAGAACAGATTTAGTTCTGGTTACACTTCCAAAGTTACCAGAAGCAGGCCCTCCTTACTTTGTAAAAGCATTGAGAATAATACATTGTAGAAATCTCGGTAGAGATAATAATTTCTGGCCTAGGGCATTCCTTACAGGACTGCCCCTGTTTAAGAATGAATCTTGTAGTTCTCAATTATGCCGTTCAAATTTTAGTTTCATTTAATTCAGTTTAATAAAATACTCATTCAACATGTCTTTAAGAGATGATATAATAATGAGCATAACTGAATGCTGTTTTAGAGAATATTTTTAAATGTTGGCTGAGAGAGTTGTAAGTGGATCAAGGTTCTGAAAAATATATATATAAATGCTTAAAATTATAGGCGTAATAAGATTTAGGTGAATCATCTTTATTTGCGGAGACGGTTTTAAGCATCTTTTTTTTTTCCTATTTCATAATTTATGTATTCTGTCTTTATCAGTGTAGTGATATATTTTGTAATCCTTATGCATACGAACTTTCCACGCTAGTGTGCTATAAATGTTTGTAGTACATGTTACCATCCCGAATGTACTGAAACACGTTTAGAACTATTACAGACAAAAAAGCAACACGCATTATATTTTCTTTGATATGTTTGATGTTAGCAGAAATGTCTCACTGATTTTTCTATGACTTTTAATGCATACCATTTGTGGAGTAATGAAAATGCAATGGTAATTGCCATAATGTAAGCAAAAATGGTATCCTACCTGAAAATGAACTTTTCAGAAAATTCATTGTAGTGTAATCAGAATTTGAGACTTAAGGGGGCAGAGGTTCCCCTGATTATGCTGTTTTGATTCAGGCTAAGAGGAACTCTTTTTTTTTTTTTTTTTTTTCCACTTAGACGCTCTTTAGCATGACACACTTTGAGGGAGTTATTTAGCAGAAGTTTTTAGTGATAATCGTCTTAGCTGCTAACCTATCAGCAATTTATCTTCTAACATGCGAAGAAAATGTATTCTTCTGTCACTATGTTTGGCACAGTGGCTTTTACTGCACCCTGAGCTTTGGCCTACTCTCCTCGAGTTATTTATATTATCTACTGTATTTATTTATATATTATTTCCTCTTTACTACCACATCGGTGTTACTTAGACCATCTATGTTAGTAATCTTCCGCTATAAGTGGAATTGTGTTATGTAGTTCACTGTGCTTTTAAAATATTAAGTATTCTATTTTTAGTGTATATGTTGTAGACAACATTCTATAGGCTACAATGGGGTTTTTTTGTGGGTTTTTTTTCTTTTTTGTATTTTGTTTGTATGTTTTTGCAATGCTTCCACTCTGCCTTCCTTTTACTCTTGTGTTTCTTCCCTCTGATGGAACAGTAAGTTATGTTAACTCTCTTAATTACTGTAATTGGTGTAGCAACACAAATACTTTTGAAATAAGTAGGCATACCAGTGTGAAAGTAAATTAATATTTTACAGCATTTGCATCATGTTTGACTGTTCTGTACACTTCAGCAGAATAGGAGGAGACTGTAATTTGGACTCTGTAAAACCTTATCTGCCAGGTGATATGTAAATAGCACTGTGTGCACACATAGATATACAAGCAAACACTCAACTGTTAGCTCATAAAGCAAGTGCTGTCTGCAAATCCACGGTACCTGCACCTTGTTCAGAAATGATTATCCTGTATTTGGATGCTTCCTCTGAGAAATTACTAGATCAAAATAGGAAAACAGCCACCGTGTAAGGGCAAATAGAATTTTGTGAGCTTCTCTAACTTGGCCACCATTTACATTTGTAACTCAACGAGCTTCCTCGTGGAAGGATAGACTTAGTGGAGTCTTCCAAGGACTTCAAAGACGTTACGGTCTGGAACAGCTTCCCTACTTTCTCTGTACTCACAGATTACATGCGGAGAAACCAAGGATTACAAAACACACTCCTTTTGCATATCAGTCCCAGGCATGCAGTAGATGCTTCTGTATATACTTGGTGAATGGATTCGTTAGAAGTAAGAATGCTTTGGCTACTATTCATGACTTTGAAAAGTGTTGGAAAGCAATCGAAATTATTTTCCTTTCCAGCTGGGCTGTGCTCTTAAAAATAGTGAGTGTGTATGGATGAAAATAATCATGACTACCGAGATGTGTTGCCATGTACCCAAGGATAATTGGCTCACTTACCTGTTTACGGATTATTCACATTGGAGATCGTATTCATAACTCCAGAATAGTTTCTTTCTGACATCCAGTGTGATCCTGGGCCTCCTCCTTCCTACTGTTACCTGGCGTGGGCTTAGGAAACCCAAACTAAATTTAAAATCAGCCCAAACAAATATACAGATCGGCGCCAGTAATCAAAGACGGAAAATCCGCCCAGCAATGGACAAGTTTGGGGGTTAGCTTATAACTGTGCTACTGATTCTTTATTTAACATGGACAGTTGGGAATGACCAGTATTTAAAAATATTATTTTAATAGGGCTGAAAACTCTTGTTAGCAGGTCAAGTCTTCAACTTTTTCCATTTCTGTGCATAGGTCTTTACCTCACAAAAACTACTACAAGCACCAAGCTCCCTGATGGAAAGGTATATGGAAGATTCATTCGTTCTCTTGTCCATCCATTCACACATTCACTCATTCATTATACGGTGGATAATTTTTACTTTACCATTTGCAAGGCATTGCGGCAAAATGAAAAAGAAGTGGACATACATTCGATACCGACATAATTTAAAATCTAGTGGGAAGTCTAGTGGACTTGTGCACACTTCTACAGTTTTTTCTGCATTTGATACATTTTTCTATCCCATTAGACTGGTATGCTAATCACCAAGTTGCATGTTGATAGTAATATATGCCATATGAAAATTAGACTTTGGCTCAATTCCTATTCAATCCATGCCCATTTCACCTGATATCCCTGTGATTACCGGCATGTGTTTATCAGATGATGGGTTAGAATCATTAGAGAAGAGAATGACGGTCCCTGGCTCAAAATGGGGAGACTGAGCTCTTAATTTGATCGAAGGGATGACCTTTTTCTGTGTTGGCTTTCCTCTGAGCCCTGTTGCCCCAAACCAGAGCTGCCTTCTGAGCTGGCTGGTATCTGTAATTCTCATAAAGCAAAACGCAAAATCGGTTGTCCTTAAAGTTTAGATTTCAGTGTACAGATGCGCTAAGGTGGAATTATTTTTTGAAGTTATTTGTTCTGGTTTTCACTTTGGGTTTCTTTTCCTACATCCCCCGCCCCCCCCCTCCCCACCACCACCACTGCAGGAGCATCGTGCAGCAGCCAGTCCCCAGGGTGGTCCGTTCAAGCTGCGGATTTGTTTGCCATCACTCTAAGACAATCTCCTCCTCCACGGCCACTCCAGGGAAGTGCATCACAAATCAGGTGAGAGTTCTGCTATGCGTGTCTAGTCTCCATCAGAGGATAAAGTCCTACCTGTTCGGAACGTCACCTAGTTATACCCATGCTCTCGCACGTTGTGCACTGGTGGCTGTGACTGCCTTTGCAAACTACATTCCGAGGGAAATTGAGAAAGGGCCAAGAGAGTTGTTGTTTTTTTTTTAAACTTGGCTTAAATTGTCTCTCTTTGTGGTTTAATTTAGAAGAAAGTGGTTAATCAAGAAGTCTGTGTTGGACTTGGTGGCGATGGGCTATTGTGTGTTAGGCTTGGGCCTGGTCGTCTTCATTGCCATCTTTACTTAACTCCATGAGACCGTTGTGCTGCCAAACTCTTCCCATAAGTCACAGTTTTCATGTTTTAAGTTTTTGTTGTAGAATGAATCAAGCGTAGGGAGACAGAGGCCTGTTTGTTCAGTGGCAACCAGTATTTGTCGAATCTTGAATTTCTTTGTGTCTGTTTGGATTTTACAACTTCCTGATTGCCTCACGTACAGTAAATTTTTCTGGCCTGGAGAGTCATGCAGACACAGGGTGTATGCAGTGTTGATGACTCATGGTTCTGTATTGAAGAGAGGATAACAGGATCCTGCCTAAATGAAATCGGGAGACATGGAAGTTCGAAGTTGAGGCAAGAGGGCTTGGGAGCCCTGGTGTATGCAACCAAAGGGGATTGTGAAATAGATCCCCTCTTTCTATTTACCTTGGGAGTGATCCTACTGGAAGTTGTGGAAATGGACTCCTTCAGAGGTTCCCAAGCCTGGCTGGGCAACAGAATCACCTGAAGAGCTTAAAGAGAAAGAGAGAGAAAGAGAGAGAGAAAGGATTTGTGGCTCCACCTCCTGAATCAAAACGAACCTTTAATGGTCTCTTGGAATCATACTGATGCTCTATAGGTTTGGGAACTGCTAGATTGGGTGGTCTCTGGGCAGCCCTTTTCAAGTCATGTTCTATTTCCTTACTTGGCGAGACACACAGTCTACTGTTTCCGCACCTCCTGTATAAAAATCTGGATTTGCAACTAATTCGTTACGAGGTGGATATTTGCTTTACCGAAATGTTCAATTTAAAAATGATTCACCAGCATTCCTTAAATAAAGGGCTCCCCCTCTATACCTAAGATCTGGTTTTTAAGTTACACATGAATTCCATGGCATCTGAGCTAAGAGCATGGGGGTCTGGAACCAGCCTGTCTGCAATTCATATCTGGAGCTGCCCCTGTGTCCTGGGGAGTCCTGTTGGCTTTCTGCGCCTCAGTTTCTTGCTGAGCAAGGTGGAGATAAGATTAGAACTTTCCTCTAGGGCTGCTGTGAGAATGGAATGAAATGATACGTGTGTACGGAGTAGCATGGTACCTAGCATATATGGTTTGTGATCTGTGAACATAAGTTATCTTTGTGATCACGTAACTTATCTCTTGACAGGATGATTATAATGTTCTTGTTTTGTGATGGTTGCTCCTGGACCATACATGACTAGGAGCCAGTAAATAGCACTTGTACCTTGGTCTTTGGACTGACACTGTAGACATTTGCAGCTCTGCAAAGCAAATGAGCCTTCTATTTATTTTTCTGAATTTTGTGTCAGTTCATTTCTCTTACTGCGCCAGGATGCATACGTCGTGTTTTTCTATTGTTGTAAGGCAAACTGGTAAGTTGGGTGCACAAATGAAGTTATTTGTCGTCTGAGTGAAAAGAAACAAAAACTGGAGCAACTGAAGTGCAATGTTTCAGGAAAGTCCTGTTGGAGAATGGGGCAGGAAGTTATCCCAGACATTTTATCCTTGCGAAGTATGAACCTGGGTCCTTTACATTTTATTGGCAGTCGGTCAGGGAGGTGTTGTTGAAAAGGAAATAGAACAACCCCAGAGTTACATGCACAGGTAAGCTTCTTAGGGTCTGCAAGTGTCAGCTGACTGGGAAGGGGTGAGATGCCTTACTGCTGCTTTATCTCTTAGGGGTGTTATTATTTCATATGTTAAGCAGAGAATCCTCACATTGAAGTTTCTGGGGACGTGGTTTCATTGCATATGTGGTTTGCACATTTTTTCACCTGGCTTGTTTGAAAGAGAATTTTATTGTGAAAACACAAGCATCAAAAAGTCCTGTCTCTTGGCCAATATGTGCAGCTTACTGAGAAGACACTGAGATTTTTATAGTATATTAAGCAAGTCTGAGTGTCTTATGAATACGTATTGTATTACCGACAAAGTAGTGCAGAGTCACCTTGAATTCTAAGCAGCTGACATTTTCTGTGATTGCATTGAAAGGAAGCTTATAAGCATTATCTAAACATTTTGCATAAATAATAGCCTTCTTACAGTGCTCACAATCGATGGTTAAATGTGAGCAAGGAAATAGCATCATTCATGCTGTACTCTTTTATATGTTCATTAAGGTTTTTGGTTGTTTTTTTTTAATTAAAACCTAGGTTACAAGTCTTTCTGCTTCTACTTATTTCGTAAATAGGAAATGGCTGTAGCAAAGTTATGACCTAGCTTGTTCAAAGGCACGATCTGTGTAAAGAAATGATTCATTCATTTATTCACCGTGTCTTTTTTAAACTACTACACGGCTGTGGGAATGAAAGTGAGTAAGAGCTCCCAGAAGGAGGTTGCATTTTTCGTGGTCAGGTAGGGGCAAGAAGAAATGCCCGGGAAGAACTAATACAAAGCAGAATGGGGTGGGTTGTCCTTACTGGGGTAAATTCTGACACTGAAGGAATTCAGAATGACGCTGAGTGGGATGGTGAGGAAAGACTCTGAGGAGGAGGGATCATCTGAGTTCAGCTCTGAAGGCTGGTTAGCATTTCTGTGGGAAGAGATGGATGGAGCCCGGGGAGGACCGAGGAAGTGGCTGGGACGCAGCAAGCGAGCGCCTGGGATCTAACCCACAAAGCCACTCTGGCTGCAGCAAGGTGCTGGTGGGCATCTGACTTGTACATGGGGTGGGAAGAAGATTACCAAGAGCTTAGGTCTGGAGATGAATTTGGAGGAGTCTTTGGCATAAAAGTGGTCTTTGGAATTGGGCTTTGGGTTGTGGCTGCCCTGGCAGAAAGTGTGCTAGGCCAGCGGTGGTGGTGGTGGTGTGTGTGGGGGATGCCTGTATGTCAGGACTGACATCAGCGGGCATGGAGTACGTGGAGGGGAGGGTAGAGGCCGGGAGAGGAGCCAGAGCATAGGTGCAGGTGCAGCTTGGTCCTCGGAGAGTGAGGGGCAGGGAAGGTGGTGCCAGGCTGGGAGAGCGGCTGGGTGGGGAGCCGGGTCTTCTCCCTGGAAGCTCAGCGCCGAACTGCAGCTCAATGAAATCATGTTGAAACCTTTATTCCTTTAAGACCTTAAAAAAAAGAAAGAAAGAAAGAAAGAAAGAAAGAAAGAAAGAAAGAAAGAAAGAAAGAAAGAAAGAAAGAAAGAAAGAAAGAAAAGAAAGAAGAAAATAAACCTGGGCTAATTTTAGCTAAATCTAATATGTGTGTGTATGAAAATGAATGCTGCTTTTGAAATTCGGCGCATGCAGTATCTCTTTTCATTTCAATAAATGATCCCTCTATTTTCATCTAAACAGTTTTATTAAGATTTTCACTGAAGCCCTGTACATATTAACAACAATTCCAGCATTTCGTTTGATCTTTTCCACCGTCGATTTATTCATCTTGTGTGATAGGCGTAAATCACGTTGTGCCATCTACTTGACTCCGGAGCAGTTGTTCATTTGTGGCAATTCATTTACTGTACTTTGATAAAGCACATTAATATGGGCATGTTTGGTAATTCTAAAGGCTTTCCTGGAGGCTTAATGTGGACTCTTAAAAATGTGACACACTTACACCACACACACACACACACACACACACACACACACACGACACAGCTTTCTGAGCGTTTTGGCTTTCTGTTTATACTTTATAGAAAATAAAGAAATACAGAATTAGTGAGCCTTGACTCTGGGAGGAAAAGATTCTAAGACTCCATGGCTCAAAGTGAAAGGGAAGGCTGGGAATGATCTGGTTACATGTCTGTTGGTGGGCAGTCTGTTTTAATATAATTAGAGAAAGTCTGCGGATTATTTAAGTTTTTTTTTTTTTTTTTGGACCCGAGTTATTCAGCTGGGTTGCCTTTATTCTCCAGACTAGCTCAGAACAAGGCAGTAACTTCCATGCCTACTGTAAGAGACAAGGTTAGGACAGGAGCCAGAGGGATGGAGAAAACACAGCCAGGGGCAGATCCTTCTGTCGGCACATGTTTACTGAGCATCTCCCGTGTGAGAGGCATTATGCCAGCTAGGCCCTCAAGGATTTGTGGAGATGGTCAGTCGTTCACACTTACGTGCATTAACTCATTTAATCCTTCCTGCAGTCCTTGGAGGTAGGCACTGTTCTTATCCATCCTGCACAGAGAGGAGAAGCAACCTGCCCCAGGTTGATCAGCTGCTAAATGGGAAAGTCATGCTTGGATCCCACCCTGTACTCTTCACCGGGGCCATGCCTTATCTGTCAAGCCCTGAGCCCTGCCTGTAAGAAGCCTACAGTTGAGTCGAGAAGGCAGGGCCTGCCCAGGAGTCATTAGTTACAGAATCACAGTAGAGATGCGACATCCTCTGGCAGGTCCAGAGCAGGGAGGGGTTCGTGGGCGCTGAGCGTTCCATTTGGGAGCTTGCTCCGTCTGCTCAGTCTCATGCAGGCTGTCCTCGAGGGGTTACCATCCTTCCTCTCCTTCTTCCTCCTGCCTCCCTGAGAGTCCTACACACTTTCAATAATTATTAATTGAAGAAAGTGATGACAGTGGCACTCTGCTTATCTGTGTTTCCAAGGATTGGCTTAAGTTGGGCTCCAGCTTGATGAGGTTCGGCTTCAAAAGTCCCAATGAGATGATGAACTTTTGACTCCCCCAAGAGCTCCTCCGGGTCATTGCTCAGCTTGCAAGATTTGGCAGATACAAACTATTCATCGCCCTGGTTTGTTAGGTGGTGGGCTGGCACTGGATGCCCACTCCAGGAACAAAACATGCCGCGAAAGAAGGACGGGCTTTGGACGCGATGGCCATGGGGAAGCCAGGGTCGCCTGTACCCTCCTGTCCCTCCCCCGTCTCTCATTTTCTCTCCTCCTCTGGATCCCTGGATGAATCTTTAACCTCCTGGCGTCAGACAGATAGAGAAAGGATAAAGATCGCTTTTCCCTTAGCCTGCTTTGGGGGCGACCAGTCTGTCTTCCTTAGGTTGAATGAAAATCACAGGATTTAAGAAGAAAAAAAAAAAGTGCCTTGAGAGGCAACGTCTCTCGCTTCATAGACGCACAGAACACATGAGGACTTGGGATTTACTATCTGTGCACTAGCCTGGCAGCCCCAGCCTACATCCCAGCTGTAATCATATGTGATGCATTTTTATTTACAGATTAGGAGGCTCTGCCTCTGACATATGACTAACCGGGAAGCTCCTCCCTACAGCAGTTTGTATGTCATCTGCTTCAGAGAACTAATTGCTTGGCAATTCCCCTTTGGTAATTCCCTCTTTATTTTCTGATGAGTTACTTAACAGTGATGGGCTCGTAGAGCAGAGCGTGGAGTTTAATGTGTGCTCCAGAAACTCCACTGTAGGCCTGGGGGATATGTTTTTCGAATTCTGTTTAGCTTTACTGAAGGAACACTGAAACCATTATATGGCCTGTTAATATTTCACTCAATACGAGGTTAAACACTGAGCGGTGTGCAATTTTCCCAAAGAAATCCGAACCAGGCCTCTTTTTAAAATGTGCCCCTGTGCATTTGAAAATTATTAAAAAGGAATTTAATATTTATAGAATGCTTAATGCTCTTTTAAAAATATGATTTAAAATAGAGTAGCTTTCCAGTGCGAGGCAGGGTGAATGTGGTGGTGGGGAGAACTCGCAGGTGACCGTGAGTTTGGGAACCGACTTTGTGTTTCCTGACCTGCTGCAAGTTGACTTGGGATGCTCATTCTACCCTGCTGGGCCTCAGTTTCCCCATCTACAGTGAACAAGATGGTGAAGGATCTGATGGCTTGGGCCTCTTTGCTAACACTGTGCAGTTCCATGAACAGATTTTCTTGTGATTTTTCTTCTTGGCTCCCCTAAGACCTTTGGTCTGTCAAACATCATTTGCTGTTGTTTGACTTTGTTAGGTTTTGCATTTAATTAGAATTTACATTTTTAGCTATTACCATGTCATTATTTATAGAGTATGCCACAAGCGATGCCTACAATCATTTATCACCCTATCTATATTAGTTTCCTAGCATAATACTTTTTCTGTGCCTTTTTACCATTCTTGCTACCATGCCCCAAACAACTCCCATTTCTGGAGTGGATTTGTTATAACTGGGAAGAATCTTTCAGCTAATTGTGGAATTGGTTTTTGCAAGGAACACTGCAAAAGCTCTGCCCTTCTGCAGTAGCATCAAGGGTCAAATTCTGCTTTTAATTTGCAAGTAGAAATCCTTTGGATGTCATTTGATTTTACTTTCACATCCAGGATGGACTCTTGAGGTAATTCCTTTTCTGTTCTGCCTCAACTTTTCCCATCAATGTGTGAAACATTACCTTACCTTATGGGTTAATTTATAAGCAGTTCATGTGATGTCTCTTGATTGATTATAGTTTGGCTAATTTCTTTAGGCAGCTTGTGCAAACAGAAGAGGTGACAAATAAGAAAGTTCTATTGTTTTATTTGTTTTGTAGGCAGAGGGGAAGGGAAGAAGCAGTTCTCATGGCGGTTGCAAGTGAGGGCTTTGAAGATGGGGAGGTTGAGATTTGAATTCTCGCTCTGGCCCCTTAGGTGTGTGACCTAGGCCATATTTCTTGAATCTGTGAACCTCAGTGTCGTCATCTGTAAAATGGGCATGATGCTAACCTCTATCTTACAGAATTTTTGGAAGGATCAAATGAGCATTTACCACATATATTGCTTATGGTATGATCTCAAGACATAATTTTAAAAAGAAGGAAAAGACATAGAATTTAAGAACTGGGGGCAGCCCAGGTGGCTCAGTGGTTTAGCGCCACCTTCGGCCCAGGGCCTGATCCTGGAGACCTGGGATTGAGTCCCACTTCGGGCTCCCTTCATGGAGCCTGCTTCTCCCTCTGCCTGTGTCTCTGCCTCTCTCTCTCTCCCTGTCTCTCATGAATAAATAAATAAAATCTTGAAAAAAAAAAAAAAAAAGAACTGGGGGAAAAAATGAAAGCAAAGAGCTGCATGTTTGCAGGTACTTGGGAGCCCCTTCCGGTCAGGGTTTGAATCTCAGGTGGGCCTTTGTACCTTGGGAAGGCCCAAGCACCCTTCACTGATCCAGGCAGGAAGGGTTGATCTGCTACGCAGAAGAGGCTGTTTGCCACTGTGTTATTGATAGAAATACTACATTTTAAACATCTGTTGCCTATACATCACAACGGTAAACGAAAACCAATAAAAGCAAAAGTTCCCTTTAATCCCATCATCCCAGTCCATAAATCATGTTTACCTCTATGAGTTGTCCTCTAGTTCTTGGTAATTTAACACATAACTTTTTTCAGTTTTGCTTTTTTCCATTTAGCATAAAAATTATCATTTGTAACCTAGACTTTACAACTATCATTTGCAAGGATTAGGTATTCTATCAAGTTGTTTTATCTTAATTTAAGTTTTGTGTTAATATCTGGAAATTTTCGTTGTTTCTAGTTATTTACTGTTATTTTTAAATTTTTATTGTTTAAAACATTTTTTTTACTTTTTTTTTTTTTAAGATTTATTGGAGGGAGGGAGAGAGAGAGAGAGAGAGCAGTGTGAGGGGCAGAGGGAGAGGAAGAGAATCTCAGGCGGACTCACCACTGAGTGCAGAGGTGAATGCTGTTCTCCATCCCATGACCCTGAGATCATGACCTGAGCCAAAATCAAGAGTTGGGTGCTTAGCCGACTGAGCTACCCAGGTGCCCCTACTTATTTACTGTTATAAAGCAGTAGTGAATATCTTTGTACACTTAAGTATTTACTTAGGATACAGTCACAGTAGAAGGCCTAGGTAAACTACCATGGTGGGGGGAGCAACTCTAAATTGTTTTCTAAAAGTTTTGTACCATGGGACACCTGGGTGGCTCAGTGGTTGAGCATCTGCCTTCAGCTCAGGTCGTGATCCTGGGGTCCTGGGATCGAGTCCCACATCGGGCTCCCCATAGGGAGCCTGCTTCTCCCTCTTGCCTATTTCTCTGCCTCTCTCTATGCCTCATGAATAAATAAATAAAAACTTTATTTTTTTTAAATTTTTATTTATTTATGATAGTCACACACACACAGAGAGAGAGGCAGAGACATAGGCAGAGGGAGAAGCAGGCTCCATGCACCGGGAGCCCGACGTGGGATTCGATCCTGGGTCTCCAGGATCACGCCCTAGGCCAAAGGCAGGCGCTAAACCGCTGCGCCACCCAGGGATCCCAAATAAAATCTTTAAAAGAAAAAATAAAAGGCTTGTATCTATTTTGATTATTACTAGTGCTATATGAATGAATGTGCCTTGCTCCAACCTGATTGACTGTGGGACTTGTTCCTTTTTGGATACTTTAATTAATTAATTAATTAATTAATTAATTAATTAATTTTAAAGACTTTTTTTATTCATGAGAGACACACAGAGAGAGACAGAGACAGAGAGAGAGAGAGCCAATCTGGGCCAGTTTCCTAGTCTCCTCTCCCCACATTTGGGGTTTTCCACCCTCTCCTGCTCCATGTTCCTGTTAGGGGGCCCTGCCATGGGACCCGCAGCCTCCTTTCCTCGGGCCTGAGCAGTCGGTCAGGAGTTTCAGGCCTGGTGAAATTGAGCTGTTCTCAGAGATCCTAGCTTGCGGTCTTCACACCTTTTGCTCATTTAGCCTACAGGCCACCATGCTGAGGAGGGGCCTCCTTGGGTCTGGTTTTCATTTACAGTAGACCAGAGAGGCTCACTGCTACCCTGCTTCTTTCCTGTTTCCACTCTTCCCTGGAGAGAGCCCTTGGAGCAGATGGTGGTGAGCACTTGTCTAGGTGGTGAGCACTTGTCTAGGTGTTGAGCTTTGGGGACATCTGGTCTCAAAGTCTGAACTTGGGCCAGTGGCTCAGCAGGGCGGGGTGGATGGGGATGTGATATATTCCCTAAATGGCCTCCCTGGATGTCCTCTTGTGCTGGTCCAACCCGTTTTCCTCTCTGAAGCCCAAATGCACGTTTCTTCCGACTCGAGATCTGTTTGCATCTGTTTTCCTTCACTCCTGCCCTGGTTTTTCATGGTACTGGGGATGAAGTCCAGAATCTGTAACCTGACACAGCAGGCCGGGGGACCTTGCTTATCTCTCTGGCCCTCTCCCTCATCTGCTGCCCCTTACTCGCTTCACTTCACCCACAGAAGCATTTCCTCCTTAGAAGTAACTCGTGTCCCAGCTTTGAATCTTGCTGCTGTCTTCCTTGACACCTACCTACTTATTCCTATCTTTCTGGCTGACTTTGCCTCATTCTTAAAATCTCAACGGAGTCTTTTCCCCAGGGAGCCCCAGAACGAGGTTATATGCTGCCTGTTGGGCTCCCAGCACCCTCTACTCTCCCCCTTTCATAACACTTTGTCATCCTTCTCCTTAGCTCAGTGACATCCCCCATTCTTGGCATTTGGCATCTAGTAGGCCTGCAGTGAACACAATCATTTCCCCTATAATGTGACTTTTTCCGGATACAAATTGGATGTGATTCCATCTATTTAGATAGATCATGATTTACGTCATTGTGGTCTGGAACCAGAATGGGGCCTCGTGGACCACAGTGGTGGAAGAAGTTTGTTTGAGTGGCTTTGTGTGTCGAAACAAGGGGTGATAAAGGTGATAAAAATGTGTAAGAAGGCTGTGCTAAGGAGACAGAGAGAATGAAGAAAGGCCCAAAGATGACTTTTCCAGAACAAAGACGGTGTGGAATAGAATGCTGGATTCGCTCAGGGATATTTAAATTTCATAGTACTACACTTATAACCCACAGAACACTATTATTATAGAAATTCAATGCAGGAAAAGATTGCTTTGTTTTTTAACGTCTAAAACTGTCTTTCTTGATATTGAAAAAATTCCTACTGAGTTTCGATTACATAAGATTCTTTTATTTTTTATTTATTTTTTATTTATTTGGAGGGGGAAAGGAGAGAGGCAGACAGAGAGGCTGAGACACAGGCAGAGGGAGAAGCAAGCTCCATGCAGGGAGCCCAACGTGGGACTCGATCCGGGGTCCCCAGGATCACACCCCGGGCTGCAGGTGGTGCTAAACCCCTGTGCCACCAGGGCTGCCCCGATTACATAAGATTCTTATGTAGGAACACAGCTAGCATGTTGAATGAATGAATGAATGAACGAACAAATTTGGAGTTGCCTCCCTAACCCCTATTCTCCAGCTTTTAAGCACCCTTGGGACCCCAGTCTCCAACTCGGGTGAAAGTTCCTGGTGAAGTAATTACCCCAAGGAGATCATTTTATCTGGAAGAGAGTAGTTCCAGAGTCCTAAGCAAGGTTGGTCCAATTGAGGTAAAGCCCCACAAGGATTGGGGAACTATGCACCCTCCTCTGTGTAACCCACCCATGATGGGGTGGAAGGACAGTCCACCCATGATATCTCTGTGCCTCTTGGAGTTGGCTGGCCAGGTGGCCATCCACCTCCTCTCTCTTGCATCCTTGGACATTGGAACGTAGGCCATTGTGAAGTGTGACCTCAAGCTGCAGCTCTTTTGGGGGGGAGGGGAGAAGAGACAGCTTTTATATAAGGAGCTGGGAAAAGATTGTTTCCCTCTGCTGCTTCTGGTGCCCTGATCTGACACTTTTCATAAGATTAGCAGTTTTGTTTTGTTTTGTTTTGTTTTCTTTCATAAGAGGTCATAGGACCATAAGACAAGTTTATTATTTTATTGACAAGAGAAAAGATGCTCTGGTTATTTATTCAGAAAAATCTTCTTCCATAAAACCTGGCTTTCTTTTGAGTTTGAAGGAAATATGGTGATGGCATCTAAGCCCAAATATTGCGGTTTTATTTTGGCTTTCCTGTTCTAATGAAGCCTCTGTAACCTTATGTACCTCTGTCTACTTTTCAGGAGGAACAGGTTGTGATTTTTTTTTTGTTTCCCATCTTGGTGTTCTCCAGATGAACAGTACTATTTAAGAAATCTGTGTAGGACACCTGGGTGGCTCAGTGGTTGAGCGTCTGTGGTTGATCACAGGTCGCGATCCCCGGGGTCCTGGGATCGAGTCTCACACTGGGTTCTCTGCAGGGAGCCTGCTTCTCCCTCTGCCTCTCTCTATGCATCTCTCATGAATACATAAATAACATCTTAAAAAAAAAAAAAGAAACTCTGTGTAAATCGATAAAAAGGAAGGGAGACTTTTTTTTTTTCCTCTCCCTGCAAGCTTTAGATCCAGTTTCGTCATCCAGAGATCAGAATAGGCCAACGGGAGGAAGAAGCAATGTTAAAATAAGGGAGTCTTTTAGAATGCGACTTTGAAACGTGGGTCTTACCAGCAGTAGAGGAAGCTTCTCCAAACAGAACCCTCCAGTTCATTTCATCTTCAGGTCCTGGAGAGAGGGCTGTTAATCTATGGAAATGAACAAACACTAGCTGTTTGCTATTCTGCTATGCAGAGAACATTTGGTGGACTGACTAATCTCAGGGTTTCTGTTTCTAAATAGTACACTTTTTACTCTTTGCCCTGAAGTCTCAGGAAATGATTTCCTTAAAAAAATTTTTTTATGAACTTTTCCATTTTAAATGTGCAGGGTCTTCAAAGACTTCACTGGGCTGATAAGTCCTATTTTTTTGTTTGTTTGTTTGTTTGTTTCTCTTGTAGGACTGGTCAAAATTATCCTTTTCTTTTCTTTCTTTCTTTTTTTAAAGATTTTATTTATTTATTCCTGAGAGACACACAGAGAGAGGCAGAGACATAGGCAGAAGGAGAAACAGGCTCCCTGTAGGGAGCCTGATGGGAGACTCGATCCCAGAACCCCGGGATCACGACTTGAGCCAAAGGCAGACTCTAATCCACTGAGCCACTCAGGTGTCCCAAAACTATCCTTTTTTTTCTGGGGATGTTTTGCAGCCTCATCCTTTGACTTAGTAAATACAGCCTTAAAAAGCACACTTAGACCATGTGCAGTGGCTAGTGGGTCATGGGTCTGCTGCAGCTGATAATAGTGTATCACAGAATTTGGGGTGCTTCGGATAAATTGTTTCCCTGGATAATCATAATGACTTCTTGTCTGGAGAGTATCTTCCTCACGTTCCTGGGGAGGAAGCAGAACGTAAGAGGTTGACCAATGTTCTGGGTTCCAGTGGCCAGAGCCTACATGGTCTGTGCTGTGACTTTGGCTTTCTGACTTGGAGTTCGGCTCTCTTTGCTGTCACCCCAGGAATTAGGCAGTTGTGTCTTTTAATCTGTAGACTGAAAAGACATAACTTGGCTTAGCTGATATGGTTCGATGGAGCAGTCTTGAGCTAGAGCCGGGAAGGTGCGAGAGTACAGCCTCTTGGATATACACGCAAGCCTCGTTACCCTAAAATATTTCATCATAAATTTAGCGAGATGTGTGCATAGTGCCTACGAAGCTTAATGGATGCTGTTTTTCCTTTTGCAGTCCCTGTACCTTTAAAGTTGAGCTTTTAGAGCTGGATTTCCCTTAATGCATCGGTGTCAGCAAGGCTAGAAACATCAGGAAATCAAACTTCTCTCATATGTGGAAGCTTGAAATCTGATGCCATCTTCTCAGAGAATGGACGGGAAGGCATTATGATCGGGTCATTTCCAGACTGCAGGTGCCTGCTGTCTCTCTGCTGGACATCACAGAGAGGGTTGAGGAAGCTCATGTAGCCGTGTATGAATTGGATTTATGCTTCCTGGGCTGGACAAAACCAGCACAGGGTGTTGAGTTACTTCCATGACAAGTATCTACTGCCCCATGACAACTAGAGGTTAATCAGTAAAAATCATCCTTCCATCTCTTGATGTCAGGAGCGTATATAATCACTGTGATGAAGCCTTTTCTTTCTTTGCAGAAGTAATTTGGTGGCTGACGACCATGCTGTTGGCTTCAGAAATACCTGGAATCTGATTCACTTGGAGACTTTACTGAAGCTAGATTTTATATGCAGAATCCTCATTAGAAATTCTTCAGTCATGACAAAGGGCATCTCTCTTTTAGGCGTTTCCCCCACTCAATCTCTTTACAGCTTTTTCCTAGGAGTCAAGACCATATAGCCTGGCGGGGGAGTTTTGCTTGGTGATGGAGTAGCTAAGAATGTTTCTCTCTAACAGGTCACAGAGAGTGCTGGTGGACATCTCTCCTTGCCTTAAGATCTTCGTTGGAAGTCCACGGGACTTGGTGTCTTTGCCGTTCAAAGTAGCTATGAGCTCGCCAGGAGGCATAATGCGTCACCATTTTATTCTGGGCCACCCTAAAGGATGACACCCAGCTCCAGAGACCTCCTCTCGGACATCATCCCTGAGAACCAGTGTTTTAGCTCTTCCATTGTCTGAAATCTGTTTCCGACTGGTTTTGAGCTGGCTCAGGCTTAGTCATTAAATGCCTAGGACAATGTTGAATGCTTTTCCTGATCACCTTGCAGCCACACACCTTTTGTCGCTCTCGTTGAGTCTTGACACAGATAATGCTCAGAAACAGGCACCAATCCATTCTTTCCATCTTGGCGTTTCCCCACAGGCACAGTCCTGGGATGACCTGGAATTGAGGCAGCGGAGGATAAATTCATCTTTCACCGACGTGTTCGTGCTAGCTCTAGTCTGTCTCTCTAGCTTTTAAATACTCGAGTGATTGGTTTTGTGTAGAAATGTGTGGATTGTTGGATTGGGAGAATTTTCTCCCTGGATTTCTAGTGTTTACAGAAGCAGATAGAAAGAAAGGTTCTATCATGGGTTTAAATAGCAGGGCCTGTTTTAATGAGTTAGAGGCACTTAAAGATGGTACAGAATAAAAATGTAAGTTTAAAAATTTTTTTTTAATTGTAACACAACCCAAAGGTGTATATTAATGTTTTGCCAGGAAAGGGTCAAAACTGAAAATTTGCAACAAAGACAAACGAGAATAGAACCAGTGCACACAGAAGCTGACAAGTATATGCCCCTTGTTGGGAGTTCAGCCTGTGGAATGTTCTGTAGGACAAAAGGAATGGAAGAGATAGTTCAGTAACATTTTGTTCTCTGTCAAAAACCTTCTGAAATATGAATCTGCTGTGTATTGGAGAATGGATACAGCAATTGATTCAAGTTGAATAGCTTTCATTTAACTAGAATATCCCACAGAAAGCTGTTCTTGTTCTGACAACCATATTTTTGCTTTTCTTGACTTAAAGAAAATTGAATTCATGTTTACATATTTTATAGGATTGTTTTATGGACAAAGACACAGGTCAAATCCCATCTCAGCACAGTGGCTATTGTTACGGCAAACAGAAATATTTCTGAGTGAGATAAAACATTTCTAAGCCATGGCCTGTAATAATACTGGGTTGATATTATGAAACCATTTGCAACTATAAATAATTCAGTCATAGATGTACTCTTTTTAAAAAATTGTTTTTTGAAAAAAATTCTCGTTGCTTGCCAACACATATACCCATACATATACTTTGCATAGGAGAAGAAGAATATGAATACATATTAATAGAAGTTTATTTTGGACTTTCTAGAACAGATCACCTTTTTTTCTTCTCCTTGAGATGAATTATTTTTAATTATTGAAATGTCCCAATTCCTCACAACTGCGGATGTGTTCTTCTGAGGGTCTTTCTGTGTCATCCAACCCGGCTGAAAGCTAGTGGCCAGTGTTAATGGTTTAAGAAGCTGAATTAGGACCCCCATTCCTGCTAAGGATGCTCCTTTTTAAAAAAAAATTCCCTATTTCTACACCTTCTCAAAGAGAAATTAAGTGCTTGGTGTTTTGTTTTGTTTTTTCAATTCCCAGACCAGTCTGGCATTGATCCTGGACTCATTATAAATGTAATTTTTAGCAAAAACTATTAACTCCTGAAATATTTTGGCTCTCTGTGGCCTACAGTTCTGTAGAATCCGGTGTTTTCCCAAGTACATCAAAGACTTAAATATAGAATGTCTTACAGTTAGTTGTAGGGGTATTGATCAAAAGAAGGCTTCTCCAAGAATACAAGATTTTTAGGCTTGAACCCCGTTCTATCTTCACGGTTCTTAACTGGATGCTTTATATTTTGTTTCCTTTCTGTGTTTGTACTAATTTGCTATTTGGGTTCATCTTCTATTAGGAAACAGCTTTTTTTTTTTTAATGCATAGTTCTTAGAAATATAAAACCATTCCAACCTGCTCATTCTTACCTCGGCTTTCATTACTTTCTTCCTGCTAGACCACTGCTTCTCTTTCTCCTCCTCTTCTGGGATTTGATCTTGCTCAGCACTTCTAGTGTATGATTCTGAATTCTATGGTTGAAGTTTCCTGACCACCTCCTCCTTGCATCTGAGTTCATTTCCTGTGTTTAAAGCTTTGGCATTCCATTCACTGTCCTCGTAGTCAAAACTGAAACTTCCAGGGCTAATAAGATTAGTCCTTGCAACACTATTAATTTCTTCCTCTCTGTTTCTTATTCCATTGTTACTTCTCTAAGATGAAAATTTCTTTGTCATCAGGAACTTCATGTCGGTGTCATTTCCTTAAATGCCTCCTGAATTTTTCTGTTTTACTAACACACACTCTGCAGCCTCCAGCTACGGCACCCATGAACAGGTCTTTGACAAATTAATTGTCCCTACACACGGTTTACAATATTACACAAGCTGTTTAAAAATAATTAAGCTTCTCTCAGTGTTCTTTGCTGTGGGTCAGGAACTTGACTTGCTTTGCCATCCAACACAGAAGTTAATCACAAACGGGTCCTCTGAACCAAATAATTAAAAATAGAGCAAAGTTTCTGAACCAGGCAGTTGGCAGAAAAGTCTGTACTTCCATCTGTGCACAGTTAGGAAAATATTTCATGATGTTTAAATAGCATCAGCTTTGCTCTCTTGTGTGTGAGAGTGTATCTGTGTGACTGTGTGTAATTCATCACTCTGAAGATTTGTTTGTTAGGTCCTATACATATATACATAAATATGTGTGTATGTCACTGGCAAGAAGCAGGAAAGCACATCCAGGTGTTTTGTGCATTCATTTTTTTTTTTTAATTTGCTGGTTTCTGTGAAGGGGGAATGGTCTCATTTTCCTTTTTAAAGTTTTTCTCTTAGCACGTGACTCAGAAAATTGGAGAGCATTACATTTTGACTTTGAAATCTTTGTGCCTTTTGATTCTTGTCTTTTGATTTCTCTACTTACAAAGAATCTTTGCTAAGGAATTTTAGGAGCTATTCTTAGATATGTACAGTGCTGTACATGAATCTATTTCATTTTGGAATGTGCCAGATTAAGAGTTTCTGTTCTCTGGAAGGGGATTTATGCCTAGAGTATACATCAAACTCATAAACACTTTATGACATAGGTACAGACGTTTGAGTGACTGATTTTGAGAGTAATTTAACCCTTGAAGTTGGATTTTCCTTTGTTCTCACCACTAATCTGTATCTCATTAAACATGTTGAGTTTTGGCCAGTTCTACAGCTATGATATGCCTTAAAAAAATAGATTTTTTTGTGTGTGTGTTTAGAAAGTTTTAATTGCTGTGTAATGTAAAGACTGTTTCCCTCTGGTATTTTTCTATTGCAACTATCTCTTTTTATTCCTGGAAAACTCTTATTTTTAGGTTGATTTTTTTTTTTTCTCCCAGGAGAGCCACTTGTATTAAGTAAGAACTGATGCATAAAAAAATACACCAATGGGAGATAAGAAATTACTAAAAGTTAAGAAAAGGAAATGTCTTAATGTCATTCCTTTGGCTCGGAAACAGACATATTTCTCCAAGTCACCTATTTCTTTATGCTTCTAGAAACTTAGAGCCTTGGCATATTCTTAATACTGTGATAATAGAATTGACAGCTGTGGTTTGATCGTGCTCACATTAATTGAAATTAAGGAAGGAGGAATGTCTTCAGTAAAGTTGGTTAAGTTGTGGCCTGTGGCTTCAAACAAATTAATCTTTGATTTCCTTTTCAGTATTACTTGGAAGGGACAGCTTTTAAAGAGATCATAAATGGATCTTGCTAATTGTTATTCTTTGTCACTGTAAGATACTAGGTCTTAACTTACTTTGTGAATTCCAAATATACACAAAAGGTGAATGGTTGATGTTTTTAAACTTTAAAGTTAATGCTGGATTGGTCTTTTCTTTTCTGATTCGGCTAACACTGTTAATTCGATTCTTCCAAAACAGAGCCTGGATACTCAAGTTGCTCACACATGTCTTGTGGGACTGCTAAATTTGTTTCTGTCTTTCATTTGGGCATCTTCTAGACAAGTGTATGGAATTCAAATTTAAAAAAAAAACTTACATTTGATTGCTGCTATCAATGAATTATAAATAAATAAGTAAGTAAATCATTCAGTGAACAAATATTTATTTACCAGATCATGATTGAAAACACATGAAAGAAACAGTGCACACCCTCTATGATGGTCATCGTGCAGAGAACCGATTCTTTTAAGGATAATAATAATGGCTCCCTGGCATATTGAGGATTTAGGATGTGTTAGTCACTGTGCTAATCACTTAATCCTCATAGCAAACCTGGATGGGTGGCTATTATCTCCAGTTTACAGATAAGGTAACTGGGTTAGTAGCTTGCCCAAGGTCATAGAACTAATAAGTGGTAGGACTGGGATTCAACTCACATCATTTAAACTGCAGACCTTATGCTCTTAACTGCTTTTTTTTTAATTCTTTACTCCCCCACCCCCCACCCCATGTCGTTGTGGGACTTACAAAATCATTTTTATAAATATTGAGCATATATGAAAGCAGAGGCACAATACCAAGGTAAATCATTAAAAAAGGTTTCAGTGAGGCTCAGGTGACTCTCTACCTGAGTTTGAAAACTACCATGAATTTGATGAGCTCCATACAGGCCTCTCCCCCGTCCTGTCACCTTCCCTCCCTCCTCAGAAAATATTCACTCTAGAAAAACGGTATTTTAAAATATTTCTAACAAAAGTGTGCAAGAACCCAACCCATGCCAGGTGATTATTTTGTCTTCCTTCCTTTCTCTTGTCTCTCTTCCCTGCCATGTCATTGCTCTCCCTTCTTCTTTCTTTTTTCTCTTGCCATTGTGGAGGATCAAGTGGAGTGGAGTTAGACCTGCAGGAAAGGTTAGGGAGTGTTCTCTGCTGGGATATCCAGACCTGGGTGTCATATTGGGGGTTCTTATTGACCGGATCATTTCTTTGGTGCACCCACGTGACACATCTCTTCCTAAGCAAGGTATGCTATGAGGGACTGACTATACCAAACACACCACCTCACCACCAGAAGGGATGATTGAATCTGACTCTCCTGGCAGATCTCTAAAATGCTTCTTGGGTTATAATTCACAAATATTAGCTTTAAAGACATGTGGTTCCTTGATGGTGTGACTCTTAAAATAGCAGGACGTTTTTGGTAACCAATGTGAGGGCACTTCATAACACAATCAAAAACTATTGAGTGGAACATGTTAAGATAATCTAACCTTGTTGTCCTTTAATGCTTTAATGCAATCTTTCAGCAAGTGGTACTACCTGGTACAGTATGTAAAAATCAGAATGGGTTCTGGCCTGGTGGGAATAATATAATTCTTTCATCGGTTGGAAAATAGAGTCTAACAATTAACTACCTTAAAAAAAAATAAGCAAGGAGGGGTTTCTTTGTTTGTTTGTAAATTGTACTCTGTTGCATGAAAATTTTTCCAGGGACTATGCAATTCTGTAGGAGGAGGTGGCAATTTAATGCAGTCTTAGCTATTAAGGATTTTAGAATTATGTTACTTTTAAGTTACTCTTGGGTAATCACAAAAATACGTAATGAATTTAAAAAGATTGAAAGAGAATCACATCTAGCCCAACATAAAAATACTTCTAAAGGCATGTGTGAATGTCTGGATATAATTATTTGCACATACACATTTATATATGTATGTATTGTATTAATATTTTTTCTAGGGCTGCCTGCATGTATAGGTATAAATGTAGTATGCGCCCTTTATAGAACTATTGTTAGGGGAGCCTTTTATGAGCCAACTATATGACTTGGAGCTTTATCCTATGTAGTGATATTTTCAGTGGTCATGCTTTTGGCTTGTAATAATAAGCACTTAGAGTAATGAGGTTGAAGTGTGAGTATGTGTCTAATCTGTCTCTTATCATTTTGCTTAGAGACAAATCTATGTTGAAAGATACGTATGTACCTATTAATAAGCTTCAGTATGAAGTAAAACAGCTACATGTGACACTTTGTTGCAGTTCTGTACATTGTCTCAAAAACATGCCTTAAAAATATGGAAACTAGAAAAATCTTGGCAAATGTAGCCTAAGAGTGTAGCTCATTTAAAAGCTGCATTTGAGTGTTCTAAGTACTGTTCTGTGACAGCTATTACTGTAGGAATTGGCACCAGCTAAGAAAATTTACAGTTTAATACTTTAGAGCAAATAATTGCTTAAGATGCTTTAAATAGCACAGGAAATGTGTAGAGTGTTTACTTGACATTTGTTATATTGAACACTAATACTGAAACAGATTCTTTGACCACAGAGAATGCCAGTGTAGGTGGGGTGGGGGTAGATGGGAGAGAGACAGGCAAAACCCAGCCAGCATGATTAGATAAAAATTAAATGGCAAATGAGCTTTTCATGATAGAGAGATACTGAGGGGGGAAAAAAAAGCTCATTTGTTCGATCAAGGAGCCTTCGAGTATGGTAGCAAAAAGCAAAATAAAACAACCCCCTGAGATTAGATTTCTCCTGATTTTAAGACACAGAATCATGCCCGAGGCTGCTTTCACTGGGTCCTAAAAGCAAGAGGAATGACCTTCTTTTTATAAAAAAAAAAAAAAAAAAAGAACACTCCCTTGTTATCTGTTTAATCTGCACATGCTTGTGAATGTTTTTTATGATAGCTTTGGCACCCTCATTTCTCAGCGCAGCTCAGTACTTGTGATGTTTTCTCCCTGAACGCATCTTGCACTCCAGAGCCCACTGCTCACCCTTCCCAGGTGCTCTGCTTATGCGGGTCTTATCTCAAAAAGGGGTCTCAGACAGTGTAGCGTGGCTCCTAAATGCACAATGTTTCTTTCCTGCACAGAATGCCTACCATGCATTGTGATTCAGCTGCATCTAATGGGAAAAAAATCGGGTATATTGTAGGCTCCTAAAACCTCTCCCATTCGTGTGTCTTTGAGTCAGTTATCCAGCGTTTTCAAGGGAATTTTAAATGTGTATGTAAAACACTAATTGGCATGTGTGATAGGTCCAGGAATGTGAGATTGTGCAATGTTCATGAAATTTGTAAAAGCTTCTTCCTTCTATCTTGTCAACATGAGCTGCTTTTAAACACTGAAGGGCATTTTGAAAATAGCAATCCAAAGTCAAAACTTCACCAGGCAGTATGGCCCAGCACCCAGAACGCTCAGCAGCAGAGAGGCTGTATTTATGGCTTTTCCACTGACTTGAGATTTGACCTTGAATACATCATGTTTAACTTCTCTATGCTTCAATTAGCTCCTGAAAGATATGTGTGGTTGTGCATAGCCAGGGGGGAGGCAGTCACTGATGTTCACAACAAAAGGAGAAAGTGGAGGAGATTTTTTTTTAGAAAAGAGAAGTGGGCATGAATGTAAGCCTCATGCAGGGTGCTGTTAATAAAAAGTCTTGGTACACACAGCTCCTGAGGAAGGTAGGGGGTTCCTTATAATTCTCTTCCTGTATTTTGTAGAATTAAAAAATAGGTAGACACATTATTTTACCCTTTCCCGGCAGAAGGCTTTGTGTTCATACCTCTTTTTCTGCAAGTGCCACCTGTAAAGGGGATTTTTATTTACCACGTTGTAATTCAGACAGTAATCAAGCAGTCACAGATTTCATTTACTCACCCAGATATTTGATTTTATTTGTTCAAAGAAATTCTCAGTCACTCTTCATTTTAAAAGTTCATTTCTTTTTAGTCTGTTACTCTCCTGAGATCATCTAAGTGGTTTTTCATCTGGGTAAGAAAGGAAGAAAAGTAGTCCACGAATGATGGAGTCCCTGTATGTGTCAAACGTGCTGCTAGAGGCCCTCGGTCCTTAGGTGTCCCATGTGATTTATATTCAAAGGGCCTGTTTTCCCTGCCTGGTCTTGGAAGGGCCCAGATCCAGAGGAGAAAATAAAATGTAACCATGGCGATTGATAATCCAAAGGAGGTGCTCTTTGGCCTAGTGGTACCCAGAGCATCACATGGTCACATGAGGCTGTGGGATCTCAGCAGAGAGTAGCAGAGAGGTGCCCTCCGCTCACAGGCGTCCCCAGCATCAGGTAGTGAGATTGCACAACAGTGCTAAACCACATCTCTCTGGCCAGGCCATTGTAGTTACTGCTTCGTTTAAGTGATGTTGTTGTAAGGACTTAGGCCCTAGAAATTAAAGTGCTTAAAACTTGAAGGCAAAATTAGGAGCTTCCAACGTTCCTAGGAGCCTGACTCCGGAGTCTGAGATGGTGTTTTGGGGTGAGTAAATATAGGGCCCACAGCTCCCAGGGTAAAGGAGAAGACATTTCAGAGCAAGCTTATAGATTTAACACGGCCCCGTGACTCATTTTCTCTTTGCTTCTCTCTGTCCAGCCGTTTTTCATTTACTGCTAACCCCACAGGAAAGTTCCTTTTATGTTTTCCTTTGGCTGCTCTGCAAAAAAATATAAATACACACCTTGGAAGAATAAGGGTGAGAGAGAGGGAAGAGACAGAGGTCACAACTTTTAATCCTGGTTCTGCTGATAACAAACCCTGTGACCAGATACTTTGTACAGCGAGGGAGGATGTTTTTAAAATCCATTCTGAGTTGCCAGATGGCAGCCATCACTCTGTGGACGGGCTTGTCTCTCTGGGTGTCCCGGATGTGCACCATGTTTGGATTGTCAGAGGTGCCTGAGGAGCCGTCCATTTGGATCAGCTCTTCCTGACTTCTGGAAGTGGCCCAGGAGAGGTGACAGCAGCCTTCAGAGTCCTTAGCAATTAGTACTGAATTGTCAGAGGACCAGAAGGAACAGGAGCTGGGTGGTGGGGACTGGGATGCCAAGCTATTCTGAAGCTGCTCTCCAGACCTGTTGGGGGGTGCTTATGCCCTGTGGTCAGTGGTAGTTGGGTCTGCCAGAATTTTGCCATCTTCCTGTGGTTCGAATACAAGCCCTGCCGTTTACTAGCTTGGCCTGCTCACCTCCTCTGTGCCCCTGTTTTTTTTTTTCATCTGGGAAATGGATTGGAATCCAGGCAGGGATTACATAAATCCGTATATGCAGTGTATGGCACCTGGTGAATGCTGTCGATGCTTTACCGGCAATTATTAGATTATTGTTTTCCTTTGGAGTCTTCTAATTTGTTTGTGTAGCATTTCGGGCAAGATACTGAGGGTACAGGAGGTGGGCAAAGTAGGGCTGGTGGAAGGCGGCCTGGGGGTTGCAGAGAGTGTGGGCAAATCCTGGTGTCTCCCCAGGTCTCAGACTTTGCCTGTAAGTTAGTTTCTTTCTTGGGATGTTGGCTTCGGAGGGAGGGAGGTGGAGGGAGGGAGGGAGGGAGGGAGGGGGAGGGAGGGAGGGGGGGGAGGGAGGGAAGGGGGGAGGGGAGGGGAGGGAGGGAGGGAGGGAGGGAGGGAGGGAGGGAGGGAGGGAAGGAAGGAAGGAAGGAAGGAAGGAAGAAGAGGAGGAGGAAGGAAGGGCAGGGAAGGGGAAGGGAAGTGGGGGAGGGTGGGGAGTGGGGGGGGGGAGGGTTGAGGGAGGTGGGAGGGGGGGGGAGTATGGAGTTAGGGTGAGGTAGGGAAGGATAGGATCAGGGCCTTTGATTGGTTTTATGAGTGTTGTTGTCAGTATTCTTCCTTTTTTCCTTCTTCCTCCTTCTTTTTTCTTCTTTCTTCTTTCTTTCCTTCTTCTGGTCTTGCTTTATTTTCTTCTTCTTTCTTTCTCTTTCTTTCTTCTTTCTTTCTTTCATTCACTTTCTTTCTTTCTTTCTTTCTTTCTTTCTTTCTTTCTTTCTTTCTTCTTTCTTTTCTTCTTTCTTTCTTTTCTTCTTTCTTTCTTTAAGATTTTGTGTATTTGTTCATGAGAGACACAGAGAGAGAGGCAGAGACACAGGCAGAGGGAGAAGCAGGCTCCCTGCGGGGATCCCCAGGTGGGACTCGATCCCAGGACCCTGAGATCATGCCCTGAGCCCAAGGCACACACTCAGCCACTGAGCCACCTGGGCGTCCCACATATGTTTATTTCTGACCCCCAGGCTTGCTCGCATTATTCCCTGAGCCCTCTGCCTTCACCTAGCTGCATTCTGCTCCACCACAAATGTCTGGCATGAGCCTCCCCACCGCCCTCGGCTTTATCATGGCACTTACTGCTTTGCTTGGTTACTCAGATGTCTTGCTTCCCATGTGACTGGAGGCTCTTGGCACCTCTCAACATCCAGGGCGGTGAGGCAGAAAGAACAAGAAGCAGGGGCGGAGGGGGCATACTCTCTTCTCTCCAATATGCTCATCATGCCCCAGGTCTTTGGTCCCTGATCCTCAGAGCCCGCTCAGGTACCATCAGAGTCTACGCCTCTGGATTTCCCCCTTCATCATTTTAGAGTAGTAAATGGTGAATACGTGTCGAATAAATGAACGGGTGTACTTTCTCAGGCTGCTCCGTTAGGGCCAGAGTTATTTTTATACCCAGTAGCATCTCTGCTTGGTGAATGGAGGAAATGGTCTGTATGATGGCACTTTTCACTTTCATTGGACAGAGATTTTGTTAATCTTTTTATAGTCTGAATTTGTAACCATGTCTGAGTTTAATATAGGAATTTGTCTATGAAAACAGACTTTCTGTGCTCAGAAGTAGCACAGAGAATATCACAGACTAATAAATGTTAAGATACATAAGAATGGAAAAGAGTACCTAAGAAATCACTTTAAGAGTTTTTATTGGCATGTGTTATATTTTGTATATTGCACTACATATAATATATAATTGTACAATATAAATATTTAAGTTCTCATAGTCTATTCATTACTTCACTGATCATGTCAAAGTTTTCTTAAAAGTACTTAAAAGACTTAAAATTATATTTCTTTTTAAAAGTTCATAGTTTGGACTTGTTTTCTCATTCATGTTGGGTGACTCGTCTGAACCCAATGTACTGAGCTCACTATTTTTTGGTATGTTAGGGGAATTGATTTATGGGTTAGTCAGAATTTTCAGTGTCCTGTCTAGCTTTGGAATGATATGCACATCTTATTTCTCTCTTTTCCCTAACATCTACATCCAGATCTAAAATTGCTTACTCCTCCTTACCATATTTAAAGTGACTGTTTACTTTATGGTGTTACAGATGTCTGAAAATTTTAAACAATTGTGAAAGATTTTGACCTTCCTGATCTTAATTTATTAGGAAAGGATGGTGGGGGGGGGGGGGGAAGGCGAGGAGAGAGAAACAGAGAGAGAGAGCTACACAGAGAGCAGAATTTGGCCACCTACTTATGTTTGTAACCATCTTTGTACATATTACAACATCAGAGCACTGGCTTAGTAATTGAGAAAAATTTGGGGGAATAAACCACTATTTTTTTTTCAAACTGTTACTACTTCCTGGAAGAAATAGCTTTTGAAATATTATTTGTTACACTAGTTCAGACCAAGGAGGGAGCATGTTCACTGTCTAATTAGGCTCCATATGGCTTGAACTCTTGGAAGATCCACCTGAAATAGGACCCTGTTAAGAAATTATTCTATGTCATACATAATCAGGTTCAGCAGGTCTTAGGAATTTGCATTTTGGAATGATAATTGGCATTTCCCTCAAAGACAAGTTTCACAAACTTAGTTGCTTTCTGATTCAGTGTAGCAGCAACACTAAAATATATATTAAAACCTTTTATTTTAAAAAAGGGTTCCATGTGATCAGCAGTTGAATAAACTATTTTTTTAATATTAGTGGGACCTCCTCCCCTGCCAACTTTTTAGGGTGCATAGAGTGTAAGAAATTTCTTCTAGTGTGTCATCTTAATCCAGTGATTGAGTTTTAGGTTATAACCAGAGGAAAAAATGTATGTGGCTCTTGTAGGGAGGAGCACTTGGAGGGCGGGAGGTCAGGAAGGTAGAGAATATCAGATATGTATTTTCCAGATATGTATCAATCATTTGCATTCGCTCCTTGGGTCCTCGGATCTAAACTGATAAAAAAGAAGGCCTGTGTTTATTGGGGCTGTTCTCTGAGAAATGCTTAGGCTTCATTTTGATGGGTTTTTTTCCTTTTCTTTTTCTTTTTTCCCCCCGGTTCTTTTAAAATGGTGCAGAAAAATGCTGGAATAAATGTAGGCAATTTGTATGAAGATGGTTCTCTCCCTTATCTGGGCATAAATATTGTTGGAAGAGAGAATGTGGGAGTAGGTACTGGCCAAATATGTACACTGAGTGCAAGTGATAATTGACCTCACTCACTGGAGAGAGGAAGAAAAATAGTTTAAAAGTATTTTTCACCGGATATTTCAACCAAGATGTTTTTCAGAATTCAGATTCTGATTTGAAAACTGGACTGAGCTGTGTTTTGTTTCATCTGAACAAATTTGCCATGAATTGAGGAGGGGAAGAGTGTTTCTTAAGCCTCTCTATCTTCAGGCAGTGAGTCATTTCCATGCTGTTAAGACATTCGTTAGCCTTTACTGCCTGCCGTGTGTAGTTCATGCTCTGCTCTGGATGTTTTGACTCCTTAAGAAACTCACAATAACAAATTAACAATCACACTCTCTGGAATGAAAACATGCAGTAGCAGAGTAATAAGGAGAAGATCTGGGAATCTGAATAAACAGAAAACTCAGCTTTCATACTGAAGAAGGCTCCAGAATAGGAGTCCAGTGTCCAACAGATACAAGGAAGATACATCATTTAAAGCAAAACAAAACAAAACAAAACAAAAAAACAACACAGAACCCCCACAAAAGCCCACAAGAATGTGCTCTTCATCTTAATTATCCGAGATTGTGGCGTTAGCCCATACAGCCACTTTTATTTTTCAAAACTTAATAAGTAATTATTATTTTTAGTTGTCTGACCTTCCTTCCCTCCTCTGGACTCTTAAGTTAGTTAACGCGTTTGTCTTGATGAAATGAGTCGTATTTGCTTGAAAACCCCACCTTGGCCTGGACTTCTCCATTTCCTGTCTTTCTTTGGTGAAACTGGGAATAGCGCCTGGGCCTAGACCTGGGTGGGAAAGACTTGAATTGGCACAGCCTGGAGACAAGACAGAGTGCTTCCCAGAGCCGAGTATTGCATATCTGTCTATCATCCTTGTCTGTCCCGTCCATTGTCCCATTGGGATTTTTAGATCAGAGCCAGGTAGTAAGTAGAGAACTCTAGTGGCTACTTCCCCCTCACCCCAATTAATGGGACTGCTTGCTCCAATTGTGTGGATGGAGTAAATTCTAGAGCCTCGCAGCACCATCACTTGATTTTGTAAGAGGCCACTGTCAGGAGAGATACCATGGCTCTTCATCATCATACTTAACTTGGAGGAAAACTTTGATGACTACAGAATCTGCAAACCTTGGGGCTTTGGATTTCCTATTAATCAAAAAGACAGCATGCTAAGATTTCATGAATTTTCTCTAGATTCCTACTGGGGAGTTGGGGCTGGAAATGTTTCTCCTGCTTCCTCGTTTTCAGTTTCTCATGGAGTTTGTCCATATTTTCGTCTAACCAGTTAAAAGGGAGGGCTGTTTGTTTTGTGCTTTTAAGACAATGAAGCTCTTTCCTCACCTGCCTGGAAGAGCTGATGTGGCTTAACTTCTAGTCTGAGGCATGGGAGTCAGGCAGAGGCAAAGATTTAAATGTTATTAACATGAGAAAAATCGTTTGAACATGAAGTCATCATGCTTGAGGTTACTTTGAACTTTCCTCATAGTCTTTTTTATGATTTGTACCAGAATCGACATGCTTTAGTTTTGTGCTTGAAAACACAGTGGAGTAAAAATGGACACAAATTTTGAAATTACACGATAGCCAGCAACTTTCATACTTGAGATGTTAACACTGTAATAAATATTTAGTGGAGCTGCTTGACTCATGGGCTTTTTTTTTTTTTTAGAATGGATTTTGGGTTCAGGAATTTTAAAGCTGGATTCTTTGTAATTTAAATTTCCTTCTAAGCAAGGAAGTACACTATGTTATTAATTTAAAAATATATATATGTATATACTTGGAAGTTAAAATTGTGTAATTATCTTAATGCTCCAGAGCCTCTTTTCTGACTAAACATTGGAACTTATTCTGTTGAATGCAGGGAATTTGTCCAGAAAAGCTTAAGGAAATTTAGCCTACGCAGGAAAATTTGCTAGATTTATAAATAAAAGGTTCGACTAGAGGGATGATACATAACATAAATTTATTTTATCTGTAAAAGATTGCCTTTGAGTTTTGTCTCTTGATCCTTCTTTTAGGATTAAGTATTAGTTGTGGCTTACCTTTTGTGGTTGCTTTAGAGCAATATGTTTTTTGTAAACTGACTGTGGGTAATTGAACTCATTTTAGCTGCATAAGGGTAGACTGCCTTTTACAGAATCACAGGAAGGTATCCTTTTTATAAAGTGAAAATGTCCCCAGAGACAGCACATCTGAGATCTTGAAGGGGGGGAAGAAAGATGATACAAGTGTGCAGTTCTGTCTCTTGAAGGAATGACCCCTTCTGTTGAAAAATGATTTAAAGAATTCAACGTTAAGAATTCTTAGTTGCAATCATTATAAATCATGGCACTTTTCATCCTTTGTAGAATTTTTAGGAAGCCTACATAAATGTTTATATGAACATAGCCTTACATATTTTAAATGTAGCATGCTAACATTCCTGAGAGACAACCTTATGCATGACAATGTGCATTTAAAGTTTTTAGGTAAAAATGCTTTGTACTTTCTTTGGAAGGAAAACCTTACATCGTTGCTTTTTGGTTTTTGTTGTTTGTTTTGTTGTTTTTGTTTTTGTAAACTCTTGACCATAACAAGTCTTTGGAGCAGAGTAGGAAACTAGTATTGTTACACTGTGTACAGAGAATGAGGGAAGCAACAATGTATGTTCAGCTTTAGCAAGTTAGATGTTTTAACTTACTAAAGAAGTTGAGTGATAAAACCTATTCTTTCGGCAAAAAATATTAATAGGGTTTGGTGAAGCTGATATGGAATCAGGTGTGGTGACTACAATGACTCAGAGGCCTTATAATTTGACGTATTTTCTCTTTGTAACTTTAGAGTTTTCCTGTTATTTTGGATTTTTTTTTCATTATTTACTATGGGTTCAGCATCCACATAGCCAAGAAAAGCAATAGTTAGATGGCTCAGTGTACAGAATCCATTTTGTTGGAAAAAAAAAAAAAAAAACCCTTGCTTCTAATTAGACTCTCCTTTGGCTTTTAACCATTTAAATTTATTTTTTTTCCTCCTAACTTCATACATGCCAGGCATAAAAGTGCATTTGAGATTTAAAAGAGAATGAGACATTTTAGTAAAATTAAGAGTTCAAGATTCTTTTCTCTTGTGCATTTCTCAGTCATTCCCGTTGGTCGGAGGCTGGGCCCATGTGGATACTGGACAGCCATGATTTAGGAGCCCCCTCCTATTGCCAGTTTGTGGACTGTGACACAGTTGGGAGAAACCTTAATGTGCTTGGAATCATTACCACCCCTCTTGCATTTTCTCCACCTCAGCCAATGCTGTGTGGTTTCTGGAGTGACCAGAAAGGAGGAGGCTATATGAGGGAACTCATTTGCTGACACCACACTAAGGCGGTTGGGATTCTTCACTTCTGCTCACTGAACTCTTCCAGAATTCCCATGGCTCCTCGGTCACTGTATTACAACACAACATGACATTATATGGACGTGTGTTTTTCTGGGGAGAGGGGATGCAGCTTTTGTCAAGTCTCCAAAGGATTCCCTGTCCCTCAAAAGGTCCATAAGAACCACTAATTTAGAATGAAGAGATATGCATACCTTTGAGGAAAGAATATTAAGACTGTGCTACCTTTTTTTTATTCTATTAAAAATGACCATGACATGGCCACATCTGAAGTGCATTAAGTTGACATCGCAGATATACCCAAATACATATGTTAAACCAGTTTGTTTGTTTTGAAATGATGAAAAAAGCCAGTGTCTCTGGGTTCATAGCATCTGCATTGTACTAGAGCTGACTAGATGATGACCCTTGTTCTTGGTAGCTCTGGGTTTTTCCTGTGTTGGAAATTGCCCAGCATGAGATAAATGAGGAACATTTGGGAAAATGTGTGAATGATTGGGTGAAGACTATAATAGCTATCTTTAGAGAACCATCTTCTAGTTTACATTTGTATAAAAAACTATGCAGAGCAGGAAAGCGTGAATGGTGTGGATATGAGGATGCTGTTATCTGCTCAGTGCCTCAAGCACAAATCTCATATACTTTTATATTTGCACAACACTTTGCAACTTGCAAAGCTGAACTTAGGTGTACACTTGAGGAGGACAGATGTTCCTTGTCTGCTTTCTAGCTGTATCACCGTGCTGGCACCCTACCTGGCCTGCACCATATTGCAGAAATATTTTGTTAGATAAATTGCCTCAGTTGGTTCTCATAGCAGTCCTGTGGATCTAGACACAGTGAGGTTTAGCATTCCTTTCTACAGACTCAGAGAGGGCAATTACTTACCTAGGATCACATGGCTGGCAGAGAGAGCATTTGGGCTTCTCCTTTATGCTATGCTTTATCTTGATCCAGATAATGAAAGTGGAAAGGTCACATTTTGATCAGCAGAGCTTTCAGAGAAGAGAAGTGGAGCATGGTTGCAACCCTCAGAAACTCTAAAAAATAATAGTAGCATTCTTGGTTGTAACAGAGAGAAAAGCTCAAGCTAATGTGTCTTGGTGGTGTTATCAAATCGGGCTTTTATAACTTAGTGGAAGGAAAGAGAAGTAGCTTATTCATTCTCATACCACCAGATATTTATTGACTGACCCACTCTGTTCCGGGTGCAGTTGTGTGCACTGTGGATATAATATGGAACGAATGTTGTATAAGGTCCCTGCCCTCAGATAGCTTACCTTCTTATAGGAGAGACAGACCTCTAAGTAAACCCACGAGTGTACTCTGTATTTCCAGGGGGAAAAAAACAGAACAGGGTATGTTAGGGGAAAGCGAATGATGGTGGCAGTGAGGGGGGTTATTTGGGTAGGATGTGACCTTTGTTCAGAAGCTGTGGCTCATGATGGGAAGGACCCAGCACTGGAAGATTGGGATGGTAAAGGGGAAGGGGTGAGATAAGAGAATCAGGAGAATTGCCGGTAGAAAGAATGGCCAAGCAAAGGCCCTGAGGTCAAAGGGAGCCTTTGAGTCAGGAGCTAGAGGCAGAAGGTCTTGGATTTGATTCTAAATATGATGGGAGAATTTGTTTTGTTGGGCAGCCCTAATAAGTTGCCACAAACTTGGTGACTTAAAACAGAATTTGTTCTCTCACAGTTCCAGAGGGCCGAAGTCTGAAATCAGGATGTCCACAAGGCTGTACTCCCTCTGAAGTCTCCAGGGGAGGGTTTTTTCTTGCCTGGCCCAGCTTCTGGTGACTGTGGGCATTGCTTGGCTGGTGGGGCTATCACTCTAATTTTTGCCTGTCTTCACACAGCCTCCACCTCTGGGTCTGTGCCCTGTATTTTTCTGCCTTTTTTTAAGGACACTGATCGTTGGACCTAGGGCCCACACAGCTAATCCAGGGTGATCTCATCTTGAGATCCTTAACCTTATTCCATCTGCAAAAACCCTTCTTCCATTGTAAGATCCCATCCACAAGTTGCAGGACGTCTTTCCATGGCCCACCTTTCAGAAACTGCTGAGAATAAGGGTTCCCATTACAAGAACCACTGAGAGTTTTTAAGCAGGAGTGATGCATCCACTGTGTTTTGAAAAGATGGCTCTCGTGTTATGGGGGGATGGTTGCAGGCAATGAAGAATCCCTCAGGACGACCTAAGGCAGGCTGTCACAGTGGTCCAGGTGGGCTTGGTGATGGAGAGAAATGGGTAGATTTCAGGCAGCATCACAGATGACACAGATAGGGTTTGTTGATGGAGACCAAGTAGCGAGGAAGGAACGAGAAAGATGCAGGAAGGAGGGTGGTTTTCTTCACTGGGAAGGGGAAAACTGGTTTAGGACCAGGCCAGAGCAGCGGTGGTAACCTCCAGAGTTCTGTTTTGTGTGTGTGATCCGTGGGCAATGGAGATCTATTTAGACCTAAGTATCTGTAGTTCATTGTAGACGTAAGCTTGAGCTTTGTCCACGTGGAGCTGGACAGTGTCGAAGGCCACAGACTGGATGTACCTACCTAAGGAGAGGGTTTTCGTGAAGCGGAGACTATGACGCAGTCCATGGGTATGAACATCACAAACTGATGATCCCCAATTTCAATCTCTCACCCCAACCCCTGATATTTCCATCAGGGCCAGAAGAAGAAGGGAAGCAAGGGGGATGCGGCTATGAGGAGAACCTGGCTCAGCTCTGATGGGCTGTCACAAAGGCCATGTGTGATGAAGTTTTACTTCCTAAGTACCATCGTTTTCTTGTAAATCTTTCACTCTGAGCCCAGCAGGCCTGATTGGCAGATGCACTGTCTGATTTTTCTAGTTTTGGATTATATGCTTTTTCTTAAAGCCATCCTCATCTATTAACCTACATTCATTTTTAATTTCAGTGCTCCAATCAATAATTATTTTGCTTGACAGTTTTTGACAGCCCGCTACTACATTTAGCTATTTAGCAGGAATTCAAAAGGTGATCTCTCACTTTACACAAATGGAGTAAAGTTGCTCTTTTATCTTGTGTTTTGGGGGAATCTAGAAAAATATGCATGTTTACTCTGCCATGGGGAGTTTTTGGTGTAGAAATAACTTAATAATTTTCTCCATAAAAAGATAGCTGCAGAGCACTAAAATTTTCTGTTCTGTAGCATTTTGCTTATGTCAGAAATTCACTTGAAGGGCTGGATTTCTCTTAATTGGAATTGATAATGTGAGGTCAGCCATTCAGCATTTGTACTGATTGGGTGCCAGGGACTGCGCTAAACGGGATGGGAAATTATACACAGTCCTCAAGGAGTAGAATGGACTGGGGGGAGGCGACGAGAAGCCTCTTCTAAAATGATGATGACTAGAAATACTTAGAAAATGAGAATTTGGGACGCCTGGGTGGCTAAGTGGTTGAGCGTCTGTCTTTGGCTCAGGGCGTGATCCCGGGGTCCTGGGATCGAGTCCCACATCTGGCTCCTGGCAGGAAGCCTGCTTTTCCCTCTGCCTATGTCTCTGCCTCTCTCTTTCTCTCTGTCTTTCATGAATAAATAAAATCTAAAAGAAAAAAATAAAATGAGAATTTTGTCTTGCTACATATATATACTTAAGATGATCCTCCCTGGAAATCCCAAGTGAAAAACCGCAAACAAAAGTGCACTCTTATCTTTTATATGCATCACATGCACGCATATGTGAGCATGTTATAGTCAAGGACAAACCCAGCTGAAGGCTAGACAGGAGGGGGACATGTACTTTCTCACCAAAATCACAGTGTTAAAATTCTTGGCAGTTCAGATGGTCTCTGCTGTAGCTGTTGGCTTACATTTGGATACTTTACCAACGAGCATATAATATTTAATTCCTGGTTGGATTGTGCAACCAAACACAGCCATTTCCAGTGAAACCATGTGAAACGTGAAAGTTAGCATTTTCCTTGAGAACTAGCAGCTCACTTACTCCATCGGTTCTTCCATGGGTATGAGCGTGACCTCTAGGTTAGAAGTTCTGGAACAGAGGGAGGAAAACAGATCTCGTCACAGTTAACAGGAAAGGAGGTGTTTGGTACTATTGCTCCTTTGCAGTTAGCTCTGCTTGCCCTCCTTGGGCTGGGGGTGTTTGGCCTCACATATGCTGGCATGGTTTAGGGAAGCAGGTACTGACCTTCTGGTGCCCTCTCTCTCATTTTGCCCCAGGCATATTAATAGAAAAAATTCATTGTTACATTTTTGTGGCTATAACTTGTCCAGTTCTGGTACTCAGCTTTTGTTTTTCAGCTTAATAGGGCAAAAAAGCTCTAGAATTTTCTGGACATCAATTGACCCTTTATGATTTAGGTTTTTTTTTTTTTTTAAGATTTTATTTATTTATTTATTCATGAGAGACAGAGATTGAGAGAGAGAGAGAGAGAGGCAGAGACACAGGCAGAGGGAGAAGCAGGCTCCCTGTGGAGAGCCCGATGCGGGACTTGATCCCAGGACCCCATGATCATGACCTGAGCCAAAGGCTCAACCATGGAGCCACCCAGGTGCCCCTATGATTTAGGGTTTTTTTTAAAGAAAACTGTACATAAACTTTATTACACCTATTGGGGCAACTGTCCTGGTGGCTGATTGGTACTATGGGCATTTGGCTGTTGCTCTTAGTTGTTTTGCTCTGGTTTTCAGATTACTTACTTAAATCTGGTGCCAGTTTCCAATCTCCATATGCGTAGGGATGCAGACATAAACTTTGTCCTGATGCATTGAGTTCTTTGGCTTTGTTGTCCACGAAAGTATTGTGGGAATCAGTTGAAAACAAGGAGAGCTGGAAGTGGTGTGTTAGCTGTGGACAGGCTGGATCTCCTCACACTGGCTGCCCCAGCCCCTGAGACCAGAGATGGTTTCAGGTCTGTGTCCAGGCCTTCGCCACGCTGACTCAGGAAGCAGTGTAACAGGAGCTGGAGTTGGCACGATTACGCCTGCACATCAGTTCACAATGCAAGGTGTCATTTACATATTCTCAGGTCCCACTTGATCAGCACATTCTGTCTCTTTGTCAGGCTACATAGGAATGTAGATCATAGGTGGAAGCTGTTTTATTGATTCATCTTGAGAAATTGCTCCCTGGGTGCAGGTAGCGACAGTAGTCCCGGAGCATATGGAGTCCAGTGGTTGCTTGGTGAGCAAGGAGTCAGAATGAGAAAGTAGAGTGAGTTACTGGTCAGTGGCTCCAAACTAACATAGCCTGCTGCTCTGCTCATCTCAGGAGAAGCATGGTTTTTCTAGTGGGATCAGAAATACTTCAGGTGTTGGCTACAACCCCAGGGCCCATCTCAGTAGGGTGGCCTTGCCAGTGAAGCCAACTCCCTCTCCTCAACAGCCTTGGCCCTGCCCACATTAGCTTTAGTGACTACACTTCCCTTTTGAAGACACAGTCTTTTCATAGCTGCTGGCCAGGGCCAAGGGTGGTGGTAGCGGTGGTGATATTTTTCTTTTTTCAGTTGACTTTGTGTTGAAAGTCACATCTTGTTCTTACTATAAACCTCTGGGTAGGCCTATTTCCAAGCTCTTGGTGGGAAAGTGGTGGCATGTATCTCGTTGTACTTTTCATAAGTCCCTTGGTGACTTTAGAAGAAACATTCCGTGAACTAACTATACCTTTAGACTAAGCATTGTGAATGGCACAGCAGCATGGAGGCATTTGTCCAGACTAGGAGTTGATGAACTATGGCCTGCTGGCCAAATCCAGCCTGCCAGCTGTTTGTGTAAATAAAGTTTTATTGGAACACAGCCATGCCCATTCATTTGTCTAACGTCTACAGGTGCTTTCACAACCACAGAATGGAGTTGAGTAGTTGCGAAAGAGATTGTAGGGCAGCACAGCCTGAAGTACTTACTTTTGGGTCCTTTTCAGAAAGTGTTTGCCAGCCCTGGTCTGGAGAATTTGCAAGTCATAATTACTGCAAATAAGACCTAGAAGTCCCCCCCACCCCTGCCCACCACCCTGTTGGCCCCTTCACTCCCCTCTCCCGCATTCAGTGAACAAATGGAAGTTCAGAGAAAGAATGTGACTTGCCTGAAGGTCACAGAGCTGGCTAGAGGGAGATGTAGAACCTGAATCCAGATCTTCCAGTTCCTGGTGTGAGTCTTTGTCTCCTACTTTTGGAGGAGGAACATTGTGAGTTTTATGGTTTACAGGCACTCAGCCATTACAGCATAATGAAATAAAACTTCTCCAATAGCAGGTGCTGTCTTCCATACTGACTTCCCAAGATAAAATCACCAGCCAGATTAGCATCAATGCTCATTTATTAATCTCACAAATAACACCTGCTTGATCTAGGAATGGAGGTCAGGGCTAGGGACATGGATGAGTAAATAATGCCCTTACCGTCAGGAAGTTTGAATGAGAGGAGTGGCCAGATAGTTTGCACATCCTTTTTTGCAGTGTGTTAAATGTCATAATAGGAGGCTGTGATCACGTAAAGGAAGGATGTATTAATTCAGCCTTGAGGAAGTGTGGTGTTGTCAGAAGTGGCTCCACAGAATTGGAGATATTTGAGCTGTGTCTCAAAAAAGAGATGGAGTCCTTCAGGCAGAGAATGGCAGCAGAAATGTCCTGGGTCCTGCTAGGCATGAAGTTTGGGAATGCTTGACCATGGCTAGAGAGTTGTAAAGATAGATTGGGACCAAGTTGTGGAGTCCATGGCATTTCACAATAAGGACTTTTAGTTTACGTTCTGGACGTTTCTGACCTTTAGATTCCAGAACACATAGGAGACCACAGTTCTTACATGTTCATATGGACATTGAGCATCGTCTATAGATTTAATAATAATTAATATCACAAACACACATATTGGAGCTTTCTCTCAAATATAGGTAGCTGGCTGATACTGTGATTCATCAACCAAAAATTCATTTGAAGTGTTATAAATTAATAGTATCTTTCTTTTTTTGCTCCTTGTATATCTTCTTGATCAACAGATACTGCATTAAATATCCATTGCCCGAAGTCTGCAACATTTTTGATTAAAAAGTAATATTGGGAGCTACTGTTCAATATGATAGTCATGAAATTTTTTGAATTAGAAAATGGTTCCAGTTCCAGGGTCAAACTGCTCCACATTTTTTTGGCTGTGTGACTTTGAGCAAGTTATGTAATCCCTCCAAGCTTTAGAGTTCTTACCTCTAAGGGCAAATCAGTAACATTTGCCTTTTAGGATTGTTATAAAGATGTAATAATGTATGAAAATCTTGTAGCATGGCACTGAGCACATGAGATGTGCTCGATGACATAAGCTATTCTTATTGTTCTTGCTACATGCGGATATGTCTGTCTTAGGTCTGACCCAGTGTGGAGGATGAGTTCAAAGGGAGGAATCATAAGACCTTTTGTTATCTAAGTGAGAAGTCATGGGGACCTGAATTAGGGCAGGGTAGGGGGCATGGAGAGTACATCCACCTCCAGCAATGATACAGAAAATGAATCCAAGTTCTGCTCACGCCCAAAGCGAGGGACCAGGCAGAGACTAGAATTTAGTGAAACCTCATAGCAAGGCTTCCTGGCACTGTGTGGTGTGACTTATCTGGCAAGTTCCATGGCTCCTAATTCCTGGAATTGATCTAGATAAGAATTCACCTAGGGTAAATTTATTTTATTAGTTTAATGAATTAATAACTCCTCGCTGGGACATGTTGAAACTAGAATTAGAATGTAAGTATGTTGTTTCCTCATGACTTAGGATAACCCTGCAACAGCCTGTACCCATACTTAGAGCTTTCAAAGAAATGTGTACAAGACAATGTGCGGCATGTTCCAATTTTTAAAAAATTAAGTAAAGTTTACATATCATTAAATATTTACACATCCATGCTTAGAACAAGTCAGACGGCATAAGTGTTAAGTGTCATCTGAGAGAGTTTTGTTTCCTTCTTTGTCATTTCTGTATTTTCCAAAATGAATATATGTATGTTTAATAAGCACTGAAAAGGAAACCAACAACAGAAAGGAACGGATCAGAAAGGCTTAAGGAATGTGCCATTCCTGTCTTTTTGAGTAGCTGTTTACAAATGCTCGCGGTAGTGGGTGCCTCCCAACTGTGTTTCAATTCAGTCAGATGGTGTTCTATATCTAGCGATATGGGGGCTAGCTCATAAAGGTGGGTGGGAGTGAGAAATTAGAGTAGCAGTGGTACGTGCTGATGGGGCCAGTGAAAATTTGACTATTATATTTTATTGAATTATTTTTAATGTGACATTAGAGTCCAGGCTAAGACATACGATTTTTGTTATTTACCATCCTTTCTCAATCTGCGAATTCTCACACGTGTGGGTGTTTGCACATAGGCCCAGGCATACGCTGTAGAGGTGCCAAACGTTCACCACGAGCAGCAAGAATCAGGGTCCAGAAATCAGAGTCTCAGCTCTGTCACTTGGTTTTGTAGTTCACTTGACTAAGTCATTAGCTTCCCTGAGCCCAGCTTCCTTGTGTGTGAATGAGGAATAATCAGAACAGTTCTGACCACCTCACAGGGTTGTTTTGGAAATCCATTTTGAACAGATTATAACATACCATGCATATGAGTTGGTTTCAATGCTGGCTTGGCCGTTCTTCAGTTTTGTGGTTGTGGGCAAGTGACATAAGCTCTCTGGACCCCAGCACTATAAAAGTAAGGCAATTAAATCTTAGCTTTTTGTCCGCCCAACACAGAGATGTGGGGTTCAGAGATAGTGGGTCAGAAGAGCATACCCGAGCGAGGGCACGTGGTCCTCAAACTGAACAGACATCAGAATTACCTGAAGCCCAGATTCCTGGGCCCCACTCCCAGGGTTTCTGATTTAATAGGTGGGGCCTGGGAGTATGCATTTCTAACCCATTCCTCCAGGACACTGGTGTGGCTGTCCCAGGCGCCATACATGAAGAATGAGGGTGGTCAGCAGGCAGGTGGTCAGCAGGCAGTGTGAAAAGGCATGCAGTTGAGTTTAATATTCACCATCTCCTCTCATGCACACACCAGAGTCACCCAGACTAGATGTTTTTTGAGATTCTTCCCTTTTCCTGAATTTTTGATTCTCTCTTGATCTCTCAGCCAGTAGAAACACCAAGTGACTTGTGGATGAAGCGGTTCTCACCTAAGTAACCCTAAGTCACATCGACAAATTATTATTACCCAGCCGCAGCTAGAACTCCAAGATGCTTATTCACACATGTAAGCACACCAGAGGCCACTGATGTCTTTTGGCTCCGTTCTCCTTTTTAAAAATGCAGTGAGTAAGCTAATTTTATAGGAATGTCTCAGAAAGCTATTCCTGTAAACCCAGCATTGTTAAGTTGAAATAGAGGAAGCGGTGCTGATTAGCGCAATCTTATTGAAACTTAATCATGTAGCCATCCCTCTAGATTCAGAGGGTTGGGACAGGAACCCTCCTACTCATCCCTTATGGCTCCGTTGTATGGTAAAGTTTAATTTGCTCACATGCATCTACTTTTTCAGACGGGGTTAATACTTCTACGTGATTCTTGCACTAGAGGGGATGAGTAAGCGGGGGAGATTTGGCATTAATTGCTTCATCAACTGTGTGTGTGAGTCATCTCGTGCTAGTCTTATTAATTCAACTGGAAGGAGGGGAAATGTTATCTCTGGTTCCTGAGGCCAGCTTGGGCTTCACTAACTAGGATACTCCCTCGAGGGACTCGTGATTGTAGTTTCATTCACTTACTAAGGGAGTGAATAGATTGTGAATCTCATTAGTGTAGCATGTATACGTAAATATATAAATGGCAAACTGCAGGGAATTGGGGATGTTTATCAATGATCAGATGCCACAGGCAGGATATTAGCCCTGGGAGGGGTATCCTATTCAAGGGGGTTGACTTAAAAAAAAAAAAAAAAAAAAAAGGAAAGGGATGAGTTGAGGTTCAGACCTCCACTGAACGCCCCTCCTCTTGCTTCTGATTCCATTAACAGAGGTATTGAGGGAAGAAGAGGACAATTTTCCAAATAAAATTGCCTGGGATTCTAGTTGGGGTTTAACGTGGTAGCTGGATTATTTTGAAACACAAAAAGTAGTTTCTACTTCTTAGGCTCAGTTCACTTGTGTCTTCCTGTTTGGCTTGTACCTTCCCCTTCTGACTCAGTTTTCTCTGTTTCTCTTCTTACTATGCCAGACCACGGTTCTTCCTCTGCCTTTGGCTTTTCTCACTTAACCCGCTCCCTTGTATGGCCTTTTTCATTGAAGCATGTCTCTGTTCAGTGTTTCTCCCAGGCAGATTCTCCAGATGGAAGGTATCCCCTTCTTTTAATGAATACATTCATTTTGATTCAGGAAGAATTCACATACAGTGAAATACAACTTATATCTTAGCTATGCAGTTCAATGATGTTTGATAAATGGGTGCCTCTCTGCTGTCAGCACCCTGATCTGGAGAGAGGACATTTCCATCACCCCAGAGAGGGTCTTTATTCCTCCTTCCTGTCAATTCCTATCACCCCACATTCAACCACTGCTGTGATCTCCTTTATCCTAATGAGTTTGTCTGTTCTTGGACCCCATACAAGTGGAATCATCAGTATGTACCTTTGTTGTATCTGCTTTCTTTTGTTGAACATATTTTTGCAATTTACCCTCATTGTTGCAGGTATCAGAACTTCATTTTTAATTATTTTTGAAGATTTATTTATTTATTTGAGAGAGAATGCACAATGCGTGAGTGGGGATAGGAGCAGAGGGAGAGGGAGAGAGAGAGAATCCCAAGCAAACTCTACGTTGAGTGTGGAGCCCAGCTCACGGATGGATCCCAGGACTCTGAGATCATGACCTGAGCCAAAGAATCCGAGAGTTGGCTGCTTAACTGACTGAGCCACCCATGCACCCCCAAGACTTCATTATTTTTTAAAATGCTGGCCAGTACAGGGGTGTCTGGGTGGCTCAGTGAGTTAAGCATCTGACTTTTGGTTTTGGCTCAGGTCATGATCTCATGGGTGGTAGGATTAAGCCCGTGATAACTGCGCTCAGCGGGAGTCTGCTTGAGATGCTCTCCCTCTGCCCCTCCTCCCACTCATGCGCTCTCCTCTCTCTCTCTCAAATAAATAAATAAATAAATCTTTTTAAAAAATGCTGGCCAGTATTCCACTGTGTATGTATGCTGTAGTTTATCCATTCACTTGCTCACAGACGTTTGAGTTTTTACGTTTTAACTATTATGAAGAAAGCAGCTATAAACACTCTTGTACAATTCTTTTTGTGGACATATGTTTTATTTCTTTTTGGAGTGGATTAAGTGGGACACAGGGTAGGTGTGTAACTTTATAAGAAACTGCTTATAAAAAGCAAGTGGTAGTAGCATTGTATGCTCCCTCTAGGAGTGTGTGAAAGTTCCAGTCACTTTAAATCTTCACCGATATTTAGTGTTCTCGCTCTTTTTAATTTTAGCGATTCTAGTGGTTAAATGAAATATCACATGATTTTAATTGCATTTCCTGATGACTAATGATGTCAAGCACCCTTTTGATGTGCTTTTGGCCATTTGTTCAGTGTCTGTTCCAGTCCTTTGACCATTTAAAAAATTGGGTTCATTGCCTCTTTTGGATGTATAAGAGTTCTTTGTATATCCTAGATAGAAGTCCTTCATCAGATATCTGTATTACCACATTTCACCCCAGTGTTTTGACTTACCTTTTAATTTTTTTTTAAGTAGGCTCCACACCGAGTGTGGAGCTCAGCATGGGGCTCAAACTCATGACCCTGAGATCAAGACCAGAGCTGAGACCAAGAGTCAGACGCTTAACTGAACAAGCCACCGAGGCACCCCTATCTTTTCATTTCTTAACTGTGTTTTTGAATAAGCAGTTATTAATTTTAATAAAATCTAATTTATAATTTTTTACGATAAATAATTTTTCTGTCTTTATAAACTTTTATTTATCCTTTGGTTACTAAGCTATTCTACTTTTAAATTTAGCCTTACTATTTAAATCTGTGACCCATCTCAAATTAGTTTTAATGCCTGGTGTGAAGTTAAAGTCAAGGTTCAAAATTTTTTTTCATGCATTTATTGAAATGTATCAAACAATTATGGAAAAGATTTTCTTTCCTCATCAAATTGCCTTATTGTCTTTGTTAGAAATCAAGTGACTGTATATTTACTGTTTCAAGACTCATTTTTATTCCATTGATCTGCACGCTATACTAATGTTAATATCCTACTAACTTGATTAAAATAGCTTTATGGTAAGTCTGGTAGTATGAATCCTCTAACTTTGTACTTCTTTTTTAAGATTGTTTTGGGTAGGGATCCCTGGGTGGCACAGCGGTTTGGCGCCTGCCTTTGGCCCAGGGCGCGATCCTGGAGACCCGGGATGGAATCCCACGTCGGGCTCCCGGTGCATGGAGCCTGCTTCTCCCTCTGCCTGTGTCTCTGCCCCTCTCTCTCTCTCTCTCTGTGTGACTATCATAAATAAATAAAAATTAAAAAAAAAAAAAAAGATTGTTTTGGGTGAAAAAAAAAAAAGATTGTTTTGGGTGTTCTATCTCTTTAAAATTCCCTATAAATTTTAGCATTGAGTTGCAATTTTTAAAAAAGCCTTTTAAATGCATTTGTTGTGATGAGCACTAAGGTATAACACTGTTAACTAAAACAAAAACTTAACAGCAGACAAAATAAAATAAATAAAACAAATTGTACAGCTGAAAACAAAGCCTTTTAGAATTTTGTTTGGATTACATTGAATTACAAGAAATCAATTTAAGGGCAATTTACACAGTAACAACTGAGATTTCCAATCCAAAAACATACCGTATCTCCCTGTCCTTTTATTTACTAATTTTTTTCAATAATATTTTCCTGTTTTTGCAGAGGTATTTTGTGTTTCCCTTTTTTTTTTTGTAAAGTGTAATCGTATTTTGTTTTTTTGATACTATAATAAATTTAGTTTCTTAGACTCTTATTTTCAAATTATTTAATGTTTAGATAGGAAAATACAATTGATTTTTGTTTATTGACGTTGTCTTATGGACTGCTAAATTTGCTTACTAGTGTAGGCACATAACAATGTTCCTTATCTTAGGAGGAAAGCATTCACACTTTCACTATTAACTGTGATGTTAACCCTTAAGTTTCTCATGGTTGTCCTCTAATGGCTTCAAGAGATTTCCTTCTATTCCTGATTTTCAGAGGATGTTTGTTATCAGCAAAGGATTTTGAATTTCCTGTGGTTCTTTTTCTGCATCTAATAAGATGTAGCTTTTTTCCTCTACCTGGTGAATTACATTGATTTATTTTAAATATTTAACCAACCCTGAGTTTCTGGGATAAGAAAAAGTTATCATTATGAAGTTGTCACTATTCTTATCTATTCTTTTAATATTTTATTAAGTATTTTTACGACTGCGTCCATTAAGAATATTTGTCTCTAATTTTCTTCCATGGTGTAGTATTTACTAGGTTTTGGTGTTGATGTTATGTTAGTCTCATAAAATGTGTGGTAGAATATTGCTGTCTTCACTGTTTTCTGAAAGAATTTTTGCAAGATTTTATTTCTTTAAAAAAATTGGTAAAATTCGGTAGTGAAACCATTGGGCCTAGATTTTTCTTTATGCAAAGGTTCTAGAAGTATTACAGTATGATTAAAAATACATAGTAAAGTATCCTCTTTTTCTTTCGGTATACAGTTCTCCGAGTTTTAATACAAATATAGAGCTAAATAGCTACCACCACAGTTAGGATACATAACAATTGAATCATGGTGTGCCAAAGATTGTGGTAATTTAATTTCATAACAGAGAGCAGAGTAGTCACATTTTTAATTTTTTCTTCATTATATTTTGGTAAATTATGTTTTATATTTTTCAAGAAATTATTTCTTTCATCTGAGTTGTCAAATTTATTGGCATAAACTGCTTATAATATTTCCTTATTATCTGTTGAATGTCTGTAGGATCTCCAAAATTATCCCCCTTTTCACTTCTCATATTGGTTATTTTGTTTTTTCTTTTTATTTTTGTGATTAGTCTTGCTAGGAGGTAATCAATTTTATTAATCTTTCCAAGAATGAACTGCTGCTTGTTTTCTGTTTCATTGATTTCTGCTTTTATCTTTATTATTTCCTTCTTTGTCCTTACTTTGGCTTTAATTTATTCTCCTTTTTTCTAGATCATTGATTTGAAATGTTTCTTTCCTGTTAACGGGTGCATACACTTTTAGGTTTATCATACCCTCCTAATGAATATATATACTCTTTAATTATTATAAAGTGGTCCTTTAGCTCTGGTAATTCTCCTCATCTACAAGTCTGTTGATCTGGATGTGGCCATAATAGCTGTAGGGTGTTCAGATGTCAGTTACTGACTTGCGGTGAACCCTCACATTTTTGCCATATGGCACAGATTTTGATATATAATAAATACTTGTATTATATAATTCAATAGAAACTGTCCCCAGCTTAAGATGGTTTGACTTATGATTTTTGACCTTATGATGGAGCAAAAGCAATAATGCATTTAGTAGAAACCACACTTCGAATTTTGTACTTTAGTCTTTTCTCAGGCTAGGAAATGCAGTGCAATCATCTCTGATGAGGCAGGACAGTGGCAGCTCTGTCAGCCACGGATCACAAGGGTAGACAACCCCAACACTGACAACTATTCTGTACTTGTACAACCCTTCTGTTTTTCACTTTCAGTAAAGTACATAAGTATACAGGTGTTCTGAGTCCATTTAGGTAGGCTAGGCTGAGCTGTGATGTTTGGTAGGGTATGGCTATTGCGTGCATTTTTGAATTGAGATATTTTCATCCTACAGTGGCTTTATGAGTTGTACAATGTAACCCCACTGTAATTCAAGGAGTATCTGTATTTTATTACTTCCATTTTGTTTCCTTCAGGGTTATTTAATAGTAAGTATTTTTAATTTCCAGGGATATGGGGAGTTTTTAAGGTTTGTTGTTGTTGTTGCTAACTGCATTTTTAATTTTTTTGATTTATCTGATTTTCCCCATAGGGAAAATATTTTAAATATTTTACTTTAAATATTGCTTTAAATATTTTGGGGCCATTTTGTTAGATGCATATATATCATGATCATACAGTCTTCTTTATTAGTTGTTCCTTTTGCCAGTGTATAGTGTCTCCAGATGCTTTTTACCTTATATAACATTTATTTGATAATAAAAGTACTATCCTGGATTTTGTTTTTATTTCATTCATAATTTTTAGTTCATTTTTGTCTTTGTTTTATACTTCATTTTAAAAGGATCGCGGTCCCCCCCCCCACATATTATGTATAGCTGAAGTGCAATACTACTCTCTGTTATTTTTTATTTTTATTTAATTTTTTAGAGAAGGAGCAAAAGTGGTGGGGAGGGACAGGGAGAGAGGGAGAGAGAATCCTAAACAGGCTTGTGAGGTTTGATCTTCTGACCCTGAGACCATGGCCTGAGCCAAAATTAGGAGTCGGGCGCTCAACCCACTGAGCCACCCAGGCACCCCTACTAGTCTCTGTTATTTGATTAGTGACTTTATACCCAATTATTATTATTTTCATTAAGACTTTTTAGCTTTTTCTAATGTTTTCTACTTGTCATTTATTTTTGCTTCTCCTCCCCTCACCCCCCATTCCTTCCATCCTTTAGATAGATTGGACTTTCTTTGGGTAGTTTAAAAAGAATACATTTTATATTATTCTTATAGTGCTTACCTTTTTCTTAACCTAAACTTAGCTTCCCCTAAGACTAACCAATGATTTCATTGTTCCCTAAATTCCTCTCCACCTCATAACCATTAGACCTCTCCTGTTTCTAACACTCTTCCCCTGAGTTTCACCAAGAGTTTCCCTGAATACTTGTGTTGGTTAATGGGCATAACTCTTAGATGAGCATCAGTCTGCAGCCTGTGCAACGGCCCCATCTTATATGGAACCAGAAGGGACTTGATCTTTTAGAAAGTTCATGCTTCTGGCAAAGTGGAGGGTAGAATTGATTGGGGTGATGCTGGAGGCAGAGATACCTCCAGGGGCCTGTTGCAGTAGCGCAGAAGAGTTTAGTATAGTGGCTGTCCAGTGAAAAGATGGGGGGGGTCATAGGTAGTCTCAGGGTGTTTGTAGGTGAGGAGTGTGAGAGAAAGAGAAGTCAATGACTCTAAGCATGAGTGGTAAATATATTACATTTCTTTACTATTTTTGCTCTGTTCTTTTCCAAATTCCAGTTATCCTATTTCTGCTGAAGGTATTTGTTGGAAGGGCTAAACGAGGTAAAACATGTAAAATACATGACATATCCTGGTACGGAAGTGATCATTTAAAAAACTGAATGCTGGGACACCTGCGTGGCTCAGCGGTTAAGCATCTGCCTTCGGCTCAGGGCGTGATCCTGGAGACCTGAGATCCGGCTTCCTGCATGGAGCCTGCTTCTCCCTCTGCCTGTGTCTTTGACTCTCTTTATGTATCTGTCACGAACAAATAAATTAAAAAATCTAAAAAATAAAAAATAAAATAAAATAAACTGAATGCTGATTTCCACATTTCTGTCTCAGATGACGGTATGAATGGGCGTAGAACGCGGCAGGTGATCCAGGACAAAGAAATGTTTTCGTTGTTTTTGCATTGCAGAGCAGGGGATCATGTAATTATTTTATTTTATTCCTTGTCATCTTAAACTTGGATTGCTGATGGGAACATCTAGGTAGCAGATAATTGGGTATATACTTCTAGAGTTGATAGGAGACAAAGATTTGGGAATAGTCAGTAAAACTGTAGGAGGTCTTTCAACAGGACTCAACAGAGAATGAAAGAGAAGAGATCCCTGAGAAAACATTTATAGGTTGGATTTGGAAGAAGATCCATCAGAGAAAATTAGGAGGCCTGGATTCTTGTCCCAGTTCTGACACTAACTGGTTTTCTTAACCTTTTAAGAAACACTTAATCCTTTCAGGGGCTTCTCTTTCTTTTGAGCTTCACTGTCTCTCTTCATCCCCCTCCCCCTTCTTCCTTCCTTCCTTCCCTCCCTGAATTCTTCATTAATTTGACAAATATTTCATGAATGCCTGCACAGAATACAGAATCACAGAGAAGGGCCTCTAAATCAGAATGACGTGGGGATAAAGGAAGTCAGGGGAGGCTTGCAGAATGCATGTCCTTCAAACCGAGCTTTTGGGAATGAGGAGTAGTTCAGACAAGCAGGTGCAAGGAGAGACAAAGACAAGTGCAGAATGGCGCATGCATGGGCACACAGAAGAGCAATGAGCAGGTCAGGGAGGCAGGCCTGATGGCACTGGAAAGCTTCAAGCCTGGATCAGGAAGGGGCTTCTTGTGCCAAACCCAGGAACCTGGCTTTTACCCGGAATGTGAAGCAAACCCCAAACCCACTGAAGGATGTGAGGCAGGGATATGAGAAGTCAGGTGTGTGTTTTAAAAACCTCATTTTTTTCTAGTGCGATGCAGGTGGCATAAAAAGGGACCAGGTGGTGGGCAGGGAGACCAGAGAGGAAACAGTTAGAGAAATTCAGGTGGTGACAGAGGAATGTTTGTTTAACCACCGTGGAGCACCTGCTTCATGCTAATCATTGGTCTGTGTGCTCTGGATCCCGCACGGACCAGGAGACTCAGCCCCCTTGTTCTCGGGGAGCGTGGAATGACAGTGGAAATGACAGGACCAGGCTGGAGACAGCAGATTGGAGGGCTGTTAACGAGGCAGAATCTAAGGACTTGAAGGTGAGTGAGAGGATGGGGTTTCTGCTTTGGATAAGTGGGTGAACAGTGATACCACTCATTACATTGGGGAACCCAGCAGAAGAACTAAGGAGGGCCTCCAGGTGGAGGTGTCCAGCACGTACTTGGATAAACAGCTCTAGACCTCAGAGGGGGGCCTCTGCAGCTTATGTGTTTGCTACATCAAAGAATTGTACTAGGTGTTTAACTTACGTGATTTTATTCAGTTCCATGATTGAATTTCAGTGACCTCCTCTGGCAGTTGCTTCACTGAGGACCAAAGTGCCTTCTGCATCTCCCCAGAACCTCGTGTGGGGCTGGGCAACACAGTTGGGGTTCTAATTGTTTTAGGTGGAGCTGGGAGCCAGTGGCACTGCCTTCACTCTGTGCTGATTGCTGCTTCCCCCTAACCCCTCCAGTCCACCTTGACTTCGGCCTGCTGTGTAAATGGCCTGGGGCAGTTGTACCATATTCAGATCACACGTGCTCATGGAGTGCTCCAGCTTATAGGGCTTCAAGGATGGTTTGGGTCCACTGTGTACATTTTACAGAGAGAAGACGCCTAGTGGCAGGTCATGAGGTTTCCAAAATTCTAGCGGGGCCGAGATTAGATCTAATTCAGTAGACCCTTTGGCACTGCCTCCCCTCCCCCTCCCTTATTTACACTGGGGTCCTTGTAGGGTGATTTCTTAGGTATGTATTTGTGCAGAATCTGGAAATGACTAAGCCTGTGTGTGTGGCTTTGAGACTTGGTGGCAAGATCACCGAGAAGCTTTGGATGCCTTCAGCTCTACCGTAGGGGGACGATGCCCTTGGTGCCATGCGTGGATTCAGGCAGCTGTCTGCCCGCACGCCCTTGTGTGGGGTGCCCTCAGGAGGCTCCCCGTCAGGAATCATTTAACCCAGGTGTGGAGTCACACTGCTCTGAGCCTTCAAAGAAAAAGTAAAAAGTACAGAAATGACCTGCCTGAGTGTGAGAAGCACTTCTCGCTGGTAAGAGTTTCAAGTGCGAGAGAAAGAGACGTGTTGAAAGGACATTTACTTTCATCAGCTTAGAGCATCTGCTTTTTATTCTTTAAAAGGAAGCAACACCTCAAATTACAGCAGTCCCTCGGCAAGCAAGCACTTGAGATTTTGATCTCTGCAGATTCTTCGAGGGAGTGTCTCACAGAGCTTTTAGGCGGGATCTGTAGCTCTTGACAGAGGCGGTAGGATGAGTTTTTGTGGGGAAGGGGAGTGGGCAGGGAAGACACAGTCCTCTGTGAAACAGCGCACGAGCCATTTCTCTCCTGCCTGGGTGGAAGTGGAAACCGTGCTCAGCAGACCCTAGAGACCAAATTAAAATAGATAAGAAATGAACACTAAACACCATGTTTTAAAAAAAATTTTTTAGGTTTTTTTTTTAAGATTTTATTTATTCATGAAGACACACAGAGAGAGGCAGAGACATAGGCAGAGGGAGAAGCAGGCTCCCTGTGGGGAGCCCAATGCGGAACTCGATCCTGGGACCCCAAGCAGATGCTCAACCACTGAGCCACCCAGGTGCCCCCCTCTTTTTTTCGTTTTTAATGCAGTGCCCACTTCAGAGCATTCCTGCAGTGTGGGCCACATCACAGGTTCCCCTCTTTTATGTGGATGTTCTTTTTTTACTGTACTAAAAATACACAGCGTAAAACTTGCCATGTTAATAAGCATCTTTAAGTGGGGTTCCATGACACTAAGTCCATTCACAGTGATGTATGCCACGACTGTCCTAGAGCGGCAGTGTTTTAGGTTAGGTGTGAGTTTCCCTCAAATCAGTGCCCTGGGAAGCGGGGAAGCGTCACACTGACCCCACAGCCCGGCGCAGCACCTGTTAGAATGCAGATGGTGGTGTCCCACGTCCCGGTTCTTGTCCATGTGACTTTGTGCAGACCTAGTGGCAGCACGGTTCGTGGAGGTTGTGAGGTGGATTTCAGAGTTGCAGGGGAGGTTAAAGACCCTTCGCTCCATTCCCCCCTTTTCCAGATTGAGAGATGACTAGCCGGGAGGGACAGCGGCTTGCGGAGCTGGGTCCCGTCCAGGTGCTCCATCCCCCGAGACCGATGCCCTGCGCTCGTCGGTCTTTACTTTCAAAATGTATTATAAAAAATTCATTGGTGGTTTATTTTTAGGGTAAATCTCTCTCCCTTTCTTTCTTTGTGTGGTTTCTGTGTCTGGATTTTTTTAAATGGCGTCTTCAAACAGGAATTTGCCTTAAACAAGAAGATCACAGCCTTGTTAATTACATGTGACCCAGACGCCGACAGGCGACCTTCGGGGCGGTCCTGCCCGTGTCCCGATGCCACTGCCCCCAGGATCTCCCTGCCTTTCCCCCCCTCCCCCATTCGTTTTGCTGATTGTAGTACAACCAAGGTTTAAAGGTGATCTCTGTTTTCTCAAGTTGGGGTTCTCTCCGGTTGCTTGTCCTTCTTGAGAGCCGTTTCCCACTTGGGAAAATGAGGCAGAAACGCGGGGCAGCGGAGCCCGGCAGCTACAAACAGTGTGTCTGCTCTGCCCGTTTCGTGCCCTCGGGGCTGGGGCTGCCCTGCCCATTCGGTCTCTGCAGCCTGTGCAGCCTGTGCAGCCTCTCTGTGCCCATCTGCGAGCAGAGCACTTGTCACCTCCTCCTGCCCACATTGGAGGTCTGTGGGAGGTGGTCAGGGGGGAGGAGGAGGGGGAGGACGGAGGAGCTGGGCTGGGTATATTGTTTGGGTCGGCCATGGCAACCGCGACAGTAAAAGGAACAGGAGTAGCCTTGTGCTTCTCTCTAAATGGCCACGATTACGCGGTTATCTGGGGACTCCTGCTCGGCACCAGACAACTCGATCTCCTGGTAAGGTTACACTTGACCCCCCACCCCCCCCACCCCACGCCGCCTCCGGCCCCCCCATCAGCCAGGAATGGCCGTGGGGAGGGAGGGGGAGAGAGTCCAGAACATGGGGAGATGTGCCCCCAGCAGAAACAGAATAACCACACAGGCAGAACAGGCGGTGTTTTCCCATCTGTACCCCAGATCCAGAGAAAGAAGGACGTTCCCACATCCTTGCCGGAGCTTAGTTCTTCAAGGATTGGGCACCTCGCTCCCAAGGGCCGGCCCAAGTTCCCAGGGTGGCTGGCAGGAAGGGGCGGCCACGGGAAAGTCGGAGAAGACCCCGGAATCGGGATCTAGGGGAGCCGATCTGCACCAGCTGCCTGCCACATGTGTTCCGTGAAACTGTAATTGAGGAAGACAGAGTAAGCTCCCATTGCTTCGTAGTCGCTTATTTTTTTGGGAGGGGGAGGGCTTAGAACAGCGTTTCTTTTCATTCAGCAGATCATTTTAGGTGTCATTCAGTTTATTTTGAGTAGTGTGTTTGTTTCATCCTGAGCAGATGAGTTTTATTTTTTAAACTCCGGACTGTGTTGCTTCCTACTGGGAAACCTTTCTTTTCTTTTTCTTTTTTTTTCTTTTTCTTTTTCTTTTTTTCTTTCTTTTCTTTTCTGTCTTTCATGTTGATGAACAAAGTCTGTGTGGTCAAGTCCTTACTTTTGAATGTGTTTCTCTTCTAAGAGGCAAAGGAAAAAAAAAAAGTTGATTCCTCTTCAAAATCACGTGAGTCTGACATTTCATTTGGGGAAGTCTAAGGAAGTTGGTGAGGTCTCGCATTAATGAAAACAAGTGCCTCTTTTTCTCCTTATCGCTTTTTAGTATCTGTCCTGCTGGCTCACCCCGTGTGGTCTGGCTTAGCTCTCTCCCTGGAAGTCACATTGTGCTTAAGAACCCTCTTACGATGACCCACAAGCAGTTCTGAGGCTGCACAGTGAGGAGCCAGGGGGATAAAACCATCGATAAACAAATGATTCAGCCCCGAAGCCCACTTGGAATGTGCCTCTGGATTCAGGGAGACCTGATTATTCTCCCTCGGCATCCTTACTCACTCCTAACCTGCAGTTCCCTTTTATTTTCACTTTTGTCATTTGAGTAGTAACGGACGGGGGAAGTAGTTACTCAGTTTGTAAAGCGTTGGGTGGTGAGGTCACAGATTCTGAGATTAGCCTGTAGCTTGTAACCGTTCAGACAGAGGACAGCAAGATTTGGCTGGGTATTTCGGAGCCGTTTCTGTTGCCCTTTTAAACACAGTGTAAACAGTGAAGAATAGAGAAGTTGCTTTCTACCTTAGAGCTGCTGAACCCTTGAACACAGCAGAGCAGCAAATACACATGAACTTCTACAGGCACATACTATGTCTTGTCTAGTGGGGAACTGAGCATTGCACAGAAGAAAACAAAAAAGGAGACTTTTTTTTTTTCTGGAAGTCAAGATCAGGTATTAATTTCTGGACAGACCTTGGTTGCACGAGTGAGATTAAAAAAAATCCTCTCTGGTTAGATTTTCTTGGCATATTGGAGCTTGTCTGCCTTTCAAAAAAATGAGCTTAGTTGAAAAAGAAAGCAGCATTGAACACTGTATTTCATTTTATTGAATTGGAAGGACAGTCATAGAATCAGAATTTTAGAGTTGGTGGAAGGTCTTTAAATCTTACCGAATGTTCTAATTTTACAGAGAGAAATCCGAGGCGTAGTGACGTTAAGTGACCAGCCCTACAACACACAGCTCGTTTGTATAAGGGCTGAGGCTGAAAAAACAGCTCTCCAGAGATTCCTAGCTCAGTGTTTTTTCTTCTTTGGGCATAACATTTTAGCTTCAGTTGGGATCTTTTTCTATTATTGGGATTAACTTCAAATTGGCTTAGTTTTGAAAATTTATAGTTTCAATGTAATTTGTTCTCATCTTTCAAGAAGAATGAGAAAAAAACAACTTTCCTCCATGAAATCTCATTACCATACAGCATGACCGTGTATGTACATATGTCACACAATCTTTAATGCCCATCAGTGTGCTTTGACTACCTAGAAGTTTCAACCCTATTTAGAAAAAGGTTTATTTGTTAAAGAAAAGCCCAGCATTGTGTTCAGTGTGAATGAAGAAAAGAAAATGCCCCCTCCAAGGTCTTGGGAGGCAGAGTGGAGAGGTAGAGAGGGGCTGGTCCTGTGCAGCTCAGACACATTCTTGTTCTCCCTCATGGGTTGCTCAAGTTATGTATCCACGAAGCCCTTTCTTCAGTGCAAGTCACTAATGACCGAGTGATGTGTTTAGATTTGGAGTTTCCAGGTGCTGTTCAAATAAAGGATGGACACTGTCTATTTGCAATGCAGGTGAAAAGTTAATCACTCCCAGTGGAAATGGTCCCCCCCCCCTTTTTTTGCCTTTATTAATCTCTGTGACAGTATCTCTTTGTGTGTCCTGGGAAGAGATGATAGGAATGGGCAAACACTCTCCTGGTATTCTTAGCCATAGGGAGGCACGGAGGAGGGTGAGGTGTGTCTCCAGGACTGGCAGTAGATACTCGGGAAGGGATCTCCTTGTATCCCCCTTGGGCAGGGCTCCCCAGGGCCTAGTGGGTCTCCTTCTCCTAGTAGGTGGGGTGCAGGAGCACTGTGGCTTTTGCTTGGTGAGAACAGTACCCATTGCCTATAAGGACTCGATTATTTATTTGTCCTTAGTGTTGTGAAGAGACCGATTTTATTATTGTTTCATCCCCGTTTGGCTTTGTTAGGAGTATATTAGAAAGTCAGAAGGCAGAAATGTTTGGTCCCTTTTGGAAAGGCAGGTTGGTCATTTACTTACTATGGGCACTCTATTTAGGAAACTTTATACCGCATTTTACGATAATGTCTTCCTGAAAATGTTGAGGTGGCTTTTTTTTCTTCCGTGAGTAAATTGAAAACATTTGAGGATTAAGCCTAGTGGGAGGTTAGCCTCCTTTATGAGAGATTTGGGGAGTTGGGGACAGCTATGGGGAAAAATAACACAGAAAGAAGGGGTTTAAGAGAAAGAGGGAAAATTAGGCTTAGCTCTTCAGAGACCACAAAAAAATCGAAAAAAAAAATTAAGTGCAAAGGAACAAGAAAAGAGTGGAGTAAATGCTGTTAAACAACAATATTCTAAATATTAGTGTTGCAATAACTGGGATCTGAGGAGAATGGAAGGCCGGGAGGGGTCTTAAGGAAGTCCAAGGGGGAGATTATAGCAGTTGGTGACGTCCTTGTACTTCAAATTATTTTGTCCTTTATACTTGACAGCCAGAGCTCTGACCAGGAGGTTAGAAAGTCAATTTCTTTCATTCAAATGTTCCTCTGCACAAAAGAATATAAAACTGTCATTCTTTGAAGTTCCTTAATGATTATTCACTTTTGTTTCGTATTAAATATTTAATTTTGTATACTCCTGGAATTAACTGCTTTCAGATAGTATGTTTTAGTCAGCATATTTAAAGGCATCAAGTGCTGACATTATTAGAAGGAAGAAAAAAAGAAACCTCAACATTTTCAGGAAGAAGTTATCGTAAAACGCCGTAAACAGTTTCCTAAATAGAGTGTGGGAGGGCGAACATTAATTTATCCTTTTTCTTGGAGATTTATTGTCATTTTTCTGAAGTGATTACACTGATAGAGGACAGTTATGACGCCCCAGAAGCTTGTAATTCTTCTTGATGTCGTGGCCTCTGTCTCATTCACTTTTCTTGGCTGCCATGTCTTACAGCTCCTCTTCTTTGCCTTGGTGTCATCTGTTGTAAACTTAAGGGAAACCAGATAACCAAGCTTATAAAAATCACTAGTCTGAATTGTCTACCTTAATCCAAACCCCTTGCCATCCCCACCTGCCAGCTTGGCCAAGGCAGTCATGGCCATGTTCTGGGTGGTGGAGGCTGAGCCAGCCAAAGAGGACTGTACCAGGCAAAATAGGATGTTAATCTATAAAGTAAGGGGCTGCCTATGTGCATGCCATTTTTAATTTAATGACAGCCCAAATGGGTACTGGATAAAAGTAATAAAAATAAATAAGGTCCCTTCTCTGCTTCAACCAGTCATGGTTCTAGATGAATCTATAATAAGACATTTGTATAGGACTTCAGTGTTTACTATAACAAGGAAGAACGGGAGACCTGTTTGCTGTCAACCAGGAGCTTCAGGGGCCATCTCATTCCCTCACGGGCTGTCCCACGTGCCTGGCTGGCATTGTCCAAGTACTTGGGTAGGAACTCCTGGGAACAGAGAAATCCATGCTCGTGGCCGCTCTCTTCAGCTCTGTTATTCCAGGAAGCAGAGGAGAGGTGGCAATCTGAATAGCATGGCTTTGTTGGCTCTACCACTCTTGCTTCTTGTCAGCTTCTTTCAGCTGAGAGGGGAAGAGATGGGGGACTTGATGCATCCACCAACACACGCACTGGCCTCATCACATGACTAAGAAGACCAAGTGATAAATTATGCTCTGTATGTGTGTGAGAGAGAAACATTTCCCCCCAAAGGAGAAGCAGTGATCTATAAATTGATTCTTTTTGGAAAGATTATAAACCGACCTTTGGAACTCTGAGTATTTCTTTCATAGAAACCGTGTGTGCTATCCCTGGATCCCATGAAAGCCTACCAAGTCCCATAATGTCCTTACAACCCTGCCTGTTGTAGTCTCCCATGGACCCTTGGTGCCAAAGACCCTTCAGCTGGTCTGGCCCATGGTTATGAGGAATGGCACCATGGCCTACAGAGGAACAGTGAAAAATGTGTACAGGCAGGCTGTTATTTAACTGGTAAAATGAGCGAGGCTAGCAGAGGGCCAGATGGGAAGTGAAATCACTTACTGAAGTGGTTCCCGAGGACCCAAATAAATCTGAACAAAAGGGAAGTTTAAGGTTAGGAGTTTTAAGAGTTCTTCCACTGGAGGAAGAACATGCTAACATCAAGATGGCCTGAAAATAGAACAAACTGGTTGATGAGGTAATGAAACCTGTGTCACCTAAGATGTTTGGGCAGAGGTGGGAGGCCACTCTCCTGAGGAATTCTCCAGAAAGGAGCCATATATTGGATGGAGTGTAATAGTATACAACCAGTCCTTTTTCTCCCAACACCGAAATACGACATTTAAGGCTCACATTTGCAAAAAATTTAAAAATAAAAAATAAATCATAAATAAATAAATAAATAAGACTCACATGTGCATCTTAGTTTTTAATTGGAAAATATAATGTTAACTTCATTGAAATAATTTTAACAAGGGCAAAAAGCCATAATTTAACAACTCCAATAAGTATAACTTGATTTTTGTATTAAGTTCCTCATTAGCCTACACCTAATTTCTTTAAAACAAGGAGCAACGCTTAACTAGCAAACAAAATGTTATTTCCCACTCTAAAGAGCATAATGTTCACCATTAGTGATCTGTTTTTACACTTCCGAGCACTGATAATATACATATATAGTGGTATATGTACGTTATTCCTTGTTCAAGTGTCTAAACTCATTATTAGCAAAACAAAAGTTCTACTTGAAACATGTAGGGATCTTACATAGTTTAAATTTTTCATCGTTTCAAGATTTTGACATTAATATTTCTGCACATTAGTGGTCCTTGAGGATTATGTAGGGCAAGGTTCTTTTGACTTGTATAATTAGTGTGCTGGATTCCCAGTTTTTCCTACCCCTGAGTGGGCTGTGTTTTACAGTAAACTCTGATAAAGGGTGTTTGGAGGTGGAATGGTGAGGAGAAGCTTCCAGTTAGCAGAGAGAACCTGTGACTTTCTGTCTGTGCTTTTCCTAGGTCACCAGTTTTCAAAGAATCTGAGTATAATTAAATACACGTTATAATAAACGAGGCTGAATATAATTTAATCTTTCCCTGAAGGTACTTTGGAGTCTTGGAGTGCTTTGGGGTCATGATGAACATCAATTACCTTCTCACAGTGGGTGTGCAGAAGGAGGCAGATAATAGAGTTCCATCTGATTGAGTCCTGGCTGACCAGACATTTGTTCTGTTATCCCAAGGAGTGTGGTGTCAAGACTTTGGAACTGTTGCTTAATGTTAAATTCGCAGGCAGGAGAGAATGTGATAAGGATGATCTTTTTGGTTTTGAGAGGTTGAAAATTGATGATAATCATTCCCACGGACCATGGTAGTATAGATAGAGCGTGCTTGAGTGTCGAAAGCTGTCTCACCTAACTTGTCATCTGTTATTTGATTCTTTTTGTTTTTAAGATTTATTTATTTATTTGAGAGAGAGAGAGAGAGAGGCGGCAAGAAGGGGAGAGGCAGAGGGAGAGACAGACTCCGTGCAGAATGAGGAGCCCAACTTGGAGCTTCAAGCAGACTCTGCACAGAATGCGGAGCCCAACTCGGGGCTCGATCTCACAACCCTGAGATCATGACCTGAGCTGAAACCAAGAGTTGGACATTTACCCCACCCAGGCACTCCCATTATTTGATTCTTACGACAATCCCAAGAAGGAAGCGTGGCAGCTGGCATCCCATTTTTACAGATGCAGATGGACCTCAGAAAGCTTAAGTGAGTTGGCTAAGATCACATAGTACATAGATGGCCAAGGCCGCTTGACTCCAGAATTCAATGTTTTTGTTAGCATTCCAGAGGATACTCAACATTTGCATACCGTAATATTTTTGAGTGCTTACTGTGTTCTCTGTGGCATGTTTATCAGCTCATGCAATCTCCCCAAAAGCCGTGTGAGTAGGTAGATATTGGTTCTCTGAGTACTGTTGTGATTCTGATGTTTAGAGAGGAGGACCCCGAGGCACGGTGAGAGGCTAGAGCATGCAGCTAGTGAGTGGTGGAGCTGAGATTTGAACCCAGGAGCTTGGGCTGTGTGGCTAAGGCTCTCTCCTCCATGTCATACTGCTACTCAGTGTGTAGATTCGCCAGTGTGAGGTCAATCAGGAGACAGGTCTGTGGGAATCTGTAAAGACCTCTGCCTGTATGTTGGGTTTTGGGCCCAGATCTGCCATTTTGAGATTTACTGCTCTTCAGTTTCTTCATCTGTAAAACAAAGAGATAGAACACCTAAATTCTTTCTAAGAATGAGATGAGGTACATGTAAAGCACCTAACACAGTGCTTATTCTGTAACCTTTATTTTTGAAAATAGTTTCTATTATCATTTATTCACAATGGCCAAAACCAGATTAAAAGTTTTAAAGAAGCTATCACATTTGTTCCCCCTTGTGTGAATGTGTGTGTATTAATGGCATGTGTTGTTTTTCTTGAGTCTTTTTTTTTTAAAGATTTCATTTATTTATTCATGAGAGACACAAAGAGAGAGAGAGAGAGAGAGAGAGAGAGAGAGAGAGGCAGAGGGAGAAGAGGCTCCATGCAGGGAGCCTGATGTGGGACTCGATCCCAGGTCTCTAGGATCACACCCTGGGCTGAAGGCAGGCGCTAAACCGCTGAGCCACCTGGGCTGCCCTGAGCCAGCCAGGCTGCCCCTTGAGTCTTGAAAGTAGGCAAATCTGATCATTATATTTGTTGACACTATTATACCCAGCTGCACTTGTCTACACTTACAACTTCATATCATGAGAGAGCTAGCAAGTTGTCTAGGAACCCAAAGTGATCATCCAAATGACTCGTTATATAGTTTCTTTGGGACTGTGATAAAGTAGAATTTTGAACTTAAAAGCATAAGGAGCAATGTCGATGCCCGGGGTTGCCAGCAGACACTTCTGTAAACTACATGTCACTTCTATAAACTACATAGGGCTCATGAGAAGATACTCAATGGCTGCTTTTATTCCGTCTGAACACATAGCACCTAAAGCTGCCATTTGTCCTCCATTCCAACCACATTTGCTTGGCTTTTACCTCTTTGTTCAAAGTGTCTTCTCAATGACCATTTACCACCCTTTACAGTGCTTTCTTGACCATGTGCTTCAGGCTGGAAGCTCCTGCTAACACAGGAACTTTATTGGTTTAACTGTGGTACCTACTTAATAGATGTAACTGGTGGCAATTGCTTTGTAGATGCTTTACGCTTTTAACATACCTCATTTTTTAATAAATACAATCCCTCCCCACCTTATTTTATTTTTTTGCAGGTTTTTTTATTTATAAATTTATTTTTTATTGGTGTTCAATTTGCCAACATATAGAATAACACCCAGTGCTCATCCCATCAAGTGCCCCCCTCAGTGCCCGTCACCCAGTCATCCCCTCCCCTTCCACCACCCCTTCCAGCACCCCTAGTTCGTTTCCCAGAGTTAGGAGTCTCTCATGTTCTGTCTCCCTTTCTGATATTTCCCACTCATTTTTTTCTCCTTTCCCCTTTATTCCCTTACACTATTTTTTATATTCCCCAAATGAATGAGACCATATAATGTTTGTCCCTCTCCGATTGACTTATTTCCTCAGCATAATACCCTCCAGTTCCATCCACGTTGAAGCAAATGGTGGGTATTTGTCGTTTCTAATGGCTGAGGAATATTCCATTGTGTACATAAACCACATCTTCTTTATCCATTCATCTTTCGATGGACACTGAGGCTCCTTCCACAGTTTGGCTATTGTGGACATTGCTGCTAGAAACATCGCCTCCCCACCTTTTTAAAAAAGATTTATTTATTTGAGAGAGAGAGAGCGGGAGCACACACAAGCGTGGGGAGGAGCAGAGGGAAAAGGGAGGGAGAAAGAATCCTTACGCAGACTCCCTACTGGGCACGGACCCCTAAGCGGGGCTCAACCTCATGACCTTGAGATCATTACCTGAGCTGAAATCAAGAGTTGGCTGCTTACCCAAGTGAGTCACCCAGGCGCCCCTTAACATTCTTTTAAATTTTAAATAGGCTTTTTTTTTTTCATTTTTTCCTACCATGCATGATAGCACTACGTCGGCACTTCCAAACTATGTGTCTTTCTTCTTCTTGCCTCGTGGTAGTTTACATTCATTCTTTCAGTGAATTTTATAGAGCACCCACTTTGTGCCCTGTACTTTCTAGGTTTAGGGACTCTAATAATGAGCAAGACAGACGGGGTTCCTGCCCTCAGGGAGCTTTGCCACTCTGCCTGCTGATGCCCATGATGAAAAGAGCCGATAATGTAACCCGTCCAGGGAAATTCCTCATGGACATCACCCTCATCACTACACATGGAGTGTGCATCACATTATGTCACCACTCATTCGTAGGTGCAGGTGGTGTTTGCAAATAATAAAGAAGGTTGCAGTTTGAGTCTTTTTGCCTCCTCTCTGATCTCCTCTTATTCTTTTGTCTTATTCTCAGTTTTCAGAGCTGAGTCATTATTTCCTAGATCTTTCCTAACATGTAATTGGGTGACCCAAGGGCAGGAGGCATGGGTGGCTCGAACTGAGCCATCTGCAAAGGGACCAGCTGGGAAAGAGGATGCCACACTGTGTAGCCCAGTCAGACTTGAGACAGCTCTAACTAAATTCATGTTGCGTTCAATCTGTCTGGACAAGCCACTCTCTCTGTACCTCCATTTTCTCATTATTCGGAAAAGGAGTTGAAACAGAAGGCTTTTCTGAGGTCCCTGCCAATGCTGCAGTTCTGTGATTCACATGTTCCTGAAAAGTTGTGTGTGCTTATTTCAATAAATGGAAATATATTTTCCAATGAGCCTGGAAATCTATTTTCCAATTATCCTCTCCCCTGGTTTATAACTTATCATCAATGTATTGTGGCTTCTAACACTGTTGCTGCTCTAAGCCCATCAATAGGTTAATTACCTGTGAAGAATGAGGAACGGCTGGAAAGCTGTAAAATGTTGAAGAGAACTTTGGAGCTAATCTCTTTGGTAATGTGAATAAATAAATGTCCTTCACGTGTCTAGTTTCCAGGAGGAGGCATAGCGGTACTGGGCTATGGGCACTGGACAAAGTCAAGTAGCTGATAGAGTGGAGTATTACAGATCATGGTCAAGCTTATCAGGATTGTTCTCCTCCTCCTAGAGGTTATTCAGTTGGAGTGCAAATAATACTTTAAACAAACAAACAAACAAACAAACAAACAAAAAAAACCAGCCGGGTTCTTCCATGTTTTGGTAGGAATCCAGAATACTTACCATTTTGGTTTGTTTCATCTCGCTCTCCTGGAATGGGTAAAAACCCCAAATGAGAAAACATGAGAAATTTGTTTAAAATTTTTTTTAATTGCCAACAAAGTTCACCTCCTTTTCCATTCTTTTCCATCTGGAATAGAACAGCTCCAGGCCCTAAACTTGCTTTCCTATGACTTCAGCAGACCTCATGCATTGCAATCCCATAGCACTGCCTGACTCACAGGCTCTGTCCTGAAGAAAAAGTATTGTCTCCATTTGCCTGGTGGTTATGCCAGGCAGGAAATCCCCTCTGCGTAGAGGGAAGGTACTATGTTTCAACACAAACATGCACACACACACATATACACACACTTATCACTATGCACATCTATTCCCACGTTTCCTTTCAGCAAAGCACCTCGGAAAAAGAGAAAGCTGTCTAACCAGCTTTCTGGTGGTTGTTGGGGATATCATTAGTGGGAATCTCAAGATACTCGATTTAATTTTATGAAGTAGTTTATTGGTAGTTTTGGTAGGTAGCCGCATTTGTCACTGAGAAGGAGGAAAGCAGATTGAATGTCACCAAGAATATTTTGTGGAAAGCAGACATATAAGGATTTCCCTCTTTTCCCCATTACCCTTGTATTTTTGGTTTGCCATATTACGTTGAGTCCAGCTGGCGACATTCCATCCAAGAGGATGTTACAACTTATGAAAAATTACTCAGCCTTCGGTGTTAAGCAGTACTTCACAATTTCAGAATTTTGTTGGCATTCTATGGAGGAGGCCAAAGTTAGGGGGTTTACCTGTCATTGATAAAGAGGTCCTCAGCCAGGGAAGCCTCGGGCTGTTAACTTGGTATTCGTGTACCAACTTGCCTCTGGAAATCAACTTAGAACCTTGTCTCCACTTATTCTGTCTGTGACTTCAGAGCTGTTCCACGAATTCTTTATTTACTTGGCAGCAAGCATGTGTTTCTCAAGTTATAGGGAGGGATGAACTCCCCAAGAGACAGACATTATGTTAGCCCCCTACCCTCTTTTAACAAGAAGACTTTTTCAGTAAAGCCATTAAGTTATATGTCTCGTTGTCATGGAAATTCATCATTTTTTTTCTTCCTATCTTGATACTTTCTACTTTAGGCAACCACTCTGATATAGTATACATAAATCTCCAGGAGCTTGAAAATGAACCGAACAGCTAATGTTATTAGAAAATTCTCAAGTCAGTGATACAGGAACCCAGTGACACGTAATCCACAAGAGGTCCCTCAGTGAACTGAGTTTTCAAGGGAATGTCACACACCCCTGCGATAGAAGCATGATGGTGTTGGAAGTGGCCACATAGGAAAATATAGTTTCTTTATGCCTTGTATTTTGTTTGGGGAGGATTTCTGGCAGAGAATTATTATTTTGTCTCCTGGTTGCTATGGCAATACTGATTAACAGAGTTTTGGTGACCTCTGTAAGTACCAAATAAAGTTTCATATGATGAAGGCATGAAAATATCAAGGAAATCATGTGTGTCCCAAATACAAATATCTAGATTAAATTTGTATGCATCTTTGTCTTCATTCCTCATATTGTTTGTTTTCCTGTGTGTGTTTCTTCTTTTATTCTTTGCTGCTTGAGGAAAAATGCTGATTCATAGTGTCATTGTCTTTTGTTTTCCCAGGGAAATTCTGGGTCTGTTTCTAAGTTCATTTTTCTACAGCCCAGAGTTTAATCTCTCTAGATAAATCTTTATTTTTTTCCCTCTTACAGACACAAGGCATTTTGCTTTGTTTATGTTAATAAATGTCAGGCTAGTCCCAAAGAATCAGAAGAAATGCCAGTCATTTCCTAGGGCTCCATGAGCATGCTTTTTTTTTTCCTGTTTCTTAATATATTGAACTCTTTGGAGTTTACATTTTAGGTGTATGAAGGTGATATTAGGAGATTCTAAGATTTTACTGTTAGTATCTAGAAGCTCTTGTCAGCACTGATCTAGAACACATGTATCGGTAGACTCTAGTGGAAAATTTTCTCATCCCAGAAGTTTAAAAGGTTTAAATTTTGGAAAAGAAGAAGTTTTTCAGATATATTATATATATTTTGCTACAGGGAGGTGAGTGGTACTTTCAACTGAACATTTCTCCTACACTAGCCAGCAGACAGCTTGGCTTCCTGGTTGTAATTACATGCCATTGGCTTGGTGGTTATTATTTTAGAAACTGAGTTCATCATGGACTCCCCAAGCATGTGGAGTAGCACACCCTGATTGTTCACATTAAGATTGTAATTCCATCCAAGGTTTATAGTGTCATTGTAGAAACTAGATGGAATTACAGCCCTGTGCACATTTTGGAAGACTGCATTATTTATTGAAATACTTTATAAAGTTAAATAATTTTGTAAATATCCTAAAAGTACTTAGGACTTAGAAACATAATCTTGGCCACATAGAAGGTTCTCAGTAAATATTTGTTGTTTATTTGGTTGACTTTGTTTACATCTTTAAATAAATTATGTTTAAAAAAAAGTCTGGAGAGGCTGTACTTGTATTTGTAGGACTTAGAAAAAAATCTTGCCTTAAAATGCTTGTAAGGTCTCCTGCTTGTTAATTGATGGAAAAATTGGCTCCACGTATGAATATATTATTTAATCTTTTCTGTTTCTAGCCTAGAGTGTAAAATTGAGTGGTTCTAGTGGCTAAGGATCTTCATTTCAGAGAAGTTCACTTGTCCTAAGTAATTCATTTTACATAAACATCTCTTTTCTGCATTATGCTTATAAACCTGTGTGTCTCATGCCTTTGAGGTGGACCCCTACGAAGTAAATAATTACACAACCAGAAACTTTGGCTGTCTGTTGGAATATTGGATGGATGCCTTCTTACTGGTCTTAATTAGGGCAGGAACTGTTAAGATAATTCACTAATTCATGGTGTGTTACCAGATTTGAATGGCCTCTGTTTTTCATGCCTCTGGACATACTACCTCAGAAAAGCATAAGATTGGAAGTCCACAAAGATACATCATATATATCAGAGTCTGATATGGTTATTTTTAAAATTTAATTTATTTTATTTTTTTTAAAGTAGACTCCATGCTCAGTGTGGAGCCCAACACAGGGCTTGAACTCACAACCCTGAGATCAAGACCTGAGCTGAGATCAAGAGTTGGGCTTGTAACCAGCTGAGCTGCCCAGGCACCCTTGATATGATTTTTAAATTGCAGACTCTGTGTTATATGTTTTGGGATGACTATATGTACTCTGGGTAACAAATTATTAGTGAAACTGTTCTTTCCTGTACCATCATGCCCTGCAAGATCATAGTATTAAAAAGCTAAAAGTCAACAAATTTTGAGTAGTTTTCTTAATTTGTCATTTTGGGAATTTGCATGCATGTATGGAAGATTCTTCAAAGATAAAAAAATTATCAATTAAGGAAATTCTATATTATGATATTCTTTTAATTATCAGAAATATTTAAAATTTATATAAAATTATATCAATAATCCAATACTTATGAATGTGTTTATTCTGGGAAGCATTCCATTTTTAAGAGTTTGTATGTAGAACAGAGATAACAAATAGGTAGAGCTAAAGTCAATTCTTTCCGCTTTTAAAGAATTTATTGAAAAAGAAGATAACCTTTACCTTGTGAAATTATCTTTCTGTTTAAGGGTTTAATAACACTTGGCGAATGTTTTAGCTTTTAATGGTTTAAAGGTTGAACAATGACCGGTCCCTCTATCTCCTGTTTTATTTTGATATAAATTCTAACCTTTTTATCACCTGTAAACATTTTATGTTAGCTATATAAATTAGACTCAGATTTAGCTAAATATAACTCCTTGCTACATACACCCTACAATGAACAAAAAGCAGTATTTTCTTCTTCAGCTCCTCACAGGGAGTACTGCTGGATTTTATATAAGAAGTTGACTTTAAAAGTGGTGGTTTTTTTGTGTGTGGTATGGGTGCAGCAGCGATATTGTGCATTTCTTTTCAAAAGGGTCTGTGGGTGGGGGAACTACCTATGGTGCCCTCACTAGTTACTCATTCAGTTGTTCATCCCCAGAAAAGGGGAAACCCAATATTTTGTACCCACTCATTCTGAATAACAGGGCTGGGGGATGGTGGGGTGGAGAGGCCAGTGTTGTGCAAAATGCAGTTTTATTATTTTACTATCAGTGTATATTATAGGCTAATGAACAAATGACACTAGTGATCAAAATGTTCAGTAGTGAACAAAATTTATAGCACACTTATACATTCACGGCACATAAACACTGAAAGCATTTAAGTCCTTTCCCAGGTAATAAGTGGTGCCTAGAGCCAGAAATTGAAGGGTAGTTGTGCGTTTGTGTGTGTGCATGTTATTTGGAGAGGTTAACAAATATTTAGTTTATTGGCCATTTCCTTGGTTTTCCTACAGAAAGTTTCATTGAGTGTGCTTCTCATTTGTTTTCACTGAGGCCTCTATCACCTCTAGAATATGAAGATGAATTAATGAAGAATCCATAATTTGTTTTTAGGAAACACTCCTAATATGAGAAAGGTGCCACTTGCGTGTAAGACCAAAAATTTGTAGGTTACGCAATAAATTCAAAGAAATGGAATTATATAGCCAAAGGAAGACATTATCTGTATTAGCAGAGACTCAAATGACTGAAACTTTACTTAAATACTAAACGCAGGCAAAGAGGAATGTCAGTGGTCTGGCGACATGGAAACTGTGTGGAAGTCAGGCTCTTCATTAACTGTTGTATGGCCTTTGACAAGTAACCTAACTTCTCTGGGCCTTAGGAAAAATGAGGAAGTTGGATTCTCTCAGTGGTTTTCAGATGTGACTTCAGAACCCCCACCACCACCACCGAAGTAGCTCTGGATCCCCCTCTCGGCCTCTTCCCATTCAGCCAAGAGCTTGGGGTGGAGAGGGAGGTTGAGGTCCAGGAAACTGTATTACTGCAGCTAGTAGGCATTTTCAGTTTGTAGGACCACTAAATCAAATGATCTTTAAGAACATTTCCAACTCTTAGGTTTCAATCAATCCCTAGGGGAAAAAAAAAATCATCCTTAGTCAGCAGGAAGCAATCCAATAAGGAATCGGGCCTCCACTAAAGAATATTTTCTAATGCAAGAGGGGGTATGGATTTGATCATTTCCAAGGGCTGCTACTTATTCACTGTCAGAGAAGTCTAAGGTCTTTCCAAAAGCATAGAGAGGAGAGCTGGGAAAGGTTATTTCTCTCTGCCATCTCTCCTTTGAAGACATTTGGAACAAGTGTGGAAACTCCAGGTCCTTGGAGCTGAGGGTGACCTCGGGCTGTCTCTGGGTCTTCATAGGATCAGTCATGGGCTGGGTTTGTTGACTCTGTGGTCTGTGTCACAGTCACAGACAAATGATGAAAAAAATGGCCATCTGTCATCATGCCAGACCCAGGAGGGGCGGGGAGAAGAAGTGTGGCGTGAACCATGACCCTTGCCATAGGCTCTGACAGCTCATCGGCACCCAGATGCGTAGCCTGTACCCCTGCAGCCGAGGCACAGATAGTATCTGAGGGGAAAGGGGATGAGGGGCAGGGGAAGAAAGGAAGGACTGGAGGGATCCTAAGTGGTAATACCCATGGTGGCAGCGGAGCAGTTTGCCAAGAAGAAAACTCTCTGGCACTAGATGCCAAGCATGTTTGTACTAGAATGGGGTTCAAGAATTCAAACAGAACACTGTCTGTTTTTAAGAACTCATGTGAAAGGTTTGTTTGTCCCAAGCCTAAATCCAAGAGTCTGCCCGTCATAAACATCATCAAGTAGTCCCCAGACCCGTTGACTCTAATCTCCGAAATGTGGAAGAGCAAGGGCTCAGGTCTTTGGCCCTCTGATGCGGAGCAGGAAAGCATTCTTCTGGACACTTCTGCTTTATGAATCGTAAGGTGGGCTCCACGTCAAAAGTTCCTGCAGGACAGCTGGAGGTGGAAAAGCTGAAATAACCCTAAAGGCCCTGAAGCCGAGAAACTGCTCTCTTTATCCTAATGGCCACAATTAGTTTTGGAAGGCTGTCAGTGGAGAAACTCTGGGCCGCGAATCCAGTGGGCGGCTGGGTCGGATGCGTCTGCCGTGCTGGCCCATGGGGCACCGTGTCCGTCTCACACCTTGTCTCAGTCCCAGGTGAAGAAAGCTGCATCCTGCTTGCAGCTAGACTGACACACGGACCTCTAGGTTGCACTCTGAACACACAAGGAAGTGGTTGGTTGTGTGACAAAAGGAAGGAGTCCTCTTCGGTAAATAATTTTTTTTTAATTTTTTTAATTTTTAAATTTTTATTATTATTATTTTTTTTGCAAAAGCTTAATGGAAGAAAGCAGAGGGAAGGATGCCTTTCCACTAGTGTTTTGGAAACCTGGATCTCATCAGCTTTCTGGTTGGTTTTGGCTGTCAGGGTTCCTTATGCCAGAGCCACTATGAGCCAGGTTTCTGAGGTTCCTCTTGACCCACGTTGGCAGCCTCTCGAAAATAACTGTCATTCCAAGTTCAGCTAAAATATATAACTCAACAAATAAATACGTATAAAGTTTATGAATAGAGGTAGCAAGGTGAGGCTTAACAGAGCAAAGAGTGACAACCTTGCCATGAAAAATACTATAAAACACTCTTCAGAAGGTTGTTGCTTATGTTATTACTTTACAGTAAATGGAGAAGCTTTGATCCATTTCTCATGATCCATGATTTCCCATTTCTCTGCCGGGAGGTTTTGAGTAGCCGACCCCTTGCAAATTTTCTTGAAAAAAAAAAAAAAAAAAACAAAATATAAAAGCTTCACTCACGTCTGTCACTGGTTTATCCCAGGCAATGTGTGGGCAAGTGGTTCAGCGTCCTGATAAAAAACATGAAGTGCCTCACGCACATCTTCCCTTCTTTTTTTTCTAGAAGTGTTCTTTATGGTTTTGAATGGGAAGCCCTCAGATATGTGATTGCATAATTTTTGCTGATTGTGTGCGAGCGTGAAAGATGAGAACAGATAGCCAAAAGGAGAGAGGGAGATACTTCCCATTGGACCCTATGTTTAATGCGTCTGGATACGGATGTTGACAGGTGTTGGGGGGCGGTGGGAGGGGGGGCTCTGCAAGAGAATGAGATGCTGACTGAGGAGGAGACAAGAGTCGGTTGTTCTATACCTTTGGGTTGTGTTTTATCAAGGCTCCTCCCGACATTACCCTCAGAGTGGAGAGAAGACACTGGAGCCTGTTTTATGGACAGTTGTTTGTGACACCGGGTGGCTCTCATTTTCGGGGCTCTACTATGGGCAGGAGAGTAAATGTTGGTGCTTTCATCGTTCCTCCTCCCTCTTTCCCCTCCACACCGCACCCCCCACCCCAGCTCCTGCTATCTGCCATGCATATATTTCATTTGGCATTTAAGTGCACGGTTCTTAAAACTGCTGACGAATAATCTCCCTTTCACATTTTGCTGGCACTGTGGTCTCACTGTAAATGCTCTCTGCATGTTCTTGGGAAGTTGCATAATTGCAGGCACTCTCGTTTGCTGTGCAATATGCTTGGTGACTAATGGCCTAATCAGGACTTGGAAAATACATAAACAGTTCAACAGAAGCAATTGATTCACTGAGCTCTTTTCATCCAGACAAGGGTGAGCTAATGGGAGTTAGGAAGACGGAGGTGTGCACAAACCCCGTGCATTATTGCTCATTGATGCCGTGTGTCCCTTTTCATATGCATGAGCCTGCGATGCCAAGCGGTCGGCCTAATTGGCTCTTACGTGGTATTCCCTGATGCGGATGTTACGGGTGTTACCACTTTTTTCCCTTTTCTCTAAATACTCCTGAGTGTGACAGCTTTGGAGAGGCAGTGTCATCTCGTGTGTCCCCCGTGGCGGCATTCTGGCCCTGGTTTCTTCGGATAGAGTCTCAGCTGGAGACTACAAGTGGGACTGCGTGGCTGACCTCGGTATATTGCTGTCGACACGGGTTCTGGGTTCTTGACCTTTCGTCTTCAGCAGCACTTTTTCCTTCCAAAATGTCCAGCAGAGGGCTCGGAGGTAGAGACTCGTAGCATGGACAGAGTATCCCAAAGAGCCCCCCCCGCCCCGGGGTGTCTCTTTGGACCACTGTCCAGTGGAGGAGTGATAGCAGTCATCACTGTCATGCTAGGAATGTATTAGCTCCTAAATCCAGCATCTCTTCCACACCCAGTCTTTTCCCATACCATGTTCTCAGTCTCTTAGCTTGATCGCTGATGTACTTCTCAGTTTTTGATGACATCACTGAATCTCTAGAAGCTAGCCTCTCATTGACGAGGAATAATTGAAAGCATCCTAAAAGAAATAATTAATGATGTGTTTTCTCAAAGAAGACACATGCCAGTTCATTCATAAAGGAAAAAAACAGAGTTCTTTGACACATTCCACATCCCACATTCATGGTAATGTTTGGACTTCTTTCTGGCTGTTTAGGGTTATAGGGCCACCAGGCATCTTTATGAAGAATAGTGAATGGCCAGTCCTCGGTGTTATTTGTTTCACTTTTAAGTTTTAAGTTGCTGGAGCATGAGACACTAACTGGTGTCCCATGCCTGCTGGGACCCTGTCATCCTTCCCTCCTCCTCTTGGGTGACATGCCCTCGCCCCCGTGTTGGAGCTGTGGTGGGCCTTTTCTTCCTTGGAGGATCTGGTGAATGTACTACACATCTTGCCATTTGTATCGTAACTTGTTAGCTCTCCTGGAGGAAGGTGTGATCTGGAAAAGCAGGGTGGCTGAGAATTTCTTCCAGAGCTCAGCGCACTGTGGGTTAGGAAGTGAAAAGAAAAGGAAGGGGATACACAGAGATGTTTGGGGGGCTAATGGGCCTTTCCGGGGCTCTTGAAAGCAATAGATGTTAAGGTCACCACCTTGACCCAAGGCTGCCTGCAGCTCTCCTCCCGGGCCCTCCATTCCACCCATTTCTAGTGAGTAATGGGGTGTTCTGCACCCAAAGCTGGGGTGCAGAACAAGGAGGCAGGACAGCGTCCCCCCGTACTTATTTAAATTCTACATATTTTGTCAGAGTCTTACTACCTGATTTATTTTTAACCTTTTTTACACAGCAACCAGATTACGAATTTTTTAAAGAAATTGTTTCTAAAGTTACTCTTGATACTGCTGCATTAGGAACCTAAGATATGAAGCCACAATTCCTTTAACTACAACAATCATAAGTGTATTAATATGCATTAAGGTTAAAGAAGCTTAATATTAAAACAGAATGGAGCAAAATCTGCCCGAAAGCACTAATGCTTTACCATCCTTCATCTAATCTCTGAATTTAATTGCAGAGATGGATTGTTTATTTTCAAGAGGGGGTGGTTAGATGTTCAGACGTTGATGTGTGGACCTCAAGTGAGTTCTTGAGGTCCACAAGAAGGTCTTGAGCATCAAGTGATGCTTCCTGCCATCTAACTCAGTAGCTCCGGGACTCTAGTACACGTGAAAGTTCCCGTAAAAAGTTGTATGGCCAAAATCATGTTTGCAGCATCTTAGGGGCAAGTTAAGGGATTTTCAGAGTCAATTTGGATTACATATGACTTTCGCTTAACTTTGGAACTTAACCGCCCATGTAAAAATGGTACTCTACTGTTTTTTCCTCCCTTTGTCCCTACTTTTCATCTTTTCCTTTCCTACTCCCCTCTCTTCCTTTTGGTGGATTAAATCCCACAGATTTTGTGTGTGTGTGTGTGTGTGTGAAATTGAAAGATTGGTGGATACTTATATTCAAAGCAGAAAATGACTAGTATACTGAATATTCAGATCTCTTAGAAAAAAATAGTACAAATATTCTGTAAAAGTCTGTCTAAACTCCCCACTCTGTGTTCCTCCATGGCTTTCTGTCTTTGGTTTCTCAGTTTTAGCTGGAAAGGAGTACCAGCCAAAAGACAGCCAGGTTCTCTGTGCAGCTAAGTATCTAACCAGCTATAGATAAGAAATTAACATTTTGACTTAAGAGCCACCTTTTAATATAAGATAGAATGGAAGTGATAATAACTAATGGGGAGTAAGTAGAAAATTACATTGTTAATATGAATTTGAAAATAAGATTTTCCAAAACAACCCGAGGATATTTGGGAGTTGGTTAAGACCTCTGTGATACAAACATATACATTTTCTCAAAATCAGAAGAAATTAAACCAAACACCCAAGAAGCCAGATTACAAAGAAGTATGGCAAGTAAGAGATACATCAAACGTTATTGCCAGAATTAGAAAAATGGACAAGCAAACAGCGTTTTGGTTCAAGCGGCAGGTCTGTTTAGGCAGATAGCATGGATGGGTAAAAGTTGCAAGAAAGGGACACCTGGGTGGCTCAGTGGTTGAGCATCTGTCTTTGGCTCAGGTCGTAATCCCAGAGTCCTGGGATCGAGTCCCACATTGGCCCCTCTGCCTACGTCTCTGCTTCTCTGTGTGTGTCTCTCATGTATAAATAAGTAAAATCTTAAAAAACAAGTTGCAAGAAAAAAAATCTCGTCATGCACCAAACACGGTCTGATGACCATTCAATTTTTTTTTAAGTTTTATTTATTGAAGTCATCATCTCTCCACCTAACTAGGGGCTCGAACTCACAACCCTGCGATCCAGAGGCACATGCTCTTCCAACTGAGCCAGCCAGGCTCCCTGACAACCATTGAATTTCTTAAAATTTCACAGAAATTTTAAGGGCACAGTAAATGCGGAAAACAGGTCGTGATGACGGATGAAAATAGAATGAGTGAAGAGCAGTACTAGAAGATAAACAATTATATCCGAGTTGCTACCAGTTGTCTTTTGCTCCCTTTCACACTTACCCATCCAGAGAGAAACAAATGTAGGTGAACATTTTAGCTGCTTCAAAGGACAAGTGTTTGTGTTGAATTTAACTGAGTTGTAAACCTCAAGAAACTACAGTGCACAGGACCACCTTCACTGGTGTGAGTGAAGCAGGATACAAGTAAAATGGGCCAAATAAACAAAATTTGGAGAAAAATCCTACTATAGAGGGCATTTAAAAATAGAAGACTCCTCCTCCCCACCCCATACTTCATGGATACCTGTGTTCCAACTTGGTGCCATCTCCCTGCAAAGTTCACTGCCTGTCACTTCCCAGCACTCACCACATGCCTCTTGATTCACACCTCATTGTGTTTGTTTACATATCTGCCTCCCCAACTCAGGGTGGAAAGCTTCTTTAAGGAGGAGGACAAACGCTGATTCCTTTTTACATTTCCCGTGGTGCTTTGCTCACGGCAGCCACTCAGACATTAGTCATCGATTTTTTTTTTAAACCCGCTAGCTAGTAAGTGAAAATAAAATAAACTAGCAAAATGACACCTACACTCCTACACCTACAAAATATTGTAGATGGGGCTTGAACAGAGGATGAAATTGGCCATGATATTCCAGCTACCGTGATGGAATCATTGATGCTGGTGTACAACTTTTCTTCGTCAGCTGAATGTTCCAGAAATAGAGGCCAATGGCATAGCTAAGTTTGTCAGGGAGATGTTTCCAACCCAGAAGAATCATAGTGAGGTTCTTTTGTCACCATGAGTGATCCACAATAGAAAATACAATTTGTGAGTTGGGAATCAGGGTAAGAAAGCCAAATTGATACTCTTTTTGTAGAAAAAAATATCCATTCTTCCACCTGTGCTGTTTTCCTCTTATAACCTTGGCTCATTTTTTGGTGCTATTATCCCACCACTGGATGAACGGTGTGGGGACCATGTTTTATTCATATGTATTTTGGGGTCTAGCACAAAGTAGGCACTCAGCAACTGTTGCATGAAGAAATAAGATGTTTCAATTTCCCTAACAGCTAAAAGGATATATAAACCAGTGCTAAGATCAACAAGAAGTTGGTTTCATATGCTGGTAATTGTGGGCTTGGAAATAAGGAGCTACTTTATACATTATTTTTATAGAAGTGTGTCGTATACCTGAGTAACTTTCAAAGTAGAAATTTATAGTTGTGGGATATTAAATCTGGCAGGGACTTAAAACCTGTAGCTCAATCCACTTAAGAGCATTCCCCTGCTCTTCTCAACTAGCCATATAAAAGCCGGGAGTGTGGGCTAGTAAATAATCTTTTCAGAATCTTAGCTTTGTATATGTTTTCAGCGGATTGCAAACTCACTCACCCTTGCTGTTTTATTACTACTGTGGTGGAGTCATTACTGGCCTGATGTGAGTAGCTGGGTTGGAGACAGAGGCTCAGTCTTAACCTGTCTTGAAGTTTTCATTCATAATCCAGCCCTTTGGAATTTGTTATTTTTGCATATTAGAGACAATGCCTGGTGATGTCCAAGTTCTTTCTCCCTGTTCTTACCTCATCCTCCTCATTCCCCACAGTGTGCTATATCCCAGTTTTTAAAAAAAATATTTTATTTATTTATTCATGAGAGATACACAGGGAGAGGCAGAGGCAGAGGCAGAGGGAGAAGCAGGTTCCCTGTAGGGAGCCAGATGCGGGACTCGATCCCAGGACCCCGGGGACCATGCCCTGAGTGGCCGATGCTCAACCACTGAGCCAGCCAGGTTCCCCTACCCTAGTTTTAAATATCATATAATGTTTATCCCCACTACCCCCTGAAACTTCTTACTCTGTCCCCTCCCTCCTCCTGTGTACTGCTTGTCATGAATGCTTGGATTTCACATCTTTGAAATGAGTTGACAGTGTATCTGTGGCTACCAGTGTTGACTGCCATGAGGCAGTATCATTACAAAAAAGTAGGAGTAGAATCCATAATGAGTATGGTGTTTAGTTTAGGACCTTGACTCTTAGATCTTCAGAGTCACATGATCTTATATTCAGGCTTTATAAGAATATTGTGTAGTTGGAGAAAGGCCTCTGAGAGAAAAACGTGAAATTCTAAAGTCTTAGGATTGGCATGGCAGTCGTTGATGGAGGATCAGTCTACAAAGACTGTGGTTAACTGATCCGTTAAAGAGTCCTTGGTCACTGGTAGGCACCAGGGGTGTGTATATGCTAACATTCCTGGAAGGACATTCTGTAAAGTCACTGCAGCTCCGGGAGCCACCTCCGTGGAGACCTCACGGGGCTCAGAGTGGCTGTGGCCATCACTCAGACTAAGTGTGATCCTGTGAATTTCACGTCCCATCTCGGAAACGGTAGTTTTGTTTCGGATTCCAGAAAGAACAGGACCTGTGTTTCCCATTTACTGTTTTGTTATTTTGAAACCCAGAGGGAAGTCTGAGCAGGATTAAGAATTGCGTAAAACAGGATCTTTTAACGCCTTTGTTTAAGTCCTTTTCTTAGAGAGAACTTACCGAGGACCTAATTTCCAGACAGTGGCTGTTTCCCAAGATCTGATTCCAGAACATCTGTTCTGTCATCCATCAGGCTTTCGGTCATCTCCAATTTGATTTATGCAGTGTATTAGACCTTCTGATGGAAGAGACTTTTATTAATGATGTTTAGGTAACAAAGTTGCAGAAGGCTTTAGAAAGTTGCTTGTAACAGTCAAACAGTGAGCTTTGGCTTAGTTCGCCTCTGTAGCAGGAGAATGGATTGTGAGCTCATTGGCAGGGTTGGGTTGTGGGTCATTGTGGAACAGCCATGTTTCCGTTGCCTGTGGCTGGGAATAAGTGTAGCTGGGCCATTAAAAAAGCCTGTGGTTGAGTTTTGAGTTGGAGCTGTTTTAAAATGCCAAACAGACGGAATTCAGGGGAAACTAGTTTGAATGAGACCAGCTATGATGTAAGAGTATATACACACACATGCTGGAGGCTTCTCCCTCCTTCAGGGGGAACTGATGGAGAGAGCAGTGGAGTGCTAGGTGAATGGACATATGCCTCATGGAACCCAGTGGAACCCAGCTGGGGGCCACCTCTCCCCCACTCGGAGGACATGTGACAATATCTCCTGCCATTATTGGTTGTCATAAGTGGGAGAGAGGGGTAGCGACCAGCATCTAGTGGGTAGAGGCCAGGGATACTGCTAAGTATCCTACTGTGCACAGAGCAGTCCCCACAACAATAGAATTATCTGGCCCCTAATGTCCATGGTGCTGGAGCTGAGAAACACTGGCATCCACCCTCTCCTCTTTGTGCTTTTATTTTTTTTTTAATTTTATTTATTTATTCATGAGAGACCCTCAGAGAGAGCCAAGAGAGATAGGCAGAGGGGGAAGCAGGCTCCCTGCAGGGAGCCCAGTACAGAACTCAATCCCAGGACCCTGGGATCACGACCTGAGCTGAAGGCAGATGCTCAACCACTGAGTCACCCAGGCATCCCCCCCTCCTCTTTGTTCTTTTCAAGGTGACTCATCAGTCTGTCATGGTGGATGGTGAGAAGCTAAGCCACAGGTGGTGAGTGAGAAGAGTAGGATGAGGGGAGAAGTGGACAGAGTCGGTGACAGTGTTGTTTGAATCTCTTTGGGTCATATCTTGGTTGCACCCCAGGGAATATTTGGGATTCTGTCTTTATGTTCATGGGAAGACCGAAAAATGTGTGTGTCACTGAGCCGTGACTTTTGTGTTAGAGACAACCTGTGTGTTTACCTTTCTTTTTTCTTCAGAGAACCTGCGTTCATATTTTCACTGCTGCCACAGCAAAGTAGCATAAATGTGCTGGCTTAAGACAACACGCATTTGTTGTCTTCCAGTTGTGTGTGTCAGAAATCCAGCCCGGGTCTCACCAGGCCAACATCAAAGTGTGTGTAGGGTTGCATCCATATGGAGTGAATCCATATCATAGCCTTTCCTGGTTCCCAGAGGCCACTTGTATTCTTGGCTTGTGGCCTTTTCTCCATCTTCAATGCCGGTGACACTGCATCTCCTGTAGTCACTGCTCACTTCACTTTATTCTTCTGCCTCCTTCTTCTGCTGCCCTGGGCCCACCCGTGTGATCCAGGATGTTCACTGCAAGGTTCTGAATTGTATCGCATTGTGGAATTCTTTTTTTTCTGTGGAAGGTAACATTCACAGGTTATGGGCATTAGGATGTGGACATTTTTGAAAGGAGGGCATTTCTCTGCCTGCTACAGAACCCAGTGCATTTGCCAGTACCACATTTTGCTAACTCAAGCTAGGTACATGCAAAAAGAGGTATTATAAGAATTGTTTGAAATAGAGTAGTCCCCCCCTGCCGCTCCCTTTATCCATGGTTTTCCATAGTTTCAGTTATTTGTGGTCAACCGCATTCCAGAAACAGATGATCCTACTTCTGGCATATAACCAGAAGGTCAGCGTTAGCCTAATGCTACATTGAAATGCCAACCCATTCACCTCACTTCATCTCATCACACAGGCCTTCTATCATCTCACCTGATCACAAGAAGAAGGGTGGATACAGTACCTTAAGATATTTTGAGAGGGAGACCACATCACATAACTCTTTTTTTTTTTAAAGATTTTATTTATTTATTCATGAGAAAGAGAGAGAGAGAGAGAGAGAGAGAGAGAGAGAGAGGCAGAGACACAAGCAGAGGGAGGAGCAGGCTCCATGCAGGGAGCCCTATGTGGGACTCGATCCCGGGTCTCCAGCATCACGCCCTGGGCTGAAGACGGCGCTAAACCACTGAGCCACCGGGCTGCCCACATAACTCTTATTTTATAGTATATGGTTAGAGTTCTGTTTTATTATTGTTTATTGTCATTACATTCTTACTCTGCCTGATTTATAAGTGAAACTTTATTAGAAGAGAGAGTTTAAGATGGCAGTATAGGAAGACCTCTTCCCATGGACATAAATTTACAGCTGCATATGGAATAATTTTTTGCTGAAAAGCACTTGAGAACTAGATGAACAGCACCTCTGCAACAAAACACAAAAGAGACACACAGAGGTGAAAAGAGGCAGAGACACAACCTCAGCTGGGACTCCAACCTGAACACAGTGACCATACAAGCTAGAAGGACCCCAAAATTGTGAACACTCCCTTGAGGACTGAAGGGATTGTGCCCCACATCAGGCATCCTGACCTTGGGGGCTGGCTCCAGAGAAACAAGCCCCTGAAGCTTCAGGTTTTGAAAATCCTGGGGATTAAAACCAGGAAAATTATAGAACTACAAGGAGTGGAGATCCTGTTCCTTAAGGGCTCATATGCAAACCCACTTGCCCTGAGATCTAGCACAAAATTAAAAGGTTGAAAAACACCTAGACCGTAAGTGAAAGAGACTCAGTTACTAATGTTAAAGTTGCTGCTGCTGCAGGGACTTTATCTGAGGGATGGAAATGCTGGTGGACAACATTTTTGCAATCTCATTCTAACTTGCTGGTGAAGGAGCCAACAGGTACCGTTTTTGGCACCCTTCCTCTAGCCTGCTAGAACTGGAGGGTGTGCTCTGCCCACACTGCAACATAACCAAGCTGGGTGAGTGCCCCATGCTGCGCCTACCACATGCAGCACAGGGGCTGCACCAGGGCTAGGCTCACACCCTGAGCTCCACCCAACCTGTAGAGCTGCTGAGCCAAAACCGGTGGGATAAGTGCCCAAGCTCTGCCATCTCCACGCAGTGGATGAGCCACAATAGAGCTGGCGAGCACTCTGAGCCCCACTTTCTCTTCATAGCAGCCAAGCCATAATAGGTCTGGATGGCCGCTTGGAGTCTGGCCCACCCAGTCCAGAGACAACTGGACAGGCAAATGGCTTGACCCCCAAACTGCCTGCACAGTGGCTCAGCCGCAGTTGGGCCAGGTGAATGCCCCAAGTGCTGCCCTCCCAATGCAGTGGGTTGGCTATAGTTGATCTGGCAAGGGCCCAAGCTCCACCCTCCCCATGCAGCACCCATCCCACTATCATAGTCAGTGGGCACATGCAGTATACATAAAGGATGACTATTGAGCACCTGGCTCTGGTAGCCAGGGAAAATTGAGCTTGTGGGCTACATGGAACAGCCACTACACAAGACCACTCCAAAACTGAAGGAGGGAGTCATTTCTCCTAATACACACACACACACACACACACACACACATGCAAAATGAGGAGACAGAGGACTATGTTCCCATCCAAATAACAAGGCAAAGCCCTAGAAAAAGACCTTAACTAAAGTAAGCACTCTACCTGATAAAGTAATGATCATAAAGATGCTCGCTGATCTCAGAAGAAGAATGGATGAACACAACAAGAACTTCAACAAAGAGAAAACATAAGCAGGTCAAACTGAACTGAAAAATACATTTGAGTGTTCAGCAATAGAATGGATGAACTAGAGGTATGGATCAGCAAGCTAGAATACAAAGTAAGGGAAAATACCCAGGTAGCGTAGTAAAATGAAAAAATTAAAGGAAAGGATATCTTAAGGGGTTTCTGGGACATGAGCAAATGGAATAACATTTACATTATAGGAGCCCCAAAAGGAGAAGAAAGAGGGAAAGATCCAGAAAAATTATTGAAGAAATAATGGCTGAAAACTTCCCTAATATGGGGAAGGAAACAGACATGTAGGTCCAGAGCCCAGAGAGTTCCAAATAGTTTGAACACAAAGAGAAACACAGCACAACACATCATAATTAAAATAGTAAAAGTTAAGAATAAAGAGACAACCTTAAAAACAGAATTAAAAGCAACATATTACATAACAAAGGAAACCCCATAAGGCTACCAGCAGATTTTTTAGCAGAAACTTTACAGGTCAGAAGAGAATGGTGTGACGTATTCTCAGTGCTAAAAGGGAAAAAAAAACTGCTAACCAAGAAGTCTCTAGCTGGTAGCATTAGCATTCAGAATTGAAGGAGAGATTAGGAGTTTTTAAGATAAGTGAAAGCTAAAGGAGTTCATCACTACTGAACTGGCCTTACAAGAAATGGTAAAGTGACTTCTCTGAGTTAAAAAGGCAAGGCAATAATTAATAATCAGTAATACAAAAACATACTACAGCAAAAATCTTATAGGAAAAGGTAAATAAAGAATAAAAGTAACAGATCAACTACTTATAACGTAACTATGAAGGGTAAAAGACAAAAGTAACAAAATTAATTAAAAATACAATAATAATTAAGGGATATAGAATAAAAATGTATAAAATGTGTCATAAAAGATATATCAAAGATATAAAATGTGGAGGGGGATAAAAATATAAAACTTTGGAATGTGTTCACACTTTATTTACTATCAACTGTTACATACATAAAATGTTCTATGTGGACATCACTGTAACCACAAAGAAAAAACTTTTTTTTAAGAGATTTTATTTATTCAGGAGAGACACAGAGAGAAAGGTAGAGACATAGGCAGAGGGAGAAGCAGGCTCCATGCAGGGGGCCCGATGTGGGACTGGATCCTGGGATTCCAGGAGCGTGCCCTGAGCTGAAGGCAAACGCTCAACCACTGAGCCACCCAGGAGTCCCCATAAAGGAAAAACTTATAGTAAATACACAAAAGAAAAAAAAAGAGAAAGGCATTTAAATGTAACACTAAAGAAAACAAAGCACAAGAGAAGGGAGAAAGAGAAGAAGAAAGGAACAGAATGACAAAAACAGCCAGAAAAGTTACCAAATGCCAGTAAGTACATACCTATCAGTAATTATGTTAAATATGAATGGGCTAAATTCTCCAATCAAACAACATTGTGTGGCTGAATGGATAATTAAAAAACAAAAACAAAACCAGGACCCTTCTATCTCCTGCTTATAAAAGACTCACTTCAAACGTAAAGACACTCAGACTGAAAGTGAAGGGATGAATACACCATGCAAAAGGAAATGAAAAGAAGGCTGTGGTAGTAATAGTTTTATCAGACAAAATAGGCTAAAACAAAGAGTATAGCAAAAGACAAAGAAGGGCATTACTTAATGATAAAGAGGTCAGTGTCAAACAAGAAGATAAAACATTTGTAAACTTTTATGCATAGGAGCATCTAAATATAATAAGCAAATATTAACAGAAATAATGGGAGAAATAGCAATACACTAATTGTAGGGGACTTTATTTTTTTTTTAAAGATTTTATTTATTTATTCATGATAGTCACAGAGAGAGAGAGAGAGAGAGGCAGAGACACAGGCAGAGGGAGAAGCGGGCTCCATGCACCGGGAGCCCGATGTGGGATTCGATCCCGGGTCTCCAGGATCGCGCCCTGGGCCAAAGGCAGGCGCCAAACCGCTGCGCCACCCAGGGATCCCTGTAGGGGACTTTAATACCCACTTACATTGATACACAGATCATCCAAACAGAAAATCTAAATAAAGAAACATTGACCTTGAATAATATATTATGCCAGCTGGATGCACTTACTAGATACATACAGAACATTCCATCCAAAAACAGCAGAATACAGATTCTTCTCAAGTGCACATGGAACATTCTCCAGGATAGAACACATGTTAGGCCACAAAATGAGTCTCAATAAATGTAAGAAGATTAAAATTATATAAGGTATCTTTTCTGACCACAACGTATGAAACTGGAAATTAATTATAAGAAAACTAGAAAAGAACACATGATTAACATCATGCTATTAAACAACCAATAGGTGAATGAAGAAATGAAAGAGGAAGTCAAAAAATATTTTAGACAAATGAAAATGGAAATAAAACCTTCCAAAATCTTCAAGGTGGTACAAAAACGTTTCTAAGAGCGACGTTCATAGCCATACAGACCTACCTAAAGGGATAAGAAAAATCTCAAATACACAATGTAACTTTACATTTAAAGAAATAGAAAGAGAACAAAGGATCATGTAACCATGACTAAATGGGATTTACTCCACGAATGCAAGGATGGTCTAACACCTACAAATCAATCAGTGTGATAGACCACATTTATAAAACATGGAATAAAAATCATACGATAACCTCAATAGATGTAGAAAAAGCATTTGACAAAATTCAGCATTGTTTCATGATAAAAACGGTCAATAAAGCAGGCATAGAGGGAATGTACCTCAACAAAATAAGGCCATATATGACAAACCCACAGCTAACATTATACTCAATAGTGAAAAGCTGAAAGCTTTTCTTCTAAGAATAGGAACAAAATGAGGATGCCTGCTTTGGCCATTTTTATTAAACATAGTATTAGAAGTCCTAGTCAACAGCAATGAGACAAGAGAAAGAAATAAAAAGCATCCAAGTTGAAAAGGAAGAAGTAAAATAGTGAGTAAAACTCACTATTTACAGATGACATGATACTGTACATAGAAAACCCTAAAGCCTCCACCAAAAAACTATTAGAACTAATACATGAATTCAGTAAAGTTGCAAGACACAAGATTAATATTCAGAAATCTGTTGCATTTCTATATTAATAGTGAACTACCAGAAAGAGGAATTAAGAAAACAACCCCACTTAGTTACATAAAAAAGAATAAAATACCTGATGAACACTGTATGTTACATGTAAGCAATGAATTGCTAAATTCTACTCCTGAAACCAATATTGCATTATATGTTAACTAACTAGAATTTAAATTAAAACTATAAAAGAAATTTTTAAAAATACCTAGAGATAAATTTAACCAAAGAGGTGCAAAAACTGTACTCTAAAAACTCTGAGGCACTGATGAAAGATATTGGAGATGACACAAAGAAATGGAAAAACACTCCATGCTTGTGGATTGGAAGGACAAATATTGCTACGATGTCTATACTACCCAAAGCAATCTACAGATTCAATACGGGTTCTATCAAAATACCAATGGCACTTTTCACAGAACGGGAACAAATAATCTTAAAATTAGTATGGAACCAAAAAAAACCTCAAGTAACCAAAGCCATCTTGAGAAAGAAGAACAAAGTGGAGGCATTATAATCCCTCTGATTTCAAACTGTACTGCAAAGCTATAGAAATCAAAACAGTGTGGTACTAGTGTGGTACTGGCACAAAAACAGACATATAGGCCGATGGAACAGAAGAGAGCCCAGAAATAAACCCCTGCTTATATGGTGAATTAATCTAGAACAAAGGAGGCAAGAACATATAATGGGGAAAAGACAGTTTCTTGAATAAATGGTATTGGGAAAACTGGACAGTTAATGCAAGAGAATGAAACTAGGCCACTATCCATGCCATATACAAGCTCGAATTGAATTAAAGACTTAACAATGTAAAACCTAAAATCATATAACTTCCTGAAGAAAGCATCGGCAGTAAACTCTTGGACTTTGGCCTTAACAATACTTTTTGGATCTGTCTTCTCAAGCAAGGGCAGCAAAAACAAAAATAGGCAAATGGGACTGCATCAAATAAAAGCCTTTGGCAAGTAAAGGAAATCATCAAGACAAAAAACAACCTATTAAATGAGAAGGTATTTGCAAATGATATAACTGATACGGGGTTGATATCCAAAATATATAAAGAAATCACATAGTTCAATAACAAAAAAGTAAACAACCTGATTAAAAAATGGGCAGAAGACTTAAATACATGTTTTTCCAAAGAAGACATAGAAATGGCCCACAGTCACATGAAAAGATGTTCAGCAGCACTCATCATCAGGGAAATGCAAATCAGAACCACAACAAGGTATCACTGTACACCTGTCAGTGTGGCTGTTACCAAAAACACAAGAAATAGCAAGTGATGACAAGGATGAGGAGAAAAGGAAACTCCCATGCAGTGTTGATGGGACTGTAAATTGGCGTATCCACCATGGGAAATATGATGGAGGTTCCTCAAAAAATGAAAAATAGGGATGCCTGGATGGCTCAGGCAGTTAAGCATCTGATCTTGATTTGGGCTCAGGTCATGTTCTTGGGGTCCTGGGAAGGAGCCCTGCCTCAGGCTCTACGGCATGGAGCCTGCTTAATATTCTCTCTCTCCCCCCAAAGAAAGGAAAAGAAGAGGAAAATAGAACTATAGGTTCTGGCAATTCCATTTCTGGGTATTTATCCAAAGAAAACAAAAACACTAATAAATAATATATATCCCCATATTCACTGCAACATTATTCATAATAGCCAAGATATGGAAACAACCTAAGTGCCCATCAATAGATGAATAGATAAAATACACACACACACACACACGCACACACACACACACACACACACACAGTGGGATATTATTCAGCCATAAAAAAGAATGGGGTCTTACTATTTGCGACAGCATGGATGGATGTAGAGGGTATTCTGCTAAGTGAAATAGAGGAAGACAAATACAGTATGATTTCACTTACTTATTTTTTCGCATGATTTCATTTATATATATGTGATATCTAAAAACCAAAAGGAACAAATAAAATAGAAATAGGCTCAGGTACAGAGAACAAACTGGTGGTTTCCCGAGGGGAGAGAAGGAGGGGGATGGGTGAAACAGGTGAAGGGGATTAAGAAATAGAAACTTACAGTTATAAAATAAATAAGTCACAGGTATGTAATTTACAGCATAGGGAATATAGTCAGTAATATTGTAGTAACTTTGTATTGCAACAGATGGTAACTAGACCTGTCCTGGTGATAATTTCCTAATGTAGAAAAATACTGCATCACAGTTTTGTATAACTGAAAGTAACATAATAGTATATGTTAATTATAATTCAATTAAAAATAAGCTTAGTCATAGATATGTATGTATGGGAAAGAACATAGTATATTTAGGGTTTGATACGGTCTGTGGTTTTAGGCATCTGCTGGGGGTCTAAGAACATATCTCCCATGGATAAGGAGGGACTACTGACATCCTCTTTTCAGTGATATAATTTCAGTGTTTTAGAAGCAATTTTCCTTTTAATCAATGTATAGTGACACAGAAAACACACAGAGGATGTTGAGAGGTAATTCTTTAAATTGGCAAAGACATATTACAATTATAGAGGAAAGGAGAGGGAAGCAGGTCGGGGAAGACAGTACAGGGCAAGGGGGTTGAAAACTTAAATATGCAGCCTGTCCTCACTTGGGGGTAAGGAGAGAGCTCATTGAAAATACAGATTCCTGGGCCCGAGGAGCCTGATGAAGTGGGTCACAGGCGGGTCCAGGGGTTGTACTTTTAGCGAGCCAGTCTCCTGTGATGCATTCAACAATAAAGGTTCTTAATTTTTTACACTTAGCTAAAAACTATAGTTTAAAATAGTTAAATAGCTATTTTAAATCAAATATATATTTGAACAACAGTGCAAAATGAAATCATTGCATAATATTGATGTTGGAGGACAGAATAAATATATTTATTATAGTATATTAAGTGTATTACAGTATATTAAGTTCTTGACATTCTGGTCACTTCAGTTATATTGGGGGACATGTGATTTGTTTTTGGCGGATCCAAATCCTTATTGTCTTAGACCATATTTATATTCAGAATACATAATGATTTTGACCCTTGGTTGTTCTCGTTAAGACTGTCACACTCTCTGTGTGATTGTGATTATCATGTTGATCTAAACACAGTTTTGGCTTACAAATATTTAAGGAGAACTATGACTCTTGGGAACATCGATGAGTCTCCAAGCCCTTTCTAAACCAGTTATAGCCAGGCTATCACTTGGAGTTTGTTGATTTGTGAATTTCTTAACACATATTAGTTGCTCCGAGTATGTTAGCTCAAGGGACAAACTGGTTGGTTTGATCCAGTCCTGGGACTTTGATTTTAGGAATGGAAATATGAGTTCAGAATGCCCATCCAGTGCGGAAGGCCACCCACCCTTCCCTGTGGAACCTTCCCTGAGACCCTTTCTTCCATAAAATGAGATTTCCCCCTCTGCAATTCCAAAGCTTATCTCTTGTTCTCTTGCTGTACCATGAAGAGGATGTGCCATTTGTGTATATATTGCCTTCCCGGAAGGAGTATGAACTTCCTGAGGGCATGATCCATATCCAGTATGTTTTTTTCTACTCCAGACAAGCGCCTAGCAGAAGTTCCTTACAAAGCACCATAAAAGAAGTGTGTGGATGACTTGATAACATCACTTGACAATGATGGCATCACCTTAGTTTTTCAGATATTGTGTTTCACTTGCTTTAGAAATTTAAAACGTGGTGACTTTTTGTCAAATCAGATTCAAGCATAGTTATTTACTAAGCTTTTTAGACGTATGATGTCACGATATCAAAAATTAGCTGGAGCGGATCTACTTGAATGAGGGGTGGTTTGTAATCTAGATGATCCGTTCCACATGTAAAATCCAAATGAAATGTAAAGTGGAGTTGTTGGCATGTGGTTATGGGGAGGAGAAGCAGTTGTTGTACATTACTTGGTGGAATTCATATTCATATCTTGTCAGTTTACAGTGAGCCAGAGATTTAAAATAACATTTGTTTCTGTTTTAGTAACTGCTTTAAAAAAATATCCCAGATCATTATGTTTTCATTTTCTTTAACTTGACTTCTGGTAGTGTTTTTAATATGTGGCCTTTCAAGCAGTAATGAAACGTATCAATGCAACTTGGCAGCGCCTAACAGGACATGCTTCTAGGATTATTCTTAATGATTAAAAGTCAAATTGAGTTTTGTTTTTTATTTTAAAAAAAAACAAAACAAAACACAAAACTGACCCAAAATATAGATGAGCCAAAAAACCCAGGGGGAAAAAATCTGTGAATGAAACATTGGTTCTTGGCCTTTTACGTATTCTTCACATCTATGTTCCTCAGATCTCTTCTCAATTGTACATTCTCAACAAAAGGGTAGGGGTGGTAGGGGTCACATGTGATTCACTGACGTGTTGCTCGCATTGCTCCTTTCTCTTCAGTGATAGTTTGAAGAGTATATTGTAGTTATCCAAGGCTTTCAGTTTGGGGAATGCAGTCACCAGATCTGTTTGGTGGCACTCTGGAGAGTTGGTTAGAGGACCAGGAGAGCAGTCGAAAATCTAGGTGGGCGGGCAAGAGAGGTGGGTGAGAGCAGAAGCAGTGGTGCCAGAGTGGTGGGAAGGGAAGGACTCTAGCAGTAGAACCAGAAAGTCGAATTGAAAGAATTGGGAACCAGCTCACTTGCGAAATAAGTGAGGGGAGGCAGAGTATTGAATCTGGAGTTTTGAGTTTCAGCCACTCTGTGATGTTGGGGTGCCAGGAATAGGCTTGATGGATCCCTAAAAGGGACCTCTGAATCTTTCTTACCATCCAGCATTACTTCACTTCTTTTTCCTTTTGAACCTGTAACCTACCCCTTCTTGGTTGGGCCATGGCTAGTGGCTCCTTCAGCTTCATTTGGGTGGTCTGAGATGACAGGTGCTCAGCGGTGTGTGCGGGCATCACCAATGTGAATGTGGAAGGAGACAAAAAGGAAATGTTAGTTGAGAGCAGTCTCAGTGTAATATGAAAGGCAGTTAAAAAAAAATTTGCCAGTCTAAGATTGCTCACTTCAGATTTCAAGAGCTCTGGGAGAACTGCTCACCAAGTTAAGAACATCAGCCCTTCACAAAATAATGGCAGTGATTCAGAGAACTTTCTTTTGTGGTACAGCACACAGAGAGGGTCTACGGAGACAGAAAAAGAGAACAGTGCTCCATGAACTATAATTACTTAAATCTTGCCATAAGTAAATATTTAAAGTATACTAAAATGGCAACATCAGGAAATATGACTAAAAAGTCAGCATGCAACACACCCTTTTCCCCACCTTTGTGGTTGTTGAAAATTTCCACCAAGAATGATAAAGAAGGTTAAGATCAGGGCTGTTAGGTTTCAGAGGAAGACCAAAATTTGCATGGTTCTGTGAATCCATTGATGATGCTCACAAATGGAAACGCAGTCTTTAAGTTAGATAGTCTGTCACAGTAATTAGAGATGAACCATTGCAGTAGCTTCCCATTCTTCTGTGCAGAATTTTGGCATGGAAAAAACAAAAAACCAAAACAGGCCTGCTCCTAACCATGTCACTTGCAAAATCACAAGCTTCCAATTTATTTGGTTGGTCTGAGAGAAAGGCGGTTTTGGAGAATGGAATGCCCTTGTAAGTTTGCCATAGTCTAGAAGAATTATTGGATATTGTTATTACATGATATTAGATCGTACCATTTTTTTTTAATTTTTAAAAAAGATTTAATTTATTTATTCATGAGACACACACACACACACACACACACACACACACACACACACAGAGGCAGAGACACAGGCAGAGGGAGAAGTAGGCTCCATCAGGGAGCCCGATGTGGGACTGGATCCCGGGACTCCAGGATCATGCCATAGGCCGAAGGCAGGCACTAAACTGCTGAGCCACCAGGGATCCCCTAGATCATACCATTTTTAGAAAATATTTTATTTATTTATTTATTTATTTATTTATTTATTTGAGCGGTGGGGAGAGAGTGCCTGTGAGTCTGGGGAGGAGCAGAGGAAGAGAGAGAATCAGACTCTGTGCTGAGTGTGGAGCCCGATGCGGGGCTCTATCCCAGAACCCTGAGATCATGACCTGAGCCGAAACCAAGACTTGGACACTCAACCAACTGAGCCACCCAGGCACCCCTAGGTCATACCATTTATACAAAGTATGTAGCATAATTTTTCCAAGAGTAATTATGGTGCTGAGAGAATGAGTTGGATTCTTCTGTGTCTCTAGTCTGTGGTGTAATACCCATTAAAAGGCTCCATGCCAGTTTAGGTATTCATGTTGCAAACAAATACACAGAACACTCCAATGGGACATGGAAGTGCACTCAGTAGACATCATTAAGAATGGCTGAGCACTTAGAAAGGGTAAGATACAGTCGGTGGATTTCTGGGAGTACTCCAGTTCCACCCCCACCCCCTTTTTTTGGCCAAGAGTTAGTATACTGACCTAACGGTCTACTCTGAGAATGTCACAAATAAACTGGCATGGAGTTTTCAGTGACCACCATTGATTATACTGTAGACTACTATTCTCTTTAAAAATATCTAAAATTTCTGGCTGAATTCCATTGCTAATTTTAGGACTGAAGAATCTTAGGACTGAAGAATCTAAAGATGTTTAAAAATAAAATTGACATAAAATTACACTCCTGTGTTCTTTAGTCTCCGCCCAATCAAGAAAAATACAAGCAAGCATGCTATGTTGTGTTTGGCACGTAGGAAGTGCTGTGAGCTTCTCCAGGAGCTCTTGAGAACATTCACCATCTACTTATAGCTGTAGAAGACGAGACTCATGAAGGAAAAGCTGCATTACCCCACATCAGGAAGTGGACAAGTAAGCCCATAGGGATGGGGTTTCCTGACTAAGGAGCTTCGAGCAAAGGGAGCAAGAGTAGTTCTGGAAGGACAGCTGTCTTGAGCTGGGTGTTGGAAAATGATTAACACTGATCTGGGAAGGTGTTCAGTATGGTTTTTAAAAAGATTTTATTTATTTATTCATGAGAGACACAGAGAGAGAGAGGGGTAGAGACACAGGCAGAGGTAGAAGCAGGTTCCATGCAGGGAGCCCAATGTGGGACTCGATCCCAGAACTCCAGGATCAAGCCCTGGCCTGAAGGCGGCACTAAACCGCTGAGCCACCCGGGCTGCCCGGTATTCAGTATGTTTTAAATGATTCTGAGGTATCAGAAGGAAGGCCATTGAGGTTAGAGAAATAATGGACACAGGTGTATAGTGACCCAGGGAAGCTAAGGGTTTAGAAACCCTTGAAAAAGAAGCAGAGTTGTAAGTCACATAGTTCAGGTTTGGTTCCAGACCACCATAATAAAGCAAGTATTGCCATAAAATGAATCACATGAATTTTGGGGCTCCCAGTATGTAACAAAAGTCATGTTTACACTATATTGTAGACTACTAAGTATGCAATAGCATAATGTCTTAAAAACAATATATATGTAGATGTATCTATCTATATCTATCTATCTATATATATAACTATATCTATCTATCTATCTATCATCTATCTATATATATATCTTAATTTAAAAATACTATCTTGCTAGGGCACCTGGGGATCTCAGTAGGTTAAGCCTCCAACTCTTGGTTTTGGCATAGATCATGATCTCAGGGTCCTGAGGTGAAGCCCTGAGCTCACCTGGGAGTCTGCTTCTCTGCTGGAGTTCCCTCTCTCCCTTTATCCCCCTCCTCCTCTTCCTGTCAGCTCTCTCTCTCTCTCAAATAAATAGATAACTCTTTAAAAAAATAGTCTTTGGACACCGAGGCTCCTTCCACAGTTTGGCTATAGTGGCCATTGCTGCTAGAAACATCAGGGTGCAGGTGTCCCGGCGTTTCATTGCATTTGTATCTTTGGGGTAAATCCCCAACAGTGCAATTGCTGGGTCGTAGGGCAGGTATATTTTTAACTGTTTGAGGAACCTCCACACAGTTTTCCAGAGTGGCTGCACCAGTTCACATTCCCACCAACAGTGTATGAGGGTTCCCTTTTCTCCGCATCCTCTCCAACATTTGTTGTTTCCTGCCTTGTTAATTTTCCCCATTCTCACTGGTGTGAGGTGGTATCTCATTGTAGTTTTGATTTGTATTTCCCTGGTGGTGGTAGAAGGGGAGGAGGGCGGGGGGTGGGAGTGAATGGGTGACGGGCACTGGGTGTTATTCTCTATGTTAGTAAATTGAACACCAATAAAAAATAAATAAATAAATAAATAAAAAAAAAGAAAAAAAAAGAAAAAAAAACAAAACAACAGAAAAAAAAATAAAAATAAAAAAAATAGTCTTGCTAAAAAATGCTAACCACCATCTGAGCTTTCAGTGAGTTGTAACCATTGGATCACTAATCACTGTAACAAACATAATAATAAAAAAATTTGAAATATTATGAGAATTTCCAAAAGGTGACACAGGGACATGAAGTGAGCAAATGCTGTGTTGGAGAAAGAGGGCTATACACTTGCTCTAGGCAGGGTCACCACAACCTTCAATTTGTTAAAAAAGAAAGAAAGAAAGAAAGAAAGAAGGAAGGAGAGGAGAGGGGAGGGGAGGGGAGGGGAGGGGAGGGGAGGGGAGGGGAGGAGAGGAGAGGAGAGGAGAGGAGAGGAGAGGAGAGGAGAGGAAGAAATACAGTATCTGATAAGCACTCTAAAGCACAGTGCAGGGCAACCCGGGTGGCTTAGTGGTTTAGTGCCTGCCTTCCGCCCAGGGCATGATCCTGGGGTCCCAGGATCGAGTCCTGCGTCGGGCTCCCTGCATGGAGCCTGTTTCTCCTCTGCCTGTGTCTCTGCATCTCTCTCTCTCTCTCATGAATAAATAAAGTCTTTAAAAAAATAATAAAGCACAGTGCAATAAAACAAGGTCTGCCTATGCTTTCTCCTTGCCTTATTGTGGTGCCTTAGAGATGACAGGCATTTTCCTAGTCCCTGTTTTGTGACTGTGCTTTCAGAGGAATAAAGAGGGGGATATGGACTGGTACGTTGGGTTTTATTTCCAGAACGTCGTTACGATTGCTCCATCCTCATGACTTTTTAAGAATCAGAAGATTGGGCTCATCTCATCCAGCCTATGTGACTTTTTTTTTTTTTCATTGAATATCGTGGATAGTCTGCTTTGGGAGGCAGAAGAATGTTCCCATTTTATGCACATTTATTAGTGTGGGCTCCAAACTAATTCATCGAGCAGCTACTCACTTTGAAATAGGAAAATGAAGACGATATTTCATTATTTCTTGGAATAATGGCCAGAGGAAGAATCTGGATTACTAAACTGTGAATTGGAAATGAGTTAAGATCCCTGGGTGGCGCAGCGGTTTGGCGCCCGCCTTTGGCCCAGGGCGCGATCCTGGAGACCCGGGATCGAATCCCACATCGGGCTCCCGGTGCATGGAGCCTGCTTCTCCCTCTGCCTATGTCTCTGCCTCTCTCTCTCTCTCTCTCACTGTGTGCCTATCATAAATAAATAAAAATAAAATTAAAAAAAAAAAAAAAAAAGGAAATGAGTTAAGAGAGAGTGTTTGGTGTCAGACAGTAGTTGGGAGTCCTGAATCCATCACTTAGTTACTTAGCACCTTGAGTGTGTTACTTAGCTCTAATCACCTCCATTTCTTCATTGATTAAAGGTAGAATAATGAAAGTGTCTACCTCATAGGGTGGTTATAAGACCAAAATGAGATAATGCAATTTGAGGGCTTAACACTCAAATATTAGGTATCGGGGCGCCTGGGTGGTTCAGTGGGTTGAGCATCTGACTCGATTTCAGCTCAGGTCATGGTCTCAGGGTCATGAGATGGAGCCCTGTGTCGGGCTCCATGCTCAGTGTGGAGTTTGCTTGAAATTCTCTCTCCCTCTCTCCCTGCCCCTTCCCCCTTAAAAACATCCCCCCACACACAAATATTAGTTATTATTATTATTGCTGCATGAATACGTGAACAACCAGATAGCCAGTGTTGTTTGATCATTGTTGATAAATAGTTGATGGTTTATGATTACATACATACTTTGTTAACTGATTTCATGAAACAGGACTTTCTGAATCTCATTCAGGATATTTAAAGAGTTTATCATCTTTGGTTAAAACAAATCCTTACTAGATTATTAAAACCTAGATTATTAAAAGAAAGCATTTGCTAAAGAAGTCTAAAGTGTACACCTTTCCCAGGTTCTTATCAAGATGTTTTCTTAATAGCGTGCCCTTTCTTCATGATTTATGTCATGGATATGGCCAGCCTACATGTTCACCAAACTACGTATCACAGAAAATTGAATTCAGAGGCTCATTTGAGAACTCAACTTTTTTTCTGTTAAGCCAGATTTTTTTAAAGATTTTATTATTTTATTTTATTTTATTATTTTTCAATTTTTTTTTTAAAGTAGGCTCCATGCCCCCTGTAGAGCCCAAGACAAGGCTTGAACTCACCACCCTGAGATTAAGATGTGAGCTGAAATCAAGAGTTAGGTGCTAAACCGACTGAGTCAACCACGTGACCCCCTGTTAAGCCAGATATTAAAGAAATATGCAAAAATTTAAATCAGTGTCACTCTTCACACTGAACTTTTTTGTTTTGAAGAATACAGTTGCTTTTTCATAAAGATATGCTATTTTATGTAATGTACAATGGGTATATTATTATTTACAGTAAATGAGTTAATTTTAACATATTTCAGTTTTTTTACAGTTTCAATTTTTAATACAATAAGTATTTTTCAGTATGATTTGCCTAATTAAAGACTCTTTGGGATCCTTACTACATTTTAGAGATGCAAAGGGGGAAGAAAAAGTCCAAGAACCACAGACCTTGTGAATTGTTTGCTAAGATGCATTTCGGTCAGTGCATGTCTACTGGTTGCTTATTTCTTTGGAAAAAGTGTTCTGTGGTCAAATGTATTTTGGGGTGAGCCGCATGCTGTTTTTCCTCTTTGAGATTTATAATACATATCAGATCACCAGAGTCCCTCAAAAGTGTTTCCCAAATGTATCCCAGTGTTTTTTGTCCTCATTTCATTTTTAGCATAACATGGTGTTTTGCCATGGAATATAGCATCCCACTGAACACACTGGCTAATGCACGGTATATGCTACCCTCTCCCAAAAACAAGAAGCAAGATTTATCAAGTACTTGCAGTTACATCTTGTACTTTACTTAGAAGAAGGTCCATGAAAGCTTACCAGTTAATTTGATTGACTCTTCTTTTTTAAAAAGGAAACCACTCATCCTTCATCATTTGATACTATTTTGCTCCTAATCATCAAAGCCGTCTTTACTCTGCAAACTCCTATGTTGGTGAAACTCTGTTTTAGACATTTTTGTGTGTTAATCAGCAGCATCTGCTGCTTGTGTCACAAGACAGGGTAATGTCATCCCCATACAAATCGTCCAAATTGCAGGTTAGTTCTGGCAGCCTTGGCACGAGGCCTGTCACTACTGTTTGGTATTTTTAAATGGCAAAAAATACCTGTGGTGATGCATCATATGCCTTTATAAAACACAGTCACTTCTTGTAACAGAAAGATTTATAAAAAAAAAAAAAAGAAAGAAAGAAAAAAGAGATTTATAAATGGCAGTGGGTTTTGTTGTATTTTTTTTTTAATGATTCTTTCTTTCCAGTTCTTTGGTTTCCATTGGTTGTGGGCATAACCTTAGTTAAAACAATAAAAGGATTCCATGGTGTGGATGAACATGTTCCTTAGTTAAAACAATAAAAGGATTCCATGGTATGGATGAACATGTTCCTGGCTACTGCTTGATGGGCATTCTTTTCCTAAAAAAATGAGGGTACAATAACCAGCAACAGTTTCCTTTCTGACAACAGTGCCATTCTAAATTTGTACTGAAGCACAGAAGTACAGAGATCACTTCTTTCACTTTCTGTATTTCACGTCTGTGTCAAGGAAAGAATGGAAAAGTCTTAATTTGTTTTAAATACTAAAGAGACAGTAGTTACTATACTTTATGTAGCTCAAATGCTTTTTTTATGTTTTGGTTTTACCAGTTCCTACTTAGAAACTTAATATTTTTTGGGGGGGTGCCTGAGGGGGCTCAGTCAGTTAAGCATCTGCCTTCAGCTCAGGTCATGATCTCAGGGTCCTGGGATTGAGCCCTGTGTCAGGCTCCCCGCTCAGTGTGGAGTCTGCTTCTCCTTCTGCCTCTCCCCTCTTCCTTTCCCTACTAGTATGTACGTGCCCCCAGATAAGTAAATAAAATCTTTAAAAAAACCCTTAATATTGTTTGAATCCTTAATGACTCTCTACTGGCAACTGAAAATCAGTTTTCCCTTATTATTTAAATAATTCAAGCAGAAATACTGTAGCTGTCTTATCCAGTATCTTGGTGTTTTTTGTTTGTTTTTACCATTAAGTAGTTTTAGAAAGGAGGGCTCTTTAAATGTGCAAAAGGACATTCAGTCTACAGGAATTTATATGAGAGCATTTGCAAACTATGCTGGCAGTTCTCTCATAGTTAAATCAACTAGATGAACCAGACTGAAATTAAAGAATAAAGAACCAGAGGGAAGTTACTCTTCAAACGGCAAGAGGCCACCTTTCCATCTTCTTTGACAGTTTATATATATATATATATATATATATATATATATATATATATATATATAAAATTTGTGTGTGTCTGTATTGTAATGTATTTGGGATATCGAAATGTATTGTATGTATTTGGGATATCGAAAATAGGATTGTAGAGCTCTGTGACAGGTTAAGAAGCTTGGTGAAGATGCACACAGGCCATTGTTTGCATATAGTCTATGATATTAGCATTTCCTAGAGGGAAAAGTCACATTTTTGGGTATGCACGTCCAAGGCAGAAAAGGTTATCTTTGAGGGGTTTTAGCTTGCAGTCACAGAGAGCCTTTGCTCAGGACTCAGATGGCCTGAGTTGGATTCCCATCTCTGTCACATATTTGTGGTATTGGGAAAGTGATGTAACTTCTTTGTGACTCAGTTTCTCCAACTGTAAAAAGTCATATAAAATTCCTAGAACAGTGCTTTGCCCGTCATAACTGTATTAGTAACCTATTGCTGTGTAACAAATTACCTGGTGGCTTAAAAGAACAAATACTTATTATCTCACAGTTTCTATAATTAGGAACCAGGGCACATTTTTTTATCTGTCTCAGGCTTGGGATCTCCATAAGGTTGCAGTCAAGCCATTAATTAACTCAGGCTGCAGTCTCATCTAAAGGATGGGAGTGGGGGGAGGGTTGGGATCTGCTTCCAAGCTCACTCTTATACAGACTCCAGCAGACCACATGGGCCCCTCCCCAGGATGGCCTTCGCAGCCTGGCAGCCAGCACCCCTGCCCCCATCATGAGTAACCCTGTAGAGAATATACAAGAGCATCCAGGATGGAAGCCAGTCTTTTTGTCACCTAATTTTGGAAATGACATCCCATTGCCTTTGCTGCCCTCAGTTTGCTAGAGAATGGCTCAATCTAGTCTATTCTCAAGGGGAGAGGACTAGACAAGAGCATGAATGTCAAGAGATGGGGTCATTGGGGTCTATCTTGGGAACTGCCTGTGACAGTTACTTGTGCTTTAACTTGTGTTTTCTATCCACACGTTTGTGAATTTCAGACTTACATAGCCTTCCTGTCTACTTGCTGTTGCCCGTATCCTGCTGGCTACTTGATATCTCCCCAGGATGTTTAATATGGCATTTTAGACCTAACATGCAATAATGGAGTGCTCCTCCCCACACACACACACCTTCTTCTTCCACCATCTTTTCCATTTTGGTGAATGGGCAGCTCCATTCTTAGAGATGATCTGGTCAAAAACTTAGATGGATCCTCCTCAACTCTTTTCTTTCTCTTATACCACTTGTCAACTTGACCTTCAAAGTACATCCAAAATCTCATCATTTCTTACTATCTCCTCCCCCAGTGTCACACCACGTTAGTAGTCTATGTGTTAGGTGTCTCACCTAACTGTCTGCGGTAGCCTGTTTTACAAGCCTGTAGCCTTGTCCCCTTATGGTCTGTTCTTCACAAGGCACTTCACTTCACTCTATTCACAATTCTCTGGTGTCTTCCTGTATCACTTGGAGTAAAAAGTCAAAGTCTCTGCAATGGCCTACAGGGCCTCTCATGATTATAAAATTATTTTTCTGTATTTAATTGTATAAAATTATATATATGTATATATATGTATATATATGTATATATATGTATATACGTATATATGTATACATACATATGTATATATGTATATGTATGTGTATATATATATATAAACCTACATATGCATGTCTCTGTAAACACATATTTATGTGTTTAATTTTTTAATTAATTAGAATCTATGTTCTGAATTGTGTAAGATGGGGATCTGACTCTTTGCGAATAAAGAGCTCATTTTCCTGGCACTGTTTATTGAATAGGACACCCATTCCCCACTGAAGGGGTATTTCACAATGAAGCTGTTAGGTTTTGCTTTGTTTTTTTCTTTTTCCTGTGCTGTGTCTAATTGTTGGATTTTAGAATAGCGATGTACCTGATAACTCCTAGAAATACAGTTGTGTTTTTAGAGGTCTCTTTTGCTGTGGTATACTCAAATACATATAAAAGCAACTTGAATTCTAATTGGGAATTAATTACGGAAGACATTTACTTACGTCCCTTTATTTGATACATAAGGAGTTACATTCTACTTCAGAGTTGGTGCTTAAACTGAAAAATCCAGTTAGTGGCAAAATTGAGATGAAAAGAAATTTTAAAAAAACAAACACCTCATGGTTTTTGGGCCACTGTTTCTGACACATGTTGATAGAGTATACTTTGCTGCTGCTGCTTGTTTATAACTGTTCAGAAAATTATCGCAAAAATGCTTATTGAATTCCAGACCCTGTAAGGATGACGTCTCGATTGAAATCCTTGTTTATATAGATAACGTTCAGGGTTTAGACAGATCTGTGAATGCTCTAGTCCCCTGGTGTTCTTTTCTTCTTTCTAGACTTGGTCTTATCTCTATTTATAGCTTCAACTGGCAAACAAGAATGGGTAGGCAAAAGGGATTAAACTCAAGCCAGTTTGTTTTTGTTGGTTATCAACAGCACTGCTGAAAAGTTCGCTAAAAGAGGAAAATATTTTGAAATTATTGCTTTAAAAGGAGGTGTATAGAATCTTCACTGGTTTTCTTTTGACAAAAATCATCTCATACTTGGTGCACTATGTGTAATTGAGGGTCTGCGATAAATCACAAAATGAATCACTTCCAGCTCCTTCACGTCGACAGAGATAAGAATGGAAAATCTTGTCACTTAGATCAGTCCTTGTCCCCCCCCCCCCTTTTTTTTTCTCCTCTACAAAGAATGTGACTTGCTCCTCTGGACACCTGGCTTTGGCAGCCAGGGTAGGGCCCTGAGCTAATTAGAGAGCCATTCCACCTCTCTCAGATAATTTTGCTCCACTGGATGACAAAATATAACCCAGAAATGAATGTCTTCCTTTAGACAAAACACAGAGAAGAAAGAGAGAAAGGGTGACCCGAGAAGGTCCTGAGCTTCTGGTAAACTTTTCCAACCAACACCGTACATGGTGTTCAGTGAGTCAGTGGGCATGAGTGATTAAACCCTAAGTCTGCTCAAGGCTCAGATGAACCTGCTATGTGCTGCCAGCCTTCCTGGGCCAGCCGCTTCCTTTGCAGAAGAATTTTGAACTAGACGACAGAGACCCTCCCAGTCCTGAAAGACCCAAGATAGCAAGCTGGTAACAAGTGAAAGAAAGGCAGCAATTTATTTTTAGTTAAAAAAAAAAAAGATTAATATCAGCCAATAACATGCAGTGGGCTCGCTGAAATCTTCCTCCTCCCTTCAAAATTCTGTTTTTACCCAAACGGTAAGATAAAGACAGTTTGTCATGCTTTGAACTTCCTGGCTTATGTTGATTTGTAGCAATATGTTACTGTTACACATTTGAGTGGGAGCTGAGTTACATTTCATGAAAGCTGCTCTGGAAACTAATAAAATCGTGACAACCCCACTTTCGGTGGGTATTGATAGCATCAAGAAAATAAAAAAGACTTTGCCATTTTCAGGCAGTCGCCTTCCAACTCAGCTGAAAATATAATGGGCTTAAACTCAACTCACTTGTTTAAACATTACCCAAGAGCAGCTTTCTCTTCCTCCTCAGAAGTTCTAAGTGCCTCCACGCATTTAACCACAGATAGGCACAACCCCCCAAAAAGTCCTTTTCAAACACGTCGAGTCTTCTATAAAGTAATAGCTTCTTCGGAAGGCTTTCAAGGAATCGATTATTCACCTGGTCACCTAGTGAGGCATAAAGGCATGTTTTCTGTCTTACAACTGGGTCATTGGATGATGACCCGGCAGTGGCCTCAGGACCTTTGGAGATGCATAGAATTGGGCGTGCCAAGTGGGATGCGGTCATCGTAGTGAGAGAGCTGGGTGGCATTCTTGCAGTGCGCTTCCAGAACAAAGGAGGAAGAGCTTGTAAGAGGCTGGAAGGGTCTGCAGATGTCTTTTGAAGACATTTCCAGGTTCTAATGGCCATTGTAAAAAAAATCCAAACAGGAATACCCGGGTGGCTCAGTGGTTGAGCATCTGCCTTTGGCTCAGGGTGTGATTCCCGGGGTCCTGGGATCGAGTCCCTCATTGGGCTCCCCGCAGGAGCCTGCTTCTCCCTCTGCCTATGGTTCTGCCTCTCCCTGTGTGTGTCTCATGAAAAAATAAATAAAATTTAAAAAAAACAACAACAACAGAGGAGTGGACTGAGCAGTGGGAGAAGCTAGAACAAACCAGTGACCAGTGATGTTGTAAGCTCACAAGGCAGAGGAGTACTTTTCAGAGCCACCACCTTGTCACCACACAGTTCCACTGTGTAGGCTTTGTCAGCTGCTCTGAGTGGGGGTAAAGAGGCATGCATATTTTAACCATTCATTTCACATTTCAGCGTGTAAAGTAGACGCTGCCTTCCAACTTGGCTGGGGCAGTTCTTTATCGAGATTTATCGAGTCAGAGTGAAAACCCGTCAATCACCTATTTGTGGCGCAAAATCGAAAATTTCCTCTAACACTTTATCTTTTCTTTGTTGTGCAATCCTAGCAGCCTTGTGTTTAAAGATATTAATATTAGCTCGGTGAGTCTGAGTCCTTAATGGGCAGAATCAGATGAATTTTAATTTGAAACAAACCTTTCTCTACTTTCTACCCTTGATAAGTGCATGTCAGTTATCTTTAATTATTCAACATTAGGAATTCTTCTCTGGGTACTTATTTCAGCTAGTAAACTTGAAATTTTGCAGGCACATTCCTAGTAGTATATATAATTTTCGAGATGTCCTACCTACCCCGGCAGGTGCTCTGTTTTCTTTCTTCCTCTCCCCTCCTCCACCTTCTACTATTTCAGGGCACCATAGGTAGATCAGTTGTGTGATAGCATCGTTCTGATAATTAACATGCTTGTTTGAGGTTATAAAATATACATCTGAGAGAGGCCAGGGATTTCCCCCTGAATATCAACTAACTGCTTGAAGTGGCATTTTTCATTCTGACTTGTTTTGTTTTCTTTTCCTGTAGCATACTGGAGCAAAATGAAAGAATTTGTTCTGAGGCCTCAAAAGTAGTGCTGCTACGGACCATGAGCAAGAAAGGGTGGACTTCAGCCTGCACGGATGGTCTTGAAACACAAATAGTTGTGGGTAAGTCATCCAAAGGACTTGGCATTCATTAGCTCTAGATTTCATCAATCATCATTTATTTGGTGTCTCAGGACATCTTAGTCGAGTGCAGGGTTATTTCTCTACAACCCAAGCAACAGGCTGTGTGAGAAAATGTTGTTCTAGTGGTGGAGAGCCAAGAGAACAATGAAATTGACTTAGCATGTTTGTTTCTAAAATTTGCAGAGTAAAAAAAAACAAAAACAAAAACAAAAAATAAAATAAAATAAAATTTGCAGAGTAGCAGGATCTGAGTACAAAGCTTCTGTGGTTAGAAAAGACCAAAAAGAAGGGAAAAAGCACCCCCAAACAACTGAACGCACAACCAACCAACCAACTACATCTTCCAGACATTCCTTTTAGCTGAGAGGGTAAGGGATTAATCACACATGAGACGGTCGATTCAAGCTGATGGCAGATTTGTTACCCTGCAGTGGAGTATCAGTGAGGGCAAGGTGAGAAGCACTGGGATTTTCCAAGTCTTACTCAACACGTATTTACTGAGCACCTTTTAACTACGCATGGTGCCCGCATGAGAGCCTTGATCTGGAGGTGAAATTTAAGTCCTCCAAACTATAAAGAAACAATAAATAAATGCCAAGCAAGACACCAAAAATGCTGTGGATTTCCAAGGAAGTTTCACCAGCCTCATTGATTATAGTTCTTAGAAACAGTCCTCAAATGGAAGCTGGTTCTGCCCACCTTTGTTGACCTCAGACAACTTACTCATCCTCAAGGAATGAGTCACTTCTAAAAACTCCAGTGCGTGCCTCGGTGACCTCCAAGGTCTCTTGCAAATCTAAAAATGCCATAGTTCACTCTGCTGAAATTAATTAAATCATCATCCCCTTTGATTCTTGCTCCGCCGAATCCATGGTGAGCCCTTGGCAGGTCATCTTTGGCTCATTGGATGCACCAGTGGTGGAGAAGGAGCCAGGCACTCTGGGGTCCCTTTTCCCTCCTTCTCCCTACGATCTTGTGAACCAGCCCTTTGGTCAAACAGGCCTTGTGGTGTCTGTGGTTAGTAATGCATTCCCTTGCGGCGTTAAAGACAAAGTGGCACATTGTTATATGAATATAATATAATATATTTGTCCTTTAGTTTCCTGTCGGGGATCTAACTCTTCCTTCTCTGTTCTGTTTGCTGTCAGTGTCTTATGGGTTTTCTACCAATACTTGAACCCTGTGGAGTCCCAAACTTTGTTTTAAATTGAACATAATTTATTATTTTTTCTTTCTCACTAACCATCCCTTTTCCGGAGCAGAGCTATGAATGACACTTTAAATGATGCTCAGATGTCACTCTTGTTAGCAGCTGGCTGTCTGCCTCAGAGTGGTGCATTATTTGGGTTTCGTGACAGCATTTTTTTTTTTTGTCTTACAAATGTGAAATCATGAAGTGCAGGAAACCACATGAATGTGGCAGAATGAAAATGCGAACATCGTATTATCTGGAAATGCCAATGTTACAATTCTCCTGGTGACAGTGTCCTCCTTGTACTCAACCTAGGAAGCCTGTTTACCTGCTGGGTGGCAGTCCTCTAATTCATGGCTTTGTCTTCACGCATATATCTGCCATGGCCCCCTTGTCACGCTGAATCAGGAGGTTTGGTGTAGATGATTGGGCTGTTTCTCGCTAAGCAGGACCTGCCTGCCTGACCATTGAGCCTGTCTCACCTTCACCCTCTTCCTGGAATGCGCAGGCCTCTGAACTCCTGGAACATTTAGAACGTGCATCATAAAAAAAAAAAAAAAAAAGAAAAAAGAAAGAAAGAAAGAAAAAAGAAAAATCTAGGGCTGTGTATTGCCTTGTGGGTGATTGCTATCACCCCGTCTGGGTTGCACACTCACTGAGGGCAGGAATCAGGTCTAACCCAGCGTTTCTGTGGTCTGGCCCCAGGATCTCCTGCAGCCAAGCCACCTGTGCATGTGTATTAAAGTTGCAGATTCAGCAACACTGGGCGCAATGAGTCAGAATTTCTGGGGATGTGGAGCCTAAGAGACTCACCACAGAGAAGTCTTGCACACCGAGGTTTGTGAGCAGCTGCCTGTGTCCGCTCCCTCAGCCTCTGGGCCTCCTCACCTGCAGCATAGGGTCTAGCTCTCAGCACGTCGCAGGTGCCCAGGCGATATTTGGTCTAATAAGCAGCATCCAGCCACCAGGGTTGCATTCATTCTTCAGTGGCTTTTAGCCTTTTGGGGATGTGAAGTCTAGATATTCTCTGATCCCATAGAAACCCCGTTTTGTCCAAATGTGTCAAGTCCCCTCAGTCAGAGGCTGTTCTGGAAACCTTTTTGTCTCCTTCTCTTCAACTGGTGGTGGTTCTGACTGTCCCTATTAGTGGCGGTGGCCCCTGCCCACGCACAGTCCAGAAGTCATGTCGACTCTGGGGGAGGGGACCGGAATCTTAGGACAGAAGGGGATCGGAGGTGGGAGCAGTGCTGTGGGAACCTAGATGCTGTAGCCTCGGATCCCAAGGCCACGCCTGCTGCCCTTGGCAGTTTCTTTTGAACGCTGTTTCTTTCAGCTGTTAGGGCGCGCAGGTTGCCCATTTTGGTGGCAGGAGAGCGATCCCATTGCTGAAAGGGATAAAGTTAAGCTGCAGTGGACACACATCAAAGCATCCCCAGTGCCAGCAGCAGATTCAGGATTTGAATCTGATGACAACAGACTGCAGTGGCCACACGGGGCCCCCTCCTGCCCTCCTCCACTTGCTGCAGCAAGGGCACCCCTGGCCTTGGATGCTCCAGAGGAGATTTGCAGGGCGGTTTTTGCTTTTAGTGCAATTCCTCATGCCCTTGCTGCCAGATCCAGCCCTGGTAAAAGACCTAACAGAAACCAAACAGAAGAACTCGGGAAGTCTAGCCAGCCTCTAAGGGAACCAGTGAGCTAATTGGGAAACTTATTAGCCATTAAGACAGCCACTTCCAACTGCATTGAAGCTTTTTTTTTTTTTTTTTTCAGCATTTGTTTGTATGTTTGTTTGTTTGTTTTTACTCTTGCTTAGTCAGTTTCATTTAAGAGAAGTTGTGTCGACCTTGGATTAAGTTTGTATTAAAAGGCATATTCAGGGGGCGCCTGGATGGCTTAGTCGGTCGGTTAGGAGTCTGCCTAACTTCGGCTCAGTCATGATCCTGGGGTCCAGGGATCAAGCCCCACATCGGGCTCCCTATTCAGCGGGGAGACTGCTTCTCCCTCTCCCTCTGGCTTGTTCTCTCTCTCTCTCTCTCTCTCTCTCGCCATCAAATAAATACATAAAATCTTTAAAAAAATAAAAGGCACCTTCAGGCACAGCAGCAGGAAGTGTCTTCTCCCAGGTGTCCATCTAATTTTGTCAACAGGAGGTTTGGAGAGAAGGAAGGTATAACAATGCGTTGGGAATTTTTTTTTTTTATTCTCATTCTCAGCTAAGGTAAGAAAAGAAAGCACAGATTTCCAAAGCAATATTGAGACCAAAAGAGGCTATTCCTTTTTTTTTTTTTTTTTTTGCATACGTGCTTCATTGAAACCTGATTAGGTTTTCTCTGTATAGCCTCTTGCAGTTGGGTTGGGGTGTGGGCTGGCTTTGTGAGGCAGGAGGCAGGGGCACAGGCTATCACTCATGCAAGAGAAGTGTACAGTTGTTGGCATTGGTGCCTGAACCTTCATTAAAGGTCTTTTTTTTTTTTTTAAGATTTTATTTATTTGCTCATGAGAGACACAGAGAGAGGCAGAGACACAGCCAGAGGGAGAGGCAGGCGAAATATATGGAATATTTCCTTACAAATAGTCAGCCATTGTTGGGAAAGCAAAGAGCTGATTCTAAAAAATATTTGACTACATCACTTGTGTTCTTTACCATGTGGCATTCTCCAAAACTGCAGATTTTCCGAATGGCTTCCTAAACCTTAGGCACTGCTTTTGGGAGGCAGATAGACATAGGAAAAGAGGCAGATCAGTACCCCCCCTCCCCCCACCAAAGATCATCGCTGGAAAGCTCTTTAAAGGCTTTGTCGCTTAGAAAAGTTAGATCCCCTTCACTGTCATACATGACGTTCTGTAAAACAGTACCAAGCATGCCTTCTGTGAAATACGTGAAAACTCACTCCTCTTGCTGATACTGTCACGGGCTAATAACATCAGTCCTTTGGAGAAGCTGTGTGGTTGGGTATAACTGAGTGAAACCACACCAGTTCAGGAAATGCAGTGAATGGTCCTATAATAGGCATCATCAAAACAGATGGTGATTAACTTGGAAGGTACCCTTCCTTGGTGACAGTTTGAAAGCTTGGAAAGGAGGTGTTTGCTATGCATCAAAAGAAATCAGGATGAAACTGCCACATTGGCACATGGTTGGAATGAAAACAGAAAGAAACCCACCGGAGCTCCTTACTGCACATGCTTTTCCTGAAGACCTCATCATCACATCACGACATCGTTACCAATTCTGTTCTCCTGATGAACATAGCTCTCTCTTTCCTCTCGGAGCTTAAGATCATCGGCTTCCATCTTCCTCCCAGATGGCTCCAATTGGGTTATCATAGGTGCCTCTGACTTTTTTCTATACCTCCTTCCTGTTACTGCCCTGTCCCCCTTTATGGGTTCCTTGTCTTGAGAAACAGCATCAGCATCCAGCCAGTCATCGATGCTGGACACCACCTTCTCTTCCTATGCTTTGTCCCTTAACCACACACTAGAGTTTTGCCTCAAATGTATTTCACGGTCTACCACTCTTCTCCATTCCCCTGCCCTTGGTCTGTTTCTGCTGTTAGCATCACTTGCCTGACTACTGCAGCCACCTTCCAGAAAGTACTTCTACCTTATGTCTATCCTTCCTATATTCCATTCATCCTATGATTTTGAGGGTTGTCTTCCCAAAGAAAGGGTCTGATTGAATTACTACCATTCCTGAAAACCCTAGGTGGCACTTGAAGTATGTAATACAATGTGAGCCTCAAATTCATCCTTCATGGGCAGCCCTGGTGACTCAGTGGTTTAGCCTCTCCTTCGGCCCAGGGCGTGATCCCGGAGACCTAGGATCCAGTCCCATGTCAGGCTCCCTGCATGGAGCCTGCTTCTTCCTCTGCCTGTGTCTCTGCCTCTCTCTCTCTCTCTCTCTCTGTCTCTCATGAATAAATAAATAAAATCTTAAAAAAAAGAAACTCATCCTTCATAATTGTGTGTGCAATTGATCACACATCAATACACATTGATTACGAAATCATGATGAAAATATGCGCGTGTCAACAAAGATGAAAAGTAAATAAAGCAAAAATGAAGATGTTTGTAGTATTAGTTCAATTGGTACTTGATTTAAGAATGATACTCCTCTGGTATTTTCCATAGGAATGAGTGAGTATGATGAAGTAAAAGGAAAAATTTAAAGGATTTTGTTAGTTTCCATTTTCCTACAAGATAAAATGGTGAGTCCTTTGCATGACATTCAAGATCCCTAGGAATTCATTGTCAGCTCACTATTTAGATCTCATCCCTCCCTCCCATCTTCCCCACATGGCATTTCTTCCCTTTCTACATATACTGTGTTCTTTAGCAGCCATGCCTTTTTTTATGTTGATTCTTCTGCATGTAATTCTGTTTCTCCACCCAGTGAACTTCTCATTCATTGATGCCTACTGGGAATGTCTCCTCTTCCTGTGTTAGCTCAACGGATTGCAGTTCTTTGATGATGCAGCCATCTCTGTGGATGATCCGTGAGGGTGGAGATTGGTTTATTTTTAAACCTTGTGTTCTAAGTAGTAAACCCATTCCTGCACATAATATAGCTTAATATTTGTGGAAGGTAAAAAGAAAGAACTCATTGAGAAATATACAAGTAACCCTTCAGGTAAGATTTCAAATGTTTCGGATAAGCTTTTTTTCAAAAAAATTACAAAAAGTTCGTATGTTGAGTTAAACGATTTTTACAAAAGCAGTTGGACTCAGCATCGTAGCACTTTAAGTAAACTTGTAGGGTGAATCGTTGGTATTTGAAACTTCTAACATCAGGTAGAGTCACTTCAGCTTCTCAGAAGCCATATTTGCGAAGTGACTAGAAATTGCTTTTCAAACTATTTTGTGCCATGAAAAAATCATATTGGCCAAATCAGAAATCCACCAAAATGACACATTCAGTGTTGGCAACATAATACGAATATGTGGTATTTTTTTCTTAAGGGAATTTAAAAAGCCAAGACTGGGTAACATTAAAGGATTGATATAACATTTTCAGTTCTGAAAGGCTATTCTACTCTAGAAATATACTTGTTACTATTTTTTCATTTCTAAGAATTCTGTTTGGTTAAAATTGCAAAGGAGAAAAAAATATCTTGGCTTAAACAAAATGAAAAGTCATCTCCAAAATTAATTTGGCATCCTCAAAAGTTCCTTTTCAAAGGGAAGAGGAGGAGGTTTTTTAATATCACATGTTAAAAATGCCACTAAAAAAAATCATCATTTGCACTTGTGAGCAAGAATTTCAGAATGCTATTTAATGGAGAGCAGTGTGTGAGGCATGTTTTGCATCTTTTTAAACAATATTTTGACACTGGGGGAAGGCTGTTTAATAGTATAGATTATTTTGTGATCTATATTGTACATATCATCTCTATTTTTCCTATTAATGTTTTAGTTAGAGTCAGTTAAGTTGGAATAGATCATTTGTTTCAAATTTGCCACTGTTCTGTGTGATATTTTTACCCAACCTTCGTTTGCTGGCCTATGAAATTATGACAAAAGCCGAACCATTGTTAGAGTAACGAATTAGGGATATTGATCGGCCCACATGTACTGATCGACTGCTCACTTGAAAGTCTTAAATACCACACCATTTGGAAGCATCTCATGGAAGGTGATCTACATCTATTTTACAGACGAATCTTTGCTGAATTTATTATTTTTCTGTCCTGTGCCTCACATTTATTTAAAAGCCTGGTCATTTGGCCGTATAGAAGGTCCACCAGGAATTATGTATACCTGAAGCCATCAGCGTATTGTCAAGTATACTTCCGTTGTGTGTATACATACATACATACCATGGCTAAGGGGAGCGAATGCAGATTCGCAGCTCGCCTTTAGCTATTCTCATTATTTAGCTGCAGTGAAAGCAATTTTCATTACAGCTTTGGGTGCTTCCTGGATAGTAGTAGGTGCTATCTTGAATTGTCCTTCCCAGACCACATATATGGGTCCCCGTGGCGATACTGTGGCTGTGGCCTATGTAAGGCTGCCTGGCGCTGGTTAAAGCAGAAGGGTCTGTAAGCACGAGTTTCCTCAATGAGGAAGGCTGCTTGGTGGAAGACAACCCTTCATGAGACTCTAAGGATCTAAAGATAGAACAGAATTGCTTGATGGATCTCAAAGTTTGAAAACCCAGCCTCGAGAAAACTGATTACTGTCCTCATAGATTGGGTTTGTTTGTTTGCTTGTTTTTTTTTTTTTTTTTTTTTTCCAGCAGTACCTAATCCATCGCTATATTGTGGTTGGAAAACAATGTAATGTATTGTTGAAGAGTGTAGGTTCTTGGGGCAGATTTCCTGGGTTTGAGTACAAATCTGCCTCTTGGTAGCTGTGTAACGCTGAGCAAATTTATTTAACCTCTTTGGGTCTCAGTTTATCCACCCATGAAGTAGGAAAATTAAAGCAGCATCTATCAAAGCTGTAAAACCTACATGAGTTCATGCCCATAAAGCTTTTTTTTAAAAAAAAAAATTAGCTGTTACGGTTACGTTACTTTTGTGATATTCAGTTAGACAGCTACACAGCTTGTACTAAAAATTTTCCAACCTTTATTCGTGGGTACCTTCCTTCAAACTGAATTTATGAGTTTTTCCTCTGTGAGGGGAAGGTGAATATGGGAGTGAGCCCAGTCAGGGAGGGTGAGAAAATGCGGTGGGAACACAAAGGAGTGAGATAGTTGGTCTAGTTATGAAGTGGTGAGGATAAGGAGGGGGCGTTTTGAGCTAGATGTTGAAGTATGGCCCAGATCCCAAATGGCAGGAGGCTAAGGGAATGAAGGTGAGAAGAAAGAGGGCGGTGTGTGTTTGAGGCACATCGTGGACTGGCTTGGGTCCAGTGAGAGGTGTATGAAGTTAGAACAGTGAGGGATTGGGAGGAACGAGATTCCTTTAATAATGATGGTAATATAATAATTAGTGTGAACTATTAATTGACTACCTTACACCAGCTTCTGTGAGTGGTGTCTTACAGCATCTTACAACGTAGTTAGTTAGCCCATTTGACTGGTGAAAACAATTGGTTTAATCCTATCCTAGGGGTTGGAATTTTATCTCAAGTGGCAGAGAGCCATTGAAGATTGTGGAATGGAAGAAGTTCATGATCAGACTTAGCACTGATGTACTCATCTGCTCTATTAGACTCTAAGTTCCCTCAAATTAAAGGCAGGTCTCCTACCGCCCTATGTCCCCTCAAGGAGTAGCACTGGATCTTCAGCATGGTGGATACTCCATAAATACTGGGGTATATTTTAAAAGCTTCTTCAACAAAACTTAGGAGGCCCTTTTTCGACATTTTCTCTTTTAAAGAGGAAACTAATTGATCTGAGTATGGTTAATAAACTAATTCCTTTGTGCTTATACATGTTTCATCTCATCTGATCCTCACAAAAACTTTTACAAATAATGAGTCTGACTTTTACATTTAAATTATATGTTATTATAGTGGATGAGGTTATTGGTGCTGAAGACTGTCACAGGGCTTGTAGAAAGAAAGCTAGGATTTGAACCCTAGACTCCCTGACCCCTTGCCTGTACTCCGTCTTCACTCCTACCTCTGCTGAACCACTTCTGATTTCCAATATGCACTAGGGTTATTTTTTTCAATGCTTTAAGGCCACTTTGCTAGCACTCTGTTGCTTTCAGAGAAAGTAAAGCCCCACAAGGACCTAATCTACTTTGTAGAGGCTGATGGGAAAGAAATTATCTTCAACTGTCCTCAGGACCAGCATCCTTCTAAATGACGCTGCTGGCAGGTGGCCATTTCTAGGAGCCCATCAAATTAGCCACTTGGAAGAGCCTGGCGTCCTTTGTTGGGTACCATGCAGAGTGAACTTGCTCTTCACAGTAAAACAGAGTTTGGGGGTGAGTACATTGCAAGAACCCTAGATATTTAAGGGAAGCACTTTGCTTCATCCATCTGACTGACACCAAATTTATTACACTAAAAACCACTCAGCAATAGGCAGAGCAGCATGTGTTTCCAAACGCTGCCTAGAATTTGCAGTGACATGTAGTGAAAGGGGAAGTTCAGGACCAGCTATCAAAGGTCATAGCCCGTGGACTTACAGGCACACATTATGTAAATTCAACCTAACTCTGTATTAACCTGACAAGTTGTGGAGTAGTTTTCTGCTCTATGAAATTGATCCTCAGTAAGATTCTCCAGAGTATCAGATCTACTTAATGCATTTAAATCAGTACTTGTAAATTCTTGACAACCATGCTGGGGCTGATTAGCAGAGGCTTATCTCACCTGCAGCTGTACCCACTTTGCACGAATGGATATGGTTTTCTCTCTTTTCCTAGTGGGTATCCACATTGGTCTCACCCCTTCCTTTGCCTGGCACTGCCATCAGCCACGTGGGAGAGTCAGCGAGCTAACAGTACTCTGTCTTGGGGACATAGCCATCAATCCAGCACCCCACTTTGATTTTTAAATATATATATGATTAAATATTTAATATTTAAATATATATTTAATATATTAATTTAATTTGATTAATTAATTTGATTTGATTTTGATTTGATTTTTAAATATATATGATTAAATATTTAATATTTAAATATATTTAATATATTTAATATTTAATATTTAAATATATATGATTTTATTCATTCATGAGAGGCATAGAAAGAGAGAGAGGTAGAGACATAAGCAGAGGGTGAATCAGGCTTCCTGCAGGAGCCCAATGTAGGACTTGATTCCAGGACCCCGTGATCATGACCTGAGCCAAAGGCAGATGCTCAACCACTAAACCACCCAGGCATCCCAATATATATATTTTTAATTGCGGTAAATACATATAACATATAACATAAAACTTGCTGCTCTAACCATTTATAGGAGTACAATTCAGTGGCTTTAAGTACACTCACGATTTTGTGCAATCATCAGAGATTTTCATCATTGCAAACAGAAACTTGTACCTATTAAACACTTACTCCCCATTCCTTTCTCTCCGCAGTTCCTAGTAACTTCTACTCTACTTTCTTCAGTGATGAATTTGCCTATTTTAGCTACCACAGATACTTGGAATTATACAGTATGTGTCTTTTTACATCTGGTCCTTAATTTATTTTTAACACAGGATTTCTAAATGAACTTTTCTCATGTATTCAGTTTTAATACTTCATTGTATTAGTAATTATCAATAAGATATAATTCTCATTCTAACTTCAGGAAAGAAGGTCCTGTAAGAATATGAGTAAGCAGCAAAATTTCAGTTATAAAATAAGTAAGTCACAGAGATTGAAAAGTACAGCCCAGGGAATATAGCCAATAATATGGTAATAATGTTGCATCGTGACAGATGGTGACTACTCTTACCTTGCCAGCACTGATGTACAGAACTGTTGAATCAATATGTTGCACACCTGAAACTAATATAACATTGTATGTTAATTATACGGCAATTGAACAAAGGAATATGAGTAAACAGAAGACATAGAAAAAATATTTTCATTAGTACACTGAAGGAAAAAATATTTGTAAGGCAAAATTCAAATGCCTAATAGGTGATTTCACATTCATCCTTTTTTTTTTTTTTTTCACATTCATCTTTGAGGTTGATCTTCCCTTGCTTGGGTTTCGCCCCTTTTCAGCCCGAATCCTCTGCAGAATTCCTATAGGCAGTTTTGCATTTCCGTAATGCCTCCTGGGGAGAATTTGGCATTTGTTAGATACCATCTTTGGGCTGACTTGCCTTTTATTCTTCTTTTCGTTGATTTTTAAATTAATCATCCCGTATACTTGCCTCTGTCCAACAGCAGGCAGAAACATGTGATGACTGCCCTTGGAAAACTGGTGAATCACAGCCCTCTGCTTGCGGTGATGTTCCGCAAAGCAGAAGTATTCCTTTCTGCATAGAAACAGAAGCATTGTGATTTTACTGCAGCAGTGAAATTGTAGTAGAGGTGAACATAAGTCTTCTTCTATTTACATCTTTAATGAGCCACAATTAAAAGTAGTGGGTTGGCGTGTCAGAGTGAATGTGTTATTTTCAGATTTCTATTCTAGGAATTGCCACTGCTGGTCTAAGCTGCACTTCACTGGCACCCTGGAGCTCCGAGAGCCTTAAGAAAGAAAGCCCAGAAAGGTCTAATCTACTTCCTGAAAGTTAATGGAACAGTAATGACTTTCTGCTGTGCTAAGGTAGAGATTTGCCTCAAATCCCAGACGCCTATGATTTTAGAATCTTCTGTCACGATACATCTTTTTCTTCTGGTGAAAGGCTCCATGGATTGATTTAATGTTGAGGCACTCAGAGATTTTTCTCACTTCTCATTTTGTCTTGCCATCACGAAGATGTACTGAGGTGCTCTCCCTGCATGGGATACCTGGTGTGAGGCAGAAACTCACATTGTAAGAGGGCCTCTCCCCACCTCTGACTGAGCCTAGACTCAAGCTCATTCATCTCAGGGGCACTCTACTGTGTTAGACCACTCAGCACTGCCCTTCCCCATCTTGTCCACACCCAAGGATAATTGCCGAGTTTAGCTGTACTGTGATGGCTAATCTGACACACTCTCTTAGGAACCCTTAGTGGGTCTCCACAGATTATGCATTGCGGCCAAATAAATTACTCTGGACAAGAGTATTTCTTGACAAAGTAGTAAAGCCACATATTGGGATTCATGCAGTAGTTCAATAGCTCATTTAAAACATCAAGTGTAAATATTTCCGTTTACCTGGTTGAGCTGGGCAAAAATGTGCATGGGAGTATTTGCAGTTTAGTGTTGAAGAAGACTGTAAGGAAATACATAGATCTTGGCCATTGGCAGTTGTCCCCACCTTTGTGTTGCTTGTGTACAATCTGAATGTGTCATGAACCAGGCACTCTTGTTTTGGAGCTGGTGATGCTTCAGATTTGCAGCCCCTCACTTCCACAGTCCCCTCCGTAGACCTGGTATCAAATTCTAGGTTGCTAATTTTGTGAACTCTTTCTGAAAGACCCACCCACCAATACTCTCTTTTATTCCTTTACTAACTTTTTATAAGCTTCAGACCCCACATACTGGATCTACCAGTCTGATTAAGAGTGTGCATAAACCATGCCTATGCATATGGTAATTAAATAAATTTACTTCATACTCAGTTGTGAAATTCCCAAAAATCTGCCAGCCCACAAAATAGGAAAATTAAGGGGCTGTGCAGAACCTTTAATATTGTCACCAGTTGTCTCCAAGGAAATTTGTATCTTGGACATTTAGCAAATAATAATGTTTAACTGATAGTGATTATGTCCTAAAATTTCCCAAAGCGATGACTAACAGTTATGAATCACATATTCCTGGGAATCTCCCTTCCCCCACTTGCCATTTGCCTGGGGCAGTGTACAGTGTATCAGAGTTTCTTAGGAGTTTAGTACAGTTGAACTATATATAGCTTCTTATCTTCTCCCCATGCCACTTAAAGAAAAATTAATTTAATGGCTATTTTTGAAACATTTTTTCCTAGCTTGACATGGTTATCTGAAGATAAATAATTTTCCCTGCTAAGGAGTCACTTGTTACAGGTGACTCTGGTTTGAGAAACAGCTGTTGAATTCTAGTCTACTAAATTAATTTCTTTCTCCCTTTTCCAAAGAGTGGTTTTATGGTTCTCAGTCTTTTTGGTAGGTGTAAAAACTAGTTTGTCTAGATTTTTTTTTTAAATATACCTGGGATTCAAGCTATGGCATTTCCCTGAAATAGTACTGCCATGGCCTGGGAAGAAAAGACCCCAATTAAATAAAACCCATTTTTTAAAAAAGAAGAAGAATGAGAGGGCACCTGGGTGGCTCAGTGGTTGAGTGTCTGCCTTTGGCTCAGGTCGTGATCCTGGGGTCCCGGGATTGAGTCCCACATCAGGCTCACCACGCGGAGGTTGCTTCTTACTCTGCCTATGTCTCTCTCTGTCTCTCGTGAATAAATGGATAAAATGTTAAAAAAATAAAAAATAAAAAGGATGAAGTATTTGTCTATAAAAAGCTTCTAAATTTTTTTTAAAAGATTTTATTTATTTATTCATGAGAGAGAGAGAGAGATCCCGGGACCCCAGGATCATGCCCTGGGCCAGAGGCAGGCACTAAACCACTGAGCCACCCAGGGATCCCCAAAAGCTTATAAATTAATGATATTTATTAACCATTGAAATTTTTTATTAGTCAGATATCTTAAGGGTGGACTGATGTCAAAGACCATTAGGGGGGAATGAAAGATGGCATAGGCAGAAGGTCCATATGCATGATGCAGAGCAGAATGACCATGAAGTACAAAATCGCCAAATATACTTTGTCCTACCTGAAAATGTAGGCCTGTTCCAGTGGCCTGCTTGCCAATAAAACTTACCTTGATGACTTAGGCACAGTGGAGGGCCAGGAAGGGGGGAAAAGCAAGCAGATTGGATGATGTAGAATTAGAAACTCGACTGCTTTGGGGAGAGGGGGGTGGCCACACCATCTAGGTTTCGGTTTTTGCTATACCACAAATTTTGTGACCTTTGGAAAGTTGTGAACCTTTCTGGAACAGTTTCCTCCTCTGTAAGAGGAGGACAGGAGCCCGGATAATCCTTGGAGGTTCTGTCCACTGTGACATTCTGTATCTGAGGATTAAAAGACAACAGATTTACATGGGAAATGAGAAGGGTAAGAATAGAAGCAGAGCATGTGGAAGGGGGGCAGGTATGTAAATGGTGGTCTAGCACACATGGTGGAAATACCCCTGGTGTAAATTCAGGTGTGCATCTCTCTCCATGGGCAAGTGACTTTTACTGGGGGAACTACATGCTGGCTGAGCTCTGGGGCAACTAATATGCACCTGCACTATACACCCTTCAGAAAACCATATTTCCCCTGCATGGCCTGTGCTCCTTGCCCTTCCCCTGGCATAGGAGGCTTTGTATCTGTGCTCAGGGCTATGCTGCTTCTTGTCCTCATCAGCTCACACATTCTCACCTCTGCTTCAGTCATACCTTCAGGAAGCTTCTGGATGTGCTCATGAACCACAGTAGGTTGCCCTTCTCATTCTAAAGCCCTGTTGAAATTTTCTCTCTAAAAAAAAGAAATTTTCTCTCTGCAAATTTAGACGTATTTATTTATCTTATTGCTGTCCCACTTCAAGAATCAAATACAATTATTTCTTTTTGCCTGAACTCACACATCTGAATGAGCTTTTGTAATTAGCAGAGTGGGCTAAGGCAGAAGTACTCGAGTCCTTGCCAGGTTGTAACTTTGTTGTTTGGTTCCCACTGAACATCCTCACATCCTCAAGTTTCTGGGCAATGTATAAGAATAGCTCCTGATCCCCAGAATTTAGTCATCAAGTGATGCAGACCAATGCAATGGTAACACAAGTCACAGAGTAATATTAATAGCAATGTGAATCAAAGCAATAGACATTTTCTGAATACTTACGGTGTACCCAGTACCAGGCTCATAACCACTTTACATGGACTAAATGGGTGTGTCTTCATACATACACACAGCATAAAAATAAATGTTTAGTTCTCACAACTCTGAGAGATTGGAATTATTATTATCCTCCTTCTACAGATGAGTAAACTGGGGCCCATTTAGAAGAAATAACTTGGCCAAAGTTACAGGTTAGGGATATGTAGAATTTACTTTTTCCTAAAAGAAATCTTTGTTAGTGCTAAGTAAGTGTTGAGTCTATGGGTTGCATGCATGCCAGAACTAGTCGGGGTTAGTTCAGGTGGGATTAGGGGAGAGTGGTTTCAACTGTGTTTGGTAGGAAAACAAGTGTCATGATTGTGTGAAGCAGAGACAAAAGGGCATTTCAAGCTAGAGATGATTGCTTGGGAGGATCGAACATAAAGAAGCTGGACGACAAACAGGTTCATTCAGTTGGAGGGAAGAAGCTGTGATGGCAGCTAGGTAATCAGAATCAAATGGGCGAGGAGCTATTTTGTTAGCTGTCATGTAGGCATTGCTGCAATTAGTAGCAGGTCAACACCTTATAAAATCCCTCCGGAGTGTAAAGACATGTTTCTAACTGAAATGTCTTAGTTTGCAAAGGAAATACGGTGCAGGCATTAATGTCCTGTCCTTAGGAGATTTCTTCTTGGGTTCTCTTTACCAAATGACACGAGCTTCACACCCTTGCTTTGAGCTGTCACCATCTTTGCTTGGGCTTCCATTAATTAACTTCACGTCTTAGGTCTACAGTCACTTGAAGCTGCTCAGGACATATTTGCTCCAACGTCCCTGGACAGCTTGGGATATTTGCCTTTTCTGACACATCTGCCTGCCCTGGCAGCCACATTACATGCTCAGCGCGGCAGGTGCCTCTCGGGAAGAGGAATGTAGCAGCATCTGTTGGCAAACACATTTAGACAGTGGCAGCCCCTTGAGGGCTCCAGATGGTAGGCATCAAGTAGGAAATTTGAACTTGGGCAAGAAATGGAAGCAAACTGGGTTGACCTGGATTTGTGGGTGCTTGGGGAGAAAACATTAAAGTGAGGAATCATATGTGTAGTAGGTCATGTTTTTTTCAAGGATTTTTCCCTCCAAACCTGGAAAAGAAACAAAAAAGGCATTGGGAGGGATTTCTCCAGGCTTGTCAATAGTGGTTTGTGTGTCTAATTAATTAATTAACTAATTACTTTGTTTATAATCCTCCTTGTTTGGAAAAGATTTATGGCCATGCCTTAGATCTCTAAATCTGTCAAACAAGAAAATCTTATGCAGTCGTTAGCAGGTTTACATGCCTTTTAAATGTTTCTTTATAATAAAATATGATATATCGATAAGAGATTCTAAAAATGAGTACTTAATGCATCTACCTTTCTCATCTATTTTCCGCTTTTAAAAAAAATGTGCTTTTCTCTGAACTTCAGATTGCGTAGCAATTTCACATTTTCTAGTGTCTGTAGAGGTCGGTGTTTGTGAAACTCTAGTGTTGACATGGTAACTCTTGTATTTTGTTTTTGTTAAAGCTCCTCCTGTGTTTTTGGAACTCTCTGAATGCAGCATGGAGTTGGGGGGGTGCCACCTCCCACTGTGGGACCTTTAGCCCCCCCAACCCCTCATCCCTGGGCTTCATTATCTAGTCTTGCTGTATTTGGTTGCGTGGCTCCTAGGAAGCTTAAGTGGTTCTGGGTCATTGCCAAAAATCTTGCCTATAGGAATTCAGATCAGGACTCTGGAGAGCAAGGACTTCCTCTCTTCCTATCTGCCCACCAATCTCAAGGAAATAATAGTCACCCAGTGTTTACCCCCTGTCTGAGTTTACTGGGCTCTCCTGTATATATCCTCATGTGAAATCCTCATTAACGGCTCTGTAAGGTGGTTTCAATAGATGAGCAGAATTGGCAGGCTCATCCCCAGGGGGTGACAAGACTGAGTCAGGCACCTTTTCGCTGCCCCAGAACGAGTGTCTCCAGCCCATAGAACATGGGCCAGTGGCTGGGGGTTATGTGGGGAGGCAGTGAGGGAAGAACAAGGAATAGGAAAAGGTGCAGGGCTCACAGTCCACTCCCCTTGGACCAGAGTAGAAGAGATAGGAACTTTACCTCGTGCTGGGCCCCACATTAGGAGCATTAACTTAAAACCTCCCTTTTAAACCTCATCATGCCCAGGAAATGAACACTATTGCTTTTGCTTTACAGATGATGCAAGACAAAGGCTGTATGAGTACAAATGAGTACCATGTCATAGCTACTATGTCATAGAACAAGGATTCTAGACCAGCCCTGCCTGATACTAAACTCATGCTCTGTTTTCAAGTATGAGTGGGTTATTTTTGAGCTTTTGCTTCTCTTCTTCTTTGCTTCTGATGCTTGATTTTTAGTTATTTTATGGAAAATGGAAAAATTCCTCAAAGGGTGTATAAGGGAGGTAAGCAGATGTATCTGAAATAAAACTGGTATTGACTAGCCCTTCTGATGAAGCTTTGTGGCTCACATGAGTTTTACAATCACCTTGGGATTTCAAAACACTGATTTGAATGACTAAGAACTAAAGAAGAGAGAGTCCCATAGAATTATGGATCATAAAGCCAAGGATTTGAATGAGAGGTGGTGGTGGTAGGGGGATGCAGCTGATGTTAGAGGTCCATGGAGTATCCAGCGAGACCTCCCGAGTAGATGTAGGGAAGATGGTGGGACTTGGGGATTTACCTTTGGAGTGATACAGGATTTTGACCTATGACACCTGTCCTTTGTGCCATATCAAGAGCTGACTGAGTGTGGCACCAATATCCAAGTGTCTCAGGTGGCAAATATGGGTACTATTTGGGTGGGAACATATACTGAGATTTGCAAACAGGAGTGACCAGAAGTGCCCATCTTTCTAGACCCATTTCTATGATCACTATCCATTTCTATGGTCACAGGTCATTATCTGAAATTCTATGCTTATTGATGTCACCAGACTTTGGACCATTGGTATTCATGGCAGTGAGAGGAAGCATGGGCTTGGGGTCAGAGAGATAATAAAGTTCAAGGCCAGCATCCGTGGTTTTGTTAATTGTGAGACCCTGGGCAAATTGCTTCAAGCCTCCATTCTTTGAATGCTACAACGGGAAGAATAATTTTATCTCACAGGATCACAATACTGCTGCACATAAAGCAGGCAGCACAGTGCCTGGCACATAAAAGTACCTAATTATTATCATTATCTAAGAGCAACTAAGAGCATAGGTGGGGTTTTAAAAATTGTGATTGTAAAGGCTATGGTGTACCAATGAAAGGGTCCCTCATAATTCAGTGAAAGAAATCCTTGAAATTTCTGCTACAGCAAAAATGCAAATTACCACTGGGTACATTTCTGGCAGACATATAAGCCATTTACATAATGAAACCTCTCTAATATTATTTCTATTAATAGCCACACTTCTAAGTATCAATCTGACCATTTTGTATTTAGAATCATTCTCTCTGTGAACAGATTCCTTTTATTGCCATGTCTTCTTAATATCTTCTGACAAGTGTCGTTATATCTTTACTTCCTATTTTAGTGTTTGGGATTTCATGAACTCTTCAATTGTTAGTTTACCACCCAAGAAGCACTTTTTTTTTTTTTTAAGAGTTTATTTTTTCATGAGAGACACAGAGAGAGAGAGAGGCAGAGACATAGGCAGAAGGAGAAGCAGGCTCCATGTAGGGATCCCAATGCAGGACTCGATCCCAGGAGCCCAGGATCACACCCTGAGCCAAAGGCAGATGCTCAGCCACTGACCCCCCCCCCCAGGCGCCCCAAGAAGCACATTTTTAATAATGCATCCCTCGAATGTCAGAATTTTCTCAAATGCAGATTTATAGACAAGCATGCAATGCTGGGATAAGTACAGTATGAGGTTGGTACCGAGTACCCAGGGGAACTAGGTTATTACACCTTTATGCTCTGATATCATCATTTGCTTTGATGTGATTGCTTCTGCGAGCTGTTCCCTACCTCATCTGTTGATGCTTCTTACCCAGCACTTCAGCCTAAGTTTGTTCATAAGTTTGGTCCACACTGTCATCCATCTACATAGACCTTTAGATTTCTTTGTCTGTATGTAAGATATATCGTTAAATAACACGTCTGTTTCTCTAAGTTGGCCTAGCAACTCTAACCTAACGACAGGATGGCTTGTACCCTTCTTAGGAGGAGCTCTCCTTGATGGCATATATGGCTTTTTCTCCTGTTTGCTTCTGAACCCCCGCAAGTGGGTTGCAAAATACAGAGATCCTCCAAATGCTTTTTGAAAGAATTAATGAGAGAGCAACTCATGAGACGCCCGCCGTTCGGAGGAGGTTGCCCTGGTAGGCAAGAGTTCTAAGACCCATTAGCTCCAGGACAAGAAAAACATGGCAGGAACACTGTCGGGAAGCATCCTCATCTTAACCTTTGTACTAGTTAATAAATGGTCAGCAGTTTTTTTTTTTTTTTCTGTGTACTTGCCTTTTCTACTAGAAGGTTAAAAAAATTCTAAGCAGGCAACGTGGATAAACCTTAAAAAAATTTTTTTAGGTTTTTATTATTTTTTAATGTTAACTGCTTTGCTGTTTGTCTTTGAAATCTGGTTTTACTAATTAGAACTCTTTTCGTTGCCAGTAAGGGAAACTCATCAGAGGCAGTGGGAATTTTGAAATGGGGATTTTGACAAGCACATGGGAGGGTCTCATGGATTTTAGGGAAGGATAACAGGTTGACCTTACAGGCTACAAAACAAAGCAAACAAGCCCCCAGCCCAACCAACAATCCACAGCGTATCTGGGGTTTGGGTCATGTAGTATGAACAGGACTGTTTGCACCTGTGTGTGTAGGCAGTTTTTAGGAAAATGAATGCTGGACGCACAGTCCACTGTGTGTCTCTACAGCGATTGTACCACGGGCATGTGATTGTTTCTTTGTCTTCACTTGAGCTACTGTTGATGGTTTTGTAATCATTAGTGCTAATATTGCTGGAGAAAAAAAATTAATTAAGATGTCTATTGTTCTGTTGCAGTAATTTCTGTTTGTAGGGCTCATTAACATCTTTGCTCAGAAGATGTTAGCTTTTCCAGCCAGAATATGCTAGAGCTCTGCAATGTGCAGAGCCATTCTTCCTCTGTTGTTCTTGTCACTTCTCACGTGACTCCCCAAACTGATGTCCCCCAGGTGCTGAGTGATCCAGGGGAGCTCAGTTGCATGGATATCCCCCCTGTGGTAGGATACTTGCAGAGAGACAATCGTGTGCTTGGAGTGAGGTTGGCTGATGTTGATGAAAAGGTTCAAGAATTGAAAGGCAAGTGTTTGTAGAGCCTCCCGTGGTGGCAGAACGTAGTAAAGGAAACACACACACACCTCTCTGTCATTTCCGTCTGATCCTAGAAGGCAGTGCTGACTTCTCCACGTGGTGGCACCTGAAACTGGGTGCTCCCGGGATCTACCCTTGTATCTTAAAATGAGGTAACAGACCCAAAATCAAAATAGGGCTTGACCGAGAGGTCAGGCTGGCACCAGATGTGGAGGTCTGGGGGCTCCTGATTCTAGTCCCAGCACTCCTTCTGCCATATAGCATTCACATTTCAGTTTTCCAGAATGATTGTTTACAAGGCCAGAGCCCAGAATCTGTACTCATCTGTGAGGGCGGCCTTAGCAAAGTAGCACGGACTGAGGGGCTTGATAGAAATGCATTGCTCACAGTTTTGGATGCTGGAAGCCTGAGATCAAGGTGTCCGCAGGATTGGTTTCTTCTAAGGTTTGTGGGACCCTCCCTCTCCTTAGCTTGTGACTGCCCATCTTCTCCCTGTGTCCTCGCGTGGTCTTCCCTCTGACTGTGTGTGTCCTAATCTCCTCTTCTAAGGACACCAGTCGTACTGGATTGAGACCCCACCCGCTTGACCTCATTTGACCTTAATTACCTCTCCGAAGGCGCTGTCTCCAAACACAGCCACATTCTGGGGTGCTGGGAGGTGGGACTTCCAATATAAAAATTTGGAAGGGGGACACAATTCAGTCCATAACAGTATACGTAAATAGACTCGAGTCATTAATCGAAACCATTCATTGACTGATTATGGATTATATTAATCATCCAGTCTTTAGATGTCTCTTTCAGCAGCTTTTCAGATGTCAGTTTTACTATCCTTTGCAGCTAGCTAATTTAAAATGCTGTTGCCGTTAGTGTTTTTAATGGCTCAGGAGGGGCCAGGCATTGTGCTAGTCACCAGGGAAAACTGCACATGGGGAGGACTCATTCCCTGTCTTTTTTGGGGTTGGAATCTGTCGGGAAAGGCAGATATAAAAAAAGGATTTGTGAAGTCTGTTATGAAAGAGGAAGTCCAGGTGCCATCTCTAGCTCTTTAGTAGAATCACTCATTTTTATTCAAATGTCCCATGGTGGCAAACTTGCATTAGGGAAAGTTGGTCATTTGCCTCTCAATGGATATTGGAGCATTCATGTGTCTGGAATGCCTGGTAACCAAGGTTCTGAGGAGAAAAGCCTCAGAAGATATCACTGTGTTCGTTCCAAATATGTTCTTTCATGGCCAGAATGTTCACTCGCTAACTGGATTACTTATGTGTGCTCAGTGCATTTTTTTGGAGAGGGCAAAGCCGCTATTTTTACCAGCTGTAGTGTTCTGAAGACTCCATGGTAAAACTGTTCGATACTGAACCCCATCTGTCTCTCTACTGAGACCACATCGTAGTCCTATATTTGTCCCTGATGTCAGGCACAGTGCCTGGCACTTAGTAGATCTTCGGTAAATATTTGCGGAATAAATGTGTGCTAATTAAAAAATTGTCTATTATGACTCGCTCCCTGCACGTGATAAATGCCTTGCCCCTCCAGGGAGATTGTGGGCTTCGCAGAGGGAACCTGATGAGTCACACGTGGTCTACCTGACTCAGTGCCACGTTAAGTAAGAGATACGCCATCCCTAAATCCTCTGGCCCCTCCAGAGTGGCCAGACATCCCTTTATCGGGGACCATGAACGATTCTTAAAGATGGGGATACAGATATGGGTTATTGCATAGACATACCTTAGACATGTAATCCATGCAATTTATATTTTGGGACCTCTGGACCTAAATTAACACTCATTCCTGGTCTCCCAGGGTAGTTAGTACTCTCTTCTTCACTTCTGTAATCACAGCTGCCTTCATTACAGAATCACAGAGAAGTGAATTAAGGTGAGCTCAGAGAGAAGGAAAAGCTGTAGCTTGCTTGGTCCACGTGGGAGCAGAAGTGGGAAGGTTGTTCTAGACACAAAGACAGCATCAAAGAAGACTTGCCTGTTTCCTCCGTTGCCAGTAGTGGTTGACAGTTTTTATGGTTTAACATTTTTTAAAGTGTCCTCTGAACCTCAGGCGGCTCAAAAACAAGCATTTCATGGTAGAGATGATGTCAGATAAGAGCTGCATTATATGATCAGTGGCAGAAACAAAGGGTGAAGCTGCAGAGTGATGAGAATTTAAACATACAGAAGTCAAAAAATTCAGGAGTTTAAGTTAAGCTGTAAGCGTGACTCAGTCCCCTTGGGCATATGTTAGGAGCGTTTTCTGAATCGTGGTGTGTTCTGTTAAATTTAAGCCCTTGTTTTTGCAGAGTCGTTGTGTCAAGGTTGCAATGTGAGCAGTAACTTTCGACTCATGATGTTTTTTAATCCTCTTCTCACCCACAGTATATGCTGTTGTAGCATTTGTGCACTGAAATTCGGTATTGCTTATAAAAATATGAAAAGTGGGAAAATGCTCAGACTGTGGTGCACAAGCTATGAGACTTCGTGAAAAAAGAAATCTTGTGTTTGCTTGAACATGACCGTGTTAATACTGAAACAATACACAGCTACCACTACTTCTGAGCTGTGTAGACGTGTACATTATATATGTATATACACTTTGTATATATGTGTAGTAGTGTAATATAGTGTATATATTGCATGTTGCTTGTATGGAATGTATAATTATTTTACATGAATATATATTACACTAATGTAAATATACATATAGTGTAAAGTACTCATAAAATTTATCATCTTTGCCATTTTCCAGTGTACAGTTCAGTGGCATTAAGTACATTTTCATTGGTGTGCAACCATCACCACCACCCGTCTCTGGAACTCGTGGTTTTGCAAAACTGAAACTGTCCCCATTAAATGCTAACTCCCTATTCTGTCTTCCCCCCAGCCCCTGGCAAGCACCTCCTACTTTCTGCCTCTATGAATTTGATTATTTTAGGTTCTCCATGTAAGTGGAGTCATAAAGGACTTGCCCTTTTGTGACTGGTTTATTTCACTTAGCTGATGCCACTTTTAGTAACAGCTTTGTTGAGAGATAATTCACATACCATAAAATTCACCTCTTTAAAATATACAGTTCTCTGGTTTTTAGTATATTCATGACTACAAGATTTTTGAAGAGAGTAAATCCAGTAATTTTTTCTTAGTTCTCAGAAATGCAAACATGCCTTGTACTAGAAGAGTCTAGCTATAAAAATGCCATGAAATAAAAGGAACACGAGGCTAGGGGCAGATATCTAGATTATGCTTAGTTTGGTCCAGATTAATTTAGATACCCAAAATATTTTTAAGCATGTCTGCTTTCATTGAAACATCTTCATTTTGCATCGTGGCTCCAGCAAGATGTGATTATTGATTGTTGTTCTTGGGAGGGGATTGTTTGCATGTAAAGTTGATTGTGATGAGTTAGCCAGAAAGCCAACAGAACTGAAATTTCTTCAGATCCGGATTTGTTCAAAGACCAGTCTTGAATTCACTGAGGTTGTAGTTGGAAACTGGCACTTGAATGATTTGAGATCTGCAATTCCCAGTGGCAAAGGGCATATTTTGGTCTAAGGTAGAAAAATGGTATTTGATGCTTATGAACAGCAGGTAGGAGTGTTACTTGGTACATACATTTAGGCAAGACTTAAACATTATCCAGTAAAGAGAGGAGCACCTGGGTGGCTCAGTGGTTGAGCATCTGCCTTCGGCTCAGGGCGTGATCCTGGGGTCCTGGGATCGAGTCCTACATTAGGCTCCCTGCAGGGAGCCTGCTTTTTCCTCTGCCTGTGTCTCTCATGAATAAATAAATAAAATCTTTAAAGAGAGAGAGAGAAATGGGTACCCCCTATGACTCGGCAATTTTCCTTCTAAGTTTGTTCCCTGGAAGAACTTCAGTACACATGTACCAGGAAAACATGCATGCTGTCCATCACAGCTTTTACTTATATTACTATCGGTTTAAAAAATAGACCCAAACCACCCAAATATTTCAGAGTAAAATGGATAAGCAAATTGTGATGTAATCAAAGAATGTTGTACACCAACAAAAATGTGTGATTTAAAATTATCTAGAGCAATACAGGTAAATCTCAACAATCTGATATGAAGCCAAAAAAAAAAAAAAAAGGTAGGTTGAAGAAAAATTCATACAAGATGAATGGCTCTTTATCAAATTCAAAAATATGCATAACTAAACAAGTAAAGAAGAGTTTTGTCCCGAGAGAGTTAAGGAAAGGCTGAAAGCCTAGAAAGACATCTATTAAAACGCTTTTTCCTCTGAGAGTATATGTGGAAATGAAAACCTACTAGCTATTTCTGCCACTTAACTGTTCCTCTGAAATTTCTAAGGACCCTGCCTAGTAACTCTTTAAGATACCACATACACACTATTAGCAGGCTAGATACCAACAGAAGGGTGGCTGGGTAACAAACAAATCACGCACACAGAATATTTTTATTTCAAATAATTTACATTCCTGAAATAGAATTTTCAGAGAAGCTTTTCTTGAATGATGTTAGATTGACGGATATACCTAAAAATAGAGCTGTAGTTTTTAATAAATGAAAATTAGTCAAGATCCTCATCAGTACTTCCTGTGTTCAATACTAATTTTGTCACTTTATAACTTTAGTTAACAAGGGCGGTGTCTAGTCTCACATCCCTTGTATTCTGCTGGCTTGGCTGTCTTTGTGAGACCACCACCACCACCAACCATCCTCATCATCATGTGAGCACATGCCTTTGCAAGCCCTGAGCATATTAGCTCCTTACAAATGCCCCATTGAATGCGAGCCTGTTCCTGCCTCAGTATCTTCGCCTTACTGGCCTCTCTACTAGATCGCCCTCCCCTCCCTGGTCTCATGACTCACTCTCTTACTTGTTTTGGATCTTTGCTCAAATGTCACTTTAACTGTCAATTAACTGTAAAATAACACCCCCAACACTTTCCATCCCTTTAACTGCCTTAATTTTTCCTGATACCACTTTCATATGTTTGTTTCTCTCTCTTCTTGCACTAAAACCTAAGAGACTTGGAGTCTATATAAGTGGAGGCTGTGCCTCCTTGTCTCCACATCTGGCACTGGACCAGCATATCTTGAGGCTCGGTAATTATGCATTGAGTGAATGACTGACTCAATCATTCCAGTAATCTCTGAGATAGACACTGCTACTACCATTGTGCATACTTTTAGAAATGGAGGCTCTGAGAGCTTAAACTACATGCCCATATTCACCCAGCTGGCGGGAGGTAAGGGTGAGAATTCAAAACCAGAGTGCCTGACACCAAAGCCTGTTTCTACTGCTCCCCTCTTCTGCCTTCTGTCATCTGTCCTCCCTGATGCTGATGTGACTTTTTTTTTTTTTTTTTTTTTGCATAAGAGCATCTTTCCTTCTCTTCAGATTGAACCATCAATCGTTTCATTCTCTATATGTACCTTAAAAACAGCCATGTCCCCTTTTAGGCCTATTTTGGTGTTGCGTGTGCAAAGATTTCCTCCACGCTTCAGATTCAGTAAAAACATTTCCTTTTTGTCCGTATTGCCTTCTCCAGCCATGTTTAATTGTCTAGGCTCTGAGACCACAGCCGGTGTGTGAGAGCCGCAGACAGGACCCAGAGTAGAACGATTTATAGATAACCCGCTGAGCTGCGTTATCTCCTAAATGCATGTGTCCTTAGACCATTTCTGATGGCATCTAATGACCTTGCCTGAACATGTGCTGCCTTGTAATCTGCACTCATTTGTCACTTTCTAGGTTTTGTCGCTTTCTGCTAGATCTACTAAAATAACATGGATGGGGAAAGCGAAATAAATATTAGGGATGCCTGGGATGCTTTATTTATTCTTTTAATTTCCTTTGACTTGTTTTGAGATATTGGAACTGGCTCTCAAATTTAAAATAAAACAACCATTGTGAGGAGCTGAAGGTGTCATCCTGTGTAATAGAAACTCAGGTGTTGGTGGGGGCCCTGAGAGGTCTCGTGTGGTCAGTGGGGAGAGTGTAGTCTTGCAGGACTACATGCTCAGCTGGTGGGTGGAGGGGGTGGTGGTCCTAGAACCTGGGTGTACTGACTCCCTTTCGGGGGCTCCTTCCACAGCCCAGCTCCTTCCTTTGCCTGAGCGCTTTGCTCACCCAGCTGTAAGGCTGTCTATGCCACGGCAGAGTGAAAGCCTTCTCTGGGACCACACATCGGCCAACTCATTATCAGCAGCCTCTGTTCTCTTAAATCATCTGGCTTCCTTATCGAAGCCATCTCTGTTTTGACCTTGGTTGACCATGGCGGACTGCCCGCATTGCTCAAATGATCTCTGTTGAGGCTGCATCTTAACTATTGCTCAAACTTGTCAGAATCCTAGGACATGAGGATCTTAATCTTGAGTGTGTGTGTGGGTGAGAGAGAGAGAGAGAGAAAGAGGGAGGAAGTCAGACAAAGAGAGAGAGGAGGAAAAAGAGGGAGGGAGGGGGAGAGACAGGAGAGAGGGGATGAATATGAATAACAAGCATTTTGGATATACAACCATTGAAGACTTCAGCTTTTCCTCCAGCATAGGAATAAGCCCAGACAAAATCTCTTCTAGTATAAAAGTTTGGAGGTGGATACTGTTGCTTTAAAGTCAAAATAATACTTAATATTTACTGAGCATTTATTATGGTCCAGATACCATACTACGCACTTTACATACATTGTAAAATTGAGTCATCACAGCAACCCAGTGAGGGTAGTTATTGTTATTAGCCTGACTTGGTGGAGGAGGAAGTTGAGGTTAAGAGTGGATAAACAGCATGCCCAAGGTTGCAGAGGTTAGAATGTGAATCTAAGCAATCTGACTCCAGAGCCTGTTTCATAGTTTCCCTGATCACAGAAATGGTGTATATTCACTTTAGAAAACTAGAAATACAGAAAAAAGTGAAAGGCAGATCACCCACAAGATAACCATGAACAGGGATGCTTCGATGGCCAGTGGTTGAATGTCTGCCTTCGGCCCAGGTCCTGGGATCGAGTCCCACATCAGACTTCCTGCAGGAAGCCTGCTTCTCCCTCTGCCTATGTCTCTGCTTCTATCTCTGTGTCTCTCATGAATAAATGGATAAAATCTTTAAAAAAAAAAAGAGATGATCATGACCATTTTTAGTATTTCTAGTCATATACCCTCTTTAACTGGGATCATGCTGAGTATACTGTTGGGGTGCTGACTTTAACACCGGCCCCTACAAGGGTGTCGCCATGCTATTTTGAGTCCCAGGCAGCATGATTTTATTGCCCCTACCATTTTACATCTCCTGTAGATAACTGTAACGTACACAAGTAATCTAATGTATTGAGCATGTGATTCTCTAGATTTTTTTTTGTGATTCTTAGTAATGCTGGGCTGGATTTCCTCAAACATGTATCCTATTTTTGGACATCTCTGTTTTTTTAGGATACATTTTGATTTTTCTAAATTTATTTTTTATCATTATTATTATTTTAAGATTTTATTTATTTATTAGACAGATAGAGCACAAGCAGGGGGAGCAGCAGGCAGAGGGAGAGGGAGAAGCAGGCTCCCTGCTGAGCAGGGAACCACATGCGAGGCTCAATCCCAGGACCCTGAGATCATGACCTGAGCTGAAGGCAGATGCTTAACTGACTGAGCCACCCAGACACCCCTTTAGGATACATTTTTAAAACTGGAACTGTGGATTCAAATAGTAAAAGCCGGGCAGCCCGGGTGGCTCAGCACCGCCTTCGGCCCAGGGCGTGATCCTGGAGTCCCGAGATCGAGTCCACGTCGGGCTCCCTGTGTGGAGCCTGCTTCTCCCTCTGCCTGTGTCTCTGCCTCTCTCTCTCTCGCTGTCTCTCTCATGAATAAATAAACAAAATCTTTAAAAAAAAATAGTAAGAGCCTTTATAATGTTTTGATACATATTTTTTAAATATTATATTTTAGCACTCACCAGCCAGAGAAAGCAATGTATGTCTGCATCTCTGCACTCCCGGAGAGCTTGAAGTGCTGTAATTAAAAAACAGAAAAGCAAAAACCTTGTCAATTTAATAAGTTGAAAATTACATCTTGTTTTAATTTCCTTTTGTGTGTGTGTGGTTTTGAGTGAGGTTGGACTTTTTCATCTTAGGTTTTCTGTTTTTTATATATTTTTTAAAAACTATGTTCTCTGCTTATTTTTGTATTAGGATATATATATTTTTACATATATATATATGTTCATTTTGAATAGGGTTGTTAACTCTGTCAATGATGTTACAAATATTTTCCCCACTTTGATATTTTCCTTTAAATTTTATTCATGGTGAATTTGATACAGAGATATTCAAAATGTATGTGTAGTCAAACATATTTTTTCATTTATACCTAAAACAGATTTTCATGCACTAAGATCAGATAAATACTCACCTATAATTTCTTCTAGTTCTTTTATTGTCTCATAGTTTATATTTAGAGCTTATTTTGATGTGTGATCTCAGGCTTGAGGATCAGATGAACCAGGCCAAATGGCTCACTGGTTTTTGCGTTTATTTAATACTGTTTTATCCCACTGATAGGAAATGCCACCTTTATCATGTACTAGGTATTTTTATGAACTTGGATATAATTCTGAGCTTTCTATTCTATTCTCTCCGTCTTTTTTTTTAAGATTTTATTTTATTTATTCATGAGAGACACACACACATAGAGAGAGAGAGAGAGAGAGAGAGAGAGAGAGAGGCAGAGACACAGGCAGAGGGAGAAGTAGGCTCCATGCAGGGAGCCTGACATGGGACTCAATCCCAGGACTCTGGGATCAGGCCCTGGGCTGAGGCTGGCACTGAACCACTGAGCCACCCAGGCTTCCCACTCTCCATCTTTTAGTTTGGATTTTGTGGCTTTCATAGTTTTTAATATGTTCAATCTTAGATTCCTCCATATAACTTTCTTTTTCCAAAAATCCTTAGCCATTTTTACCTGTTTATTCATTAATTTTTATATAAAGATAAGGCTAATTTGGTTATATCTTTCAAAATAAATTGTCATAGATTACATGTTAATCTGAAGAGAATTGAAGTCTACACTTTTGCAAGTTTTGATCTATGTATTTAGTTTTACTTAAGACTTCTATTGCCCCTTAGTAAAGCATTGTCTATTTTCATAGGATTCAAGTAATTTTTGTTGTTTTCCTTGGAGATTTTATAGTGTTGGTTAAAATTGTGCACTTGGTCTTTATGTTGCCTATATTTTTAGCTTATTGATGGTTTATAGGAAAATTCCGTGTGTATTGTGTATGTATATATTTATATATACACGTATATAAATATATATGTTTATATATACGTGTAACACATATATAAATATATGTATACATGTGTGGATGTACGTCTTCTAATAACTGGCCATCTTACTGACCTCACAAAGTTGCAGTAGTGTTTCAGCTAATTCCCTTAGATGGTCTAAATAGGCAAAAATAGGTTTTTTTTTTTTTTTTTTTTTTTTTAGGGTGGGGAGGGACAGAGGGGGAGGGAGAGAGAGAATCCCAAGCTGGCTCCATGTCCAGCCCAGCGTGGAGGTCTATGCCTGGCTCTGTCTCACAACCCTGAGATCATGACCTGAGCCAAAATCAAGAGTCAGACCCTTAATCGACTGAGCCACCCAGGCACCCCAGTAATAGTATTTCTAAAAATGGAAATATTGTCTTCTGTAATGTTCTTCTTGTAATGTTCTTATTTTCATTTCTTTTAGAACTTCCCAATGCCATGTTAAATAATAATGGTAGAGCCAGGTACACTGACTTCATTCCTGAGTTTAATTATAACTTTTAACTTCTTTTTTTTAAAATTTTTTATTTATTATTTATGATAGTCACAGAGAGAGAGAGAGGCAGAGACATAGGCAGAGGGAGAAGCAGGCTCCATGCACTGGGAGCCCGACGTGGGATTCGATCCAGGGTCTCCAGGATCGCGCCCTGGCCCAAAGGCAGGCGCCAAACCGCTGCGCCACCCAGGGATCCCTTAACTTCTTTTAACGTGATGTTGGCTATTGATTTATGGCAGATACCTTTTTTGGTGACAAGTAAGGAGTATTCTATTCCAATTCTCCACACCCCTCCCCACAGAATTTTTTTACAATGTCTTTTCAGCAACTTTAATAATGATAACTTTTTCTATTGAACCAGTGATGCTATGAATGGCATAATGTAATCTCTGTATCATGTCCATGCCTGGAGGCTTTGAAATTACTTGTCCCCCGGAGTTATTTAACTCAGGTCCTTTTTCTGTTGTTGTATTATGAAAGCCCATCCCCTACCCCTGCTCAACACACACAATATTTTTCTACAGTAATTTTTCTGATGATTTTTTACTTCTCAAATAAATATGCAAGCTTTTAATTTTTCTAGGATATCTGCCATTTCTGTATTTAAAATTTTATTAATGTGGAGCCAAATTTAACATATTCTTAAAATTAAAAAATATCCTCAATGTTTTTGGTTTTATTCCACTTTGCCTTTTTAATTTGGTCTAGTTGTTCATTCTTTAGAACATTAAATTAACTAGCAGTAAATCTATTCTATTTTGGGAATATTTTTAAGGGCCACCTTTTGAAGTCTTTTCCATTTAAAACTTTGAATTTTTTTCTGTTATTATTTTTGCATGCTCTGCCTTCACTTTACTTTCCCTGGCTTTATTTCCCTTTTCTGATTTATTGAGGTGATTGCTCTTTTAAGTTTTTCTTGATGATGAAAACATTTAAGGTATTTGCTTGAGTGTGGGTTGCCTACATTTTAATATATAATGCACTCCTTATCTTTATGGTCTAAATCTGCAGTTTGCATGAGTCAGCATCTCTTAGACTAAACTTGTTTCAAAGAATGCTTTGTAAATGTACACGTTTATTTGGATTGTTTATGCTTTTTTTTTTATTAATGTGAAGTTAATGAACTTTGATCACATTGTGATCATAGAATATTGAGAGGTAGTCAAGTTTCCTTGGTGCCCTGATATTTGATTGGTTTCTGCTAATGTCCCATAAGTCTTTGTAGAGAAGATTCATGCTGTAATTATCAGGTTGATCTAGTCATGATATGAGCCTTTTTTTTTTATACTACTTCTCTAGACCTTTATTAAATTTTTCATCTGCAAGACTAAAAGCAGTGGGGTAGACTTCAACAAAACTATTGCATATCTCTTAGTCTCTGCTTATTTTTCTTACATATTTCCATGCTCTGTTTTCTGTCTCAGCACATACAAAGTATGTGTGTATCTCTAAAGATTTTTATTTACTTGAAAGAGAGAGGGAGAGAGCATGAGGCGGGGCAGACAGAGGCAGAGGGAGAAGCCTCCCTGCCGAGCAGGGAGCCCAACTTGATCCCAGGACCCTGAGATCATGACCTGAGCCAAGGGCAGACATTTACGTGATTGAGCCAGGTGCTTCTTAGCACATACAATGTTAACATTTCTTTTGAATGTACCCCTTGTTAGTAAAAACTGATACTCCTGTTCAATGCTTTAAATATTTAATTCTGATTTTAATGTATTGTTTTTATTTTTTTTTAAAGTTCCACTTTATTTTTTTATACCTTTATTTCTTTTAAGTAAGCTGTCTGTCCAAGGTGGGGCTTGAACTCACAACCCCAAGATCAGGAGACACACTTTACCTACTGAGCCAGCCAGGCACCCCTAACATACTGCTTTTCAAAGTGTAATTTTCTCCTGTTCCTTTGCTCCAATCTTCTTTCTCTTCACTATTATGAGTTTCTTGCAGATAGCATAGAGGTCATTCTTAATTTATGACTCCACCAGAGATTCTTTTGCTTTTTAAAAGAGAATTAATACCTATCTTCAATGTTGATCTACTTGTTCTTATTTTTGTCGTTTTATTCCTTTTCCTTTTATGATTCCTTAATGTTTCTACCACTTTCCATTTTGATGATAAGAGTTATTCTCTGACAATTTTCAAGTTATAATGTTTAATCTTTTGGTTTATCTTCTTAAATTTGAAAAAAAAAAATGACCTGTATGTGAACAGTGTTAAGAAGTTCGTTGATCATACCTTCTCTTTGTGTAAGATGAGATTAACACATCTTTCTTCTCCTTTGTGGTTCTTCTTTCCTTTTAAAAAACAGATACATAGGTATTTTGATTCAGCTGATTATTATTTTTTAAATGTTTGCAAATTTTCCTCTAAGAATTATCTAGAATAACCTGTATCATTCTCTAACTATATTCAATTGTTTGTCATTTCTATGGCTTGATCACATATTTTTTAAAAGATTTTATTTATTTATTTGAGAGTGAGGGGGGGCATGAGTAAGGGGAGGGGCACACAGACAGGGAGAAGCAGACTCCCCACAGAGCAGAGTCTGACTCGGGGCTCAAGCCCAGGACCTGGGATCATGACCTGAGCCGAAGGCAGACACTTAATCGACTGAGCCACCCAGGTACCCCTTGTTAGAATTCTTGTATCAGCATTCTTTGCCATCAGAGCTATGCAGTTTGTTTTCTTTCTGCTGTTGTCAACTAAAAGTCTAAAGCCAGCCTGATTTTTCTTCCATCTTAGTGACCTGGATACCTGTATTTTTTCGCTTCCTCAGGTGATGTTAGTGATCTTATTTTGACCTCAGAATTCAAAAGTTTCACTGGAAAGCAAGTAGAAGACAGTTTTCCTTAATTCATGTATATGCATATATATGTATCTATGTCTATTTTCATTTCTTTATTTTCTCTTATAGAGTGAGCTTTTTTTTTTTTCCCTTTGGGAACCAGGTACTTCTTCAATTCAGAAAAGTTTTCTTACATGGTATATTTAATAATTGTTTCTGTGGTATTTGTTCTGATTACTCCAGAAACCACAAATATCTATATCTTGGCTTCCTTTTCTGTCTTCCATATCCATTTTAACCTACCTTTTTGTCTTTTTGCTCTCCATTTGGTATAGTTTTTGAAGTTTGTTCTTCATATCATTGATTTGATTTTTGAGTGTTGTCTTTTCCTGTTATTGGCCCTAAGGAAGGTAGCTTTATTATTTTTTTATTTTTAAGAAGATTTTATTTATTTATTTATTTGAGAGAACAAGAACGACAGCATGAGCAGAGGGAGGAGCAGAGGGAGCTGGAGAAGCAGACACCCTGCTGAACAGGGAGCCTGAAGCAGGGCTCGATCCCAGGACCCCGGGATCATGACTGAGCAGAAGGCAGATGCTTAACAGATTGAGCCACCCAGAAGTCCCCCTAAGGTAGCTTTAAATTATACTTTCAAAAATTGACAATTGAAAACATTCCTAATTATTTTTTTTGTATTTCAGTCAGTTTCTTTTTGATTTCATTCACGTGTCTTGTCTCACCTTAATCTTTCAAGTCTTTTTCCAGAGTCTGGGTTTTCTTCACAATTTTTTTTTTTTTTTTTTTTTTTTTTTTTTTTTGGGCAAGCAAAGATTACATCTTGTTTGAAACTTAAATCTATTTCCAGTAGTAAATTTTTTCAAAATTATCTTCTTCCTTCACTTCTTGCGTGTTTTATGTTGCTTTATCAACAAGTCTTTACTGGCCCAATGTTGCATAGTTTTGGCTTATCATCATTGAATGGTTAAAGGTCTAACCCAGCCTGGAATTTGTTCTTAAAAGATCCCATGCCTTCTGGAAAAGACAAGATTCCGTCTCTCCATCGGAAGCTGCAGGCTTGGTCAAAATTTACGCAGTGATGTGTGTAGTCCAACAGCCATACAACCTGCGAGGGAGCTGGAGCTATGGATACTTTCTGTTGGCATTCTTCTTTGCAAGCCTTCTGCTTTGTGTTGGGTGAAGCCACTGGATGAGAGAATTTTCTGTTCTACATTTCTCCCAGACTCTAGACTCTACCATCACTCCATGTACCTGCATAATGGCGACTGAATGCATCTGGTGTCAGGGCCCTGCTATATAGGGAGACCTCTCACATCTGGTAGGGTAACCTTAGGCATGGTGGTGCTTATGCTAGGTTCTTCTCCTCTCGTGCCTTCTGACTGCCAGCAATCCAGATCCCAGGGTGTAGCTTTGTTTCCCACCAGCCGTTACCTGTAGCTTTCATTCCTTCATTTGAGGACTGGTACTTCTGAGTTTCTGTCAGGAACTCTGCTCCTTTTCTCAACAGTGCTGGACTGCTTTCTCGAGAAAGGGGATCACAAGTCACATCTGTGGATCAGCCTTTTTTTTTTAAGATTTTATTTATTTATTCATGAGAGACACAGAGAGAGGCAGGGACATGGTGGAGGGAGAAGCAGGCTTCTAATGGGGAGCCTGATGTGGGACTCGATCCCAGGACCCCAGGATCACAACCTGAGCCAAAGGCAGATGCTCAACCACTGAGCCACCCAGGTGCCCTGGATCAACCTTTTTAATGTTATGCTTTCTATGTTCTATCAAGCAAAACTGTCTTTAAGATGATGGCATGTGGCTAGTGCCCTGCTGTATTTTCCAGCACTGACTCGTGCGTATTTTCTTCTATATTTACATTCTTTTGCTAGTGATTTTGAGATTGATGATGTGCATTGAAGGCAGAGAGAGTGGGGCAGGGGGAGAGACTCTTGAAAATATGATATTTTAGGGGCGCCTGGCTGGCTTAGCAGTGGAGCATGCGACTCTTGATCTCAGGGTTGTGAGTTCCAGCCCCATGTTGGGTGTAGAGATTCTTTACAAAAAAAAATCTTAAAAAAAAAGAAAAAAGGAAATCTGATATTCAAAGATGTAAATTTCCAAAACACAGATGGAGAGGACTGTGAATTTTATAAAACATTTGTGAAGTTCTCTTAAATAGTGAACTCCCCCAGGACACTCAGCACATAAAGTAATTTGTGAAAGTTAGGCTTACACGTAAATTGTCAGACACACAGTCTTTGTTTATAGTAAGCTACACCTGTATCTCTGTAATAGTCCCCAAGAGTGTCAAGCTGCATGGTCCAATTAGGTACAGAAGAACACCCAAGTAGCAGCCAGTCACTTTGCCTGCGATAGTGTTTATGATTTAAAGTGATGCTCGTTTCACCCTTTGCACTGTTCCTGGCAGCATTTGGCAGCTGAGTTCTGGTTTTTCAGCCTAGCTCATGATTGCTTCACTCTAGAAGCTTCAGTGATCCTTGCAGGACCTCTCCTACTTGGGAGAGCAAGAATGCCAACATATTTTAAGGAAACAAAGAACAATAGTGTCCCATGTCTTCGAATAAGAGTGGAGAAATCATTCTTTCCACATCTGAACAAAATTGTAGTCAGAAGCAACAAAATGGCAAAGCACAGAGGGGCAGAGGATGGGCCAGGGGCTTAATAGATCTGGGAGCTTTACTTATTGACTTTCATTTTCTTGCCTTTCACTGGTCCAGCTTCAATTATTGTCAACAAAGGTGGCTCAGAAAAAGAGAGCTTGGAGAGAGAGAGAGAGGGAGGGCGAGGGAGGAAGGAAGAGACAAAGAGAGAGGGAGGGAGGGGGAGAAGACATAGGTAGAGCTGGTTTGCTTGCTTGCCAGAACATCCAGGTCACACAGACAATTCTAGAACAGAGGGAGGGCAGGATGCTGGGGCTCTGTGGAACAGACCTGGACTCAGGGCGGTGGCTTGTAGGCCGTCAGTGGCTCCTACTGAAATGTCACTTTGCACATTGCTGTTTGGGCTGGAGATCCATTTATAGCTTAAGATACAAACTCCTGACTTTTTCCAATGAGACTTTAATCTCTCATTTACTGATAAAATGACATATGGGGGGAGACGTGGTAAGAAAAGAGATGAAGAATCCTTTACCAATCCCTCAGCACAGGTTGAGGAGCCTTTGTCTATGGAATGAGCTGCTTCCTTTTCTCTGAAGCCTTGGGCACGTCACACCAGCTCATGGATACCCAGAAGCACATGCTGTGTGCTGCAGTCCTGCAGTTGACCACATTAGGATGTCTGATCAATTTCTTTGAGATTTTGGATGTGAAAAATGAGCAAGGAGCCGTCATTACAGATCAGGAAGGAATGATTTGGGGATACCCTTGACTTATGGTTATTTTTGTTTCCTGTGAACACATTTTGATGTAAAGCAAGAGGTGGTTCCCTAATGATAGACCATGGTTGCATGAGGCAGATGGGTACATTTTCATGTGTTTTGACATGTCAGATGGAAACACACCTGGCTTCTACAACTCCCCCTTAGATTTCTTACCCTAGACACTGACAGGCAATATATTTTGAAATTGTACACGAATATAACACTGACACATTGGAACATGCTTCCCATGGTTTTCATGAATTAACACATACTTGGCCTTGGAAACACCTTTCACGTCCAGGTATCCATCACACGTGTTTAAAGGTGAGGCTTTCTTAGTGGCCTTGACTGATTACTGAATATTGATTGAGCATATGTGCTATGCTAGGTGTTCTTAATATATAATCTCATTTTATATCACAACTCATTAGAATAAGTATCATCATCATGCTTGTTTTATGGTTAAGGGAGTATAGACTTGAAAAGTTTCTGTATCTTGTCTTAGGCCACATAGCTAGTAAACTTTGAGGCTCATCCTGGAGTCTCTGACTTGATGACCTACATTTTTTTCTACTGCATCCTGTTGACTATTGATTTTCTTACAGAGAGGAGACTAAATTTCTTCAAAGGTCATGTCATCCTAAAGTTGCTTAATGGAGAGTTCCAGCATCTCTACTCCTGTGCTTATGCCTTTCCCCAAATCATACCTGTTTCCCATGCTCCTTGAATAACCCTGAATTGTGAGCAAATGGTCTTACAGAATAAGCAGGAAGGGATTATATCCCCACAGTGTCATCTAGGTACATACCATTGTAAGGATAAACCCAGAAGCAGTGCAGGGATCATGAGCTATATCCCCAGCTCCATTCTCCACTAGTTCTCTTGTGGGTTTGGGAGGGCCATGTCCTCTCTGAGTTTCCACATCTGTGAAATGAAAGAGAGTAAAGAATCTCTCTCAGGTCCATTCTAGTGCTCCGATTCTGCAGTTATATGCGCCAGAAAATAGGAAGCCTGAACACATAAAACAGAATTTAGCACTGTCATGAAATGTAACGTACACAGTGAGTTAATGGAGAGCACATAGTTCATGATACAATTCACTGGTAAGGGGCCACATGGAATTGGCTATTAGTGAGAGCAGTTTACGTAAGTGACTAATTTGTATTACTTTTACACAATTAAAACAATTTTTTTATCATTTTCCACCCCCCCGATTCATTTACTAATGTTTATAATTAGTAGGTTTTCTTTCTTCTGATATGATATATAATAGGATACATACATGTATATGTGTGCAATTTACATATAACATGTAGACATCCTGGGTCCCACCTTCTAACAGTTGGGCTTCTCTATATCCTCCTCTTTCAAAACCTAAGTGTGAAGCATTTCCTTTATCCCATTAGTCTTTGTCTCTTTGTGTTGAGGGGCTCTTGGGAAGCATTTGCAGCTGTTCCCCATTGCTCAGAACTGGGTAAAGGCCTTTACCAAGTCTCCCCTTCATAAAGTCTTATCCTAGGAGAGGACCAGACAAAGAGACCCCTGGTTTATGGATTCACCTTCCATGGCCCTTCCCACCAGGTCCTGTTCTTTTAGGGGGAGATTATGCCTCCTGACACCAGCCTAGAAAACACTGGCCGAGACACAGGGACCAATGGGGACTCAACCTGCGTCCCTCAGTGTTACAGCTGTGTTGCTTGCAAGCATCCTATATGCTGCCTGCTATGGATCTTCCTGTGGGTGCTTCCGCTGCCCTCATCCCTTCTTCAGCCTGGGTGCTTCTTTGCATCATAACTTCTTCCCCCTGGCATCCTGTTTGTCCCATTTGGCTTTCCATGCCTCTCCTACTTCTGCCTGTTCTGGTGAAGCCTTCCCATTCTGTACCTATGGTCATGCCCTCTCCTGCCTCTAAACCTCTGCCACAGTGTTTATATTTGATTTGTGAAACTCAACACAGACATCCCAAGGAAGCCTGAGTCAAGCCTAGTGCTTTGGTGAGCTCACCCCATTTATGGTGGGGTGGGGCCTCTCTTCCTGCTGGGTCACCCGCCCATCTCAAAACTTGCCTTTCCTTGTGGAAATTTGTTTTAAAATAGGTTCTGGCTGCCAGGGGCTGCAAGCTGGGTAAACTCAATTGTGGGGCTGTTGGGAGGCTCCCCCCACCCTTGAAAATTCTAATACAGGATGGAGGGTGGGGATTGGGAAGAGGAGGGGGAACAGTGAGCAGTGGTGCTGTATCCCTAGAATCCTATCTCCCTGGGCCAAGGGAACAGGGAGGAGAGGTGTAGAGAAGAGTTTAGATACCCTCAGCAGGAAAAGAATGGTCTGAGAGAAGGACTAGCCCAAGACCTGCCTTTAGGGGGCGTCTGGCTCCGGGGCTGAGGCCACAAGCTCAGAAACTGGTAAGAACCAGGCTCTTAGTTCCCAGTGATTCTGGGTGGATGGCCCTCCAATGTGGCTGCGTCAGCCTGGGGCTGCACCCACCTCCACTGGGGAACCCCAGTGTTCTTTCTGAGGTAGTGTATATAGTCTTTAAGATAGCAACATGCCAGCCACTTTATATTCATGATCTCATAATTCTCATGTCCTATTACATTATAATAATTCCTACTTTACAAATGCATAACTGTGGCTCCCAGAGTTTGACCACGGTCATAGGACCATGGTCGTAGGACTCCAGCTTGTGATTTCAACATGTTTCCATAGTAATGGTAGGCCTTAAGATGAAGGGAAATAAGCTTTTAAAAATAAGAGAGTTACTGTAATTTATCTCCCAATTCAGAATGTTGGCTGCTGGCCTATGCTAGAATTTAAAGGAGAGGAGTTTAAAAAATCAAAAGTTTTAAAGGATGCATGTTTTTCAGAGGGCAAAACATTGACCTGAGTATATTCCTATTGAAACAGTGTGTTTCACTGGTGTTAATGTTGACAGGGGAGGGGTGGGAAGGAGTCACAGGACAAAAACCCCTGGGACCTGAAGGGGAGGCACTGTAGGGGACCAGAGGGGAAAGATCCTGTAGACAAACTTTACCTACTTTACGATTTGGGTCAGGACAGCTCTGCTTCACCTTCCTCTGGGATCAGAAAAATAGACGTTGGGCCAGTTACTCTAGGCTTATGCTTAGCTCACAAAGGACAGTTTAGTGTGGGGGTAATATTAATTCCTTGAATTCCCTTGGCATGGGTTTTGAAAACTTTTTAAGATTTATGTATTATTTGAGAGCCCTCACTCTGAAATGCATGAGAATTTTCTGCTTGCACAATAGATTCCACTTGGACAAAATCTTCTAGTTGTATTTCTCCTCTGAGTTACTGAAACAAATAGATTTTTAAGTGTCTGGCTGGCTCTCCACCGCCTCCTGTTAGAAGGTCAGAATGGAAAAAGATGGGTGTTAGCAGTGCTGCTGGAAGAATAAACTTGTAGCCCCCTGGGGAACCTTGGATTCCACCTCTCATCCAGTATCCTGCAGGCACATTTTTTTTTCTTCCTCTCAGTATAAAATCAATGCTGGCACTGACCAATTTTCTCTTGGTGCCTCATTAGAGTGAAGACGTTAATATTAGGAATCTCGTGTTCAGTGTTCAGTTTTAGCACTTTGATGGGGTTTTTCTTTTTCTTTTCCTGTGGTTTTTTTTTTTTTTTTTTGGACTACCTGTGTAATTTCAGGAACAAGCCTGGCTTTGTTATGCTTCCTTAATCTTACCTCACCTGGCCTAGATAACATGCATTCCAAATTGAATTAAGAGTTTGCAGTGAGGCAGCTAAGCAACAGGCTCGAGGCTGGGTCATTTTCTAAGCATCAAAGGACATGGCTTCACTTTCCAGGTCTGGCTTTGGCCTGCTTGGTGAGAGCTGATATTTAACTTGTCTCAGCCTGTGCACTTGGGGATGATGAAAGTTGCTGCCTGATTCATAACTTATAGGTGATTACACTTGTAAAGTATTTGGAGGCCCTTTTCTTTCATTCATTTATTCAAACAAACATTTGTTGTTGAATGAATGGTGACTTTGATTTAAAAACACTACAGACATAAAACACTGGCAGCTTGTAGATAGCAATTTTTTTATTTGCTCTCCTAGAGGAATTTCATTACCAAATCCTTGTGAATCTCGAACCTTGAGAAGAATAATCCTTTCCTTTGTTGGAGTTTTAAATTTAGAATAATCAGACAATAGTGAAGCATTCTGTTCAAAGCATTCCTTTTAGGCTACCCATTTATTATACACTGCTCTTAAGAAGAGATGAATTTGATTAGCGTTGAACATTCAAGTCGGTGTTTTTGCATTGCTAATATCAGGGAGAAATTTTCAAAAAGTTGTGCCTGCTGTTTAATATTATTATATAGTCAACTTTTAATTATCTGTACTGATGGAATATAATCAGCGATGTGTATACTCCAAAATCATTTCCCTTGGCTTTGGGAAGCATTGTATGATGCTTTTATTTACCTTCCATTGTGGTTTTGCTCAGACTAGTATTAGAATTGTATCATATTCTTTGTGCATGCAGCTCATCATAGAAAGGAAGGATGAAAAGCCCAAAAGTATACCAGGGGGTTAGGGAAAGGTCAACTGGAATTTAAAACATTTATTACAGATAATACACAGAATGAATGATCTCAAGATTATTCATCTTGATTATTAAATAGAAATGAACAGCCCTTCATTTACCATTTACCATTTCAATTGCCTAAGGGAAAAACAAAGCACAATAAACCACTTACAAGATTTCTGTGTACCGTTCCATTATTGTTTACCCTTTTTGCATTTTGGAATTTTGTTAAAGCAAAACTGCTTAAGTCACCCCAGTAACATAGCAGCAGTAAACACTGTCCGGTCCATGACACCCCCCGCCCAGGCCCATGTTGTGCACACCAGTGGGGCTCCAGGTAAGTCTTACGGGGGAACAGAGGGCTGGAGTCTTGACCTATTAACATTTCTAAATAATGTCACTGCTACCTGTGTTAGCTGTTACTGTTTATTACTAAAAACACCTCTTCCCTTTTTGTTATTCAGGTTAAGCTCGTTCTTATGGGCAGTAATTAAGGAAGGGAAATTTTGGAGGGTTTGTCTTCTGCCTATTAGTCTTCTGGACTTCAAAAGTCTTCTCTTCAAAAAAATATATTTCATCAGCCTGACCTAGAGGTCCTCCCTTCCTACCATTTTAGCCCTCTCTGTGTGGTTCATTCACCTAAGTGAGTGTGAAATTGCTCAGTTAGTGCTTTGGAAGCCAGTGACGTCTGGCTCTTCAGTGGGAGATAAGGGATGATCCATAAGCATGAAGGTGTAGATGCACAAGAAAAGAAATCCATCTTTGGCAACACAGTTTGGTGTGGGGCCAGTCCTTGGTAACTCAGGAGGGAGATCTCCAACCCCACTCACCTGGCCTGTGGGTCAGTAGAATCTGGTTGCCATTGTTGGGCTTCAGCAAGTTGGAAATTGCACTTGGTATCTTCTGCTGGCTTGCCCCCTGCCATCTGGTCAAAGTTTCATCTGCTTCCATTCCCTTGCAGGTGATGCTCTAGTACAGATGTTCAGATGCACTCCAGCACCTCATCGCCCCAGGAGAACACCAAGCAAGGGAGAGCTTTGGGAGGGGTGAGGTGTGGCTCCTTGGCAGAGGCCGGTCTCTACATTTATATTCTTGCCAGCCAGTCAGCATTGCACATACATGTCAACTTGCAGCTACCATGTGCCCTGGAGCAGAGCTGACCTCACCATGTTTATGAAACAGTCTGTTACCGGGCCCCGGGGTCCCCTGCTTTCCCGCTGCCCCCATCCCCATCTTTACTGACTTTCACACTATTTCCATATCCAGAAGCCAGTGTCATCATGCTGTTCTAACTCACTCCCTTATTCTGACCTGCTCTGTACAAAAGGAGAGGAAAACCAGTGTCCGAATGTCTGCTCTGTGTGTGGTTTGGGCCACATACTTTTCTATACATAATTGAACTTGAGCTTTGCACCAACTTTCTGAGACAGGTGTTTGTCTCATTTCACAGCTGATGGACTTGAGAGTCAAGCTAGTAAATAACTTCCCCAAAGTTACAGAGCTGGAAAGTGGTAAAAGTAAGATTAATATTTAGCTTTGATTCAAAACCTGTTCTCTTTCTGTGTATGTGTGTGTTCTTTTTTTTTTTTTTATTCCACTTCCAAGGTAGCCTGTTATTCTCATATTTAAAGAGGAAGATCATCTTTAAGCCAAAGGAAAGATTCTAATTACAGAGGTACAGGAACAGGGAGTTGTTGGAGGGCTGTGGTCTTAAGACCATGCTACACTGGCAACCAGCCCCTGCAAGGTGTGACAAGCTGTGCACACCATCCAGAGTGGTGCATCCAAACATCACCCTGGATGGACTCCACTGCTTTTACTTAATCCTGGCCTACTTGCTTCTGTTTCCAGCACTGTGGAGAACTCAGCTGCTTCTCTCTGCTGTGCTGGCCAGAGATGTGTGCCTTCCTGGCTTCCTACTAAAACTTGAATCAGGTTGGGGAGCACAAAGGTTTTACTTCCAGCCTTGTCTCTCTCCCCGTGGGTTTGGCAGCACTGCATTTAGGAATGTACTTTCCCTTGTGTTGGGAATAGTTTTATGTTTATGAGGGGATAAACACGAGAGGCCTCCTTCCCGAGGAAACCTTTTCCTGCCCTGCTGTCATAATTGTGACCAGCAGAAGGTGCGGTCCTTGCACGCCCAGCAGGGCTGCGGGGCGGGGGTGCGCACATCCGTCCTACACTCTCGGGACACTGGCTGCTGACGAAGGTCCCTTACAGAGCCTCCTTCCACTGGAGGTGTTCATAACCTCTCATTTGCTCGCCGTGCCTGTTGGAGAAAGAGGAGCTGGACGGAGCCACTGGCAGGCGGGCTCCCGCGCGGGCGCCGGGACGCGCGGGGGGCGGGAGGGGCGGGGGGGGCGAGGCGGAGCAGCCGCGGCCCGGCCCCGCCCCCTCGGCGCGGGCAGCCAATCAGGGGGCGGGGGCGTGGCCGCGAGGCCCGGGGAGGAGGAGCCTGGAGGAACGCGTGGCTGGGTGGTCCCGCTGCCTGGAACAGCTCCTTTGCAAGCCTTTCTTAAAAAATATGTTTCGCTTTTAAGTGCCCGGTGCCTGACCGCGAAGGGCCTAGCCCGTGCTGGAGGTGGGTCCTCCGTCATACGGGCTTCCCCTCGGGAAAGGGGCTCCTCTGTGCCGCTGCGGCAACCTCCTCCATCTGCTGCTGTAGGCTTGGAAGTGGGCTCTGACCTCATTTCCCTGCGGAGTTTAAGGGCTTGGGAGGAGGACTAATTAGTCCCTCATTAAGCACTTAACCACAGCGTGCAGTAATTCTCCCGAAAAGGTATTCTAGTCGTGAGATAAAAAGCCAGACACAGTTGTGACATCACATCGGAATACAGAGTCCTTTTAAATCAGAGTTTTTTGTAGTTGGGGGAAATGATTGTGTTTTCATAGCATCTTTACATAACGGTGTTACCAAGGGATCCTTTACAAATGTGATTTTTTTTTTTTTTTTTTTTTTTTTTTAGGGCAGCCCGAGTGGGTGCCTCAGCGGTTTAGCGCCGCCTTCCGCCCAGGGTGTGATCCTGAGGTCCTGGGATCGAGTCCAGCGTCGGGCTCGCAGCACGGGGCCTGCTTCTCCCTCTGCCTGTGTCTCTGCCTCTCTCTCTGTGTCTCTCATGAATAAATAAATAAGATCTTTAAATAAATAAAAAGTGATCTTTTTTTAAAGATTTAGTTTATTTATGAGAGACAGAGAGGCAGAGACATAAGTAGAGGGAGAAGCAGGCTCAGCCCCAACGTGGGGCCGGATCCCTGGACCCCAGGATCACGGCCTGCGCCAAAGGCTCAACCACTGAGCCACCCAGGCGTCCCTAAAATGTGATTTTTAAGGGCCCCTGAGGGGCTCAATCAGTAGAGTGTGCAACTCGATCTCGGAGTTGTGAATTTGGAGCCCCACACTGGGTGTAGAGATGACTTAAAAAGAAAAATGAAAAAATACAATGTAATTTTAACATTCTTGCCCATGTTGAAGATTATCTCATAATCTGGGAGTTTCACCTGAGGTTGCTGACACATCTTTTAACCCCGTCATCTTTGCGGTCATCGAGCACTAGATACTAAATACTAAAATAGGATTGCTTTGTTCATTTTCAGCAGAAAATAAATGGGAGTCAGAGAGCTTTCCTGACCAGGAAGGAAAGGCTCGCTCTTTTTTACGCTGCCTGGCTAGGCTCCAGCTTAATGGCTTAGAAAGTGAAGGCACCACCAGTATGGTTAATATAAGGCCCTACTTAATTAAACAGTGAGAGAAGAATATAATAAGAAGCAGAAGACGTCACTGTAGATGCCAAAAAAAAAAAAAAAAAAAAAAAAAAGGAACCACTCTAATAGTGACTTAACAGGCCCTAATAACATCTGGTTGTTTGCTTTACTTTTTATCACATCTAATGTTTCAGGGACTTCCATTTATAGTTGAAGGCCTCTGATTTTCCTTCCCCCCCATGCTGCCTGCCTCTCAGACATTTCCTTGCTTGTTGGGGTTAACTAGTAAGAAAGAGACCAGAATGGAGAAAGAATGCAGAAACATGGTCAGGATTACTTAAAAATCAGATAGTGGTTATTACCCATAACGGATGCTGTGGGGAAGAAAATCAAAACTATTGATGACAATATTTGCCAAAAGCTGACTATGTTTCACGTACCTCCGTTCGTGTTAGTTGTAGAAAATAGACTAGTTCCCCTCATGATTCACATCAGTGTCTGCTCTGGAGTCGTCCTGCCTCTTGTGTCTGTTCCAGCAATAAGAGGTTCTGTTCATTGTCTGTTTTTGCTTCTCTTCATGCCCTTTATTTGCTTATTCTACACTCAGACCCAGCTGGGTCTGTTGCTCCCAGGAGGGAAAGATATAGAACTGGCTGGGTGTGGCATTCAGGCTCTGAGCCAGGACCAAAGGTCAGTAGCCTCAAGCTCTGAGCTTGGTCTTTTTAGAGGGGGAAGAAACCTCTCCTTCTAACCCAACACCTGTCAAAATCTAATTACAAAGGTTTTAAAATTTTTGCCATTCTAAACTAAAAGCTAATAAGGCTCTTCTTCCTCTCTTTTGGTTATCTGTTCTGTTTCTAATATTGAAGGAAATAAAGAATTCTCTCAATTTGCCATAGTTTTGTGTATTTGAGGTTCCTACATGCATGTTCCAGGTGGGCAGTTTTGGTCTTTGGAACCTAACGTATTCTAGAGCATTCTATGACATCTTTAGCAGCCACCATGCTTAAGAATTAAACGATTGGGAAATAAAAAGCAAGGGGGAACTTTAGATTATTTATCCTCATCCAGTCTAAGTTATTGGTTAATGCCACATTTGAAGGTGGAGAAATAAACCTATCCTAGGAAGTAGCTCTCATTTGTTACAGTTAGTGAGGTCTAAGATGTTTATTTCTTTCTGAATATATTCATAACTTGGGCCTATAATGCAAAAAAACCCGACCCAGCATTAGATTAAATAGATCTCCTTCTTGATGATGTGCACTGCTGATAGGAGTGTAGATTGGCAGAGCCATTTTACAAACAGCTCAGCAGTGTTGTGGAAGATTGCGTGTTCACGTACCTTGTGATCCAGCTAGTCCATTCGTAGGCAGTACCCCAGAGAAACTTGGCTTCTGTGTATTGTTGCTTTCTTTCTTTTTTTTTTTTTTATTTATGATAGTCACACAGAGAGAGAGAGAGAGAGAGGCAGAGACATAGGCAGAGGGAGAAGCAGGCTCCATGCACCGGGAGCCCGACGTGGGATTCAATCCCGGGTCTCCAGGATCGCGCCCTGGGCCAAAGGCAGGCGCTAAACTGCTGCGCCACCCAGGGATCCCCTGTGTATTGTTTCTAATGAAAACTTGCATTGTTTCTTTTTTTTTTTTTTTAATTTTTATTTATTTATGATAGTCACAGAGAGAGAGAGAGAGAGAGAGGCAGAGGCACAGGCAGAGGGAGAAGCAGGCTCCATGCACCGGGAGCCCGACATGGGATTCGATCCCGGGTGTCCAGGATCGCGCCCTGGGCCAAAGGCAGGCGCTAAACCGCTGCGCCACCCAGAGATCCCACTTGCATTGTTTCTAATAGGAAAAAAAAATTAAAAATAACACTAGAAACTAAAAGCTTCTTAAATCTATCAGAAGCAGAATATTGAAAAATTCAAATAAGGGAATATTATACAGGAGTAAAAATGAATAAAGAACAGGTATTTGCAACACCATAGTTAAATATTAGAACTAGCCTTGTATGAAAAAAAAATAGCCACAGAAGTCTATATGTAATATGGTAGAACGGTTTATAGAATGCAAAATTAAATTGTATATTTTATGGAATGATATATACAAAATTCAGGGTTGTGGTCACCTCTGGAGAAGTGGCAGGGGATGAGCTTGGGGAAATAGCAGCAATGCTAGTAATATCTTAAATAAGATGGTAGATTCATGAGCATTCTGTTGTTGCTCATAGATTATATGCTTCATAGATATATTTTTTAAGATTTTATTTATTTATTCATGAGACAGAGAGAGAGAGGCAGAGACACAGGCAGAGGGAGAAGCAGGCTCCATGCATGGAGCCCGAGGTGGGACTCGATCCCTGGTCTCCAGGATCACGCCCTGAGCTGAAGGCGGCACTAAACTGCTGGGCCACCCGGGCTGCCCAGCTTCATAGATTATATACACATTGCATGCATTCTTTTGCAGGTTTCAAATTGTGCATGATACAAATATATATCTTTTGGGTTGAAATTTTTTCCCATTTTTATGAGATATAATTGACATATAGCACTTATATAAGTTTAGAAGTTATAGCATAATGGTTTGACTTATGTAATCATGAGATGATCACCATAAGTTTAGTTAACATCCATCATCTCCTAATGATATAATTTTAAAAATTAAAAAAAGTAAAAGATATATATATATTTTTTTACTTGTGAAGAGACCTCAGAGTTTTACTCTCTTAACCACCTTCATATATATTATAGAGCAGTGTTAACTATAGTCCCCATGTGATCTGTTACATTTTAAAAGTACAAGTATTTTCAAGGTGATAATGTACAATAAGGTAACCCAGAATTTTCTCTTGTTACTTCCACATTCTACCCATTTCAAAGTAAAGTCCCCAAGGTCTTGATATCACACAGGAGTGGTTGGAAGCTGTGGCCTGGGGACACCTGGGTGGCTCAGTGGTTGAGCGGCTGCCTTCAGCTCAGGTCGTAATCCTGGAGTCCCGGGATCGAGTCCCACATCGGGCTCCCCGCAGGGAGCCTGCTTCTCCCTCTGCCTGTGTCTCTGCCTCTCTCTCTGTGTCTCTCAGGAATAAATAAATAAAATCTTAAAAAAAAAAAAAAGGAAGGTGTGGTCTGGCAGTGAAATCCCTGGGGTCCTTTGGGTGGCCGAGGGGTATAGGATGATGCTGTCTTCTATCTCATTCCCTATGTGGAATGAGATGAAAGACACAGATGGAAGGGAAGACTCTCCCCTTCCAGCGAATGCCTAGAAAAATCTCAGGGCAAGGAAGAAAGGGGACCCAGCAAGTAAGGCTTGGTGACCTCTTGAAAAATCCATATTTATTGCCCCCCACAGTGACGAATGGTTCCAAATGTGGACAGTCAGCTTGGATAGGTTATTACGAGAAACTTGCTCTTTTGCTGCCCACTGTTCTTTCCCAAGCAAAATATGGCCTTTCGAGTGAGGTAGGATTTGGCATGTGTGTGATGATGTCATCTGTTACACAGCCAGGCAAAGTGTCACCAGCTCAAAGGTTCAGTCTTGCGGAATTAACAGCGGATATATGAGAAACTGGTCCATGTGGGAGGAAGGATTACAATAAAAGTGGAAGATGTACGCGGGCGCTGGTGGTGTGCTTGAGGACCAGAGCTGTCCGCTGCGGGGATGCATCACCCCTGAAGTGCCTGCCGGCCCGAGGGGAGGGCAGCCGTCTCCAGAGAATCAGCAGCTTATTCTTAAGCAGCTGAACTAGAAAAAGGTGTGACAATCTGGTTTGCGGAGGTGGAGCTTGACTCTCGATTTCCATTAAATGAGTGTGTGCAATCAATACCCCACTGAACGTGGGTCATGAGAACCCCCGGAGGCCCCTGTGCAGCGTGGTATTTTTCAGACTAATTCTCAGACAGGAAAATGTGCAGCATGGCTGTTTTCTAAAATAGTCTCAACATCATTTATGTAATGTCAATGCATCTGGAAGTGAAAATGCTAAGAGTTTCATTTCACTAAAAAGTGGAAAAAAAAATTTTTTTTTTTTTACTTTAACCTTTAACTTTAGATCACAATTAGTGGCATTTTTGCCACAGGGTTGAGAGTATCAAAGTGGGTGTATTCATTGATGCATCGAGCCGGTATCTACTGAGAATATTTTGTGTGCCAGGAACTGTGTAGGCTGGTAGGGAAAATGCAGAGAGATGGTCAGTGACTCTCGGGGGCTCCCAGTCAAGAGAAGGGAGCATTACATTGCAGGACAGATAGGGTCTGTGTGGGAACATGTCACAGGGGAAGTGATATCTGAGCTCAATCTTAAAGCAAGAGTAACATCTGAATGAGTGAGAAGGACATCCCCAACTGATGGTGCACCAGCATAAGGAAGGAGGCATTTTGCCTCATAAGTTCCTAAGATTTCACAGGATTTTATGACACGAACACAAGCATCATAAGAATGAAATTAATAGTAAATTCAGATAACATTGATCTAAGTAAATTGAGACTTTTTTTTTTTTTTTGCTCAATTTGTTCTACCTTTCTGTCTCAATTATGTTCCAGAGAACAACCTGTTTGCACCATGTTAAAGTGCTCAGTGCTTGTGGCCGATGAATAGAATTATAACTCTAAAACTAGTTTAATATTCTAGCAGTAAAACAGAAGTTAAGAATTAAGCATTTTTATATTTTCCCTCTGTAACTCTGGTACGTTTCAGAAGATGGGTGAACCTCAATTAGAAATCTGACTTGCTTTTTTAATTAAAGATTTTATTTGTTTATTTATTCATGAGAGACAGAGCGAGAAAGAGGCAGACACATAGGCAGAGAGAGAAGCAGGCTCCCTGCAGGGAACCTGATGTGGGACTCGATCCCAGGACCCCGGGATCATGACCTGAGCCAAAGGCAGACGCTCAATCCCTGAGCCACCCAAGTGCCCCCTGACTTGTTTTCATGTGTTACAGAGCTAAAGGTAAACTGAGAATAGAAATCATAAAATGCAATGGTGCTAGTATGTTATATTTCAGCACTTTACAGTGTACAAAATACTTTAGTATTCATTATGCACATTTGGCCAGTATGCAAGAGAAAGAGCAGTAAAGGGCCAACTTATAAGTTTGCTTTGTAAAGGATAAATTATTACCAGTTCATTCTGCTCAAGCATGTACTGGTAGCAATTGTAGTAAACAGTTCATTCTCACGGTTTTTTTTTTTTTCCAAAAAACTGTTGCAAAGTTACCTTGCCTGTTTTTCCGTTTTGCATAGTCTATTTCCTTAAATTTCAGCAATTCAAAATCAGAATGGCATCTAATAGATGACACATGAAATGTGTTTGCTGTTAATTCAAGCATCTTATGGCATATTCATTAAGGTAAATATGTGATACGTATTTATCAAGTCACATTACTCTGTCCAGTGATTAAAAGGGACGAATATGTATTTCTATCTTGTTTTTTTAGTGAAAGAAATAATTTATTGTAAGCATTCCTAATTATCTCAGCTAAATGTTTATAGCATTGGAATGATAATATTTGTTGTTTCAATCATTTAGATTTTATAGACAATTTTTATATAGAAATGCTTCTTTTCTGTTGATGCTTTCATACCTCTACACATATATGAGAGATTACCGAAATAATTTGTCCTTTAGCTATAGTGAGTAAGGCTCTTCTTTATTCCTAGTTTGCTAGATGTAAACTTCAGCCATTTTTATGGCTTAACTGAGAGGGTAATGCTAATTAATGTTTTAATAGGAAAAAAACGTTGGCCAATAAAACTATTAAATTTGGAGCATGGATTATAAATTCAACTCGGTTGCCCTAATGACAATGTTGATAGTGATAATGATTATGCAGTTAATATTTATGCAGTGCTTCTAAAATGCTGAGCTCTGTGCTAAACATTTTATTTATATTATTTAATTTCCCCAAGTGCACAGTTAAAGGAGGTGTTCTTATGCCCACTTTACAGATGGATTTATAACCATTATATATAATTAAATAATAATAATTAAAATATACTATGCTAATAACACTTAAATATTCAACTGAAACTTTGAACATATGAAATTTATATGTATAATAGATATGTGTGTCTATATATGCAAGTACACATGTGTATATGCGTGTGTATATACATGTATATGTATGTTCTTTTGTTCATTGAACAAATATTGAATTGTAGACTATGTGTTATAGGCTGCTGTGCTAAACTCTGGAGATAGGGATCCCTGGGTGGCGCAGCGGTTTGGCGCCTGCCTTTGGCCCAGGGCACGATCCTGGAGACCTGGGATCGAATCCCACGTCGGGCTCCCAGTGCATGGAGCCTGCTTCTCCCTCTGCCTATGTCTCTGCCTCTCTCTCTCTCTCTCTCTCTCTGTGTGTGTGTGACTATCATAAATAAAAATTAAAAAAAAATAAAATAAAAAAAATAAAAATAAAAATAAACTCTGGAGATAGTACAGTCCTTTGCCTTAAGGGACTTAAATTTAAGGCAAAATGTAAGATAAAAGTACAAGAAAACATGATAATTCCTTAATAGGGAAAGTACTGGATGTTGTAGAAAAATGGGGAAAGAGGGCACCAGCTTCCTAGGAAGTATTAGAGAGGTCTTTACAGAAATGAGTCCTATCTCTGAGACTTGAAGAAGGAGTTTGAAAAGATGATGTGTAGAGGGGACAGAGTAGACTAGCGGGTAGAGATAAGCAAGGGCAGGCGAGGCAAGGTTGGTCAGATCAGGAAGCCACAGGAAGGAGCGCCTGGGTAGCTCAGGGGTTGAGCGTCTGCCTTCAGCTCAGGGCGTGATCCCGGGGTCCTGAGATCGAGTCCCACAACAAGCTCCCTGCAAGGAGCCTGCTTTTTCTCCCTCTGCCGGTATTTCTGCCTCTCTCTGTCTCTCATGAATAAATAAATAAAATCTTAAAAAAAAAGAAAAAAAAAAAAAAAAAGGAAGCCACAGGGTTTCAGAGATGCTGAGCATCCAGGGCAGCTAGAGCAGTGACACAGCTGCCTGGGGGCAGATCTCAAGGAGCCTCACCTGCTGTCCAAAGGAATACAGACCTTATATTCTGTGTGTTGAAAAGCTATCAACAAATTAATTCAGCAAATGCTAATTAAATTATGATAAAGGATGGTCTTCCTTCCTTCTCTCCTTCCTTTTCTCATTTATTCATACAGCAGATTTCCACAGAGTGTCTATCATGTGCCAAGCATGTGTTGAATATTGAGGCTAAAAGGGTGGACAAGAACATACACAGTTTTGCTTTCCTGGAGCTTACTAATTAGTAGGAGAAATAAGCATTAATCAACGAATCTAGCAAAAAAAAAAAAAAGGTAAAATTATAAAGGTGTCTAGTATAAAAAGGGAAAGTGCTTCCATCAAAGCATGGAGTAGGAGGTAGTGACCTGGCCATGTAGGTCAGGATGGGCTCCCCCGGAGAGCAGGATGGGCTCCCCCGGAGAGAAGAGGACTCTGACCTGAGATCTGAAGGAGAAAAGAATACCATGTCATTTGAAGAAGGTGGGTGATTTGGGGAGAAGTCTTAATGATGAGGAGATCACATGCAAAGGTCCTGAGGCCTAGGAGAGTAAAGTGCTTTTTAGGAATTAAAAGTGAACTGGAAAAGCTAGAGTGCAGACTGGAAAAAAGAGCACAAGGACTGGACCATACTGGACCCTGGAGGCCACATTAAGAACCTAGCTTGATGGAAAACCATTGCATTACCATAAGTAGGAGTTGAGGATGGGCAGGATGAGAATGGACTGTAGGGTGACAGGAGTAGAACCAGGGAGACCATTTGGGAGGTCCTTGTAGTAGTCTGGATGAGTCGTGCTAGTTGGAGCCCTAGAGCAGGGGGGTGGTGTAGGGGAGAGGTAGAGGGTGGTGTGCTGTTGGTAGAATTCATGACCGGTTGGGTGGGTGTGGGGCATCATTAGGGAGAGGAAGATGTCAGGGTGATGTTGGCACCCATTGCTGAGCTAGGAAAACAGGAGAGAGCAGAATCCACTGCTTGGATTTCCAGAAAACACCAGATTGGGGGGAGTGGATATCATAAGGAATTGAGGTTTGAGGTTGGCCTTGAGGAATGAATAGGCATTTTCTAGTTGGCAAGTAGAAAAAGGCATGCTAATCAAAGGAAGTGGCATGCATGAAAACACAGAGATATCACCAGAATAGTGCAAATAAATGCACACACTCACATACACACATGTCCAAAAGGGAAATTAGTGTGTGACCCATAAATAACTTTACTGGTTCCTTGATACGCTTACACCTATTCTGTGTTGCAGTGATTCTAAAACCTGTAGTATATAGAATTTGTAAATAGGTAGATATGTTTAAGTATTTTTTTAAAACCATAGACATAATATAGAGAAATTCCTTTCTTGACTTCCACGTCTTAAATTAGGGATTCACATATGGCTTCAGATTTTGTTAATCTGTTTTCTTTCCAATAAAATGTAACCATTTAGAGAGGACTTGGATTTTAGGTTTTTCCTTTGTGGTTTGGCATCTGGATTTGGGATTAGTTGGCATTTTTAATTGACTAAAATAACTATGAATTTACTCTTGATTGAAATAGGAACATGTTGAGTTCAATTTAGCTTGGGAATTGTGTTTTTTAATATTTTTTATTTATTTATTCACGAGAGAGGCAGAGGCATAGGCAGAGGGAGAAGCAGGCTCCCTGTGGGGAGCCTGATGTGGGACTTCATCCCAGGATCCCGGGATCACGACCTGAGGCAAAGGCAGACACTCAACCACTGAGCCACCCAGGCATCCCAAGCTTGAGAATTAAAATCAAAGGACAGCCACATCCAAAAAGAGTTAGTAATGCTAAGACCTACATAACATATCAATTCTGGGGAAAAATAAGATGATGTCAATTTGATATTTAATGAATACAGGCGTTTTGATAGCAAGGTCAATTTTGGAGAGATGGTACAGTACTAAAATTATCAGCATGGCCTCTGTGAGCAATATTGGCTTAAATCCTGGCTTTAACATCTGCTAGCTATCTGAACTCTCTGGTTTCTTGTCAGTAGCAGAGATACTAATGATTGCTAGCTACTTTGCAGAGTGCAGTACAGTGGGGGTAACGTGCATAAAGCTAAGAACGTAGTAAGTGTTTGGTAAATGTTAGTGATAACTTTGAATTTTATCCCCAATACCGGGCTGTACCTGAGTCATCAACAGAGAGGCATGTATAGTTGCAAAACTGGAAGCCAGGCTGTTATGGTAAAAACAGGTGCTGAATTTGTTTAACTCTGTGGCTGGAAGGAATCTTCAGAGACCATCATATTCACTAATATTTCAGACATTTTCTGGGGGAGAGCTTTTTTTTTTTAATTTCTCTGAAGTTTTGGAATCATTAGGAAAGGATGGGAAGGAACGACATCATCTTGATGATGATGACATCATCTTGATGGTAACATCCCTGAGGCTAGGATGGGATGAGGTATGAACTCTGGCCAGAACCCCACTCACTGTGGAGATGAGGGCCTGCTATGGGTCTGCTTGCTGAGGTTTTGACATCTGCCATAAGAATTGTGTGTGTGTGTGTGTGTGTGTGTGTGTGTATGTATGTGTGCATGCTCGTGCCTATGAGAGAGAGATTATGCAAGTATGTTTCTCTTTTCCGTGACTTCAGCTAATGTGAATGAAGGGCACAGAAAGCTGCCTAACTCAGTAGGAAATTGTTTTTATAATTACAGGTCTAGGCATTTTACATTGAGTTTCTCTACTGCCACCCCTTCTACTCAAGCAAAATCTGTGTGGAAAGATCCGCTGGGAAGGAACTGACTGCTTATGTTTCTCCATTGTGATGAAAGCACATGGTACAGGTAAATATCTCCAAAATTTTTAACCAAAAATAACTCTCATTTAGTGTAACATTCCCAAAGTAGTTATGGGGATGTATCTGTATCTATTCTCACACACACGCAGACCCACAACATAAATACACATCTATAGGTTCGCATAGTCTCCAGCTATTTATTCTTTCTCTGTATTGTAAAAATAGAACCCTTGCATTTTTTTGGGGGAAAGAAAATAGCTTCTAATTATTTTGAGATCACTGATTAGGATGGATGATAAGGCACTGATAAGAAAGATAATTCCAATGATGGTGTTCAGAAATTCAGCTAGAGGGATCCCTGGGTGGCGCAGCAGTTTAGCGCCTGCCTTTGGCTCAGGGTGCGATCCTGGAGACCCGGGATCAAATCCCACGTCGGGCTCCTGGTGCATGGAGCCTGCTCCTCCCTCTTCCTGTGTCTCTGCCTCTCTCTCTCTCTCTCTCTCTCTCTCTCTCGCTCTCTCTGTGACTATCATAAATAAATAAATAATTTTTAAAAAATTATTAAAAAAAAAAAGAAATTCAGCTAGAGAGACTACCATCACCTGGTATTAGGAAACAATACACTATATACTATTACCTCACTTTTTTGTTCCTCTTAAAAATGTAATAATGAACTTCTTTTCATACCAGCAGATATATATCTACAGCATTATTTTTAATGATTATATGTAGTAGAGCATTGAATGCATATCCTAAAATATATTAATTGATCCCCTCTGTTGGACATTTAAGGTATTTCTAATTTTTTGGCTTTTATGCTACCATGAATATTTTCTTTTTTTTTCATGAATATTTTCTTATAGCTTAATATTAGGTGCCGTTACTAGTGATTTCCTTGGGATACTTATCCCTTACCTGTAAATTGGAGAGTTTAAAAGTTTTCAAGGATTAAGACTTTCTGATACTTCCTCTTGCCAAATGACTTTCCAATAAAGTCATACCAGTTTATATTTCCAGAGGCACAGTATATGAGAGTACCTGTCTCCATACAGTTTTGCCAGTGCTGAGGAATTTTGAAAATAGAGTTCTGCCAATTGATTATAAGAAATGGTATCCTATGTGTTATTTTTTTGCAGGGAGCGATTTACTTGTAAATTTATAAATCATACTATTTTAAAGAGCTTTCCTCTAATAGACAGTAGCATGCTTAAAACTTACTAGTTTTTGACATTTGAAAAATAATACTTAAATCAATAAGGGAAGGGGTCCTAGGGAGTTTTAGGTTTTCCCCCTTTTTTTCAGCCAGGTATTTTTAGACAATCATGATATCACTGGATAGCAATACTTTGCAATGGAAAACACAGTTTTTCATTTCTTTTTTTTTTTTTTTAAGATTTTATTTATTTATTCATGATAGTCACAGAGAGAGAGAGAGAGGCTCAGAGACACAGGCAGAGGGAGAAGCAGGCTCCGCGCACCGGGAGCCCGACGTGGGATTCGATCCCGGGTCTCCAGGATCGCGCCCTGGGCCAAAGGCAGGCGCCAAACCGCTGCGCCACCCAGGGATCCCCAGTTTTTCATTTCTTAATAAGAATAAAAGTATTTAATAGATGGCTCACATTAAACATGGATCTGAAATTATACTGAAATTAAAGCATATCTATGTGTGTATATCTATGCATATATGTGCCCATCTGACATTGGGAGCATGATTCAATATAATTATTGTAGCTCTATATGATTCAGAGGCTGTAGATCACCGTAGACAAGACTGCAGACTCCGGACTGCTTGGATTCAAATTCCAGCTTCGCTGTTTTCTTGGGGTGTGACGTTGGGCAAGTTACTTTACATCTTGAGTGTCTAAGATTATAAAATTTAGATAATAATGGTACCTATCTCATAGGGTGTTGTTGCAACAAAATATATATGAAATGTTGAAAATTATTTTTTCTTTTCCCAATTTCTTTTCATGCTCCTCTGGTATCTCCCCAAAATGTAATATATTTCTGAATGGCTTTAGTTTGAATTAATGAAGTCATTGCAGTCCTGCAAGTCAGAGAGACCCGCTCACCACAGAGCCATGACATCTGTCACTGTGTGAGCGCAGGCTGCCTTGCTCCTGTGCTCCAGTGAGCACCTCAGGTCAGGCAAGCTTGCTGGCCTCTTTGAGCTGCACATGGAGAGTCTCTGTCTGACACTGTGCATGAGCTACCAGCTTCATCTCTTCCCCCATTATAAATAAGCTTCCTTCCCCTAATTAAATGAATGAGAAGGTAGAGTGAGAGACCCCCACCCCCCAGCTCTTAGGAAACATATGCTTCATCCCACATAAACACAGAAGGGAAACCTGTAGGATTGTGAGGTTCCTCAATCCTGTAGCTACATCAGACAGTTGAAAAATAGAAGGCAAAAGAGGCAAAGGATTATTTGGCATCCAAGGAGACACAAGGCAACTTGACAGGCTTCGGCTAATGCCTTTCACTGGCTACTCTGCAACCCTTGTGTCTGTCGCCACGCATTTGTTTTGGCCCACATTTACAGTCTAATTTGAACAGCTCTATATTTTTCAATAAAAGGAAAAACATCTGAATTCCTAATTAAGACAGTTTAGCTTAAGAATTCCTCTGTAATGGCTCATAAATTATTCCCCTATACATGATTGGAAGAGCGAGTAAGAAAATGAAACTCATATTTATACACATGCATGTGTTATTTTGATAAAATTAGTAAGTTCATAAAGAGAGAGAGGAAAGCAAATATGTTGGCAAATAGAGGTCAGGAAAAGAGTTCATAATGTCCTGCCAGACTCCAGTGAGGCACCTCACGAGTGTAGGTAGGAAGGCTGGACGTCATGGTAGTGAGAACGGTAATAACAGTACCATATGGAACATTTGGTATTTGGATAGCACTTGGACTCCTCCTAAACTACAGAATCAATAGGAACTCAAACAGAGAGGAAGAAACAGTTCTCTTGCTGCAAATCACTGGCTGGTGTGCAGAAATGCAGACGTGTTGATTATCTAGGGCTTACCAGAATGAGTGTCTCTAGGGAGGCAGAAGAGTGGGGGAATATTTAACCATATGTAACTTTGCTGTGGCCTCACACCTGTGGTCCAGCACGTTTTGATTGTCTCCATAAGCAAACCAGTTTTGCAATCATGTAGGAAACCTGTCTGCAAGACCAGGCCAAAACCACTGTTGAAAACTCAATTCATAGAGTCCCGCGGGGCCTGTGGGGTGATTGGGACTCTGCTGGTGCAAAGGGGAAAGCATGGCTTTTGAATCATAAGAAGCTGAGACCATGCCTTTAAATTCTAACTCCATTCAGCCCTGTATTACCCATTTATTCATTCAGCAAATACCTCTTTTGGAGGCTACTATGTACTAGTACGGTTCTGGCATTAGAGATTTGGAATGGAACAAGACCTGCCCTAATGGAGTTCACATTTCAAAGGGAGATACAGTTGAGAGCATCATGACTTAGTTTGGAGGAACATGAAGCTGGACTCTGGGGCCTTCTTTGTTGTTGTTTTAAGATTTTATTTATTCATGAGAGAGAGGCAGAGAGGCAGAGACATAGGCAGAGGGAGAAGTAGGCTCCCTGTGGGGAACCCTAGGCAGGACTCGATCCCAGGAACACGGGATCATACCTGGAGCCAAAGGCAGACGCTAACCACGGAGCCACCCAGGCGCCCCATTCTGGGCCATTCTAAAAGGAGGCAGAGAATGCATCTGAAATGAGAGAAACCAATGGAGAAAGACCCATTGATCTGAAAGGCGGAAAGAACCAGAGAACAGTTGGCAATTGGCGGTGAGGTTGTGCTTACTGATAGCAGGATGGGATTGGGAATGGAGTAGAAAGTGAAGAGAGGACAAGTGTGGAACTCTGCTTGGAGGCACATGGTCAAGGCCAGTAACATTCTGGCGGCTCTTCATCTCCACATAGGTGATCTAAATAGCGCCTGCTATTGGCAAGCCATATTTTAAGCAATTGTGAAATGAGTATGTTGTAGTCTGGGACAATATTAACGTGCTAGATAGAAGAGTGGGTGGCGCACGGTAGATGGTGGTACTTTCTTTGTTCAGCTGCCACCCAAAGAAGAATGGGGGTGATTGCTTCACCAGGACCTCTTTAGCTTACCCTAATTTTGATTAACTGCATCCCTTTTCTTACTTTATCCACTGTCGTTCATGTTACTGGGGGAGATTAAGTATATAATTATGTCTACCTTTTGTGCACAAGCATAATTAACTTCACTTGGTTAACTTTAAATGGGTATAAGTTCCAGATCAAAGTAGTCTCTCTGGTTGTCACAACTTGGCCTCTCCAGTTTTGGGTGCCATTCCACACTCTGCTTGTTTGTGGGATTGTGGTTCTTCTTACCTTCTTCCCATCTATTCGTGAAATAATAAAATACACTCAAAGATTTCTTTTGTCTTCTTTGGCTTTCAGCATGGGTTTGGTAAAGGCTGCATTCCTGTCTTTGGATTGGTGGGTTCCTTTTTCTTTATTTTGTCTTTCTCTGGTCAACTGCTTCCTTCTGGGGCTCAAACCTCTACCACATACTTTACCTAAATGCTTTTTCTGTCTTTGACATGTCCAGTTTAAGTTGCTTATCCCACTGCCCAATCCAACCCAGCCAGCCATCCAACACGTGCATATACTGGGCATTGCAGCACACATTTCTGTGCTAAAGAAAACCCTATTGTTATTCATTAGGTATTTAAAATAGAGATCTCCTCAAAACTTACCTTTCAGTATAAATATGTTCTTCTGTTTTCCACTCTAGTTCCTGAAAAAAAAAAAAAAAACCTCCATAATTCATAGCCAGTTTGGGGGAAGGTATTTATTTTGAAACACTTAATGATGTGTTTCATGGCAAAATGAAAAACATAGAGACAAAGACTCAAGAGTACATGGTGTTTTAGATGTAGGCATAGCTTTTCAGAACCATTTTGGAGTATATTAGAGTTTCTAAAATAATTTACCAGACTTCCATGTAAAACAGTTTATTCTTTGAAAGCTGTACAAATCATGTGATTTACTGTGTCGGTGTGCAGACATTCACATAGTTCTTTTACCTCGTAAAATAAAGTAGATTCTTGTGTCACCTGATGGAGGAAAACACATGAGAAAATAGTTGACACTGAAGCCTGCCATTTTGTTTTTGAACCCCTAAGGTGCAATGCTGAATTGCTTCTGTGTCCTCTGCTACACCAATGCTCTTTTTGATGTTGGCAGACTGTACTGGTCCTAGTGTAAGCAATGAGGAGAAGGAGAGATAGGAGAGGGTCGCTATCCTGTGGTACTTTCCAAATTAATGCTTTTTTCCCCCTCTTAGAGTTTATCTGATGAGATGAAGCATTTAGCTATGTTTTCTAAATTGTAGAATGTTAGAAATCACAGCTTCTGACGGAGTATTTGGTGGTGGAAGGGAACGTGAAGGTCATTTAGACTCTGTGCCTCCCTAACTCAAGACCCCCTCCAATTTAGGTTTTCATTAAATGTTTTAGTAAAATTTGGGAAGGTAGTTTCTAGGGCCTGGTAGTTATATTTGGTCTTTGCATTTTTCTTTTCGGAAAGATCCTGTCTTCTCTATCTCTTTCTTTTGTTCTTTCAAGTGAGCACAGCAGGTCACTGCGAGGATTATATGCATTTAAACCCTTACACATTCCCTGGCCCGACACTGTTTACTGCTACTATTTCTACTCTGCTTCTCCCTCTATTTACACTCTGGTTTCTTGCTCGTAGAGATCAACTTTAAATCCTGAGTATCTAACACAGATGAACGTTAACCAAACAGAACGAGAAATTTAATGCTATATCACATGCTTTAGAAGCTGGGGCTGTCTTTGGTCCCAGGGGCAGAGACGTGATCCTCTGAGCGTGTCTATGGCTGAACCCAAGTTCAGGAGGAAAGCCCTCGGCCTGGGGATCGGGGGGCTTGGAACAAAGTACCCGCTTACTCTGTGCCTCCAAGTTTTATGTATGTAACGTGAATGGGTTATTATTCTCTGAGGCTTCAGCCCTTCTCAAAATGATCATCATCTTACATTCTAGATCTTGTAAGGCTTTGTAGTCCCTGTAGAAAAGAACCCGGGAAAAGCCCTAGTTGGCTTTTATGTCCTCTCTTGGTGCATTTGAGTGTATGTGTCAAGTGTTTCCTGCTACGTTCCCCCCTTCATGCTCAGGTGGAGCTGATGACCGGCTCCTCCAGTAATGGTGATAAGACAGGATAAAACAAAAACACTCGTTTCCTGCGTAAAGGCTTCCCCCCACCCCTCTCCAGATGCTTAACCCCTTAAGCTAGTGTTCAGATGGCGCAGAGGGAATATCACTTCACTTGCCACTGAAATACAGCCGTCTCTGGAGTGAAATTTGGCAGCTGAGTAATAGTCAAGCTGCAGTACTTATATGACAGTTTGGGGAAAGGAGCGAGACAGAAATAGCAGATTCCAAAATAATCCAATTAAAACAGCAGGAAAGCGGAGTTGGGCGGCAGGAAGGGAGGGGTGGTATGCCCGGAGTCTGATCATCCCTGCGGTTGAGAGTGTGGACTGCCGTTCCAGAAGCTCTAGGCTGACCACAGTGAAGCATCTCCTACACACGTGCCGAAGAGGGGTCTCGCCCAATGTCCCATTAAGCTGTCATCTGGGGATAGTCTCTCTCTCTCTCTCTCTCTCTCTCTTTTTCCTAGTGGTCTAATTATCAGGCTGTGTTGGCACATAAATAGATCTGTCTGTTTAGAGCTACTTTTTCCTTTTGCCTCCCGCGTAGGATTCTATCATGTTCAGTATTTATGACATCGGAATGTACTCTGCAGAGAAGTGGTTCCGTCCAAAGCACCTTTTGAATGGCTCAGGAAGAGCCGACAGCCCTTCTGCTTGATTCAAGGGTCTTCGTAATAACAGTGACCAGAAAGGAAAATTCAAGAAATGTGCATGCTAGACAAATGCGGTTGAATAAAAATGAAGAACTCTTCAGATTTTTCTGGACTGGAAGTAACCACTGTGATAGCTATTAGGATAAGAACGGCGCCTGGGTGGATCAGTGGGTTAAGCATCCTGACTCTTGGTTTCAGCTCAGGTCATGATCTCAGGGTCATGGTGTCGAGCCCCACGTCAGGCTCCCTGTTCAGCATGGAGTCCGCTTGACATTCTCTCTCTCCCTCTCCCTCTGCCCCTCCCGCTCATGATCTCTCTCTCTCTCTCTCTCTGAAGTAAATAATAAATATTTAAAGAACATGGAAGTAGCAGTGGTTAAAATTAAAAAATACTGAGCAATGTGTGCAAGAATAATAATTTTTAAAAAGCAAAGATTTGAGATGCCTGGGTGGCTCAGCGGTTGAGCATCTGCCTTCAGCTCAGGGCGTGATTCCGGGATCCTGGGATCGAGTTCCACATGGGCTCCCTGCATGGAGTCTGCTTCTCCTTCTACCTGTGTCTCTGCCTCTCTCTCTCTCTCTCTCTCTCTCTCATGAATAAATAAATAATGTCTTTAAAAAAAGCAAAGATTTGTCAACAGACATAATCATATCATTCGATAATAGGACATCAGATCTCTCAAAAGGGAGGTTTTGGGGAAAAAGGAAGCAGGTGCTAAGGAATGTGGGCATTTTAGTTTAACCAGAAAAGAGAGAACTTTAAAAAGAAATGCAGGCTTAAAGGGTTAGTTTCATTTAGAGGCATATACAGTCTTTAGGCAATAAGCAGAGTTTATATAGCCTACCACTATAAAAATGGAACGAATGAATTCAAGGAAAATTAAATAAAATTCATGTTATGGAAAAAAATGATATTTGGTATCAGAAATTCTGATATGGAGTTTCAGTTGTGCAACTTATTGACTCTGTGACCACAGACAAATCACTTAAAATATGAGGGATTTTTTTTTCTGTAATCTATGAAATGGAGATAATTGTATCTAACTGAGTGTTGTCAGGATCAAGTGAGGGGCACCTGGGTAGCTCATTTGGTTAAGCATCTGCCTTCGGCTCAGATCATGATCTCAGCATCCTGGGATCAAGCCCCACATCAGGCCCCCTGCTTGTCTGCTTCTCTCTCTACCCCTACTGCCACTTATGTGTTCGCTCTCTCTCAAATAAAGAAAATCTTTTTTTAAAAAAAATCAAGTGAGGTACTGAATAAACAATGTTCCGTGAACTCTGATATCCACTCCCTGCTATTTCTGTCAATATGCACCGTGCTTACTGTATGGGAAGGTGTCAGGGGCAGTGATCACCTGTGATCATACCCATGGAGAATCAGTCATGGACAGGAAAAATCTGTGAAAAAATTTTAAAATATTCATGAATTTTTTTTTCCTGCTCCTCATTTTTCTGGCCCAGAAATTCTTCTGTTTGTATGGGATTTTTTCCAAAAATTTCCCAGTGGGTTCTGTAACAGAATTGTCTACTCTCTATTGAGCTATACACCACATCATTTTATAATATGATTTATATTATATGTAATAATATAATTTATAATATAATTTTTTTTCTCTGAGTAAGTGTTGAATAACTGTCTAACAAAAAAGAATGCTCTCTTGTTTCATTTAATAATCCTCCTTTCGGGAGGTCTGGGTAGAGACAGGAAGAGTCTGTGGGTTAGGAACAAGAGGAAGATAAGTAGGATGCTGAAGGATGAAGACTTCAAGTAGGCAAGGTGAAGTAAATCTAGTAAATCCTCACAAAAAAGTGTGGGCTGGTGCGCTGAACTTCCCCTTATGCGGCAGCCCATGTGTCTCATTGGCTTCTGTCTCCTAATCACAGATGCCATGAAGTGTCTTCTTGGCTTTTTTTTTTTAAAGCTTTCTATCTTAATCTCCTACCAAAGGTAACAAAAGGAAATCCACTGGATTGCATGCCGTTGTGTGTATTTACAGACTCATCAGGCAGTGCAGCAAGCTAGATTTCTAAGTGGATATGAACATGGGGATGAATCTGCATGCATATGGGCATATTTGTGTGCACACCGTGAATATGTGGGCATTTGTGGGGCTAGCCACAGACGCAACACATATGTGCATCTGTTGTGTACACCCTAACATGGAAAGGACACACTGACAATAATTAGAAAGGGTGATAGGAAACCGGGAAAGTAAAATTCCTCTCTGCAGCATTTACTGTTGCAACCAAAGTGCATGATGTAACATTGGGTGTGCAGGAGAGCATTTGCTTATTCATCATTTAGAACAATAGTAGGAGTTAAATATTAACAGGTTTAAGTGTCAAGAACTGTCTAAAAATACAAAATCTCTATTGTGTGCAGCTCTTGCAATATGGCAGGGTATTTTTGTATTTTAGATGTGTCTCTGCTTGCTTGGAGTTCAAAATGCTTTGGATAAAGAATGTTACAGAGTGTAAATTGTGACAGAAAATGTGCCCTGTTTGTTTGTTATTCCTGAGGATATTTGCAGGTCTGAACTATCACATGCAGAAAAGAACAGCTTTGTTCGAAAAATACAGTAGGAGCAGTACAAGAAAATTGAATTAAGTACAGAAACTTGGGGAGTCCATCTTTGATTGATGATACTTCTTATTTGCTCTTCATTATTCCCTGTGAAGACATAAAAACTATGAAATTGGATTTGGAAACTGGATTAAGACAAATGGCTCCTTAGATTTTTTTTTACCTTAGCTCTTTCCAATTTTCTTCCTAAAGCATATAGTCACTATATAAAGAGTCTGTGTTTACTACATTAAATCTTCCTAAAACGCGTGCTGTTGAGGTTTGATTTTAAGAATTAGTTTAGAAGATGCAGAGGCAGGCTCTACCTGTTAACTGTGTTATAGTATTTGTCTCTAGATATTTTATATGCCCACTTATTTTTATTATTTTATAGAGCAATGGAGTAAAAAGGGCACAGACCACTGTTTTTCTTAAGAAAATTTCTTCTGCCTATCACCCTACTCTCCTTTTTTCCGGTAAAATTTACTATATTCCCTTTGAGCTATCACTCTACTCTTCCAAATACTTTTATCAAGGATTTGTAGATACACACGAGTCTCTGTTAACTAGACTGCAAACCCCCTTGAAGGAAGGAATTGTTTTATTTGTTGTAGTAACTCTGGCACCTAACAAGGCCTTGAACATTACTTATCAAATGACGAGTTAATCAATCAATCAATGAATCAGACACCTACTGTGTCCCTGTCATTGTCTTAGACACGTGGGAAAATGTATAAAACGTGGTCATCTCAACTCTGACACAGCATAAAATCTAGCTGGAGGTTAGAACAGCTTGTGTGATGAAAAAATAGTGGATTAGATACCAAAGAATAAAATAAATCTCCATGAGTCCAAAGTACATAAATAATTGAATAAATAAGTAGGGCAAAAGAATTCTCCTTATGGAAGAATTCCAATAAATAAATAAATGAGAGGTATCATTTAGAACCCATAGCGGTGAGGCATCATTTAGAACCCATAGCAATGGATGCCACAAGAAGGTTCCACCAGTGAATGCTAGAATTGGTGGGCAAAAGATTAGGTAGAAACAGGATATTTGTGGAATTTTAAAGTATCTACCTCTAAAATATTTAGTAATTACAAAAAGAAATATGTAACTCTATCTGGATAATCCCGATAGACTTGCAGACTCGCCTTGACTGATCAAGTTTTAGCATTAATACATATTGACATTGTGTGGCCCTTCATAGGAAATGCTGAGAAGGAGGCACTGTTGCTGTGCTCTTCTTCCCACTCATGTGTAATCCCACTCTCATCAAGAGAAAATAGCCAACCCAAGTTGACGAACATTCCAGAAAACAGCCAACTGACAAGTACTCTTCGGAAGTGTCATGGTCTTAAAGATAAGGAAGGATAGAGGTACTGCACAGATTGGAAGAGACTAAAGGGACAGAATGTGTTCATGTCTTGTGAAAACCTAGATTGGCTTCCAGAGCAGAAAAAGGACATGTGGAAAAACTGGTGAAATCCTAATAAATTCCACGATTTTGTTGGTAGTGTTGGCCAAGCTTAACTTTCTAGTTTTGATCATTGTCCCATGATTATGTAAGACTTGAACATAAAGGAAAGCCGGGTGCTGGGACAAGGCAACCCAGTACTATTTTTGCAACAGTCTTTAAATCTAAAGTTATGAAAATCTAGCTGAGGACATAATACCAACCCCCAGGAGGCATTTATGGAGCAATATATGACAAAATATGACCGAGAATTTGCAGTGGGCAGGGGAGCAAGTGTGAGTCAGTGAGTGCTGAGAGGAAAGGAGGATGGCTGGGGTTGTGTAGATGTAAGGATGAGTTTCATAGGAGAAGTACCTTGAAAGGAGATATAGAGATGATGGGTGGGACAAACAGGAGTCGGTCTGGGAGTGCCTGGGGTGCTCACTCAGTTGAGCATCCAACTCCTGATTTCTTTGGCTCAGGTCATGATCTCAGGGTCGTGAGACCAAGCCCCACGTTGGACTCTGTGCTCAGCAGGGAGTCTGCTTGAGATTCTCTCTCCCTCTCCCCCTCCCTCTCTGCATGTGCACACGCTCTCTCTCAAATAAATAAAAATAAATCTTAAAAATAAAAAGCAAAACAGGGATGGATCTAGGAGCAAGGACAGCAGCAATGAAGGCTCAAGGGAGGGGGGGCGGCAGATGACCTGCGTGGGATAGGTGAAGAGGCTGGCCAAGGGATGTGTGCATTGCTGCTGAAGATCAGTATGAAAGGAAGCTGGGCCCCTGTGGGGAGCACAGAGTAGAGGACCATTAAAATATGGCATTGGAGTTTGCAATTCATGGGGCAGTTGACACAATTACAAATTCTTGCTCAAGGAAGTGACACAGTGAGATGATGGCACATATGTAAAATCGGTGAAAGGATATCCAGGTGGCTGGGACTTGGGAAAATGGGAGCAGGTGAGTTAGGAGTTAGAAATAGGTCCTGGGGCCTCAAAGACGCCACCCAGCAATGGCCAGTCCCACTGTTTTCCCACATTGCAGTGGACAGTGAGCCCTTGGGCTGCATCTCCTTTGAGCTGTTGGCAGACAGAGTTCCAGAGACAGCAGAGAATTTTCCTGCCCTGAGCACTGGGGAGAAAGGATTCGGTTATAAAGGTTCTTGCTTTCACAGGATTATTCTGGGATTTCTGTGCCAGGGGTGGTGACTTCACTTGCCATAATGGCACTGGCAGCCGGTCCATCTGCAGGGTGAAAGCTGCTGATGAGAATTTCATCCTGAAGCACACGGGTCCTGGCATCTTGTCCATGTTAAATGCTGGACCCAAGACAAATGGTTCCAGGTTTTTCATCTGTACTGCCAAGCCTGAGTGGTTGGATGGAAAGCGTGTGGTCTTTGGCGAGGTGAGAGAGGGTGTGAATATTGTGGAAGCTGTGGTGCTCTTTGGGTCCAGGAATGGCAAGACCAGCAAAAGATTATCATTGCTGACTGTGGACAAATCTAACAAATTTAACTTGCATTTTATCTTAACTACCCAACCATTCCTTCTGTAGCTCAGGAGAGCATCCCATCACCCTCCGCTCTCTGCTCAAAATGTCCTATAATCTTTGTGTTCTCACTGCAGTTCTATGGATCCATATTTCCCTCACTCCCCTTCAAGTCTAGCTGGATTACAGAGTTAAATTTATGATAACGAAATAAAAAGTAAACAGCAACAGACCTGTTCTTTCAAGAGGCCATGAGAAGCTAAGGTCATGAGAGGCCTGAGGTGGGGAGTCAGAAAAAGAAGCAGCAGCATATCTAAAAGCATCTGAAGAGGTAGACTTCTACAACTTAGTGATGGGTGGATGTAGGGCATGAAGAAGGAAGAGGCAAAGACAGTTCTTGGGTCAAGCTCACAGGACAGACGGGTGATGCGGGTGTCCATAATTGAAATAATTCATTCAACAGATACTTGAGTGCCTACACTGAGGAATTATGTAGTCTAGGCAAAGAAGGAGGATGAAGAAACATGTAACTATACTGTCTGCTTATGAAACATGGGCAGCAAAGCCCATGGCTTGAGCTGGACTGAATGGCTTCATAGATGACTAGCTCAGACCCTCCTGCTGGGGGGCGTGGGTGGTCCCTGTCCTCCAAATAAAGAGAAGGAAGGGAATTGAGGGAGTTTATCTCTTCCTAACAGCAGCCATGAGCAGTGTTTGGATATTTTTTTCAAGTTGGCATTTCTCTATGCTTAATAAAGATGTCTAGCCTACTGTTCAGAGTCTACTCACCAAAAAAACCTATTAAATCATAATTCTGCCAAGATCGAGATCTCTGGATTCCAACAGCTCCAAACACAAAAGTTAAAATACCATAAAAACACAAGGAACTTTATAGAAGAAATAGAAAAAGAGGTTCGTGCGCTGAAGTTTTGAGCTCCCAATCTTTAGGCACTATGTCTTTTGAATTTGTTTTATACAGTGGGGCCCACTGAGCAGACCCTCCGTTAATGTTCTTCTGGACAAATGTGGCTGTGCTCATCTTCTCTGTAGCTTGTCCCTTCTCTCTGCTACTTAGCAAAGGGTTTCTGTATCTTTTATTCCTTTGTTTTCATCATTTATTTCATAATTTTCTACTTAGACCTCAAGGATGACTCTGTAAAGGGATTGTGTGTGTGTGTGTGTGTGTGTGTGTGTGTGTATTTATCTCTGCAACAAGCTGGTAGCCTCTTCATCAGCATTTATGAGCTGTGATCCCACACAGTCAGAATTAGTCTTGGGGCTTGATTACCGGCAAGGTAGGGGCAGAAGAGTGGGTGTATTCACTTTGTACATACTTGGACATACGCATTTGATTGTGGCTGGTGGTAATTGGATTTGTGGTTTAAAGGTCTTTGAAAGTCTCTGAAGATTTCCATTCCTCTTACAATCAACATTTTAAGTTATGTTTCTTAAAAACTGAGTTCTTACCCCCTTTTTTGATATCAATCAATGCTTAGACAAAAATAGATAATAAATAGACATTTTGTTGAGAATAGGAAACCGAAGAGCAAGTTAACCTCTTTCATGGTTAACTGTAAATGGAAATTACTTGGTATTCTTACAAGTGTGAAATTGGGGTGGTGCTGATTCTAGTCCAGAATGAAGCATTTTGTGTCACCTTTGCAACCTGTAAACTTAAGTTCCAAATCTCTTCTTAACGATGAGAACTCTCCATGAAATATGAAGTGCCTACGGTGTATTTAAAACCTGGTCTAAAATGGCAGTGTGTTTCATAATGCAAATAGATGTTTTGTGTAGAATGTAAAAGGAAATGACATTGGCATTGCAGCATGGACATTATCAGTGGCGCTCTATGAAGTGACCACAAGGTCCCCTCTATGGGCCTCTATGGAAGCACATATGTTCAAAGTAGGAGGATAAAGAATCTTTTTATGGTCTTTGTATGTATGGTCTTCGGTCTTGTTCTTAGGGAACAGAGTTCTAAATTGTAATTATAGTCAATGGTTCTGTATAAAGGTTCCAAAGGTTCTTTCCACAGAGCTATATATGCCGGTCAGCCCATATCAGAGTGCCCTCCCAGAGTGCCCGATGGGTTTGAGTAGAGCACATTTCCTACAGCGGGTGTCCACTCTTCTTTTGGTGGTGGAAGTGGGAGTCATATGTTGAACTTCGGGAAAACATTTTGGACTTATTTTCAAAAAGTTGCAAGGTGAAGGCAAGCAGAATCCCTGCTCTGGAAACTTCAGCAGAGCCCCATAGAGACTGAGAAACCTATCAGTGATTCTTTGTCATAGAGTTCATACAAATGTATTATACAGGTTAATTCTCTCTCTTTCTTTTTTAGAGAGAGATAGAGAGAGAGAGAGAGAGAGAGAGAGAGAATGAGTAGGGAGGGTTGGGGCAGAGGGAGAGAGGATCTTAAGCAGGCTCTGTGCCCAGCGTGGAGCCCAGTGCAGGGCTCGATCATGACCTGAGCTGAGACTGAGACTCCAAGGCTTAACCAACTAAGTCACTCAGGTGCCCCTCTACCCTCTACAGGTTAATTCTTTTATTTTTTAGGATGCCACATAGGAAGTGAATGGTCATTTAACCTAGTGGACCTTTCAGAAATGCAACAAAGGGATGAGGGTGGGAGAGTGCCAGAAAACTGCCGTGGAAGAAGCAAGGATAGAAAGCCAAGTTTTAGGAATGAGCAAAATCTAAGTTCTGTCTTAATTTAGACTTTGTACCGTACCTTGTAACATTCAAAAACGTAATAAGGGGGATACTTACAGAGCAAGAGGTGGGCGTGGTTACAGACTCCTTCCCTTCTTCACCATCATCTTCTCTTCTTCTCTTCGCCATTAAAAGTATACTGAATGAATAAGAATGAAGTGAGCAAATTCTTTTAACAACGTTCACGTGATGTTACTTCTGTGAAATTTGTCATAACAATCATAGAATCCTAGTTTTCTTATCCAGTGCACATACTTTTGTGACTCTAACCTCATTATGAAATCTGCAAAATAATAGGAAAAAGACTTCTCAAGGAGAAGAATGACTGATGAATGGCCCTACACTTGATGCTGTGGATGAGGCCCTGAGATGGGCACCGAGAGTAAGATTAATGATGTAATGAGTATACTTACCCAGTTCCCCCAAGTAGATTAAAAGGAATAAGGGGGCCTTTTAGTGTCAAATATATTGACCACAGTGAAGGAAGTGGAAAAATTAGAAGCATCATAAAATCTCAGCAGTGTGGGGCCATTCATTTTAAGAGGCAAACCAACCTCGTGGATTATTCAGGGTAGGTGAACATAAAGGACCTTCTTCTGAGATGCAACAAAGAGGAGGAGGCACAGAAAACAAGGATGGTGCTTTAAGAACCCCGTACCCACCCCCCCTCATTAGAGTTAACTTTGAGGAATCTCAGTTGGGGGTGGAGGTATCCACATGTGGAGATGCCCAGACCGAGAGTCCTTCCATTTCATGGCTCAGCCATTCGTGAGGTCCTTAGGAGACCTGGAGTTTCCTCTACAGCAGTTTGGCCAGCAGTTGGGGGGGAGAGAGAGAGAGTGAAAGATCTCACTGGAGACTTACTAATGGAAGAGGCATGCATCAATCTTTCATGTGCCCTTGGCCAGATTTAGTCACACAGACATACCTAACAGCTGGGAAAGATGGGATGTGCCCACCTTTATGCCCATGGGGACAAGGACTCTGGTCTGTGGAACACTAACCAGCCTCTGCCTGATAAAGCCTAATGTCAGCCTTTACCTCCATCCCAGCCACACCCTGGGGACATACCTGGTTGAGTACGCAGTGATTTGCAGGACACCACACCTCTGTCCTAGGAAAATCAGGAGCCCACTGAGTCAGTGTGTCAGGACTCTGGGTCCTTCAGACCATCTTCCTCTGAACACCCATCCCCTGATATTATCTTCAGTGGGGAAGAAAAGAGGAAGCAATCATGTGCGGCTCCACATGGAACGGCAGGGAACCTTCTAAATACCACCACCAGGAGATGGCACCCCCACCACCATCCCGGGGTTTCATCTCTGCCAGTTGGTGAGGAAACTGCTTCTTACGTTCTTTGAACTGCCACTTCCTGGGTCCTTTTCCTGTTAACTGAATTCCAAAGGAATCCCCAAAATTATCCCAGTCCTTCCAAATGTCTCATTACCTGCGTTCTGTACTCAGGGTTCAGTTGTATCCTCATTCCAGTCTCCCAAGATTTTCTCTCCCACCAACTCTGAAACAAGTGTTTACTGAACTGAACTATCTGGAAGCTTTTGATTGTCAGATATCTGAGCACAAGAAGGGGAGTTTGGGGAAGGGGGTTGAGGGTTAGCTCTACAAAATTATTTGGTGCTCTATTCCATGAGTTGGGATGCGGTATTTTGATGGGGGGATTGGTGTGGAATACAAGTTGGGGCAAGAGAGAGTCTGTAAAGAGAGGCAGGCAGATGCCAGAAAAAACTTGGGAAGTTCCAGGTGGGGAAGAAGGAACCTTCCTCTCCCTGACCTCCTCTTGATTTCTGCCCCTACTCAACATAGGGACAGCTTACTTGAGAGCTGTCAGGACTAGAATTTGTCGACATTATGGGCTTAATAGCTCTTGTTTGCCTTCTGACAAAACCGAGCACTATTTATAAATGTCGTTTCTCTGAGAAAATGGGATTGGAGTTCTAAACAACTGACTTACAAATGCACTTTCTGTGCACAGATCATTCATAAATTGAGGACTCCCTGTACTGGGCTTGTAACCCAGAGATAACATTTATCTGTGCTTTATCAGTATGGGCTTGTCAAGTTAACTTATGTTTACTCTTTTCTGCATTCATTTTGATGATAGCCTTGCTCTTAAAATTTAATACTGTCTTTATGTTTGGAGAAACATTTCCTTTGGAGGTGCCTCAAATATTCTCGTGAATTGGAATAGCGATTTTATTTTATCTACCAATTTATCTTCAGTACGATTCATGGCTATGAAAACCTTTTGCGCGGGGAGTCTGTAAATTGTAGAAAAATTGAGAACCATTTAAAGGAAGTGGGGGAGAGAAAGAATTCTTTGCTTGTATTACCCCGGGTTGTCAGATATCTTGCAATATAATTACTGTGTTGGTTTGTAAAGGTTAAGGAACGCCGAAGTTTATAATTCTCTTTTGTGTATGTGTTCCACACATACAAGGGGGAAAACGCAACACATCAAAGCAAAGTGCCTTGTTAACATAAAAGTTCTGAGCAGTTTATAGTTTGTCGACACAGAGACATAATTCATGGATTTTTGTATTTGCTTTTACAAATATCTGATGAATCAGTTACTTGCTCCGTGGAGCCAATTTGCAGATTACAAGCCTTGTTTATTTCGAATCTGTTTATAGGCCTAATGCGGGCACAGAGCAATTCCTGCTGGCATCATATTGTAAAGCAAAAAGGGTAGAACCTTGGTCTTAGAGCGGCTCCTCCTTCGGGAACTTGCTGTCCATATACAAGAGCGAAAAATTCTGCTGTTAGCAGAGCTGCTGACAGGATATGATCACAAATGGGACTGATGCTGTTCTGTTAGGAAGCAGAAATAGGATGCCCAGGATGGTGCAAGCTTGTCACAGATTGTCAGGGTGCTGTGCTGCTGCATTACAAAGGATACAAAGGAGGAGGGGTCCCCCCTCACCCGTGGGGGTGCACCCCTGCAATGGTAAGAAAATGGTCTCAGCTGTTGCTCTGATTTGCACTTGAGGCTCAGATTCTGACGCTCGTGTAGTGAAAATGCAGTCGTGCTTCATGGTCCTCCCCTTCTGGTTTAAGACAGTCCGGAGGCCTCTGCTAGAGACATTTTCCTTTTAGGTTCAAGTTCAGGTATTTTGTTGGAACTTTTGCTGGTTTTTCGTTGCTGTCAACACCGGGAGAACAGTTCTGATGTCCTCATAGATGCCCTCCCCGGTCTCTACAATCACTTTCTCCCAAATTATCCTCCTAGATTTCAGGCGCCTTTATATGGTAACCGATCACTAATTGACGAATATCTTTGAAAGGGTTTCACAGAAACTTAGCTGCAAAGCTGTGGTTTAATACAAAGAAGCCTACGTGAGTGTGAAAGAAAGCCCTTTATGAACTGTGGAGTACTATAGAAAAGTCAGGCATTATAATTAAATACTGTCAGGTTATTGCTGAGCATTGATTGTCAAAACGTATAAAAGGCAACTTATATATATATATTTTTTCCCCTGTAAGTACACTGCTTATAATGTTTAGCTACAAGTTACTCCAATAATAAGGCAAGGGAGTGTTTGGGGGGGGGAATCCAGAGTTCTAAAAGGTGAGCCAAAGTCATGAATGGAGAACTCTTGAAGCTACCTCTCTTTAAGACCCCACAAGAAGTAGGGTACCGTCTGAATTTTTCCGCCTTGGCCAAACAAAAGCAGAATAGTGTGCATCGTACTTCTTATATCTGGATGCAAAAACACGAATGCTGAATGTAGAATAGAAATCATTAAGTTTGATGGATTTCTGTTTTATGACCAGCTTGAGTGTACAGCTTTCTAGATATCTGGAGATACATGAAAGCTTTATGGTTATTATTCCACTTAAATCTTATATAATCTGCTCTTCCAATGTCATGAAAACCCCTTTTTTTCCCCCCTCTCTCTCTCTTTTTGGAGACCTCCCCCAATGCCCTGCCAGCTAGAGTCATGCAGTTTTCGGCACTGATAGTGCTTGGATTCATTTGTAGATTATACACACCAAATGGGGTTGGCACCTCTTCACGAACATTAAACCCAGTGGGCTACTTGACAGTCATTGAATGTGCTCATCTCAGTGGAAGTTTATGTTTTACAGCTGACATGCCACTGACCAGAGTAACCTGTCATAAAACATGGCACTTCATCATTTGTTTTGTGTCTCCAGTCCTGAACATTGACGCTGAAACATTTGAAGAGACTTTATTGACATTTAAAGAAACTACATTAACCCTATGTAGTAAAATGGTTTTCGTGGGAAGTCTTTGAGAAATGCTTTTGTGTTTGATTCCTGGAATGTTCGAGGACTACAGGCAGTGCTTTTTTGTGGTCAACAGCCAGCATTATCCAGAGACTTTTTGGAGTCGTACAGAAATAATAATTGCTGGTTTTTTTTTTTTGTCACTGTGATTATTAATTATTATTGCAAATGAATAATTTGGCATTCTGATTTTTTAACTTCAGCATTCCCTTAAAAACACTGTTGACTTTTGTGGAAAAGGTTGATTTCCTGGAACTGGTCATATTATGAGGTTGCTTTGTAGGCAGTGATTGGCATGTTTATCAGATAAATCAAACATCAAATGGGCCATGGGGAGTGGTTTTTCAATACTTTGTCCTTGCAGTTTGTTCCCTAAAGAAAATCATGTTGCCTATTAAGAGGAGTAGTTTGGAGAAAGCATTGCTTTTAGGTACTCTGTCCCCATGATTTGGAGAAGCCTAAAACCAATGTTCCAGAGTGCCCCCCCCCCAGTATTTTTTTCATAAGCTTTAAACTGGGTATGAAAAGGCCTGTCCACTTTTAAAGCTTTTGCCTGTGAAGATCAAGTAAAGATTGATTTTTAACCACTGTGCTCATGGGGAAACCCGAATGCAGTAGCCAGGACTGAAAGAAGCAGATAGAAAGAAAAAGCGAAATAACCTCTCTGGCACCCACCCGACAACATCTCCAGGGGAAGAGGATCGATATCTTCTGATATTCACAATTAAAGAAATTGCTGGAATTCTACATTGGGTACGCTCTACCCATCAAGACCTTTCACCCAGGGAAGACAAATATTCTTTATTCAGGAGACGGGAAGCAGGAAGCGTAGAGCTAACTTTTTTTTTTTTTTAATGTACAGTCTGTCATTTGTGCTGCCCAGAATTGTGCATTTGTCACCACCCCAAAAAGAAACCTTATATACATTAATGGTCACTTCCCATGTTACCCCGATCCTTCACAAACCCCAGCTCCTGGCAATTTGTTTTCTCTCTCTATAGATTTGACTATTGTAGACATTTCATATAAACAGAATCCTACAATATGTGGACTTTTGTATCTGGCTCCTTTCAATTCACATAAAGTTTCCAACCTCCATCCCCACAAGAGCGTGTATCAGCAGTGATTCCTTGCTATGACTGAATACTATTCTATTGTATGGACGTACCACATTTTGCTTGTCCACTCAAGTGACAAGTGAGTGAGTTGATAGCCATTTGAATTGTTTCTACTTCTTGGCTATTCCGAATTATGCTGCTGTGAACATTCCCAAATACGCTTCTGGGTCGGCATGTTTTCATTTCTCTGTGTAGCTATTTTTTTTCTAAAGATTTTATTCACTCACTCATGAGAGACACACAGAGACAGGCAGAGGGAGAAGCAGGCTCCCTGCAGGGAACCCGATGCAGGACTCGATCCTGGGACCCTGGGATCACGCCCTGAGCCGAAGGCAGGCACTCAACCACTGAGCCACCCATGGGCCCCTCTGTGTAGCTGACCTTTAAATGGTTATAAATTAAGACAGTAAATGATTTTCCCCCCTCTCATTTGTTTGCTTCACTACTGTCTCTTCTTACCTATCTCAGTGTCCCAAAAAATCATTTTCCTTGAGAAGGTGGTTGTAGAAGAATAAGAACCTCAATTAATTTTTTTTACTAATCCCCAGTCACCAGACTCTCTCCTAAGCATCAGGTATGAGTTACAGCATTTCTCAGACGGCCCTACTTTCCAGACGCCATGGCTGGGGGTTAGATGGGTTCCTAAGCTATTCAGCTCAGAAGTGAGAGAAGCTGGGATTTGAACTCACACCTCTTTAGCTCTCAATCACAGTGCTGTCTGCTGCCTTCCTCATCCTGAGATTAACCCACCTGTTTAGGCACCTGTTCACCTCTCAGAGAATTCTCTTTCTGTTCATGAACCTTCCTCTGATTTGGTTGTGAAAAGTAGGAAACACGGTTCAAGATCTCTTACCGAATACCCGTGGACTTGGAGCAGGCATCTGTCTTTCCCTCTCTGAGTGAGTGAGGTGCCCAGTCCAGCCTGGCTCTTCCTAACTCTCTGCCCCACTCTGTCTCCTCACCTGAACCTCACCTCCTTCCTGCCAGATCCACAGGTACTGCACACCTACAGTCTGTTTATCAGCTTGAGCCAATAAGCTTTATACTGGTGGAAATCTGAAAATCTCAAACTCTAGGACTCCCTGCTCTGGGCACAGCCTGGGGTCCCCTGCTTCCCCCTCCCCCGCCCCCACTGTCCCTCCCTTCCCAGTCTCTTTGAAACTTATCATCTCTCCAGCTTTCTGCAGCGTGATGATAATCACTTTTTGCTTTTGAAAATATTGAGACATAAATCCTTCACCTGTCTCTCCTCTTCAATTCTGTGCATTGCCCCAACCCCATGGCCTCAGATGTACCAGTGGATCTGACCTCCAGTATCAGATACGTCACATACCAGATATTCAGGGGAGTCTTTTTAGAAGCCAGTTGGATAGGAAGCCTGAGTTTGAGAGAATATTTCTTGAAATTCTTTTGATTTTCTGCTTCCAGGAGTTCCTCTAAGTTATGTACGAGCCACACTCATTGCTCATTCCCATCCCCTCCTTCGTGCACCCAGGAGAAGGGAACACAAAGGTGTCATTTTTCTCATCCATAGGAGAGGAGGTTGAAATTTGGGGCTAAAATAAAGTTGCGGATTACCTATGAATGTCGGCCACCTCTGGCCTCCAGCCTGCCAGGTGGACCATGGGAAAAAGACTTAGAATGGCTAACAAGGTCATAAGGGGGGGGGGGAGGAATAAGCCTTTTCTTTTATGATGATAGATGTGTGTCTTCAAGGGAATCCAAAAATTTCCACTTGACAGAAGAGGTGACAAACAAATGGATTTGCTCCAGTCTCTGTGAGAGGGTTAAAATGAAGTTTTGTTAGAGTCTGAGACCTTTTACTTTTGCTGACCTGCCTCTGCTAACTGGTCTGTTCTGCATGAGCGCCCAGGGCTCCTTCAGAGAGGAATTGGAGAGAAGCCAGGTGGGGACAGGTTGGTTTCCATCCTCCTATCTCCACCCCTCCGCTCCCCACCCCCTTAGAACAAGCACATTAAGGGAATGTCTGATGAATTGACCACAGTGTTTATCAGGACATTTTTACAGCTCTTTTGTTCTAAATTTAACTGATAGCCAATGAGGGACTTAATAATTCAGGTAAGTAGAAATAGGCAAAATTGGTCTTTTTGTGCCCTGAGGATAAATCTAAACAAACCTCCTTAGTTGGGACACGTCCAGCTGTTGCATTGGCTGAATTCGAATGGATTGTGAAGATGGATTACATACCTGGTCTTGAAGGGTGGTCTTGCCCAGTCTGGGGGTGTAGGGGCGCGTGGAGGGAGGACAGTCTTACCAAAGCCCCATGGTAGGAAGCTTCGTTGAATGGGTCTGTTTTGCAAAAGTTGACTCAGTCTCCTGGACGGTCATTTGTGAGGGTTTTTCTTTAATTATTAATTTTTTTCTTAAATATAACCATATTAAAAATAACCCTGACACCTCTCAAAAATTAGATCCCGTATTTTGTTCATGTCATGTTTCAGTGTCCTTGCCATACTCGTTTTCTTTTTTTTTTTATAAATTTATTTTTTATTGGTGTTCAATTTGCCAACATATAGAATAGCACCCAGTGCTCAACTCGTTTTCTTTAACTAAAAGAATCCACTAATTTGTTTTAAATCAGTGGGAGTATAAAGGGTGCCCGATAGATGTCTGAGGAAAAAGAAGTTTCTTATTTCTGTTCCCAAGTCATCTGAATTCACTCCTAGAGGTGAGCACCATTACTGTTTTCTTTTCTTACCATTACTTTACCCTGAAATACCTTTCAGGATTATTTTTAAAGCTATATAAGCAGAAATATGTTTTAAAAAAAAACCATAATGTGTACACCATACAAACTGTTCTGCTCTTTGCCATTTATTTATTTATTTATTTATTTATTTATTTATTTATTTATTCATTCATTCATTCATTCATTCAACCTAACCATCTTTTTGTCAGAACATAGAGTGTATAGTATGTATACTTTATAGTATCTAAAGAGTATTCCATTGTCTGGTTTTGCCACCCTCTGTTCAGTCCCACACGATGGACTTTTCGGTTGTTTCCAATTCTTTGCTACTATGAACAATGCTTGGGTGAATTGCTTTCTATAAATAGCATTTTATATGTCAGCAAGGCTCTCTGGAGGAGAAATTACTCAAGTGGAATTGTTGGATCAAAAGGAATGTGCAGTTTTAATTTTGGTAAACCTTGCCAAATTGCCCTCCAATTTGGCATCTCCACTAATGTATGCTCCTACTAGCACTGCGTGAGTGTGCCTTTTCTCCGCAGACAGCGTTATTAAACTTCGTGGTCTCTGCCAATCGAAGAGGTGAAAAAATACTATCTTTTAGTAGCTTTAATGTGAGTTCTCTCATTACAGTGATGATTGAATATGTTGTCACATGTTTAAGAGCCATTCTTATTTGCTTTTCTAAGAAATGTATGTTGACATTCATTCATTCCCTGTGTTTTACTGGGTTTTGGGTCTCTCCAGCTAATTGATTTTTAGGAGCACTCACTTGCTCAAGAAAACTTGTCCTTTTGTCTTGTGCTTTTTTTATTTTCCCATTTGTTTTTTGACCCATTTTTTTTCTACGCAGGAGTTGTTTTTACAATTATGTGGTCTTATCAGATTTTTCCCCCTGACTTTTCACTCTTTGATAGACACAGGCCTTCTGCAGTCAAACGTTATATAAAAAATGGTCTCATAGTTTTACTTTAGTATTGCTTAAATCAAAGCTTTATTGAGATAGAATCCACATACCATAAAATCCACTCTTTTAATGTGTACTATTTCATGGTTTTAATGCATTTATAGAGTTGGGCAACCATCACCACAATCTAATTTCAGAACATTTTCATCACCCCCAAAAGAAACCCCATATCCATTAGCCATCACTCCCAACCCCCGCCATCCCCCAGCCCCCAGGAACCACTACTCTGCTTTCTTTATGGATTTGCCCATTCTGGACACTTCATGTAAGTGGAGTCATTTAATATGCAGTCTTATATGACTTGCTGCTTCTACTTAGCCTCATATTTTCAAAGTTCTTTGTAGTGGTTTTTTTTGTTTTTGTTTTTGTTTTCAGGTTTTACATTTAAATCTTTGGTCACTCTGGAATTTATTTTAGTGTAGGACATGAACTAGGGATCTAATTTGACTTTTTCCAGGTGGCCACCCAGTTACTGAAAGTCTCTTCTCCCATTATCATGTGCTGAATTCAGTATGTATTTGAGTTTATGTATTTTCTATTGATCTTACTTGTTATGCATGTACCAATGCATACTGATCTAACTTCTGGAACTTTATAATATTTCTGTTATCGAGCAAGCTAGTCTTTTCTTACTGCTTTTTGCATCATTTCTGTGGATATTCTTTACTTTTTATTTTTCCATGTGAACTTCAGAATTAACTTCCTCATGGTATTTTTTGACACCGTATCAAGTTTATAGATTAATTTGGGAAGAATTACTGTCTTTCTTGATAGTGACTTCCTGTTTAAGGACAAGGTAGAAAGTTCCAGATGTTCCTGTCCTTCTCGGTTCCTTAGTAGTGTTTAAAAATTTTTCTTCATAGATGTCGCATGTTTCTCATCCAGTTTATCATCTAGATGTTTCATGTTTTTGTTGCTGCTAAAAATGGGGTATCTTTTTACTGGCTGTCATTTAGAAGGCTATTGATTTCTGCATATGACTTTTGTTAATTACCTTATGGAATTCTCTAATTGTCTGCAGTAGTTGTTCAACTGATTCGCTCAGATTTGCAGCCGCAGCATATGCAGATAATGATTTTACTGCCTCTTTTCCAATCTTAGACCCCTTCTTCCTTTCTCTTTTATAATTAAATTGGCTAATTCCACCAGAACAGCGTTAAATCACAGCAGATGATGGTGGACAGTCTGGTGGTAGTTCTAACGTTAATGGAATGCTTCTTGTGTTTCCCCATTAACAGTGAGGCTGCCTTTGGGGCTAGGCATGTTTAATGTCCATTTGGTGTTTGCAGGCCTTTATAATGTGCCGAGAGCAGTTTGGAAGTGCTGGGTCTGACTGAATTGTTTGCAGAGGTTCTCCTGCAGTGATGTAATGGTAGGCTGATTTTCCTCACCAGTGCTGAGGAGTTTGAGTGGGAAGTCCACGCTGTAAAGGAAGAAGGTAGCAATTATACCCTAATCTCCTGCTATTTTTCTTTTGCCAATCAAGTGAAAAGACTAAGGAGCTATAGGAATGTGTAGCACCGTATTTACTGATCCACAAGAAGTAGGCTTTTGCTAAAGGAGAAATGGAAGAGTGGAGGGAGGAAGGGAAAGGAAGAGAGAAGAGATAAAAAAATGTTCTTTTTTTTGATATTCCTCCCCCCAAAGTCAACCCACATGATAAACCAAAATATTTCGAGGGTCAGTCCCCCCTCCCAGAATATTATTACCAAAAAAATGGCACAAAACACGAATTGTCAGCAGATAGGAAGAAGAGCTTCAGAAAAGACTTAGCAGAAATAGTGAAATCTTCTCCCTTTTGTAAGCAGAACTGAGTAATAGAGAGTTCCAGATATTGAGAAATCACTGAAGGGAAAAGGAATTCCTGTTGAAACATGTTTACATGTTGATTCTTTTTGATGTTGCCATTAAGACAGTGTTTTGATCTCTTGCAAAGAAACTGGAGAGGTATTTTATGTCCTAACCCTGAACCTGACATTACCGTAGTAATAAATCCTAGGACAGGCTGTCCCTTACGTTAGCAGAACTAGAAAACAAACAGAAGACAGTGACAATTGAGGCTTTGATGCTTGTTGGAAACATTTAATATACGGAGCTGGTGGGTTGTGGTTAAAAACAAAAGGAATTTAGGCTGACTCCAGAAATTAGAGAAACTGATGGGTGATTTTTGGGACTCGCTGTACAATCGTCTGGGTGATAGGCGGGAAAGAGAAAGTCCTGGGGAGTGAGCAGATTGCTTGGGTGTGCCCACCCAAAGGACATGGACACCCCTGGCCGGCACCTGCTGGTCTCACACCAGAGCCCTGGGTGTGACTTTCACATTGCAGGAACCACTGGCTCTGGGCATGTGTCTCAAGCATGTCTTCTCACCTTCTTCTCACCTCGGTGGTGTGCTGAGGAGGAAAGAGCAAGAGCTTGGAGCAGAAGCATCTGGCTCTGTGCGAGGGCGCTGTGTGAACCTGACCCAGTTACTAAAACTTTCTGAGCTGAATTGCTCATCTGGAGTCATGCCTACAATTCAGGAGTTGTGTGGATTTGTTAGAGATGTTGTACACATCTAGCACAGCACAGGGCCTTGCAGACAGCAATTGCTCATTATGTGTTTATCTGTAGTCCAGAGAAAGCAATGGGCAGAGGGAAAGAAGGAAGGATTCCGTATGTCCAGTGCCATGACCCTGAGACACAGGATCTGCTGAGGAAGCTCATACAGAGAAACACATCAGGACTGGAGTGGAGAGGTGTTCATAGGAAAGATTTCTCTGAGGGATGAGTTATGAAGAATAAGCTGGCCCACATGTTCCAGAGAGTGCAGAGAAGGGCAGCATTTTCAAAGGCATGGGCTTGAAGAAATCAAGGAGTCTTATGCCGAAGCAAGCATGAGGAAGAGACTCTGGCTCAAGTGGTGAGAAGTTGCAAGCCGGGAGATGGGAACGGTTGACAGACCTGGGGTTGAACATGGTCTTGTTTGTCATGCTTGGAGGCTAGTTATGGTGGAGGTGGCTGGAAGCATGAGGGCACAATTGCATTCACATTTTGGAAACCTGACAGTGGTGGGTGATGATGGGGCAGGTTTAGAAACTGGCAGGAGGGCATGAGCTTTGAACCATGGCAATGATTTCATCCATATTCCCCACAAATCCTGGTGCAGGGCTGAGCTCCTAGTAGTTTTCAGGAAAAACTTCTGGATGGACTTGAACGAAAGCTCTTGGCTTGCACAGGATCATCTTTTCCATGATGCCCTTGCTTTATAGTTTATAGATTATTCTCATGTGGATTTGATCATTTCCCCCCAAATTATCTTTCCCCTGTCAGTTAAATGACCTGAAGCCATGTGTGCTGTGGCATAAACATACCCTAATCTACTCACAGCATATCCTGTAAGTGTCAATGTCATAAAAGAGATCTTATTTAAAGGGCGTTAGCCCAGTACTGCATGAAAAATTGCCACTCACAGCGTTGCTCTCTCCCACCAAAAAATGGTTTATGTGCAGAGGGATAATCGTTCCCAGCCCTAAATGCTGTAGGCTTTGCTCACACTCTCTTTCAAAGCTTTCCTTTTTTTTTTTTTTTTTTTTTTTTAAGATTCTTTCAAGCCTCCTGGCTCTCTCAAAGGAGAAAACTATAAAAGCAGTTAGTTCCTGATTGACTTCAAGCAGAGCAAGTTCACGTTCTCATTTAGGGGAAATGATCCTCTCCTGGTTAGGATGGCCACAGGCACTAACTGTGGCCATAGGCCATTGAGGGCCACGGTCAGTGCCAAATGTGGTAAGAGATGGTTGTACTTACCATGGACTGGATGAATAAAGAGAACATCGGATTTTACATTCAATCAGTCTGCTCATATTTTTTGAAGTTCCTCTATTGTACCAAGTAGGGTGCTAAGGACTGAAGATGCTAAAGCAAGTTAAGAAGGAAGTGGTCCCTACTCTGTGACACTAGACATTATAATTATTGTAGTATAGTAGATGAACGAGTAACTAGTCGATTGCAATGCTTTGTGATAGCACGAGAGGGATATATAGAATGTAGTGGAAGCATCAGGAAGGGGCACCAGACTCTCCCTTGGGAGGCCATCATGAAGGTCCAGAGAATTTCTTAAACCGGAAGAGAACTGAGATATACCTTAGAAAGTTTGGGGGTGTTGGTTTTTGTCTCTAAAAAAAAAATTCCAGTAATGTGGGTTTTGCTATGGATTTATTATGGACTTTTCGTAAGTTCATCAAAATAGCCTTTTGAGTCGTGCAGTATCTGGGCTACCATGATGTACGTCAATAGGGCCAGTGCTCTACTCAGACCCAAACTGTAGGGGTTTTTTGTTTGTTTGTTTGTTTGCTTACTCTGTCTTGACCATGTCAGTTGTCCAAGAAGCACAAATCCTAGAGGCCCATGGCCCGAAAGAGTAAACCGGAATAAGATTTTGGAAGAGATCTACAGGTCATGGGGTATGTGCAGTTGCCACAGGCAGTGTTTCTGAAGTTGCTGGAGCCATTTTGCTCTGTGTTATTTTAACAATTTAGTATTCTATGGTCTGGAATACATGGAGCAACCGCACTTTTTGACAGAGAAGCCAGATCAGACTGCTCTCAGTGAGAATTCAGTATGTGATCAAGATGCTGTGCTGAGCATGAGTGGATGTCAGACACATGTGGACATTGAGAGTGTATTTGGACAGCACCAGCCTGGAGCAGCAGGATGAGGCATAAAGGTGACACCACCCCATGGGACGATGTTCTGATCAGATGCTGGATAGCGGACAGCCATGGTTTCTGTCACAACCAAGATAAATGTTGAACGTGGGCCGAAGGAGGTAGGCTTGTGGAGAGTATGAGTGTCTTTCTAAATTCAGTGTGTGGAGTGGCAACCCACCTACGCTCTGAATTTTTGTGTTTTGGAAGCTATGTCCGGAAAAGGGAAGCGGAATTCCTCTACCTTATAAATGATGCTTTATTCAAAACACACTGTGAATTAATGTGCTGCCTTTCCTCTCTGGGAAAGCAAAGGTTTTCACAGTATTGTTTCTTTTGAAGTAGCAGAGTGAAAGTTTGACAGGAGAACACATTTATTCCTACTAAAGGGTGTTGTGGAGGTTCTTCACCTGTTTTTGGGGGAATAGTCCCTCCAAATAGCCTCATAAGAATTCAGGGGCTATTTGCTCTTTAGAAATAGAGTGAGTTGGTTAGAGAGATGAGTGTGAGTCCTTTGGGGTCCAGGGGTACCGGATGCTTAAAATATTTAGCAACTCAAGATTCTTAATCTGTGCTTTAATTGTTGTTTCTCGAGCCAGCCTCTGCAGGTGCAAGGTAGCAGCTCTGATTGACAAGAAAGCCATTCTGGCCTGTCACTGAAAGCTTATGTTCTTGGTTGGCGCCTGACCATAGGGCCCCAGGCCGCCCACCCTGGATGTGCGTGTGCGCATCCTTATACGTGCTCAGATGCCTCCTATAGCGAAGAGCCCAAGTGCAAGTTAGAAAGGAATGACTAACACAGATTTTTTTTTTCCAATTTAAAGACATTGCTCTTTTTGCTCTGCCTCTTGAACATGATTTCTCTGTTCCTCGTTTATTTCAGCCTCCTCCAGGGAAAAATGTCAGGTTTTTCAGACCCGCAACTTTGGGTGGAATTAGAGAACGTTAGATCTGGAAAAGACCGTAGAGATCTAACATACCCAGTTGGAAGTGCCAGCAGGTTAACCATGGAGAGATGCCCAGCAGGCATTCTGGAAAAAAAACCCCAATATCTGGATCTTGGAAGAGAGGTCAGAGCTGGCCTTGTGGGTTTGAGAGTCCCTCACTTCTAGGTGACAGATAGCATGCACCCGACGAGGTCACTCCTCTGCTCAAACCCTTCACATTTTACAGGATCATCTCAGTTACTCAGAAAGGTCTTTGAGACCCTCCACACAATGATGTCCACATTTCCTTCCCACGTCCTGTCCCACTGCCGCCTCCCCACACATGCACCTCCAACCACAGTGGTCTGGTGACCACGTTGGGACACGCATGCTCGTCACCTCTCTTTGCTAAAGCTGTTAGCTCCCATTCCACTTCCTTCTGGAAGTCTGCTCGCATGAATTTGGGATGTGAAAGACCAAAGGGAATCTTGTGGTCTGTCATGATCAAGAAAGCATATTCTCCTTCTCCAGTCACAGATCTCATGTGACTTGCTGAGAATAGCCTTTTATGCATTTTATGGGACATGTGAGGTAATCCAGAATGGCCTCTCTCGCAGTGCAGGCAGGCATCCCTTCTGACGCCCATGATACATGCATGTACTGCTTCTTCCTGCAGTAAAATATATGGAAATGTATTCAATTTTTTCTTTTTATCCTTCAATTTACATTATTTTCTTTCCATTTTACCTATCTCCAGGGATCCTGACGTTGAATTATCTTCTTTGTGAAGTCACACCCATTTTTGAATTCTGGGTGAATTTGCAGAAATTCTTATTCCAGCTCCACTGTCAACTCATTGGTTTTGTTTGGGCAAATTACATAATCTCTGCCTTCACTTCTCTTCCATAAAATGGGCCTAAGAGTAACTCCTCTGGTTTTAAAATTTTTTTTATTTTAATTTTTTTTAAGATTTTATTTATTTGACAAGGAGAAAGAGCATAAGCAGGGCAGGGGCAGAAGGAGAGGGAGAAGTAGATTCCCCACTGAGCAGGGAGCTCAATGCAGGACTCAATCCCAGGACCTGGAGATCATAACCTGAGCTGAAGGCAGACGCTTAACCAGTTGAGCCACCCAGACTCCCCTCACCTAAATAAAACCCAAAATTGAAAAACATTTTGAAAAATGTCTTCAAATGTGGAATTATAAACATAAGGCTTTATTATTGCTACCATACTCCTTACAGGCAAGAAAAAAAACCTCTGAATCCTTCTTGATAATTTCATATCAACTACATCATATTACATATTGCATAAAAATATAGAACTTGACATCAGAAGACATGAGTCTATATGTCGGTTCTGTGATTTACTAGCTGTGTGCCCAGTACTGGATTTCCTGATTCTTCTGAGCTTTAATTTCCTTCCTCCTCTGTCAACTGGGAATCCCAGTGTCGTCACTGCCTATTAGAATTGTTGAATAATTATATTCTGCAACTCTCATACTTAAAAGACACCCTTTAAACCACAAAAGAGCATATTTAACAGTGACTGTCATGGGCCAGTCATTCTGCTGGCTATAGAAATAGGTCAAAAATATATTTTGATTGCCTTTTCTGAGATACTCTTGCTTGCCCCAAATGTAAAAGGAATCAAAGAAGGAGGGATAAAGGAGAGCCGAATACATAGAAAAGGATGCAAAGTTGGCAGAGGCAAGAAATGACTTCTGTCCAATGCTGAGGTTGAAAGAGACCAAACTGACGTGCAGATTGCACGATGACCACTGGCCAAAGCTGAGAATGGGTGCAGGAGAAAAGGCAGTGTGAAGGGGCCCCAATAACACAATAAAGCCATATGATGGTTTGCTGGGGTCTATCCATAGTCATAGTATGCTTATTCTTGAGTGTTCCCTCTGAGCAGCTGTGGACAACCTAAAACACTGGTGGCATACTGTGCAAGCTGGCTCGTCTTTCCTCCCTTCCCTCTCTTAAGTTAGATGGGTACAAGGCAGTATTCAGTGTTAAATTGTGGTCCCCCCCAAAGATGTTGAAGTCCCAGCCCCCCAGTATCTATGAATGTGCCCTTATTTGGAAATAGGGTCTTTGCAGATGATCCCATTAGGGTGAGGTCATTAGGATGGGCCCGACTTTAAGATGACTGGTGTCCTTAGAAAAAGAGGGAATTTGGACATCAAGATAGAGATGCTGGGAGAATGCCACGTTAAGACGGGAGTTATGCTGTGACAAGCCAATGAATACCAAAGATGGCCTGCAAACCCCCAGAAGCTAAGAGAGAGGCCTGGAACAGATCCTTCTCTCATGGCCTCAGAAGGAACCAGCCCTGCTGACATCCTGACCTCAGACTTCTAGCCTCCAGAACTGTGAGAAACCAATGTCTGTTGTTTGAGCCACGTAGTGTGTGGTACGTTTGTTATGGCCATTCCAGAAAACCAACACGGGCGGGCAGGCCATTTCCCCAGACCCAACTGCTTCTCTGTGACCTTGGGCCGATCGTTTGGGGTTTTATGGTGAGGTTACACATGGAAGGAATTGCTGCCAGCGTATAGTAAAAAATGACAAGATTTTCTGTGGTCTGGCTTTTGAAAGCAAGTGCATTTAAAGCCTCAGCTCAAGGTTTGGGGTTGACTTCAAATGGGGCTTTTTAAACGTTGTAACCACCTCATTCCCATAACCTCCCCTGTACGGGAGCTTTATGTGTTTTTTCGAGAAGGAAAAAGAATGCAATTGAGCAGCGTATTTCAATCAGTTACATAAAACCCTGCATTCACTTACTATTTTTCCAGTCTTGGACACTTCCTTGAGAATATTTGGTGTTCTATTGTAGGTCCCCTTCAGTTAGGGGTTTGGCAAGTCCATGACAAAAGGAGGGAATGTTTCTTTTTTTCTTTTCACTTTCCTTGGGCTCGCCTGTTCTTTCTCTGAAAGATGCTAGAATTC